>NC_060119.1:846731451-847981451 GCF_021461395.2 Schistocerca americana
CTGTGTTACCGTGCCGGCAACCCATTGCGCTAAGACAACATGCCGTGCGAGGCTATCTAATGTAAGCAGATCTCTGTAATTATGATAACTGTATATGCGACACTGAGTCACGTCTTATGCGCAAGAATCCAGTAGTGTTTAGAATGTTGGCCAAGGAATTGGAAGTGAACTGACCAGCTATTGTGGCAGATTGGAGGAAACCAGCACCAACGCGTAAAATGTTAACTATAAACTAATTTTAATCGGATTATATACACTTTCGTCTGCTAAGATGATACATGTTCACAGGATTGCACGTATACACTTCAGGTTTGACGAACTCACTGGCAAGCTATCGCATCTCGACTGGTCTGCTGAATCACGCTATCGTATTCCTACAGAACGTGTCTGGATGAAAGGAAGCAGTGAACATTCACGCACTTGGTACCTCTACGGAATCTAATCGGTGAGTGGTTTCAGGCGGATGTGTAATAGGTGAAGAAACTTATGAGACGCACTTCCTTACCTAACTGAGCCCAATATCAAAGTTAGAGACAGTGTCACACAGTATTAGAGTTGTGTCTTACGGGGTTCTTTTTTTTCATTAAAAGTATTTGCAAACTGCAAATATATTACGTCAATACGATTTACTGCAAACATGAAAATTTGTACCGAACCGGTAATCGAATCCTGCTTTCCCGGTCTTCTTAGCCACTTCCACTATCCGTGCACGCTACCAGGACCGACCCAAAACTCCACATGTCCCACTTTCTGCTTACCACAGTGCTCGTACAATTATGTGACTGCAAAACAGGGAAATATTTATTTATTGTCAGGTTGCCTTGACTTTGGCATGAAATACACTACTGGCCATTAAAATTGCTACACCACGAAGATGACGTGCTACAGACGCGAAATTTAACGGACAGAAAGAAGATGTTGTGATATGCAAATGAATAGCTTTTCAGAACATTCAAACAAGGTTGACGCCGATGGCGACACCTACAGCGTGCGGACATGAGGAAAGTTTCCAACCGATTTCTCATACACAAACACCAGTTGATCGGCGTTGCCTGGTAAAACGTCGTTGTGATGCCTCGTGTAAGTAGGAGAAATGCGTACCATCACGTTTCCGACTTTGATGAAGTTCGGATTGTATAGCCTATCGTGATTGCGGTTTGTCGTATCGCGACATTGCTGCTCGCGTTGGTCTAGATCCAATGACTGTTAGCAGAATATGGAATCGGTGGGTTCAGGAGGGTAATACGGAACACCGTGCTGGATCCCAACGGCCTCGTATCACTAGCAGTCGAGATGACGGGCATCTTATCCGCATGGCTGTAACGGATCGTGCAGCCACGTCTCGATCCTTGAGTCAAAAGATGGGGACGTTTGCAAGACAACAACCATCTGCACGAACAGTTGGACGACGTCTGCAGCAGCATGGACTATCAGCTCGGAGACCATGACTGCGGTTACCCTTGACGCTGCATCACAGACAGGGGCGCCTGCGATGGTGTACTCAACGACGAACCTGGGTGCACGAATGGCAAAACGTCATTTTTTCGGATGAATCCAGGTTCTGTTTACAGCATCATGATGATCGCATCCGTGTTTGGCGACATAGTGGTGAACGCACATTGGAAGCGTGTATTCGTTATCGCCATACTGGCGTATCACCCGGCGTGATGGAATGGGGTGCCATTGGTTACACGTCTCGGTCACCTCTTGTTCACATTGACGGCACTTTGAACAGTGGACGGTACATTTTAGATGTGTTACGACCCGTGGCTCTACCCTTCATTCGATCCCTGCAAAACCCTACATTTCATCAGGATAATGCACGACCGCATGTTGCAGGTCCTGTACGGCCTTTCTGGAACATGTCAGTTCTAAAAAAATGGTTCAAATGGCTCTGAGCACTATGGGACTTTACATCTATGGTCATCAGTCCCCTAGAACTTAGAACTACTTAAACCTAACTAACCTAAGGACATCACACACATCCATGCCCGAGGCAGGATTCGAACCTGCGACTGTAGCAGTCGCGCGGTTCCGGACTCAGCGCCTACAACCGCTAGATCACCGTGGCCGGCACATGTCAGTTCTAGTATAATCTATATGCCCAATGAATACCCGTTTATCATCTGCATTTCTTCTTGGTGTAGCAATTTTAATGGCTAGTAGTGCACATTAGCGCAATGCTTGTATTTGACTGTGTCTCTATAATTCGACGCAGTGTTCCTTCGAACTTTGTGGTACCGTATTCGCAATCCACGAATACATTTAATTATTTTAGACAGCAACGTCAAATCATTCGGACCTATGTGCACGCATTAGGGGTCAAGGGAAGTGCAACCCTGCCTGCGCCTGCTGCTAGGAAAAGAAGCCGGCGCCACAGAGGGCAGGGCGGCGAGCATTGTGGGGCGGCGGCCACTCGCCAATATGGTCACGGCGCCGGAAGGCACGCAAAAGGCGCGCGAGCGCGCATCGCAACGCGGCGCGGCGCAGCGGCCACCCACCCCCGCGCCACCACGCCACTTGCTGCCGCCGCGGGTCCCTAACGGCTCCCAATAACAATACTGGCAATAAAACGCCGCGTTGCGTGTGCGAAAGACAACCTGCCCGTTAGGCACAACTGGAGCGCGGGAGAGTTCACTCACCTCTGCTCGCTAGCGGGGACACCAGCCGCGCTACAACATTCACTTGGCTTGCGTGACGCACTGCATTTTCAAACGCTACAGTTATTGTCTGTCCCTTCGAATCTCATTGCTAGACGTAACTCTGGTAACATTAGCACATGGTAAGCGTGAACGTGGTAGGGAAACTAGAAAATCTGAAAAGGGAAATGCAAAGGCTCAATCTAGATATAGTAGGGGTCAGTGAAGTGAAGTGGAAGGAAGACAAGGATTTCTGGTCAGATGAGTATCGGGTAATATCAACAGCAGCAGAAAATGGTATAGCAGGTGTAGGATTCGTTATGAATAGGAAGGTAGGGCAGAGGGTGTGTTACTGTGAACAGTTCAGTGACCGGGTTGTTCTAATCAGAATCGACAGCAGACCAGCACCGACAACCATAGTTCAGGTATACATGCCGACGTCGCAAGCTGGAGATGAACAGATAGAGAAAGTGTATGAGGATATTGAAAGGGTAATGCAGTATGTAAAGGGGGACGAAAATCTAATAGTCATGGGCGACTGGAATGCAGTTGTAGGGGAAGGAGTAGAAGAAATGGGCTTGGGACAAGGAATGGAAGAGGAGAAAGACTAATTGAGTTCTGTAACAAGTTTCAGCTAGTAATAGCGAATACCCTGTACAAGAATCACAAGAGGAGGTGGTATACTTGGAAAAGGCCGGGAGATACGGGAAGATTTCAATTAGATTAAATCATGGTCAGACAGAGATTCCGAAATCAGATACTGGATTGTAGGGCGTACCCAGGGGCAGATATAGACTCAGATCACAATATAGTAGTGATGAAGAGTAGGCTGAAGTTCAAGACATTAGTCAGGAAGAATCAATACGCAAAGAAGTGGGATACGGAAGTACTAAGGAATGACGAGATACGTTAGAAGTTCTCTAACGCTATAGATACAGCAATGAGGAATAGCGCAGTAGGCAGTACAGTTGAAGAGGAATGGACATCTCTAAAAAGGGCCATCACAGAAGTTGGGAAGGAAAACATAGGTACAAAGAAGGTAGCTGCGAAGAAACCATGGGTAACAGAAGAAATACTTCAGTTGATTGATGAAAGGAGGAAGTACAAACATGTTCCGGGAAAATCAGGAAGACAGAAATACAAGTCGCTGAGGAATGAAATAAATAGGAAGTGCAGGGAAGATAAGACGAAATGGCTGCAGGAAAAATGTGAAGACATCGAAAAAGATATGATTGTCGGAAGGACAGACTCAGCATACAGGAAAGTCAAAACAACCTTGGTGACATTAAAAGCAACGGTGGTAACATTAAGACTGCAACGGGAATTCCACTGTTAAATGCAGAGGAGAGAGCAGATAGGTGGAAAGAATACATTGAAAGCCTCTATGAGGGTGAAGATTTGTCTGATGTGATAGAAGAAGAAACAGGAGTCGATTTAGAAGAGATAGGGGAACCAGTATTAGAATCGGAATTTAAAAGAGCTTTGGAGGACTTACGGTCAAATAAGGCGGAAGGAAGAGATAACACTCCATCAGAATTTCTAAAATCATTGGGGGAAGTGACAACAAAACGACTATTCACGTTGGTGTGTAGAATGTATGAGTCTGGCGATATACCATCTGACTTTCGGAAAAGCATCATCCACACAATTCCGAAGACGGCAAGAGCTGGCAAGTGCGAGAATTATCGCACAATCAGCTTAACAGCTCATGCATCAAAACTGCTTACAAGAATAATATACAGAAGAATGGAAAAGAAAATTGAGAATGCGCTAGGTGAAGATCAGTTTGGCTTTAGGAAATGTGAAGGGACTAGAGAGGCAATTCTGACGTTACGGCTAATAGTGGAAGCAAGGCTAAAGAAAAATCAAGACACTTTCATAGGATTTGTCGACCTGGAAAAAGCGTTCGACAATATAAAATGGTGCAAGCTGTTCGAGATTCTGAAAATAGTAGGGGTAAGCTATAGGGAGAGACGGGTCATATACAATATATACAACAACCAAGAGGGAATAATAAGAGTGGACGATCAAGAAGGGTGTAAGACAAGCCTTTCGCCCCTACTCTTCAATCTGTACATCGAGGAAGCAATGATGGAAATAAAAGAAAGGTTCAGGAGTGGAATTAAAATACAAGGTGAAAGGATATCAATGATACGATTCGCTGATGACATTGCTATCCTGAGTGAAAGTGAAGAAGAATTAAATGACCTGCTGAACGGAATGAACAGTCTAATGAGTACACAGTATGGTTTGAGAGTAAATTGGAGAAAGACGAAGGTAATGAGAAGTAGTAGAAATGAGAACAGCGAGAAACTTAACATCAGGATTGATGGTCACGAAGTCAATGAAGTTAAGGAATTCTGTTACCTAGGCAGTAAAATGACCAATGACGGACGGAGCAAGGAGGACTTCAAAAGCGGACTCGCTATGGCAAAAAATGCATTTCTGGCCAAGAGAAGTCTACTAATGTCAAATACCGGCCTTAATTTGAGGAATAAATTTCTGAGGATGTACGTCTGGAGTACAGCATTGTATGGTAGTGAAACATGGACTGTGGGAAAACCGGAACAGAAGAGAATCGAAGCATTTGAGATGTGGTGCTATAGAAGAATGTTGAAAATTAGGTGAACTGATGAGGTAAGGAATGAGGAGGTTCTACGCAGAATCGGAGAGGAATGGAGTAAGAGGAAAACACTGATAAGGAGAAGGGACAGGATGATAGGACACCTGCTAAGACATGAGGGAATGACTTCCATGGTACTAGAGGGAGCTGTAGAGGGCAAAAACTGTAGAGGAAGACAGAGATTGGAATACGTCAAGCAAATAATTGAGGACGTAGGTTGCAAGTGCTACTCTGAGATGAAGAGGTTAGCACAGGGAAGGAATTCGTGGCGGGCCGCATCAAACCAGTCAGTAGACCGATGACAAAAAAAAAAAGTTAAGGATGGCAGCTTTGAGACCTACCCTCTATGGATTCCGTACAAGTTGTTTGCATAACGCGAAGGAACTCAATTTGTATAGGCTGTTCTTTTATTTTAAAATAAACACTATTTCATTATTTAGCTGGAGATGTACGTCCCGTAATGAGTTATCAAGTGTCCTGTATAAAATAGAAGCTTCCGAGTTAAATCAAACGCCAAGTAAGTCGTATTACAGGTCATGTTTTGGTTGTCGAAAATTCAATTATTTAGCGGTTTAAGCGCCTTGCAGGTGAACTAGGACCTTAAAATTTTGCACGATGCTAGGTTTAGTAGCCACATTACGCGAGAAAACGCGAGAAGTGTATGCACAACGCGAAGGAATTCAATTTGTATAGGCTGTTCTTTTATTTTGAAATTAACGCTATTTCATTATTTAGCTGTTAGCTAATTTCGCTCCCTTAGACCTATACAGATTACGCGATTGTTACTATTAAACTTTCGCTACTTGAATCAATGTAGGCTTAAAACTACTTACCGCATGGGTACACAACTTTTTGGTAATGATGTTCAGACCGTGCGCTGCAGGATATGCGTTATTAGTAGCGTTCGTGTCGTAACTTCTCCTTACGCGCCGTGACTGGTACGGCGACATAGGGCTGAAACTATACAGTATCAGTGTGTCACAAGAGCTTAACATTACATAGCCAAAACTCAACCTGAGATGTTTCGGGCAGCAGTAGAACCAACTACCGAGCGGTTGCGCACTGATGGGTCTGGACAAGGTGATCAGGGCGTAACTACTAAAGATGTTTTACTAAAACAGCAGCAATAATGCTGCTGCTCTCTGCGAGTATCGATGCCTTAAAGGAATATACAGAGGTCTTTCCGCATCGGGGCTGAAGAACACGATTCAGAAATTAATACCGATTTGGGAGTTGCTCGTAAGAGAGGCTGACGGCCAATTCTGCCACAAATAGTTGAAGCTACTGTTCGCATGGTCGAGAATGCCGGACGCCATGTGCGATCTTCGAACAATGCACTAACTGTGTCACAACAGCTTAACATTTAATGGCCCAACATTCAACCTGAGATGCTTCGGGCAGCAGTAGAACCAACTACCGAGCGGTTCCAGGCCGCATAAGGGACGCACTTTTTCCATTTCATTTATCGACTTGACATCTGGGTTAGTTGCGCCTGTTCTTACTGCGGCTCTGCTAAATCATTGTAAGGGACACCACCACATGTTACTTCAGCAACCGCACTTCATCAGGGCTCTCCGCTTTTCCTTTCTCTTACTATTTCTAGCCATTTTCTCCTTCCCTTCGCATCTTTTCTAACCCCTTTCCCCCTCCGTATTATGCCTCTACACACACACACACCTAATTTCCCAACATCCATTCGCTTTCCATTGGTACTACTCATCATTCTTCCACATTTATAACCACACTCTGCTGCCTGCTAAATACCTTTTTCCCCTCCAACAACAGGTCATTTTTTTGCCAGTCCAGGTCCTTGAACTTTCACTGCAAGTACACTGTTTCCTTTCTAATACGACCACTTTTTAAAACATGTTTTAAATGTATGATTACTCTTTTAGTTTTACAGTATTAATTAAAGAAGTCTCTTTCATTTATCTTCATTTACGTCATCCTTCACAAGTTTTAAAAACCTCTGTAAAAATCTCACCTTTTGATTTTTGTTTTTTCGTCTGTGTATGTTACCCACCCTTTGTCTGAAGAGTGGGTCCATTGTACGGTTGACGGTCTACCCCCCACCAACATCGGGCGAAAGAAGAAACTTGTTGCCTTTCGCATATACAGCTGTCTTGATCACGACATGCCGCAAAAACAACAATTGTTGTTGTAACGTAGTTTGATAACTTCCAAGGGGACGGAAATTAACTGATAGATAATAAAATAAAGTATTTATTTCAAAACAGAAGAAAAACCTACGTAGTAAAATGACTTACTTTAAGAAATTTACGGTGGACCATACACAAAAAGAGTCTTGTTCACACTACGACCTGAACTGTTCCTTGATCAAGTGTTCCACAAGCTGTAGGTGAAATGGGTACAAGCTTTGTACGTGTTATGTTCGCCTTACTCGTGAACGTGAAAAATGAAGACTTTCAGAAAACGGTTTCTTTCTAGGTGCGTGACTAGGCTGAATGACAAATTGCTGCCGATTTCTACTATTAGCCTTAGATATTTGAACTCTGTGACAGGCTACAAAAATTCGCCAGTAATCTTCGAAGCAGATACCAGAGCACATTAATCGTGGTCGGAAAACTTCCAAGTCGATTTCCTGAAGTATTTTTGAGAATGACATCTAAATGCTTTGAGAGAGGCATGTTTGAGTTCTCAACGTCACTTTCAGCTGAACTGCACTTTGGTTCGGAGTCCACGTCACCTATAACTGGCTCGGTAATTCAGTTCGTATAGCCCCAACTGTGGTGTTCAAACTAACCTTCTAGTTGCTGACAGCTTTACTTAGTACATAAAGCCAAGGTTGATTACCTGAAGTCTCCCTTCGTCATACCAAGGTGTCTTCACTTTTAAGAATATGACGCCATCTAGCAACTTCGCCTTCCACCTGCAGTCCCCCCACAAAAGCCGTCAAAGGCGAGACTACTTGGATAACTTCCAAAGCAGAACACCTCGACTCTGTTGAATAACGCCGCCGTTAATCCGGCGACGTCTCGGCAGCCCGTTTGCAGTCGCGGCCCGTTAATTACCGACAGCGCGTTCAGAACAAAGCAGCGCTTCTGCGGCTGTGATTTATTCAAACGGCGCGTGTAATGAAAGCGGAGGTGCGGCCCTGCCAGGCGCGTGCCATTCGCGACTGCGCGGCGCGGCGCGCCGGAGACTCGGATTTCACGCATGCTCCAGAGTGCGTGTCGGCCAGACATCTCGGCAATGCACACGGGCTTATTTACGCCGTTCTTGAACGTCTTCCAGAGGAGCGACCGCTGCAGCAAGGACGGCGGCGGTCAGGGACGCGCTAGCCACAGTCTCCGCTCCCGGCTGGCGGATGAACTGTGCAAACGAGAATACTGCGCTCCTTTTATAACCTCCCGGCCTTCGGCGCCGCTGTGCGACTAACGACACGTGTTACAAACCGCTTAGCTGCGCCTCGCACTAACCGCAGAAGACAACTGCAAGATCGCTCCGATGCGATGGTGCCACCGTCTACGCAGCTCCTCCTGCAGTGTCCTGTACTGAATTATGATAGTCGATCTTAAGGGGTGCGAACGCCGGCAAGTAACGCCGGCAAGTAACGCCGGCAAGTAACGCCGGCAAGTAACGCCGGGAAGCTTGATTTGGGGGAGAGTGTCACAGGGATACTGAAGAAACTGAATTGGAAGGCTCCCGAAGATAGACTTTCTCGGAATAGGTTTATTCCGAGAAAGTCTATTAATAAAGTTTCAAGGACCAACTTTAATTGATGACTCCAGGAATATACTAGATGCCCTACATATCATAGGGATAGTGGGGATAAGATTAGAAGAAGTACTGCTGCACGCAGGCATTTGAACAATCGTTCTTCCCGCCCCGCATACGGGAATGGAATGGGAAGAAACCCCGATAACTGGTACAATGGGACGTACCATCTGCCATGCATCTGCCAGTGGTTTGCAGAGTATAAATGTAGATGTAGAAGTAAATCCCACAAGTATCCCTCCAAGTAACCCGTACCCCAGGTAACTACTCCTCTCCCACGTACCCCCCCCCCCCCCCAACACACAAGTAACTCCCTTGAGTACTTGCTGAAGTGTTCACATTAGAACAAGAACTTGCCCAAGTTACTTTTGCAAGTGGATTGGGCAAGCTGATTTCACGAACTTGCGGCTAGTGCTTACACAAGTGCATCCACCAGAGATGTGATGTGGGATAGGCAAGTGAAAGTTTAGTTTACAGTGTCGTACTTCAAAACCAGAACAGTTGCCACTGCTGTATTATTATTATTATTATTATTATTATTATTATAGATCGTGACGAAAACAAAAAGGCAAAAGAAATGTTGGTGTGAAAAAATATGTTAACAAGTGTACATATCTTAATTTTCAAGAGACACTGTTGAGTGAACTAAAATCAGAGAACTTCGGTCAGATAAAAAATTTTCTGAGAATTTAGTACGAAGTTTTGAACATCTCTTGTCTATTGTGCAATCAAATAAGGTAGGTGCGTCAAGTAAGGCGATAGTCCCCAAAAGGGCCACCCCTCTCCTTCAATTCAGAACCATACAGTCATACATGATTGGAAACGGCGTCATAGAGACGAAAGAGAAGAAGAAGCGCCATCTTTTGCGTTATTCGTCTGCAGACGTGATTATTGGTTTCAAAAAGTTTTTGCTACGCTGCTAAGGCAAGGTTTTCTAAGTTCTGGTGTAACTGAGTGTTGTGGCTGCTTTATGGACTGGTGGCTCTTTTGAAGCATATTTATGGTAGATTTGAAACATATGAGTTATTTTAAGATGGTCTCATTAAATATGGTTAAAACAGGCGCTGTAAGGATGAAAGTTGTATGTAGACCAGTAAAACCACTCTGGACTTATTGGACTCCACGCCTGTTTTTTCCTTCCGCTGTAATTGTTTGGGTCGTTTCATATGACTATTGTAGGTATCTTTGCCTGAGAGCTAATTATTTGGTTCCTTCTAGCAGTGTTCGCAGATGATGATGTAGATGGTTATTTTCCGAATATCAACTGAAGCGAGCTTTTGTCGCTGTCAGGAATGGAATGAGTACCAAATGTGCCTCTTGCATTTATAACGTTCCTCGCAGTATTCTAAGAAATCATTTTAGTTCTGCAGTTCAGGTGAAAAGGGTAGGCCGTCTACATAACTCACTCTCGACCAAGAAAATTAATCAGGATTATCAGGATGCCTGAAACTGGACTGCCCATCACGCCTAAAGTTTGTTCAGCCTTTAGTATACATCTTCCGTGCACAACATAATATCGCTCATACATTTTCATTTGTAAAGGATTTAGCTGGAAGGGTGAGGTTTCGTGATTCGCAATCCAGGTATCGCTAAGAGAAAGGCACAGAACCTGAACTCTGCACGTGCAATGAAATTGAATCGATGGGTATTTCATTTCAGCAAATTACACGAGGTAATGAGAAAAATTTATTTGGTGGACAAACCACACAACGGGTGCAGAGTGACACTGAAAGTATACCAACACCAATGGTTCTCGACAGAGAAGACAAAATCGTGCAGTTAGTGACTCCAGGACATGCAGAAAATGTAACGATTGTGGCTTGCGCGAATGCTATTGGCCAATCAGTCCCTCTCAGGATATTGTTTAAGGGACGCAAACTAAAGCCTGAATGGACAGAAAACTTAAGTTGGATGAGAGGGCTTGGTGACAACAAAAGGCTCCATGCTATCCATGGGCTCCACTGAATGTTTTAAACATTTTCCCAAGTATAAAACGACTGGCACGGGTTTCTTGATATCTGATGAAGCTTCATCTCAGATCGATGTAAACATTGTTGAGTCAGTAGAGGAGAATTACATTGATCTTCACTGCTTTCCAAGCAAGACAACCCACTCCCAGCAGCCAAGCCCTTCGAGACATTTTGGGATGACGAAGTATTGCGATACCAAAGCATCCCTGACAGGAGAACAACAAAAGTTACGGTTCGGGAATTTTTTCTCGAAAGTGTGCCCAAAAATTTTGACTCAGAGCAATGTAATTTCTGGAGACTGGAGCTACCCCAATGTCATCCCCCCCCTGAATTTTTTCCTCGCACTGAAACCACTGTGGAAGGAAACCCTGCACCAACATAAACAACAACCGGTGGCGCGGAAAACTTCATGACGAAGGTAATGGAGGATGGTGACACACTAGATGGGAACACTTTCGATCTGCCTGATGGATATGAGACGCAAGACTTGCAGTGGAACCTGATGAAGCCGATCGAGGTGATGAAGTCAACGAAGCGACCTCACAAGATTAACCCCTCCCGAAAAAACGGAACCCTCGGTCCCCCTGTTCATCGCCTGACGGGAGGTCTTTCACAGACAGCTTAAAAACCTTGACATGAAGACTCGTACGCAGAAGAGCAAAAGTGTGAATTAAGTGGGGGCAAACCTTAAAGATCAACACGAGAACAACGGAAGACAACGTTAATAACTTTGGGAGTACACCTCTCAACCAGGCCCCAGCACTTCTAAACTGGATGCATCTGTATCTTGGTATTGTTTAATCTGCACTGACAATTTGGTGGAATTATATGTTCACGAATTTTGTGCCGTGATCGACAAAGGAGACACACTTTATGGAAAAAACGCTGTAGAGGTCAATGTAAGTTTCTTATTGCCACACTTTTCGTTTCAAGGTCTCTCTCTGACTGCGTATAAACTACAAAGCTACATTAAAATTCTGTTACTGCACGATCTCAGTTGATAAAAATGTATCCGCATTAATCATACCGAAAACTGCTTCTCCCCTCACGCATTATCACTTGTTGTAAACGTTGTTAAGATAACACGTACCGCTTAAGAAATTTGAGAGCAAACCACGCTATGAGAGGCACCTAGTATAATCATGTATGAGGACACCACAACGCCACAAAATGCAAGGCAATATCCAGATGCTATTTCCTAACAACACAAAAGCATTCAAACATTTAAGTATCGGTATCTCATTAAACTAAAAGAACAAACGTTTGTTCTGGAAAAAAATGCATTATGAAAGCATTATGAATCATTTCCATTGCCCATGGAAGAAGATTCTTTGGGTGTGTATTTTGCATTCAAAGAAGCAGGTGTCTTGCCGTGGAGACTTTAAACATACGTATTTCTAAATGGGGTTGAAATGACTGGCTGTGAGGAATTGTGTATCTACGACATGCAGCTGTTTCATTGGAAAGCTTAGGCGAGATCGAAAAAGAGACTGGAAGGTAACGCATTCGCTGTTCCTATCCACGGCAATGAAACCTCTCCCTCTGCCAGAAATAGTCCTGCTGGAAGCTCGGCATGTGTCAGCATCGCAGAGAGCAAAGCGAGCAAGAAATTGGCTTTCCTTTTCCGCTAACGCCGTCGCCATAAATACGGGCTCAGTGACATTGGAGGAAGCTGGCTGGCTGCCAACAGCCATCCGCGCCACGGACGCATTTTCTCCATCGTAAACAAATTACACCAAGCCTCTGTCCTCCATCTGCGATCGCTTTCTTGCCACGAACGGCCTCCACCAGCGATGCGACTGTATTGCTGGTATTAACCAGGCGTTGTGGCATGCCTTCAGAAGGAACAATTACTAACACATTGTCAACGTTGACATTACACGTAGCTTCACTGGTGCAGTGGATCAAACGAAGTATCTTCAAATACGCAATCAAGTATATATGTGGTTATGATTACGAATGTTATGTAATTTAATCAAATCCTTCACACGCAGTATTGATACACATTACCGCACTCCCTACTGAAACTGTTAAGCAACAGAAAATGGCTTCTTATAATTTTTTCCTCTCTTTGCACGCGTAATTTATAGCGCTCATCACCGATGAACACATGTTAAAGAGTATTGTTGCTGCTACTGAAGATGGAACTAAACGGTTGGGATGACATGAAAACTGGTCGAAATGTCGTTTAATATTCGTGATGGCGGCGATGTGCAGCCTCTTGAGAGAATAATGAAGCAGATTGTTGCTGAGAATAGCATCGAAACTTGGGCCTTGTAGACAGAGTTCAAACTCAGATGGACAAGGAAATCGGTTGTGATTTCGGAATTATCCAAGTGCGTAATATGAATGACGAAGCGACATCTCATTACCTGAAAAGGCAGATAGAGAGTCAACATCCAGATACAGGTATCCGAGGAACTCAGTACTTTTACTGATGTCGAAACTGAGACCAAAAGAGTAAACGTGTCCCAGAAAGAATTAAAAACAAGTGTTTGGGTTAATTTCTCTTCGTTCAGAGGTCTATCGTACAGGACGATTACTTGGTATGTTAATCCTATACACTGAGGTATAGGAGCAGAGAAACCCATATCCCAATAGGAATGGGCTTCCCAATAGGGTTATGGGTTCCCTGGATGCGTTCCAGTGAGAGAATTGCGTCTAAGCCTACGTTTATATCCTCTCATTCCCAGCAACAAAGGTTAGGATTTAAAGGCCCGTTCACGAAGAGTTCATTAAGGATGGAACACTGGCTAGGTCTGCGTGGACATAAAAGCAGCCATATCTTTTCCAAAGTAACCATTTCACCATTCGCCGCAAGTAACTTAGAAAAACCACGGGAAACTTGGGCCCAACTTCTCCCGAATAAGAGTCCTGTGCAAAGAAATTATCGTCGTCTGTATGAATGAATGTGATCCACCTGATGTGAAAACAATTAAGGAATAGTATAGGAAGTTTCTGGCAACAGGAAGTGTTCTGAAACTTTTCTGGAACGTTTCTCAGAAGTCCACTTAAGTCAATTCGTCAAACATCTAGACAACTTGATGTACCTCGATCAACATTGCATCGCGTAGTTTGCCAGCGTCTTTGTATGTGTGCTTACAAAGTGTAAATTCTGCAACATCTGACGCCGAACGACAAACTACGCCGACAACAATTTGCTGCGGATATGCTGCAGCGTATTTTCATTGAGCATTTTCGTGATAGCCCTAAACTAAATGTCTGGTGCAGGCTAATGCAAAACAGGATTGTTGGAACAAACAGTGAATTTTGCGGAACAAACAGTGAATCGGTCAGTGTATCTGGACCTGTTGGAGCAGTTTGTGTACCCTCAGATACAAGACTTGCAACGCAACATCATTTTTCAACAAGATGGAGCTCTGCCGCATTGGTCAACGGCTGTTCACAAGTTCCTGGATAGGAAAATTCCCAATCGTTGGATCGGACGCGGAGGACCCACTGCCTGGCCACCACGTTCACCCGACATTACGCCGCTTGATTTCTTCATGTGGGGACTCTTGAAGGACCGCGTGTATGCGACCAAAGTGGACGATATTCCTACGTTGCACTATCGTATCACTGATGCGATTGCAACAATAACAGAGGAATTGTTACAAGGAACTTGGCAAGAAATTGAACATAGACTCGATCTTCTTCGTGCTGCAAATGGTTCACATGTAGAGATGTATTGACGATAAATAAATAAATTCTCTGAGATGCTCTACAATGTGGTGCATTTTTTATTGTATCTACTGTTGTTTTTTTTTCCTGGGCCTTTGAAATCAGGGAGGTTTGAGTGGGACACCCTGTATGTAGCCGTTCTCAGTCTTTGCACAAGTGAAGCCCTACGAAACTGTCCTATAATTTTTAATTAGTCTGTATATCTGTTGAGACAAGACTAAACTGCTTTCGTCCAGCCATAACTGTGAATTCCTTAATTGCTCTGTGAGAGGACTCATCAAACTAGAGCACATGAAATATTATTTCACTTTATTGTATACATTAATAAAAGATTTACTTAACTTTGACACACTTCTTTGCCACATGATTGCTGGGTACTTCGCAACTGTCATTGACTAACAAAGCATCACTTGATCCACATGTATTAAGAAACTGTTCTCTTCTAGTAGAAAATGCAACATTTACGAAAGTACATTTCATTTTAGACTTTAACAATTGTCACTGCCCTACACGATGATGATTGCTGTAGACGAGGTCACGAACTGGGGCATAGCTCTTCCAAGCTCGGTTCTATATCGACCGCAGTGCGAGGGCTCCGCAGTCCTGAGAGCGGAGGTATGGTCTTCTGGAGTGCCTGCCATACGTCGTTGCGGATTGCACCGAGACCTCGCTAAAGCCGTCGGCGCAAAGACCGTGTTGTCGAACGTCAACGTTGAGCGTGCCGAGTTCACAGTGTTGCTGAACGTTCAGAAGCGATGTGACTTGTGCATACAGTACGTGGGCCCCAACATCGTATACGCGATCGCATCGCGCTCCAGTGGCAGTTGTCGGCTGTATCTGGTTCGTGTATCACAGTGTTCGTTTACGAAATGGACGGGCGTGAAGCTCGTATATTAGCTTCTCCACATGCTAGTCGGGTTGTTCTGCCTGTAGTACACATAAACAAAAATTTAAATATCCGTAAAAATATTATAACGCAAAAGGGAAGTACGACGTCCAGTCACACAGTTCCATTACAGATAGTGCGATAGAAAATTACTGTAGTTCTCCACGTAAGATAAAAATTATTTTATCATTCTGAATTTTTAGTAAAACCCTAAGTACATTCTTACTTACTACTTAGCAGAATCACTACAACATGTGAATTACAAAAACTTAAAAGGAAAGAGGGCAAAGTATCTTACTGCAAGTAGTGCAAGTTATCCTGTAGATTAGGTTAATTGAACAAAGTCACTCCTTAAAAAAGCGCACTTCTATTTATATAACATAGTGTATTGTAAGATATATTTCTATTAAACTAATAAGAAAGTATCAGAACCTCTTAAAATCGCGAAGGTTAGAATAAAAATATTTGGATGTAGCCGCTATTCATTGCACTCTTTTTTTGTTGATCTCACTTTGTTTGTTACTGTTACTTTCATTTGTTCGGGAGAGATGTCCTGTGACACCCGTTGAAGTTCATCGTTGATCCTTTCACTTTTTTTTTTAATTTTTATTTTATTACAGAGGGCAGCTAACCCCCTCACCGAAGACGCTGAGCCATCGTGCTGGCGCGTTAAAAGTGACCAATATTAGATGACCATACCTGGCATCTTACTATGTCCTGAAAGCTTCAATCCTAGCTATATTACTAATTGAAATTTAATGATAAACAGTTCCAAGAACAATGCGTTTTTAATCGATCCTCAACATACTGTTGGCTACAAATGGAATACTCTCACAATACGATAATATTCAACTTACAATAATTATTTTACCACTAATATGGCGTTTTTAGTCATTTCATTGCAACTTATATAATTAACGGCGGGTTCCGAGAGCTCCTCCGTTTACTGGTGCTCAGAAGCAGCATATACACATACGAGCTTCAAGTGAATGTCAGTGTGGCGCCTCACAGCTCTGCACCGAAGTGAGATAGCGTGAACGTAACGTAGTGGCGTCCTGACATCTCATCGGTCAACGTTCAAACGCGCTTTGAGCATATCTGACAGCACAGTCGAAAAGATTCACAATATGCTGTTCCACGCTATGATGTCAGAAGCTCGGCACGCTCCACGTTCGGCTGCACGGTCCGTGTGCCGATGGCCTAACGTCTGTGTTGCCGGCTTTGGTGTGGTACCGCGATCTGTGGACGATACCACAATATGTGCCGATTCCGACTGGTCCTCAGTATCAGAGAGCTGGGAGGCGGGCAGGTGACACAAACAAGTGGTGTGCCGTGGGCCGCGGCCTTCCTCAGCGCGCTATCGCGACCGGAAGCTGCGCGCCGGCGCACCTGCTGACCCACTGACGGCTGGCGGCACGCTCCACGGCTTCCTGCCGCAAGAAAGCCCGCTCCATTCGCGTCGTGACCTCTGCAAACCGACCATTCAAATCGCACCGCTAAGCACGCCGGCCGTCCAAACCTCGGTGCTGGCCTGGTAACGGACCCTGCCCCACTCACAGCGATGTTTAACTGTTCCAGCTTCTAAGCTGACCTTCACGCATCCACATATGTACGCTCAACATGTCGAGCGAGTCCTCGATTTTACTCTTTACACACGTAAACAAATACACTTTCATACATTAGGTTGGTGCATAAGTTCATAGCGAATTCCCATAAGTTTAATAAACACCACAGATATACGTAACAGAGACTTTAGTCATCAATAACATATACTTCAAGAATAATATAATACTTCCAGCCCCAAAGAAAACAGGTGCTGACAGATGTGAAAATTACCGAACTATCAGTTTAATAAGCCACGGCTACAAAATACTAACACCAATTCTTTACAGACGAATGGAAAAACTGGTAGAAGCCGACTTCGGGGAAGATCAGTTTGGATTCCGTAGAAATGCTGGAACACGTGAGGCAATACTGACCCTACGACTCATCTTAGGATCTAGATTAAGGAAAGGCAAGCCTACGTTTCTCGCATTTGTAGACTTAGAGAAAGCTTTAGACAATGTTGACTGGAATACTCTCTTTCATATTCTGAAGGTGGCAGGGGTAAAATACAGGGAGCGAAAGGCTATTTACAATTTGTACAGAAACCAGATGGCAGTTATAAGAGTCGAGGGGCACGAAAGGGAAGCAGTGGTCGGGAAGGGAGGGAGACAGGGTTGTAGACTGTCCCCGATGTTATTCAATCTGTATATTGAGCAAGCAGTAAAGGAAACAAAAGAAAAGTTCGGAGTAGGTATTAAAATCCATGCAGAAGAAATAAAAACTTTGAGGTTCGCCGATGACATTGTAATTCTGTCGGAGACAGCAAAGGACCTGAAAGAGCAGCTGAACGGAATGGACAGTGTCCTGAAAGGAGGATACAAGATGAACATCAACAAAAGCAAAACGAGGATAATGGAATGTAGTCGAGTTAAATCGGGTGATGCTGCGGGAATTAGATTAGGAAATGAGACGCTTAAAGTAGTAAAAGAGTTTAGCTGTTTGAGGAGCAAAATAACTGATGATGGTCGAAGTTGGTTCAAATGGCTCTGAGCACTATGGGACTCAACTGCTGAGGTCATTAGTCCCCTAGAACTGAGAGCTAGTTAAACCTAACTAACCTAAGGACATCACAAACATCCATGCCCGAGGCAGGATTCGAACCTGCGACCGTAGCGGTCTTGCGGTTCCAGACTGCAGCGCCTTTAACCGCACGGCCACTGCGGCCGGCGATGGTCGAAGTAGAGATGATATAAAATGGAGACTGGTAATGGCAAGGAAAGCGTTTCTGAAGAAGAGAAATTTGTTAACATCGAGTATAGATTTAAGTGTCAGGAAGTCGTTTCTGAAAGTATTTGTATGGAGTGTAGCCATGTATGGAAGTGAAACATGGACGATAAATAGTTTAGACAAGAAGAGAATAGAAGATTTTGAAATGTGGTGCTACAGAAGAATGCTGAAGATTAGGTGGGTAGATGACATAACTAATGAGGAGGTGTTGAATAAAATTGTGGAGAAGAGAAGTTTGTGGCACAGCTTGACTAGAAGAAGGGATCGGTTGGTAGGACATGTTCTGAGGAATCAAGGGATCACAAATTTAGTACTGGAGGGCAGGGTGGAGGGTAAAAATCGTAGAGGGAGACCAAGAGATGAATACACTAAGCAGATTCAGAAGGATGTAGGTTGCAGTAGGTACTGGGAGATGAAGAACCTTGCACAGGGTAGAGTAGCATGGAGAGCTGCATCAAAGCAGTCTCAGGACTGAAGACCACCACCACCACCACCACCACCACCACCACCACCACAACAACAACATATTCTCCTTCACTATTTACAACAGTCTGCCGACGCTAGGGTAACTTTCCGATTCGGTCACTGTAGAAAACACGTGGCTTTGAGACTAAGAGCTCGTCAAGCCATGTTCGGAGCGCGTTTTCATCGGAGGTGAAAATCTGAAGGCGCAAGATCTGATGAATGAGGTGGGTGCGGAATAACTTCCCAACCCGACTCTCCTATAGTTTGTCAGTCTAGCAGAATACGGGCGGGCGTTATCACGGAGCAGCATCACTTCACGCAGTTTTCCTGGTAGTTGTTCTTGGACTGTGCCTGCAAGACGTCTCAAACATTCTCTTCTTTTCATTGCGTTAGCATAAAGACACCATTTCTGATCATCAGTAACGGTAAAGGGCAGGGGCGGTAGGTGTTGTTCACGAGACAATTTATGGAGAGCAAGCAGAGATGCTCTGGCTGATTTTTGTGAATTTGGTTTAGATTATGTGGTAAGCACACAGCCGACTTCTTAACCTCGCAAATGTCGCACGGTGGTGGAATGATCACGGTGTATCACATTTGCCAGTTCTCGAGTACAATGACGTGAATCATTATGGATTAATGCGTTGAAATCATCTTGAACAAACCCCGAAGGTCTTTCTGAAGTGGAGAGTCACTAACGTCAAAACGATCCTCGGTTACATCTTCGCAAGATCTTGTACTTCAACTTCATAACCATCAGGAGGAACTGGAGACGATTTCTGCTGAAAAAATTGTCCACAATCAATACTAAGGTAAGATATTTAGTTTACAGTATTTTAATTACGCATGGCTGACATGTTCTATCTTCTATCATAAAATAAACTGTGTGCTTTCCCTTTGTTTATTTAAACACACATGACGTGTCATTAACAGTTGTTCTAATGAATATAATCAAAAACTTCGTGTTTTCGTAATATTCAGCACTACAAATTGACACTGCAATACTCCTATAAATTCCCGGTGGAGATCAATGAGACAGAACGGCCTTCTAGTCATCCCAGTTTCGGTTCTCTGTGATTTATATAAATCATTTAAAGCAAATATTGATACAAATACGCCGGCCGCTGTGGCCGAGCGGGTCTAGGCGCTTCAGTCTGGAACCGCACTTTTGCTACGGTCGCAGGTTCGAATCCTCCCTCGGGCATGTATGGGTGTGATGTCCTTAGGTTAGGTAGGTTTAAGTACTAAGTCTAGGGGACTGATGACCTCAGATTTAACTCCCATAGTGCTTAGAGCCATTTAAACCATTTTTGGATACAAATACACCAAGAAGATCAACGCCGGTACTTACTGCTTCTAAATTTGCGTTACTGCTCAATTTTTAATGACGACGTTGAATCTGCGGGTACGCAGTGCAGTACAGGCCTCCTTTAGATTTCAACCAGCAAGTGAAGATTATCAAACAATGGTGCACCCAATTAACAGGTCGAATATCTTGTCCGTGTGTACTCTAGAAATAATTTACAACAGTGTTCACATACAATTGGTTTAACATTTCCTCCCTTTTCTTATCACATTCGCAGATGTTGCGCTGGAAGAACAACTGTCATAATTTCTCGAAACAAGCCAGTCCTACACTGTCATAAAAGTAAGTATTTTAGTTGAGGCAAGAGATTTCCCTACTCGTTTCGGAATGTACAATGTCTGAATTTTAAGCGTAATTCGCGTTACATAATGCTGCACAAACTAGATGTATGACTCAATTGTCAGGTCTGGTCAGTAGATCACTTCATTCTGTGCCTGTTAACAAATTATAATGGAATAAAGAGATTCAGAGGCCGGAAGGAGCAGCAAAAATGTGGAACACCATATCCTTTCTACTGCTGGCTTTTTTTATGCTACAACGTGAAATCTCCGTAACTTTGTATAGGCCCTGAAAGCACGCCGAGAGAACAATTCCATACTACCATTAATTCCCACAAGCGTTGTACTGTATGTTTGGCTTTACCAAGACATCAGATATGCGGAACTTCGAATCCACGTCTTCATAATGCTCGCATATGACAATGTGACACTAAAAAGACTATTAAATATGCGACAAATTCTAGTCTAGTAAACATCGGACCACCTGTATGTGGGGCAGATGGCAAGGGACACTGCTCGGTTTGTAAAGAAGATCAGCTCTCGGTCCATAATCGGTGTCTTTGGCAGTTGGGGGAACGCTGACAGAAAAAGGAAGCAACTAGAAAGCGCGGTAGTGCCGCATTCAGGCCGGAAGGCCATTCCCGTAAAGGACTCGCTATCCGGGTAACCTGTGTAGCGATAGCAGCCAACGGCCCAGTCTGCCGCTTGATAGTACCACACACAGCACGCCACTTTGGCCCTCTATTCACTCAGTGACCTCCGTCTTATTTTCCTCTCCGTGTATACAGTTAAACTTTCAATAGGTTCCTTTGGCTGCGTAAGCCAAAAATTAAAATGTGCTTTGCATTCTTCTCACTATAGTCTCCCCGCCATTGTGACCAATACCTGTTTGAAGTAAATTGATAGCAGGAAGGAAGTTGTCTCAAACTTGCTACTGAACTATATTTTTTTAATGTAAAATGGTCGATTTTGAAGTTATCAGTCTCATCTGCAGATGTACTTGCTCATGTTAATAGTTATAGTGGTGGTGGTGGTGGTTAGTGTTTAACGTCCCGTCGACAACGAGGTCATTAGAGACGGAGCGCAAGCTCGGGTGAGGGAAGGATTGGGAAGGAAATCGGCCGTGCCCTTTCAAAGGAACCATCCCGGCATTTGCCTGAAACGGTTTAGGGAAATCACGGAAAACCTAAATCAGGATGGCCGGAGACGGGATTGAACCGTCGTCCTCCCGAATGCGAGTCCAGTAATAAAAAATGGTTCAAATGGCTCTGAGCACTATGGGACTCAACTGCTGAGGTCATTAGTCCCCTAGAACTTAGAACTATTTAAACCTAACTAACCTAAGGACATCACAAACATCCATGCCCGAGGCAGGATTCGAACCTGCGACCGTAGCGAGTCCAGTAATAGTTATAGTAAGTGAGTGTATAATAATACAACTGTGTTACTTCTTACTAATTATGCCTTACAACTTCCTTGATCTCTTACCGTCGTGAGATTTACTTCCGCCAGGAACTTCACGTCCTACCTTCCAAAGTTCATAGGAATGTTAGTCTGCCAGCAAATTTCAAGTTTGTACTTACTTAGCATTTCGACTGTACTTCAGATGTTCTAACTCAGTTTTTCGTATGGTCTGGCAAAACAATCTATACCAAATACTGAGAAACAGTGAACATTTTCAAAATCTTTGGCTGTCAGTGGCCATTGACTGTTACCAGCCTGGAGCATAACGTATACAGACCGCAGGCACGATTATTGTTTTGGAATCAATAAATAAATTTGTTGGGTGTCGAGTTAGGCCGTTTTAACAACATCTGGAATTTCGATTTATTTGTCACGAGGGAATCAGGTCAGGTTCAAAACAATAAAAAGTTTTCCAATCACATCTTCGACCAGACTGGAACGAAAGTGTCTGTGTCTCTGTCTCAGTGATCCTCGGTCTGTCCACAGCTCAATGTTGCTACATTTATTCAACTACTGGAGGGTCCAGTTGTGTGGCGGAGTGAGAAACTACTGTCTCGTAGTCAGAATAATCGGCACTCCTCCAATTTTCTAAGGTTCAGAGCCACCTCATTGTCTCATGCATAAAAAATGTAATTACGTGAACTAATGTGGAAATTTGCTGTAGCTCTTCAGTTCTCAGTACTTAGGACACTGGCTATAAAATTTCTTCAGAGAACAAATACAAGATCGCGCCTGCCTCAGTGCAGTGACTCAGCTGCAGAGGGCAACCTCGCCAATAGCCACAGACGCGACGAAGTGTAAGATGATAGGACTTCACACAAGACACCACGAGTCCTCTCAATAGGACTGGCTCCACTTCTTCCACAGCAAGAGACAAGAGAAAAGTCTGTGATAAACGTAGTTATATTGTCGTACCTTACACACCTTTCATACTTTTCTATATTCAGTTTTATTATGAATCTGCTTCTTCTATTTCACCAACTGTTTCTGACAAGGTACTACATTCCCCAAGAAAAATGTTCGTCACATCGTATTGTAAGTTCAGCTTGCACTTTTTAAAGAGCATAATACCTTATCTTGTAAATGTAGACAATACCAGTGAATATATATAAGAACAAATTTTTAGCTGCGCTACCTCATTTGTTAAAATGTACTCGTCATATTCTGCACTGGATAATAATCTTATGTATTTTAGATTTAAAAATAGGAAGAATCGCCGATTTTAATAGCAGATTTTAAATAGCACAACCCATTTGCCACTAGACTGATGAAACATCAGCTGAAGACCATTACCAGATAAATTTAATGAGCCCCAAATTCAGGCAATAACCAGACTATAGAATACAATTCTAAAAAAATTGTGTGTCCTTTATATACAAGCGACTTAAAGCATAGAGTATAAACTATGTCAAGATGATACAAATGCGGAAAAAGAACTAATTGGAGATAAAAAGAGAAATATTGACGACAATTTTATATTACGTTACATTCGCTTGGAACAGTTATTGTTTCCAATTCTATCTCATCGTACAAAATATTACCGCGGTAACAACACAGATTTTTTCCCTATAGTGTACAACGTCCCTCATACAGTCTTCCCTTTCACGTATTTACCAGGGTGCACTTGCGGCGATACGCCGATATCCATAAACAGAGCAGCTAATCACTAAGTGTACAGCAGACCAAGAAGATGTACAGCATGTCCTGGCGGGGAAGACAATGTGGCTAGTGATCGGCGGGCGGCAGAAACCGTGGCCGACCCAGTTTCTAGTTGGAGCAGTCTATTTCTGTAGAAGCAGCGTGCTTCGGTGCGGTAGGCCACGCCACTGAGTCGTGGGCCAGTTTCTCGGAAGGCTGCGCTCTGGCTCAGTGCTCCGCGGTCGCAGACACTGAAGCCTCACAGCGGAAAACTGTGCCAGGAAATGGTACTGCCTGCTGAGAAGTAGGACCTGCGACGCAAGCCGTGTAAACTTGACATAGCTGTATAGCACAACTAGTTTTAGCTGTGTGTGTGTGTGTGTGTGTGTGTGTGTGTGTGTGTGTGTGTGTGTGTGTGTCGATAATTACATACAGATTAACATCGTATTACTGCGATCAACGTTCAGTTCATGACTGTTTCAAGAAAGTTACAATGTACACTTCCATAGAGCAGAGTACCAAACGTGTTTACGACGGAGTGTGTTATCTGGTGGATACAGAAGCATCACAAGGGCAGTACTGAATTATAAAATTTAACTAAGATAGATGTATTTACAAACGCAGATCTATACTTTAATCTGTATCACCGATGGAACGGTTCAAAAATGGTTCAAATGGCTCTGAGCACTATGGGACTTAACAGCTGCGGTCATCAGTCCCCTAGAACTTAGAAGTACTTAAACCTAACTAACCTAAGGACATCACACACATCCATGCCCGAGGATGGAACGGTCACAGGCAGTTGACGTGAATTATCAGCTTTGAATGTACGATGAACACCAAACGTTACAGACAGAGCTCCTGCTGCTGATGGTGATTATGAAGACAGTAAGGTAGATCGTATGAACGATGGACATCCCCGCGTCAAGTTTATATAGGCTATTCGAAAATTCCTGTTACAAACTTCTAGCTCTTTTAGAGGGGAGCGAGTACATGATGTTCTGGATAGGAACACATGTCCGGAAACCTACTGTTTACATCCTACGACGGTTTCAATTCAGATGTGTAACGCGTCCACGTCTGCTAAGGGAAAGAGAGCAGTCTCTGAGTTGCTTGTCCTGGTACGCAGTAGGTTAAACACGATGTCGTGTACTGTCAGACTATCACTTGATGTCACTTAACACGTATGCAAAGTTTAATTTACGGGACTCCTACAGAGATAGAGGAAGATCTACTCTGGCACGAGTTCTGGTGGGTGCACTGGAAAGTGAAGAGACGCCAGGCCGGATGGAGGGTGTGTATCAGAGCTTGCTTCGTATGTACTGTATCTCTAACGACGCTGGTGGTCGCTGCACCGAGCCGCTCTTATAATGCATCAGTACTGTTTTGGCCGGGCGGTGTGGCCGAGCGGTTCTAGGCGCTTCAGTCTGGAACCGCGCAACTGCTCCGGTCGCAGGTTCGAATCCTGCCTCGGGTATGGATGTGTGTGATGTCCTTAGGTTAGTTAGGTTTAAGTAGTTCTAAGTCTAGGGGACTGATGACCTCAGAAGTTGAGTCCCATAGTTCTCAGAGCCATTTGAACCAGTACTGTTCCGTACTCACAGATTCCGCGTTCTTTTTTCTTTGGAATAATGTGAACACGTAATTTTTAAATGTTACTACAAACAGATGTGCTTCACTAATAAATGGTTCGTTATGTTTCCCTTCGGATTGTTACCCAATTATAGTACTGTGCCATGCCTAATTCAGTTGATCAAGCACAAGTAGATGATTTAAACATCTGAAATGAAACCATAAAAATACTGCATACTCATTCCCTTCTACAAGTTCCAGAAGTGTGTAACGGGAATTTCCGAAGGCCTTGTATGTGTTGTCATGAAGTTATGAGGTATGATTCCTTTTCACAGGGACCAAACAGTAAATTCATTGAATCTAATGTTTGAGTGATTGTGCTTGTTTTTATGAATTAGAAGATAATACTCAGGCAGATATAATAATAGCAGAAAATACAGGGGGCGCTACTTTTCGGGAGAAACGGTTAAGGTAAAGATGGGAAGAAGGAGAAGGTGGAGGGCAAAATGCAGCCATTATCTTGAAAGAAGGAATCAGTTTCGAGCAGACAAGGACTCCGTCGTCCTCCCTTGGCTGATGACATCGTGGTCATGAGACAAAGTAAGTTTCCTCACAGTGTCATCAAAGTCCTGCCATTATCTTGTAGCGATAAAACTGTTGCTTCAAGAGAAAGCTACATAAGCACATTCACGCCAAAGAAGTGTATCGACAGGACAATTAAAAAATTGAAGACGTATCCGAATGATTGGGAACACTCCCACTTCGATGCCAGTAGTTAAATGATCCTCCTCGCCCGGAAAACTTTTTCACGTTTTTTTAAAGAAAAGAAACTGTCGTTCGCAAATGCAGGAAAGTGTTGTAAATAGCGCTGGAGCGACATAAGAGCAAATTAAATTTTCCAAGCCAGCTGCAAGTAGTAACTCTGAAACGTCGCAGAGATAGTCTTGAGGACAATCAGCTGTGTACCGGTCGCGATGCTAGGGGAGAAGCAGCATGTTCGTAACGAGGCCGCTTCATGTTTGAGCCCTGCCAGCGCCCAGGGCGGAGGCAGAACAGCAGGTGGCTGGATGGCGCACGTAATACTGGCGTCCGATAAACGCTGGCCCTCATTAAACATGGGCGCTCGGCACGCCATGACCAGCCGCGGGGGCTGCCCGCTGGCCGCTGCTTCATCCTTACGTCCACGCGACTCGCGCGTCCTTATACTCACGAGGAGAACACGGCAAGTGCCATAACGCAATTTCCCAGAAACTTCGCTCAGTGGAAGGGGAGTCAAAATACGCCTACACGTGTCTCGGCTTGTCCTTAGATACTCGACCGTTTCTGAACAAACTACGGTCAAAGTTTTCGAGGTACTTTATGTGCTTTTTACTGTGCGATATCCTCCGACGAAATGCTGGCTCAGTGGCCAGCATTGCGGCTTCCTAAATTTTGCGCCCCGTGTTCGAAACCGGATAGTTGTTTTAATTTCTTTTACTTCATTTTATTTTTGTTGTTTTCATTTATCCACCCATGTCCGTAGAAGGTTACTACACAAATGTTTCTTATCAAATTAGGTGATGAAAAGGCGTTATATTTAATGTAAAATAACAACTGGATAAACAATAAATAACTACACACAAACAAAGTGTGTGTGTGTATGTGTTATGTTGAGTTTCAATCTTTTTAAATTCTGATATTTCATTCTCATACCAATTCTTACAGTGATTCTTGTATTTTATTCATACGTTTACTAATCAGGAGAATGTTGTGTATTCCCTTGAATGATACAGATCGTAGAAACAGTCGAAACATAGATATTCCGAACACCACGAGCATCGCGCGAAGGCAGGTTTGCCACAGTGATATTTCTTCGTATGAATTTCACTCGGGAGATGGTTCAAATGGTTCAAATGGCTCTGAGCACTATGGGACTTAACATCTGTGGTCATCAGTCCCCTAGAACTTAGAACTAATTAAACCTAACTAACCTAAGGACATCACACACATCCATGCCCGTGGCAGGATTCGAACCTGCGACCATAGCAGCCGTTCGGTTCCGAACTGAGCGCCTAGAACCGCTAGACCACCGCGGCCGGCCACTCGGGAGAGAAGAACCGTAAACATTGCTGAAGATTTCACCCAAGCGGTCTAGGACGCTGCAGTCATGGACTGTGTGGTTGGTTCCGGTGGAGGTTGGAGACCTCCCTCGGGCATGGGTGTGTGTGTGTTTGTCCTTAGGATAATTTAGGTTAAGTAGTGTGTAAGCTCAGGGAATGATGACCTTAGCAGTTAAGTCCCATAAGATTTCACACACATTTGAACATGGTTTTCTTTTTCTTTTTTGAAGATTTCACGGGTTGCCAATAATTTAAGGATACACAACACGAATTTCACCGAAAATAATATCACATAATTTTCTCATTCTTTTCATTCATTCTTCTGATATATAATTCGTAGCGAATTAGGATAACGTTATATGAGGTCACACTAAAAGACATACGTGGAAAACATCATTGGAGAATACCCAGCGCATACGAGGACAAGCAACAATGGAATAATGCTTGTGGAACTCTGTCAAATCTTCAGCCTCAAAATTGTGACTACACACTTCAAGAAACATTCCAAGAAGATGAAGACTTGGAAAGCACCAAATCAACTCCTTGGAGAGCTCCAAATTGACCACACAGCCATTTCTAGAAGAGAATTTAAGACAATTCAGAACATTAAGGCACAGAAAGCAGCCAAAATAGATACGGGTCATTATCTTGTTAAGTCTAAAATTAAATTCATCCCACATTCAGGAAGAAATGATAATAAACCTATGAGAAAGCATTCTGAAACAAGGAATATGGAGGCAAAAACTCAAAATTATTTCAAATCAAAAATGCAAGGTGAGACATGGGACGAAATGAAGTGTCAAATAACGCAAGCTCCAGCAGAATCTCTTCCAACGAAAACTAAACAGAAGAATATCTGGGGGAATGAAAAGTGCAAGTGGAAAACAGACAAAAGCTTTGGCAAAAATTTAAATCGAATCCGACTTAAAACAAGTTGGAAAGGTTCAGAGAAGGCAGAAAAATAGCCTCCTACAGAATCAGAAACGAAAAGAGATTGTATGAAAGACTATCCCTTCAACAAATACAGATGTACTTCACTCAAAACAAATCCAGAGACTATTACCAGTCTTTCAAAAGACATCTGAAAGGTTACGAACCACCCAGTTTAAATTTTCGTGACAAATTAGGGAAATTACGTACAAATGACCAAGGAAACTGCAACATTTTAGCATACTATTTCGAAGGTCTCTTCAACTGTAAAGCGCCTCCAGGGAAACCGGAATTCAAAACTCCAGAAGTAATCCCTGCAGAATCACATCCACCAACTTTAACTGAAGTCCGGCAAACTGTAAAATACCTCAAGAACAAGAAATCTTCTGGTGAAGACGGAGTCACAGCTGAATTTTTAAACTAGGTGAGGAAAAAGTAGCACTATACCTCGGTACAATTATTAAGGAAATTTGGAGAACCGAGAAGATCCCAGAAGATTGTAGGACGGCACTTATACATCCACTTCACAAAAAGAGTTACAGATAAGATGTCAACAATTACAGGGGGATTTTCCTTCTATGCGTTCCATAGAAGGTCCTCTCCAAGATATTACTAAATAGGATTGAACCAGTTCTCGATGCACGTATAGGAGAATACCAAGGTGGATTTAGAAAAGGGAGGAGCTGTTTGGAGCAAATTATAAGTCTTAAAAACATTATTAGAACACGTGCTGGTCAACCACATACTATTGATTTTAGAACAGCATATGACTTGATAGACAGAGAAAGCCTCATTCGAACTCTAGAGGAATTTTGAATTGACAGAAAAACTAGAGAGATAGGAAAGCAAACACTGAAAGATACTAGGTCCAAAGTCAAATTTCGAGGCAAGATTTCTGAATCTTTTGAAATCCAAACGGGTTTGAGACAAGAGGATGGACTCTCGCCAATTCTGTTCAGTATCACTTTGGAAAAGATTATGAGGGAGCCGCTGGAGGAATGCACATAACAAAAAGTAAAGAGAATTTCTTTTAGACGATCAGTTAAAGGCCTTACGATACATGCACTAGCTTCTGCAGATGATATTGCTCTCCTGTCCGCAAATATAGCAGATGCAATTAAATAAATGGAAATCTTAGCAAAGCATGCAGGTAAATTTGGTTTACAGATATCACAAGACAAAAATAAATTCTTGTCTAACAAATACAAAGAAATCAAAGAATTGCACACAATTATTTGATGTATCGAAAGGGTCAAACACTTTAAATATTTGGGAGAAACAATAACGGATACTGGCATAGAAAAAGAAGCTGTCAAACTTCGAGTAGCTAAACTTAGGAGGGCATCTATTTTAACACAGAAGCTGTGCAACAAAAAATGCCTATCTCGAAATGCAAAGTTATTACATTACAATACAGTGACGGGAACAGAAATTCAGTATGCAGCAGAAGCACTCTCCCTCAAGAACAAAGGACACATAGATAAGCTCGAGAAGAAAGAATATTAAACACATGATTTTCGTTTTACACTCCCACTTTTCAGACTACACTATTCACAAGACTGGTGCTATTTTGTCTGTAATCTTCATTTACAGGAAATTAAGATGTATCACGGACGCATGAAAGGCAACTGCTGAGTAACTATCAGTACCAGTGGATCTTCCACGTGTGAGCTAAAGCACGCATGTACATGTCAAAAGTAGTCGGTGGAACTATTACTGTTTTTTTCTTTTTTTTGTCTACTGTATGTTCAAATGGTTCAAATGGTTCTATGGCTCTAAGCACTATGGGACTTAACATCTGAGGTCAACAGCCCCCTAGACTTAGAACTACTTAAACCTAACTAATCTAAGGACAACACCCACATCCATGCCCGAGGCAGGATTCGAACCTGCGACCGTAGCAGCAGCGCGGTTCCGGACTGAACTGCTGTATGTCAATTGTCCTGGAGAAGATTCTAGCATTGTCTTGCAGAATTCAGTGGAGACGCAATACGAGGAAAGAGTAGGTTCTACGAATTAATTTACGTTTTCCTTCGGTCTGTTTGTGCTATTTCTACGCGGTGTCTGTGCCAAGACGAGGCGTGTTGGGCGAGGCGCAGTGGCACCGGAATGGAATGCTGGGGCAACAAAAGCGGCAGCAGGTGCTGCCCCGCTGAGACGGGACAATCTTGGCCCGGCCTGGCCTCGCGTGCCCTGCCCTGCTCGTAGGGCAGCCCCACAAAAACCAGTGGTAGATTGCAGCAACACGTCGTACCGGGGAGTGGATGGAAGTTGGCAGTCGCGGTCAAAACTGCGCACACTCTGGTGTCAAACGATGTATGGCCAAAGTACTTCAACAGTGGCTTACTCGGATCGCTGAAGGTAATCTGCATTAGGATTAGGTACCCACGGTGGAAGGTGAGTTATACAGGGTGTTTTACAGTGTTTCAAATGTGAATAACAAGATACGTCGATGGTGGCGACATCTATTAGTAGTGCGGAGTTTCAACTTTCATTCTATATGCAAGTCAGTGATCCTGTCATACTGGTCGAAGCAACGTCGTGCGTCCGCGTGCTATTTTCGCTACGGCGAATCTGTCGTGCGCCTGCAATGTGCCTTTCGTTCAGCGGCGATATCCAATTCCAACTCGTGGAACATACTGAATTGGATAAGAAACTTCCGTCCAACTGCCAGAGTATCAAATCGAAAGTCAACCGGCTCTCGGAACCCAAACCTCCGAGAACAGGCCCCGCTTACCTGCTTTAACTGCGCCAGACTCCGATCTGTAGGGCTTATTTAAAATCTAGAGTGTACTTCGACCGACCAACAAGCTTGCGGCAGTTAAAAGACGGAATTCACGATGCAATTTCCAGAATTCCTCTCGTAGTTATGAAATATGTGTCAAACTGGATGGAACGGCAAGAGACGTGTGTGGCCGCGAATGGTCGTCGTCTGTGCGATGTAGTATTTCGTAAGTGAACTTTAATCAATATTGTTCCAGGCGTAAAATGCTCAAATTTGTTTCGCGGTTAGTCTGCGAGTTATTCAAATTTGAAATCTTCAAAACATAGTGAAACACGCTGTATATACTGGTTGCATAAGCAGTACTCCAGCACCTATTGAGAAGCGCTGCTGCACTGCGTTAGTAGACTGCGCGGCACTTAAGTCGCTGCTGTGGTCTCTGTTATTCTTCCTGTGTTTCGTCCCCGTTAAGTACATATCGATATAACGAGTTTAGCACTAGACTAATTTAGGACCGCTAAATCGAATGGGCACGTAAAATTCGGCTTTCAAAAATCATCTTATTTGTAAATGGAAACAGACCGACGCTTTCCGCCGACACTAGGCGCCGCATGAAACGTGGCGTGAGCGGTATTTACGCATTCCAAAAACTGATTTCAAATACCTCCAAAAACACCAAAGAAAATACGACTGACGACACGTGAGATAGATTTTATATTATGGGGGCGTTCCACATTATTTTTACACTATTTTTTCCATCATTCATGGTGTGCTATTTGACTCATCGCAACAACTTTGATCTGACCATAGGTGGCAGGATAAACATTAGAACGCAGTGAAGCTTATTTTCCCCAACTGCTGTCATTACGTGAACGGACAATTTTAGAGAGTTATCGTCAAGGACAACGATGCACGATGTGGTTTCTGTGGATGGAGGGTGTAAACACTGCGGATATTGGAGGGGGATTGGTGGCAGTACGAGTAGCGTGTACAGCGTCACGAAAATTGCTCTTGCAATCCGGCAACGCTCGTCCCCGTACGAGTCGTAAAACCGTGGCTGCCATCGTCGAAATGGGGGTTCCAGGTACTGCCAAACCCACCATATGCTTGTAACTAGGCCCCTTCTGGTTAACACTCATTCGGAGCTATGAATAAACCTCTGGGACGTCATTATTTCGCAGATGTCTAGGAAATGCGAGTACTGTCCTGCTGTGGGTGCGACTAACTCCACGAAAGTGGTTCAAGAAGGCCCTACAGAAGATAAACGGATAAAGTCAGGAGAAAACTGTTGGCATGGCAGTACCTGGAACCTCATTCCAGCGATGGTAGCCTTGGTTTTCCGACTCATGTGGGGACAAGCGTTGTCGTGTTGGAAGAACATTTCTCGTGACTGCGCACACACTCCACACACATCGCCTGTCAATATCCGCAGTGTTTACACCCTCCTTCCACAGTGCCGGCAGGGGTGGCCGAGCGGTTCTAGGCGCTACAGTCTGCAACCGCGCGACCGCTACGGTCGCAGGTTCGAATCCTGCCTCGGGCATGGATGTGTGTGATGTCCTTAGGATTAAGTAGTTCTAAGTTCTAGGGGAGTGATGACCTCTGAAGTTAAGTCCCATAGTTCTCAGAGCCATTTGAACCATTTTTGAACCTTTCACAGAAGCCACGTCATCCAGGGCTGTTCTTGATGATCACACTGCAGGTTGTTCATTTACATAATGAGAGTTGTTGGAAAAATGGGCTGTACACTTACAGTGTTTGTCCTGCCACCTATGGTTAGACCAGAGCACTATACGATTCCAGTTGTAATGGTGAGTCAAATGGCGCATCGTGATCAATAAGAAAAAAATAAAGTGTGAATCAATATGGAGGGCCCCGTTTTATACATGGTGTAACGGTTCTAAATGCAGATTTTTTAATATGTGGTACCTTAATTTATGCACACATCATTGTGTTGGTTGTTTTTTCTCTGGGATGAACATTCTTCCCACAAACACATCAGAAACTTTAACGCCCGATGTTTTCTACATTGCTGTACCTCGGCGACGCCTGTTACTAAGACTCCCGTTTTGCGTCAATACGTCCACACTGGTGCTACAGAAGAATGCTGAAGATTAGATGGGTAGATCACATATCTAATGAGGAGGTATTGAATAGGATTGGGGAGAAGAGAAGTTTGTGGCACAACTTGACTAGAAGAAGGGATCGGTTGGTAGGACATGTCCTGAGGCATCAAGGGATCACCAATTTAGTATTGGAGGGCAGCGTGAAGGGTACAAATCGTAGAGGGAGACCAAGAGATGAATACACCAAGCAGATTCAAAAGGATGTAGGTTGCAGTAGGCACTGGGAGATGAAGAAGTTTGCACAGGATAGAGTAGCATGGAGAGCTGCATCAAACCAGTCTAAGGACTGAAGACCACAACAACAACAACAACAACAACAACAACAACGTCCACACTTTAAGAACTGACTGCTGCCCAGGGGAAAATATGCATTAAGGACTTGGTCTTGCCACATATACTTGGAGGTACTACCCGACCTAAAAACATTCCACTTGTAATAGCTGCAATAGTCTGCAAAGGACGCACATACGGATGTAACGTTGTTCAGTATACCGCCCTCAGTCACCAAAATAAAATCTCCACTAACACCAGTTATATCCTGTATACATTTTACGTAAGAGGCCAAGCTGAAACATGGCGCGATGACGACGACTGACTTGGAAATGTTTATCAGGCGTAATAACCATAGAACGATGGAGCTTAGTGAGTGCACTGAAGCTTCCTAGACTCTACTTCGCAGTAAATCGTTCTCAATGGGAAAACTACAGGCCCCGGCCACGCTACTGTGCGCTATGTATCACAAAATAAAGATCGGCGTGGAAGCTAACTTGTCTTATTTACATGCTGTTTACGCACAAAAAAAACATGCAAAATGACAGAGTAATAGTTTGAAATGTTCTGGAAATAATAAACCCTGATGAACAGTTCGCTGTAGACAACAAGAAAACAGCTCCAGTAATTTTTTTTAATTCGGCGGCACTAGTTTATGTTTGAAAAAGGTGGGTTTCCCAAAATACTTCAACACACTACCTATCGTGCTGAAAGGCAACTGGGAAGAAAACAAGCATTGGTATGCTGAAATTGAGAGTCAGTGCTGGTACCAGAAAGAACGAGAGAGTGGTGTAACAGGTGTCACATCACGTGAGGTACGAGGCACGCCGCAGACTGAAGGATCAGCCAATAGGGTCAACCGTCTTTAAAAGTCTAGTGATACGCGCTCGTCGCCGTCTCGTGTTTATGACTGACTGGCCCGCAGCCGAAGGAAAAGGTGAAGTAATTGTGGCTTAGCAACTGCTCCGCCAGGACATACCTTCCTTGCTGCGCCGTGCCATTCGAATGTAATGGCGCAAGTGCTGGTGCAGCGCTGCAAGATGAGAAATTCAGTAGCGGTCGATGGCCCCAGCTAGCGCGGCTGGCAAATGGCGAGATTAGTTTGATCGTAACTCGCGGCAACACCGGACTAAAATAACATGTCTCTCTCAAGAAAGACAAATGGAAGCCGCGACTGTCTCTCAAATTATTTCCGAGTTCTGTGTTATGGCTGTGCGGCTGTAGTAACAGCAGCTGAATGACCAGCTCTATTGACAGACAGCATAACTGTATTTATCTTAATTGGCTGTAGCGTCGGTGCTTGGTGGAATATTGCACATCACAGCAGACTTATTGACCACTTAAAGAGTTAGCGCTCACAGCCCAGCTTAGGACGCTAAGTGTCAGCGTAGTGTCATGTAAACATGCAGTCATCTCTCTTCCTACCGTTGCAACGAATTCAATCACGGACAGCGAGGAAATCGAGGAAAGAAATAATCAAAGCGTTTGGCGTGTGGTGCTATAGAAGAATAATGAAAATCAAGCGGACAGATAGGAAATGATATCGCTTGTATAATCGGTGAAGAAAGCCATATCCAGAAAACGCTGACAAGTGGAGAGGAAAAAATGGCAGGACATTGATTAAGGCATCAGGGAGCAACTTCCACAACACTGGAGGGAGCTGTAGAGGGTAACAACGGTAGAGGAAGACAGAGACAGGAAGATACACACATTAAAAAAAAAAGTTTTGCATCACCTCGGTTCCGAGAGCTCCGGAACCTGTACAGAAAATTGGAATAGATTCAAATGGTTCAAATGGCTCTGAGCACTATGGGACTCAACTGCTGTGGTCATAAGTCCCCTAGAACTTAGAACTACTTAAACCTAACTAACCTAAGGACATCACACACATCCATGCCCGAGGCAGGATTCGAACCTGCGACCGTAGCGGTCGTGCGGTTCAAGACTGTAGCGCCTTTAACCGCTCGGCCACTCCGGCCGGCAAAATTGGAATAGAGCTCAACATAAACAGCATTTTCGCCTTTCTTTAAAGTCAGTACCGCCGTTAGACTTAAATTTACAGTGTTACATTACACTTACACAATCATGATTTCGGCTTCAAAGCCCCATTATCATGTGTTTTAAGTGTTATAAACTGCCTAAGATGGCATACTGTCGTATTAAAATACAGTATTAGACACATTGTCTAAGAGTCGATATTTCTGGCAGAGCCTGCTGCTTTGTTTCATTACTGAGTACACCATCTCTGAGTCAAGATGGTGTACTCAGTAATGAAACAAAGCAGAGGATACGTGAGAATACATAATATAATTTATAGTTACAAATTGAAACTCTAAAAAGGGGAGGGGAGAGTGAAACAGTAGCTATGTGTACTAATTTAAGTAAATATCATCACAGAATGGAAAAAATATATAATTCATTTGGGTCAAAACTGACACCAGCAGTAAATAATATGAAAGAGAAAACCAACTAGCGAAATCATCGTCAGGTATCAAAAGGTTCGCGGTAGTATCCAGGCATTTCTGTAATAATTTCAATGCTATAGCACAGCTCAAGACCGAATGCTGTATTAGCACTTTTGTTTCTATACATTTTTCCTTTCTTTAGGTGTGTGTGGGGGGGGGGGGGAGGGGGAGGGGGGGAGGCGGGATGTTATAAGGTTCGAGTTTTCTGTCTACAAGAACATGCGACTACGTAATTGTCGGCGTTTCGTAAATTGTATTTACCAAAATTCAGAAGCCTTACTTTATTGTGTTGACAGAAGCTCTTAAAATGTTTTGGCTAAAGCTCTCTAGAAGCTTTCTTTTATTTCGGAAATCAAACAGCGAAGATCTGCTACTTCAGAAACATGTAGTGTTACCTAACGTCCGCGAAAAACTAAGTTGACACTCGGCACGGCGGCTGATGGGAGCGACCGTGAACGGAAAACCCTTTCAGTCTCACCCATAAGCCACGGCGCTGAGTGTCAACTTCGTTTGCGCGGAAGCAGCTACGAAGTAGGTACTAAGACACACAGTCTTAGACCTGTCTTTAACGGGCCATTATCTGTGTTGTGCGTTGCGTTTCCTGGACAGCCGGACGAGCGGTGGTTATCACGGAGCCGACGCCTAGAGCCCAAACCGCCGCGGCGGCTTCAAAAGGCGGAGGCGGCAGGATGTCGTGATAGGCGCAGACACAGGGACAGGGGTCAGCTAACAATGGGCGGCCAAGGGCGCGGTCGCCAGCCGCAGCCGCGCCCACTCCACGCTGCGAACGCTCCAGCTTATTGAGGGGACGAGGCAGCAATGAGCAGCGTTGGCGGGAGAAAATAACGCTGAAGTGGAAGCGTCTAGTCGCTGTGCACGCTACAGCGGCAGTCAACTAAGATTCCACATATGCCTTGTTAACTTTAGCACCGGGATATGTTTAGGTAAGGTAGTAGGCTCTTCTGGATTAAGGTAGTCGAATCGTTACGCTGCCAGATACAAAGACAATAGGAAAACATCCCCCCCTCCCTCCCCCCCACATACACCCCTACTACCGATTTATTTTCTTAAATTCTGCAAACGTTTGAGGCATTCAACATTCAATCGCCGGCCGCGGTGGTCTCGCGGTTAAGGCGCTCAGTCCGGAACCGCGCGACTGCTACGGTCGTAGGTTCGAATCCTGCCTCGGGCATGGATGTGTGTGATGTCCTTAGGTTAGTCGGGTTTAAGTAGTTCTAAGTTCTAGGGGACTGATGACCACAGAAGTTAAGTCCCATAGTGCTCAGAGCCATTTGAAGATTCAATCGAAACACATCAGACGAAGTGCAGCTTGTTAATCTCACGCAGCTTGTCGAGTACGGTTCGGCAACCAACTATCGCCACCATTCAACATTCGAAATGGACTGAGACAAGGAGATCAACTGACGCCAATACTTTTTAACTTTGCCTTGGAAGCACTGGTCGAATCAGAGAAATGGAAATGGTACAAGCAGACACAATCTTGCTATTTGCTGACAATTTTGTGATTCTTGGTGACATCCTGGAGCAAGCAAGCGCTGATACTTCCCGATTTATCTACACTGCGAGGAAGATTGGGCTGGTGGTGGATGATCATAAAACAAAATATACCAAGCCGTCAAGCTCTCCTTCCTTCCATTGTTGTTGTCGGGCATACCGTTGAACGAGTTCAACAATTCAAGTGCCTTGGATCCACGCTGACCAATAAAAGTGAAGTGACGAAAGAAAAGAATCAGGGAATAATAAACGCTGATCGCATGTCATAAAGTCTCGACAATTTATTCAAGTCATGACTAATGTCACAGAAGAGGAACGATTCAGCTGTACATGGCAATAGCACGGCTGGTACTTTTATATGGTTATGAAACCTGTGCGAATAAGCAACACCTGAAGAAGCTATTTATGCCTTCGAGAGGAAGCTGCTTCGGAAGATCTACGGACCAGTCTACAATACCACGGAAGGTAAATGGGAACGAAGAACCAAAGAAGATCTGTACCAGCGGTTTAGAAAGTCACACATTGGCCGAATATTAGGGCAGATTCGAGCTTACGGATCCCTCCCCTCATACCTTGTCCCCATTCCCAACCTGCTGGGAAAACCCCCCAAGAGGACGTCCAAGGGCGCGAAGGAAGCGCCGGTGGAAGATGAGGATGGAGACCGGTAGTGATGGACTATCATTTGCAGTACATATCTCCTCTGTTGTGACTGAAGGCTTCATTCTTTAATGTGATTTTTATAATGTGTTCTTTTACAGTTTTTTGAATTTATAGTGTGGTTATTTCCTTTGCTTTATGTTTTGCAGGCTTTACAGCCCCATTAATGCAATAAACGGTAGCGATAAAATTCTGAAATAGGAGAGGAAAAAATGAATTATAAAACAAAAGGGCTACATGTAGGGCGTACCTTCTTCTATTGTTGCATTTTTATCCTTTTCTCGTTGTAGGTGCTGTGTGTGACCATCCTTAGCGATCAGGTGTTTAAAAAACCCTTAGAGATGTCCTAGCGAACAACGGACTACGGTCTAGTACTTCTTTTTTTTGTTGTCTTCCTTTTCTACACCCATCCGCACCTACACTTCACATTACTGACTATTGTCACTTACAGCATCTATGTACATATCTCACACGTCCAACAGGTGTAGGAATGCAATGGTAAACTACAGATTGAACCAGAACTGAGCCGGCAAACTCAAGAGGTGGCGGTATGGAGCAAGACAAGAACAAATATCCAGTATGTCCCTCCTTTAGTACATGTGGGCTCTAAATGGCATACCTTAAAAGCTATGAGACGTATTTAACAGCAGCGTAGATCAAATGCACGTAGCTCTTAACAAAGGCATTTTAGAGCCCATGTATTTCGGACGTATTTTTCTTGTTTTGGTCCATACTACCACCTCTAAGTTTGTGGTGTTCTGGCTGAACATGCGTATCAACTAAATTCTTATGGACTTCTATGAAGGACTTTTTACATCACAACGAAGGGTCGGGTTGTAGACGTACTTAACCATAACCCCGCCATCAGTCAGACACGGCCTCAAAGGAAAGCCTAAAAATTAGCACTGCGTCAGTGTGGCTCAGACTAGTCTGAAGAAAATCAGTGATGCTGCACAATCCAGTCACATTATTGTGACCATCTGTCAAAAGTTCGAATAACCACCTTTTGCATCTTCGACCACTGCGATCCGTGCAGGAAGAGAGTCAACGAGGTTCTGAAAGGTACCGAACAGGATGTGGGGCCACGTCGACTCCACTGCCGAGACCAGCTGCGCTAGTTTTCTCGGTTCAGGATCCATGGTGTGACCACCGTCTATGTTCAGCGTCAACGTGCAATAACCATTTACAGACGGCAGGTGGCAGCACTAGCAGTGGAGAGCGTATGAAGCCTGTCGGGGGCACGCAGGAAACAATGCAGTCGTTCCAGAATGAGATTTCCACTCTGCAGCGGAGTGTGCGCTGATATGAAACTTCCTGGCAGATTAAAACTGTGTACCGGACCGAGACTCGGACGCGAGACCTTTGCCTTTCGCGGGAAAGTGCTCTACCAATTGAGCTAAGCAAGCACGACTCACGCCCCGTTCTCACAGCTTCACACAGTTTTAATCTGGGAAGTTTCAATGCAGTCGTTGTCGTAATGGGGAAACGGAGCGATTTATTTGTCGTCCAAAATGGCATGATCATTGGCCTTCGGTCCAAGGATGGGAGCATTTCAGCAACGGCGAAGACTGTAAGTTGTTAGCCTGCCGCCGTGGCTGCAGTTATACCGAGCATGGGAAAACGGCATTATCAAAAACTGGGGTCGGGAAACTGTGGTGCACCGCGAGCCACAGATAACTGGCGGTGAACGATGGCTGCAACGATGTGTACGGCCAAATAGTTGAGTAGCTGCTGAGCAACTGACCGCCCAGATGAACCAAGGAGCTAATAACAGTGTCTCCTCAACGACTGTTCAGCGAACGTTGCTGCTTATTGACCTCCGCAGCTGGCAGCTGTCCATCAGCGATGACGGCTGGAATTCGCACGCCAGTGCCGCAACTGAAAGTATACTGAGTGACGGCAGGAGGTATTTTCAGAAGAGTCGCGTTCTATTCTCTGTCGGACAGATGGCCGTTGGCGCGTACGGCGTGAAACGTCTGAAAGCGAACACCCTCCAGCAATCGTCGGAAGAGTCCAGGTCGGTAGAAGAGAGTTATGGTCTGGGGAATGTTTTCATGGTATTTCCTGGGTGATCTCGTCATTCTGGAAGGCACAACGAATCAACGAAGTATGTATTTATCCCTGGAGACCTTGTTCACCCCTACATGAAGTTTACTATTACTTAGCACGATGACATCTACCTGCAGGATAATGCGACGTGCCACACGGACCACAATGTACGTGCGTAGTTCGAAGAGTACTAGGACGAGTATAAGTTTCTCCCTTGGACTTCAAACTCCGGATTGAAACCCAATCGAAAATTGTGGGACCACCACACTTCAACAAAATCCCGTACCGAGCTACTGAGCGTCTCTCCTACAGAGTCTTCCACTGGAGTTTATCTATCATCTCCGTAACGCTTTCGCGATTACTGAATGATCCTGTAACGAAGCGCACTGCTCTCCGTTGGATCTTCTCTATCTCTTCTATCAACCCTATCTGGTAAGGATCCAACACTGGTGAGCAGTATTCAAGCAGTGGGCGAACAAGCGTATTGTAACCTACTTCCTTTGTTTTCGGATTGCATTTCCTTAGGATTCTTCCAATGAATCTCAGTCAGGCATCTGCTTTACCGACGATCAAATTTATATGATCATTCCATTTGAAATCACTCCTAATGCTTACTCCCAGATAATTTATGGAAGTAACTGCTTCCAGTTGCTGACCTGCTATATTGTAGCTAAATGATATGGGATCTTTCTTTCTATGTATTCGCAGCACATTACACTTGTCTATATTGAGATTGAATTGCCATTCCCTGCACCATGCGTCATTTCGCTGCAGATCCTCCTGCATCTCAGTACAATTTTCCATTGTTACAAACTCTCGATATACCACAGCACCATCCGCAAAAAGCCTCAGTGAACTTCCGATATTATCTACAAGGTCATTTATGAATAATGTGAATAGCAACGGTCCTACGACACTCCCCTGCGGCACACTGAAATCACTCTTACTTCGGAAGACTTCTCTCCATTGAGAATAACATGCTGCGTTCTGTTATCTAGAACTCTTCAATCCAATCACACAATTGGTCTGATAGTCCATATGCTCTTACTTTGTTCATTAAACGACTGTGGGGAACTGTAGCGAACGCCTTGCGGAAGTCAAGAAACACGGCATCTACCTGGGAATCCGTGTCTATGGCCCTCTGAGTCTCGTGGACGAATAGCGCGAGTTGGGTTTCAAACGATCGTCTTCTTCGAAACCCATGTTGGTTCCTACAGAGTAGATTTCTAGTCTCCATAAAAGTCATTACACTGAAACATAATACGTGTTCCAAAATTCTGCAACTGATCAACGTTAGATATATAGGTCTATAGTTCTGCACATCTGTTCGACGTCCCTTCTTGAAAACGGGTACGACCTCTGCCACTTTCCAATCCTTTGGAACGCTACGCTCTTCTAGAGACCTACGGTACACCGCCGCAAGAAGGGGGGCAAGTTCATTCGCGTACTCTGTGTAAAATCGAACTGGTATCCCATCAGGTCCAGCGGCCTTTTCTCTCTTGAGTGTTTTTGATTTTTTCTCTATCCCTCTGTCGTTTATTTCGATATTTACCATTTTGTCATCTGTGCGACAATCTAGACAAGGAACTACAGTGCAGTCTTCCTCTGTGAAACAGCTTTGGAAAAAGACATTTAGTATTTCGGCCTTTAGTCTGTCATCCTCTGTTTCAGTACCATTTCGGTCACAGAATGTCTGGACATTTTGTTTTGATCCACCTACCGCTTTGACGTAAGACCAAAATTTATTAGGATTTTCTGCCAAGTCAGTACACAGAACTTTACTTTCCAATTAATTGAACGCCTCTCGCATAGCCCTCCTCACACTAAATTTTGCTTCGCTTAATTTTTGTTTGTCTGCAAGGCTTTGGCTATGTTTATGTTTGCTGTGAAGTTCCCTTTGCTTCCGCAGCAGTTTTCTAACTCACTAGAGATGTCGGTCGATCACGATACACTTGCGGCTTCAGGTAACCCCAAAACCAATAATCGCACGGACTGATGTCTTGGGACCTGGGAGGCCAAGCACGACGAAAGTGGCGGCTGAGCACACGATCATCACCAAATGACACGCGCAAGAGATCTTTCAGGCGTCTAACGATACTTTTTTTGGTTCTAATAAAACCCCATGTCATTCCAAGCATGTGTATCAATTTTTACTCCTCTATCTACATTACTCCGTGGTTTATTAAGTTTTCAAATTTATACTGACTTTTTGACCACCCGGTACATGCGTGGTTCGAAGAGTACTAGGATAAGTTTGTATCTTTGACTTCAAACTCCGTATTGAAACCCAATCGAAAATTGTGGAACCATCTCAGTGGTACTGTTCGCGCCATGTGTCCTCAACAGCTGACCACGGCACTGGAGTCGGTATCGCTCGACATCCCTCTCTGTACCTTCCAGCATCTCGATGACTCTCTTCCTGCACGCCTCGCGTTGGTCCACGCTACATAATGTGGTTATTCAGGTTTCTGGCTGGTTATCACATTAAGAGTGGACAGTGTATTACCTCCTTGCGTGGATGTTACAGTCGTAGATGGAGCGTACTGGTAGCGCTATGTCGACAGTTTGCTGCAAGCAACATCATACTGCAATATAAGTAATTCCATCAGAAGGCTCGCCTGCGAGCAAAGTAACTCGGCAAGCCCGACACAGAAGGCCGTGCCCAGTGGGTTACGAGTGTGGGCCGAGCTACAGTGAGACGACCGGAGGGCGCTACCTGCTGGTGGCTGCCGTGACCGGGCATAGGAAACAGAGCAGAGCGGCTGTGGCTGCGGCCAGGGCTGGAGGAGAGGAAATTACAGGAGTGTCGGTGCGGCCGCTGTGTAATTTGAAGCCGTCCCGGCCTCTCCAGGCCGCTGGGGACGGCCGCCGCTCGCGCCCTTGAACCCGCCGCGGCGCGCCGCCTGCACACGTGCGCCCGCTCTTCCGTATTTGTCTACTGCCTCTCACTCGCGGCTGTCACTGCCGTCCGTCCACTCAGAATTACCTGCCATTCAGTGCTCTCGTAAAGAAGTCCAATCCAGACGCCATGCCTCTACCGCAGCGCGGTTAATAAGTTCACGGTCTACAAATTTATCACCTTTAGCAGACACCGTGTAACATTGCATCTGGCCTCGATAATGGCCACACTACGGTGAGGAACGGAGTGAACAAGTTTCTTCAGCAGTGACATATCCAGATCAAGCCACTCACTCATTGGTGGTTAGATGCTACACCGTCCAAAGCCTTAGAATATACATTCCGCGACGAGCTAACAAACTACCTAATCACCAACTGTCTACTAGATGAACACCAATCAGGTTTACATAAACATTACAGCACAATATCTGTCTTAATGAACTTAACAGATGGCCTGAAGCTTGCCATGGATGCATAATGGGCGACACTTCAGCAGAGCCTTCGACGCTATTAGCTTCGACATTTACTTGCCAAACTTAGCAGCCTAAATTTCTCGCCAAATGCAGTGTAATGATCTCGTTCATACAGGACGTCTCGCCAACAATGCTTCACGTCCGGCACCATACAGTCACAATGGAGGCGGGTAGTATCAGACGTTCCCCAGGGTTCGGTATTAGGTCCTATACTCTTTTCATCGTATGCAAATGATGTGCCATCAGTTTTGTCCTGCTGCAAGTTCACCTCATACGCTGATGATCTCCAGTTGCATCAAAGTGCAAAATCAACAAACCTGAAGACAGCTACAGAGAATCTCAGTAAAGATCTGAGTGCACTATCAAGATAGGCGCAGGATATAGGATTAAAGCCTAATCAGTCCTAAACCCAGCCGCTACTGGTTGGTCATTTAGGCTCATTAGCCCAGCACATGGGGAATCTCCACTATCTTTAACTCTAAATGGGACAAATATCAACTGCTCTCCTTCAGAAAAGTGCCTAGGGGTAATAATACACGAAAATGTAAGTTGGATTCGGCACGTAACTGTAATGTGCAGGAAGTCATCAGCGTCTCCCTTGCTCTACAAAAATATAAAAAGCTCTTCCCTCTTGACCTGAGAAAGAAACTTGTACAAACATTTATACCTACAATTATTGATTAAAATGGTTCAAATGGCTCTGAGCACTATGGGACTCAACTTCTGAGGTCATCAGTCCCCTAGAACTTAGAACTACTTAAACCTAACTAACCTAAGGACACCACACACATCCATGCCCGAGGCAGGATTCGGACCTGCGACCGTAGCGGTCGTGCGGTTCCAGACTGTAACGCCTAGAACCGCTTGGCCATTCCGAATTATTGATTACATCGATGTTATCCTGTAAGGCCTTTCTCAATAAAGGTCACAGCGCCTGGAACTGGTTATGAATGCCTGTGTTCATTATATCTGTGATTGTAATGTTCAACTCTTCGATGATATTTCACTATCGTATGTACAGTTATCTTGGCTGTGTGCAGGCAAGCGCAGAGATTTCCATGCCCTTTGTCGTCTCTGCTGTTTTATTAAAGTACAGTGTACCCCATATCTTCCCTCGACCTTAACCCTCTTGCATGAACTACATGGCAGAAATACACGCTCCAATCAACGCAAAATGCTTTCTGTGCCTTTCCAATGTCTGGCCACTTTCTCGACATCCTTCTCAGTAGCAGGAATACGGCTCTGGAATATCCTCCCACATTACATTAGAGAAATGAACAACATCTCCAGCTTCAGAAGACAGTTAACGACATAACTACTACAGCAACACTAACGCGTTTAGTCAAAATATAACGTGTGATCTTTAAGCATGTAGCGAGTATTTTAAGCAAAGAGGGTATTCCGCATCGTTGACCTAGGTAACAGCCTAGTAGGAGTGGAAGCTCCATACCTTTCTTTCGCCCTTTTATGAAATGTCGAAGGTTCATATTTGTCGTGGAACGTTGATACGTGCTTATGGAGTGTAGTCATGAGTTTGTATTGTTGTCAGTATAGAAAGAAACGAGGATTTCGCGGCGAATTTCTTCTGGTGGCTCCAGTGAGAGCGATGCTGCAAAATGATCAACCGAGCTGATGTAATCTGCTATTAGTAGTACGAGAGGAAGATTATTAGAACTGTCAGGGAGCGATGCAATAAACATCAGCGACACACCCGACTAACACAAACCAAAAAAATCAGCTGCCGCCTAGCATTATCTCGAATATTATCACGAAATGAAATATGAGTCTACTATCGTTACATCGTTAGTAAAGATCCATCGGTTCGATAGAGATTTACAGCTGTGCCTCTCCAGTCTCTTTTCTTGAACGGAGTAAGGTACACACCGGCATCAGTACTGCACCTTCACCAACCATGGCTTTATAAAGCAATGACGGATTTCCTCGTCTGTAGTGGAGGTATAATGGGTCGCGAGCGTTCTTCACAGCGTGAACACCGCGAAAGAATAGGTCTTCGTTCCGGCATTGTACAAGATAGAAACAATGCTTTGCTTTGTAACGTTAGGCTCATGGACACAACAGCTACCCGTGTGGAAAAGAGGGCTAGGACGGCGTTGTCATTGTCCATGGCTGTGGTGAAATCTTACTTGAAGTCGCACCAGTTAGCCGGAAACTAAATTCTACTTTCATTTCTTTTGACTGATTCCGCAGCGTCGGCGTATCGTAAGTTTTAACATTTATCCTTGATGAACTTTTATTTGTTGTTTAATGGCGAATGTTATTGGGGGGGGGGGGAGGAATTTGAGTAGTAACGTACTGGAAAGCGAAGCCCTAATGTTGCTCTGTAACCTCGAGTGTGAGGGAAACGATTGCATCGAATAGGTACGAATTTTTCAGTCATCAAGGTCAAATAAAGATAGTTTCGTGCCAAGTCACTCCTTTCATTACGTCAAGATATTAATAACATTTTCTTACATGTACTGCCGCTCCAGTACAAAGTAATTCACATATAAAATCTCGATACGAGACTTGACAGCGCTTCTTCACCGCTTTCTGGGATGAAATTTGTGACAAGCGCTGCCGTACCGTTGCTACTTTTTGTCTTAACGTTAAAGAAACACAGAGTCAGCGCTTTATTATAAGCGATATGTGAAACTATCTGGTTACTGATACTTTCTTCTACTGTAAAATATGGTAGGTGCACACACAGAATTTGCAGATAAAGACATGGCAGACGTGTTGAAAATATGATGTTTCTTGAATACGTTACAGATGCATATCAGTCCGCTAATCAGGCCAGAATCTTTCTTGTCCATTCACTGGTAGAAATGTAAGATTCGAGACCTGCAAGATCACGTTATGGCTCTGATTCAAAGTCTCGTTCTGTAGCACTCCTAGTCTACTTTTCAAATTCATCCAATACTCTCCAGCATACTCCGAGAAAGAAAGCGGCGGCGATTGGCTTGGCTACAATCAGGGGATTATTATCGGAAATGCAATTTCTCTCAGCGGAGAGAGCTAGTAAGTGAACTTCCATTATCATGTACGTCTACCTATGAGCCGATCCGGAGCTTTGTGTGTAATTTATAATTTTTACAGTTTAGGAATACCTAGACATGGGAAGTATGGCAATACGAAATGAAATGATCTCACACGCACAGTCCTGGTCAAAACAAATGGTTTCGGTTCCAATGTAAGTTGCTGGGAAACTGTAGATCTCTAAAAATGACACTACTTAAAAGATGTTTATACGAACAGACGTAGGGCACACCGTACACGAGAATGTGCTAAATCTACTGAATATTACACTGGACTAACGAAGAAATCAAAGACGTACAGAAAAACGAATTCTAGAACATGCTTATGAAATTTATGCTAGAACACTCTACGAGAACGACAGAATAACTGAATAAATAAATAATAATTTGTTAATTACTAGTCCAGTAAGAATAACGGACAGTCAGATCAAATTACATTTAAGTTATCTTTCTACTAAACATTTTATAGTGCTTTTTTGTACTGAGTGCCAAAGGAAGTTTACAGTATCTAATGTATTACTTTTTCCTGCTCTGTGTTTCTATTACGTTAACGTTTTGATGGCGCTCTATTTTTCCTACAACATTTGTTTCCGCTGTTAGGTGGTCCTTTACCGTCACAAAGACATGAGCTATAGGTTTCATTTACTACAATTTGTCGTAACTAATTTTACAATTATCTTGGTCATCTGCTGCTATTAGTGGAAATAGAACTATTACTAGAACAGCACATAAGGGTACCTCTAGAAAACTACTACTACTAAAACTTTGTGTTCTGCCTTGCGGCAGGTCTTGTCATGGGGGAAGCCTCATCAGGGAGGTGCACCGCATGAGCGTCTAGGGAAGTGATTCCAGTGGTGGTCTCCCGATGCCTTCCACTGACGATGATGAAATGATAATGAGGACAACACAACACCCAGTCCCTGAGCGGAGAAAATCTCCGACCCAGCCGGGAATCGAACCCGGGGCCCTTGGCGTGACCGACCGCCGCGCTGACCACTCAGCTATCGGGGCGGACACTACTACTACTACTACTACTACTACTACTACTACTACTACTATAGTTATTATTAGTTGGCCCTGATTTACTACAACAACAACAACGATGACGACGACTACTATTTATGTTACATCCAAATACTGTGGTTCTACTACGATTATGTTTATAACGTTTAAGTTGCTGAGTACGCATAAGTAGTTCAACATGGACTAAGAATGGCACGCACATTACTGTTATCTGATTGTTTAATTGCTCTATAAGTTCTGTGCCGGATCAGCAATACTATCGCGTCCATCAATATCTCGCTGCTCGCAGCATAGAAGTGGATTAGAGCACTTTACTTATATTTAACTAGGAAGCACTGATTACTCTCGTGTGTTACTGTGTCCATTCACTGATCCGTTACTCAGCCGAACAGCATAAAATGACCAATCTCCGCGAAACAACACGTCTACTTCCAAAACAGTCATCAAAGATTCGGCTAACACCGTTATGGCTCCCTGCTCTTCCTACATCCATTCTTATAAGACAACATTTCATTCGAAATAACAGATATACGACTAATTTAGCTAAAAGATTTTCGAGAAGCGTGTAAGCAGTAATTCTTCGAATACTATGTTCGCAAATGAAATTCGTAGTACACTGCGAAAAATCGGGGGTATTTGCAAACCCTCGCTGGTCGCACGGGAAAACAACCAAGCGTGTGGGGACGAATGGCTCTGTATTAACACAGCTGGCGTGTGCGAAGGCGTCGCACAGTGCTGGGTAAGTGGCAGAGTTAGCCGGGCCCACGCTGTCGAGTTTCTGCGGGCGCTCGCGTCACACAGGAAGCGCAGCCGGCCTCGTGCCTGATTCTGCGGCTCGCGCTGGGCGGCGTAGGAAGACGCGAAATGCCAGTGAAGTCATCCAGCAAATTGCGGCACCAATTCCAAGTGGCGGGCCTCATGAGACAAGAGAGCTGGGCCGCAAATTATCCAATTGCTGCGCCGCCGCTGGCGCCCCATTTTCGTCGGCTGTCGCGCCACGCTCCTCCCCATCCGCGCCTTCCGTCACAAGCTGGGTCGCCGCCCCGTCTTGCCAATCAGCTGAGACAGTCGTAACTCGGCATCCGTGTGAACTTGTCTCTCACTGGGTGCGGCAAGTGGTTGAATTCTCTCTAATCTTGGAAAATATACTTCTGGCCAGTAAGATTTCAGCACCAGGAAAAGTAGAAAATAATATTTCTTCTTATGGTTATACAAAATAGTAGGAAGATTGTTTTCATATAGCCCCATATTCAGGATGTGGCCATAGAGCAGCAGAGATGCAGGATCCTGCACTGCCGCTCGTGGGAAGGTCCTAGTGAAGGTGGTTTGGCGTTGCCTTCCTCCGACCTGTTATGAAGTGTTATCTGTGTCGTGCGGATGACTGTGATGAGTGTTTTATGCGGTGTAGTGTGTTACGGATGAAAAGAAGCCGGCACATAATATACTCCTCGCTAGACGCACCAAGGGGGATGTCCAGCTTAAAGTCCCCATCCACCAACAACAACGTCGCATGCTCCCATTTCCTGACACTCTATGGAGAGGTTTGGAATTTAATCAGGCCATTGGCGCAAAGACTAGTGCCCAGGAACTTTACGCCACCACCTCTGCTCTCCTCGTCGACCAAATAATGGCAGTGAAACTTTCCTCCACCACAAGGATTCGAACTAACTTACCACAGAGTCAAGCGCCACAGCAGAAGTGTGCGTTAGCGACCTCGGATTCGGAGGCGTGCTATTTGGAAGAATACATAATTAAATTCATAGGTGAGTTTGGGGTATGTAGGGGGCTAAATTTAGCACAAAGAGCGGCCTCCTCTGGCAGCAACACTGTCAAACTTGCCTGGCATCTAGCTGCTTCATCTTCATTGTAGCAGCGGGCGAGTGGTAGCGGCTTTGTTTCCAGGCAACCCGTAACCAGATGGTTTTGTATGGTGCAGAGATCTGGATAACCTGCTGACCTGGACGACCGTCAAACATTCTTTATCGAGGACGGTTACGGAAACATGTGATCTTGTGTTGTCTTGTTGAAACGTAACATCCGAGAGACCTCGAATACAGGGCACAGCCGCCAGCCTTAGCACGGCAGACATGTAATGGCTGCTGTCCAAATAAAAAGTTGTGCAAAAACAAACATGATCCTGTTGTGTACCCAGTGGCAGCCCATACCACCGTGCCGGGAGGTAAGCCATTATAACTAAAAAATGTGAACTGGCAGTGTTCGCTCCCTTCGCTCTCAACGCGGATACTCCGTCGTGATGATCTACGCACAACTGGGACTGCCGGCCGTAGTGGCCGAGCGGTTCTAGGCGCTACAGTTTGGAACCGCGAGACCGCTACGGTCGCAGGTTCGAATCCTGCCTCGGGCACGGATGTGTATGATGTCTTTAGGTTAGTTAGGTTTAAGTAGTTCTAAGTTCTAGGGGACTGATGACCTCAGAAGTTAAGTCCCATAGTGCTCATAGCCATTTGAACCATTTTGAACAACTGGGACTCGTCTGAAAGACGACGTGCTACACTCTTGTGTCCAGTCTTACTGGTTGGCGCAGCACTGTCTGCGTGCGCTGACAGTATGTGCTGCAGACGTTGTCGCACTGTCTTTATCGATACTTGTCTTGCTACAAACAAGCCGTTTTCCAGACCCAAGAAAATGTATGTGAATTCCTAAGGGACCAAATTGCTGAGGCCATCGGTCCCTAGTCTTACACGCTACTTAAATTAACATATGTTAAGAACAACACACACACACCCATGCCCGAGGGAGGACTCTAACCTCTGGCGGGAGGGGATGCGCAATCCGTGACATGGGGCCTCAAACCGCACAGCCACTCCGCGCGGCCCTGACCCAAGATACGTAACGCGTAAGTACGGTCCGGCTCGATGGGATGAGCAATATGTCCGTTCTCTTAATTGTGCGGGTCCGCCGAGATCCTGAATCTATGTACGCATGAAAGTCGTGGAATTCCAATCAACACGAGCAGCAAATTATCATAAAACGATAAACCGTAACCTCGACAGGCTACGGTGCTGCCGCTGGCAACTTCCGACATGCGCTGAACGACGCTTTACGAGGCATAACATGTTGCTCTCACAAACAAACGACATTCAAATCAGACTTCTGAATAATGAACTGATTGCGTAATGATTCTTTACAGTACATTGTATACCAATTTGAAATTTTCTGCATGCCGTCTTCACGGTGTTGAAATTATAATTGTTAATCGTGTAGGTGTTACGGAGAAACTGAGGCGTATGCTCTGAACATCATATAGATAAGACACTGCTCAAAATAATTATGGAAACACAATTTTGGCCATCTGCCTTACTCCATTGACCAATAATGAGGACTGGATATGTTAAGTGATTATACCTCTATCTTTCACTGATTTAGTACACAACAAAACATCATTACATACTCCATCCTTTACATAAAAAGAAGAGAAATATTCGACAGGTATCGAAAACAAAGAGAAAACAGTCGTTTATCCAGTCATCCTTGGTGTTTTTCATTTGCCTTTGAGAGCCTCATCCCTTCCGTGAGCGTTTGTCACTGCCTGACACTTACATGCACCGTTTAAGTTTACGGATCACCCTGTGGTAACCGTTTCCATTCTTCAATGAGAGCCTATGAGAGGGTTCTTATGTTCCATATTCGCCGACGTGAAAAACATCGGGTAAAAACAAACAAATGGTCGTTAATTTATGCTGCCTCAATGTTTCGCTACAAGAAGCCCGTGAATCAGCTGATTTATCGGTTGCTATCACCATTGTATTTAAAAGGTGATAGCAACTGATTAATCAGTTAAATACAACGAAATAGATCTAGCCCAAAACTATGCACTGCCGCTTTCACGTTAATTCGCAGAAGGCTGACTGCCCTTGTTGCGACAAATTGAAGAATGAATCCTAAAAGTTTTTGCTGCTATTTAGTGATGTAACTACATACTCATGGTTAGGTCAGTTTGAGAAAGAAAAAAACATCTACGCAGCAATGTGTTATCAAATACGGTCTTCTCACGGCATAAAATACAAAGTAAACATTGGTATAATACATTAAAACAGTTTGTTCGTTTCCAGGGTGAGTAAGAGCTGTCAGTCGGAAAAAAAATCAGATTAGTTAAACTTTACTGAGAGCTGCCGTCAATAGTTTTACAGTAACCACATGAAAGTTGTGCCCCCAACACAGCAAGACAATGCCAGACAAGGGGGAAATGACGATTCAGTCCCCGGTGGATAACGGTGTAATATCCCTACAGTAACATTGCTCAATAGCGCACATGCTGTGCAGAATAAAGTACAACAGCGAAAGAAAAATCTCCGTACCAAGGTTCAGTTTCGTTCGATCGACGACTGTCTAAGAGATGTTTACGAAAAAATTAAAAACTGCTCTCCCCCCGTCTGTATTAGAAGCGATAGTAATGCAGGCGCAAATGATTCAAAAAATCGTTAGACTTTGCGTAATACTTATTTATCATGTGTTTTGCTGGATAGCATTGCTTGATTGTTCCACTATTCACAGGTGTCAAGATAAAGTTTGGACACGCAGGTGAACAGCTGAAACGGGATGAGCAGCCGTTAGTTGGGCTCGAGCACAGAGCCCGCGCAACAACAGCTGTCGCGCCCACTAAAACGCTGAACGGAGCAGGCGAGGACAGCCCTCAAGGCCCAGAGGTCGCCGCGGCCGCCTTTTTGAATATGGAAATGAAGCAAATGCTAATAAAATGCTACGCGCGTCGCCTTTCTCGTTACCGGGCGACATCGAAGACCATCGACAAAAATTACTTCTTCCCTCCTCTCGAAAATATAGCTTTGGCGAAAATTTATTACCAAATTGGTAGTGGAATTTAAAACTATCATAAACAGTTCAACAAAAACATGACAGAATGTTAATAAAAATACGCACCTGTTGATTCAGAAAACAGTGTACAGTCCAGATTTCTTTTAACTCAGAAATGATTTTGATTTTGTTTTTCGAACTTATTTCTTAGTCAGTATATGCCATACAGCCTGTACGAAAAAATGAAGGAATTGAAAACACCATGCCATCTGCGATCGCCCTTTATTGATCAAAACGAGTGAAATAGATAGATCTTTTCGAAGCAACATAATTTTTATATTGGAACATTTATCCATTCGAATGGTATGTACTGCATGCTACGCACATTGAGAAATGTTTGGCAGAAGATTTGCATATCACTGAAAGAAATTCGAATAACATATGAGACACTCGAGTTGTAGGATGGGAACAGGTTTCTGGAGTTCACCGTTTTATTTCTTTCCATTACATATATTTCAGTCCTGCATGTTCTACACTCTAGCACACATCGTGTATTCCACAACACACCACTGAATGGCTTGCGTACTGATTGTTGATCCAGAAATCAGACTACGTCCACGAGGAAATTAAATTACCAGTGCCCTGCGTCCTTATTTCGGTAGAAACGAACTGTGTACACCCTACAATAATGTCATTTTGTGCGATGAAATGAAATGTGCGTATGGCATTATTTGCCGGGAGTCTCATCTGGGATGTTCGGCCGCTTGCCGCAAGTCTTTTTATGTGACGCCACTTCGGCGGCTTGGGAGTCGATTTTGATGATGATGATAACAAACACACACACACACACACACACACACACACACACACACACACACACACACACACACAGAGAGAGAGAGAGAGAGAGAGAGAGAGAGAGAGAGAGAGAGAGAGAGAGAGAGAGAGAGAGAGAGACGAGCGGAGAAAATCCCCGACCGAGCCGGAAATCGAGCCCGGAACCCCCTGATCGAGAGGCAGACACGCTAACCATAAGACCAAGAGCTGCTGACATTTTCTATGATAATGATAAGTACTGAAGTCGTTTAATCTTAGTCTCCTGCGGTCAAACATTCATACACGCCTCACAGGCTATCGACCCTTCATCCACCAAGTGCTCTCTTTTCTTCCAAAACTACAGAGAAATTCTCCCGCCAACACTAAGTTATGGCTCTCTCCGCGATAAGCTAATACTGCAGATTTCGTAACCAAGGCTCATCGCCATTGGCGTCTTTGAATCGTTCCAAGCACTGGACGTAAACTTCAACAGAAAGGGTCGGAGTACCGATCTTTCTGCACGCTCGTATCATTTATTACGAGAATCCTGCGTCTTCTTCGCCAAAGCATTTGTCAGAGGGGCTACACTAACTTATGTACGCACAGAGTTTCCATCAGTGTTTAAGCGGTTTAATCGGACAAAATCGAATAATCATATTTTCGAGGGATGGTTACACCATTCTCTTACGTACAACCGGTTGTACGTATACGGATGACGCAGAGATGCAACATAGTAAAACGCATGATGTTCGGCATCATATCCTCGAAAATAACTTTTCACATTCACAAAGGGTATTTTTGGCTCAGAAACGGGCAGCTGGAGCAGTGTGTGGTGTTCGTTCACGAACTTCTTGTCAGCCCCTGACAGTGGCCTCTCATCATTTATTTTCTTTAATGTCACTAGCTATGTCCAACAATTACAAGCTTTCACTCAGTTAATACTAGGCAGAAATCCAATCTACATTTGGATGACACCACCTCGATTATCGCTACATCTATTTTCGAAAAGTTTCCTTAAGAGCTAAAATATCTTACACAAGTAACTCTCGCATTTTCAGACGTAAATTAAAGACTTTCCTCATGGCTCACTCCAATTCTGTTTGCGAGTTCCTGGAAAAGTTGAAGCCAACTCTTGTGTCATATTGTTGATTACGCTAACACAGATCAGCAGGTTGTCGGCAGGATATGATTAGTGTACATTTTATTTTATTTATTACTAGCCTTTAACACGTAACTTATGCCGTGTATGTGTTTGACACATATACTGAATGGAACTCCTCTGCCCCCCCCTCCCTCCCTGTGTGTCTGTCCACCTCAACCTTCCCCCTCTATCTGCCTATCTCCTCGTCCCCAATCTCTTTGTCTACCGCTCCTCCTTCTCGCCATGTCCTCCCCCCTCGTCCTTTCTCACACACACCCTCTGCATCTTCCACTCGTCCCTGCATCTCCCACACCTTCCCCCTCTCTGTCCATTTCAACCTGCCCCCAGACATGTTCATCTGTATGTTTAGCCCCTGCAATACAGTTCAATATGCAGACTGATACTACTCCCAAAATAAGCCTGTCATGCAGAGCAACCCACATGTGGAAGCCCAGAAAACCATTTCTTGCCACTGACATGTAGGCTGCCTTGCAGAGCAGTTTGGTTTGTTCACACACAAAATGCCTGTCATGCAGGACAGCCTATACATCAAGGGCTGAAAAGACATGTGTCTTGCCCATCTCTACTCGTATTGGAGCTAGGAGATTATAAACCCCACAGTTCTGATATTCATGGGGCCTTCTGTTTCTGTGCCAAATTTTAGTTGAAACCAACCCACGGGTTGAGGATGAGATCCAGGATATATCCATACATACATACACTCTGCTTTATACATACGAGTATTACCAGCAGTTTTACAGCCTTTTAAGCTTGTTTGCTGACTGTCATGAGTAACGCATCAATGAATATTCCACATTAAAATGATAAGAATGTCTTTGACATTGAGAAAGATTTAGCATCATGTAAACGTAAACAGACTGTTTATTAGGTTCTGAAAACGGAAATATTAAGAGCAAGCAGTTAACTTATTTGCTTTAGACAAGGAATTCAGGTAGGATGTTCCCCAAATATAGTGTTTTATATAGGGGTCATCTTATCTGATGACTAAGCTGCCCATGGCGCAACTGTAACGAAACGGCCGCCACCACCGCCTGCATAGAATTCTACGACAAAACCACACGTCAGCGTCACGCGGGGGGGGGGGGGGGGGGGGGGGGGGGGGGTACGGGAGGGTTGAAATTGTATGCCAATGAAATGTCCTCAAACAACAACAAATTGAGCTGACGGGATGGCTGCATAGTCAAACGATAAAGAGGCACAATCAACACCCTATCTGCCTCCATAACTCAGTGGTTAGTGGGGCTGACTGCCATGGGGAGAACACGAGTTTTTCCTTGGTAGGAGGACTGGAACGCGGTGCACACAGCCTCTTGATGCCAACTGAGGAGCTACTTGACCGAGTAGTAGCGGCTCCAGATCACGAAAACAGACAGCGGCCGGGTGAGCGGTGTGTTGAACCGACGCCCCTTCTTACCACATTCAATGATGCCACTGGCAGAGGAAGACCCGGCGGTCGTCGAGTGGTCCCAGCAGGGCCTGTGGACGCACTTTTCGTTTATGTTACAATCACCACATTATAGAATTAAGTGTGCAGGATTTTGAGGCTGCTGTCATTGAACTTAAAAGTTTCATGTTGTTAGGGCATGTCACATTCCTCTTCAATTTCTTGTCAAATAGACAACGTTTGGACTCCTCTGCTTACACTTCTTCACCACTAATGCTGTTCAGGTAACTGGGTGCATCAGAAGATCCTGAAGAAGATTCCAACCAAGGGTTCGAAACGTCGATTGTGTAAGAAGACACTGAAGAGGAATAGGACGCGGCCTGACAACCCAGAAGATTTTGCCTGGCGATCTTGCCAACTATGATGTTCGTATGCCTCACCGAATGACGAGGTAGCAGATTAGCTTTGAAGTGCGTCATACTGAGTTAGCGAGCTCAAGAGAAGGCAGGATCAAAACGGAGTAGGACGGCTCATCACCGCAGCGGGCTGTTTGTCGGCGCGCTCGTGTCGCAGCGGCGCGGACAATGGGCCGTGGGCACGGGCCATTGTGTGGATGTCCCGCAGCGTGGGCCGCGCCGCGCGCCTCACGTATTCCGCCCTCCCGCATATTACCCCACAGATGCTTATCGGCCGCGCCCGCCTGCCTGTGGGAAACGCTCTGCCGCCGAATGGGGCATGTGCTCCTCACATGCTCACGTGTTTGGGTAACGACAACCACGCCGCATTTCTCCACACGATGTTGCTTATTGGACGATTATAACGGTTTCCTCCAAATTGCACACAGTGAAATTTGCGTAAGGAAAGGTCGAGAAAAGCTTCACTAAACCTCTGTCCGGAGTCCTCAACTTGCTCGACAGGTACATCTACATCCATACTCCGCAAGCTACCTGACGGTGTGTGGCGCAGGGTACCATGAGTACCTCTATCGGTTCTCCCTTCTATTCCAGTCTCGTATTGTTCGTGGAAAGAAAGATTGTCGGTATGCCTCTGTGTGGGCTCTAATCTCTCTTCGCGAGATATACGTAGGAGGGAGCAATATACTGCTTGACTCGTCGGTGAAGGTATGTTCTCGAAACTTCAACAAAAACCCGTACCGAGCTACTGAGCGTCTCTCCTGCAGGGTCTTCCACTGGAGTTTATCTATCATCTCCGTAACGCTTTCGTAATTACTAAATGAGCCTGTAACGAAGCGCGCTGCTCTCCGTTGGATCTTCTCTCTCTCTTCTATCAACCCTATCCAGTACGGATCTCACACTGCTGAGCAGTATTCAAGCAGTGGGCGAACAAGCGTACTGTAACCTACTTCCTTTGTTTTCGGATTGCATTTCCTTAAGATTCTTCCAATGAATCTCAGTCTGGCATCTGTTTTACCGACGATCAAATTTATATGATTATTCCATTTTAAATCAATCCTAATGCATACTCCCAGATAATTTATGGAAAATAACTGCTTCCAGTTGCTGACCTGCTATATTGTAGCTAAATGATAAGGGATCTTTCCTGCTATATGATAAGGGATCTTCCCTGCTATGTATTCGCAGTACATTACACTTGTCTACATTGAGATTGAATTGTCATTCCCTGCACCATGCGTCAATTCGCTGCAGATCCTCCTGCATCTCAGTACAATTTTCCATAGTTACAACCTCTCGATATACGACAGCATCATCCGCAAAAAGCCTCAGCGAACTTCCGATGTCATCCACAAGGTCATTTATGTATATTGTGAGTAGTAACGGTCCTACGACACTCCCCTGCGGCACACCTGAAATCACTCTTACTTCGGAAGACTTCTCTCCATTGAGAATGACGTTCTGTTATCTAGGAACTCTTCAATCCAATCACACAATTGGTCTGATAGTCCATATGCTCTTACTTTGTTCATTAAACGACTGTGGGGAACTGTAACGAACGCGTTGCGGAAGTCAAGAAACACGGCATCTACCTGGGAATCCGTGTCTATGGCCCTCTGAGTCTCGTGGACGAATAGCGCGAGTTGGGTTTCAAACGATCGTCTTCTTCGAAACCCATGTTGGTTCCTACAGAGTAGATTTCTAGTCTCCATAAAAGTCATTACACTGAAACATAATACGTGTTCCAAAATTCTGCAACTGATCAACGTTAGATATATAGGTCTATAGTTCTGCACATCTGTTCGACGTCCCTTCTTGAAAACGGGTACGACCTCTGCCACTTTCCAATCCTTTGGAACGCTACGCTCTTCTAGAGACCTACGGTACACCGCCGCAAGAAGGGGGGCAAGTTCATTCGCGTACTCTGTGTAAAATCGAACTGGTATCCCATCAGGTCCAGCGGCCTTTCCTCTTTTGAGCGATTTTAATTGTTTCTTTATCCCTCTGTCGTTTATTTCGATATTTACGATTTTGCCATCTGTGCGACAGTCTAGACAAGGAACTACAGTGCAGTCTTCCTCTGTGAAACAGAGGCTGTAGGTACAAGAGCCTGTGGCTCTTGCATGATGTTTTACTCCTGATGAAAAGGGTAGAGATGCTCTAACAAGAATGTAATGCCGTAAGTTTTACCTTAGAATGTGATAAGGATTTATTTTGTTCTATATATGACACTATCACAAATTATCATAGTGAATAGAGGCCAAAGCAATGTATTAAATTTGCTAACAGGGTCGGGATTCGCACCCAGGTATTCTGCTCACTAGGCAGATGGGCTGACTACTCCACAACCCTGGCACTGCACCTAACACAGCCTCACTGGTTACCCTAGTATGTCTCCCTTCCTTATACGAACTCCAATTCACACCTCAGCCCATCTTGATGTTCCCCTTCGTAACCCGCATCAGTATTACAGATAGATAATATTTAGACTCAATACGCCTCTGGAACAAATAATTTATCTGATTAATATATACAAAATTTTTTCGCTATGACTAGATCTTCAAAAACGACAATTGAAAACATACAAACCAAATTACAAACACAGCATTTAAAAATCATCTCTCTTCTACTTCACGAAGCCTACCTCAAAACAGACAAGAAAGCAAATATGGTACATACCTGTTGATCAGCATATGTAACATGTGGTGTACATGAGCTGCATTGTCATATTAACTGAAAGGCCAGGCGTATGCACATACACCGTCGGAAAAGAATTCAGTTCGCCGGCCGCTGTGACTGAGCGGTTCTAGGCGCTTCAGGCTGGAACCGCGCGACCGCTACAGTCGCAGGTTCGAATCCTGCCTCGGGCATGGATGTGTGTGTGATGTCCTTATGTTAGTTAGGTTTAAGTAGTTCTAAGTTCTAGGGGGCTGATGATCTCAGATGTTAACTCCCATAGCGCTCAGAGTCATTTGAACCTTTTTTTAAGAATTCAATTCACTGTATAAGAGGTTTTCAGTTCACTGAAGATTTATTGTTAAAGCAGTGCATATGGAGTACATGAACTGATCACATTTACACATACTTGGCACAAGCGGTTCTGAGGTACCAGGTATCGACCCATGCTGATAGACCTGTATTAGTACATGGTACAGCCCCCACGGGGGCAATGCAGGCACTGACTGCCATCCAGTCGATCGTACTGGTGTGAATAATGTCCTGGGATACGCTACGCTCGATCTGTTCACATAGTTCTGTACAAGTTGTCGTCTGACGCGTTGCAAAAGACACTTCCCGTCCCATCGTATCTCACACATGCTCGACTGGAGACAAGTCCATAGATCGTGCTGGCCAGGGAAGTTGCTGAACGTCTGGCAGAGCACTTCACAGCGACCACCACGCATGTCCAGCACAAATAAATCGTTACACTTTGCTCATTCGAGGAGATAATCATCAGTGATGAATTAGTAATTAATTCATTTTTCTCATTAAGCAGTCTGTCTGACACACTATTTTTGCAATTTAGTTCTTCAATCCTTCTGAAATGTCGAGTCGCCTGCCCTTTCCTATTTTGTACATCACTTCTATTTGCTCTTCAGCGCTGTGTATGCTAAGTTTCTACTTACCAAAACGGCAACCTAGGCTAGTAGTGTTAAGCATGATCTTTCTAGCTGTCATCCACTGAGGTGGACATGGACTCTTGGGGTGGAGGTAGTCAGTAACTTTGTTTCCAGGAATACTGGGTCATATTCCACAGACTTTTGTTTGGTGCACATTTCACAGGCCTGGTTTTCAAACATACGATTGCATTTATTTTATGGCCCATGAATACTGTGACAAGTACGTTTACTTTCATGAATTCTGTGGTTATGTATTATTTACTGTACCAATAATTCCACAACGTAATTTAGTAACAGTGATCTGAAGAGAGGTTCGATAGGTGACTCCACTGCGTATGCCTTTATTTTCTGTAAAAAGGGAAAGATGAAAGTGCGTAAACGCAGCTACCGGGCGAGCATTGTGATAATGCCGGAACAAGCACACGGTGTTCACAACACTAGGGCATGTGATCATCTCCCTAATGTACTGCCATAATGCACTTCGGTAATCGTGGAGCAATGGGCTGCACACAAGTGAAACTATTGTTAAAAAGCGACCTGTTGTGAAGAATTATAAAACGAGGACACGAAATGGCATATGATGGCAGAAAACTAGTACTCCCTGCTATTGACTCCTCTCTGCCCCCTCCTATGTACGTGTTTAGTGCAGACTCTTCACTGTAAGGAAAAATAAACTGCAATTTCGAAGACGCTATATAGAGCAGTGAAGCCAAGTAATGTTCTCAGATGTTTTCTAAGTACAGCCAGATGACAGTGTTAATGCTTGGATACAAGCAACAGTTAATATGGTATCAAGGCAGCCAACGACATGTCTTTCTTTCCTACAGTGCCCAACACAACATCTTATGATTCTCCTGTGTGATCGAGATAAACGATTCGAAGTTTTGTCGTTCTAGCCAAATGGAAGGCTTCTCTTAGATTTTGCTAACATCCTACGCAGTCACAGGATCTTTCTTTAGCGTCATAATTATCATCTTCCGGGCAACCTCATCATAGTTCAGCTTCCACAGTCATAACGGAGTAACCTACTAAAACTATCACGCATTGTACTCGTCAGATTTTGGTCACTAAACTACTCGGGTCGACTTCCATGCATCTCACTCAGGTTTTACATTACTGTACTACCCTGTTAAATGAAAATTGTATGCACTGCGACGTTACCAGTTACTGTTCGCTGTCTTATTTTTTTTTAAGCACTTTGCGTTATAATACCAATTTTACTTTCATGATGTGCAATGCTCGAGATCACCTCAGTTTGTAACGTATCTTTAACACGCCTACATTAATAAATGGCGAAATACTAATCATCCGATCCGGAGACCAGTTCGCGTGCTTTAGTTCAGGGCGAGAGACCGTTGTCGTCAAGGCGAGAGTATCCGCTGGAACTTTTCGCAACGTTCCAAAATGCACGGGAGCTGGACTACTCTCTTCACCAGCGGTCTGAGGGGGATGAAGTAACTCTCTCCGAATCCTTTTCGTGATGTCACAGAAAATTTTTAAAGTGAATACGTTTCCAAAATTCGCTAACGAGTGATTCTGGAAAACTACAGCAATAACTAGTATGTGGATATTAGTTATAGACGGAGTTGGACCAATGAGAACAGTTGTGACCAACGATCCTATCATTCTGCATCCACTGGTTCACTAAGAGATCTACGTGTTAGCAATTTTGGAGGATTGCTCGGCACGATATTGTACCTCGAGGAGGGAACAGGACAGGATTGTTGGGAAACGGAGTGTTAACGCCAAGTTCAGTAACGAAAGTTGCCAGTTTTAGAGTGGACCGTGAGATTTGACCAAGACAGATAGCTGATCGGACTTAAAGCCTGCAAGACTTACAGTACGTGGACTGTACCGCCGATGAGATTTCCCCAGACAGCGTTGTTAGGAATCACAGCACCTTGTGTAAATTGTAAGGGACTGAACATACTTCATAATGCATGTGGAGTTCGCAATCTTTCCTAATAGAGTTTTGGGTACATTGCGAATGATAAAACCCGTACCATAAAGAGAGACGCGCACTTTGAAGTTAATGGAATAGATAAAATGAAGGCAATTAGTGTTCCGAAAGCGTCGTAACCTCTGAAGACTACAACGCCTGTAATGTGTTACGACGTATTAGTTTACAGAGAAAGTACGACAGCCGGGAGCCGTTTCAACAAATCGTGACCATGTTCCAGTTTTACGTAAATTTTGCGCAATTTCATGCAAATTTCAGTGTACCTAAAAAACTGCTATTTATTTGTGAGTACTGTTTCAGACAGCAGTGCGCAGTGCAGTGAAGTGAACACTTTATTTTACATAGAGATGGAAACAAGTATGCTTTTGCTAGCTTGAATCGTTACTGTGACTATGTCAGCTCGTAGTCAGTGTAATCCTTCTCAGAAATATTGCGAAAGTGTTCGTCTGCAGTAATGTTGCTTGTCTGGGTAGTGAACAACAGTCATTTGTCCGGAGTTCGACTCAGGCATTTATGTATCCACAGTGAATGTTCCACTTCCATTGCGTAATATTGAACCGTCGTGTCAAAACACTATAAGAATATCGCTCAGACGGACACAGACCCAAATGTTGAAATGGTTCGTACTGAATATCATGTAATTAATCGCCGAACGCACCAAAAATATTAATAAAAATTGAAACCGGTTACAATTACAGTTCTGGTTTCATACCAGTTAGACTAGCTATTCAGATAAACGATTTGCACGGAGTAAGAGAAGTAACGTGGGACCGGAAGTTGGTGCAGGGCCTTGACCTGTACTTCTACGGTGCCGCTTTTGCGCTGCGTAAAACAACGGGAGCGTTTGTCCGACAGCCAAGCTCGAGTATGGTTTTCAGCCTGCCAGAAAAGGAGCATACAGACGGGATCCGACCTACGCCATCGGTCCGTCTGAAGCGCCGTGTGCAAGTGCAAACGACAAGGCCGACAAGCGGAGGGCATTCCGTGACCCGCGGTGCTGACCAGACGGGAGCGCCGCTGTGCTTGTACCGCTAATGACCGCAATTAAAAGGCCGCGATAACGGCCGCCCGCCACCAATCAAACAGCATTTGCATAGCCGCGCCTTGGCGTGCTGCCATCTCACTGGGAAGGCACGTCCACACCGCCAACAGCTGCAGCTGCAGCTGGTCTCCCGTCTTCACCAGCACGCACCTCCTCCCTCACATACTCTCCGCTAGTGCCCGACTAGGCCACCATCGACGTGGATAATGAAGTAGTCAACGTACGCGTTTCCCGCTTTCCTGTTTCCCAGTGTCAGTAAATTGGGAGCAGTACAAGTAAGTGTTGCAAAAATATTTTGGATAAAAAAAGGGCAACTATACCTCTTTACTTTTACTTTTTCATGTTCGGAAATGTATCATAGTATTTCAGTCGCACATCGGGCCCCGTCAAGCGCTTCTTTCTTGTCTACCCACAAATCGTCGAGGTTACACCTGCAGGGACAGTTTGGACAGCCCATGAGGTGTTCCATGTCTTACACAGCACCACAATCGAACTTTTCGTCATCCATGTTACCACAACCCCACCTGACCATGTTTGCTTTCACGGGAGCCAATCCTGTTAAGCCTTTCAGGGTCCTCCATGTTTCCCAGTTTGTTGTGGAATCGCCAAGCACCAACTGTGGTGGTGGATGGTGAAGTGGTGATACATGAATGGCCGTGTTTAAGAACCTTATACGGGATCTCAGTTGTCCAGTCTCGCACTTAATGCCAAAGAGAGGATGTCGATCATCGATGGTTTGTCTGAGCCTCTCTGTGAATTCATGAGATGTTCTTTGGGAATAAGAACTTCGAAATCAACGTAGGATACTGCACGTGGGTTGCGTCTGCGTGTGGGCGTAATGTATCCTGTTTCTGGTATTATTTGATAACTTGGTAATAAGTCGAAACCGGTAATGCTACAATCTGCGTGTCCCTAGTATGAAGTGTGTAATTCCAAGACGCTAACTGTGTTTCCCCTAGGTAGTAGTAAGGCGAGTCTGTAATAATATCCTCCTTCGAAACGCCAGCTGAGCTGGCTTTTGAAATTGTCATCAGCTCGTGAACCTGGAATTCGGAAACAACCTGAATGGTTCTTATTCTGCTTCCTCACTTTTAACCTCAATTGTTTTTCCATCAAGGAGCACACACAGTATAGGCTTATAATTACTATTACTTAAAAATCTAAATAACCAATAGTACCTTTCACTTGAAACAGAGCTTCACCCTTAATAACTGTGTGATCAGCACAAAGCACTATTTGCGACGGACGTTCAGCACGTAATGCAACACTTTTTATCTGAGGGCAGCTTGGTTTTATTCAGGATTCTAGTACACCACATGATTCCCCGCTCTTTTGGCTACATAACCCTGTTTTTCAACATAATCTCCTTTCAACGTTATGGCCTTACGCCACCTTATTGGCAGTGCCTCAATGTCCAAGTGATTCCACTCTACTGGTCGACGTAGGAACCAAAATCTTACTGCTTCGATAACCTCCATATTATCAACGTATTGCTTCCCTCGGAGGGCATCCTTCATTGAGCCAAACAGATTGAAATCGAAAAGCGCAAGATTCACACTGTACGGCTGATGAGGAAGGACAGTCCAATGAAGTTTTGTGAACTCCTCTCGGGAGCGCAGACTTGTGTGAGGCCTTGCGTTGTCATGGAGAAGGAAAGGTTCGTTTCCATTTTTGTGGCGACGAACACGTTTAAGTCGTATCTTGATTTTACTAAAGGTAGCACAGTACACTTCAGAGATGATCATTGCACCATGAGGGAGGACGTAAAACAGAATAACCCATTCAGAGTCCCAGACGACCGTCGCCATGAATTCACCGGTTCAGGATGCGGCTTTAAACTTTTTCTCCGGAGGAGAGATGGTGTGGCGCCGTGGATTCTTATTTTGTTTCCAGTTCGAAGTGATGAACCGATGTTTCATCGCCTGTGACAACGTTCGACAAAAATTATCACGATTACCCTCCTAATGTGCAAGTAACTCCGCACGGATGGTCTTTCGTCGCACTTTACGGTCTGGTGTTAGGCGGCGAGGAACCCAGCGGCCACACCCTTTGATACCTCAAATGGTGGACAGGTGTGTTAGCGCTACCAACAGAGACGTCCAGTTGTGTAGCAATGTCGAGCATCTCAAGTGAGAGTGTCCGCACGTTCCACATTACAGAAGTCACAGCTGCGTGCGGCCGGCCGGCACGCGGGAGATCAGACAGGTTTGCGCGACCTTGTTGCGATGGCGACAGACGCCTCGCCCAACGACTCTACGTGCTTTTGCTCAAAGCCAGGTCTCCGCAGACGTTATGCAGGCACCTGTGAGTATCTGCGATGCTCTGGTTTTCTGCGAAAAGCGACCCAGTGACAGTTCTCTGCTTGGAATGCATCCCTGTTGCAGACACCATTTTGAAGGCTACGTATAGCGGCGCCACATATTGGAACTTCATCAAACTGCAGCGGCTGAAGCAGGAACATTTCACGAAGTTCCACAAAAAATTCCACATTTTTTTCAAATGAAATTGGCCGAGAAAGAAATGTGTTGCATTACTTATTAAACACACCTTGTATTAATGGCAATGAAGTCTCGAATTTGTTCAGTTCAGCTGTATCTCCTTTTTTGTTTACGATGCGATTGCCCACGCCTCCCAGTTCGATTACTTCAGCCCACTGAACGAACAGGTGAATTTTAGGTTAGTTGCGGCCCTGGCTGCATAGACGTTAAGCTATCCAGCCGTATACTGGCAGGAAGGCAGATTAGGTTTTAATACTTCATTCAGCAAATAAGATAGAAGTGACGTTTTGGAACAACTTTTCACGGTATTCAAATTAATTTACTTAGGAAATCGGAGTAACACCACGAATCGTTCGAATACCAATTCGGGACATACTTTTTAGTTTCTAGGTTACTAGAGAACATGTGGTACGTAAGAAGTAGCCTAGACCGATAGATACCCGGTGTTTATAATTGAACTGCAGTTACTAAGGTCCGATGTGGGCTGTAATTTGCGTATAACAGCGAAACTTGATAGACACGCTAATGCGTTAGTGTGGAATCTATTTACGCTGAAAAAATTAGTTCATACTTTTGCCTCCAGATGTAAACCTTGCACTGTACAGCATCTCGTCGACGTCTCCAGAGCTCATATTGAACAAATTGTGTGAAGGATGGTCAGTAATAAAATCAACTTTATGCCTTTCTCACTTGTTTGACCTTTTCCGCCAACGTCCAACTCCTAATCCATTACATGTGGAAACATTTCTATATGTGAAACTTTGAACATAGCTGCAAAGGTTCAGTGACCGTGTCAGAATTATACTAGAACTAATAAGCCCTCAGTCACAAATATTAAGTCAAAATTGACCAGGTTTCGACGCTACTATGAGCGTCATCTTCAGAATTAGACTAACTGTTGTAAAACATATTGGGTGTATAATACATTAATAAAATTAAAGTTTGTACTGACTGGAAAAAGATGACCTCAGTCTTGTTGTTCACAGTACGAGCAGCCCTTAGCGGCTCGCCATCTCACTTCCAACTATTCATGACGTCGTCGCCTTTCCAGCTTAGATCTTTTTTAATATGTGACTTGTAAGTACTGCATCTTTTTCCAGTCAGTACAAACTTTAATTTTATTAATGTATTATATACCCAATATGTTTTAGAACAGTTAGTCTAATTCTGAAGACGACGCTCATAGTAGCGTCGAAACCTGGTCAATTTTGACTTAATATTTGTGACCAAGGGCTTATTTGTTCTAATATAATTTCTATATGTCTTTCTTGCATTCACAGCGCCAAATTTACGCCTGGTGGCTACAATTGTAACCAGTTTTTTTCCAACGTAAATCATTTCTATATTAACGGCTTAGAATATCTACCACGTATCGCTACCATACGATAATTACAGCAACACTGCACTACTTTGAGTAGCTACAGTTTATTTATAACCACACTTCGATTAAAAAAATGGTTCAAATGGCTCTGAGCACTATGGGACTTACCATCTGAGGTCATCAGTCCCCTAGAACTTAGAACTACTTAAACCTAACTAACCTAAGGACATCACACACATCCATGCCCAAGGCAGGATTCGAACCTGCGACCGTAGCGGTCGCGCGGTTCCAGACTGAAGCGCCTAGAACCGCTCGGCCACACAGGCCGGCGAAATGTTGTTTTCCACAACGGTGAAAGTCAAATGCATGAACACTGAAATAATAAGTGAGTGCCATTGAACATTTCATTACATATCCATGTTTTTGTGTTCACGACGAAATTAACATGACACTCAGAGGAAGAAATACTAAAAAATGAATCTCTATGGTTACACTCGTGACAAGGTTTTGACCCACGACATGATATGGAAATATCTGACGTGATCCCAGCACGCCGTTTCTGATCGACATACATTCTCACTCTGCATCGAAATGTAAGCTGGTGTTAACATTCGCGACGGACCACAACCCTGTGCCAACTCCGATCTCGAATACAGATATCTGCCTTTCTAATGCCAGGATCTGCCAAGTGGGTTTCCCAACCACAGCTTGTTAAAATTTTATTAGGGCTGGTGGTGTTAACGCGCTCTACAAGTGTTGGTGAACGCTGGACGTTATTCGTTGACCATCGTTTGTCAAAAATGTTGATCTCTAGAAAATTGGTGAATGGCCAACATGTTTTCTAAGACCATGGCATAGCGAAAGGCAATATCCTCACTTGTCTGTAATATTGAGAGTCAAACAATACACCACGAACAAGATTTGCCGCAAAATGAATTATGTAAAACCAGCAACTCAAGAGTTAAACAAAATTGTAAATAAATGAAAGACAAACAAGCGCGCATCACACTTGGGTCTATCTTGCTTGCTTATTTACGAGGGTTTGAACTTAAATAGTGGTAACACTGCTGTGGAGACACTATGCAATGGAATCTACTATTGTCGCTGATAGCACACGTTGTTGTCATACCTATCTTACTTCCGAGCAAATGAGCTCGCCCGTCCCACGTCACCGGCTCGCGCGCAATCGAGGGAAACACAGTCACTTGTGAGCGAGCGGTCCAACGTAACGATGTCACTATGTTTTCGAAACAGGAACAGCGCATTTGTATCGAGATTGAATGTGCCGGAGGTCGTACAGCACGACAGTGTCATCAAGGTCTTCAAGAGGCGTGCGGGGAATCGACATTGCCGTACAGAACAGTCGCACGTTGGGAAAAAAACCTTCAACGAAGGTCGGCAAACTGTGACAGACATGCAGCGGGCAGGTCGTCCTAGCGTCTCTGAAGAAGTAGTGCTTGCTATTGCCGCGTTTGTGGACAGTGATCGACGCAGTACGATTCGTGAGCTCGCCTACGAAACCGAATTAGCGCATACGACTGTGCTTCGCATCCTGAAGGAACGCCAGGGCATTCGAGAAATTTCATCACGATGGGTTTCGCATGAATGGACGGAAATTCTAAAATGGATGCGTTACGACGCTGTTCAGACGCACTTCGAGCGCTATGAGCGCGAAAGAGAGGCTTTCTTACGCCGTATCGTAACACTGGATGAGACGTGGGCCACATCGTACGAGCCAAACCTGAAACGCCAATCCAACGAATGGTGTCATTATAGGTCGCCACGAAAGTCGAAAGTGCGACAGAGCCCCAGTATGGTGAAAATTATTGTGATTCTCGTGTACGACTGTGCTGGTGTTATCCTAACTACGTTCCTTCACGGCAGATCGTTAGTGCACAGTATTACTATTCGTTTTTGGAGCATCACCTGCGACCAGCTTTGCGAAAGAAGGGGCGACGCTTTCTGCGCCACCCACCCATCATTTTGCACGACAATGCGCCGGCGCATACAGCGCGAACTGTGGCTGCTCTGTTCGGTCGGTGGTACTGGGAAGTACTGTACCATCCACCATATTCCCAGAACTTAAGTCCTTGTCACTTTGACTTGATTCCGAAGATGAAGGAACCACTTCGTGGCATTCGCTTCGGAACTGTTACAGAGATTCGACAGGTAGTAGACCGCTCCATTCCCACCATCAACAGAACAGGCTCCGCTAACGGTATACTACGCCTTCCATATCGCTGGCAACGGGTTCTACACAACGCTGGTGACTACTTTGAAGGACAGTAACAGGTGCAAACATGTAACTCTTTCGTATCGATTGTGTATAAATAGTTGCCACTATTTAAGTTCCAACCCTCGTATTTATTTACTATTTACTTATTTATTTACTTACTTACGACGCATATTAAACTTCCGTATCTCTGTACTACTCTGGAGACGCTTACCTGAAACAAACGAAAATAAATTTTAAAATTCTATGAATTACTAACCTCAGATCTGTTACTACTGCCTACGATGTTGTTTCGAATATCTAACAGGGTCAGCCTCTAGGTGACGTGACAAGCTGTGGATGAATGTAGAATATACGGAACTACTTGTTACATAAATGAAGCCTTAATGGGGCAGCTGGGACAGGAAGATTTCACAAATAAAAAGAAGTTTACAGCAAACTAAAGCGTTTAAAATAAATTTCAAAAAGGTATCGAGTATTAAACTAATGAGTCTAAAAAGTTACTGGAAACCTCGGTGGAATAATTGACATAAGGAATGAAACCAAATAAATAATTTTTACTCTCAGACTGACAAACATCCAAAATTCGTGAAAATCAGAAATCATTCACTTTCTACGAAAATTCAAACGAGGGATGAGCAGCGGCACGATCAAAGAGTTTATTGACAAACTTAAGTAGCCATATGACCTCATACAGAAAGCTTAATTCATCCACCAATACTCCATTTACATGTGCTATCGTTTGCATAGTGCATAGTTTAACATTTGTACGTTAGCAATCACTGAGAAACAATCTAAATATTAATTACTATGTTCGTCGGCTCCGGCAGGATGAATAAAGGCGTCAAAGATATACTAAGGCTCGGTCGTTTATTTTTACACCCACTTTTTGTCAAAAACAGAAGTAGGCTGAGCGTTGAGTGGGATACGGCGTAATGCAGAACAACGAAACACATTTCACTGCGCTGCTCTCAAAGGGAGCCATTGTCGGCTGGAGACAAAAGGCGAATGCTGTGACTGGAATACCTTTACCCTCCGTCAAGGCACGTTACTCTATTCTGAAGCTCTCTCCCCCATTTTATGCCAACATGTACTCCCTGACTCTCGGTACTGCATTCCGCACAAGACCTGTTTCAGTACTGCAGTCTTTACTCCAGTGAACACAAACATTACCTACCCCAATTAAAGCTGGCTGCTTGTAATGCGTTAAGAGCTCAATTTCTGTCTCATAATATACTGAGAACACAAAACTTAGTCCTACTTCATTTGTGGTCTCCCACCGCAGCACAACGCTTCCAAAATGAATACACCGCGATAAGGAAATAAATGGTGATCATCCAACTGTATCCGCGTTTTCATCACAGTGCTCAAGCGTACGAGACGCAATCATAGTAACTTTCCCTTCCTTGTCATCTACCTAAATTTGAAAGCCAACATACACTGTGATTAAGATAAAGTTACTACTGGTATTGTCAAGCACATTATGAAAATATGTAGAAAGCAAGAAAACTCTCGTCAGGCGTATTTCCCTGCCTGAAGTGTCAAATTCAAACTTCGACGTCGTCAGATCATGGACAGCATATTTCTTGTGGAGAAACGAGATCCAAATGATAAGAGTGTATATTTTAAATTTTACATAAGCTAATAGGAATTTTAGTTGCCATTAGTTTTTTTGTACACATTTGGTTCCGATATTTTGTGTAATGTCTCTGAGAATGTGTACGTTATAACCAGTGCTAAGTCGCAATATTAGGCCTAAGTGAATTTGTGAAGATAAGGGAACTTTTTCTAGCTATTGTCGAATCTATCAAACTCAAGGAACTGACAATAAAAACCATTACTCTTCTAACATTTAAATTGTCCACTTTTGTCACAGTGACAACACGACGTTGTTTTGCTTTGCTCGCCCAAATTCATGTCTCCGCACACTTTCTTGGTCTACGAACCATTCAACATTTCCAAGTGTTTAGCACAAAACTAGACGACGCAAAGATGGCACATAATTCCCTTATATGGCAACGAAACAGCGTTGGAAACATAAAGAAGTCGAAACCCTTTATCAAATGAACAATCGCAACATTACAAGCAAAGTACCCGCGATACAAAAACCCTAGTAACTAATCTTGAGTACCTTTTCTGTGGTCCTTTTAAATCAGTCCAGGTAAATGCATCCTTCGCCAAGAAAATGACCCACCCTTAGCCAATAACCACCTGAAGTAGTGCAAAGTGCCAATTACCCAAGATGTTCATAAGACGTAAGAAGTTAAGCCCTGCATAGATCAAAGCGATTTTGCGGTATGTAGATTGAAACGCTTCTTCACTTTTTTTTACACAGCTACAGCAAATTCCATATCAGAGACCCAGAGAAACGTCGCTAATCTATTTTAGTGCGCCAGGGCGCCACTGAACGCTAGAGATAAATCTTCGTGAATTTCTCATCTCTGTAATACGAAGAGAAGGAGGCGGAGAAAATCGACAGCACCGGACACTGATGGCTAAAGCGAGGTTGAACGTGATACTCGTTCGTGAGTGATACCAGATGGAATACCTCGCATACGAGGCAGGTCCTGAAAGCGAGGCAGGAAGCTATCTCGCAGAGTACGAATTTACTGCGTCACGATGAGGCAGCATAGCTGGGGTCCACAGATGTGCGAAACTGCACAAATGGAGGTGCCTTATAGCAGCCCGGGAGGAAACAAGAAGTACAAGACGTGTGGCAGCTTGGAGCTGCGAATTAAACAGTCCCGCAGAGCCGCGGGGCAGTGAATCTCGCAGCCGACCCCGGTTCTGCTACGGTGAATCAGCGCCAGGGAGCACGGCTCTAGCTACCATCCTCTGTGAGCCTGGCAACAGATATCCTCATAGGTATGAGTGGTGTCTTTTTCGTCAGACATGTCTGACAGAACAGACACCACTCGCGATGAAACAGTTGGGCCATACGCATGAATAATTGGGGAGAAAGGAATGGAAATTGGACGAGAAAGAGATAGCAAGGAAATAATTACTTCCAGCTGCACAGGGTACTGCGGCAATGTAACGCCGAGAGTTGAAAATGGATCATCGCACAGTAACAACTCCCGCCCATTAACCCTACACTCGCAGGCTTCTGATTACCGTAGGAATTCGGACGTTGGTCGTACATCCGCAATGAAATTTTTTCATCAAACAGCTGTGCCCATCGTTCTAGAGAAGCGGAGCATCCATGTTTGAGTCCCTGTCCGGTACAAATTTTCAACTCTCGCCGTTGCATTGCCTCCAATGCCTTGCGCGGCTCGGAGTCAGTATTTTCTTCCTGTCCCTTTGCCAACCTTTTCCTTCCCATTCCTTTCATCCCAATTTTTCATCACTGTATATTCTCCCAAACCGCTTGTCGATGGCGGTGTTACTAATTATCTCCTCCTTTCCTAGCGTTCATCACGACATATGGAATCACCTCTTTTTATTATTTGGAAAATTTATTTTATTTTAACTCTGGCTGCAGGAGGAGGAAGAGATTAGTGTTGAACGTCCCGTCGACAGCGAGGTCATTGGAGACGGAGCCCACGCTCGGATTGGGGAAGGATGGCGAAGGAAGGCGGCCGTGCCCTTTCGAAGGAACCATCCAGGAACTCACCTTAAGTGTTTTTGGGAAACTACAGTAAAACCGAAGTCGGATGGCCGGACGCAGGTTTGAACCTTCGTCCTCCCGAATGCAAGTCCCGTGTGCTAACCACTACACTTACCCGCTCGGTCTTTGTTCCCAGCGTTATCGGAAATTAACCGTTTGTATATCTTATTTTCTGAGGCAAATATTAGGGAGAATTTGCCCTAATGATCGTGCATAACAAGCTAGAAACCACACACCTGCGGGCTAGTGTACCAGACCAACGATCGTTTACCCGCCCTATGGGTTCGATCTGGGCCTGGCTCAAATGGTTCAAATGGCTCTGAGCACTATGGGACTTAACTTCTGAGGTCATCAGTCCCCTAGAACTTAGAACTATTTAAACCTAACTAACCTAAGGACATCACACACATTCATGACCGAGGCAGGATTCGAACCTGCGACCGTAGCGGTCGCGCAGCTCCACACTGTAGCGCCTAGAACCGCTCGGCCACTCCGGCCGGCGGCCTGGCTCACCTATGTGTCACGGAAACTAGAGCGTTGCGTGTTTAGCTTTAAGATAAGGTCTATGTTCCTCCGTACGCTTTCAAGGTGAACACAGGCCATTTGCCGCTGTCCACCACATTGCCAGTTACCTCTTCCCGAAAATCTGATGGCCAATGAAAAACTTATTACATATTAACCCAGTTTATTAAGAGACCTACTCTGACTTCGTCAGACATGTTTTCTGTTTTTTATTCATTTGCGTATTAGGTTGTCGCTGTTAAGAATTTGTACTAACAAAAAATTATACATTGAAATTGAACTTATTTAAGTAAATTCCTTTTCACATAGGAATAAAAGAAATCTACCAGTCGTTGCTTTCTATCAGCTGTGACTTTAATGTCTCTGGTTTCCTCGGCGTAATCGATTGATAGTGTACTTCCGGATGTTCAGCCAAGTTGTAGTTTCCATTTTATGCACAATATTTCGACGAACGACCCAACACCTTACAGCATCTGAAGAATACTGTGCAAAAAATGGAAGCAACAACGCATCTGAAATCGGGATGAGTCAGACCATCGTAGCGTATTGTGCATGTGCCCGTTGAAACGTGAACAACACTAGAGTATGTCTTTGAAGCGTGGCTTGCACCTGGGGACAGTTATCATTAGTCACCACAACTTCGTTTCACAATTCAGCTTGCGCCACAGGACTGTTTATTTACCCCAAGATATCCGATAAACCTTGGCAGAACAACCGATGAACCAGTAGCATGGTTTCTTATACGCTGAAAATTTTCTTCGGTCTCGTCTTCGGAGCTTCCGCGGTGTCACGTGTAGTAGAGTAGAATCCACATGCTATTAGGCTCAATGCACACGAGCACAACAGCTCCTGCTCGTAGCGCCAGGAACCTTTTCAACAGACACAGGGGCGACATCGAGCGATAACTGCGCAGCGCTGCTAGACTAGAAGCCAAGCAACCCGTACGGACGTAGGCAGAACGATGCAAACGGTGTAGATGCCACACAATAAATCAGCGATTACACTGAACCAACTACTATAGCAGAATAATTATATTTTAAGCTACTTCCAAATGAAAGATCTTTCGCGAAGAGGAAAAAAAAATTGCTGGTTAGGACAATTTGAAGTTTTGGATAACCGTATCCGAGCAAAGATGGTCATTGCTACAACATGAACAGTATCATTTCTCTCTTCATTCTGTTCTGCAACAAAACCCTCGCAAAACATTTCCCACATTTATTGCTGTCATGATACTCCTTGTGAGATGTGTCCGACATTCCACGGTATTTCTTCGCTTCTTCAACGAACAATTCCACAGTCAAACCGGCTACATCCGTGACAAGCTGACTGCTGCTGTGGCTGGGTTTGCGAACACGTGTGGCCGTCCAATTCTCCCTCTACGAACTGTTGCATAGTGGCGATCTTAAGAGATCGCTACGAAGCAGCAATGGTTGGCGAGTACAATTTTATCGCCGCCTGTTCGTGCCGACTTCGCAGTTTCACTACCACATTGTGCGTGGTTCCATTGTTTTACATATACTGCTACAACGCGCGTTGTGAACTGGCGATAATAAAACGCTCGTGTGCATCGAGCCTTGCAGCGTGCGAGACAAATTACGCGGCTTACTTCTCTTACATTTCCGCAGAAAAATCTTGAAGTTTGTCACTGCTGTCGACTCTATTGCAACTAAATAATTCGGATACATTTACTGACAGGCTTGGATTGAAGCTCTGCACTACTACACGTTGCATAAATTGGATGTGCCGGCCTCGCAGTGCCTCACGAGCCACGTTTAAACGCGTTATTACTCCAAACCCAATAATTAATAGCTTGTACCAATTCAACTACTTTCAGGAAATTCTGAGGTTCGAACATGGCACTGTAATATATGTGCTACTAACAGTTCACACACCGCGTGTAACTGGCTCGTAGCAACTTCTGCTGATAATGTCCATTAAAACAAAACATAAGTAGATTAAAGTGTACAGGTGAACATTCCACATAAAAGCACAACACTTATAATCCACGGAAACAAATGTAATTTATAGCCTTCAGTTAAACCTCAACCAAGTAAGTCACTTTTATCAAACACCACTTCTATTTGGCTAATGGGCAAACTCTCTACACACTACTGCACGCGTTTTCGTTCACCGAAACGCAATATTCTCCAGTAAAATGGGAAGAGCAAACAAAATTCTAACGCAACGCACGGGAAAGCAATTGCACTTTCCATACTTGGTTGATCACTAAGGATCACATGCTATCGACTTCACAAACACACTAAGAAACAACGATTCCGCCCCAGAGCGCTCATGTCTTGCTTTCTATGCTCTACAAGAACTGTCTGCTAGCTTACCCCAACTGAACGATATCCAAAAAGCTCCAGAAATTATTTTTAACATTCAGACCTTTCAGACTACTAGCTTCACGAACAGGTACCTCCACTAGCCATTTCCCGCACCCGTTAAAGCACTATTAAGCAAACGGCTGATTTCTGCCTGCGATTTTCGAAGCTTATTCGCAACAGATGCTGGTAAACACTGGCAATCTTAAGAAAATCGCTTGACCTTGAAACCGGCGTAGCAGGTCCAGACCACAATCAATTTAGGCGTGTTAGGGAAGACTGACACATTTTAGGGCAAAAAAGAAAGGCCGCCTTCCCCCGGAGGATACCGGAAGCCGGCTCCGTCGTACACCGTCCAAAAAACTGATACCAGGGGCGTTGAGTGAGTAATGTAACACATTTTTTCCCGAATCAAGTTGGTGTCATTCAGGATTCCAATGAACCATATTATTGCCCACTCTTTTGGCTACGAAATCATGTTTTTAAACATAACCTCCGTTCAATCCGAAGGCCTTACGCCATCTTACTGGTAAGGCCTTTACGACCGTAAGATGCCACTCTACGATTTGACGTCAGAGGCAACTTATTGCTGCATCAACAACCTCCGCATCATCCACGTCCTGCTTCCCGGAGAGTGCATCCCGCATTGTGCCAAACACATGGAAGTTAGAGGGTGAGGAACCCGTCGAGCACACATCCTCGAGTGTCCCAACTGGTGAACTACCAACAGAGACGACCAGCTGAGCAGCAAGGTGTTAGATAGTGATCCGTCGATGACCTCGAGAGAATGTGTCCACACATTGCAACATTGCTTCAAAGCTGTTTGCGACTGGCCTTCACGCGGGCGATTGGACAAGTTTGCGCGATCTTGTTGCGATGATGACAGACGCCACAATCAACGATTCAGTGTGCTTTTGTTCACTGCCAGGTCTCCGCAGATATTCTTCAAGCTCCTATGAATATCTTCGATGCTCTGGTTTTCCGCAAAAATAAACTCAGTGACAGCTCTCTGCTTGGAAGGCACCTCAGTTACAGACGCCGTTTTGAAGGCTACGTACAGCGCCGCCAGCTACTGAACTTCATGAAGCCGTAGGGGCTGAAGCGAGAGAATGTTTCACGATGTTTCCCAACAAATTCCGCAATTTTTCAACGTTAATCGGCCCAGAAAAATATGTGTTGCTTATGGAACGCCCGACGTACATTACAATAATCCTTTACCACTGAGCACTTTGGACGTCTTCCAGTTTGTATTGTATTGTATTGTATGTCAACCGCGGACCTAGAAACGGTGGAGAGGCTGCGTCCCCGCCGCAGCAGCAGTGGTCCACAACCCCACGACGACTACCGCAGTCCACTTCACCCGTCCGCCGCCCCACACCGAACCCAGGGTTATTGTGCGATTCGGCCCCCGGTGGACCCCCCAAGGAACGTCTCACACCAGACGAGTGTAACCCCTATGTTTGCGTGGTAGAGTAGTGGTGGTGTACGAGTATGTGGAGTTCTTGGTTGCGCAGCAATCGCCGACATAGTGTAACTGAGGAATAAGGGGAACCAGCCCGCATTCGCCGAGGCAGATGGAAAACCGCCTAAAAACCATCCACAGACTGGCCGGTTCACCGGACCTCGACACAATTCCGCCGGGCGGATTCGTGCGGGTGACCAGACGGTCCTTCCCGCCCGGAAAGCCGTGCGTTAAGCCGTCGGCACACGGACCGTGCTGTCGAACGTTAACGTTGAGCGTGCCAAGTTCAACGTGCTGCTGAACGCCCAGGAATGATGCGACTTGTGCATACGGTACGTGGGCCCCAACGTGGTATACGCGATCGCAACGCACTCCAGTGGCAGTTGAGGGATGTTTCTAGTTCGTAAATCACACTGTTTACTCAACGGGCGCGCGTAAAATTCCCACGTTAGCTCTATTAAAACGCACATTTCCTCCATCGTCCACGAAAAGGAAAGTACCATGTCCAATCAATAAGGACAGAGACACACAAAAGTTCCATTACAAACAGTGCGGTACAAATTTGGAATACTTCTCCGCATAAGATAAACATTATTTCATCATTCCCAGATTTTATTAAAAGCCCATGGTCAGTCTTTATCACTGTTCCTACCCAATAGCAGACTCTTTGCAACATGTGGATTACGGAGTGTAAAAGAAAACGAGCAAAATATCTTTATGCAAGTAGCGCAAGCTGTCCCGCAGATTAAGCAATCGAACAAAGTCATCCCTCAAAAAAAGGTGAACTTATATGTACATAACATCAAATATCATAGTATATACTTATATTAAACTAATAATAAAGTATCAGAACCTAATAAAAACGCTAATGTTAGGAAATAAAACTCAGGGTGTCAAGACGCGAACCACCGCCCCAACTAGCAAATCAATACGAGACAGTTACGCTACTCATTACGCTAATCCAATAACACACGGATACATGTCGCAGGTAATCAAGTATGTTACCCGTTGCAGATAACCTTATCTTAGATAAGCTACTAATTGAAATTTAATTATAACAAATTGTACAAGAACAATGCGTTTTGGGTGGATCTTCCTTGTGTCACTGCCTTCAAATAGCCTACTCTCATAAGACGCAAGTTACAATAATTCTTTTGCCATGAAAATGATGTTTCTCGTTATTTTAATAGAACGAATCACACAGTTAACAACGGGTTTTCCAATGATTCTGAATTTGCTGATGCTCAGAAACCCCATATATATACATAAGCCTGAAATGAATGCCAATATGGCGCCTCACAACTCTGTACTGAAGGGAGACGGCGTGCGTGTGACGTGGGTGGCGTTGTGCCATCTCATTGGTCAACGCTCAGACGCACGCTCAGAATATCTGACATGCCAGATATTGCTCTGCACGCTCGGAAAGACTCCCGAACGTGCTATTCCACGCTATGACGTCAGAAACTTGGCACGCTCAACGTTCGGATGCACGGTCCGTGTGCCGACGACTTTAGACCGCACGGCCAACCGGGCGGGTCTTCCAGTTTAGTATGTCATCGCTTCACACTGTTTTCGGTAAACCTGGAAAGACTGCACGTCGCCTGGCAAAGAGCGAGCGATCCTTGATATGTGGCACATACTGCTGCGCTGACCTACCATTTGTGAGCCGCGGCAGCAGGCGGTCGTCTATAGCCTGCGGCCCACAATGCGGCGCGCTCGACCGCGAAAGCCGGCGCACAATGCAAAACGGTCGCTGCGGCGCGGCGGATTAAAAAAGGAGGGAAAAAAAAGATATATCCTCGTGCCTGCCGGGCCATTGTCGGCTTAACGGAAGCGTGGCGTCCGAGACGCGGAGTGGCGGCTCAGAATGCAGAAGGGAGTCGTTCCCCGCCGTGGGGCAGGTCCTCTCGCTCCGCGCGCAGCGCCCGGGGCCGCTTTGTGCTCCCACTTCTTCTGCGTCCGCCGTCTTCAAAGCGCTCTCTGCCCGATTCCCCGCAAGCCACGCCGCGGAATACTATGGCCCATTGCTAGACTCCTCCACAGCGCCGCTTCCTCCTTTTTTTCCGCCCTCGCGCAGAATACGTAAACCGTAATGGAGTTTGGAGATTGGACGCGCACCGCACAGCGTCGAAAAAGGCCGGTCGCGCCTTGCGGCCGCGTGGACGGACAGATCGGTTCTTGCGACTCGCCGTTACGGGGCGAGCAGCCGAGTACCGTTAGGGGCGACCGAAAACCACACAGACTCCTCGAGGTGTCTGCAGCGGCAGCCGTCTCGGCAAGAAGTCCGCGCTGGGAGACCGCTCGACCGCACCCGCAGGGCCGTCCCCGGCCGCCTCGGCCACACCTTGCGGTGGTTGCCGGAGGGTACTTCGGCGAACCGCTGTTCTTCCTTTCCTCCCCCCCCCCCCCCCCCCCCCCCCGCCTTCTTTGACACCGAGCGAGGTGGCGCAGTGGTTAGCACACTGGACTCGCATTCGGGAGGACGACGGTTCAATCCCGCGTCCGGCCATCCTGACTTAGGTTTTCCGTGATTTCCCTAAATCGCTCCAGGCAAATGCAGGGATGGTTCCTTTGAAAGGGCACGGCCGACTTCCTTCCCCGTCCTTCCCTAATCCGATGAGACCGATGACCTCGCAGTTTGGTCTCTTCCCCCAAAACAACCAACTCGCCTTCTTTGACATATTCGCGAATGGTACGTCGGAAGATTGACTGCCGATCAGCCTTCGTCTGATTGTCCATTATAATTATCCGGGCTGTTATGCCGTGGTCGGTTGATGAATTGTGTGTCAATTCCCAACGTTTCGTCTCCGACTGCGGGAGATATCTTCAAGGGGGTCCGTAGCTCGATGGAAGGTCCAACACACCCACTGGCTCGCTAGCGAGCCCGGATAATTATAATGGACATGATATTTCCGGCCGTGAAAGTCTACATTTTAGTATCTTCGTCTGATTTTCTCGTTAAGGGGGGAAGGACGTTAAACGGGCCGTCTTGGAGCAGGAAGAACACCACAGGACATTTTAATTTCCACTGCCTATACTTTTACGAATAAATTCATAAAGCTTAGTCAGCATGACCAGGAAGGATTCAGGTTTCACAGTCATAGCAGTGGAAGTTCAAAAACATAACAAAATAATTTTTTTTTACGTGTGAAAGTTCATCATTTTTCCACTTCTACTGGCTGCATTTGTTGCTATAGGTACACGTTTCTTCTTAAGTAAGAGAGATTCTTCGATGAATTTTCCACAGCATACAAACCATACTCACAGGTGTATGAAACTCTAGAAATTATTTAATTTATGAAAAAATAAATGTGCTGTTATATTTTTAACTTCATGTTTAAAAGAAACTCTAATTTTATAGTTAATTATCTCAATTTTTACCACATTTTTTAATAGATTTGGAAAATTCTAGAGTTTCATACACCTATAAGTATGGTTTGTATGCTGCGCAAAATTCATTGAAGAATCTACCTTACTTATGAAGAAAAGTGTACCTATAGCAACAAATGCAGCAAATGGTATGTGAAAAAAGGCGAAATATAAATGTAAAAAAATATTTTATTTTCTTATATTTTTGAATTTCCACCACTATAAGTGTAAATCCTGAATCCTTTCTGGTCATTCTGACAAAGTTTTATGAATTTATTTTTAAAAGTATAGACAGTGGAAATTAAAATGTCCTGTGGTGTCTCTCCTGCTCCAGGTCGTCCCATTTGACTTCCTACCCTCCTTAAGGCCAGTTTACGCGTCGACACTGACTTGCATCACTCGTGACGGGAAACGAGTAGCGCGCAGATGGTTTCGTGCATGACTGTACACACGGTGCCACCACTGTACACTTCAATATAGTCGTTTTGTGGTTGCTGTACTTGCGATGGAGTTAATGCCTCGTTGGGTAAAACTGCTGCATAACAAAAGCAATCAGAAATGTGTATGGGTTCGTAACTGGATAAAAAAAATTACGTCAGCTCAGCGACCTTCGTGAAAGAAATTAGAGCAGTACACAACAGAAGTTGTTTTAATCATCCTAGAATGACAAAGAGCAGTTCACGTTTCTTCTAAATAGAGTTAATAAAGCAAAAAGAAAGAAAAATGGCGTAATGCGGGAAGGATTGTCGCCAGAACTCTCGGCCTGCTCAAAAATGTAGCTTTAGTTGGTGATGACGCTTTTCCGTTAACACCATATTTCATTAGTCCTTTATCATGACATGACGCACTGAGTTTCACAGACAGAATATAGCTATCCGTGTTGCGAGAAATGTGTTTGGAATTGTTATTTTCCAAATTCCGCTTCTGTGGAAAACCAGTTCCGTTACGCCAACAGGTAGTTGACAAAACTGTCGGAGTTACATTGGCAATTCACAGCCGGCAGAGAAAAACACAGCTCACAGATCAGGAGTACGTCGATAATGAGTTTACCGGCCAGGAACACGGAGAAGCATTAACTCTTGAGGGGGGGGGGGGGGGTGGAGCTGATAGAGAAACGTTTTAAGACTAATTCTTGATGCTGAACCTGTACAGTGGCAACAATTCAAAGTTTAAACTGAGCGGGAAGTACTACTGCTGTAACGTTCTGAATAAATGAACATAGAATAAAGGATTCTGCTTTTCAGATTTGTGTTGCCTCAACGGACTAGTGGCTACACCGGTTCCCGTGAGATAACCGAAGTTAAGCGCTGTCGAGCGTGGTCGGCACTTGGATGGGTGACCATCCGGGCCGCCATGCGCTGTTGCCATTTTTCGGGGTGCACTCAGCCTGGTGATGTCAATTGAGGAGCTACTCGACCGAATAGTAGCGGCTTCGGTCAAGAATACCATCATAACGACCGGGAGAGCGGTGTGCTGACCCCACGCCCTTCCTATCCGCATCCTCCACTGAGGATGACACTCCAATCCTTTGCTGTAAGGTAAATACTAGCAGCTCACCATGCACAAGCCTAAGCGATAGACATAAGAAATGTTCCGACTCTCAGGGCGCAAACCCGTGACAACTATGTCACAGGGACGCAGCATTTTTTAAAAAATGTGATAGACACACTTCACACAGTTAAGAATCGCTATGCATAATCTGTTTTCATCGCTGGAGACCGCGGCACGCCATTCCATATTCCAAGTTATCCTCTGACGGCACTAGTCGACCTGCGCACGTCGATGCAGTAGCGTTAGTGAAAGACGGGGTAGAAGTGTGCGTGTCCGCAGTCCCACTGCTAATAACTGGTTCGCAGCAGTTCGTGCTGACACGCCTGGGATCACAAGACTCTGATCTGTGCTGTGGTAGCTGTGAGATCTGCCACTGTTGCCCTCACATTACGACGGGCGGGCGTCTGTAATGCACGGGCGTCCAGAACTTCCTCTACGGGTGTCAGAATGTTCACGTGACCACTCATACCATTATCGTTACACAATTGACGCAGCACTTCCATCCTGTGTGGTAATTCTCAAAGAGGACCACCCTTCCACTCTGAAGGCTCCAATGCGACCCCTTTCAAACTCGTTTAGTTGACAGTATGAAGCATGACTGCGTCTCCATAGGATGGTTACCTGCTTGATTCAAAGATCTGCACCACATTGAGCTTTATGGCTGTGAGTATTCCTTATTGAAGGGTAGACACAGATGGTGCTCTGGTAGAATAGCTACGCCTCTACGCTATCTGTTGGCAGGCGATGCTGCTATCCGCCAGGTGGCATAAGCCATCATCGGATCAAAATTAACACGGCGTCCTCTTCCCAAGTGTACTTTTTTTTCCGGCAGTGTACATTGTCTGTCTTGTTTTAACATACGCCCTCATAAGTACGGCAGTGAAACTCCCCAGAACGATGACGCCTCTTTTTTAGCTGTAACGTATCGCCTATAATTAAAGTTGTCTAGGTTATGGATCAAAAAATCAGTAACCATTTCCATTAGTACATAGGAGACCAGTAGTTGTATATAACTGTTGATGGTCCAGTGAACCACAGACTGCTGTGGTTCATCACGTAATGTGGGCTTGACAGGCAGATGTGCAATCGCCACTTCCAAATGCTACTTCAGAAACAGAATAAAACTCTTAACTCACTAGGAGACAATTATTTTACGTAAAGAAGGAAATTCTGTAAATGAGTCCTTTTTGGAAAGATGTGCTATCAGGATGTTTTATGTTGCTTCTTTTGTGAATACTGTCAGAATCTGGTAAAATCAGGGTGTAGCTCATTGGAGGCACCTCAGAATCAACGACAGCATGCTGCCTACAGTATAGTTATTTTGTCAATGGCTAAGACATGCAAGGAAAAGGCAGTTACACAACCGCATGTGTAGAAGAGAGGAATTTAGGTACGTCAACATCTTCGATACAGACGATTAACCCAGTTAAAGTGCAATTACGAGTTATTAGGTACCCTTCTGCATATCCGCCCGGATTTTTATACGTGCCTTCCAGGAAGCAAAGCAATGGAACCTGTGGTTTTCTAGGGCTGCTGCTGCTCTTGTTCGTTTGCTGTCGTTACTGTTGGTAACAGTACTCTGAAATGGCCTGCCTAACTGCGTACGCGCGATAGCTACCTCACCACACGAGATAATAGCAGAAGCAAAACAATCCTCTGCCACTAATGGCGATGCTTCGAGGGGCCTACACGCATGCTCCGGGAGTCAATTAGCGGCCGTGCGACCGATCTAAAGCAGACGACCTTCCTTCACGAGGTGCGAGCGCTGTAGCTTCCCGTGTAAGGCAGCAAGATGAGGGGCAGTATTTGCCTCACCGACCGATACATTTTGATCGCAGCGATTCGTGAAATAAACAAGGCGAGGCGAGGGGAGCTCATTATACTCCGTTCCTTACTAATAGACAACCGACTCTTGCGGTATGCATATCCCCTACGCAGTGACATCTTCTGACGCCACTACACGCTCCTGGCGGTGATCCGCCCGCTCGTCAAATACAGATGTTCAGCCCAGCAACCTCGTTTTCCTTTGCTTTTCTGCATATCTGGACTGGTACTAAACTCTGCCTCCTCCCGTCTTTTTTTAAACACTTTTACAATCTTTAGTACTCTTCAAATCACGATACCTGAAAAGTTACTGTGATAACTCATCACTAATACGCACCAACGGCGTAAAACTGACAAATGCTTTCCACACACGCCTTTGAAATACTAGAAGTGACTTGTAGATTACAATCTTATCGGTAAGGTAACATATGTACAATTTCTACCTCATGTTTGAAGTATTACAGACAGAAATTGGAGAGGTGAAGAGAACAAGAAAAAAGAAAGAGTGGATAACAGAAAGTATGTTGAGAGAAGAGGAGCTACGCGTGATGTTGAAAAGTATTACAAAAAGAGGCGAGGAGTAAGGAATGAAGATAAGTATAGGAAAAATAGAAGTGATGAGAATAAGCACGATGGAAGCTCCAGTTAACACATTCTTAGGCGAAGGAAGGCTGGGAAGCTGAAACAAGAAAAACATTTTCTGTGCCTGTGAAATGTCGTGACATGTAACGGAAGCTGCACAGAAGAAATATTGGATGATACACATGAGAAACAGAGCATTTGAAAAATTGTTGCAGTTACTGACAAATAGAAGAATTCCAATGGAGCTAAGGAAAAGCTTTATACAGCAGTGAATTAAGACAGTTAAAAACAAAGAAGAAAGATATTTAGAAAGTTTTAAAATGTGGATATGAAGAAGTATGTTTAAACTGAAGTGCATCGCCGGCCTTAAGATGTAACGAAGAAAATAGAGGGACAACGGAAATTATTCGAAGTAACCAGAAAGAGGAAATAATCTTGACTGGGAAATGCGTATACTGCATAGGAATTGTCTGCAGCAAAAAATTATGGATGGGAATGGAAGGAAGAGAATTAGAATGATAGATGATATTAGAGGATAACCAACACACAAATAGATGAAGAAGACGCTCAGAACAGGAGAAAATGAATAGCCTCCATAAGACACATGCAAAACAGAAGAAAGGAGAAGAAAAAGAAGAAGACTCAAGATACGTTCAAGAATGCTAGTTGACTTGTAATGGCTTCCAATACTCTTACAAGTGTGTGTGTGTGTGTGTGTGTGTGTGTGTGTGTGTGTGTGTGTGTGTGTGTATGTTTCGCTGCATAAAGGCAGAAGCAAACGAACTGCCCCGAGGAGTCGTTAGCGTCACTAGACGTGTACCTAGGCTGCAAAACAGCTCTTTACTGCTCAGGTGAGAGCTAACTAAACTTGGAGGAATATGAAGCAATGTAGCCGCAGGGTCTTTGTATTAAAACTCATCACTTTCACCTTCATGCTCCGTAATGGCCAGTTAAGGCGACGGAACGCCAATGCCTTAAATAACACTTGTGTGAACAAGATGACACCTTCTTTCTAACAAGGCATAAGCACTGACTTGAGAACAAATGGAGGGGAAGGGAGCGTGGGGGGGGGGGGGGGTATCATTTTATGCTGTCGGAACGTATGAACATTCTCAGTGCCTAATACGGTCTCATCACGAGATGCCCACAAGATTTAGCAGGTCGATACGTTGATTTGAATGCACTGACAGGTTGCTCATATTTTCGGGAAAGTCCTACGTATGCACAAGTAGCAGAACTTGACACTGTTGAACATCCATCGTGTCTGCGCCCTCCATTTAAAAGAACTCCGGGTGTCGATCGAGAAGTGGGCTTGGTCCGCGCTGATTTTAGAGACCGTATCAGCAAATGGTCTCGAGATTTTGACCAACAATACGAATTCCGTCTCTTGCCAATTCCCATTGGCACATTTTCTGCCAACTTTAAGTCTTCTGAGAAACTAAGAGGTATTATATGTCACTGTTGTTGGTTTCGGGCAACAGTCAATAGCGAAAATAAGTAGACTTCTCTCATTGCACCAGAAATCAAATGCTACAATATGGGGAGTAAATTACGAAATCTAGATTTACGAGCAAAGTAAGACTTGCTCACTTCCAGATGTTAAGGCGAGGTTCGGATCTTTCGTAACCCTTAGAACGAACGTTGTAATAAGTAAACTAAACGCGTTCGAGTGCACTCCTGTCTAATGGGGTGGAAGCTGTCCTCTTAGTTCTACACGGAAGTCTGTTGTTGAACAATCCTTTGCATGGTATGCCAGCAAAGCCTGAAACAACACAACTAATATCAAATTTTCACTACAGTCGATATAATCCTTTTGAGCTTCAGCAAATGTTTAGGTAATTAAGACAATTCTCATTTATTGTTCCGTCTCAGTTGCACATTTTTAATTAGATTACATATTTCGATCAATCTGGATAATCTTAATATCTAAGCAGTTTCGTGAGTTGGGTACTCTGATCTCTGATATGTGGTTCTGAGTAGACAAGTCGGGTTGCTGACGGAACTACTTATATCTCAAGATGATCCAGAGTGATCGAAATATGTAATCTAATTAAAAATGTTCAATTAAGAAGGAACAGTAAATGAGTATTATCTGAAATACGGAATTTCTCGATATCAATGGCTTATAAATGCCGTTTAAAGCGCTCTGTCGCGGTTTACCGACAGTTCCGATTTGTTTAATGACGACTTCCAACGGCGTTTCGCCCAGATAAGGCACACTGAGCAGGAAGCAGTGCCGAGTCTACGGACGATCAACTCTTGCAGAAAGCAGTAAATATGGAGATGATGATTAAAATCTATGTTATTCCACACAACTTTAGGTAGTAGCCGTTTTCCGTATACAATCTCCTACCTACGGAGTGAGATGGCGCAATGTTATGGTTAGCACACTAGACTTACGTTAGGGATGAAAGAGGTCGAAATTCTTATCCAGCCAACCCGGATTACAGGTTTCCTGGTTCACAAGAAAGTTCCTGTTCTGCTGATGTCCTGTCTGAGCCGGTGTTCTACCCGTAACGGACTCCATGTCAACTAAACGCGAAACCTTGATTTTTTTCAGGGCATTCTGCCTTTTTGCATCTATAAACATCCAAGAATAACCAACTGCTACTCCCGTTTTCATCTTAAGTAACCCAAATGCAATGAATTAATAACATACCCCGGATATTTCCTCCTTCATCTGATCTTGCACAGTGGATTGGAAATAAAGAGGAAAGAAATGGCCGTACACGGTTTGTGAGTGAACTTCTACATCTAGGGAAGCAGAAACCGTTAGTATTTCCCGTTACATAGATACTTAAGCACTGGTGAATACTTATCACTACACTTAGAGACACGGGGGATAACTCAGACCGCCTGATTATCTAAGAGGATAAACTACCCTCTGACAGCACTGGTGAACTACCAGATAAGTAATCAGTAACGTTCCAAGTCCAAACGAAGTACGAAGCGACCATCTTACTCGAATCTAAGACGAGAACCGTTCCTTACAACCAATGAACATTCGGTTGCTGTTAAGAGGACGCTATATACATCTCCGTATCTTACATAGGTATCATGCTTTCGACCATCACGACTGGCGGATCGCCGACTCTCTAACATGTAGTTAGATCACGATGGACCTACGGTGTCGTAGAGAGTTTAACGAGAATGTATTTCATTCTCCATATTGGGCCGCGTTCATCCTTCACCCAGACGATATGCTAATAGTTTCATTGCTTACTACAGTGATTCACCACACAACAAAAGGAGTAGCGTTTAACGTCAAGTCAATGTTACGGCCTTTAGGTAACACAAGTACAGAAGGCTAATAATAGCGCGCGAAACTTGTGGTCGTACTAAAGAAACTTCGCACCGGAAGTGAGAAAGGAAAATATGCGATACCTAAACTAGAATGGTCCCAAGGGGATTTTACCCCCCTCAAATGTAGTTTTAGGAGAGAAGATTCTGAAAGCGCAAGACATCGCGCGAAACGGCACGACATTCGCTGAAGATGTGACCTGATTAACAAGCATTACCAGCTACACAAGTTTCCCCTTGTCGCGGATTGGTAGCACGTCCTCCGACCACAGAACATCCGGTTGTGGAAGACAGGTAACCGAGCCCAGAGAAGCCTGCCGGAATGGCGATCTCAAGAAAGCGACGGACACGTCTAACTGTGCAGGCGTATATGATGGCGTGAGGCTGCATCAGTGACTGCGGCGTCCACTAGATCATTTCTCATCCATTCTACGTCCACTAGATCATTTCACATTCATTCTATCATCTTTTATTCCTAGTATCACATTATGCAGCAATACATTTCATCTATTCCATATCAGTATCTGGTACTTTGGTTCTATGGTAACCTTGAACTTTTTTTGTGTGTGTTGTTATGCGAACAGTCTGACGTGACAGTTTTGGGTGAGAGTGCTTTAAATTACGGTTGTATAAAAGGCCGGTAGAGGTCGTGGCTATGAATCTTCGTTTACGATACTGCCAACATCAGCAATCAATTACACTGTAGTCAATACGTAAAAATTTGTGCACTCTGGTTTACTTTGTGTTCTGTGTTGCTCTTTGATATCTTATTTTGAAATTAGTCCGCCCTCTTCTGGAGTACTGCTGTAAGGCTTAGGATCCGCGTCAGATAGGATTGACGGAGGACATCGTGGAAGTTCAGAGACGGGCAGTTCGTTTTGTATAACCGTGAAATAGTGGAGACAGTGCCACGGATATGATACGCGAATTGGAATGACAATCACTAAAAACAAAGGCATTTGGCAGGGTCTTCTCGCGAAATTTCAATCATCAACTTTCTTCTCAGAGAGAATATTTTGTTGGCGCCCAGCTACACAGTGAGAAATTATCACCGTAATAAAATATGACAAAACAGAGCCCTCAGGTGAAGATTTAAGTGTTCAGTCTTCCCGCGCGCTATTCGAGAACAGGACAGTAGAGAAATAACTTTAAGGTTGTTCGATGAACCCTCTGCCAGGCATTCACTATGAATTGCAGAGGACTCACGTGGATGCAACTGTAAGTGAAGAGACTAATCCTGGTGCATCACGGGATTCGAATACTACTCTCTCAAAACCAGAACCGTTCGGCGACCTCTATGGCAACATGTTAGTTACGCTTTCGCTTTAGCACGAATCACGGGTATAGGCTGCCAGCCCTCTGTCAGGGAGACAGGGCTGTGATCCCCCGCACCGCTCCTCTCATCTTAGGCTGTGTAAGATCTTGTTTGTTTACCTTCGCGGCTGTATGTCAAGTTACAATGGCCGCACTACGCAAGTTTTCACAGTTCTACGGCACAACGTTCATGTTTATTGTTTTTGGAGAGTGTCTATCGAGTCAGAGACGTGTTTACAATTAATTTAAAGCGCTGTAAAAGAATAACTATCTGAAAATTTTTTGATAGAGTGTATAAATTATACGTTTCCGAGTTTCGGTGACTTCAGCTAAGTAATGCTACTGGTAATCTACTTCGTTGTCCAACTTTTAAAACCAGACATTTGTGGTTCAACAGCATGCTTTTGAGAAGTATGTTTTAGTATTTCTCAAGTCAACAGAAAAAAGATTAGAAACAACGAAGCCCGAGGTCTATGAAGTGCTGCTCGATCTTCGACCGCAGACCCGCATGAGGAGAGAGAAAAGGCGGCGGTAAACATCGCTTAGGTAACGATAACACGGACGACCTTGGGGCTCTTCGCTAACTACTTAACACCAGCTCGGAGCTGCAATTTGCGCGCCGCCGCCTTTGCCTTGCACGTACGCAGATCACGGCGCAAATATCTTTCCTTGCTGGTAGCGGGAATCTCTCTAACTATGGATGGAAGGGAGGTTGGGGTTACTCTCCCGTCCACGACGGAGTCATTAGGGACGGAGCACTTCTTCGGGCGGGAAGGACGTCTGAGGAAATCGGCAGTAACCTTTCGAAAAAATCATCTCGACATTCCCCTTAAGTGATGTACGAAAATCTTGGAAAATCTAAATGTACTTCGTCTTTTGAGAATTTGAAACTCTATCCTCTCTCGAATACAAAGCCAGAGTCTTACTATTGCGCCAACTCGCTCGGTCTCTTGCTTGTGTCGCAACAATTAACACTGCTTGCAAGTCGCTAACATTTTACTAGCCAACAGGGGAGTGGCAACCCAGGGGACGCAATAAATGCCGCATTTTGGCAGTGATCGCCATTTTAGAGAAGAGTGTGTGACGTGCACTTCTTGGTTCAAATCGCTCTGAGCACTATGCGACTTAACTTCTGAGGTCATCAGTCCCTTAGAACTTAGAACTACTTAAACCTAACTAACCTAAGGACACCACACACATCCATGCCCCAGGCAGGATTCGAACCTGCGACCGTAGCGGTCGCTCGGTTCCAGACTGTAGCGCCTAGAACCGCTCGGCCACTCCGGCCGGCTGCACTTCTTGTCCACGTGATCATGGTTCTCGAGAGTGTGTGGAAAACACTAAACATAGGAGAATATGGGACTGGTGTTTCCAGACCATCCTCCGAAGCGGTCTGCGTGAAGTTCTCAAGGCATCAAGTGAGCAGCAGAGATGGAAAGATATGACCAAACGTGGGCTACCGACGCTGTATGTACTATGATGAAGCAAAGTTTCGAAGTACGTCACGCCTGGACGCCACACGCCGATATAGTCGTCATGCTTGTAGTATACTAATTCCTAAAACGATGAACCAGGCGACTTTCTGTTCAAGCCCTTTCGGTCGGTTCATTTTTAATCTTTCTGTGCAGAAAATAAACTCAAAGCTGGTCATCAAAGGGTAAGTTTGCTTAAATGCCACAGCACTATGCTAGACGTAACGTTAGGCCGTGACTTCCTCAGAGTTGACAATATACTTACCTTATCCACTTGTAGGACGATTTGCAACTCAACGTGGAATTCCAACCACAATGTAACATTTTTTAGGTCGCGAAATACTGGCATAAGCGTACGTACTGTCACAAAAAAAAACATTAAACTCAACCAGGAAACGAATTTTGGATCTTACTCGTACTGTATCGTAAACACTCGTGCAACAACAGTCACATAGTACGACCTAGATAACACTTCATTTAAGATTTAGCGCTTTATTACAGTTTGCAACGCTGAAATATACCGTTTGAGGTGAAAGACGTGAAAAGAAGGTCTGTTAGAGCTAAATCCGTTATCGACTCTGGCACTATAACCAGGGGAGATAGTGGAAAAATGGGAATGTCTTTGTTTATTTGCAGGAGCATCCGCGGCATTTAGACTAAGCGTTGTCGGAAATCGCAGAAAAACTAAAACGAATGGCATTCCGAAAACGCCAAGGAAAAAACAAGGAAGACTGGAATTTCCCGTCGACGACTAAGTCATTAGAGATGGAGTAAGAGTACGGATGGGTCACGGGAGAAAATTTGCCACATATTTTCTAAGTTACTATGTTAGCCTTGGCTCACTTAGGGAAACCACAGAAAATATTAATCAGTATGGCCTGGTGGCGATTTGAACCCGTTCCTCCGTGCCAACTCACTTGATCGATCAGTTCGATTCAGTGGTTCTGCAGGTTAACCATAAAATCTGGCTCGATACCAAATGCAGCATGCTTCGCAGTACAGACATAACCGCAATGGAGGACTGAGTGGGTTTGTAGCCTCTTCCGTATTAACCCGACTCAGACAAGCATGAAACACATAATAACCATTTTCTTCAACATAAAAGTGAAAATACGCACTCTAGTCCACTGTAAGGGGAAAAATGCTGCGATGTACCGGCCCTGGAAGTATACTTGCACCTAATCTGCAGTAATTAAATTCGTAGAAGAAAACATTGTCCGTTGTAATTTTACGTAAAATTTGTTGTGCTATCGACCATTCCGACTAACAAGCCATTATCAAAAACATATACAGTAACATTATGCACTACGTCGTACTAGATGGGGCATGTAAATCAAATTATGAATCCACATGTGAAGCCACATATGAATGTAAGAATGATTTGTATCAAATACGATAGGAAGGAAAGTGAAATACAAAAAAGACCATTGTAAAATGTAACGTGAGGACGAAGCTATCGTCCGTTCGTTGCAGAACCACAACTAACACACACTAGTCACATGAACATACGTAATTAATTCGTAATCAGCCGTTTTGACGAGATTATATAGTAAATAAAGCTCACATAATGAATATCAGGATAGCTTGTAGTATTCATCTTTCTATAGTTATAACTATCGCTGTCAGGCTGTAAATTTATTCTTTGTGCTCCTGATGATCTCCAAGTAATGGCGAGTATGGAAAGCTTTTTTTTTGTTTCTTTTTAAGTAATGGCACTAAGCATCAACAGGAATACAAAGGTCTACTGGTGGTGGTTGTTGTTCGGTCCGAATGCGAATGCTCGTTTGAGGCTTCTCTCCACGCTAATCTGCCTGTGCAAGCCTCTTGGTCTCTGAATAAATATTGCAACCTACGTCCGTCGATATGGGTTCGCTAAATGTCATCTGCAACGGAGTTCGAATGAATGAAGAATCCTTCAGGTTTTTATTCTTTATTTAGTTCCGCGTCATAAGGATTCCTTCAGGACTATTAATGACGAAGGAACGCACAGTATTTCTCTTGATAAACTGAATTACCCCGAGAATTTTGTCCTTCACCTATTTCAGCTTCGTTAGGAATGACTTGCTAGAAGCGACTGAACCTGTGAGCCAACGTCGTGTTTTCATCTGGTTCGGGCATTATACAGAAATATAATAAAGATAAGATGCATTCAGTCCGTGATACTTCATATTTTCCCTACAGCACCGTGTTTGGTGTAACACGTGAGACTTCGCTTCGGGCTAAAATTTTCTACAATTCCTCATTTCCATTTCAGATTAAGTCTTATAACAGTAGTAACTTCATTCGTGGCTATAACACATGCTGAACACAGATGACATGTTCTCAAACCAGTGGAGAAACTTTGACGAATATTTATTCATTCGTCAAGTCTTTTGTGCCCGTGGAGGTATAATGTAACACTGCAGATTACTGTTGACAACCAGACTTAATTTTTTAATATAGAAATAATTATAAATTAATATGTTCTTTCATAATTACGTAAGTGCACCGCACCGGCCGTATGTTCGGAGTGCATGAATTTTGTTCTTCGCCCAACACATAAAAAGCAAAATACGGGTGTGCCTCAGGAAAGCGTCTCAGTCATTTTTTCGAAATAAGCGATGGCAGCATTAAGGAGATGGCTATTTCTCAAGGTGGTAATCAACTCGCGGGAAATTAACTTCCGTATTACATGCATCTGGCGGCGGTACCGCAGCGACCGGCAACAAAGGCAGTCACAAATTTTCGTGAGCGTCGTGTTTCGCAAGAGCTGATCGCTGATGAGGCATCTAATACGCTCCCATCCGGCATTCGATCGGACTGCCAATCGCAGTGCGGGTTAATACTCGGCAGATACGGCCAAGTACCGTATCGATCGGCAATTAGGCCGCCGCCATTACCCGGACGCCCATACTGGCGCCAATCACGTAGCGAGTGGCCGCGTTATTACTCGCTACCCTCTCCGCTCTCAGCGTTATGCGGTGGATTAAGTCGCATTAAGTAGCACACCGGACTGCCACGACTGGATTTCATTACGCGACGGTTCAGCAGTTAACAGAGTGCGGTTGCGTTAGCGCGGGGATGCTACTAGTCCACTTCCGGCATCGGCGAGGGCTGTTAAACAGCCAGTAATCACCAGCTAAGAGTGACCAACTGTGCAGCCAAGCGACAACATTCAGATTGTAACTAGAACTGACTGCGTGACCAGGAGAATCACAACATAAGTATGCTTCAAAAATCACATCAAGGTGGTACCATATAGTTCGTGCTACATTATACAAATCCAACATAAAAACTCTTTGGCTTTTAAATCAGACTTTTTAGGGTATACTACCTTGATACAAAATAAGCTATACAGTTAAATTTACTAAGGGAGCACGAGGCGCGTTCAATAACTAATGCAACACTTTTTCTGAAAGCAGGTTAGGATTCTGGAACACCATATTATTCCGCTCTCTTCTGGCTACAAAACTCTGTTTTTCAATATAATCTCCATCCACCGCGACAGTCTTACGCAACATTACTGCGAGAGCCTGCGTAGCTACGTTCTATCACTCTACTGGCCGACGTCGGAGCTAACTTCTAGCTATACTACTGGCCATTAAAACTGCTACACCAAGAAGAAATGCAGATGATAAACGGGTATTCATTGGACAAATATATTATACTAGAACTGACATGTGATTACATTTCACGCAATTTGGGTGCATAGATCCTGAGAAATCAGTACCCAGAACAACCACCTCTGGCCGTAATAACGGCCTTGATACGCCTGGGCATTGAGTCAAACACAGCTTGGATGGCTTGTACAGGTACAACTGCCCATGTAGCTTCAACACGATGCCACAGTTCCTCAAGAGAAGTGACTGGCGTATTGTGACGAGCCAGTTGCTCGGCCACCATTGACCAGACGTTTTCAATTGGTGAGAGATCTGGAGAACGTGCTGGCCAGGGCAGCAGTCGAACATTTCCTGTATCCAGAAAGGCCCGTACAGGACCTGCAACTTGCAGTCGTGCATCATCCTGCTGAAATGTAGGGTTCCGCAGGGATCGAATGAAGGGTAGAGCCACGGGTCGTTACACATCTGAAATGTAACGCCCACTGTTCAGAGTGCCGTCGATCCGAACAAGAGGTGACCGAGACGTGTAATCAATGGCACCCCTTACCATCACGCCGGGTGATACCCCAGTACTGCGATGACGAATACACGCTTCGAACGTGCGTTCACCGCGACGTCGCCAAACACGTATGCGACCACATGATGCTGTAAACAGAACCTGGATTCATCCGAAAAAATGAGGTTTTGCCATTCGTGCACCCAGGTTCGTCGTTGAGTACACCATCGCAGGCGCTCCTAGCTGTGATGCAGCGTCAAGGGTAACCGCAGCCATGGTCTCCGAGCTGATAGTCCATGCTGCTGCAAACGTCGTCGAACTGTTCGTGCAGATGATTGTTGTCTTGCAAACGTCCCCATGTGTTGACTCAGGGATCGAGACGTGGCTGCACGATCCGTTACAGCCATGCGGATAAGATGCCTGTCATCTCGACTGCTAGTGATACTAGGCCGTTGGGATCCAACACGGTGTTCCGTATTACCCTCCTGAACCCACCGATTCCATATTCTGCTAACACTCCTTAGATCTCGACCAACGCGAGCAGCAATGTCATGATACGATAAACCGCAATCGCGATACGCTACAATCCGACCTTTATCAAAGTCGGAAACGTGATAGTACGCATTTCTCCTCCTTACACGAGGCATCACAGCAACGTTTCACCAGGCAACGCCGGGCAACTTCTGTTTGTGTATGAGAAATCGGTTGGAAACTTTCCTAATGTCAGTACGTTGTAGGTTTCGCCAGCGGCGCCAACCTTGTGTAAATGCTCTGAAAAGCTAATCATTTGCATATCACAGCATCTTCTTCCTGTGGGTTAAATTTCGCGTCTGTAGCACGTCATCTTCGTGGTGTAGCAATTTTAATGGCCATTACTGTACATTAATATGGTCACCACATTCACGTACTGGTTCTTGGGAGTTCATCCTTCATCAGCCCAAACAAATGGAAATCGGAAGGTGAGAGTTCCGGGATGTAAGGCGAATAAAAGAAGAACAGGCCAATGATGTTTTTTGAGCTGCTTTCGGAACTGTAACATAAGTGAGGCATTGCGTTATCATGGGAAGTAGCCGTTAGTTTGCGTTTTTATCACGACGAACACGCTGAAGTCGATTCTTCAATTTTGTGATGGTAGCCCAAAACACTTCAGAATTGATCATTGCACCATACGGGATGGCAACAAACAGAATAACCCTTTCATAGCTCCAGAAGACCGTCGCATAACTTTACCCGTTGGAGGGCGTGGCTTTGGTTTTTTGTTCGGAGGAGAGGTCGTGGGATGCCACTCAATAGATTGCTGTTTTATTTCCAAGTGATGAATCCATGTTTCATAGCCAGCCTGTGATGGTGGTCGAGAATAAATTGTCGTGATCAGCAAGAAACTCTGGCAGATGATCCTTCGTTTCACTTTATCGTTTGCTCTTAGGCGGCGGGAACCGAGCGGGCACATACCTCTGACCGTGTCAGCACTATCAGAGAGACATCCAGTTGTGCAGCGAGGTGTCTGTCTGTTATTCGTCGACCACTACGAATGAGTGTGTCCGCTCATTCCAACATTGCGGGAGTCACAGCTGTGTGCGGCCGGGCGGCACGCTGGAGATCGGACAGACTTACGTGATCTCGCCCGTCGAGTCACTGTGCTTTTGTTCACTGTGTAATAATAGTGATTTTCGCCTCACAAACATTAATGTACGCTCAATAGTAAACGCCTGATGGCCTAAAGTTATCGAACAACTGTAAAGTAAATGAAATGGACCATCGCATAGCAGCGACAGAATCTATTATTCTTTATCTTTGGCGTTCTTGCGCGGTGCCTGTAAATCTCTATGTACGTGTATCGGTTAATGATATAAAAAATAATTCTGTTGTTTCGAGACAAATGAGGCATTGGGCGCCTCACCTTTTACTGTTTGGATTTCATGAAAGGCGGACGCGGACTTGCGTTCCGCATCGGTATTTTATATTTTATGTGAAAATATTCAGTAAATATGCTAATTGTTGTTTTTCCAATTAGAAAGCATGTAGTTTCTTGTAATTGTACGAACAGACAGCATCAAGAGGACATTGACTTATGTATAAAGTATTTAACCACAATGGTCGTCTATCGTAATTTAATATGAAAGGTACGTAGCATTAAAAACGTGTGTTAAAGATAAGTGTGCTTATTTTAGTAAATTAAACTAGATAATTACCATCACCTCATTTACTTGAATGTTAATTATTTTGTGTTAGTTCATCACCAGAAATTACGATCATGCTGATGGGCCGAACGCAGCATGAGGCAGAAGGAACATTATAGTTTTCCTATTATTTCTGAATCAGCTCTTTTTTTTTAATTGTGCAGTGTTGCATTTCTTTTATAATCCATAAATCTTCTGATCCCTTAGCGTTGTTCCGGGTATGACTACATCGCGGCTATAAAAATGCACAGAAATGATAAGGTTTATTCCGAACGATCTCAAATAAATCAATCTGCTGCTCTTGTTCAAAATAATACAACCAGGTATTTAATGCTCAACGTATGTTATTATAATAGTGTAATCAGTCCCTGATTCTGTTGCCAAGTGGCCCACCAAAATATTCACTTTTTCGACATTTTCAAAAAATATAAAATAACAATTCTTTTTCTTTGGGCCCCCCTCTCCCCAAGAGCAACGCTACGACTGCCAGGCTTCCGTTGACATTCTGCAAGCGGCTATCAATATCTGCGATGCTCTGTTTTTCCGCAACGAGAAACACAATGACACCTCTATTTGGAGCACACTTCCGTTACAGACGCAATTTTGAAGGCTATGCATAGCACCGCCACCAAGCGGAACTTCATTAAGTTGTACGGTCTACAGCCGGAATTCTCCACCACGTTCCACAACAAATTACGCATTTTTTCAAGCGAAATGGGCCGAAAAAAAAATTGTTGCATTACCTATTCAACGCCCCTAATATATATAGGAATGACCAGCGCTGTTTCCCAGTCACCCTGGACCAACCGCTGCAAGAGACGTTCTCGATAGGGAGATGTAGATCAATAACAGAGAGGAGTGTTTCTGTGTTAAGAACACAAATACCATTAAATGAACGTTTACGGCTTGTCTTAGAAGCTAGACTAAGAGAAGGCAAACCTACGTTTCTAGCATTTGTAGACTTAGAGAAAGCTTTTGACAATGTTGACTGGAATACTCTCTTTCAAATTCTGAAGGTGGCAGGGGTAAAATACAGGGAGCGAGAGGCTATTTACAATTTGTACAGAAACCAGATTGCAATTATAAGAGTCTAAGGGCACGAAAGGGAAGCATTGCTTGGAAAGGGAGAGAGACGGGGTTGTAGCCTGTCCCCGATGTTATTCAATCTGTATATTGAGCAAGCAGTTAAGGAAACAAAAGAAAAATTTGGTGTAGGTATTAAAATCCATGGAGAAGAAATAAAAACTTTGAGGTTCCCCGATGACGTTGTAATTCTGTCAGAGACAGCAAAGGACCTGGAAGAGCACTTGAACGGAATGGACAGTGTCCTGAAAGTAGGATATAAGATGAACATCAACAAAAGCAAAACGAGGATAATGGAATGTAGTTGAATTAAGTCGGGTGATGCTGAGGGAATTAGATTATGAAATGAGACACTTAAAGCAGTAAATGAGTTTTGCTGTTTGGGGAGCAAAATAACTGATGGTCGAAGTAGAGAGGATATAAAATGTACACTGGCAATGGCAAGGAAAGCATTTCTGAAGAAGAGAAATTTGTTAACATCGAGTATAGATTTAAGTGTCAGGAAGTCGTTTCTGAAAGTATTTGTATGGAGTGTAGCCATGTATGGAAGTGAAACATGGACGATAAATAGTTTAGACAAGAAGAGAATAGAAGCTTTTGAAATGTGGTGCTACAGAGGAATGCTGAAGATTAGATGGGTAGATCACATAACTGATGAGGAGGTATTGAATAGAATTGGGGAGAAGAGGAGTTTGTGGCACAACTTGACCAGAAGAAGGGATCGGTTGGTAGGACATGCTCTGAAGCATCAAGGGATCACCAATTTAGTACTGTTAGGCAGCGTGGAGGGTAAAAATCGTAGAGGGAGACCAAGATATGAGTACACTAAACAGATTCAGAAGGATGTAGGCTGCAGTAGGTACTGGGAGATGAAGCTTGGACAGGATAGAGTAGCATGGTGAGCTGCATCAAACCAGTCTCAGGACTGAAGACCACCACAACAACAGCAACATCAACAACTTCATCGATAGGTTTTCAGTGGTAGCAGATGACTGGCGTGAATGGAGTAACCGAGCATGAGAGCGTGAGAGCGTGAGAGTCGGGCAGTGAATGACAGCGCGCGCAGCCGGCCAGGTGCGGGCGCCTGCAGCCCGGCGCGGCCTGGCGCCAGCTAGCATTCCGGCACGGCCGGGTCCCGGGACCCGGGTTCGCCAGCACCGTTACTGCGCCGCGCGGAAAAACGCGCGCCCGGCCCACCTGCCGACAGCGCCCGCTACAAATGACGCCACTCTTCGTCACGCGCCTCCCAGAGCTGTTTGTCGTTAATATCTCGCTGACGATCCGGTTTCAGAGTCGCGGACAGGACAGTCCACTCGGCGCAGCTCCGGCTGTCCATAACTCTGGGCCCATTTCAAATAAAAACGGAACTTCCAATAGCGTATTACACTGAAGCGCCAAAGAAACTGGTTCAGCCATGCGTATTGAAATACAGAGATACGTTAACAGGCAAAATACGGCGCTGCGGTCGGCAACGCCTAGGTAAGACAACTGTCTTGCACAGTTGTTACATCGGTTACTGCTGTTCCGATGGCAGATAGTCACGATTTAAGTGTTTGAACATAATACGAGGGTAATCCCCAAAGTAAGGTCTATTTTTTTATAAGTACATAGACCTGTTTATTTCTACAATGTTTACATCAGTTTACAGCTTGAATATTTAGCTATTTTTTGACGTAATCATTATTTCTGTCGATGCATTTTTGCAGACGCTGAGGCAGTTTTTGTATGTCCATGTCATACCGCATCGCCGCCATGCTGTTTAGGAAGTTATGAACATCATCTTTCACCACGATGTCGAAGCTGAATCGCTCGGACCACAATTAACGCTGACAGGTACTGTGAGACTCTGAAAAAACTCAAACGGGCAATTCAGAACCGGAGAAGAGGAATGATGAGCAAGGACGTACACATTCTCCATGACAACACTCTCCCACACGTCGCTCGGCAAACCGTTGCTCTCCTACAAGAGTTTCAGTGGAACATAAATCACCCACCCACCACATAGTCCTGACTTGGCGCCCAGTGACTATCGCCTGTTCCCCACGTTAAAAGAACATTTGGCCGGAAACCGATTCAGCTCCGACGACGAGGTGAAACAAGAGGTTCATAACTTTTTTAACAGCATGGCGGCGATCTAGTATGACATGGGCTTGCAAAAACTGCCACAGCGTCTACAAAAATGCATCGACAGAAATGGTGATTATGTCGAAAAATAGTAAATGTTCAAGCTGTAAACTGATGTAAACCATTGTAGAAATAAACAGGTCTATGTACTTATAAAAAAAAAAAGGAGACTTTACTTTTGGGATTACCCTCGTATTAAAGTTGGCGCACGAGCGATGGGATACGGGATCTCCGAGGTGGCAACGAAGTGGGGATTTTCCCGTACGACCATTTCACGAGTGTACCGTGAATATCAAGAATCCGGTAAAACATCGAATCTCCGACCTCGCTGCGGCCGGAAAAAGATTCTGTAAGAACGGGCGCAACAACGACTGAAGGGAACCTGCAAACTGCTGCAGATTGCAATGCCGGGCCATCAGCAAGTGTCAGTGTGCGAACCGTTCAACGAAACATCACCGATATGGGCTTTCGGAGCTGAAGACCCACTCGTGTACCCTTGATGAGTACACGACACAAAGCTTTACGCCCCACTTGCAGCCGTCAACACAGACATTCGACTGTTGATGACTGGAAACATATTGCCTCGTCGGACAAGTCTCGTTTCAAATTGTATCGAGCGAATGGACGTGTATCGGTATGGAGATAATCTCATGAATCCATGGTCCCTGCATGTCAGCAGGAAACTGTTCAAGCTGTTGGAGGCTTTGTAATAGTGTGGGGCGTGTGCAATTGGAGTGATATGGGAACCCTGGCACGTCTAAACACGAGCATTCATTTATGTCCACTGTGCATTGCGACGGGCTTGGGCAATTCCAGCAGGACAATGAGACACTCCGCACGTCCAGAATTGCAACAGAATGGCTCCAGGAACACTCTTCTGAGTTTGAACACTTCCGCTGGCCACCAAACTCCCCAGCCCCTCGTACTTTTACGGATTTATAGACAGCCCTGCGGGATTAATGATGCCAGTTTCCTCGAGCACTCCTTCAGACGTTCGTAGAGTCCATGCCACTTCGTGTTGCGGCACTTCTGCGTGCTCGCTGGGGCCTTACATTATGTTAGGTAGATGCACTAATTTTTTTGGTTCTTCAGTGTATATTACTCTACATACACCCAGACAACACAATAATTATTTGGAACTATACGTTATACACTGTGACATTATGTAACGAATTTATTAACTTTTTAATATGGTCTAAGCTCACTGATGTAAAAAAAAGAAGTATGTTACATTCCTTACTTCACCCACTCACAGGTCGGTTTTTCTTTTTTACTTTCTGAAGGAACCTATGTTCTTGTTAATAGTTAAGAGAATCTCCTTACCGAATTTTATTGGCATCTGCCGAGCAGTTTAGTCGTGAAAATGTGACAGGCTCCGTTACTTTCGCGTTTATAATATTAGTATGGATGTACATAAGTGGCACTCAATAGATTCTGTGAGCTAAACGACAGTGACCAAGCTGTTAGTTTTGGAAATGTACTTCCGCATACATGTGGTGGAGAATTAGAGAACTGTAATGCTGTGACTCAGCCTGCGTGTTCCGCTGGACAATCAAAGTTTGAAGCCTTAACAATACGCAGTTACTTAGGAAAAATTCACTATCAGTATTTCGGTAGCCTCCATGCTGTTGTCGACGAGTCACATGGAAATCACACATCAGAGGATCTACAGTTGCAGAATACATCTCCCCGTGATACGTCTAAATTCAGCGAGAAAGAAGCTCAAAGTTTACCAAAAATTTCACAACCTGACAAATATAACACAAAAAAAGGTAATACAGAAGTAGACTACAGTTGCTATTGATCTTATTTCAACGCAAAATTACTTTTATTGCGGATTATAAACTGATATTTCATTACTATATTTAGAAATTTATTTATTTACTATATTCACAAATACACAGAGCCGATGTCATCCTGTGCAAAATTATTTTTCTATGAGTCAAAACACGTGGTCTCTTCGGAAACTGTAACAGCTCCAACATCTCGAAGGAAGCTGGAAGTCAAAATACTTTCGACAACCATAATATACGAAATGGTATTCAGAGCAAGATGTAGTAAATAAGCAGATGCCTTTATATTACTCGATACACTAACCGAAAAAGTTTTGGATTTTGCGTACAAAAATGCACAATAATAAACACGTGAAGTGTTTGTCCTCCGAAGTACGAGCGACAATGAACGTAACCCACTAAATGAACTACCACTATATGTAGTACCATTGTCAAAAGTGATCGTAAATATTTCCCAAACAGCTGCTGAATTACGTCTTTGGAGTAACCTGTGTTTGACGTACGCATAGCACTTCCCGTAATGAGGCGTGTTGTGACACGGGAAAGGAAGGAAGGAAGATAGATTAGGGTTTAACGTCCCGTCGACAACGAGGTCATTAGAGCTGAGCACAAGCTAAGATTAGGGAAGGATGAGGAACCAAATCGGCCGTACACATTCAAAGGAACCATTCCGGCATCTCCTTAAGCGATTTAGCGAAATGACGGAAACCTAAATCTGGATGATGAACTAGAAGGGGAATCCAGTGTACTAACCACTGCGCAAACTTATTCGTTGCTGGTGGGGTAAATGTTGCTTTTCGGTCAAGTCCAATTCGAAAATAATACTGAAGATGTATGATTATTATAAGGCTTATGTAGTTTTTTCGCAGTTTCTCATGCGCTCCCAAAATCAAGATTCCTAGCCGTACACTGTGTTGCTTGCGTAAACTGCCAGTACGTCATAAAACCCTTTGTGTACCGTCCTCAAGATAGTATTTTATTTCTATTTTTTTTATTCACATTTCTAAGGCATCAGATATGGCAAGTTGATTTACATCCAGCACTCTTACGTGAACCAGCAGTACATAGATCATTCATCGTTGACACCACGTTCGCAGTTAGCATTACGCTTGTATGCACACGCAGGAATATTCTGTTACACCGATCAACACGTTAAGATAAAATAAAGAGAAACAGTGTTCTACACTAAGAGTGCAGTGATGTTAGTAAGCATGTTTGACGCTTGTAACAACGAACGGAGACTACTTTATAGAAATAAATGTCAAAGAGAGCGACGGACTTTCTAATTTGCACGATGGGACTCTGCCCTCGCTGAATAACGCGAAAGGCGTCAGACGTGAAGAAGTCATTCGCCGCGTCCTGTTGCCAGTTACAGAGTGTACGAGACACTCGCGAAGCGTAGCAATTACACGGCAAATAACGCGTCTCATTTAAACCCAGCGGGCGCAAGGCGTGCTTTCGCTGATGCTTTGTTCGCAGGGCGCACATCCCTCTTTCTCTTTGTGTGGAGACAGCCCATCACGCGGTGTCTGGCCTGTTAATGTCTCGCGTGAACACCTGGCTTCAAACTGACAGCGCGCTGCGGTGACGCTTTCAACGAACTCCAGCATCCCTGAAGCCATACGTCAGAAACTCTTCTGTTATGCAGAACAGTCACTATGAAGTGAAAATCTGTTTAGCAACTATACTGACCAAACACAACCAATTGCATAGTATCATTGCTGTGACATCTACTCGTATATGTATTACAAATGCAGCTTCAAAATGGATTTGTTTATATCGTGTTGCGGTTTGTTTGCTTGTGCCTTTATCCTTAGGCAGCGGGTCATGCCTTTTTTCCTCCAGAAATGCTTCATACTCGGCGCATTTTTTCACAGCGTCTAATATCCTTTTTACAGTTATTGTGAAGGCTGAAAGTGCTCAATGAGTTCACGTGCTCTACCAGTGTTAGTGAATGCTCAACAAATGGTTCAAATGGCTCTGAGCACTAAGGGACTTAACATCTGAGGTCATCAGCCCCCTAGAACTTAAACCTAACTAACGTAAGGACATCACACACACCCGAGGCAGGATTCGAACCTGCGACCGTAGCAGTCGCGCGGTTCCAGACTGTAGCGCCTAGAACCGCTCGGCCACCCCGGCCGGCAATGCTCAACATCGTTCGATGAATATTGTTTGTCAACAGTGAAGGTCTCTAGAAAACTGTTGCATGAGCAAAGAAATAGACATGTCTTCGTTTACCTATGTCTCTACGACTATGACGTAGCGAAAGAATGTTCTTATTTCTCTGTAACGTTGTGCGTCGAAACGATTACACCACAAACAACCGATTGCTACTGCCGCCAAATGAGTTACGTAAAACCACCATCACAAGAGTTAAAAGTAATTATAATTAAATGAAAGACAGAAGCGCACACCCCCACATGCGAGCATTCTTTCTTACTTACTTAGGACGCGTATTATTCCTCTGTATTAGTCTGGAGAGACATACCTGAAACAAATAAAAACAAATTTTAAAATTCTATGGATCAAGTATTTACAAATGATTATATATACTTTGGAAACGTATATTTTGTCTGTTACGAATTCAACTATTGTTGGCATCAATAAAACTTTTTTCTAAATGTATCCCTTCTCAGGACCGTAGAACATTTAAAGCAAACATAAAAAATTATGAAAATATTTTCTTCCCTAAACTAACTTCGCACCCGGGAAATAGCTGGCATGATCCTTCGTGTGTGTGTGTGTGTGTGTGTGTGTGTGTGTGTGTGTGTGTGTGTGTGAGAGAGAGAGAGAGAGAGAGAGAGAGAGAGAGAGAGAGAGAGAGAAGTTTCTAGAAAAGCATCATCAATGTTATAAGTTTGGAGAATTCTGGTGCGCTTTTTTGTATTGCTCCGTCTATGGATACAAGGAATTTGTTTTCGCGAACAGTGGGAACAAAAAATCAAGGCTGTGCTACCTGCACCAACACTCGCGCACCAGTGCGAACGCGTGATAGAAAGCTGACACCTGGTGCTTCATCTTCCGTCGCCTCATCAGCATGACGATCCGTGAACCATTCGCGTTCTCTTTTCGCATAAAGGCTCTCTGCATACTCGACAAGCAATGCAGATGCGAAAGCTATTCGAACGCCAAATGAATTAAAATAGGGCTACGTCCTGGAGTAATTAGAAATGCGGTGCAACTGCGCAAGACGTGAATGCACTGCCAACACGAGGCAGGTCCAGACTGCCTGATGGCGTTCACATTATACTAGGTGGCTTTCTCCTCCTGCTAATTTTCTTCTCTGCTGACTCTACAGGCGCTGTGGATCTGGTGCAGAATTTTTCATCTTTCTAGGCCCAAGGTGAAAAAGTGAGTGACTGATGTCGACTGCACGCAAAGTTCTTGGAGGATCAGAAATCGTGAAGGAAACTGCGGACACCTAATATAGATAAACGATTGTCTGAAATTAACTTCTCTCACGCGTAAGTCCTATGGCATAACCAATGCGTCTGCTTCCGCAATGCATTAAAATGTTAGGTCCGCCATCTGTGGCGCTACTTCCTTTGATAGCTGTAAAAGCAGTAAATTAGCAGTCTTAAGCACTTCGTATAAGCGTCTTAGCATATTTGGTGATTTTTGGAGAAATTCTCGTATAGAATGTAGGCATTAAAGCGGAAGGCTGTCGAGCGTTAGTGACCCCACAGAAACAGTCTGCCACTTTATTATGAGCATTCATTCCACTCCTTACTAAAGCACAAGCGTCCTTTTGTTTTCGATGCATGCACTAACTAAGAACCCATTAGCATTTCGCCTATCCACGCCATCGTTATGGCTGTTACGTGACGCCTATAACCAACTATCATAATGTTCACGCAGACGATGGTGCCAGCTTCCAACCCACAATATGCCACGATTTCAGTCGACGTCACTAAGCAGTCTTTTGTCACTATGGAGCCACAATTTTATACGCTATGCGGAAAAGTGCGTCTGTCACTGAAGTGAGACAAACTGCAGAACTTTCTAATTCCACCCGCAATTTGTTGCAGTTGCAAATACAGGTCTACAAATAACTTTCTTTGCTATATGTATTCTTGAAGGTTTCATAACTTTACTGCCGAAAAAACAAGCTACAGAATTTTGTTCTCGTTTTTTTATTTATCTGTAGCTTGGCATACTTTCTTACGCTATTTTTAACATTTCTAAGTTACAGTTTAATGACATTATTCCGACGTTTATTAAGAATTCAATGCTCTAGTTAGCCTGACAGACTAATTTCTAGTGCAACCTTTATGTACATGAAACACTCACTCAGGAGGACCAGAGCGTAATTCAGAGACTGGTCATTCAGATGAAGATTTCACGTGGTTTTCCTAAACCGCTCAAGCTAAATACTAAGACAGTTGCTTTGACAAGTTCGATGCCAATTTCACCACGGTCTCTCTCCGAAATCTAGACTGTCTCGTCTATGTGACTTTGAAGCCTAATGATCTTTGTTTTTCATGAGCGAGAAAGGGTACCACAGACAAAATTATTAATGCGATGGAAGTAAAAATGTTTCCCGATTACGTAACAAAACTTTCTCGTTATTTCCCGTTTCTTTTCCTTTGAGAGACAATGGTATTTGGGATGCGCGAAGTCCGTTCCCATTCTGGCCATCCTCATTTCTCTTCAATGCGTGGACGGTTTTTATAAAGAATTATGGGTGATTCCTGCCTCAATCTTGCCCAGCTGAGCAAGAGCTATGGCCCTACTGACTTCAAACCATAACCTAGTCCCTCTTTTCTGTTTTAAAAAGCTGTAATTGAAAGTTCCAAAGAAGCTGTCAGCTACATTCGTCAAATGACGTTCTCATATGGGTGGCGAACAGCAGGAAGGTAGTCAACAGCATCGTGCGACGTGCTAATAACTTGTGGAGTACACGGATTACAATACCTGCAGCTGTATCTGTCAACAGTATTTTATCCGCACAACAAGACGTAACAGGACACAGATACAGCTGCTGAACGCACAATTCGACACGAATGCTAGACGTCTGGCGCTCGGCACGAATGTGCTGCAGTATCATCTGCTGTAGGGTGCCCAGCTGCAGGCGAGACTGTGTTTCGTAACCAGTGTCTTAAAACAGGTGGCTGTGACATATTCAGCCATCAGACAACCGAAGAGACAGCAGATGTTGCTGAATAGCGCAATACGGATTACAACATGGAAACCCTTCCTCGTTTCCTCCTGCAACTGGCGTGCATTAATTTCAGTAGCAATTAAGTCAAGAAGGTTATGTATCTTCATTAATATGTGAAGTACCACCAAATGTGAACCGCCTAAAGCCAGTGATGTTATCTGCCATGTGATGAATGCAAAAACATTAACATTGCTACTCTTCGACTGTGGCCGCACATAGATATGTAAAATGCTATCTGCAGAGAACTGTAACATCTTCGTAAATGAACTGCAAAGGTCGCAAAGTGTCGTTAATGTATCTTGCGCAAATTTTTTATTTAGAGAACGTTTGTTGCGACTCTTGAGAGACACGACACTGCTCCGCATGTGCCATAATTTTTATCTACGGCAGAGAACACGAGCACAACTGTCCAATATACATTTTTCAGTAAGCGCATAATCGAATGACGAGATTAACATTCTTACTTCCTTAGTGGGCGTGGCTCGTGTTTTACTATGCTGTGTGATGACTAGTCTTCTAAATAGTGTCTTAGGTAGAAGGTTTTAATTTTATATGAATGAATAGAGTATGAAAGAAAAGATGCCACGCAGGATCTGAAGCCGTGATACATTGTATGTAAATTGAAGTGGAGGGGGGGGGGGAGAGAGAAAGGAAAGGGAAGGGAAGGGATTACCGAAGGATACGAACATTAAGCGCAATCAGCGGCGACGAGTGAAAATGTGTGCCGGACCGGGATTCGTACCCGGGCTTTTCTGCTTACTAAGCAATTGCATTAACCACTGCGCTATCCGGGACAAAGTGTTATCGCAGTTGCGCGGACTACCTCGGCTCGCGTCGCGGCAAACCCACATCCCCATCGAGCGCCATCTATCCGCAGCCCCTGCCCATTCCCATTCCCTCCATGCTCTCTACTCAGACTCCCGCAGGAGGTCGGACGTACACCGAACAAGGTGGGTACATTGCACATCTAGGCGAATTCGTTGTACAAACGCGTGGTATCTGTTCTTTCGGACAAGTCTACGGTGGTTGCTTCCTCTTATTTTCCAATTGATCGTGTAGGCCCATTTTCTTGCTCCACCATTATAGATAATGTGTGGTTATAGTCTATGCGTTTTATCCACACACTGCCTTGAGGCATGCGTCCTTTGCTATGCCACACTGAGTGGGAGTGTCTCACAATGGCTGAGAATCACATTTTCTAATTTACGTTTTCTTGCATGCTTCTAAGAACTCATAGTCAGACTTACTCTGTTAGTTCAGTATGGGCGATGATGACCTCGCTGTTGAACGCCCTGCACATACAACCACCACCACCACCACCGTTATCAGATGTGACAGCAGCATATGACCAAACGACTGCACATGACTTTTCTCGTGGTTCGGCAGTACTAAACTAGGTTGTTAGAGGGAAGAACATGGAAAAATTGTAATTGCACTAACATTTAGCTTCTAAGTCACTAATTAAGAATGAAGCGAAGTTACGACTTTAACGTCATGTCAACAACAATGGAGCGCTAGCCGAGCTAAAAGAACGCTGGTGTCAGAATACGGATTGGACTTATCGAAGGAACTCACACAAATTCATTTGAAGTAATTTATGCAAAAACAAGGAGTCGTGGAATTAGTACGACAATCAGAGCGACGACTGGACACAGATTACTTTGAAAATACGACTAACTTCTGTGAATTTGTCAACTCAGTTTTGAATATGAAAGTGTCGATCATCTGAAACGATTCTTGACTGTAAAATCAAACCTGATTTTAAAAAATGCTCTGCCACTTAGCCGCGTGTCGTCTTCCAAATGGTGTAGTCCTTCGGCGAGCTGAGTTCGTGCCGTCTGCAGGTGGTCCTGATGAGCGAGAGTTTCCCGCTGGGCGCCCAGCGGAAAAAAAAACCATCAGGATCGCTTGAAGATGGCAGCTTGCTGAAGTACTGCACCATTCGGAAGACCTCACCTGGCTTCGGCAACTCCAAAAAGCTTAAAATCGCCCAGGAACATACCTTCCTGTAAGGTTTCCCTTTCGGCGGTGTCCGTAAACGTACCAGCATGGATCATTGGTATCTCAGACTGAAAAAATCCACCACCCTCGGCTTAGGTAATTGGCCGGGTCGTGTTACAGAGGCGTTGGCGCGTACAGCAGTAATATCTAGCCCAACGGATTGCACGCAGGGATCCTGTATCCCGGGCCGGCGGCGGCGCGCGTGCGTGCGTACGCGCCCGCCGCGGCCCGCTCGGTGTCGAGTTCCAGCAGCCAGGGCACGCGCCCCGCCGTCCAAATGTCACGCGCCTATATATAGGCAGCCGCGCCTCTCCCGGCCTCTGTTTACAAGTAGCCGGCAGGGCCGTCGCGCGGTAGCCGACCAAGAGTTCGTCTCTCCGAGATCTTCAGGCATAAACCTGCCACCAAATGATATAAACTGGTCTTGTTATTTAACTGCTCTCAACTAATGCACTGTAATCTAGAGATGGTTGGATCAGAAACTGACGCCGCTGCTGCTGCCGCCGCCGCCGTCTGCCCCAGCCATTTGCCGTCCACTATTGCGTAAAGGCCCCCAGTAGATGCTCCAGTCATCACGGTCTCTCATCATCTGCACCCATGTTGCTCATCCATGTTTTCTAACGCAGTTTACCCACTATTAAGTCGTCGTCTCGGTCTTTTCTGATATCTACGAATCCACCGAAGAATTTCCATGGACCCCCTAATGTCCGTTCGCTTGCCATCGTGTCCCTTCCAACTGCGTTTCGTTTCCTTTGCAGTTATAATTACATCTTCCAAAGCAGACTGTTGCCGGATGAGCTTATTATCCCTTCTCCCTTAGAGATTCATCTGTTAGGAACTCTCAGGTTTTTATGTAGGAAGTCAAAGACTTACTGGTGTGTGTCAAAACTGGTAACATACAACGACTGTGAACTTATCTTCTCAGATACATCAGAATCTTAGTTCTGAGATAGGAAACCTAGACGAAAAGTAACAAACTGATAAATGAGAGCACATTACACTACAAGACAATGATGAGAGATTTTAGTACGAAAGTAGTTACTGCAAGTATGATACAGTTCTTCGGTGGAAAACTGCGGATATGATAAACAGGAATGGTATAGGTCAGATGATAGAAGAATTTGCAGAGATTATCATAGTCTTTCGCTGTACCACATCCTATCAGAAAAAAAAAGAAATACGTATATGGCATTTTTGGCCGCGAGGCCCCATCTGGGGACTTGTACCGCCTGGTGAAGGCCTTTTTATTTGACACCACATCGATGACTTGCGTGGTGTTGATGATGATGGACAACACACGCGCCCAGTCTCGAGCGGAGAAAGTCCCTCATCCCGCCGGTAATCTAACCCGGGACCCCGTGACCAATTTTCAGCAACGCTAACCACAAGACTACGAACTGCTGACCCTTCCAGAAAAAGGACGTATATATGAATTCGAAATGACTAAATCGTATTAAAATGATATTGATTGTAATTTATGGGAAGTGCTAAAGCATGGAATAGTTCCAAATCACGTTCTAATTGCAAGTGATCATAGACTATCAAGACGAGCAATAAAAATGAACACAAAGTCTATTCAGGCAGGGACTGAGTGAGCTATGAGAACTTAAATACGAATAGGTAAATATTACCTTAGAGAAACGTTTGTCGTCATACCAGAGGTCTGGTTTGGTTCAAATGGCTCTGAGCACTATGGGACTTAACATCCATGGTCATCAGTCCCCTAGAACTTAGAACTACTTAAACCTAACCAACCTAAGGACATCACGCAACACCCAGAGGTCTGGTTTCTCTAAGAATAGTCGAAGGAAAATTGGTGCATGTCCAGGGTAACGATCGCAAACCGACTCTTTGAATTAAGTATCAAGACAGATGGCAGCCAGAGCACGGGTCCCCAGACCACGAAAGACAAGAAAGTGGACTTTTTCTGTTTTTTGTTTTTTTTAACACGTGGGATCACTTGTGAATCTGAACTGCTGCAGGAAAGTAGTAATACTTGTGGATGATACAAACAGAAATTGTTTTATTACTACTGACATTATTCACATTAATATCTATAGCAAGATATGCAAAGAAAGACTAAGCAGAAACATGGACCCACATTTAAGAAATAAAAAACTGAGATTTACAAGTGATGTGAATGGCATAAGGACTAATCAAAAAGTTTCCTTTCGAAAGCCGTACAGACCAGAATCGGCATACCAATCAGGCAAAACCGCCGTGAGCACTGAGGCAATTATCCCACCGACGCACCGGGTTCAAGATATGCGTTTGGTAAAACACCGTGTCCTGCTCCGTGAAGAAGCCGTTACTTCCAGCTGCACATCCTCGTCCGACAGGAATTGTCGACCCTTCAAGGCGTTTTTAAGGGACCAAAGATGTGATAATCACATGGGAAGAGACATCAGGACTAAGGGGCGGGCGCTGGAGTGCCTCCTACGTGCGTTGGCGTAACTCCTGCGTTACGACAGCTGCGATAAGGAGACAAGCGTTATCATGAAGCAGAGGACCCTTGCGGCGCATCATTCCACAACGGTGGTTTTCGACAGACATGACGTCCCACGAACATTCTCCGTTCTGCGATGGGTGTCTACGAGAGTCTGTCCTTCGACAGTCAAGAAAATGATAACACTTCGTTGGTCCTGTTTGGACGCATTTCATAATAACGCCGCCATATTTCACGCTTCCGGGTTTACCTCACGCTCGTGGGAAAGACACGAATGCCACACTAATCCATGTCTACACGTCTATACCCACATGGGAATCGTGCTATGTTGCAAATACGCTGTTGCAACGCCATCGGACCCAACCTTTTCGATGGCCCCTTATAGAAAGCGGCATTCCGGGGCAGTTTCAGCGAAGTAATTAAAACAGCTGATGGAAGAACTCGTGGCAAAGATCAAGTACCTCATGTAGGCCTCTTGCGAATCTCCTGATCGTAATAGTTACACAGTAGTTACTTCAACGAGTTGTGCTTTTGTTCTATTCTTATTCGTTAACCTAAAAACATTGCTTGTATACAGGTGTATAACTTTACACATAAACGATCTTGATAGGTGCGAGAATAGACATTATCATCTTATTTTGTATTCATTTTCACTCAGGTTTCACCATTGTAGCTGGGGCACTTCCCTTTTAAGTTTTCAGCCGAAGTTCAAGTACTGACCGCATTACTGCCACTTATCTAGATCTGATGACAATGGAATGCTTTATCAGATAGACGGCTATCTGGAAGGCGTAAATATTGTGTGAGGGCGGAGGAGTGTGCTCTGTGTAGTGAGATAACACTCTTCCCACTCAACCTCTCCCCTGTCCGTATCTTCAACATGTTTCCAACTAGCATTCCTAATAAGAAACAGTACTCCGTTTCACAGCTCCAGAGTAATGCTCTACCTAAAACTACAATGCACTTTTAATGAGGTTGAGGTTCCAAGTATTAACTTGAACTTCCTGAGTTTTCACTTAATGAGAACTTGCGCTGAAGCTGATTGCCTGGAAGAGCAAACCTTATGTCGAAGATTGTCGTTCGTTTTGCCAGTATTATGTTGTGTGTATTACTATTGTGACTATCCCAGAACCCGATTCAGTTGCAGTTTGTTCGTATAGCAGGTTCCAGGAGCAAAAACAATTCGATTTTCAGTATTTCACGTCATTATTGACTGAATCTGGAAATTTAAAATGCTACCATAGTATACTAATTAAGAGGTGTAACTTACGTTAAAGGTGTAACTATTACAGTTAGAAACAGTGGGTTTCTCTTCAAGCAGCGCAACTGACGTCCATCTAACAGCCTGACTTTATTCAGCCAGTAATTGAGAATCAGAGCACTTCGCGACTTCCAACAAACTGAAATTATGCTTAAACTTTTCTTAACCTACTTCTCGCTTATATGTTTAACTTCGAATACATAAGATATCAATTCTTCTGTAAAGTAATAACACGTTTCAAGCTGTTTTATACATCGTAGATCGATATTTTAAGAAAAAACGAGGATACTGGCAGTGTGCCAACCAAGATAGTGTTTTCATACGAAATACGGGTAAGTTAGTAATACTACCACGACATCAGAGAACACTAAGAACGTCAGACGTGCACTTCAGATAAAGAGAACATTTGTTTCTAGTGAAGAGATGGCCAACAAACAATGGATTTAAATGAAGACTTTATAATGTAGAACACATGGCCGAATAGTAGCACTAACTTCACCCGAACTAATAAAGAAAACCCAACAAATTATTACTTCTGACTTACCTGCTGGAGTCGAAGAAGATGCCTATGTGTTTCAATTTGAAGAGCACTGTACCACATTCAACAGCTTATTTCGAAATTCCAGACTAAGAAAAAAGGGAGACGTGGTACGAACAACATGTAAATAATACCCTGCTATCAATGTTCTTTCCGGTACATCTAAAGTAACACTTCGGGCCACATACGTCAGTTCAGTGACAATGAAAGTAATGCCATATAGTATTTTAGTAATGCTGCCACTGTATGTAATAAAAAGCCAAACATCGGTTTGCAGTCTGAAAAATAGCGATGAAATTACAGCATACCAGTTATTTCGGTTTAACCTGGCGTAGCAGGAAAAAGACTGCTGCGAATTGGTGAGATGGCGAAAACTGGAAAAGTTAATTGTGTTAACGTATTGCATGGAGCTATAGCAGACAGTACTTTGTCTTCTTGTAAGAGAGAGGGAGGTATACTTGACTATTTATTTAATAGTATGGTGATTTCATACAATATACAGTTGATGTAATACAAATGATTTTATACATATGATATAAGACAAGATTAAACGTTAAAGCCCATGTTTTTCAAACAATTAATTAAGCTGGGTGTGAGAGTCATCAAGTCGTCGGTAATTCCACGGTATGAATGAAGTGGACAGCGTTGGACTAGATGTTCATTTGTCTGCTCCTCTTGGTTACATTCGCACATTGGTGAACTGCTCCAGCACCATTTGTACCTGAAATAGCTACAACAACCATGTCCAGTCCTTAACCTGTTGACGTGGCAGCAGAGGATCCTCGGTAAGTCAAAACCTTTTCGCTTCTTTGTGGGATCAAGGTGATAGGCTCTTGTTCCCAATGTTTTTGTTGACCATTCATGCTTCCAGCTTTCATTTAGACCAAAACCATCCGCGATGAGTTGTTCTGCAGTAACACTTGCTGGTCTTCTTGATTGCAGTCGTTGCTGTGGTGGATGACAGAATTCCTGGTGCAGTGGTACGGTGATTCAGAGATTTTCTTGGCCTCCCTCAGTAGAGCTTGTTTCCGCCTTAAGTGAGATGGAGGTAACCAATGGCATGGGGTTGATTTGATGAAACCAGTAATGCAGCGCATTGTGTCGTTCAGTTTTGTGTCTACCTTCTTCAGATGTACACTTTCCAACCAGACAGGTGCACACTACTCGGCAGCAGAGTACACCAGACTGATGCCACTCAAACGCAGACAGACAGCAGAGGTTCCCCAGGTGGTACCACTGAGCTTATGTACTACGTTGTTTCTTGCAGCAACTTTATGACAAAAAGCTTAGTGATAGGCTGTTTGTATCTCAGGATTCTATCTAGAGTGATTCCGAGATATTTTGGGAAAGGACTGTACCTCAACGTTCGTCCATTGAGCAGAACTCTTGGTTTGTAGTTCGCAGCACGATTCGCTAGATGGAAACTAGATACTTCAGTTTTTGGTGTGCTTGGGATCAATCTCCAAGTCTTAAAGTTGACGTCTTCTCTATAACCTTCGTAAGAATTAGTTCACCATCTTCGAAATTACTGCTCTGTGCTACCAGTGCGATGTCATCAGCATAGGTGAATTTAGTTGATAGTTGGTAAATCACTTAATGTATAAATTGAATAGTGATGGGGCTAAAACAGATCCCTGTGGTAGTCCATTATTTAGTTTCCGTTTGTGGCCTTTAGAACTGCCTAGAAACACTTCAAATTGCCTTTCACTAAGCATGCTGGATATTACATCACAATTTCTCGACTTGGTAGAACTTGCAGTAGCTTGTAGATCAGTCCCTGTCGACAGACAGTGTCGTACGGGGCTATCAGGTCGATGAGGACAGCTATTGATTTCAGATGGCCTTGAAAACCTGCTTCAATATGGATAGTTAGGGCAAGAACTTGATCGGTGCTGCTGCGTCCTTGTCGGAAGTCAGCTTCTTCAGGAGGGGTAGCAGCCTCGACGAACGGTGCTATTCTGGTTAGGACGACTCGTTCTTAAAGTTTGAATGTACAACTTAGCAGTGCTATAGGGCGGAAGCTTTCAGGGCTGTCTTCAGGCTTGCCAGGTTTGAAAGTGACTATAACTTTCGACAGTTTAAATTGTCTGGGAAGTTTGTTCTCCTTAAGTATGTAAGTGAAGAGCGAAGTGAGCCAGCGTATGCAGTGTGGGCCCATGTTCTTAACAAATTCATTATAGATGTTGTCGGGGCCAGCAGCCTTACCGACTTTCAGTTGCTTGACAGCACTTTCTATTTACGCTATGGAAAAGGGTCTGGAAAGCGGCTCGTTTCTTGGGGCACTGCGCTTGAGGTTAGAGAGGTTACATTTTACTGTTCTGGTATGATTCTTGCCTCTCTTTTCCCTTGTGAGGTCTGTGATCCGGTTGGCAATGAGGTAAGGACTCAATTTAGGAAACGGCTTTTTGGGGTGTTACTTGTGTTACTTGCCAGTTGCCCCATCCGAAACTATCCATGCTTTCCTATTTGACTTCGCGAAGTTCATTTCTTTGAGTGCTACTTTCCATTTCTCTCGTCTGTTCTTGTTTAAAGAGTGGAGAGGCTGAGAGCCCACTGTTTAATTTCTATAAGTTTCGTATTCATAGGTGATATACGATATACTTCATTAGATTTATGTTAATCTACCTGCAGACTGACACTATTTTCCGTTTTTCCATATAGTCGTGACCACAGGGAATGTTACTATTGTGGGGCGGTTTATTTGCTGACCGACTTCAAATAGGTCATTTAAGTTACGAGCTACAGGAAGGAGATACTACAGTAAAACATCTTCAATGGGAATTTAAAGAAAAAAAAATGAGGTAATTTACTGTTGCCGAAGAGTGCCGTAAACTCTTCTAGACCAGATGTCTTGTCCGGTCTCGTAGGCATCACTGTACGAGGAAGAAAAGTGGTATTCACACTACAATATAGACACTATTTGTTCTTTTATGACCATAATCATTGGAAAGGAAGATTATAGTTTAACGCCCCGTCGGCGACGTTGTCATTAGAGGCAAAGTACAGGCTCCGATAACGAAAGAATAGTAGTTCACATGTGTCATGTTCTTTTCAAAGGACTTGTCGCACGATTTGCCTTAAATGATTCAGAAGAATCAGGGAAAACCAAAATCTAGATAAGCGAAAGGGGGGGGGGGGGGAGGGGCGGCTTTTACTGCTATCCTCCCGAATGACAGCCTAGTTTGAACCACGTCGTTGTATCACTCTGTGTAACAACTGAGATGTTCAATTACTTCATATGCGAATCACCCATACCTGTGCTGGAGATTTTAAGAGATTCATGGTTCTTACACTGTTTCAGTACGATTTGAAATAGCTGGGAAATTTCACCAATACGTTCAATAGAAGTGGACGTCAAGTACGTAGTATATTTCGTAATTCGTAACAACACGTCGTCCCGGAAAAATGATCCTTCTATGTCTGCCAAGTACTTGCAAATTTTTACATTCTGTTAGTACTGGGGGAAAAGAAGGAGCGCCTTAAGTACACTACTGGCCATTAAAATTGCTACACCAAGAAGAAATGCAGATGACAAACGAGTATTCATTGGACAAATATATTATGCTAGAACTGACATGTGATTACATTTTCACGCAATTTGGGTGCATAGATCCTGAGAAATCAGTAGCCAGAACAATCACCTCCGGCCATAATAACGGCCTTGTTACGCCTGGGCATTGAGTCAAACGGAGCTTGGATGCCGTGTACAGGTACAGCTGCCCATGCAGCTTCAACACGATACCACAGTTCATCAAGAGTATTGATTGACGTATTGTGACGAGCCAGTTGCTCGGCCACCATTGACCAGACGTTTTCAATTGGTGAGAGATTTGGAGAATGTGCTGGCCAGGGCAGCAGTCGAACATTTTCTGTATCCAGAAGGGCCCGTACAGGACCTGCAACATGCGGTCGTGCATTATCCTGCTGAAATGTAGGGTTACGCAGGGATCGAATGAAGGGTAGAGTCACGGGTCGTAACACATCTGAAATGTAACGTCCACTGTTCAAAGTGCCGTCAATGCGAACAAGAGGTGACCGAGACGTTTCACCAATGGCATCCCATACCATCACGCCGGGTGATACGCCAGTATGGCGATGAAGAATACACGCTTCCAATGTGCGTTCACCGCGATGTCGCCAAACACGGATGCGACCATTATGTTGCAGTAAATAGAAACTGGACTCATCCGAAAAAATGACGTTTTGCCATTCGTGCACCCAGGTTCCTCGTTGAATACACCATCGCAGGCGCTCCTGTCTCTGATGCAGCGTCAAGGGTAATCGCAGCCATGGTCTCCGGGCTCATAGTCCATGCTGCTGAAAACGTCGTCGAACTGTTCGTGCAGATGGTTGTTGTCTTGCAAACGTCTCCATCTGTTGACTAAGGGATCGAGACGTGGCTGCACGATCCGTTACAGCCATGCGGACAAGATGCCTGTCATCTTGACTGCTAGTGATACGAGGTCATTGGGATCCAGCAGGGCGTTCCGTATTACCCTCCTGAACCCACCGATTCCATATTGGACCAACGCGAGCAGCAATGTCGCGATACGACAAACCGCAATCGCGATAGGCTACAATCCGACCTTTATCAAAGTCGGAAACGCGATGGTACGCATTTCTCCTCCTTACACGAGGCATGACAACAACGTTTCACCAGGCAACGCCTGTCAACTGCTGTTTGTGTATGAGAAATCAGTTGGAAACTTTTCTCATGTCAGCACGTTGTAGGTGTCGCCACCGGCGCCAACCTTGTGTGAATGCTCTGAAAAGCTAATCATTTACATCTCACAGCATCTTCTTCCTGTCGGTTAAATTTCGCGTCTGTAGCACGTTATCTTCGTGGTGTAGCAATTTTAATGGCCAGTAGTGTATATATGATTATTATACAGAAGTGAATCCACAGTCTAGCTCCGATACAGGAACAACAACCGCAGCATAAACCTTTCATGCGTCGTGGACTTCATAAATTCAACAATCTTGCATTCGAAAAAGAGAGTTATTCAGACAGATGCGTTTCATATCCAAGTACATGATTTAAGTTTCAATTACGAGCAGCTACAAACAATAGGCAGATCGCAGAAGTCTACGCTCAGGTTCAGTGGGGTATAATTTTCAGGGTTTTTAATCTCATGGCAACTGTGTGAATGTCGGCCTTCTAGAGGCTGTGAACTAGGCCTAAGGACCGCAACGAGCCCGTTGTGATTCTCCGTTACCGCACAGCTGCGCCGCTCGACTTTTGAAGAGAGGCTCCGATAACCACAATCACGGCCGCGCAGCTCGAGCTCCGATTTCACAACAAAATGCGTGCTATCACCACCGACTGAGCAGCTGCCGTAAATCACACGCGATTGCGTAACGTGTTTTGGCAAAGTCTCTTTGTTTGGATCCGCTTCACTGCGATGATGTTTTAATGCTGTCTTCAGCCTCAGATTTATTGGTTAGTGTTGTATTTTTAGTGCCTGCACGTTCTTGTTCCCCACTCGGCCGCCCTCTACGGCTTATATAAAGCTTCATTGTATCTTCAACTATCGAAGAATAAAAATTCATGTTTTCCTCGCAGCTTACTAGTGATTTCTTAGACATTTCTCGGACCTTAGCCTCATACGGAGGAAAACATATTGTACGTTCGATTGGGCCTGCAGCATAGTACAAGTCACAGTACAGGTATGACATTCTGAAAATGATAGTTCCAAAATGGCTGCAACAGCTGTTTCGGCCTTACCGCCAGTCTCAATTCAAATTAGACGTTACTTGAGAACGGCAATAATGCCGAAACAGCTATCGTAAAGAATATTGAACTACTTGCATCTGGCCTGGAACTATCATTTTCAAAGAAACATACGTTAAATTAATATATATCGTCACCCATATTGCTCTGCACACTTTCACTACGGTTTGACACACTACCACTCTCAATCTTTCGGCAACGTTACTATCCATGTCCCATTGGATTCGTGTTAGAAGTATCAAAAGAACAACAGAAAGAACGCTATGTCCAATTATGTTTACTAGGTTGTCGGCAATATCGTGACTTCTAGCTTCGTCTTATTTACGGTTTAAGAGGGCGAAGCAAATACGCAACTCGTTACCGTGTAGTGTGCATGACCCACAACACTGCCAACATGCGTGCAGACTCCTCAGATGCAGACGTTAATGAGATCATATCACCATTCTCTCGGCCCAAGTGTATTCCAGTACCTGAAGTGTCATACAGGGACAAAGTCCTGTACAACATGGTCTGAATTTCAGTAGCTTCCTGAAATTAAGACTGTAGCCGAAATGTGGTTGCGTGCTTTGATTCGGTTACAGTCGGACAGGAACAGACGATCTAGTTTGAGGAAGCATTCCGACATTCATGACACAGTGACCTGGCGGAACCACAGATATTACGGACTGACAAGAACCTACACGCCCGCAAGCCGATCGCCGATGGTTTGTGTCCACATTTCCACGTCGCTGCAGCGACTATGCAGTATGCCGCGCTCTGCTGAAACTCTGTATGCATACTTTCTCCCCTGAGCTGCGTCTATTTTTCCAACCTTCCTCTGTAGGAAGGAATAGTTCAAGTGTAACCCCTCTCCAATAACCTTAATCATGTGAACACATTGCGTTCACGATGGACTGAAGTGCAGCATACCCTTTCCAGATAGCACAAGCTGTCAAGTACGAATCGTGCTAAGAAAGAAAAGGTTATCGATGTTTAATTACGGGCAGATAATGGGGTGAGGGTGAGAAGAACTGCTTGTGCTCAAACGAACCGTCGATACATCTGTAACGCCACAAAAACGTCGGTAGTCGAGACGTACTTTGGCTCTATAACCCACAAAGCGTCAGATATAGCACCGCACCAAAATTGCCCAGTCTTAGCGATAAATTCTGCTTGCTATGACGAGTGTCAAGTAATTCATGATCAGCTTCCACTGCCACCCACCTTTCCTTCGATTGTCAGATACGACCCAATAGGGTATTTCCGACGCGACCTTTATTGTATGTCGATCATTTTACCTACATATAATTTTTACTAAAGAGGGGCAAAATGGACTTCGGTTTATCCGAAGAATTTTCAGAAAGTGTGGTTCACATGTAAAGAAGACCCCATATAGGACGCTAGTGCGACCTGTTCTTAAGTATCGCTCGACTGTTTGGGATCATCACCAGATCGTATTAAAGGAAGTTATCGAAGCAATTTAGGGGCGGACTGTTAAGATTTGTTAATGGCAGGTTCGAACAACACGCAAGTGGTGTTACGGAGATGCAAGTTTTACAGAGATGCTTCGGGAGCTCGAATGGTAGTCCCTGGAGGGACGGCGGAGTTATTTTCGAGAAACGCAGTTGAGAAAATTGGAAGAATCGGCATTTGAAGCAGAATGCAACACGATTCTGCTGCCGTAAACACACATTTCACGTAAGGATGACGAAAACAAGATTCGAGAAATTAGGGCTCATAAGGAGGCATATAGACAGTCGTTATTCCCTCGCTCTATTTGCGAATGGCACAGGAAAGGAAAGGACTAGTAATGGTGCAGGGTACTATCCTCCATACACAGTAAGGTGGCTTGTGGAGTATCTATGTCGGTGTAGATAATAATTACATTATAGACTGTATTTCTCGCGCGATACAGAAAGGAAGATATCGTCCCATTGATATAGATATCATTAGAGACGGAGCACAATCTGTGTGTTTCATGGATGGGAAAGGAAATTGGTCGTGGTCTTTAAAAAGGAACAATCCCAAATTTGCCTGGAGCTATTTAGGAAAATCTCACGTCCACGAGACTCAGAGGGCCATAGACACGGGTTCACAGGTAGATGCAGTGTTTCTTGACTTCCGCAAGGCGTTCGATACAGTTCCTCACAGTCGTTTAATGAACAAAGTAAGAGCATATGGACTATCAGACCAATTGTGTGATTGGATTGAAGAGTTCCTAGATAACAGGACGCAGCATGTCATTCTCAATGGAGAGAAGTCTTCCGAAGTAAGAGTGATTTCAGGTGTGCCGCAGAGGAGTGTCGTAGGACCGTTACTATTGACGATATACATAAGTGACCTTATGGAGGACATCGGAAGTTCTCTGAGGCTTTTTGCGGATGATTCTGTGGTATATCGAGAGGTTGTAACAATGGAAAATTGTACTGAAACGCAGGAGGATCTGCAGCGAATTGACGCATGGTGCAGGGAATGGCAATTCAATCTAAATGTAGACAAGTGTAATGTACTGCGAATACATAGCAGGAAAGATCCCTTATCATTTAGCTACAAAATAGCAGGTCAGCAACCGGAAGCAGTTAATTCCATAAATTATCTGGGAGTACGCATTAGCAGTGATTTAAAATGGATTGATCATATAAAGTTGATCGTCGGTAAAGCAGATGCCAGACAGATTCATTGGAAGAATCCTAAGGAAATGCAATCCGAAAACAAAGGAAGTAGGTTACAGTACGCTTGTTCGCCCACTGCTTGAATACTTCTCAGCAGTGTGAGATCCGTACCAGATAGGGTTGATAGAAGAGAGAGAGAAGATCCAACGGAGAGCAGCGTGCTTCGTTACAGGATCATTTAGAAATCGCGAAAACGTTACGGAGATGATAGATAAACTCCAGTGGAATACTCTGCAGGAGAGACGCTCAGTAGCTCGGTAAGGGCTTTTGTTGATGTTTCGAGAACATACGTTCACCGAAGATTCAAGCAGTATATTGCTCCCTCCTACGTATATTTCGCGAAGAGACCATGTGGATAAAATCAGAGAGATTAGAGCCCACACAGAGGTATACCGACAATCCTTCTTTCCACGAACAATACGAGACTGGAATAGAAGGGAGAACCGATAGAGGTACTCCAGGTACCCTCCGCCACACACCGTCAGGTGGCTTGCAGAGTATGGATGTAGATGTAGACCGAAACGTCGTCCTTCCGAACGCAACTACAGTGCCATCTGGCTCGTTTCGCGTAATAAGGCACGGAATTGCTCTAGTGATTGACTTTCGCTGTGTCATTCGTAACCTGGGTCCTCGACAGAAGATTCTCCCGTGGGGTTGCGATACTGCCGCCAGTAACGGCGTTACTACTACAAACAAACCTGGCGGTGATTAAAGAAGCATGGTTAAAGAATAAAAACAGTGCGAAAGTTTCAACAATAGAAGAGTTCCATTGTGATCCGATTGCCCTAGCTGGTTTTCACAGGCACGCTGAATCTGGCTGCACCTGCCAGCCGCAACAGGCGGGACTGCCAGCTTCTCCCCTCACCGCCCCCTCCCCCCCCCCCCCCCTTGCGGCCCTGACAAGCCCTCACCCTTCTGATGCTAATACCGGGCTGCGGGCTCCCGGCTCCCCCGCAGCGATGCACTGCGCGAGATCCTTTCGAAAACACCCCTCACAGTCCTCTGCGGCATCTGCATATCCATTCGTGGGCGGCGAACAAAGTGCGACGACGGAAAACCAGCTTCGTTCAGCCCAGCCGCAGGCGACGTTCTCTGAAGAGGTTCGCTCACCGTATCAGCACACGCTACTGCTGCTGCAGACAGAGTCTCCTAACCAGCAGCAGCGGTTAAGATAAAAATGAAAATAAAAATTGCCGTTTAGGGGACAGCGTTCTTATTACCAATAAATGCTGTAATAATGAAGGGCAATACAAGCACAGAAACTCGTTTCATTATAAAAGATTTCTATGGGTTGCCCATTCTGTCGTGAATAGAAAGTAAAGATGGTTCCCAACGTAATGTGGTCTGGTTGCACTGAGATCGACCACTAGAGTACACGTCCATACGATTCAGATTAAGCACCGGTTGCTTTTCATTTTTCCAATAACGTCACTTTTAACCTCTGCGCATGGTACATGAATATGAAAATGACTAAGCTGTACCTGGCTATTAATTCGACGCTAGCGTTTATGAGATTGCTAATAACCTTTGATTCTACCTTCTATCCACACAGCCACCCATATACGCCTAACTGCGCATCCACCTAAAACTCCGACAGAGGTTAGCGAGCCGAAGATAAGCATGCGCTGACCACCTTCCAAATCATCGAGCCTACAAAATCAATGTGACGTATAAACCAACTTTTGACTAAAGGATATTATACTTTAGAAAGGACAGCTCGCTGTTTGCAAATCCTTAAATCGTGTTTAATACGCCGGCTTCAAACTTTGCGAAACATTTTCTACAAAGAAGTGTGATAGAAAATGTGAAACTGTTTTTTAAATCTGTAGGTACGTTTATGTTCGTCTGCCGTCGAAACAGCATTACAAGAACTTTTCTTAAAGTTGCACAATGTGAATCTGAAAGAGAAACTTTGACACATTTTTTACTACAGAATGAGGCAATGTTACTAGTTTACGACTGTCTGTAAACGATCAAATTGTGACATTTTGTCAAAGATGCTACTACGCTTTTACGCAATTATTAAATTAACAGATCCTGTAGGGATATTGCCGGCCGCGGTGGTCTCGCGGTTCTCGGCGCTACAGCCTGGAGCCGCGCAACCGCTACGGTCGCAAGTTCGAATCCTGCCTCGGGCATGGATGTGCGTGATGTCCTTAGGTTAGTTAGGTTTAAGTAATTCTAAGTTCTAGGGGACTGATGACCGCAGCTTTTAAGTCCCATAGTGCTCAGAGCCATTTGAACCATTTGAAGGGATATCCACTGTGCGTCAAACGTAATTTTCTTTAATATACTCCTACTTGGGAAAAGAAATTCTATATGAAATAACAAATGTATTATGGTAATGAAATATTGCTTGTCGTGAATGGCCCTCAACAACAGGGCATCGCCTGGTAAAGAACTGCGGTGCTGAAACCAAGTTTTGCGTTGAGAACAGTTGTAGTTTACAGTTCATAAGCTGTGCATCTGAAGCAGTAACGGGGAGGCGTTCTCCGTAAGGTGCGTCCTACACGACAGCACCATTAAACTGCTGTGGGTGGACGCCGCAAGGTTAGATGCTAGGCCTTGTATTACATGCTCTATACACTATAGCGTATAGTATTCTCTAACGCTCCGTCGAAATCAGCTGGCGGGTCGATTGGCTCCGTACAGTGAGGAGATGCTTGCATTTCATAGAAGGTAAAACAATGGCTCTCAGTACTATGGGACTAAACATCTGAGGTCATCAGTCCCCTAGACTTAGAACTACTTAAACCTAACTAACCTAAGGACATCACACACATCCATGCCCGAGGCAGGATTCGAACCTGCGACCGTAGCAGCAGCGCGGTTCCGGACTGAAGCGCCTAGAAACGCACGGCCACAGAGACCGACGAAGTTAAAACAGTCTTATAGTATTTAACTCTAAGAATATCTAGACAACATCGTTAACAAGTGCTAAGTGTAGGGAACAAAATAAACCACGATTAAAGTCTTTTTGAGACCTGAATGTCAAAACTGTTGGCGATAGGAATTTTAAACGATGTAATGCAAGCGAGGTGGTGTGTAAAAGCCGTTGCAGCTATAGCTAACTGTACATGGGGCATGGTGCATTAATAGTGATTACGTAACACTTCACTCGTGCAGCATGAAGGGCACCATACCGTTTCTCGACTACGGACAGGGAAATGAGCTGAAGATCTGATCTCCCAATATACGGCCAAAAACATGAAACGATAAATTAGTTTGAACATCGAGCTCTCGAGCCGCTAACGTTAACTGAAGAAATAGAGCGGCTACCATTTCTGTTCTTTATTTAGCTGCCAAAAATTTTGGGTTTTCGCTCATATGTAGACGGCTTGCAGAAATCATGTGAATTACTACCCTATTACCTAGCATCGTATGCTATGCAACGCCTGCGGTCTGTTTCAACTACGAGTACATACGTAAATAGTAGAGGAAGAACCTGCTAATGGTGACACAAAATAAAAATGAAAGTAGCAGACACATTGCTGCAGCACACTGACTCTCATTCCGGAGGACGACGGTTCAAACCCGCGTCTGGTCATCCTGAATTAGGTTTTCCGTGATTTCTCTAAATCGCTTCGGGCAAATGCGAGATGTTTGCTTTGAAGGACGCGACTGACTTCCTTCCCAATCCTTCCGTAATCCGATGCGACCGATGACCTCACTGTTTGTCCCCTCCCCCATGTCAACCAACCAATGTCAAGAACAACACAAACAAAACAATTAGCGCTATACGACCTACTTATGGATTAATGTTCTAACCCTCTCTTACGGTTCTGAAATTCTCTCTCTCTCTCTCTCTCTCTCTCTCTCTCTCTCTCTCTCTGAACCGTACTGTTTCGTGCGTAAATGCAAAACTTCCCTTTTATACACCGTAGACTGTGCTTCTGCCTAACGTAGATTCACTCACTGCAGCCACAACAATGCTGCTCTGAATAGTTTACTGTATCACCAGGGAATAAAAATACATTCGAAATGAACTAGTATTGAAATGGCAGAATTAAAAAGTGAATAATCTACTGGGTCATAACTTAGAGCATCCGAGAACTCAGTACAGCACTAAACGTACAAACTCGATATCAAGTACTATCTACGTAAGGCCCTAGCTTGTCTTTAAGTAACAAATTTTTACAGCGTCGCATTTTGTAATAATTTTTCATTTTATAATATGACAGAAATAATAAATGTTGTATTGTACTTACATTCTGCCAAGATGTACGAGTAGTTCACATTTCACGACGAAGCGTTTTCAATTGTTACAGCAAAGATATGTATAGCTGATAGGCAGCGCTCCGTTTCCAGAGATTACTGTATCTTTTATAAACTGAAGTTCTGGGGAGACGTTAACTGTTTCGCATAGTGTAGTACACATATATGTGCCGCATTGCATTTGCAAAGTTCGAAAATATACGGGACTTGATTACGTGATTTAGACTTTTGCATTCCTATGATTCACAGTACAGATAAAGGATAGTTATATCAGAAACGATCATACTCATGATTTATCGTGTTGGCGTGTTTATTTTCTTGTAAGTACGCTTTGAAGACACTGCAGGATCATAATCAGATGATGGCATTAACAAAAAAAATTATTTCGGGAACCGAACACAGATGTAATATCTTAGGTTAAGATCATTATAATTCTAATTATTTATATCTCGTAGAACCTACAATAATCTGCGACATTTTTTAAACTAAAAATTATATATTTTATAAATTAAAAATTATCAGATAACACATCGCGAGTAATTGTGGTTCTTGTCTAAAACCATCTTGTAATTACATAGCAGACGTAGTGTTTATCAGTCTCCCGATGCAACAATAAATGGATGTATCCGTATCCGAATATGAAGCACAATTGGGAGTCCATGACTTCCTAGACACGCACAGTACTGTTGTGTGCCCACGCAAATATTTCCTGATTTAATCACGTGCGAGTCTCGCCCCTATTCGTGTTTCGTAGTTATGTCCGTATCCTCCACGTCTATCCATCTGATAAACGCAGAATGTACGTGAAGAATGTCTCATTTCACGCTCAGTTGTGATTGTTGCCTCCACTGCTAAATGTCAGGTTTTTCGACAACCTTTGGCAGAATTCTGTACGACTCTGCAGAAAATCACTAAAAGCTGAACAAATGATCGACAGTACTGTTGTACGGCCTCAGATTGTGTCAAATTCTGGCTGTGCCAAAAGGAAACTTAACGAACCACAGCTCCCCTTCCTTTGTGTGTCGCGTTTTCGAAATTAGAAAATGGCTCTGAGCACTATGGGACTTAACATCTGAGGTCATCAGTCCCCAAGAACTTAGAACTACTTAAACCTGACTAACCTAAGGACATCACACACATCCATGCCCGAGGCAGGATTCGAACCTGCGGCCGTAGCAGTCGCGCGGTTCCGGACTGAAACGCCTAGAACCGTTCGGCCACCGCGGTCGGAGAAATTAGAAGCGATGTTCATTCTTTGGCGAACGTAATACTGGTTGATCATCCACCGTACACTCCAGTTGCCACGACTGCGTATCTGAAGCACTGTAATAGTCGAAAAGCTGTAAAACTGGGGGGGGAGACACACACACACACACACACACACACACACTCTCTCTCTCTCTCTCTCTCTCTCTCTCTCTCTCTCTCTCTCTCTCTCTCTCTGTGTGTGTGTGTGTGTGTGTGTGTGTGTGTGTGTGTGTGTGTGTGTGTGTGTGTCGGGAGGGAACACACGAACTAAACAAGGAAACAAAAATAAAATAAAGAGCTGTTTAGAATCTGATGTTAACGTTGTTCGGCTGCTTACTGTGGAAGAATTTTAATCCCCGACTAGTATTTAATCCTTCTTTATAGCGGCCCAGCTTAACACAGCCAACAGATTCGCGGCCGGGTAGAATGACCTACAAAACATCCTCTTCCGTGAACACATTTAAAAACACAGAACAGTTAACCGAGAAATAGCCAATTTGAACTGTTCCGTGCCCCTTCTTTTATTGCCAGACATAAACCGACGGTGATTTAAGGCATTTAAAGTTTCGACTTGGCTCTTTGTAAGCACTAAAGAACGCTAGGTAACATTAAAAGCGTTCCAGAACAAGAACCGTCGCTTCGCATCAAGCAAGCCTTATAATACTCAGACAGTTGAGGAACTTCGTATTCCGCACTTCGTCTAAGTCATTCCAGATAAGGGTACCTCGTTGAAGGTGCTGCCTTTTAGACCGTGTCTGGGAGAAAGCACACGCCTCGTCAGAAACTACTCTCTTGACAGTCCCGTCGGCTGCACGAAAACTTTCTTTCAGCAGACAACTGCCAACTCTGCTAATATTGCGATCACGCTAACGTCCACTCTATCAGCGTCATGTCAACACACCGAGCCGTTGCGACACAGGCGGGAAAGCGGTCGCATCGCTGTCGGTTTTGAAACCACAATAAAAAGAAGTATCACATGTTACACACGTAGGTTTAAAAACAGTTCGGAAGTTAAGCTACTACTCTACAAACCGGGCCCGTTCCGTTACTGGCGACTGCTACGTAGTAGCGCTATTATTGGTAAATTTTCCAAATTTGAACTAGACAAAGTACGACTGGAGTGCCGTTCAATATTCATTTCAGTGAAGTAAATATTGTGCGAGGTATGTTGCTTAATATAAAAAAAATTCGATTGAAAAAAAAATCAGATTTTTATCTTGAGTTGCGTCCGAAATGAGGAAAATACGTAAGACCATCTTCGTTAGCACGTTATATCGATTTTAAGAAATATGTCGACCTTTTCTCAGTAAAATTTCCAAGCTACACCGAACTGTAAAATCCTTTGACATTGATCGCTAAGGAGATGGGGCCTTAAGTATCAAACATTATTTTTAGTTTTCGGTACACATTTTTTGTGGGCGTAATAGAGCTTCGTGGTTTTTTCTTTAAATTTTACGATACGTATTACGCTTTCCTTTGTTATTAATGATCGATACGTTGCTTTATAAAAAATATTAACTCTCTGCATAGTTTTGGCATGTTTAGTTATTACTGACGCGTTACTCTTTTGCGAATGGAGTCTTCTTTTTTTACACCGCGCCCCTTTATTGCTGTACTACATTTCTTAAACTGAATCTTCGTCTATACACCGCAAGCCATCCTGCAGTGTGTGGCGGAGAGTATTTTGGTACCACAGTCAAGCCCGCCTTTCCTGTTCCTGTTACGAATAGTTCGCGAGAAGAAAGATTTTCGGTCAGTCTCCGTGTGGGTTCGAATCTCTCTAATTTTATCTCCACAGTCTTTTCGCGAGATACAAGTAGAAGGTAACACACATTTGTTGACTCTTCTATGAACGTACACTCTCCGAATTTTAACAATAAACCACGCCGTGATGCAGAACGCCTCTCTTGCAGCGTCTGCCATTGGAGTTCTCTCTGAGGCTTTAGTGCTTACGAGATGAACCTGTGACGAAAGGTGCCGCTCTTCTTTGGATCTTCTCTATTTGCTCTATCGATCCTATGTGGTACGGAACCCATACTGACCAGCAATAATCCAGTGTTGCTCGAACGAACGTTTTGTAAGCTACTTCCTTTGCTGATGGACTACATTTACTGAGGAGTTTTCCAATGAACCTCAGTCTGGCATCCGCCCTACTCACTATTAATTTTATGTGGTCATTCCAGTTCAATGCGTACTCCATGTACTTTATGAAAGTAGTTGCCCTCACTGATTGCTCTACAACTGTGTAATCGTACAACAGAGTGTTTTTCTGCCTATGTATTCCCAGATGAGTGTGTGTTCTAACAGATTTAGTTTTCAGGAGCCACTGAAGTCGGTATGCTTTGACTATAGATTTTATTTTACAAACTGAAAATAATGGGACCTTCGACGATATTTCGAATGTAAAGATATGATGTCTGACATCTGCCCCAGAAGTGGCGACCTAGAAAACGACATATGATTACAGCGACAGAATTTCAAGGAAAGTTGCAGAAATACTGGCAAAACTGATTTATATCTTCCAAACACTGCTTTAAAAATTTGATTACCGGAACTGATAAATTCTTATCACTAGACTCACTGGGTTTACTTCCTTCCATTTCCAGTTGTGTTGCACCCGCACTTAAACTCTGAAAATATTTGTACAATTATATTACGGAAGTTTCTATACTGAAGTCGAAAATCATCTTTTTCCTATGTTGAAGACACTACAGTTTGTCACAAATTTTGTTGAAATAACTGTTTAACTACAGTAAAGAAGTTTTCATTTTTCATTTTAAGTATTATAGTTACATGCCTATTTCACCTTGTGATGGGTGCCTTATAGTGAGTTAGAAAGAAATATGCCAGATTTTTGTTGTCTTGGCACATGGAAAGTAGGAACTGTTGGCAACAACAGATGGCGCAATACGCCGACATTCCAACGCACTTTAACAGCTTGTCGTATATAATGGTTTTAGTAAGTTTTCTGCAGCCATGTAGAAAAATGCTGGCGTTTCCTTCGACCCTTCTCTCATGTCTGTTGCTGCTGGCCCTCTGAGTTTAAATTTACCTTCCTGTAGCTATTTGAAATTACATTGCTGTACTCTCCGGGAACGAACGTAATCTGCGTTTTCTCTATGTTTCTGCGTTATAGTAATTGGTAAATGTTTTATAGTATTGTGTATTATATGTGTAAGATGCTTACCGGTATCGTAAGGAATGTAATGCAGAATAAATAGAATGCCTGGTTTGATGTAAGACAGGTTCTGATGACGCTAGTCTTGCTTATTTAAATAAATCTATAAATAAATCACTAAAACTTGTTCCATGAAAAGATGGAACAATCGACTACCTCCTCATACTCTAAATCGAGCTACAGTAGATACAAAAAGATTTTACAAACTTTGATGGCGACAGTCTGCATCTGGACATTAATGAGAAACAAACCAATTTATTCTAAAACTTTACAAGTTTTAGGATATGACTGGCCTTGATTTTGAAGTTGGTAAGCTGTAAAAACAGCTGAAGACTTTAAATAAAAAGTCTCTAAGTGACGATCCATGAATTTGAGGGAAATGAGTTAAGTATACTGGACATTTAACGCATAATTGCACTATTAATGGATTTTATTTGAAATTTAAGCATAGTATAGATCTAGTTTCCAAAGCGAATTACTAACAGTGCATTGTAATACTATGAAAAACCTACTGAAATTGGAAATGCAAGAAAAAACTGTAAAAGCCATAGTTCAAGACTCAGCAAAAGGATGGTAAAAATTCGTTCTACTTTTGTAAAATCCTATGTCCTCATTATTTGTCAGGTATCGCACCATTTCCAACAAATTTTTCTTCTCTTCTTCACAGAGGTGGGTTGTAATATCAAAGGCAGGCATTTGCATTTTATTGATGGTTATTACTTTTATACATTTTTCCGACACTGCGATACCTTCCGAAATCTCAGTTTCACTAAACTTTCTCCTGGTGTTAACTACATGAAGCTTACGTTTGTGTAAACGTAGCCACAATACTTGGACACGTTTAGATTTGCTGTGTTAATATTACAATCTGCTGCTGTCTTGAAACGTAAGTAGTCAGAGGCATTCATGTTATTGACGATAAATGGTTTTATTTGTCTTGATTGTTGAGTCCTTTATATCTTCTGGAACAATACATTTGGCAGCTCAGGATAAACACTCTCGAGTTAAGGTGTAGGTTAGCGATCAGTAATGAGATTTACGTCCGGTGCTGAATGAGCTTTAGTAGGAAGACATTTACTACATGAGCTCGTGTAATCAAAAAAATGGTTCAAATGGCTCTGAGCACTATGGAACTTAACATCGTAGGTCATCAGTCCCCTAGAACTTAGAACTACTTAAACCTAACTAACCGAAGGACATCACACACATCCATGCCCGAGGTAGGATTCGAACCTGCGACTGTAGCAGTCCCGTGGTTCCGGACTGCAGTGCCTAGAACCGCACGGCCACCGCGGCCGGCTCGTGTAATCATTCGCTCCATTTTTCACAGTATCTTATCCTTTAATTCACATTCTTTCCACTCAGACATTTACGAATATCTGCTGCCTCTGCCATTTTATCTAACAGTGAGGAGTAATCGCGCGGAACATAGAGCCTTACATATGTTAACAGCTGTGGCTGTTAAGCCGAATGCCATCTGTTGACTGCATTTGGTACTACATTTTCATTTTCATTCGTGGCATTTGGGCCTTTTAAATGTTATTGGGATCGACATTTAGGTCCCACTCCACACAAAACTTCAACATTCCTTATTATGGCACTTAGAAACTTGTCTTTACTTAATCTAAAGGTAGCAAGTTTAAAAAACAAATTCAGGGTGAAGTGTTTTACTGGTAAAAAATAGCGGTCAAATTTTATCACAATGACAGTACTTGATTCTAGCTGCAACTTCGTGAGTTTCGTTTCGTATTTGCACACCGCACCAAGTCTACTTAGTGTACTGCTACGTTGCTAAGAACGGATCTTGTCCGCCGTTATTGAGTTATTGTTCTATGAAGCTAACAAATCACGACCGAGCAGCGCACAGGTTACGCACGAATGGTCTGCAACTGAAAGGCTTTGGCACAGGGCAGCCTGCCGCGGGGAACACAAGGGCCGCCTGGCTGTTGCTTAACGCGAACACGTTCACAACATCGGCGAGGCTTCTGCTCTCCGAGAAATATTGACCACGGGCTGCTTCCTCATTCATCTGCAGTCAACGATCTTACGGCATATTAACTAGCTTATTATTGTTGGCAAGCGCGCCTCGCCATTGACTCGGTAACGACGTTGTGCCGAGTTGAAATCAATCCCATTCATATTAATAACTTACGTTTCACCTGTCACTGTATTTAAAGTTACATTCTTGGTATTTTTTTGTGGTGCACAATGTTTAGAGTGTCGAGAAAGACTGTAACAGAGGACCGTAGAGGACAAACAATTACTAGGACACGTGAACCATATTTTAATGACTACAATGATAAAAACTTTCTATAGCCAAGATCGCCTAAATACAGTACTTCTTTATTTTCGACAACCGGTTTACAGACGTTGCTGTAATTTTCAGGTCTTCAAAAATTTGTGTTACAAAACGTGTTATATGTAGCGCTCACAGACGATTGTCAAGTATTAAAAATCACAATACACAGTAAAATTCACCTTTGCATACATGTTTACATTAGCTTGACGTGTTCCATTCATTGATGATCCACTTAAGACGGCGCTGTTTTAGATGGATCATCAATTAAAAAGAACATGTCAAGCTGTACGTTGTGATTTTAAGACTTGACAATCATCTCTGAGCTCTAAATGTACGGTCATGGCCATGTGCACAACGTGCTCTTGATTGTATGTGTTTTATTTCTGACAAACCTTTGTACAGTGTGCTGTATTTCATCCACTACTAGGACAATTTAGCATGAGGCTCCAACTTAAAATGATCATGTTCTGCAACATAATTTATTGAAGACCGGAAAGTGACAGCAAAGTCTGTCGAATGCGATTGTCGAAAATAAAGAAGTCTTTATACGTTTTTGGCTATTGAAAGTTTTTTACCAAGTAAACCAGATCGCTCCTTCTGATTTCTCAACATGAGAAAATTCAATCTACAAATATATTCGTTATACCTCATTATGAGTAGTAGCTAAGAATCCAAATTACAGGGTGTCATTTTAAGCCTACGAGTGCTTGCGTGATAGTTGTCTGTAAAGTAAACATTAGACATCGGAAAAAGCAAAGCAAATTGTAATTTTACGGTCGAATAATTTTGTAGCGTCGAAGGAGGCTATAAAAGTCAGTACTAGTCCGTTTTGTAGTGTTTCACCCGAATCTTTGAGTATTATGATATCTGTATACGAAAATGCCTTGTGCGCTTGTACATTCCAGAATTTCTCTCTTTAATCGAGGGTCAGAGTTAGTAGGCTAGTTTGGTTTCTGTATTAATTTTTGGCATGTTCCATGGATCATTTATCCAAAGAATAACACTCATTTCGCAACACTTTCTGCAAACGCGGCATCATTTTGATGTCACGAGCAATATCGCAACCACAGGAACTGCTATCGACTTTGTGACAAGGAAGAATACGAATGTTGCTCTTCGTTCACTGGCAGCAATTTAAGTTGTCACTTAGGTTCCTGCTCAACCACACTCTCGGAAATTGCCAAATATTTATTTCATCCTTACCTCTCTAATCAGAGATATATGTAAATAGCATTAAATATTGCAGAACATGCTTTTCTTACATTCATAAGAAATTCCCGTAACTTGTGGACAACGCTAAGGTAAAAAAATTGCTTGTAGCAAGATGCGAACCTACATCCTTTGACACTAGAAACCACAATGTTATCTACGCTAGCACATCATCATGTGAAAGCATATCTTGGTTATCACAGGATCTCTGGAGGGCTTATATAATTGGTGTGTTATTAACTGACAGTTAATCATAATGGCGACAAGTTTGTGATAAATTTTCAAGTTAAAATACAAGCGTTTTACACGCTTAATTTGTAAATTATTTAAGATAACAACTCATTCCTGTGAGAGCACTATTATGAGAAAGCATTGGCTCAAAAATGGTTCAAATGGCTCTGAGCGCTATGAGACTTAACACCGGAGGTCATCAGTCCCTTAGAACTTAGAACTACTTCAACCTAACTAACCTACGGACATTACACGCACATCCATGCCCGAAGCAGGATTCGAACCTGCGACCGTAGCAGTCGCGTGGTTCCAGACTGAAGCGCCTAGGACCGCTCGGCCACAGCGCCGGGAGAAAGCGTTAACCGTCGACAAATCATTACCTGACGTTTAATTATAACAATAATTACAAATCGTACCACGAACGGTGTATTTTTTTAAATCTCTGATACGCGTGCATGAAGTCTTGCGAGAAGCCCGTAACGAACGCAAAGTAAAGTGGACAGCAGTGGTTGCGGTTGTCGATACAGCGTGACGTCAGAATGACATCACGTTTGTAGGAAGTCTTGTGAAATGGGTGTTAACCTGTGATAAACGTATAGTGCAGCAAAGACTACGCACGAATTGCTGAAAGATACGATGCCTTGAGTTAGAGGAAACCGATAACATCCGAAAGAGTTAAACAATCCGAAGAGCACATATCGTTGAACAGCCACGCATTTTAAAGCCAATGACATCAGTGGCCCGCAGTAATTTACAGTTTGGTTTTCTGAAATGAGCCATAATTTATATAATGGGAATTGCATATACAAATATGAACCTCTCTCGACAACGTTAATTTCATGCTAGGGAACATCGACGGCGAAGAAACTTTCTCCATAAGCGTAGATTTTTAACAGGTGAAATACCTCCCCAGGCAGATGGGTGCGTAAATCTGCACATCCGTCCCGTGAAGGATTTTCAAGCAAGCAAACTACTTAATTTTATTCGTCCTGAATTTTCCTGAAATGAAGTTGCTGCGTGACGAATGTACATAGCGATAAAGCACTCATTTTCTTTGCAGGAAAAAAATGTTTTAGTGAGAAATACTCTGACCTGCTTCCCTTCCCTACGTTATTTTCCAACAGGATTAACCACCATTGTATTACGGCATGTGAACCTCAACTGCACTTAATGAAGAGCGCGGAACGGTAGCGGCAGCGATTATATTGTGGTCGTCTCTAAATCGTGATGTCATGATATAGGTTTCCTTGTTCCGAGAACACTTAGTCGAAGTTCTGTCAAAAGTAAGTAAGCTGGTGGAAACTTTTCTATGGTAAGCTCAGTATGATCCAGCAAAAATGAAAAGAAACTAAGTATCATTTAGATGTGTGGAACACCACCATAGGGAACCCGTTTAGAAGTTTAATGACAAACTTAAATAAACTTTAGTCATTTCAGAGAGTGTAGAAAGACAAACAAACAAAGAAAGAAACAATACCCTAACCACGAATAATGAACTACTACAGTGCCAACAGTCGCCATTGATTTTTGGAAACACTGGATTTTGAGCATAGTTACTCCGAAACCCTCTCCACAGTTTGAAGGTACTCGTGTTTTCTGCTGATTGTAATTCTAAATATTTCCAAGGAATAAAGCTGCAGCGTTAGAAACGTCCGTAGATACCGAAGAAGAAGAAAAATGATGTGATACGAATTTGTGGGAATGAAAGAAAACTGTTACTATATGTACATTATCTCCACTCCCCCCCCCCCCCCCCTCTCTCTCTCTCTCTCTCTCTCTCTCTCTCTCTCTCTCTCTCTCTCTCTCTCTCTCTCTCTCTCTCTCTCTGTGTGTGTGTGTGTGTGTGTGTGTGTGTGTGTGTGCGTGTGTGTGTGTGTGTGTGTGTGTGTGTGTGTGTGTAGTATTCTCAGTATTCTAAACATTCAACATGCATTTTGCTGCTGTTGTACTGTGTCAACAGCTAACGTGTTAAATGGACGACGACAAACGTGGCGATCTGTGCGGTGGATAGCATGTACTTGGTGAATTACGCAAAACGCCTGAAGGTGACTGCCGCTACAGAGATGTAAAAAGAATACTAAAGCACATGATCGATTCACAGATTCTAGCCTGCAATGTCTTCGTTTCAAAGCGTACGTTCCGATAAAAATACCGCTGTTAGAAACCATCGTTTATGCATGCTAAAAGGTTTTGTAATAACCTGATATCCTGATACGGGAATCTAAGCCAGGTGTCAAGAAACTGAATGACAGCAGTTACTGACAATCCAAATGTGGTTACAGACATGGATAGTACGTACTCAGCGCGAACAGTTCTTACCAGCAATTGTTCGTATTCGCCGAGTTGTCTCACTATTCATTGATCATTTAGTCAGGAACAGTTCACCGACACATACTATGAGATTATGTTTAGCATGGGTCGCTACGAGCAAAACGTGTGGAGAATTGGCTTCCTGTCGAGTTTCGAAAATCTGCATGTAGCGTTGGAGTGTTGTAAGGTTGCACGCAGCAGACAGCCGCAGTCGATTACAGTAGTCGGTGATAACAGATCAGACAGGTGGATTAAAGTTAAGACCGCTGCAACTGGCGCTGACGTAACTCTGGTTTAGACAATGGACAGCCTTAACAGCTGAGAAATGACTCTCGCCTGACTATACGAAGTTACCATATACGTCCGACGTCGCAGAGTCCGATTCAAGTCACATACATTAGAGACCTTTCTAGACGCGGATTCAGGCTAAACACGTACATACACGGAACATATGTAGAACCCACAGCGCATACATTTGCTTAATCATGTAGCAGAGATTGACAATGAATACTGTGCAGTGGGACACGATTACAATATGTCAACCCACTTTCCTCTCTGCTCCTCTCCGCTTTTCTTTCCCCCGGCTTTTCATTATCTCATTACTAGGCATTGTCTGTTTCGTAAAAGTTCACGAACACTTTACAGAGGGTCGAAGTTATTACCTTGGCGAAGTAGTACATGGCACAGACTAGAAATAAATAACAATAAAAAAAGAGGAGAACGGACATCAATGGAAAGGTGGGTTTGAACCCTACAGTCTTCCATTAGGCATAATCCTAAAGGTAAACTGTAGATATTTGCTTTCCTTACAGATGCTGCGGTCAGTTGTAGGGGAACCTGGAGAGTATTATCAAGCATGATGCAATTTGATTTCTTACAGACATGAAGCACTGAAAGAGATGTAAGATGTTTTAATACCGGGAAAAAAGATCCTACCATCAACTGTAGACAAATTCATATGCATGTAATTGTAGCCTCTGTACACTTAACCGCAAGAAAATTTTGAGACTAATGATTATAGCTGTTGTATTAGGCTAGTTAGAACCTCCGTGTACATGAAGCAAGAGAAAGCCATTAATACTCATTTTCCCCTGGGCAGCATGTCACGTGTTGACTCGTGGACGCAAAACGGTGAGTCTATATTGATAGGCGTAGTCCACTTAGTGGTGCAGTATGACCGAGCAGAAAACACCAAGTAGTAAAGTTTGTGACGTGATTGTGGGAAGGCTGTTAGACACAGAGGAAAATAAACAACACACTGATGTGTGTACGTAGTAACGTACTACATATAAAAATACTTGCGCTTACACTCGTCACATGCTGTACACAATGCCCACAACTATGGAGTGATGACACTACTGAAGTAAACTAAACACCTCTGTATACTTCGAATAAATACCTTACCCTGTTATCTCCTCTTACCTTATTTTACCTGGAATCTATTTTAGCGTACATTTACAGTTTCTAAAGAAGCTGAATACTGCGGAGTCTTCGTGGGCAAGTTCAACCAGTTGCCGGTCACAGTTATCATCTGAGTGAACTTCCAAGTTCCGTGCTTTTCTCTCATGAAACGAATTTCAGTGTTTTCTCCACGGAACAGGAGGCTCCAAAAACAGCGAGGTACTCTAATTTCACAATTTGATCCGACGCTTTTCACGCATTCTCTCTTTTAAAGAACATGGAACGTGAAAGAGAAGCGCAAATTGAGATGCAGTGAAGGAATGAAGATACTTTAAATCACCTTTGCAGCTACTAAAAATGTGAATTGATTTTACAAACGCATTACGTTCCATTCGGAAAACACTTTCAGTAGTCTAGAATGAACCATATTTACAATTTTGGTTTGCTTTTAGATTTATAAACAGTTTAGAACGACGAATACGTGTGATTTTCACTTACAGCTTTTTGTCTGGTTCCCAGTTACATCTGCAAGCGTTGTCTGCACATATTTTCTACTTTGGCTTGTAGTATTAATCATTAGTTGACGTGTTACACGACGAAATATTGCACCATTTAACTTTTTTTTCTACTTTCTCCTCGCTGAATGTATGTCTGTGTGTTTTGTGTTTGTAGTGTTGGCAACCTATCAGTCATTTGTAGTTTTAACTTTGTCTAAATAACGTTCCTTCCTCCGTAGTTCCCCATACGTGTACTGTCTCGTTTCATTTATCTTGACATGTCTTTATTTTAATATGTAAGTGGAATGAAGGAGTTAATTATCTAAATGGAGAATGGGGGTGGAAGGGGGGGGGGAGCAAACACGAATAGGACGGAGTTGTGAACAATGAACTCAAAATTAGGGGAAGGAAGAGTGGTTTGGTATGGAGACGGACAAAGAGCGAGGGGGGTGGAGGTGAAATTGAGGGGAAGGAGTCCCCTACTTGGCATTCATTGTTCACTAGCTTGTACTTATCTTCGCCCTCCCTCCCCCCTCCCCCCCTGGCAATCTCTCTATATTTGGATCGTTAAACACCACACTACTACTTCATCTTGTATATTTAAATAAATGCACATGAACGTAATTAAAACGACATAGCACACTATGTTAAGCCCCAAATCAAAAGAATAAATTAGGGTGAAGTGAAAACCGGTACTAGCAGATAAACTGGCAACACTACACAGGTACATGTAGTTAGCCTGGAGAACGTAAATAAACACTGATTGTGCAGTGTTTTGTTTGTTTTACATGAAGGCATGTGTTGCGTTGTGAACCAAAATGTAATTAGGTTAAACACGATAGAGCAAAATGCGGGAGTTCCTGAAATATATGCATGCAAACTTAACTTCCAGAGGTCCACAGATGTCAGAAAAAAAGTAGAAATCACATTTCAATGTCTTTTGCTACAAACCGTGTTGAGATCTAGAAGCAAACCAGAACTGTGAATATGTTCATTCCACACCACTCTGCTGTTTTGAACCGCTACATCTAAAAGCGTACGGCAGAATATAAAAGCATTTTAAGGCTTGCGGAGACCGACTTTAAATACCTTTATTGTAAAGCGGCTAAGAGCAATACGGCCACAGAAATTGAGAATTTGCGGTTAAGGAGTTTGCGGAAGACAGTGTTATCTTATGTGACGGAGCTGCTTCAGATACGGGGCACAGACGAAACTCACGCGCCACCGTCCAGCACAGCTTACGCAAAACCGTCTCCCAGGAACGCACGCGCCCACTCCCTTGTTCGTGTATAAACAGCCTCCTTCCACGTCTGGCAACGGTACATACCAAGAAGACTCACCGCCAACTTTTAAACTCCGCTTACTCTTCGGGGCCAACAATTTATCGCCTACCGCTATCTAATGTTCATTTTGAACGGTAGCACAGAAACGCGACGTCTTACATAAGACAGTTTAGCGCTTCTGTTTCGTAACAAAACTGGTCCTAGCAGACAGCGTCCGTATGTGATGCGGAGGTGGTGAAAGCTCCAGATTAAACATCTGCGGACCGACAACAGAGACAGCAGCCTCAAAATGAGTATTCGTGCAACGCGGCCTAATGTGCTGAAATTAGGACACTTGATAAAACTATGAAACACATTTACGTAACAATGTGTGAATTTACCCACCATACAGACTGGACGCGACAAATCAGTGAACTTTGTTCTTGACTGTTCTTACCACTGTGCACCACCATATCTTCGTAAGCTAGGATGTATTGTCGTTAAGACACTATCATAGGTGAAAATGGGTAATCTCTTGATATTTTCTTTATATGTTTAAGAGCACACGTTGACTTGGCCATGCTAAAAGGATAGAAACACGACGTACTTCAAATGTTCGAGATGAGCTTTTGGAACGCATGTGCTGAAAGCCACGTAAAGTCGAAATGTAACGCGACTGGGGTATTCCACCCAAACTGACTTAATCTACTCGAATAATAATTTGAAACCATATTGACTATTAACCCACCGTGATTGTTTCAAAAATGTGAAAAGTACTTCGAGTACCGCTACCAGTCACAAAACTTGTTGGCAACTAAATTATTTATTTAGCAATATGTTTCGGGATGATATCTCAGCATCAGGCATACTGTCATTACAACAACATTTAACACGTGCTTATACAGGTATTAAGTTTTTTTTATATGACTAGTGTGATCATCTTTGTTCTTGCGGCGTAGCAGTTTTCTAGTGATGTGTTGAGGTATCGCTGTTTCCATTGCTCTTTTGGACTTCTTCACTATTGTTTAGAGGGCTTCACAACGTTGTCTGTAAGGAAGCCGTTGTAAAGTCTGAACAATGGTGAAGTACTCCAAAAGAGCAATATAAACAGCGATAGCTCAACACATCACTAGAAAACTGCTACGCCGCAAGAACAAAGATGATCACAGCAGTCATATAAAAAAGCTTTGATATCTGTACAAAAACGTGTTAAATGTTTCTGTAATGCAAATATAGCCTGATGATCAGGTATGAACTCGATACATGTTGCTATATAAATACTTTACTTGTCAACTGATTTTGTGACTGGTAGCGGTATCTGAAAACCTTTTCACACGAATAATGACGCCTGACGTTATATTTGCCGCCGTTGTGAGAAACTCCTTGTCTTCAGTTCCACAAACTTTATTTCGATGATGATGATGATGATGATGATGATGATGACGACGACGACTACTGTCACTCTGGTGACATACTGATTTGGCGTTAACTTCTGCAACCTGAGTGTCAACGTTGTTGTCCATTTACGCAATCAGTTTCTCATTTGACCTCATAGGGCTACGTCGAACCTGTTTTGCGTCTTTCCCCCCGTAGAAGAGCCGAGTGTCTACGGGAAACGAATCCGATACGTTCGTAGCCGCCAACACCAATCTCAATTCGACTGCCACCTGAGATATTCCCATGTGTTTGAATTACGTAACACACCGTATGTTTTTTCTCGCTGTGTCAACTGTGATATCACAGCTCCAAAAAGCTATTTCGAATCCTATCTGTTTTTTTCACGTTTTTAAGATTTTTACGGGCTTCACACGTGATGGATAACCGCCATCGTTAAACTGGAATAACTATATTTTTGCGGTGAGATGCGGCTTGTGTCGAGCTATAGTTAAAACTGTTAAAGATAGTCACATACGTCGCTTAGGAGGGTAATTTGTCCTTTTTGTTCTGCGAGGACACGTATTTTAGAATTTTATACAAGGTGTCCCAAGAGGAATGGTCAGTATGCAGAGATACGACAGGAACCGTCATTCGACGCAAAATCGTCTAGTGAACAAGAGCTCTAAAATCAATACGTTAAGGCTATAAGCAATTTTTGTGTAGAAGAGATGTGTTTCACATTAACGAAAGATGAATAAGAGCTCATACCTCTTAAGGTATGAACTTAAGAGCCCATGTTTATTGGACATTTTTCTTGTTCCGCTCCATAAAATCTCCTCCCATAATATGGAGAGCGTAGAGTTTGCAGCAGAAGAGGTTTATTTCACAGCATCGAAGATAAAGATCTGCTCATGGCTCTTGAAGTAGGCATTTAGAGCCCCTGTTTACTAGAGCTTTTTTACTTCGAATGATAGTCCCTGCCATATCCTTGAATATTGATCATTCCTCCTAGGACACACTGTCGTGTTTCTCATGTAGAAGTAATTTCCTAACTAGATTCTGGAAGAGTTTGAAAAATCACCTTCACGCTGGCCTGATTTAGTATGGTTAGGCTGACCGTGTGTTCCACTGATTCTTAGCAAGACGTCTATATAGCGGACTATAATCACAGGGCTACGGATGTCTGTCTCGTGCGTAGAAGTGACATCTGTATGATACATACTAAACTCTGTACTGAGATATTAGCTCTCAATTTTGTAACAAGACACAAAGAAATTAAAGACATTAGCTGCCAACAGGTATTGATTTATATCAAAGGGGCAAGATGAAACGTTGGCCGGGCTAGGATTCGAACTCGAGTCTCCTGCTTACCAGGGAAATGTGCTGATCACTACGCCGTTCGGGTAGAGTGGTCACTACAACCGCACGGCCTACCCTAGCACGCCTACCGTCAGACCCAAACTCTCAACTTGTATCACACACTAATTATTTAGTGCCCCTGTTTATTAGGCTCATTACTCGTGGCATCTCGCCGCTTCCCGTAAGAGTTCGAGCTTTGTGTTCATCTGCACTGAAGGAATCATTGGCCGTCATCACCTTATTGTATATGTGGTGTCTGTTCTTTGGGACATGTCCGAAGAGATTACACCCGGAGCGTCATCAAGAACCGTCGGGAGCAGACTACTGGAAGCTGGGTTGAGATCTGTCGTAGCCGTCCTAGGTTTACAGCTGACACCGTACCACAGACTTGAATGGCATAGAGCACCGACTGAACTGGGCCTTTGAGTGATATTTTGTGGTGTGTAGCGGTGAATCTCCCATGCACTCTTAGAGGCAGGTCGTTGTCGGCAGGTCCGTAGACGACCTGGTGAAAAACCATAGAAGGCAGCGTTTTTCGAGACACGTACTTTCCCAATTCCGGAATCCTGGTATGGGGAGGTATTGGATTTGACAACAGGACCGATTTCTAACTTGTTTAAAAGAAGCTGCTGTTGGCCAGTCTGTAGCAAGAACGGCAAACCAGGGTTTTAAATAGCAAATTACAGCAGATTAATAGGAAATCCCCACACAGCAGTTCACACAAGCAACGCCTTGCGCAATGTATGAAGCCCTGAGTGGACTGCCTGTTCCCCTAACTTATCAAAGAGCACCTCCCGGATGAGCTGGGAGAACATACGCGTACTTCCACACCATCCTCCAGTCTTCATGAATGACACAGCATGTGGTTCGGCATGTCAAGAAATTTCTGCAGACGACATTCGGAGGTACCAGCGGTATTCAATGGGTAATGCAATTTTTTTTCTGAAAGCAGGTTGCTTTTATTCAGGATTCCAATACACCTTATCATTCTAGACTCTTTTTGGCTACAAAATCCCGTACTTCAACATAATCTCCGTACATGGCGACGACTTTACGCCACCTTACTGGGAGGGCCTGCATGTTACCACTCTGCTGGTATACGTCGGAGCCAACGTTTTGCTGCATCAGTAACTTCCCCGTCATCCACGTACTACTTCCTGCGGTGTGCATTCTCCATTGGGCCAAACGGATGAAAGTTGAAAGGTGAAAGGTGCGAGATCCTGGCTGTAAGGCGGATGTGCAAGAACAGTCCAATGAAATTTTGGGAGATTCTCTTGGGTGTGCTTTGTGTACGGCCGTGAGAGGCTAGTTGCATTTTTGAGGTGACGAACACGCTGAAGTCGTTTCTTCAACTTCCTTCCGATGGAGGACATGGAACACAATAGTCCCTTCAGTGTCCCAGAAGACCGTCGCCATGACTACCGGCTGAGGGCGCGGCTTTGAACTTTTTTCTTTGGAGGAGAGGTCATGTGATACCACTCCACGGATTGGCGTGTCGTTTCCGGTTCGAAGTGATGATCCATGTTTCATCGCCCGTGACTATGTTCGACAAAAAAATTGTCATGATCAGCCTCGTAACGCGCAAGCGATCCCACAAAGATGGTCCTTCGTTGCTCTTTATGATCTTCTGTTAGGCAGCGAGGGCTCCAGGGAGCATTCACCTTTGATTACTCCAACTGGTGGACGAGTGTGGCAGCACTACAAAGATCTGTTGAGCAGCGAGGTGTTTTGTGATGCTTCCATCACCTCGAATGAGGGTGTCCGCACGTTCCAGCACTGCAGTAGTCACAGCTGTGTGTGGCCGTCCCGGCCGACACGCAGCAGGTCTGACATGTTTGCGCGACCTTGTGCGATGATGACAGGCGTCTCTCCCCATCGACTCGCCGTTCTTTTGGTCACTGCCAGGTCTCCGTAGACATTCTGCAAGCGCCCGTGAATATCTGCGATGCTCTGATTTTTTCGGCAAAAGGAACTCAATGACACCTCTCTACTTGGAACGCACCTCCGTTACACGCCATTTTGAAGGCAACGTACAGCGCCGCCGTGTAACGGAATTTCATGCAACTATAGGGGCTGAAGCGCGAGAAGTTCCACAACGTTGCAGGACAGAGTTCGCATTTTTTCAACCGTAACTGGTAGAGAGTTGCATCACGTATTGAACGTCCTTCGTAGTTTGGTTCTCTTCGCGTCTATGACTACGAAGGAAAGAGTTATCGATGTTGGAAGTAGTTGAACTATGTGACCATCAAGGCTTGTGGCACTTGTGACTGCGTTCTTCACAAAGAATGGCACAAGCCGTGGAATTGGGGTGGGAGTCATGCCTCATATTGATGTTCAGCATCAGTTCAGAATAGAAAGAAAGTTTAAGAATTTTCTACACGTTATGTGATGCGCATCTCCACGAAGTCTGAAGGATCTCAGAGTGGTACCTCATTACGCAACGTTCACCATTTCCGTCGGCATATCTGCAGCAGCCTGTGCAACGCTAGAAGGAGTCGTTGCGGCTGTGACGCACCGCCGGCCTTCACGGACTCGCGCTCAGCGGCGGCAGATAAGAGGATACCTGCGACAATTGTCACGTTGGTCGTGGCGTGCGAGTTGTCTGCTATCTCTGGTGGGGTGGGAGGCCGCGTCACTTCGCCTTGCGTAACCGCAGGCGTGCACGCTATCTGCCGGCGCCCTGGCCCGTCTGTCGCCAATGAGGCGTCGCCCCATAGAGCATGCTTTCACCTCGCAGCCACTTCTCACGGCGGCGTCGCGATTTTAATTCCTAGTGTCGTTTCCACGTAGTTGCCAGACCGAAATAGCACCTTATCGTTGTCACGATCGCGTCAGCAATGAATGTGCTAATTCACAGTCCCTTGCGGTTTGTGCACAGCCAAAGCTGGTAGCCTTTTTTCTTCGAAATATGGCAAACAATGCCCTATGGTAATGTTTAATCTATAGCTTTTGTCAGGCGACTGCTATAGGAGGAGCTTTTTTAATTCCCTATCCACGTTGGCCGGACGGGCTTGGTGTGTCGCAGCAGATCTCTAACCATTTCAGTTAGAGCCAGACGACCAGTCAATGGGGCAAGGAGTAACAATAATGATTCTTGTGACCAGTGCTTCTTTTCTAAAAAAAAAGTTCGAGGGTACTCCGACAGGGGATAATATGCAGCGAAAATTAGTTATAACTGAAGCATGGGATACCACTAGTCTGCTTTTAGCCATGACGTCATCAACGTGTCGAACTACGAAAAAAATGGTATCGGACTCTTCAGTTGACTTTACAGTTCAAATGAAGCAGGCGATACCGAGAAAAACACAAGAGAAAGTGGTATCGAACACTTCAGTTTACATCACCTCAAATGAAGCATGCGATTTGAGCGTACGCATATCCGTTTAACACTACCATCGCCCACTATTACCGGGCGAAGGCACTAACTACATGCTTGTCGAACTGGCTGCCAGCGATTCAGCTGTCAAGAACGGTTGCCGCAGCTTCGAAATGCTTGAAACATCAATGACATCGATTTTCCCACCAAAAACTGCACTGGTATCGTTCGTATTGCAGTTACCAACACGAAACTATGAAATATTTACGTCCGTGAAATAAATCTTTGGCACCCTTCCAAGTTCTGAACTCCGTAAAAAAATTACTTCAGGGGTACCCATCCCCCAGAAAAACAGCACTGCTTGTGACGAGCTGTACTATGTAACTGTTCATGGAAGACCAGCTCCTTCCACCACTTCTACAGTCGATTACCTTTTCCTGGCTTGTGGTTGCCAGCTCTGATCTTGTACAGCCATGCTGCCAATAGTTAAGACATTTGTATCTCATCTACTACCATAAAAGCATGATCTACGATAGCTCTGCTGCTTCCCAAGGGCTTGGTTCTCAGCTTCAACATGCTGTTTTTGTTGAGGGTATTATCTAGTACAAATTTTGCATGTTTGTGGTAAGGTCTTATGGGACCAAACTTCTGAGGTCATCGGTCCCTAAGCCTACACACTACTTACGCTAAGGACACACACACACACACACACACACACACACACACACACACACACACACACACACACACACCTGAGGGAGGGCTCGAACCTCCGACGGGGAAGCCGCCAGGACCGCGACAAGGCGCCTCGGACCGCGACAAGGCGCCTCAGACCGCTCGGCTACCTCGCGAGGTGATTTATCTAGTACAATGTAGGCTTTCGCGGTCTGTGCCTTTTCAGTTTTCTGTCTGATTTGATGTCGCCCGCCACGAATACCTCCGCCCCCCCCCCTCTCTCTCTCTCTCTCTCTCTCTCTCTCTCTCTCTCTCTCTCTCTCTCTCTCGTGTCAACCTCCCCATCTCAGAGTAGCATTCGCACTGCGCTTACTTCATTAAAAACTTTCTGGTTGAGCAGCTGTGATCGATGTATAGAATGAACCAGAACTCCACTGACAAGATTTCGGAGACCCTTCAGGAATATTTTCGAAGTATTTTTATATAAAGGACGCGTGGCCTATGATTGTTCGTTACAGAGTAACTTAATTTCGTTTGGTTTCTTACCCCCCTTTTGTCGCTATTGCATTGAAAATATCTGCACAACAGTTGCGTTGTTGACGGGATGCGCTTTCTTTCCCTTGTCTGGAAACCAGTTTGGTCCATTCACTCACGGCAACTGCTGTTGACAACAGTGAGGCCTGCTTTATTCTTAGTGGTTCAAATGGCTCTAAGCACTATGGAACTTCTGAGGTCATCAGTCCCCTAGAACTTAGAACTACTTAAACCTAACTAACCTACGGACATCACACACATCCATGCCCGAGGCAGGAGTCGAACCTGCTACCGTAGCGGTTGCGCGGTTCCAGACTGTAGCGCCTAGAACCGCTCGGCCACTCCGGCCGGCTATTCGTAGTCCTCAAGCTTGCATACAGTACTACTCTATCCTTTGTCGGGTCTGTTTTCCGGCAGTGTTAGTTGTACGTCGGCAGCAGCACACAGCAATAACAAGATGTTTACTGATGAAGAATAGGCCGATGTATGTCTAGCATATGGGGTCAATGAACGAATTTGAAAAGTGGCTCAGCTGTTCCCACAGCGACGGCATTCACATCACAATAGTTTTGAATCTGTACATAGGCACCATCGAATAACCGGCTTCTTTTATGTTACTACATTTTGGTGATTACATATTAGATCTTTCTTCTATGAAAGTGAAACTGTGGTATCAGGTATCGACACTGCCTCACGGGCGTCAATATTTGTAACGGCACAGCAAATTTCCGTCAGACGCCTATAGCGGTCGTGTGGGGTCCTGTGGACCCAATGGCGCACGCCCGCCGAGCCATGCCTACGGCAATACTGGATTACGAGCGTCCTGTGCCGCCGCAATACAGCAGGTCTGGCGGCAGTCACTCAGCCCCTCTTGCACTTGGAGCCTCTTCACGACGACACCATCGTTTATGATTAGTTGAGAGAGCCTCATCCTTGTCGATATGTAGAGCTCGACTCTTTGTTGATGCATTATTTGTCATGAGTCTACGTACACCTGGAGAAACACAACCTAAGTAAATCTTTTGTTCACTGTATTAACTTGTTCGCTAATCATTTCTGCTGCTGTTCATCTTTCTAGGACGATAGTTGCCACACCACTCTGTAGAGCACCTCTTCTGGACTTTGTGTACGAAGTCTTACACATGAGAAAATATGTTCACACCAACAAGAATAATTCTGGTGACAAAGCCAAATAAATCATAATTACATTAGTAGTCCGTAACGAGCCACAGGGGACTGCAGATCCCTCATATCGAAGTACTCAGAAAATATCCCCGAACAACCGCCGAAATATTGTCCGTGAAGTTCTGTTTAGCCCTCTATAGAACTACTCCCTGATGTTTCATCTGCGACTGGAGCAGACATCGTCGATGGTTGCTATTTTGCCTCTTCAGATGTCTTCCGCAGTCGGTGAAGAAGTATCAGAATATTTTCGCATACCGACCACGGCCTCTCAGACCGGAAGTTTTTTAATTTGTTTAACTTTTTCACAAGCGGGCTGCGTTGACTATTAATGCCTTGAAACTGAAGCGCTTGGGAGAACAACGTGACAGGTGCTTTCGAGCGTGTTAGCGGACTGCTTCGGCTTAATTTCTGTCAGTGTTGAGCTCGCGAAGAAAAAGTAGAGCTGTCTGACTTATGGCCATGTTTTTCATTCGAGAGCATACATAAAACTTAACAACACGCTAGCAGTGAATTCGTATTTCTGTTCATACGCAGATATATGTGTGCGCGTGTAACTTCCCGGTACAGCGACACCGTTAGGCCTTGTTCCGGAATATCCAGTTCGCCTGCCTCGCAGGAACGCGTCGTTTCAAACAGAACGAGCTAATACATCAGCTTTAATCACTGTCGCAGGCACGCCCGACGAGTTCAGCGCCCGCGACTCTTCTCGATATGCGGAAGTTCAACACGGGGTGCCACTCCCAGCACCCAATTAGCACCGGTAAGGGCCCGTTCCATCTCACATACGGCTGTGGAGAGCCAGGCGGGACCAGTAAAAACAGAAAAAAAGTAATAAAAATGTCTGGCACACGGTCGGCGGAGACGGCGACGGCGCTTACGAAATGGCAGGCTCTGTGTTGCAAGCGCCGGCGGCCCGCGAGAGCGACGGCCCACCTACGGCCGCCCAGCGGTCTGCTGACGTCAGCGCAGCCCGCGGCCACTTGACGAGTAGGCCTAACCATCTGTCCCTCAGCCCGCAGTCGCCGGTACGGAGCGCAGAGGCCCGACACTGAAGGGTCGCTGACCCTCAGCTGCTAGCCGCACTCCCTAGTGCAGCCGGCATCGCATTTGTCCTTCGGCGCTGCTGGAAATACAATAATAGCCACTAGAATTGCTACACCAAGAAGAAATGCAGATGATAACCGGGTATTCATTGGAAAAATATATTATACTAGAACTGACATGTGATCACATTTTCACGCAATTTGGGTGCATAGATCCTGAGAAATCAGTACCCAGAACAACCACCTCTGGCCGTAATAACGACCTTGATACGCCTGGGCATTTGAATCAAACAGAGCTTGGATGGCGTGAACAGGTACAGCTGTCCATGCAGCTTCAACACGATACCAAAGTTCATCAAGAGTAGTGACTGGCGTATTGCGACGAGCCACTTGCTCGGCCACCATTGACCAGACGTTTTCAATTGGTGAGAGACCTGGAGAATGTGCTGGCCAGGGCAGCAGTCGAACATTTTCTGTATCCAGAAAGGCCCGTACAGGACCTGTAACATGCGGTCGCGTATTATCTTGCTGAAATGTAGGGTTTCGCAGGGATCGAATGAAGGGTAGAGCCACGGGTCGTAACACATCTAAAATGTAACGTGCACTGTTCAAAGTGCCGTCAATGCGAACAAGAGGTGACCGAGACGTGTCACCAATGGCACCCCATACCATCACACCGAGTGATACGCCAGTATGGCGATGACGAATAAACGCTTCGAATGTGCGTTCACCGCGATGTCGCCAAACACGGATGCCACCATCTTAATGCTGTAAACAGAACCTCGATTCATCCAAAAAAAGGATGTTTTGCCATTCGTGCACCCAGGCTCGTCGTTGACTACACCATCGCAGGCGCTCCTGTCTGTGGCGCAGCGTCAAGAGTAACCGCTACCATGGTCTCCGAGCTGATAGTCCATGCTGCTGAAAACGTCGTCGAACTGTTCGTGCAGATGGTTGTTGTCTTGCAAACGTCCCCACCTGTTGACTCAGGGATCGAGACGTGACTGCACGATCCGTTACAGCCATGCGGATAAGATGCCTGTCATCTCGACTGCTAGTGATACCAGGCCGTTGGGATCCAACACGGCGTTCCGTATTACCCTCCTGAACCCACCGATTCCATATTCTGCTAACAGTCATTGGATCTCGACCAATGCGAGCAGCAATGTCGCGATACGATAAACCGCAATCGCGATAGGCTACAATCCGACCTTTATCAAAGTCGGAAACGTGATGGTACGCATTTCTCCTCCTTACACAAGGCATGACAACAACAACGTTTCACCAGGCAACGCCGGTCAACTGCTGTTTGTGTATGAGAATTTGGTTGGAAACTTTCCTCATATCAGCACGTTGTAGGTGTCACCACCGGCGCCAACCTTGGGTGAATGTTCTGAAAAGCTAATCATTTGCATATCACAGCATCTTCTTCCTGTCGGTTAAATTTTGCGTCTGTAGCACGTCAATTTCGTCGTGTAGCAATTTAAATGGCCAGTAGTGTAATTTGTCAACACACCTCTCCGCTTGATTTTAATTTTCCACATGCTTCAGTCATCCGTCTATCGACTGGTTTGGTGCGATCCATTATCTCTTCCCATCTTTTACAGTTCTCACCCGTGTATAAGGAGAAGTCAAAATGCTAGAAATACACGAAGGATCGACGCTTAGGGCCGAGATCGGGTGACGATCCTCAAACAAATGCAGCGTAGTGCGCGTTAATAGGCGGAAAGACCTGTTATTTTACGATTACAAGATTAACGAAGAATATATGGAAGCAGTCACATCCATTAAATATCTGGACGCAATCGTGAGAACCATTTAAAGTGTAATAACTGCATAAACCTAATCATAGGTAAGATAGATTGCAGACAAGTTCGCCGGCCGGAGTGGCCGTGCGGTTCTAGGCGCTACAGTCTGGAGCCGAGCGGCCGCTACGGTCGCAGGTTCGAATCCTGCCTCAGTCATGGATGTGTGTGATGTCCTTAGGTTAGTTAGGTTTAATTAGTTCTAAGTTCTAGGGGACTGATGACCTCAGAAGTTAAGTCGCATAGTGCTCAGAGCCAGACAAGTTCATTGGAAGAATTATCAGGAGATTTAGTCATACCCATGACGGAGGTAGCTAAGAAACTCCTCGTTGAACCAAAATACCACTATTACTCCTCAGTCTGTCACCCTTATCAGGTATGATTGATTGAGTGATGCTGTTTGGTTTTTGGGCACTCAACTGAGCTGTCATCAGCGCCCGTACAAAGGCCCAATTTTTGTATACAATCCAATCTAGCTACTATCACGAGTGATGATTATGAAATGATGATGACAACATAAACACCCAGTCCCCGGCCAGAGAAAATCCCAAACCCGAGGGGGAATAGAACCCGGGACCTAGCAGCAATGCTAGCCACTAGCACACGAGCTGCGGACTGACGATTGATTGAGAAAACAAGTAAAATCCAAAGAAAGCAGCGCATTTCGTGACAGATCCATTTAGTAACTGCCAAAGCGCAACGCAGAAGCTTACTAATGTTCAGTGGCATACGATACAAGAGAGGCACCGCGTATCACGATTACGATATACTGTTAATATTAATTGAGGGAACATTATTCTGAAATCAACAAATATATTATTTCCCCGACAAATCTAGTGAAATGCCCATGAAGGTAAAATTAGGAAAATTCCAGCCCACGTGGATGCTTTTCCATTTGTACTTCCCGTGCACCATGTTGTTGTTGTTGTTGTTGGTGGTGGTGGTGGTGGTCTTCTGTCCAGAGACTGGTTTGATGCAGCTCTCCATGCTACTCTACCCTGTGCAAGGTTCTTCATCTCCCAGTACCTACTGCAGCCTACATCCTTCTGAATCTGATTAGTGTATTCATCTCTTGGTCTCCCTCTACGATTTTTACCCTCCACGCTGACCTCCAATACTAAATTGGTGATCCCTTGATGCCTCAGAATATGTCCTACCAAGCGATCCCTTCTTCTAGGAAAGTTGTGTCACAAATTTCTCTTCTCTCCAGTTCTATTCAATACCCCCTCGTTAGTTATTTGATCTACCCCCATCTAATCTTCAGCATTCTTCTGTAGCACCACGTTTCGAAAGCTTCTATTCTCTTCTTGTCCAAACTATTTATCGTCCATGTTTCACTTCCATACATGGCTACACTCCATACAAATACGTTCAGAAGCTACTTCCTGACACTTAAAATCTATACTCGATGTTAACAAATTTCTCTTCTTCAGAAATGCACCATAAGCAGCTAGAAAAGGAGGGGGGGGGGGGGGGGGGGCGAGTGACAGTGGCGCACGAAGTACCCACAACCCCACATCATATGTGGATTGCAGAGGATGAATGTAGATGCACTACACCGAACATCGCTCACTGTTAAACTTTCCAGTCATTCTGCTCCCTCTAGCGGCAGTATTCCAGCTCCATTTAGGCGATGCCTCTACACCCAGCCTTTTCCATTTTTGGTAAGCATTTCCGAAAGACGGCGCATCTCGAAATTTTTTGCACGAATTCTGCTCCAGCGGCAGTGATACGTCAGGGAGGGCATCCGGCCGCAGCTGTCATTAATATTACCAATATCAAATGGTTCAAATGGCTCTGAGCACTATGGGACTTAATATCTAAGGTCATCAGTTCCCTAGAACTTGGAACTACTTAAACCTAACTAACCTAAGGACATCACACACACATCCATGCCCGAGGCAGGATTCGAACCTGCGACCGTAGCGGTCGCGAGATTCCAGACTGAAGCGGCTAGTCCGCAGCTCGTGGTCGTGCGGTAGCGTTCTCGCTTCCCACGCCCGGGTTCCTGGGTTCGATTCCCGGCCGGGTCAGGGATTTTCTCTGCCTCGTGATGACTGAGTTTTGTGTGCTGTCCTTAGGTTAGGTAGGTTTAACTAGTTCTAAGTGACTGATGACCACAGATGTGAAGTCCCATAGTGCTCAGAGCCATTTGAACCATTTTGAAGCGCCTAGAACCGCTCGGCCACTCTGGCCGGCCTGACCAATATCCATATAACAAGCCGCCACAGCAGACAATCGGGAAAAGAGAAAAGTAAAAGGGAATATTCATTTTCAGTAAAAGCTGCCCGAGGAGCGATCTGACTTTTTTTTTGCCAAATACAACCCTGTTACTTTACCTTACTACATGAAGAGAAAATAAGGAAAATACAAATTCCCGAAGGCCAGGTTTTCCCACTGTGCCAACTTGCCCTGCACGCAGCGTGATTCATGTCAGTCTCACTGCTACTCTCTCACCAGGCACTTTCTTCCTCTTCCTCCCTCCTTGCCAGCCTGCCTGCCTGCCTGCCTGCCTCCCTCCCTCCCTGCCTGCCTCCGTCCCACCCCGCCCCCTAAAACCGCGCCCTGTTCCTTGTTCTTCATTATACCAGCCTTCAACATATATTGCTATCACCTCTCCTGCGCACCACGTGAAGGCTAACTCAGGCGAGGTGCAGTGTGTTCGTAGAGTACTTCATTTCGATTTATGAGCTTCCTGCTTCCAGCTGAGCCACTCTCAGAACGTCTTCATAGCTCTCAGCTGGGGACGTCCAGATACAATTACACGGGGCAGGTCTTTGCGTCGCATACGTAACAAGTCGGGATTACGGGGGACGGCTAAGTGGCGGAGCATTTCCAAGTCTAAGGCCGCGGCCTGTACAGGCGGAGGCCTCGTCAGCGTCGGTGGGACTCGTTCCCGTGGCCGGCTGCTGGCGCTGCCAGCGGCACGCCCGCATAGTCCCTCCCTACAAGGGCACCGCCGCCGCCGCATACATTACCGCTGCCCTAGCCGGCTAGCTAGCCGCGCTCGGCACAGCGCCTGCTCTGACGGTCAACAACTGCATTTACACTGCCAAGTGCACGGCGGGGGCACGCTGATTACCGGCACAGTACTGCTAAATATTGCACAGGCATCTCTCGTGAAAGCTGGCAAACAGTGTAGCGAAGAACGACTGTGAGTACATGCATTAGACGCAGCAGTCCTGGTGATGTACTCCTTGCTACTGCTTGAGCACACTGATTCACTCCGCGCGCAGATACAACGGCGTTGTCGTTGGTAGCCATGACCCCCTGCAGGGAAGAATTTACTACGAGGATAATTCCAAAAGTAAGGTCTCCGATTTTTTTATAAATTTATGTTGTTGTTGTTGTTGTTGTTGTTGTTGTTGTTGTGGTCTTCAGCCCTGAGACTGGTTTGATGCAGCTCTCCATGCTACTCTATCCTGTGCAAGCTGCTTCATCTCTCAGTACCTACTGCAACCTACATCCTTCTGAATCTGCTTAGTGTATTCGTCTCTTTGTCTCCCTCTACGATTTTTACCCTCCACGCTGCCCTCCAATACTAAATTTGTGATCCACTGATGCCTACCAACCGGTCCCTTCTTCTTGTCAAGTTGTGCCACAAACTCCTCTTCTCCCCAATTCTATTCAATACCTTCTCATTAGCTATGTGATCTACCCGTCTAATCATCAGCATTCTTCTGTAGCACCACATTTCGAAAACTTCTATTCTCTTCTTGTCCAAACTATTTATCGTCCATGTTTCACTTCCGTACATGGCTACACTCCATACAAATACTTTCAGAAACGACTTCCTGACATTTAAATCTATACTCGATGTTAACAAATTCCTCTTCTTCAGAAACGCTTTCCTTGCCATTGCCAGTCTACATTTTATATCCTCTCTACTTCGACCATCCTCAGTTATTTTGCTCCCCAAATAGCAAAACTCCTTTACTACTTTAAGTGTCTCATTTCCTAATCTAATTCCCTCAGCATCACCAGACTTAATTCGACTACATTCCATTACCCTCGTTTTGCTTTTTGTTGATGTTCATCTTATATCCTCCTCTCAAGACACTGTCCACTCCATTCAACTGCTCTTCCAAGTCCTTTGCTGTCTCTGACAGAATTACAATGTCATCGGTGAACCTCAAAGCTTTTCTTTCTCCTCCATGGATTTTAATACCTACTCCGAACTTTTCGTTTGTTTCCTTTACTGCTTGCTCAATATACAGATTGAATAGCATCGGGGAGTGGCAACAACCCTGTCTCACTCCCTTCCCAACCACTGCTTCCCTTTCATGTCCCTCGACTCTTATAACTGCCATCTGGTTTCTGTACAAATTGTAAATAGCCTTTCGCTCCCTGTATTTGACCCCTGCCACCTTCAGAATTTGAAAGAGTATTCCAGTCAACATTGTCAAAAGCTTTCTCTAAGTCTACAAATGCTAGAAACGTAGGTTTGCCTTTCCTTAATCTTTCTTCTAAGATAAGTCGTAAGGTCAGTATTGCCTCACGTGTTCCAGCATTTCTACGGAATCCAAACTGATCTTCCTCGAGGTCGGATTCTACCAGTTTTTCCATTCGTCTGTAAAGAATTCGCGTTAGTATTTTGCAGCCGTGACTTGTTAAACTCATAGTTCGGTAATTTTCACGTCTGTCAAATGGTTCAAATGGCTCTGAGCACTATGGGACTCAACTGCTGTGGTCATTAGTCCCCTAGAACTTACAACTACTTAAACCTAACTAACCTAAGGACATCACACACACCCATGCCCGAGGCAGGATTGGAATCTGCGACCGTAGCAGTCGCGTGGTTCAGGACTGCAGCGCCTAGAACCGCACGGCCACCGCGGCCAGCGGTAAGAAGTTATATTTGTTTGAGTGGGACATGAATAATTTATAGTAAAAGTAGGTATAGCCTACTGCACAAAGACAAAAATATCAGGAGTTGCTTAGTGGTGTTTCTTGTGCCCCCTCCTCCAACAGGGACGCCGAAGATGAAACGTGTTTTGAAAATCCCCCCTGCATCAAGAACAAAGGATCTATCAAAGGATATCTCTCACTTTCCTGAGATATTATTGTCATTCTACAGTTTAGGTGGATACTTGTGTTAATATAGTTCTCATGGCGTCATCAGACTGTCGGAAACGTGACACTTGAACGTTAAAGCTGACCCATTTCGAAAGAAAGAGCGAATTTATTTTAACAGTCACCCGTATTCCCTATACGTGCAACTAACAGCTAACTGCCGACCCCATTCAAAGTATCGGCGCTACTCGGGATTAAGGTGCCGCATATAGCCGGAATCCTTTGAACAGCGAGAAGCAACTGCTAGCTCTTTAACCAGCACAATGCAGTCTTAATACATCTTTCTGAGTGGCGAACGACTACTGCCAAATGCTCAATGGACAAATCGGTTCTGAACGAGCTTTATGAGTAACGCGCGCACCGCTGTGGGAAAAGTGCTACTGGTCGTAACATTGATGTGGTTGTAGAACTCAGGTGCTCCTGCGAGATGGCACGCGGATGCCTTCTCACGCCTCTACACCTGCTGGCAACCTGTATAACATACGAGTCTGATAATTTACATCGGAAACGCCAATATGGCCGCTCCTCAAGTGTCACCAGCTGCCCGGAATCTCTATATTTGCATCAATATTACGTACATGAATAAACAACAACTTAATTTATTACTCAGACGGGACCAAGATACACGAGAATTACAAAAAGACGAGCATACTTGCCGAAGAGGTTTTAAACTCGTTCCAGCAGCAGTTAATATCCATGACAGCCCGTAGCGAAAAATCCGCTTCTCCAGTTTCCGTACCAATTTGAAAAGCAAACAAGAGCATCCTTTTCCTGTGTCGTCAATTGATCATCGATGGTTGTCAATTTTAGCACTATTTTTTAGTCCTTCTCCTACCACTTGGCGCTATACAGGTTTAATTATAATCGTACTTGCTGTGTTTGTGCGTGTTGCCGAAGTGATGTTTTGGTGCAATGTTTGAATGCCCTTCTCAAATATGCATCATTAGAAAATGTATTAGTAGCCTGCTAATCGTACTTCTAGTCTTTTTTTTTTTTTTTTACTATTTAATGCGATTCAGCGGCGGAGATGGGCAACTAACCCGACACTCTGGTAGAGGAAGGCGTGAAAACTGCCTGGTATCCGCACCTATGCTCACCAGAGTACCAAACACATAACCATGAATAAGAAACACAGGTTAGTTCCGGATCTGTCATCGTGCTCTAGACATGCAAGTCACTGCTGAAAGATATCATACTGGTAAATCACGTGTATTCGCTCATCTTAATAAAAGTTTTCAGAAGAACGTTTTGTACAGCTCCAGCTGCAATGAATATAGATTTGATGTCTTGGAAGCTCCTTGAAGCTGTTATACATAGAAAAGTCTTAGTGTTGGAATGCTATAGCGAAATGCTGCAGAGGATCGGATCTTAGTGCGGGGCTTCGCATATGACACTCAAGATAAACTTCTGGGCAAGAACATGGAAAAGACCCGACAGATTTTGATAACGCGTGTATACATATGCCTTCTGGCCCTGATGCGATTATCTGGATCAACCGACCACCGTGTCATCCTCTGCGAATGGAGTCATTTCATGCGGTGTAGGAGGGCAACAGGTCAGCGAACGGCTCTCACGGCCGTCGTCGGCTTCCCAGGCCTTGGAGTCGCTACTTCTCATTCAGGTAGCTACTCAACTGGCGTTACACGGCTGAGTGTAACCCCTTCCAGTCCTCCGATCGACGAAAACACCCTTGCAGTACCGGTAATCGAACCCTGGTCCGAGGCATAGCAGCCAGATACGCTGGCCAAGTAAAACGACCACATAAACCTATTCGTGGGAAAGGCTCATGTATAATGTATTGGAAGAATCTTCAGGCAGTGTGTCACCAACGGCAGAAGTAGCTGACGAAACTCTTGATACTTAACTGTTGCTAGTCAGTGTGGTGACAAATACCACATAGGATTTATATTAACAGAGAGGATTGTGTGTGTTGCACGCGGCTTCGATTGTGTTAATAAATCAAGTTTGTGTCTCCTGACAGGGAAGTCTAAGAGACCTTCCACCTTTCTTCATAAATCACGGTATAAGTCTGGGCCCCATCCTAGGCGAATGCTATTTATGTCTCACGCACAACGCAACTCGGCACTCTAGCGGAGGATACTGGGGAGTAAACAAGCGATCTCCACGCAGCTCGTGGGCTGCGGGAGAGAAGACGTGAGGGATGGTGGCCAAAACAAACACATCATCCTCATCCTCCACCTCCACCTCCTCCTACCGCAGATGGCACAGTGGAATCAACACTGCGTCTACAACGCTATGTTCCTACGCTTCCTAGGCTGGCAATGGACAGAAACAGTACATACCGGTACTGCTCCGAGCCCTTCGACTTCCATCAATGCCTCCGCTCCCAGGATTTGGCGAAGTCGTAATTTGCGTATAGCAGTCATCAAGTGCAGTGCGGTCTCTCTGAATCGCTTGAGGCTATGGCCGTGATGGTTCTTTAAAATGGGGACGGCCGATTTCCTTTCCCTATACAAGATTGCGTTCCGTCTGTAAATGTAGCTAAGACCTAACTTTACTTCTTCCCTTCCTTCCTTCCGTCAGTTAGCGCGTCAGCAGCCTCCCACTGGCTCTCTCACGTGTACAGTGGAAGTTGTTTTGTAAACAATATACGTGAATACACTGGATTGGTAGCATACACGTACGTAAACATCCTGAGAACCGAGGTATGTAGGTGTGTGTGTGTGTGTGTGTGTGTGTGTGTGTGTGTGTGTGTGTCTCGTGGGAGGGAGCGGCAAGGAGCGGCCGCGGTGAGCAGGGGAGTGGGATGGGGGAGGGTGGGGGGAGGAGATGAATAACGAGGCGGCGTGTCGCAACGTGATCCAGCGCCGCGAAACCCGACGCAGGGACCGGACCGGAGCGCCGCGTCGCGGCTGCAGCCAGACGACACAACACGATCGCTCCGCCGCCCGGCAGCAGACACCCAGGGAGGCAGGCGCAGAGACACGCCTCTCTCTAGCCGTACCCTCACCGTGCGACAGCAACGCCGCAGCAACAAACTGTCACCTCCTAACACCAAGGTCCTTTACCTTCCCGTACACATCAAACATACCAGAGAAGGAAAGTCAATGTGTGTACTGAGTGACGCCTATTTCTACAGTTAGTCTATGTTGACAGGCGTAGTCCACAGTGGTGTAGTATGACCCTTTAGGAAACACCAGACATTGGTATTGGTGGTGGTGGTGGTGGTGGTGGTCTATGGGACCACACACACACACACACACACACACACACACACACACATTCCCGAGGGAGGACTCGAACCTCCAGTTGGTGGGGGAAGGGGTGGCAGGGGGGGAAGGGGTGGCAGGGGGGGAAGGGGTGGCAGGGGGGGAAGGGGTGGCAGGGGGTGAAGGGGTGGCAGGGGGTGAAGGGGTGGCAGGGGGTGAAGGGGTGGCAGGGGGTGAAGGGGTGGCAGGGGGTGAAGGGGTGGCAGGGGGTGAAGGGGTGGCAGGGGGTGAAGGGGTGGCAGGGGGTGAAGGGGTGGCAGGGGGTGAAGGGGTGGCAGGGGGTGAAGGGGTGGCAGGGGGGGAAGGGGTGGCAGGGGGGGAAGGGGTGGCAGGGGGGGGAAGGGGTGGCAGGGGGGGGGAAGGGGTGGCAGGGGGGGGAAGGGGTGGCAGGGGGGGGAAGGGGTGGCAGGGGGGGAAGGGGTGGCAGGGGGGGAAGGGGTGGCAGGGGGGAAGGGGTGGCAGGGGGGGGAAGGGGTGGCAGGGGGGGGGAAGGGGTGGCAGGGGGGGAAGGGGTGGCAGGGGGGGGGGGGGAAGGGGTGGCAGGGGGGGGGAAGGGGTGGCAGGGGGGAAGGGGTGGCAGGGGGGGGAAGGGGTGGCAGGGGGGGAAGGGGTGGCAGGGGGGGAAGGGGTGGCAGGGGGGGGAGGGGTGGCAGGGGGGGAGGGGTGGCAGGGGGGGGAGGGGTGGCAGGGGGGGAAGGGGTGGCAGGGGGAGGAAGGGGTGGCAGGGGGAGGAAGGGGTGGCAGGGGGGGAAGCGGTGGCAGGGGGGGAAGCGGTGGCAGGGGGGGAAGGGGTGGCAGGGGGAAGGGGGGGCAGGGGGAAGGGGGGGCAGGGGGAAGGGGGAAGGGGGGCAGGGGGAAGGGGGAAGGGGGGCAGGGGGGAAGGGGGGCAGGGGGGAAGGGGGGCAGGGGGGAAGGGGGGCAGGGGGGAAGGGGGGAAGGGGGGCAGGGGGGAAGGGGGGGGCAGGGGGGAGCCGCGCAAACCTAGCAGGGCGTCTGAGACCGCGCGGCTGCCACGGGAGGCTGCAAGGGGGGGGGGGGGGGGAATTCCCCTTTGCATCATGGCCGAGACACGTTTGCCCCGCTATTTGTAGCTTCCTGTCAACAGACTCATAACTACGTAACGAAATTTGTCAGTCTTGCCTTCTGTTTATACATGTTAGTCGAGAAAAATAATGAAGCAAAAAGAGATCTCACGTCTTTTAGTGATAGCACTCACTTGCATTTATTTCTGCATTACGAAAGCAGAGCCTTCCTGTAATATCTCTTTATATTCCACTAATTATCCCTGCACAATTCTATGAGTGAATTACGTTTCCTACTTGACCATCTATATACTTGCAGAATCGATGCGCAAAGTAGTACAGTGCTATTACTATTCCATGAGCGCATAATTGCTCATTTTAATATTCTCTCTGGTGTGTTGAGAGGACTTCTAGGATCTTCTCCGTGCCGAATAGCCGCATTGAATAATTGTAATTTTGCTATCGAGATTACTGGAAGAAAGAGATTGAAAATATATTTTATGCTACTCAAGAAAATTACATACTGAGCATTTACATCAAAGGTGTGTAAGGAATTTCATTATATATGTATTCTCTAATTTGAAATTTGCACGGAGATGTCGTTTCGTTGGTAATCAGAAGGGAACTTCCGATGAATTGGAAACGAACCTGCAATTATTAGATCCAAGAGCTCCATTATTTCATCGGATAATTAAACTCTATCAAAGCAAACTTTCCGCTTGACGTGAGGTTTCCCGACTGACTACGCAACGCAAGAAAACCAAGACATTTTATTTACACAGGATTGCAGATCGCTTCGAATCATCGAGACTGCGGACAAGGAGAGTCATCGTCCGATTCTGATTAAACAAGTAAAGCTTAATTATAACTTTCTTGAGCGACTGTGATATGGCTGCTTATGAATGAGATCATTAATAAAATACTAATAACTAACTTTCCTCCTCACCAGCAACCAGTATAAAGACAATATTAATTAGAATTATTTACGACAGAAAACAAAGCTATTAGAGGATGCACAAGACAAAATAAACATATATTTGTACCGCAAGGGAGCAAGGTAGAGGATTATTTTCAGCCACAATGGCTATTTTTGTGCACCGTGACTGTGTGGGATAATTGTTTATTTCAAGTTTCTGCTACCAGTCACTTTTTATTTTATGCTTAATCTAACATAATGCAACGCGTTTCGAACATGTTCCGTTCATCTTCAGGCGTTTATAAATACATACATACATATAGAGAAATGTTACTTAAAAATAAACAGTCTTAAACTAGATGTATGGCTAACCATACACTGCCCCCCTCCTTCCCCCGAAATGCCACAGCAGCAGCTACAGTAAAAAACAATGGACAAAGAGTTCTAGATTAATCTAGTTTAAGACAGTTTATTTTCTAGTAACATTTCTCTGTATGTATGTATGTATGTATAAACGCCTGAAGATAAACAGACCGTGTTCGAAACGCATTGCATTATGTTAGATTAAGGATAAAATAAAAAGTGACTGGTAGCAGAAACTTGAAATAGATAAGGAAGAGGATGATGTTATGGTTGGCCAGTATCTTCTTTCTACAACACAAATGCACACATGAATTAATATGGTTCTTTATTTACATGAACATTTACTTATCTTCAATAGGGTCCTTGTGTTGTGGTACAAGCTCATCAGTAATAGTCCTCTTGCAGACATTATCGGTAATCTCACTATTACAAACTTTTGTCTCACTACTAGTCCCGCTATGAACACTGACCTGGTCCCTATGCCCTGTCGTAGCCTCTGACCCGCTCTGCGAATGACTGGATGACTGGGTCTGTGAGGCCCTCCAGTCAGCGGCGGTGGCCTAAATACTTGCTGCTGAGAGGGCGTTGGCGGAATGTTGCCTGTCGGTGTGTCTCTGGCCTCTCTCGTGATAGGCGCGCTTGATACAGAGCCTGCTATCGACCTTTGCACTTCAACTTTGCCGACCGGAGTGCTGGCGACAGCTTACGCCAGCACATTAGTGCTGTGAGAAACTATTATTAAAGAAGAGCTGCTTATAATAAATGATCCTTATTAACGTCCGACTGTTTCGGCATTTATCACCATTGTGTAGTATTTGCGATTACAACTTTGTTGGGACCGTGTAAAGATGGGAGTGTCATTTATATTAAAGTGACTATATTGTACTCACTTCTAGAATAATGTAACGTCCATATTACGTCCTTAGTGAACTGTCTGATAACTGTCAACGTTTTGATTAGATGGTAAACGACCTTAATTAATATGGTTTGGTAACAATTTGACAGTTCTGCTCTTACGACATTATTTGTTCACAAAGATTATACAGATGAACAGTGATATTACTTTATTAGCTAAATTTTGTCACGATTATCTCTGGTTGTGGCATATACATTCGAAAGTACTTGACATTGGCGATAAACGCTGGAAATGCTTGTGTTGTGGCAGTAAAGCCTTCCTTAAAAGCAGGAACATCGGCAGTTTTTAAAAAAAAAAAGAAAAAAATAGACAGTGCTTTAAATATGTATTGTCATGCTCGGAATAGTGTAGTTTGTCATCCGTTAGATTAACTACTTACGGTCTCAAAGTTAATAAAACTAAGGGCATACCTGTGATCAAATTTCAAACAGTTTTATATAGATACTAAGACTGGAAAGACGGCCCCAATCACGGGCGACAACAGCCTGAATTGTAACTGCTAAATATTTCCGAAGCAACACACGGCTGAATTGAGCTTCAGGCCTCACAGAATTGTGCTGCAAGCTTTAATATACAAGGCTATTACAAATGATTGAAGCGATTTCATAAATTCACTGAGGCTCCATTCATTGACATATGGTCACGACACCCTACAGATACGTAGAAAAACTCAAAGTTTTGTTCGGCTGAAGCCGCACTTCAGGTTTCTGCCGCCAGAGCGCTCGAGAGCGCAGTGAGACAAAATGCCGACAGGAGCCGAGAAAGCGTATGTCGTGCTTGAAATGCACTCACATCAGTCAGTCATAACAGTGTAACGACACTTCAGGACGAAGTTCAACAAAGATCCACCAACTGCTAACTCCATTCGGCGATGGTATGCGCAGTTTAAAGCTTCTGGATGCCTCTGTAAGGGGAAATCAACGGGTCGGCCTGCAGTGAGCGAAGAAACGGTTGAACGCGTGCGGGCAAGTTTCACGCATAGTGATGTGAAAGATTCAGTGTTTAAACCTCCTCTACCAAGAAACGTGCCAGAACTGCGAGCTCGTATCAACAATGCTTTCGAACTCATTGATGGGGACATGCTGCGCCGAGTGTGGGAGGAACTTGATTATCGGCTTGATGTCTGCCGAATCACTAAAGGGGCACATATCGAACATTTGTGAATGCCTAAAAAAACTTTGAGTTTTTGTATGTGTGTGCAAAGCATTGTGAAAATATCTCAAATAATAAAGTTATTGTAGAGCTGTGAAATAGCTTCAATCATTTGTAATAACCCTGTACTCACAATTTTATTATGTGCTACAGACGCACTCCCGTGGCCTAAGTAGGGTGAGACTGGAACCCGAGGCAGATATGTATAGAATCTGCGTGCGGGATTAGCGACCGCTGATGTGGCACGGTGAATAAATGTCTCAGGGAAGAGAGTCGACTGGAAGATGTAATTCTGACTACGGTGGAATTGAAAGAGGGATGGATAGGATACTACAGTCAGGCGACGGATCTAGGAAGTTCTTTGCTGGTCCCAAGAGTTAGAGGAAGTCCGAAACGACGACTTAATCGAAGGTTGGTAGATAAAACGTGAAAGAACAAATAATTGGGACAGTCTAGAGGAGGCCTCTGTACAGCGCTGGATGTCAAATGGCTGAAGTGGTACAACTGCCAATTGTAATTTGTTCAGGCTCACCGCACTCCCCCTCTCTCCCTCTCTGTACACAGCTGTTCTGGCGAAGGGCGTGATGTCTTCCAGAGGAGCAGCACACACAAATAATAAAGAAACATACATCAGGGTGCACGCCATTCGCAGCGTATCTGCACATAGCGTACATAATATTCATGTACTTTGATTAATGTGAGGTTTGAGAGCGTCTAGGGAATCAAAAAAATACCACAGCTGCGATGTACAAACACTCATCAGATCCCGACGATAAAAAAATATAGTATAAAGAAAAATATAGTATAAAGAAAAATATAGTATAAAGAAAAATATAGTATAAAGAAAAATATAGTATAAAGAAAAATATAGTATAAAGAAAAATATAGTATAAAGAAAAATATAGTATAAAGAAAAATATAGTATAAAGAAAAATATAGTATAAAGAAAAATATAGTATAAAGAAAAATATAGTATAAAGAAAAATATAGTATAAAGAAAAATATAGTATAAAGAAAAAGGAGGGGGAGGGAGGGAGGGAGGAGGAGGAGGAGGAGGGGAAAAAAAACATCCAGTTACTCTTGACCTTCAATCTCCCCTGAAATGCCATCGAGGATCCACTCTGAATCCAGGGTAAAAGTTGAGAAAGTTAAGTGACTACCTTGACGATGGGAGTTGATAACTAATAACCTAGGTAAAGCACTATATGTAAGACGGGAATGTTATCACAGCTGAGAAAGACGTTCCTCTGGTTAAAGCCTACCCGTTTGGATAGCCGTCTAGTAAATATGCTACTGTTGGCGGAGCGCTCTGCCTCACCGAAGCACACGAGTCTTCTGCATGGAGACGAGCGTCATTCGCTCAGTTCGTTGCTGTTGAGTGGAAACGAGGAAGCAGAAAGAAACAATTAAACGTGCAGCATTGAAGTCACCTTGACGGTATTACGACGCTACGATTCATGGCCACCGTGCCTCACCCAAACTGCCGGCATTCCTAGTGAAACAAACACGTGGTGGGGGGGGGGGGGGGGAAGGTGGAAGTGTGTGCGTAAGCGCAGGGTGCGGCAGAGAGAGAGAGAGAGAGAGAGAGAGAGAGAGAGAGAGAGAGAGAGAGAGGAGAGGGGGGGGGGAGGGGAGGGGGAAGTCCCTAGGCGTAGTACGAGCGCGGAGGTGCGTTACGCAAGGCGGCAACACTTTACGACAGTGACGTCGCCTGCGTGGGAGTACGGCACTCGCGGGAGCAGAGCTGACTGTGGGTTCAGCCGGGGCTGGCTGCCTGTTGCGTAAAGCGCCGCCTTGCGCCTCGCGCGTGGCCGACCCGCAGCCCGCCGCTGCCGGCCATTCAGGTCTGCTCCGCGCAACGAGGGACTCGCGCGACGCCAGTACAACAGTGCTACTACCATCACGAACGAACGTAGCCCACGAGAAGCGGTCGAAGTTCCAAATATCACATCAGAGAAATAATGTTACCTAATTAATTCTCTGCTTCTATAGGTGCGTACACACTAGGCCTGCGAAGACCAACGAACGACAGACACTGGATTCGGCAGAACGTTTGTTGCCAATGCATTGGCGTTCGGTTTCTCATCCCCACGAAACGAAGGGCATAGGAGCAAGGGATTCGGGCATGCATTTGGCTCTGAAAACTTGCCGACGTTGCTCCCGTTTTGTTATTGTTATAAAGAAGTCTTCAATAAAATTCTTCAGGGTATCAGACCGCATCGTCATAATTTAAAATGCGCCAACGTTTCGGCCAGCGTTGCAGCTAGCCTTCATCAGGGCCTTACGTTAACTGCTAAATGAACACACTTGGTTCCTTAAATAGCTGCACGAGGAAACCGTGTCGTTACTTGATTGGCTGTAAAAGGAGGAGGAGGAGGGGTGAAGGTATGCTTTATTGGTGTTTCCTTTATTATCTGTCATTGGCTGAAATAGCTGTTTTCTATTGGTCTTTATATTAATCCACCCCATTTGAGGAGACGGACGAATAGCGAACAGGTGATGGCTGTGACGTCACACTGTTTCCATGCTGTCCAGAAGCCGGCTGCGGCGTGCCATTGCTTCGTGTGCTCGCGACCACTACTGCGGCTCTCCGCGTGTCTGCATGGGCCGCCACGGCTCTGCCGCCGCTCCGTAGCCCTGCTATTGCAGGCAGCCAAGACCTCGGAAGCTTGTACCCGTCCTCTCTATTCATGTTGGCGGGTCTTTTAGCTATTTCTATCGCCTCTCTAATCTTTCTTTTGAAAGTGAGAGGCTGTTTCGCCAGAACGCGGGCCTCTTGAAAAAATATTGGTTTCCCGCACTCGTCTCGGTGTTCCGCCACTGCTGACTTAGTGTGTTGTTTCAGGCGGATATATCTTTCATGTTCCGAGAGCCTTGTGCTAATCGAGCGTCCCGTCTCAGCTATGTAGACTAATCCACACGCACAACCAATTTCATACACGCCAGCTGTGTGTAGTTTGTCAACTGCATCCTTGGTAGAACCGAGCATGTCTGATATTTTGTTTCTCGTGCAGCTATTTAAGGAACCAAGTGTGTTCATTTAGCAGTTAACGTAAGGCCCTGATGAAGGCTAGCTGCAACGCTGGCCGAAACGTTGGCGCATTTTAAATTATGACGGTGCGGTCTGATACCCTGAAGAATTTTATTGAAGAAGACAACGGCCGCGGAAGCCTACGCTTACATTGTAAAGAAGTGTTTTAATTATAATTTCATCGACATATATTATGAGGGAAGAAAAGGATTTAGTAGCCGTCGCATGTGCAGCGTTTAGTTTACTGCAAGAATCTGATTATCAGAGAAAGAAGAAGAATACGTGTTACTAGCAGACGATCTTTCTTTTTAAAAATGGCGAGCAGTGTGGTAGAACGAAATTTATGTCTGCCTTAAATCCGAATTGGAATATGGGCTCTTTGTTAATTTTTTTCGGAATGAAACCTACATAACTGTTGCTGTACTGTGTACGCGCTAAAATTGTCGGAGAGCTTTTAGGAGATCTGTACCTGCAATTAACGGTAACTCCCAGTTTTTTTTTCTTTTTTTGGCGTTCACAGCAGAAAGATGTCAATAAACACTCCATTTTCTTGAATGAATAAGAATGAACTGGCATACCGTCTCTCTGTGCAGAGTCTGGAATTGCAAGAGAAGTGCAGACCCAGGTGCTCGTAGACTGCAGTGTCACAATCGAAATGATAGTGGAACAAGTGAAAATCAGTGATGGGTCAGCTTTCAACATCTTGCACGATATGTCGAATATGAAAAACTGCCACTGGTGTCCGCGACTGCTCACACTCACTCTAACAGTCCGCCAAACCGAGTCATCAGCGGCAATGCTGCCCTTTTGTCACGCCAATCCCGATGACTTCTTCAGCCCCCTAATCACCACTGGGTGTTTCACTGTGACTCCGAGGCAAAGTAAGCAGTGGGAACATGTGGATTCATCAACGTTGAAAAAGGCAAAGACCCACCACCACCGCACAAGGTGATGCCGAGTGTTTTGCTGTTGTTTAGTACTAACAGGTCTTGCTCGTGAGGGGCAAATAGTGACAGGAACACACTGCTGAAGCCTCCTGACGAGATTAAAGGAGGCTATCAAGGCAAAGCACAGTGGGTACTGTTGCTCCACGACAACACTGCAGCTCATTCTGCACAGGGCAGAGTCGCACACGCTGCTATCAAATTTTGCCTCACCCTTTGTATTCTCCTGAGATGGAACCCACTGACCAATGGCGTTCGTGAACATTCCTACCAATGTGCTACAATGTTGCGGCCTACAGCCTTTTGACTCGTACGATGGTAGTAATCTGAACTAAATTGAATATACGAGGGTGGTTTGAAAAGTTCTCGGAACGGGATGCAAAAAAAGTACTTACATCACTGAAACTTTTTATTATTTTTCGACGCAGTCTCCTTGTAAATTAATGCATTGGTCCAAAGATGTTCCTGTGCCTTGATCCCATCTCGAAAACAAGTTTCTTCCATGCTTCCATGGCGTTATCAACTCCGACCATGAATTCTTCGTTTGAAGTGAATCTTCGTCCACCAAGAAAAATTTTCAGTTTTGGGAAGGCATGGAAGTCTGACGGAGCCATATCACGGGAATAAGTCGGGTGTGGCAACAGTTCATACCTTAGTTCGTGTAATTTTGCCATGGCGACGGCACATGTGTGCGGGCGGGCATCTTCTTGTCGCGACACCCATCTTGCTGATAATTTTTTTGTTTCTAATTCTTCAGCTAAAATGTGACATACCCTTTCAGGCGACATTTGGCTAGCGTGGGCAGTCTCACGCACTTTCAACCGGCGATCCTCCATGACAATTTTGTGCACTTTTGCAATGATTTCTGGAATAGTGGCACATCTTGGCCGACCACTGTGCGGATCGTCATCTAAGCTCTCCCGACCAAATTTCAACAGATTTGTCCACTTGGCAACAGTTGAATATGAAGGAGCATAGTTCCCAGTGTATTCTGAAAATCTGGCATGAATGTTCTTTGCTTTCATACCTTTCTTTACGAAGTACTTAATCACTGCTCGAATCTCTTTTTTTGCCTTCTTCGCAAATCACTACGCGGGAACAACAGATCCACGTCACCGCCACAGCTCTCTTCCAAGAGCACTGACGTGGCACGTGTTTATAGGCAACAGTCCAATGTATATCAAGTGAACTTTCCAACATTCGAAATACAATTTCTAAGGGAAGGCCAATGCAAATTTATTCCGGAAAATAAATAAAGCCTGACATGAAATAAATCATCGCAGTTATTGCCCAGACAAATTGCTTTTTCCAGTAAATATATGACACAAAGTGTGTATGTCGTAATTTTTTATCATGTTCAAGTTGTTACGGTATGCCGAAAACACTCTTGGGTTCAGTTTTATTGTCTCTGTACCGCAGCTCTGAAACACACGCGTGTACGGCAGTCGTTGCTGATGCTTTGTGCAATTTATTTCCTCTGTTACAACTCACTGATACTAGATCCATGGATTTTATTGAAGGCCAAATAACGATAATTTACGAACTCTGAGTCTGGGGTTTTCGACAGCATTTTTTGTTCGTTTACAACGGAATTGTTGCTCGTGCGCTACTGTGAAGTTTGGCAAGGTATAATGAACATAGCGAAGTTCTGCCTTAAGCTGTAGCTGACGATTAAATGCGGGAGACTTTATGTAAAAGCAGTACTTTACACTGACAAGTTTGTTCATATCAAATGAGCGAATCTACTGAAGGACAGGCCCATGCTACTGTGGCAACATGCTATCACGAGTACCTCGTCCTGTTTGTGAATGAAGTGGAGCATCCACTAATAGTCGTTCAGCGGAAACATACCTGTAACAGCAATTTGCATTTCACTGACTCGGACGCTGACGAAACATGCAGCTACGTTATTCATCTTGATGGTTCGAAGTTGTACACGCGAGGTCGATCATTACCCACATCCCCGCCTGCAACTAGTTCTAGTCTCAGAACGACGAAGAGTCGGCAGTTTAAGCAGATCGCAAGATATCGCAAGGGACACGGCTCGGTACGCCCTGCGGTGAAAAGAAAACTGTTGATAACCTTTCCCGTTAGGCTGCGCGAATTGCCGTCCCTAAATCACATCTGGCAGCGCAGCCAGAAACCGGCTGTTGGTGGGTATCATTTTTCACGGAAACAAGAGCCCGGCGTACGGGCAACACTTAGCAGCCGCTGTAGGTACCTGATCACCACGTCTCTCTCCCTCTGGTGTGCGCATGCGCCGCAGGCGGCGGAGACGTAAGGCTTAAAAAGGCCACTTTGCGGTTATTCGCTCCAGGGCCACGCCCCGCCTCGCATAAATCACGTCGACGGAACGCGTGTTCAGTATTTTACGTGGGCAATGGCAACCTGTTGTGGGGGCAGGAAGCGTACGCGGTGATTACGGCGCCATGCGAGATAACCGCCATTACCGGTAGCAGAAAACCACCAACGACGGAGCCCGCGGTGCGCAATTTTACGTTTCATTAGCGCAATTATGGACGCTACCGGTTGTCTCGGCGACAGCCAGTAAAGCACGCGCCAACTCCTTCCACCAGTCTACCTTATCACCAAATTTATTTCCTATGTAGGTTGTAAGTTTCCGTTTATTTTTTCCTTGCATTCGTTCATGACTAGTGTGACGGCATCGTCTATTACTGCACCGTGCTAATATTTTCGTCTCTCAATACCAACCTATAGCGTATCAAAATTTTGTGCCCCTGGTTGATATAGCAGAGTTCCCGTACCCTTAGTGGATATCCGACGGGGAAAGAAGTGAGAATAATACAGGAAACCAGTTGGGGGCGACGATGCACGATCATATGGGGCATCTCTGAACTTCCTGACTGGGAAGGGAAGGAGGACGAGAGTCATTGACAGATACGGATGTAATTTTAGTTACCCCGCCCCCCGGGAATCGCGTCGGGACTCTTGCTGTTCGTTTTGTATGTTAATGATCTTATAGACTACATCAGTAGTAACCTCATACTCGGACTTATTGCAGATGATGCAATTATTTATCTGCACAGGTATTCCGTTAAATTTTGTTAGGATTGCAAAGCGATCCAAAGATCGGTAATGTGCTTTGATACAGAGGTGTTTCACAACTCAGTTTGTAGAAGGGACTTAGCAGTTCACGTTTTACGTAGTAACCCACGTCCGTTAACGTTACCCAACGACACTAAAGACCGTCAAAACTATTGGCGCCAACGTCTATAAACGATGTTACAAACTATCAAGGATGGCGGAGAAGTATAAATGCATCAATATGATGTAAGGGTCTCTGTACAGGAAGCGAACTAGTCGAAAGCTTCAAGAGAAAACCGTTCTGAAACCTCCGATAGTGGAATACATGCATTTATACTGTTGTTGCTAATATTTCAGCCTGGGCCACTTTCCGAGGTGATAGTATGGACCAAAACAAGGTGAGAACTCCAGTAAACATGGGTTCTGATAGGAGTGGCTGAAGAGCTATTAGCACTTGTTCAATAGAGATGTGTTCCACACTAGCGAAGATATGCTCATAGTTCCTTAGGTATGTATTTTAAAGTCCATGTTTACTTGACTTTCCTCCTCCTTTTGGTCCGTACTACCACCCCAAAAAGTGGTCCACGCTATAATCTTAGCAACAACTGTCAGAGACATGAGAATGATTTTCGCTTGTGACTTTCGACTCGTTCATTTCCGCATTTCCGAACAGGGACCTTTGCCTTTACCCGTCTCCATCATCCTCGAACGTCTGCAACGTTATCACGGAATAAACCTGTATATACTTATATTTACAGGCGAAGGCGCCTATAGCTTCGATGCTCTGTAGCGTTGTTGGATGTTGTTTCCGAACATGGGTTCCAATGAAAAACTTGATCTATTGAGTCCCCTCTACAACCTCTAGAAGTGTTTAACATGAATTGTGAAACATCCTGTAAGTGTGAAAAACGTGCAAATCACAAAACGGAAAACCGTAGTATTCTATAACACCAGTGAGTCACACTTTGAGTCAATTAGTCAACACATACAGACACGTGGGTGTAACAACTTGTGGGGATGTGAAATGGTATGATCGCAAAGCCTGAAGTGTACGTGGAGCAGGTACTACGACACTGGGAAAATGCCGTCGGACTACAAAGGAGATGGCTTACCAAATACTACTGCGGCCTGTCCTACAAGATGTTTGTGGGATCTGTACCAAATACAACTGCCCGCATGGAATATACACAACTAAGGACAGCAGAAATACTGACATGTTTGTTTGACCCTGGAGATGCTGAAAAGTAGACTACCAGGTGCTTGAAGTGTTTCCGTCTATCCTGTGAAAAATGTTTGCAAAGTTTCGAAAACCTGTTTTAAGTGAGGAGTATAGGAATACACTAAAACACCATACGTGTCGCTCCAGTAGCGATTGTGGAGACGCATTTAAGCGGTCGTTCATCCAGCGCCCCAAACGCAAACGGAATCATGGTAAGAAGCGCTAATAATAGGTATAGTGGGGAATACCCATTGCCATGCATTTCGCAGTGGTTTGCAGAGTATAGATCTAGATTTATAAGCAGATAGAAGGCCTGCGCTCGTGGCTTCTCCCGGAGTAAAGATTTAGGCAGATACCAACAGCCTGAGATACAGATCCCCACTATGGGAGACAGGTGAAACACTAGTGAATTTTGAGTACTGAAAGAAATGCAAGATTGTCTGGGGCACATCCTGATCTAGAAAAACGTAGCCTTGTGAATCTGACAACCAATAAGATGGAAGCCTTCAACTTAACAGATAAACTATGACAGTGTTGAACACAGTGAGGACGCCGTGGACCGATGTGCGAAGACGATACCTGACGGACTTCAAAAGATCACTAAGCGACTGGATGGGTGGTATCTCTGGAGCAAATACTGGAGTCCAACATAAGCGAATTGAACAAATAGGTGAACCATCTCAGTAACATTATTAAGTTCTTGGGCTTCGGTACTACGTCATTCTTTCCACACTCTTCAGATCCAATATTTCCGTCTTCTTCCGGGAGAAAGTTGTCTACTAAATGTGCAACCTGTTCCCGGAAGAAGGCCTCAGCAATATCTTCAGGCATCGAATCTGAATAGTCTGCAAAGAATATCGCGGTACCAAAACCGAATAATATTTAATACTATCGACAGCGGCAGCGAAAGCTTATGATCTTGGGACACTTGCCTCAAAGTAAGCCATTGGAATGAAAACAGAAGTGCATTACAAAATTCCTTCGTTTTCTTTGTTCCTTTTCAACGGATGATTTTCACTTTTTTTTTCAGAAGTACGTGTGTTTAGGAAGCCCAGCGAGTTAATCACTATCTCTTCCTCGATCTTCCCGCACTTCTCTTGGCGATGCTAGTTTAGGAAACCTTTGAATCTGTCTACTTACATCTGTGTGTCGGTTTCTCTCCACACAACCACCCACTAACACAGCTAAATTGTGTGTGTGTGTGTGTGTGTGTGTTTTTTATCTTAAACAGCTTGAAGGTGACTGATCGTATCATAGAATCGAACGCCATCTAGAATGTTCAATCTAAATATCTGGAAGGCTGCGACCAGTGGAAGGTGAGACGATCGGACTAAGGGCGACCGCGCCATCCAAATCAAAGAAGTTCAAATTGAATCATCTGGTTCAATATCTGACGTACAGCGCACATCGCTCAACATGTTCCTGTACCGCTTTATCTAGCCATACTATTATCAAGTGTTTAGTGGAAAGAGATTTCGTGTCACTTTTCATTAGCTGCCGCTCACGTACTCTAGCGATATTAAACAACAAAATAAACGCTGGATTACCCAGAACTTGAGTCAGAGTGCATTTAACGCCGAACCTAGGTTGCATTCGTGTGCCAAGTCCCGTCGAATCTGGACATTTAGTTGTGAATATCAATCCTTAGGCCCTGTGGTGAGGACCTTATAGTTGTAAACCACCTTACTTTCCAACGCACATAAAACCCATCTTCGGAAAACCTAGCATTGCAGGAGGTCCACCTTTCTACATCATAAGGAGCACTTACTTCAGTCGGTAACAGCCCATGACATGTGATTTAATGAAAAACATGGATATCGCTCCTGAGATTCTGAAATCATCTGTGTATACGACGTCATAGTATCGTCTTCTCTTTCTCTCCGCTTCGCGCCAAACATGCATTTAGAGAGAACAATGGATTCGCCGACAATGCCGACTTCCTCGTAAGAGGGTAACGCCCAGATAGAGCGTTATCTATGCAACTTTCACGTTCTTGACAGCTGTTACCCAACCAATTTGTTCTTTGGTACAGTGTGGCGAAGAGTTATAGCTGTTACTGAGATAGGAAAGCGATTCTTTCTCACGAAATGCATTTTGTATGCTGTTTCTCAACTTGATGGCATTTCCATATCAAACAGCGGAGTGTATTAATAATAGATAAATCCATATTCTTGAGTACATTCTGCCATGGATTACTTAGCTTTTTTTCAGTAATGAATCTTACCCTTACCTAATATTCAAATCCTGAATACCTGAGCCAAAACATAGGAAGCGTAAGGGGCAAAGACCGAGACAATATTGCAACGTGTCACAGGCAATATCCTAAAATCAGATTTTTTTTATTTTAACTGGCCTGAGGTACCATATTCGGATTTTAATTAGAATTTGTCTTCTTTAACACTTAGCTGTAATGTTTAGACAGTGATTAATGTAACCCAAAGCCAGAAGTGAGAGTAATATAGTTTTACACGTAGGCAAGAAAATTCCAAGAAACTTTTGCCGAACTCAAAGTTAGGGTTTTGTACATTACACTGGTTTCACTGTGGAGTCCTCACTGACTAAACCAGTAAGTGCGCATTTCCTCACCAGAACTGTCATCAGGAGTGTTTTATCAGTACGGGAAGTCTTGTACAGTGTATGTTTTTGCAAATCACAGAGAAAGTCCTCATAAATCTATAATCCACGTGATTTGAACGTGAGCAATTTAAGCTAATTAAAAATTGCGTAGTTTTGAGTACGTTTACGGTCTAATGCGTGAAGAGAGGGACAGATATTTAACTAAAGGTTTCAAAAACGTAAAAAATGAAGAAAAAAAGAAAAGAGAGAATGTTGGCCATGGGTAGGCCCCATCTATTTACTGCCTTCTCTTCATTCCTTCTAAAGGATGAGTGGAATAACAAAAGGACAATTAAGTGCTACAGCTCTTTTTGTCCATATCAAACTGACGTACATCTGCAAGTTAAGATAATTTTTTTGATAACCACAATATGCTCAGTAAAAAACCTACGAAAGATCAAACTCATTTTTGCCGCTACATCTCGGCAGCAGACCACCTCTTATGGAGTTTAGAACTCGGTCCGCGGGAATTTCTTTTATGTCCTGCTGTCGTGGGACAACCCTGTACAGTTTCACTGGAGTAGCAATGATACTTCACCACCAGATTCTGGCGCATTTTAAAACTGAGACTGAAACTAATATCTAGAAACAGTACTCGGAAAGGATAGAAGGAAAACCATTGTAAGTTACGCCGCACAAAATATCACACTTTAAAAAGGGCTCAGTTTACAAATTTAGCATCAGACAGCTGTTTCGCAATACATACAGATACGAGAATCGCGACGGTTGCGTCACTGACAAACAGTGAAGATTTAATACGACAATATCAGTTTTTAATGGTGTGCAAACTTTGACCAACGTCTTTTCGCGATTATCCAAATTCGTTCTACGTCTCCGCTGGGTAAAACAGAAAAACAAATAAGAACTACGCTTCTTACGCAATTCGTTAGTTTCCACGACTGAGGCACGGATCAGGTTTTCAGACGGAGTCTGACGTGAAATCTGAAACGATCTCCGCCGTTGCGTAACTGAGCCGCGCTGAACTTAGGACGTCCGCGGGCCGCGTGATCTCACGGACCCGTTGCCGGATGAGACCCCAGCAGCACCGGTTTGCTGCAACACACTTACGGCCGGTTCGGGAGAAGAGGCGGCGTATCGCCTGGTAATTGGTACCAAAGCACACAACATCCCAAATACGTGGACGGAGGTGAGCAGGTTCTCCCCTCGCTTCACCGTCTCCCCGAGCGTCAGCGAGGAGTCGTTCGCCTCTGTCCCAATTCAGTGGATATCAGAGCCATCAGTGCGGCACATTTGGCGAAGTAAGAACTTTGAGGCTTTGCACAATCTTTAGCTCAACTGCACTCCCAAGTGAACAATGATTCAGGTGAATGCAAAGAGTAACAAAATGGGCCGACAGTTGTAATACTTAGAACCGCTGTTATCATTCACGTAACGTCTCACGGACTAATTTTTAGTTATTAATTTCTTGATTTCGTTACGAATGTAAGCAAAATTCTTTTATTTACTTAATCTTCAGTACATTAGTTGCTTTTGTTGTTCCCCTGTTCCTGCTAATGCCATTCTCGATGTACAATCAAATACCGAGCGTGACAGCGATCGTGGTTAACACATTCTTCTTCCGAACGTCTATAATAAAGTTTTTTTCCGTTTTCACATTCGATCTCATCAAGCGAATACTGGAATGGTTCTTTGGAACAGCATCGTTCCCTATCCCTCCTCTCTAACATCCTCGACGTCAAACTCCGCCCTTTCTTCGTTCGCTCCTACCTAACGCCCCGTGGCCCAAATGAATGTATTAGAACAAAGACTGGCGACTGTTCAGAAATAAAGCATATTCCAAGGAACGTAAACACTCCACGTATTTCATGAGCAGTTCAAGATACCGAATCAGTGGTATTACCAAGGGGTAAGGCGCTAACGCCGGGGTAGTCTCTTGTAGAAACTCTTGAGACAATGATCTAACAAGAAATGTAAGAAATGAGGCTTTTTTTAAAAAATAATTATACAGGCTTACTTTTTAACGGCAATGGGGATCTGTAGAAAACTATCCGCAGAGATCGGGAAATGTGGAACTGAAAGGACCATCGCTGATGTCAGAGTGTGGTTCTGCCGTGTAAACAGCACCCACGTATACTACGGATGTAATCATTCTTAAGTTCGAGTTTACGCTCTTCTCTACATGTACCAGAATCCTTCAGAAAAACACGCTTAACACAACATTAGTACCAAAATTATGTATAATCAATGCGCTGAAAGGAACGCAGTGAAGGTTAATAATGGCGATATTGGACCAGGCCATGGAATTTGTACTCATAGAAACTGAAGCAAAGCCGATCGTTGTGGCCGAGCGGTTCTAGGCGCTTCAGTCTGGAACAGCGCGACCGCTACGGTAGCAGGTTCGAATCCTGCCTCGGGCATGGATGTGTGCGATGTCCTTAGGTTAGTTAGGTTTAAGTAGTTCCAAGTTCTAGGGGACTGATGATCTCAGATGTTTAAGTCCCATAGTACTCAGAGCCATTTGAACCATTTTTGAACTGAAGCAAAGAGAAGACACTAAACCAAACAGAGTATGACAATCTCCTTGTAAAATATACCACTATTTACAGCAAGGTATAACATGTAGTAAGAGCCACGAAGCACAGACGGGCTTATTGACTAACTATTGCTCAACTGAATCTGTTTGAAATTTTCGCTTTCGTCTGAAGTAAAATTTGATGATCAAAACCAACTTCACGACTTGCTTGCTGGATATGAAAGTATAGACTGAAGAGGTGCAGTTAGTTTTTTAATCAAGATGGAGTACCTAGCGTTAGAAGTAAGAAATAGTGTCTGCAGCAGCATCTTCACAAGACAATCGTCTTAATGCGTCCTTCAAGCACTGAACTTTTGCTAATGTCTATTTTTTTCCAGTTAGATCATCGTTAAAACAGTTTCTGTCTCGGAAATCTGATCAAACTTTTTATTAGAGCACATTTCATGAGTTTCTCTGGATGTTTGCTCAGTGTATTTCCATTTCAGTTTTATAACTGTCTGACATCCTCGTGTGTTCTCTGAACATTTTATTTAACATCCTGTGGTTTCCTGTAGTTTCAACATTCTTTTCTATTTTCCGATTTGCAACTTTTTGGTCGGTTTGCGCGATTGCACTCCGTGTCTGCTGCCGTAGTTCATAGCCTGCTGTAAATGGTGAGTAACTGGGATATTTTCTGTCTTGCTTCATTCGCTTATCCAGTGAAGAAAAAATAACTATCTATATACTTCTCTATGCGCTCTGAGTCCATTTATCTTATTCTAATGATCCCTGCGCGAGATGTAGCATGGTGGCAGCACAATGCTCGCAGTGTTTACTTCGAACAAGGATTCTCGAAATCAGCGCAACTAGGTTCCTTGAGAACAACGTTATCTCTCTTCTAGGATGCTCATTTACGTTTCCTGAAGATTTCTGTTACACTTTCGGATGGTGTACGTCGACCTGTAACGTTTCCAGCAGCGTTTCTCTCAATTCTGTTATTGCCTGTTATGCCTACTTGCTAAGGGCTCTAAACCCTGGCAAAAGGTACTCAATAACCAGTAGTAGAAGAGTCGCGCGCCATTTCCTTTACAGACGCACTATGCTTTCGCCAGTATAAACAAATCTAAATCTCCCATCGCCTTCTCCAACACTAGTTTTACGTGATCGTCACAATCCACAATCAGATTTCAGCGTAGTTTTTAAATAGTTAAGCGGTGTGAATTGCTCAAGATGTTCACCACTACTCTTGCCATCAGGTAATACGGGCGTTCAATAAGCAATCCTACACAATTTTTTCTATGCCAGATTGGGTTGAAAATAAAAATGCGGATTTTGTTGTGGGATATTGTGGAATATTTCGGCTTCCGATAGGTGGCGGCGCTATACGTAGCTGTCATTGAGTTTCTTTTGGAGGAAAACCCGAGCATCACAGATATTCATAGGCGCTTGCAGAATGTCTGCAGACATCTGGCTGTGAACAAAAGCACGGTGAGTCGTTGGGCGAGGCGTGTATCACCGCACTAGAGGCGCTCGAACCTGTCCGATCACCAGCGTAGCGGCCGGCCGCACACACACGTGATTCCTGCCATGTCAGAACGCTGGACGCTGATTCGAGGTGATCGACGTTTGATAATCACCTTTCTGCACAACTGGACATCTCTGTTTTTAGTTCTGACACTCGTCAACTAGCTGAGGCACTCAAAGGCTTGTGCCCGCTGGGTTCCCTGCCGCCTAACGGAAGACCATAAACAGGAACGAAGTATCATCTGCGCGGAATTGCTTGCGTGTTACGAGACTGATCGTGACAATTTTATGTCGAACATTGTCTGGTGTTGAAACGCTGGTTCGCTACTTCGAACCGGAAACAAAACACCAATACATAGACGACAATGTTTAAAGCCGCACCCTCAGCCGCTAGCTATGGCGACGGTCTTCTGGGTCTCTGAAGGGTTCTGTTTGATGTCCTACCTCATGGTGCAAAAATCAGCTCTGAAACGTATTGTGCTAAATTCAGCGAACTTAAGAAATGATTTCAAAGTGTTCGTTGCCACAAAAATGCAAACGAACGTTTCCTTATCCATGTCAACGCAAGGCCTCACGCAAGTCTGCGCCCCCATCCATCCTGCAGCCCGGATCTCGCACCTTCCGACTTCCATATGTTAGGTCCAATGATGGATGCACTCCGCCGGAAGCAGTACGTTGATGATGGGGAGATTATTGATGCAGCAAGACGTTGGCTCAGACGTCGACCAACGGAACGGTACCATGTGGGCACACAGTTCCTCCCAGTAAGGTGGCGTAAGAGCGTCGCATTGAAAGGACATTATGTTATAAAATATAGTTTTTTAGACAAACTAGTGAGGAAAAATATGGTGTACTGGAAACCTGAATAAAACCAACCTGCTTTCAGAAAAAAAAGTTTTACATTACTTACTGAACGCCAATCGTACTATCCGGGTCCATTCTTGAGATCATCTAATCTTTATATGAAGATAGTAACTATTCTCGAAAGAACAGGTACCATTGACGACCGTGCAGCTTCTCTAGAATAAATTATAATTAATTGAAACCCTGAGCTGCCAACAAATGTTGTTGACATACCTTGATGGGGACAGCTGAAAATATGTGCCCCGCCCGGGACTCGAACCCGGGGCCTCCTGCTTACATGGCAGACGCTCTATCCATCAGCGCCACCGAGGACACAGATGAATAGGGCGACCGCAGGGACTTATCCCTTGCACGCTTCCCGTGAGACCCACATTCCCACGCATGTAGATTGTGGACAGTTGCGCTATTCATCGGTGTCCTCGGTGGCTCAGACGGATAGAGCGTGTACCATGAAAGCAGTAGATCCCAGGTTCGAGTCCCGGTCGGGGCATACATTTTCAGCTGTCCCCCTTAAGGTATGTCAACACCATCTGTCGGCAGCTGGGGGTTTCAAATGATTATCATGTGATCTAATCTTTATCCATTTAAGCAGGTGGAAATTTTCTTCAAGAATTTCTCCGTCTCATTTAATCCCCCTCCACTTCTTCTTCGACATTACGCTGTCTAGTTGCTGCCACGATAGCTACCACGTCATCGTCAACCCGGAGTCTGGGCTGCCCGCCTCCCGCAGAGCTTTCCCCGGAGAGCATTGTCCCTCCCCGTGGCGTCTCTCGCAGAGCCCTGTAACGAGCCCGCGACCACGCTGAGTTACGGTACACGCCCGCCATAGTCTCCGACTGACTCCACCTCTGTTTCTCTTTAGCGTACAAGCACCACAACCATAAATAACGGCGCAGGCAATTTTCACAAAGCTGCTCTGTCTCTCACCTACTCACGGATTGCAAACGAATTCTGCCACAGCCCTCAATTTTTCATGTCGTGCCTTTTCAACTTTCTTCCTCCTCTTCCAGTGGTCCGTCTACGTTCCAAGAAATGAACTGAAGAGTCATTTATAACAAATAGTAACAGTATTTAAGAAACCATCATTTCCTGTCTTTCTTTTCTAACCAGACGTAAACTGACTTGTAGGAAAATCTGTAATCATCTCACTCAAAAAATTCTTCGTGGTGAAGACAATGCTCGGAAGAAAGTGCCTTTGGGTTGAACGGTTCCTTAGCGGCAGAAATTATTATTGGCTTAATCTCACAAAACTAGTTAAAGAAAACAGAACGTAAGCTTAATATATAAGACAATTTCCTAAATAGTGTATAAATTTGGTGTTTCACTTCATATGCTCATGTCTATTTTTTATACGGATACTTTTTCGAGCCATAACTTAATCAACTATTACGTTCTGTGGTGTGATAAACTTCACTTACATATGGATCTAAATGCCAATTTTTCTTGAAGTTTGCATCTTCTCAGTCACTGACTGGGCATTTGTAAAATCTTTTATCTTTAATATTTACCAAGGCATAAGCGCGAAATGTACCAAAGTCTGAGACGGGTACATACAATAACAGCGATGTTATTAATAGGCCTACAGCGTGTCCGGTCTACAGGTGTGCAGAAACATTTGTCTGTATTTCAGTACCTATTGAGAGTTATAACTTTATTTGTCCGACATCGTACACAGGAACTCAAACATTTTAGTCATATTGGTACAGTACAATGAGGGCACCGTTTGTGAGTCAACAGATATCTAAATGGTATCTCGTGCCACATCTTCATAAGCATGACACGTGTTGTGGCTTTTACTGCGGCGTACAACCGTTACATCCGTTGTTTCAAATCTACCAAGTCTGGAACCCTTGTTCTGTAAACAATGTCCTTGGTAAACTTCCATTCACTGAAATCGAGAGAAGTCATATCGGGAGACCGAGGCTGCCAGGCAATGGGTCCCACATTCCGATCCATCGTTCATTAAACGACTCATGGAGAAATGATACAACGTTGTCCCCATGATAGCGAAAGGAGTGAGCACAATCATGCGGAAAAATGACGTCGGGAGACATCTGTGTGACTGCATAGTTCGCCAACATGTCGAGACACCTGTGGCGTGTCACTGGCGCGCATACTGGTGAGGATCACACATCTTTGAGAGTGTCTCTACCGACTGCGTACTCACCCTACGACAGAAATGTCGAGTTACTTCGTTATTAGGATTTGTTTTTGTATACATCTAGCCTGGTTCGAACCCTGCCTCTGGAATGGATGTGTGTGATGTCCTTAGGTTAGTTAGGTTTAATTAGTTCTAAGTTTAGGGGACTGATGATCGCAGATGTTAAGTCCCATAGTGCTGATGATCTCAGATGTTAAGTCCCATAGTGCTTAGAGCCATTTGGACCATTTTGAACCTCTAGCCTGGACACCCAGTACGTGCAATGCATGGTAATCGCTGTATAACATCGGCCTTAATCTGAGGACGAAATTGCCGAAAAAGAGTACGTATGGAGCAGCAGTAGTGAATCACGGGCAGTGGGGAAACACGAAAAGATGACATTCGAAAACATTTTAGTATGTATTGCTATAGGAGGATTTTCAAAATGAGGCGGGCTGACAAAGAATGAGAAGGTTCTCCGCAATATCAGCGAAGAAGCGAACATAAGGAAAACACTGACAAGAAGAAGGAAGATGACAGGTCATTTGTTAAGACATCATAGAATTACTTTCACGCTGCTAGATGAAGTGTAGAGGATAAAAACTGTAGGGGATGGCAGGTACTGGGGTACATCCAACAAATAACTGAAGTCGTAGGGTTCAAGTGCTAGTCTGAGAAGTTGACACAGGAGAGGAATTCGTGGGGAAAAAAAAGCCACCATAATGACGCAGAACTCAGTTTTTGCTATCACCCTCCGCTTACTGTAACATGTAGCCTTCTGCCTGTGAATCCACTTCCGACTCTACCCAAATATCTTAACCTAATTTATTTTCGTTGTGAGTTGCTAATGTGGCACTGAAATGAAAACATTTCGACAAAAACCGAGAAACCTTGTCCAATAGGTCGTGTCCGCTTCAGTCCATATCTTCATCAGAAAGCGTTAATCCCCACTGTTACCCCTTAACGTAAATGATGATATAAAATCGCACATCATAGCAGTAAGGAAAGAAAGATCAGAGTTTAACGTCCAACCGACAACGAAGTATTTAGAGACTGACCACAAGCTATTAACCAAACGGACGTTGAACCTTGGTTCTCTTGTCTGCTACCTCGCTTCGTGACATTGCAACAATAGGTATCAGAAAGAGTGCATTTCGCCTTATTTAACATTGGTAAAAGCTTACGCAGCGTTCGTTCAGCAACGTGGGTGTTGACATACGCTTTGGCAACCAAACAGCAGTTACATAGCATCTGCAGACTTTCCAGTACTTGGAAACGTATCTGAACTCGCCAGACAGTCGTTCTAAGCAAGCGGTGCGTCATTTCTTATTGCGAACTGATTTTCCCTTCAATGCGTGGAAGACATATTCAGTATGCGGCCCACTTTCACATGATTACGGCAACAGTTCCCTTAGCAGCATTCGCAGAATGCTACCACTAACATAAAAAAAATGCACGCCTTTAACACGTGTCTCTCTATCCTGACTTTACTATTGAAATCTTATCAGGTATTATCTCCGCAATCGCGAAAAATAAGTTGAAGCGCGCAGCTAACTTCGTACTTGTATCACTGCTGAAAGGCCGTTTACCACCAGCCCATACAGGTTCACTTGAAGAGCGCTGTCACACAAGATAGGCCAATCACGGCCGGTCTGAGTATGAGTTGGAAGTGGTTTCCCTGAAAACCTTGTCTGATTACCTATTTTGGCCGTAAGAACAATACACGAAAGACCCAACCGCGGTCACACATGAAAAAATTTATCGGATTCGTTGACACGACGTTCAATCTTAAGATGTGAAGGGAAGAATGGCATTCGTACACCGAAATGTGACATTTTATAATAACGGATCGTCACTGATCGAACGACACTGAAGTACAAATGAAACGCACAAAATTGTTGATTTCCGACGTTGTTGATTTAGTTAACCGGTTTTCAGCGTACAAGACCATCATCTGACTACAGCTCGCGTCGCTAAGGAGGGTATAGTACTGATGAACAGCTCTGAAAAACATTACACTTGGAGAGTGAGGTGCAAAAACAGAACACATGCGACCTTTGGCGCAAGAATCAGTTAACATGACAAAATATTCCACCACAGCCCCATTATCTATCTGTTACAGGATTAGTAACAAAAAAAGTAGTGAACGCAACACGAAACAGATTTCACAGAATTTTCAACTCATAATTAAGCCACATTATGTCTCCATTAAGTGAAGAGGAACACTTGCAGCTGCAAATAAAGTCACTGAGACCGCAAAATATACGTGGCTAAAGAAACTGTTGCACTGTCGGTGACCAACCTTATTTTGCTTTGTGTAGCATTTTTTTTTCTTCTCTTCAGAGTTACTTACCACTACTGTAGCGTCTTCGATGAAGATAATAGGTTTAGTATGGCGACGGCTTTTAAGGCACAATCCGGATAACAGAATAAATTCTACTGTGGTACATCGACAATTTTGTGCTTTTGATTTATAGCTATGGAGTTGTTTTACGAAGCAGTGACGGGAGAAGCAATTGCCTTATGTAAATCAATATGTCAACTCTTTTTTTTCTACACTGGGTGCTGAACTAAGTTTACATTAGCTTTTGTATTACTTTTTCCTAATTTCTGTTGTTTGTAATACTAGTATTTTAACGTTTGAGTGGTTACCTATAAGCTAATGTGCATGCAATTTTCCTTTGCCATTTTTTTTTTTTTTTCACTGTCAGTCGGGTGTTTCTGTCCTATCACTTGAAAGAGCCATAGGTTTTTATTACAAGCAGTTTAAACTACTTTCATTTTTACCTTTGCAGATGCTGTTGCTACCACTGCTACCACCATGATTTTACTATACGAACTATCATTACTATAACGTAAGTTATAAATGATAATACTATAGTTCTACAACAAATACTTTAGATGACATTTTGGGTGGTGATCTACACTACTGGCCATTAAAACTGCTACACCAAGAAGAAATGCAGATGATAAACGGGTATTCATTGGACAAATATACTAGAACGGACATGTGATTACATTTTAACGCAATTTCGGTGCATAGATCCTGAGAAATCAGTACCCAGAACAACCACCTTTGGCCGTAATAGCGGCCTTGATACGCCTGGGCAATGAGTCAAACACAGCTTGGATGGCTTGTACAGGTACAGATGCCCATGCAGCGTCAACACGATACCACAATTCATCAAGAGTACTGACTGGCCACCATTGACCAGACGTTTTCAGTTGGTGAGAGATCTGGAGAATGTGCTGGCCAGGGCAGCAGTCGAACATTTTCTGTATCCAGAAAGCCCCGTACAGGACCTGCAACATGCGGTCGTGCATTATCCTGCTGAAATGTAGGGTTTCGCAGTGATCGAATGAAGGGTAGAGCCACGGGTCGGAACACATCTGAAGTGTAACGTCCACTGTTCAGAGTGCCGTCAATGCGAACAAGAGGTGACCGAGACGTGTCACCAATGGCACCCCATACCGTCACGCCGGGTGATACGCCAGTATGGCGATGACGAATGCACGCTTCCAACGTGCGTTCACCGCGATGTCACCAAACACGGATGCGACCATCATGATGCTGTAAACAGAACCTGGATTCATCCGAAAAAATGACGTTTTGCCATTCGTGCACTCAGGTTCGTCGTTGAGTACACCATCGCAGCCGCTCCCGTCTGTGATGCAGCGTCAATGATAACCGAAGCCATGGTCTCCGAGCTGATAGTCCATGCTGCTGCAAACGTCGTCGGACTGCTAACAGTCGTTGGATCTCAACCAACGCAAGCAGCAATGTCCCGATACGATAAACCGCAATCGCGATAGGCTACAATCCAACCTTTATCAAAGTTGGAAACGTGATGGTACGCATTTCTCCTCCTCGCACGAGGCATCACAACAACATTTCAACAGGCTACGCCGGTCAACTGCTGTTCGTGTATGAGAAATCGGTTGCGAACTTTCCTCACGTCAGCACGTTGTAGGTGTCGCCACCGGCGCCATCCCTGTGTGAATGCTCTGAAAAGCTAATCATTTGCATATCACAGCATCTTCTTCCTGTCGGTTAAATTTCGCGTCTGTAGCACGTCATCTTCGTGGTGTAGCAATTTTAATGGCCAGTATAGTAGTACATTGTGTTGCATTACAAACATTGCTAGATTGCGTATCATCTCTGGTTTTTGTGTACGTTCTGTACCAGCTCAACCGTGCTATCGGATCCATCAATATCTTGCTGCGTCCAGACCACATGGGGACGGAATCACCGACTCTTCCAGTAACTGCTGGCCCCACCTCCCTTCACTGTTCCGTGAATGGGCTATCCGGCCTCGTCCTCGTTCCCTACTGGTCTGATAAATTCGGGCGGGACGTGCGCTCGTCATACGCGGACGCCATCCACGATGTCCGAACGCAAGCCAATGAAGGACACTGACGAGTTCCGTCCTGCCGAACGGAGCGGGTGCCTGCTGTAACTGAGACAACACGTCAGAACGGAATGGCACCCCGTAATCAGATAGCAGAAACACGGCTCCGCGTACAGTGCCTTATGTGGAGACGCATGGCATGCAGAACGGTGGACGTCACGTTCGCACCTAATCCGGTCGGAAAAAAACCACGCACGGCTGCGGGCAACCCGTCGGATTGGGCGCCCAAGGGCCTGGCTGAGGCCATCCGTGGCGCCTTCCCTTCACCAGAGCTTATCAGTGACGCTCTGGAAATGTTAATGCCCAGTTCGTGTGGCCCGCGTTAGCCGCCGCCGTCGTTCGCGTGCTGCTGTCTGCCATTTGGGGGCCGGCACCGGACCGGACACGCCTGCCGCAGACCAACGGCGGAGGGCCCGGCCGCATAGCTGCCCACCTCCAGCTGTTCAGGTCTCACACAAAAGATTCAGTAGTAAGCACCTGAGTACGGGCAAACGACAAAGAGCAACTGTCATACATTACACCGTACATTGTTGATATTATTGTCGCGTCTGCAGCCGTATCATGCAGTCGTCTAAACTAGGTTCCGTTCGAACAGGCCTCGGATGTCCTATTGTTGCCGACCGACAGCCAGGTCATCCTCAGACAATAAGCATCATTGGATGTGGATATGGAGGGGCATGCGGTCAGCACACTGCTCTCCAGACTGTTGTCAGTTTTCGTGACCGCAACCGCTACTTCTCAACCAAGTAGCTCCTCAGTTGGCATCACAAGGGTTGAGTGCACAGCGCTGGGCAGACCTGGACGGTCACCCATCCAGCTGCTAGCCAAGCTTGACAGCGCTTAATTTCGGCGATCTGACGGGAAACAGTGTTACCACTGCGGCATGGCCGTTGGCCATGCAGTCATATATACACGATATTTCCTCGGTCCATCCGGCCGCCGGAGAGAACGCTGTTGGTTAATCGCGTCAGAACTGATTCATAGCGTGAGCGACGGTCCTTCTACACGCAGCTGAAGAACAGCGCGAGCACCAGAAAACGTCTTCTGCTGCCCCTCAACCCAAGTGAAGGTACAACACCACCACCACCACCACCACTGACGGAGGCTGGCAAAAACGGTGATTCTTTATCGACCAAGTCAGCGACCGTTAGCTTTTAATACAAAAAAAAACAGGATTACGAACCTTAAAAATGGTTCAAATGGCTCTGCTCACTACGGGACTTAACTTCTGAGGTCATCAGTCCCCTAGAACTTAGAACTTCGTGAACCTAACTAACCCAAGGACATCACACACATCGATGCCCGAGGCAGGATTCGAACCTGCTACCGTAGCGGTCGAGCGGTTCCAGATTGTAGCGCCTTGAATCGCTCGGCCACCCCGGCCGGCTTACGAACCTTAATTAACGGACAACCCCTGTGTCTGTTTATAATGTTCTCTGTCAGTCTACATGGTGGGTTCTTAAAACATAGTCCGCATAGTGAGACGCAGCGGCAACCATTTGTGTCTTAACATACGACATTCTGTACCCCTCAGTAAGATAGGGCTCCGCCACGGCAAATTTCTCAGACTGCAACCAACGTGCGTGGCGATGGAGCTCAATACTCGCACATTTCACGTTGATGGTTCAAATAGTTTGGCCAATATACGTTATCCTGTAATGCCAAGCGATTTGGTGAACGCTGCACTCCAAAAATGTTCAAATGTGTGTGAAATTTTATGGGACTTAACTGCTAAGGTCATCAGTCCCTAAGCCTACACACTACTTAACCTAAATTATGCTAAGGACAAACACACACACACACACACACACACACACACACACACACACACACACACCCATGCCCGAGGGAGGACTCGTACCTCCGCCGGGACCAGCCGCACAGTCCATGACTGCAGCGCCCTAGACTGCTCGGCTAATGCCGCGCGGCGCTGCACTCCCTCAATCTTATCGTTCGCCAAACCAAGGAGCGGTCTAATCTTAGCTGGCTGACGAAATACACTTCCGATTTCATCTCTTTATCAGATCAGTTCCTTATGTCAGGATATGCTCCCACTGCACTGATCTATATGTCACCAGTTAATACGCCGGCAAAGTCGACGTCGACACCTTGTGTTCCTAAACGAATTCCACACTTCAACTATCTGAGGGAAAAGTAAGGAAGATTGTTGCACCCCTCCGTTGCTACCCAGCGAAACAAATCCAGGAACACTGGGTAATGTATTTTGTAACAAAGGCTAGAAGTATGTAACGAAGCAAAAGGCGAGTACCCTATGTAGAGCGCAATAAATGACAACAGATAAAAAATAGTCACCCCAGCATACGCCTTCCTAGTACCTTTGAATACCGAGCCTAGCCCTGATAGTGGACTCAGTTCAACGAGGAAGATAATCCACGAGTATCTTCAGGTGTGCCATGTACAGCTGAAGTCCCTCACTGATAGCTATATCCCACAGAGTTACCAAAAGGCGGGATGCTGACTGGTATGTTTCACCCGCTGTTCGAAATCGTCCCACACATTTGCTAGGCAATTAAGATAGACTGACTTAGCGATTCAGTCGAGGTACTATCCTGTACCCGATTGTTCGTCAAATTACGAACGTATGCGTACAGCCCCGTAAATAGGGATGTTGTCATCTTACAATACGGAAGTGTTCACAACATACTCATCACGAAAATGTACATGAAAGGAGTACACTCGTTTGCCGATAAAGTCAAAACAAACGTCATGGTTCATGCCGAAGGTAACCCGAGTGAATGGGCACGCCCGAAACATCACATACCACCGTCCGAATTACATCCTCCGCTGGCTGAACACCCCTGTGGGCCGTTGGTGCACTCGACATCAAGGAAAGGAAGATTGGGGTTTAACGTCCCGTCCACATCGAGGTCATTAGAGACGGAGCAGAAGCTCAGACTGTGCCAAATATACGGAAAGAAATCGGCCCTGCCCATTCAAAGGAACCATCCAGGCAGCTGCCAGGACCGATTTGGGTAAATCACGGTATCATAAATCTGGATGGACGTACGCGGATTTTAACCGTCGTCCTCACGAACCCGAGTCCAGTCTAATGGCCACTGGGCCACCTCGTTAGATGCATTCGACACTCAATCAGTCATTTGAAAATAGGCAATATCGCAACTCATCGGATCACACTAAACGCCTCCAGTCGCTGCTGTTTAGTTTCCCTATCGTTTGGCAATCTGAAGGCGCGCATCTGTAATGCGCTGTGAGCAATGGGCTTTTGTGAGGTACCCGATCCTAAATGCCCATTGTATGCAGTTCCTTTCGTAATGTTCGCTACGAAACTGCAATCACTGGCAGCAGCAAATCGGGTTTGAAACTAATTGTTATTCATCAGGCTTGACTTGCCTTCAGTCCCTATCGGTTAATATCCTTTTAAGACCACTCTTCACACTGTCTCACATGGCTGCGATTGGTAAACAAGTCATTGTAGGTACGTTGGGCAGTCAAAGTTGACACGTCAACAAATCGGGCAGCTGTATTCAAGGAGTGCTCACAGGCATATCCAAACGAAAGATGGTTCCTCTCTATCATTTCGTTACCTCTCCATATTGTTCTGTCTTATTGCGCTATTCCATACAACCGACCGGCACGTTCCAACCACTTCACTTCCAGACTTCTGTCTGTGGTGCTGTCAGCTAACAGCCTGGCAACAGTTCCACAAATGTACAGCATTGCAACATGATCAATGTGCGCTTTTAAGAGGATGATTAGTATTTCGTCCTGTGAGCTTATTTAACTACATTCCTGCAGGAAACAAATCTTAAGTTTAGAACTTTTAATTTATACAAATCATGCAGGAAACGACTATGTTGCTGTCCCTAAGCAGAACCGTAACACAAGCCAATTGTAGCAGGCGTGTTCTTCAACAGGTACGACGTACGAAGTTGTTGCTAATCTACGAGCACATGAACTGCGTGCTCCGATTTGTGTAGAAACTTCGTACTTCCTTCTTGAGATTGTCGCAAGATGGTTTATTTATGATCAGCATTGATGAAAATAATCTTTTGAAATAGTCAACTAGTTTCTAACCACACAGTTTAATGTGTTTTAGAACAGAATACCAGCTTCCTGAAATTGTCGAGCAGCGTTAAACGACGGAATTTTGATGACGTGAAATTAATAATGGTAAACGTTAAAGATCGAATTCCATAGCCAAGCTCGTAGACTAATGAAAGTAGTAGTTTCGAAACCAAGGAAATTTTCATTTCCAGAACTTGGTATGCAAAGGAAAAAAAAAAAAAAAAAGAAAAAAAAAAAAAAAAAAAAAAAGAGTTGGTTAGCTTGCCATTCTTGATCAAAACCGTGCAGCAAAGTCCAGCGTTGTAGTCCAAAGAGGTAATAATCATATACACTTGTAATAAAAGTTCTTTTATTTTTAAGTGCTGAAATGACTAGGCGATACTGCGTGAAACGAAAGGCTAGAGCCGGCCGGGGTGACCGAGCTGTTCTAGGCGCTACAGTCTGGAACCGCGCGACCACTACGGTCGCAGGTTCGAATCCTGCCTCGGGAATGGATGTGCGTGATGTCCTTAGGTTGGTTAGGCTTAAGTAGTTCTAAGTTCTAGGGGACTGATAACCTTAGAAGTTAAGTCTCAAGTGATCAGAGCCATCTGAACCATTTTTAAAGGCTAGTGAAACATTAAACGGACTCCGACGGTCTGCTAAGATTCTAGCTGGAGGGACAGCTGAAATCAGTATACTTAGGAAGTCTAGTTACTATCCTTTTGGAAAATCGCTACAAATAATGTTTTTCTTGCATTGAAATGAAATTTAAATGATTGTGGCCAGTAAACAACTCTTAGAGGCTGTGCATCAACTTTTGGTCTTCGACTACCTCCGTAGTAAATGTGGAACACAACAGGTAAAGATCTTGTCTACTCCGTCAAGGTAATAATACACAGACTTCTTGTGACACAATGGTGACAGAATTTCAAGAGTGCAGTCATGCGGATGGAGGTTTTGCTAAGACTGTGAATAATTTCAGAGAAACTAGTGAACGGAGCAAAGCGTTCAGTTTCGTTACCCACGTTACAGTCGAGCGCCTTCTACGAAGACAAGTCGACCTCAGCGCACAATACTGACAAAAATGGAAAAATCCAGTCACGATTCACTGAGCTATGTTTTGACCATGAGACGCTCAATTATCTGCCAAAAGAGTTTGGCTGAAGGAAAAGCAGCACTTGTATCAATTTTGCCCTGCGTCTGGAAACGCGAGCTGCTGCCGAAGAAATGATGCTGTTCTAGCAAGACTGTTGACGAATGTTCTGAATGGAAGCACCCCATTCGGACTGAAGAGCGTATGTGTGTCGCAAATAATGAGAATAGTAGTTGCGTAAAGAAATGCGTAATTGTGGCGCTGTACTTCAGATTTTAGGGAGTTTTGAATCAACATATGAAAAAAGCTACAGCACAATATATCCTTTCCCATTTATGTCGACCACGTCTAATATGTTTTTTATTTTACCTCAAGGCAAAAATGTATTACGTAAATGTTATTTAGCTACCAGAGGACATAACCAGCAGACTGCTTTTCTTGCAACTTTGTGCGTTACGAAGATACGTACAGCAGAACCTATTTTAAATAGTACCCTATATTTTTAATTCGGTATCCACTTTTTACATCTACATTTATACTCCGCAAGCCACCCAACGGTGTTAAAAAATAAACCGTAGTATACTGGCACCATTCGCGTAAACAGGAACTTATTAGAAACCTAACAGAAAACTGTCTGACTCCCCCAGGCGGACAAATTGTGTTAGGCCGGTTAGCTGCACTGTGTGCTAGTAGAGAACAGTGAAAGACAACCTTGTATTGCGATTTCAGCAGTATCAGGTTTACGTGAATAGTCCACTGTGATGCATTTTCGAGCAAATCTTAAGGAGAGGAAGAGGTTTACCTAATGAAAAAGAGGTACTGGTGTTCAAATCTTCGTAAAGAACGTTACAAGAAAGGCAATTATGACGGTTGGTCTCTTCCTGGTAGCCAAACAACATAAAGTAGACATTTTTTATTTTACTTATGGAGAAAAGGTTATTTTGGTTGTCAAGTCACGAGGGACAGCGTGTTTATATCCTGGCTACTGGTTTCAAATACGAAACGAAGTCGATCGTCAATAACTTGAAACCAGTAACTTGTACAAAAACAGCCTTTTGAAGCAAATCCATTTCTCCATTTCAAAGCCACTTGTGCAGGTGATAATATATGGCTGTGAGCACTATGGGACTTAACAGCGGAGGTTATCAGTCGACTAGAACTTGTAACTACTTAAACCTAACTAACATAAAGACATCACGCACATTCATGCCCGAGGCAGGATTCGAACCTGCGACCGTAACGGTGGCGCGATTCCAGACTGAAGCGCCTAGAACCGCTCGGCCACTCCGGCCGACGCAGGTGATAATAGACTGCAGCGCTGTTGGCAAGCGGGGTGCACTCAGCCGGGAGAGCTGTGTGCTGACCACATGCCCCTTCGTATCCGCATCCAGTGACGGCTGAGGATGACACGGCTGCCGGTCGGTACCGCTGGGCCTTCGTGGCCTGATATGGCGCAGTCTAGTTTTAGTTTTTTAGTTTTTTAGTTTAACAAAAAAATACGAGTCACAGTCAGGCAATCTGCAAACTTCCTCACGCGTGTCTCCTCAGTATATTTCGTGAAGACGACTAGACGGCCGTCTGCAGCTCTCAATTCTCCAGTGGCCAGGTCGTGCCAGAAGATTGGTATGTGGACACGGAGGGCCTCGTGGGAAGTTTGACAAGGCGGGGCGCTTCCACGCGACGATGGGGAAATGTGCAGCGAGAGAAATCCGCGGAGGGTCCTCCCGCGTAGGTGTGACGCAACCTCTTCCGAGGAGCACACGCTCCTGGGAACCGCAGCGCTGGCTGGGTAGGCGGCGGGGCGTGGAGAGTGATTCACATCCCATGCCGTGGGTCGCTCACTTCTGGTCTACAACCAGTAAGGAAGTGAACCTGCTACTGTAACGTTAACACCTGTTTCTTCAAGCAAATTTTCCCAAGCATGTGTTCATGAAAACAGTGTCTTCAATAATTACCCTACACACTTTTCTAGCCGCTATCTCCAGAGCCCGCAAATTCGGGAGCACTATCTGGAATTAGACTGGAGGTAGTTTAAGTTTCCACCGCTATTTTTTCGACATGTAAAGGGTGAGAGACGTTGTGGCGAACACTTCATCTTCTAAATAAGAAAGAATTTCTTCGCCTAAACGACAAAAGCAGCCTTAGTGTCTCAGAGTAAGGAGCGTAAAACTGATGGCGAACGAGGGGTGGGGGCGGGTGAAGGGGGTGAGGAGGTGGAGCTAGCTTCAGCTTCGTGATTCCAAGATTCGATCAAGAGAACTGGACCATGTTGATATCAGATTTGTTCTGATATCGATCCCCATCCACAAGAATGGAAAAAAACTAACCTAGGTGAGATACAAGATAAATCCACGCCATCTCTTGAAGATAACGGCAGAACATCCCCATGATGGCTAGCGCAGTAATCAACACGTTACTCCTGTCTCTTGTTTACCGCTTGTAGAAGATTGTTAAACTGTTTTTAATTTGTCACCTTTGTCCCTCTAAATCAAACTGATTTTGAGCTTGAATATGCTGAGTTTCGCTCAGTAGATATAGATAAGTCACCACCACTCTATAGTTCAAGGTGCTATGAAGTACACTTCACTGCTGAGAACGGCTACCTTTTAATATCGAGCCGGCCGGAGTGGCCGAGTGGTTCTAGGCGATACAGTCTGGAACCGCGCGACCGCTACGGTCCCAGGTTCGAATCCTGCCTCGGGCATACATGGGTGTGAAGTCCTTAGGTTAGTTAGGTTTAAGTAGTTCTAAGTTCTGGGGGACTGATGACCTCTGTTAAGTCCCATAGTGCTCAGAGCCATTTTTAATATCGATGTATGAAGCGTATTCCTATAGAAAACATCGCGCAGCCAACACATCGCCCAGTATAAGCCAGCAGTCTTCTGTTAAACTTGATTATATAAATTAAAATATAAACACATTACCTAATAACTTACAGGTTTTCAGCCAAGTGAGCTCAACTACATGACCCTAAGTTTCGATGAGTGTCACTCCCGGGAACTTTGTACAGCCAGAATGAGGCTGGAAGGTAGGAGAGATTCTGGCAGGAGCGAAGCTGTGGTGATAGGATGTGAGCCATGCCTGAATGGTATAACCATTTAGACCACTGCTCGACGGACTGAAGGTTCCGGGTTCGAGTCCCGGTCTGGCACACAGTACTACTTTGGCAGGAAGTTTCAGCTTTATACGAGTTTAACTATCCAGAAAAGACGACAAATCATACGAAATGTAGCGACTGCGGAGCAATCTGCAGAACACTGACTTTGGTATGGGACAGCGGTCCTATCAATGTTGGAGCGTACTGCTGAGCAAGCCGGTGTTTGGCTGACAGGCTCGCCACGTGTGGACAGCAGAAGACGCGGCAGCAGCAGGCAAGGTGGGGCAGGCCGAGACGCCGGATGTTTTCCCGGCAATTACCTGCGCCTAAGCGGGCGCGTAATTGGCTTTCGGCACCGGTGCGTGTCGCCGCCCCGACCGCTGTACTCCAGCACACAGCATCCAGCGCACAGGACCAGAGCCTTTTCCCACACGACGCATCTCCATAAAAAGCACGTCTCCCCGTGGTTTCTGGCGGTCTGCGAGGTCGTGCGACAAAAAAATAAGTGTGTGATACGGCTCGTGAAAGACACGAAGTGTACGTAGGAGCTATCAACGTGCTGAAGTACTGTCGATTGTTGTTACAACTGGAAAATGGGCTAATAGTGGCACTGCAATAAAATTGCAGCATTTCGAAGGTATGTTTCACCTACAGCAACAGCAAAGGAAAACAAAGTGAAACTTGGAAAGTGTTTTAAACTGTAGTGTCTACACATAAAAACTTAAATGTTTGGCAATGACATAGTAATTGCGACGGCAAAGGATTTCGAAGACCAGTCGAGCAAAATATATAGAAGGTTAAAAATGGGAATGGATAGTTGCATAACACGAATATCAACAGAAGTAAAAGATGGGTAATGGAGCTATGTCGAATTAAATCACGGGAAGCTGAATAAATCAGATTAGGAAACGAGACAATATAAGAAATAGATAACTTATTATTTGGGCAGAAAAATGAGACGACCGTCGAAGAATGAAAGATATAAAAATGCAGAGTGGCAATGTCAACGAAAGCTTTCCTCGAGAAGACAAATATGTTGATTTTGTGAAGTCGAGTGTAGCCTCAGGTTCAAGTGAACGTGGACGAAAAAGAAAGAAAAAAAATTAAGAGGTACACCACCAGCACAATTGAAGCACGGTGGGTAGATCGAGTAAATAATTAAGAGGTACACCACCACCACCACCACCACCACCACCACCACCACCACCACCACAAATGAAGCACATCCTGAAAGGAAGCAAACTGGCCAGCCGGTGTGGCCGGGCGGTTCTAGGCGCTACAGTCTGGAACCGCGCGACCGCTACGGTCGCAGGTTAGAATCCTGCCTCGGGCATGGATGTGTGTAATGTCCTTAGGTTAGTTAGGTTTAAGTAGTTCTAAGTTCTAGGGGACTGATGAAAACAGATGTTAAGTCCCATAGTGCTCAGAGCCATTTGAACCATTCGAAGCAAATGGGAGTATATCCATCGAAAGGAAGTCCTTACAAACAGACCGAGGGATGTGGCGCAGTGATTAGTAAACTGAATTCGCACTCGGGACGACGACGGTCAAACCCGCGTCCGGTCATCCTGATTTAGGTTTTCCACAATTTCCCAAAATCGCTTCAAGCAAATTCCGGGGTGGTTCCGTTGAAACGGCACGACCTGTTTCGTTCCCCTTCCTTCCCTGAACCGAGTTTGTGCTCCGTCTCTAGTGACTTCGTTTTCGACGAAACGTTGAACACTAACCTCCTTCTCATCCTCCTTATAAACAGAGATATTTGTTTCACGAGTTGCTGGAATTTCTGCCCTGAATTCTAAGGCAAGTTTGATGACGATGCGATCAATTTCTGTTGCTTACCAGCTAAAACTTTCGATTCAGCTTAATTGCTGTATCCCACCCACATCACAGTTAGTCCACCTTACGCCTAGGTTTGATCCTGCCATTCTTGCCTTCAACCATCCCTGTAACTACAGCTGAACACTTCCTGTTGCTGCATTATACGCCAAGGCAGATTATCACATTGCAGTCGGCAAAAAAGGTAGCGTAACTCCGTCGAATGTTTCTCTGAGTCGTGCGACAGCTATAGATCTATTAAGCCTGTTGCACACGTTTACAATACTTCGGTAATAACTGATGTGTCGGTGAAGAACCATTAGTCAATGGCGTAAGAGGACGTTAATGAACACACGAGGAAAGATATCGTAGTTGTATTCAGAGTGTTTGTACCTGGCAAACGCGAAGGTGTTATTTTGTAAACTTATGCAATTTCTCAATATACGATACAGAATTTGTAAAAGGAAATGCTTCCAGAAAATAAGCTGCGTTTCGTAATAAAAACAGAACGAGTAAATGTACAGAAAAACTGAACTGAAAAACCCGCAAATCTTAAACTATATTTTGACATAGCTCCCCCGTTTTGTACGCACTTGCAATAGAGTGGGGCAAGATTTTGTATGCCTTCCTCATAGAACGTTTCCACTTGAGTGTCAACCATGTGGTTACAAGCTCTTGGAGGTCGCCATTGTTTTTCAATATTTGTCCACCAGGATTAGAAACACCTGGACGTAGCTAGTGGAGATGTCAGAGCTGTGCGGAGGGTGGTCACACTAGCTTGTAAGAATAGTGGTGTGTTATTAGCTGTGTGAAGTCATGCTTTGTCATGAACCAGGACCATACGATTTGTGGGTTCTCCGTGGCGCTTATTCTGTATTGAGCGACGCAGCTTCGCAAGCGCCTCACAGTAAACATTTCGAATGATCGTTTCACATCACGTAAAAATGCACCAGTAAAATGCCTTGTCTATCCCAAAAGACTGTACACATGGCTTTTCAAGGGGTCAAGATTTGCTTTGCTTTAATCTTTACAAGTGACATAGTGTGACTCTGTTCCATTGATTGTCGTTTGAATTGACGTGTTCCATAAGCGACCCACGACTCATCCATGGTCAATATCTTGCTTAGAATGTTATCGCCTTCTTTGTTGTAACGCGTCGAAAAATCAACTGCACTGCCCAGACCGTGCGTTTTGTATTGTTCTGTTAGAACGTTTTGCACCCAACGAGCACACAGTTTCCTAAAATTCAATTTTTCACAAACAATGTCGATAAGAAGTGATCTTGAAATAAGCTGGAAGTTTTTAGAAAGATGGGAAGCTGTAAATTACCGTTTTCATTTACGTGTTCTTCAGCTGCACGAATCAGTTCTTCGTTAACCAACAATGGACGCCCACTTCGTTATATTACACTTGATCACGTCCTTCACTGAACTGTCTGGCAAATCTCCTTCACTGTTGAATCACTCATCGCCATTTCTTCCGCAAACCTTGAATATCTGTCGATGAATGTCGATTGCTTTAATGTTCTTTGGATTCATACTTTTATTACAGATCTAATCTCACAAGCGGCAAGATTTTTAATCAGACTTTATTCTGAGCAATCACTCAAAATCGAGTCATTTTTTCTCGTTGATTCAAAACAACTAACACACATGCGCCGAACAGCGAAAGAAATACCAATTTGTACTTACTTCTGGACGTGCCTCGTGCATCATAAAGAACTGTTGGTAGTAATGAAAGAGTAATGATAGAGCTCAGTAGAGAGAGAGAGAGAGAGAGAGTGTGTGTGTGTGTGTGTGTGTGTGTGTGTGTGTGTGTGTGTGTCGCTGGCTTTTGAGTAGACCAAGTACAGAGGATGGTGAACGTTGGGTGAGTTGTGGTGGTAGTGGTAGTGAACGTGAACGACACAGAGCAAGGAACGCAATCGACCGAAGTTCTTCCAAAAGATGCTGACTGCCATGGAAAATACCGCTTTGTTCCGGACAGGCCAGTATATAAGAACACTGACAGTGTTCTACATTTATCATCACATGATTATGTTTTCCACACATCGTGTGGCCTGTATCACTCACACAAACAGCCAAGGGTGGAGTCATCCAGAAAGTATTCAGTGATGTTTCCTTAAGGGGAGTTAGTAAGGAAAAAAAAATTGTCACATTTTCGAATTTTTATCTGATTGTAAAATTGGCAGTTTTCTGAATAAAATGATGCATATATCACTTATAAACTCACATGGGAAGCATTTTTTTTTTTTAAGTATAATCTACACCAGTCGAAAACATTAACATTTTTAGGCGCATTACTGCAAGATCTAATAAATCTGTGTTTTTTTTTATATAGAAGACTGTGGATTGCTGGTTATGAAGGCCATGTCCAGAAGAGTATGGGCATCAGGTTGAGGAAGCTGAGACAAAGTTTGAGAGACAGGAAACTTTCTGATGGTAAAACCATAAGAGGCAGGCTGACGGACAAACTGACTGATGAACTACATCAGTATTATGAGATGGTCATTGCAAATAATACTGAGGATTTGTTGAAAATGAAGCAAGCAGTATGGGCTACATTCTTCCACAGACTGTCAACTGATGAAAAACCAGTACACCACCTTTGCCCTTCTGGACCTGATTCATGGGGCAATTGCCACAATGCCCAGTACTCAAACAATTCACACGGCCATAAACATTCCATCCCAGCAGCAGTCATGGGTATCATAAAACCTATTTACAGAGACCTCGCAAATCCTGAATTATTGAAGAAGTATCTGCATGGTCATACTCAAAATTCCAATGAGTCGTTCAATAGTCTTATATGGATTCGATAACGAAAAAATGTTTTTGTTGGAATGAAAACACTGAAGTGAGGGGTCAGTGATGTTGTTACTGCTTTTCATGATGGCAACATTCGTAGGGTGAAAGTGCTACAGCATATTGGAATTAATCCTGGAGCATACTGCATCAGAGAACTTGAACGGATAGACAAGGTTCGCATTGATGAAGCAGAGTATGCAGCACAGTTGGCCACTGAGGAGTCCAGAAAGAAGAGAAAACTAGGAAAAAGATCAAGAGGATGATATGCAGTATGGTGCAAGGTGCTTCTGAGTTACTAAAAATAAAAAGTTAAGCATATATTAAGTGGGTTACAGTCTTTTGAAACTTTAGAAGCCGTTCCTGAAAATTTACATTTTCTGTTGCATTTTTCCCGAAATCTCAGAAACCACTTCGAGTAGAGTATTCAAGTTTTCAGGGGGTAATAACATACCTATTTTGAGTCTACTGAACAAAAATAAGAACATAATCTTATGTATAATTAAAATTATTTAGGATAACGTACAAAAAACTACACAAAATTTTAACCGTGTAATTAAAAAATTTTATTTCCGAAAGCATTGGCTGAAATGCAATTATGGTAGTTCAGTAGAGTTAGAACATACGGTTTAATGTCCTGTAAAAGTTTCATGTCAATGGCTATAGTGATTTCTGAAATACAGGGAAGCCAAGCCACTAAATTTAACATTGTCGGGATAGGGCGATCCAACTCCCCTTAATCTGTGCTAATGAAGGTATCGAGATCAAAGGGTATGTTCGATTCCATTTCCTACTATCGTTCCATGCCAGCGGTCGATACATTGTTATCCTAGCCGTTAAGAGGACGTCAAACCCTGGCAAAAGATTCACAAAAAGAAGAAAAACAGGGACTGGTTCGCAGTTTTACGCATGCAGACACTGCTGGTATTCGTTCCCTAAAACGGGCGCTTACGTGGACAGCTCAATTTGCATGTCCGTGGAGAATCACGCCCCGAGAGCCATTTCCCTTTCTCTGCGCGCTGACAGAAAATGTATTCTGCACACCAGAGGGTACCGCGAGCAGGGCGTCTTATTCTCCACGCCCGCCCGCGTCGGCGAGCGGCCAGAAAACGCAAACACCGCAATAAAGCAGGTCGTTTTCTGCAACAAGAAGTAGTAAAAGATTGCAGAAAAAACAGAGGACTCCGGTCTCGAAAAGAAATGACAGCCAATTACCGCGACGGGGCGAAACTTAAGTCAAAATTTTCGACAGCGGTGACACCGGCCACTTAAATTTATAACGCCCCGTCGAGTGTGGGCGGTCGCACGAGAGGGCGCTGAATATTCATGCCGGGGGGCGTGGGTGTACCCGGCCCAGACCTCCCTCCCTCCATATGCGCGGCATCGGCATCCATATGCAAACCCCCGGCCCGCGCTGCCCTGGTCTGCCCTCATCAGGCAGTTGTCGCTGTAATTACAGAACTGGCAGCTCCCGCGATTCGCTGCCGCCAGCTGCCAGAGTTTCTTCGCGCAGCAAACCTGCCTTATCCAGACGCCGATTACACGTCTTCCCGACGCCACAGGCACGTCTCCGGTGATCTCTGTGGATCGATTACTACTACTAATTGTACATTTTGTACTCCGGATTACCTCGACCAAACAAGGCAATTACACCCATTAACTTCCCTATTCATAAATCCTCTCCGACAGCAGGACTCCTGATTATCGGACTGCGCTTTGCAGGAACCTGATTTCTTCCCTGTTTCCCCTCCTCCCCTCTCCCAACCGGCGATCCCATTTTCTAAGGCGTACCGTCTGGAGACTTACTCTTGTTTAAGTATACATACACTACTAGTCATTAAAATTGCTACACCACGAAGATGACGTGCTACATACGCGAAATTTAACCGACAGGAAGAAGATGCTGTGATATGCAAATGATTAGCTTTTCAGAGCATTCACACAAGGTTGGCGCCGGTGACGACACCTTCAACGTGCTGACATGAGGAAATTTTCCAACCCATTTCTCATACACAAACAGCAGTTGACCGGCGTTGCCTAGTGAAACATTGTGATGCCTCGAATAAGAAGGAGAAATGCGTACCATCACGTTTCCCACTTTGATAAAGGTCGGATTGCGGCCTATCGCGATTGCGGTTTATCGTATCACGACATTGCTGCTCGCGTTGGTCGAGATCCAATGACTGTTAGCAGAATATGGAATCGGTGGGTTCAAGAGGGTAATACGGAACGCCGTGTTGGATCCTAACGGCCTCGTATCACTAGCAGTCGAGATGACAGCCATCTTATCCGCATGGCTGTAACGGATCGTGCAGCCACGTCTCGATCCCTGAGTCAACAGGTGGGGACGTTTGTAAGACAACAACCACCTGCACGAAAAGTTCGACGACGTTTGCAGCAGCATGCACTATCAGCTCGGAGACCATGGCTGCGGCTACCCTTGACGCTGCATCACAGACAGGAGCGCCTGCGATGGTGTACTCATCGACGAACCTGGGTCCACGAATGGCAAAACGTCATTTTTTCGGATGAATCCATGTTCTGTTTACAGCATCACGATGGTCGCATCCTTGTTTGACGACATCGTGGTGAACGCACATTGGAAGCGTGTATTCGTCATCGCCATACTGGCGTATCACCCGGCATGATGGTATGGGGTGCCATTGGTGACACGTCTCGGTCACCTGTTGTTCGCATTGACGGCACTTTGAACAGTGCACGTTACATTTTAGATGTGTTACGACCCGTGGCTCTACCCTTCATTCGATCCCTGCGAAACCCTACATTTCAGCAAGATAATACGCGACCGCATGTTACAGGTCCTGTACGGGCCTTTCTGGATGCAGAAAATGTTCGACTGCTGCCCTGGCCAGCACATTCACCAATTGAAAACGTCTGGTCAATGATGGCCGAGCAAGTTTCTCGTCACAATACGCCAGTCACTACTCTTCATGAACTTTGGTATCGTGTTGAAGCTGCACGGGCAGCTGTACCTGTACACGCCATCCAAGCTCTGTTTGACTCAATGACCAGGCGTAACAAGGCCGTTATTACGGCCAGAGGTGATTGTTCTGGGTACTGATTTCTCAGGATCTATGCACTCAAACTGCGTGAAAATGTAATCACATGTCGGTTCTAGTATAATATATTTGTCCAATCTGCATTTCTTCTTGGACAGTAGTGTATATATCGACTACATTTTTACTTTAGAAAACGCTTAATAAGTACATGACCTGAGATGTGAAGTCCCATAGTGCTCAGAGCCATTTGAACCATTTTTTGAAATCGAATATGACCTGTTGGGACATGTACAGCATGAGTTTAGCTATCGTACTGACGTTTGCTGCGTCATAAACGATGTCCACATCGAGTGTCTGTAACGAGAGTTGAAAACTTGGGCAGCTGCTCTGTCCACTGATGTGTGTATTTTCTTTAAGTCTTTTAGTTTTCGATGGTCGTCTTCTGAAACCCCGGAGGTGCTTACGAGTAACCCTGTATTTGCTAATCACTTTAATGTGTAAGCAAAAATCCAGATTACACTTGGTGTTCTAGAAATTTCATTTGTAAATGCTAGAAGCGCATGCCAGTATCTTTTCCGCAAGTACATGTAAAATGTTATTCGTGACTTTACTGAGATGAGGCTTTCCACGAACAGCTACCCGAATCGAAATTTAATTTTGACGGAATATTTTTTTTAGTCAGATATGACACACGGGCACTGGGGACACATCCGGCATCCTGAGGATAGTTGCTCTGATGCGTTGTATTTTCCCTAATGCGAGTTCAATGTACTGTAGTTGGACGCTCTTAGGCTGGCTGAACGCACTGACTGTCGGCCAAGACAACCTTGCAGTTCTTTTAGTGCTAGCCAATTTTATCAATTTTTATTACGAGAACTAGTCAATGTAACAATGATACTAACGTTTTATGAAAGCTTGAAACTTCTGGATTGCGTATTTCTGGTTTTTTTCTACTTTTGTATTACGTATTGCAAAAAAAATAAAATAGCTCACCAAAATAAAAAATGTATCATAATAAACTACTATTACTTTTTCAATAACTGAAAGCTGACTTCCTAAAACCGTAATTGTATATTCTATATTACTATTATTTTGAGGTACTATATTTTTTGTAAAATACGTACTGTAACATGGTTCTCTGCACATGGCCATTCCGCTGGGTGCACTGACAACGACTCTTTTATCGCACTCTTCCAGTTTTCTTTTCTTCCTCTAGCTGAGGACAGTACATTCAATTCTGAGTATAAAGCAGGCAAACATTTTAATTCTTATGAACGAGCGAACGATCGAGTCACGGCAAACAACTTTCAAGTTCTGTGGCTCAGCGAGTGTGCTCTCGATCGATAGGCAGGACACCAAGTGACTGGAGCTGCTGTTTAATGGAAGTGACGGAACAAAAAAAAAGTTTCGGGTGCCTTTTGAACTGATGACGACGAATGGCTATCCTGTTTTGCCATTGTGTAAATTGTCTGCGGTAGTTCCGTGGTACTACTGGGAGACGGTGTAGTGACTGCCCGCGACGTGCATTTTATCAGTCCAGGGGTCGGAGTTTCTCGTTTGCGGATCCATGGTGCCAACAGTCCCATCGAGGTGGTCCCACAGATTCTCGGTAAGATGTAAATACGGTGAGTTTGGCGACTAGGGAAGTGGGGTAAACTCATCCGGTGCTCTTCGTAACACGCACTTACACTCCGAGCTGTGTGTCTAGGTGCAATGTCGTAGGTGCCATCGTGCCGAAATAAAACGAACTGCATGTAGGTGTAGACATGGTCCCCAAGGACAGATTCACACTTGTGCCTTCCAGAACGACGAGATCACCCAGGAAACGCCACGGAAACATTCTCCAGACAATGACGCTCCCTCCTCTGGCCGACGATTGTTGTAGGGTTTTTGCTTTCAGTTGTTTCACGCCGTATACGCCAGTGGCTATCTGTACTATGGAGCATGGAGTGTGATTTATCTGGGAAGGCCATCTAGCGCCGTTCAGTGGACATTCGTATGCGGTATAGATGTGCAAATTCCAGCGTTCATCTCTGATGATCAGCAGTCAGCGTGGGTGCATGAACCGGGCGCCTGCTGCGGATGCCCATATGAACGATTGTTGCGGAGACACTGTTGGTAGACCCTTGGCTGATCTGAGTGGTCAATTGCTCAACTGCTGCACGTCTGTTTGCCCGTTCACATCTTCGCAGCCGTCGTTCACCCATGTTGTCAACGGCCCGTGGTGCACCACAGCTTCCTAGGCGACGGTGTTGGAAAGCGTCATACTGCCATGCACGGTGTACTTCAACCACGGCGGCATCCGACCAGCGTACAAATTTCGCCATTTCAGAAATGCTTCCACCCTTGACCCGAAAGGCAATGATCATGACCTTTTGAACGTCAGACTAATGGCTCCTATTCCGCATTACAACGACGACTGCAATTTTTACGCGTACACCCCCCCCCCCCCCCCCTTCCATGTCCCCCGACGCGCTTTATATACCCTCCAATGCTAGTACTGCCATCTGCTGCCCGTACGAGTAAGTGGATGTTGTGTTGACGTCGGACATCGGCGGGTTGATCGTATTAACGTGACTGTAATGTGTACAAATGACAGAGTCTTGTCTTACTACAAATTTGAATATGTAAACACGTTTGACAAGATGACAGCACCCTGTTATGCTATGTCGCGGGCCATGAAGTAAGCTATAACTTGAGAATGGCCTAACAGGCCAAAATCGCGATCGTTTTGGATAAAAACATTTAATAATAGTCCAGGTAGAAAATGTTGTCCTTCGTAAAATACTGCAGGGCTATAGAGATAAGTAAACAGAAAGTAATATAAATACGGCTCGCGTATGCAGCATCCTTTTGATTTCTCTTTACCTTAAAAAAAAATCACCTATTATGCACTGTGGCTGTAGCTGTGAAAAGGAGTCTGTGGTCTGCAGTAATACCAAGAAATGAACTGCGCAGTTATTCAGCTGAAGATGATGGTGTGAAACAGCGAAACGTTAGCAGTACAACAAACACGTGCCTACCGCAAAATACTGTTTCAGTTGTGTTTGATGTGAGCTGTTCCTCGGAATGGAGTATGTTCTGCAAGTCCTCAATGATGATGGATAGTAACAACTTGAAACCAATAACATGCGCAAAAGTACATTCCGTGTGTGTGCTGCTGTAACCACCCATTCTGAAATTGTGATTATTTGCAAGATTGAGTGTAAAACAGGACAAAGGACATTCAAAATTTAACACAAGAAAGAAGAGTGGTCAGTAGGTGGAAGTATTGGAATACAGGAGAGGTATCTCAATATAATGTATATTGGGAGCTCTTATACAGTTTTTTGTTACTTACACTGCGCAGCTCTCCAGAAACTTACCTGAAACAAATAAGAAATAAAAATCAGTCAAATGTATCTGATAATTAACAAAAAGCTATTTTAACCACATGTAAGTACAGGAGTAAAGAAGCGTAATAAAAGGAACGTGAACAAGTCAAAAGTAAAAGTATTCATCTTGAGACTGAGGTTACGCATTGTATCCGTGTTTGCTCACAAATACATTTATTTTTGGATAGCTTCAACCTCAAGATGAATATTACAGTGCCTTGCCAGGCATTTCCGAAAAGAAAATAAAAAAAAAGACATTGATGATGATGTAACTCCACTGAACAAAGTTAGAAGAAGAAAAAAACTTTGCTTAAAGTGGAACCAATTCAAAACTTTTTTGTATGTAGTGCTGTGCGACAGTAAACCAGTATTAGCTAGGGAAACTAATCCTGTGTTATTTTTATTAATTACAGTTACAGCCATTAACAACACTACGATTGATAACAAGAAGGGAAGTTCATTAATTCGCATCTTTTTAGTCTTAAGGACACTGTCACTATCACTCATTCGAAGACAAAAAATGAAAGAAACAAGAAGTAATATTCTTTGAATCTAGGGTTTGGATCAGCAGTCTGGTTGAGGCATAATATACTGAAAAATCGTTTCAGGTATAGCCCCATGGTCTTAAACCATGATTACGAAAACGTGCCAGCTACGCACATTAAAACGCTTATAGAGAGGCACGATGGGGAACTACTGTAGGGCGTACTTCGGTTAGATATCGCTGCTTAGACCGAGCGAGTTGGCACTGTAGTTAGCACACTGGCTTCGCATTCGAGAGGACAACGGTTCTAATCCATGTCCAGCCACCCTGATCTAGGTTTTCCGTGATTTCCCTTAATCGCTTCAGACAAATGCCGGGATGGTTCCTTTGAAAGGACACGCCGACTTCCTACACCAACTTTTCCTAATCCGAGTTTGTGCTCCGTCTCTAATGACTTCGTTGTTGACGGGACGTTAAACAATACTATCCTCCTCCTCCTCCTCAATCCTCGTTGCTTAGGACTCCTGATGGAAAAACAGCCGAAACATTTTTTGAAATGTTCAAATGTGTGTGAATTTCTAAGGGACCAAACTGCTGAGGTCATCGGTCCCTAAACTTACACACTACTTAAACTAACTTATGCTAACAACAACACACACACACCCCCATGCCAGAGAGAGGACTCGAACCTTCTACGGGAGGGGCCGCGCAATCCGTGACGTGGCGCCTCTAACCACGCGGCCACTCTGCGCGGACGAAACATTTCGTTCACAGAAAAAACCGTTCACTTCTTCCCTTTTTCAAAGCGTTTCTGCAGACTTTCAAACGTTTAAAATAAGAGTCTATATTTCACTGCATTAAGAAAACATTATACCCTTCCTTAGGAAAAAAAGGGGCATTTCGGAGCGAGGAACTGTACAAACACACTTTTATTCTCCACCGGTTTCGGTTGAATACGCTCCTGGGAAGATGGTTTTTTAACCGAAAGCGGTAGAGCGTAAAGGTGTATTTATATACCTGATGACTCAGAAATGCTTGTCTTCAAATATTTGGCACCTGTAAACAGTTACATCACCAAATTTCTAAAAAATAAAAAGGAGAACATTATGAAAATATTAGAACGAAATGTGAACAATGGTGAAAACGATTTACAGGTAGTAGCTGCATACAGTAACAGCTACAGACTTGGCTGTCTTTTCGTAACCATTTCGGTAGCGGAAGTCGCCTGGCTGATTCACGACACCTTATGCTTCACATGCGCTAGTAGCTGCATATAGAATCAACCACTGCTCCCCCGAACCTAATCTTAATGGTTTATCGCGATATAACGTCGTTCACTTGTATAGTGTAGCAGACAGTTCGTATAATGAAGTGCAGTAAATACTGAAAAGTGTACTATTGTAGTACCAAGTGTTCAAATAGCATGGACGTGTCGCCACAAGAGATAATCGCCTCTAAGAGCATAAAGGGGAACTAGAAACATACGCCAGCACATTTCCTCCTATTGCCGGTAAATCTGTACTTTAGGGCCGAGAGCAACAGCAGTTTATGGACTTCGACCATGTAGCCAGATGAGAACGAGGCGTCCGGAAATAATGGGTGGGGGGGGGGGGGGGGGGGGCGGCCGACCCTCTACCTCCAATCGCTACCATGCGTCGTTACAAAACTGAAACGTAAATGGAAACTGTGGTCCTTCGTTCCACTCGCCACCCACGTTGTATTACCTGGTAAGCATGAATGTGTATGTGGCATTACCTACTGCGGATGGGAACGTTACGCACGAGCGCATAGGAGAGGTAGTATTTCGAAAGGCGGGTTTGTGCGTAGAGAGGGAGAGGGAGGGAGGGAGAGAGAGAGAGAGAGAGAGAGAGAGAGAGAGAGAGAGAGCGGCCCCCTCTTATGTAGGTGAGTGACCGCGGCAGGCGGCGGCAGGGTCACGCCGCACCTGTGGCTGACACCGGCTGGACCCCACGGGCTGCAGAGGCCCGACACGGCCGAACGCGAGACGCGGCCATGTTGCCATTAGCGACGTACCTCTATCCCCTCCATCAACCGAATCGCTATATCTGCAGTGACGCAAGGCGTGTCTACTCAGGAACGCGGTCCACGATACGATAACTGGTGACCTTACTTCTACACTTCTACGTCCCCCACATACTAGTCGCATGCAGCGAATAACGAAAGCGCTCAAAAATCGAACCTTTGAAACTTCCTGACAGATTAAAACTGTGTGCCAGGCCGAGACTCGAACTCGAGTTCGAGTCTCGGCCCAGCACTCAGTTTTAATCTGTCAGGAAGTTTCATATCAGCGCACACTCCGCTGCAGAGTGAAAATCTCATTCTGGAATCGTAGCTTTGTCCCACTGCTTCTATTGTAGGACGAGAAACATTAACATGTTTGCTTCAGCTGCCCTCCGTAAAAATGCATGTTATTTCCTAAATATAACATACGCTGCGGTGACAAAAATTGTGCGATAGATATATGGACGTATACACGTGGGAGAATACCGAGAAAGAACGATAGAGTCTAGCGTACCGTCGATATCGAGAGCGTTAGAATCGATACGGATAATCGAATTCGACAAGAATAGGATGGAAACTGACGTAGTCTTGTTTAGGTAACCCACCTGCTCCCGATTACAGCTGTGATAAGCCATCCATGGCCCAGAGGTTCGTTTGGACACCAAAGTGCTGCACTAGGCGTGGAGCTACTGGAAGTGGTTTCTCCGTCCTCTGTGCCGAATTACACAGCCAGCCAGAGGGGCGTTAGCGTTTGAATGGATTCCGATTGGCTATAGTGAGACGAATCTTCGAGGCACGGTTTTTCATTCTAAAGAAACATATCATCGTTATATTACTTGTTTAAGAAAATCATCAGTATAATTTGATGCTGTCCTCTAACTTTTCCAATCTTGTGATAACCTTTTCACCTTCACCTTCATGTAGCTATTTCACCCAACAACTTACTTTGTCTTTATCTAAAGTGCAAAGCAAAAATCATCTTGATTAGCGAGTCATTGTCAAATGTGTTGGTCTAGTGGTACAGCATATGCCTGGAAATCGAGAGTTTGTTGGATCGAATTTTTGTCCTGTGTACTTGGATGAGTGTCTTCTTGTGGGTGTTGTAGGTCTGTGATGGAAATGCTTGACAGACAATAATACTATTGTGCATAATTGCAACCATTTTTCCGTAACTGCTACTTCAGTTATGTTTATCACGTAGATAGGGTAAGTATTATCCATATCCATAGCTTCAACTAGGCCTAAAATCGAAACTAATAGAAAGCTATATTAGCCAGTCAATAATGTCAATTATATTTTTTTAGTGTAGAACATGATGGATGATCATCTTTTCCCTAAAACGGCGTTTAGGTAAGTGAACTGAACTGAAAACAAGCAATAAAAGGCCAGTGTATTAGCGGAGCGTCATTTGTACTCATGTGAAAAAGTTTCCGACATGGCCATGGGCGCACGACGCAAATTAACAGACTCTGGACGCGGAATGGTGGTTGGAGCTAGACTCGTGGGACATTCCATTTTGGAAATCGTTAGGGAATTCAGTATTCCGAGATCCATAAAATCAAGTGTGCCGAGAATACCAGATCTCACCTCGGACAACGCAGTGGCGAAGGCCTTCATTGAACGACCGAGAGCAGCGGCTTTTTTGTAGAGTTGTCAGTGATAACAGAAGAGCAACACTGCAGAAATCAATGTGGAACGTATGCCGAACGTACCCGTTAGGACAGTGCGGCGAAATTTGGCGTCGGTGAGCTACGGCAGCAGACGACTGACGCCACAGCCTTTGCTAACAGCACAACGTCTCCTAGGCAACGGCTTGCCACAGTGGATACACCGGTTCCGGTGAGATCACCGAAGTTAAGCGCTGTCGGGCGTAGCCGGCACTTGGATGGGTGGCCATCAAACCGCCATGCGCTGTTGGCATTTTTAGGGGTGCACTCAGCCTCGTGATGCCAACTGAGGAGCTACTCGACCGAATAGTAGCGGCTCCGGTCAAAGAAAACCATCATAACGACCGGGAGAGCGGTGTGCTGACCACACGCCCCTCCTACCCGCATCCCCAGCTGAGGTTGATACGGTGGTCGGATGGTCCCGATGGGCCACTTGTGGCCTGAAGACGGAGTGCTTTTACAACGTCTCCTGCAGCGCCTCTCCTGAGCTCGCGACCGTATCGGATGGACACTAGATGATTGGAAAACCGTGGCCAGGCCAGATGAGTGCCGACTTCAGTTGGTGAGAGCTGATTGTAGGGTTAGAGTGCATCACAGACCCCACGAAGCTATGGACCCAAGTTGTCAAGAACGCACTGTAAAAAAAAATAAAAAATAAAAAAATGGCTCTGAGCACTATGGGACTCAACTTCTGAGGTCATCAGTCCCCTAGAACTTAGAACTACTTCAACCTAACTAACCTAGGGACATCACGCACATCCATGCGCGAGGCAGGATTCGAGCCTGCGACTGCAGCGGTCTCGCGGTTCCCGACTGTAGCGCCTAGAACCGCTCGGCCACTCCGGCCGGCGGCACTGTAAAAGCTGGTGGTGGCTCCATAACAGTACGAGTTCGTTTACATGTAATAGACTGGGTCCTCTGGTTCAACAGAACTCATCAATGACTGGATATGGTAATGTTCGGCTACTTGGAGACCACTTCGCGATTGGCTGGAAGAGCCAAGATCGCCAGCCAGATCGCCCAACATGAATCCCATCGAACATTTATGGGATATAATGGAGAGATCAGTTCGTGCAAGAAATCCTGCAGCGGCAACAGTTTCGCAATTATGGATGGCTATAGAGGAAGCACATTTCTGCAGGGGACGTCCAGTGACTTGTAGAGTCCATGTCCCGTCGAGTTGCTGCACTAAGCCGGGCCAAAGGAGATACGACACGATATTAGGACGTACCGTAAGTTCTTTGTCACTTCAACGTACACTGCTCACCGTCTTAATTTAACTTTTATTCAGGTGTTTGCATTCTCCTAATTACTGGTAGTCCGTCTTCATACGAGATTCATGGAGCACACAGGACCAAAAAATTATCCATTCCAGGTGACATCAAGCTAATATTACATAACATTATCTCTAGCCTTGATATGGCCTCAGTTTGGCGAGGAAGACAGTATGGGTACGCCAAATTCAGCTGAAGCCACTCATTCATGACCAGAAGACCCCCAATTCCTTAAAGAGTCTCATGCCCATGTGTAAAAGATCAACAGACTTCTGATGTGCAGTCATGAATTATCGACTGCATACCTTCGATCGCAGCACCGCGAAGCGGTATGAATGAAGAACGTGCTGACTCGCGCGCCAGTGGAAAAAGCGGGCAGCGCCGCACCTCCAGAAAGACAGAGTTCAGCGCCCCCTGTCAACGCCGACTTAACCAGCCGCCTATCGCTCGTCGGTCCCAGTTCGGTAGCAGACTTGGAGAGCTACTACGAAGACGATACTTAGCTTCAGGGAGAAGTAATTGCATTTAGAGGCACAGGAGAATATAAAGCCGCATCGTAAGGGGAAGTTACGTTTGTTTCCTTTTTGGAAATAAGGTACTCTTAATTTGAAAGTTTTATGTACAGATCATTTTGGATTCCTACCACCGGCTTCCGCAACTTCTCCTGTTCCTTGTTTGTATCGGTGCTGACTTCCACAGTACCGGCCACAACATCTGATTACTATACAAACGAGTTAATGCGCAAATATTTCACGCTAAGCATGTAAACGAGAAAAGGATTAGAAAAGCTTTAAAATTACATGGAAAGCGTTCTGGACGTCGCTAAGTGCTTTCTGTTGTGTACCAGGCTTAACAGTAGACAACAAATACCACAAGAGGCACCCACCATCTGACACAAACACTCGCCTGGCGCCTCAGTTCCAATGGGCAGCCTCTAGAAGGCGCTTACAAAATGGTTCAAACGGCTCTGAGCGCTATGGGACTTAACATCTGAGGTCATCAGTCCCCTAGACTTACAACTATTTAACCCTAATTAACAGCCGGCCGGGATGGCCGAGTGGTTCTAGGCGCTTCAGTCTGGAACCGCGCGATCGCTACGGTCGCAGGTTCTAATCCTGCCTCAGGCATGGACGTGTGTGATGTCCTTAGGTTAGTTAGGTTTAAGTAGTTCTAAGTTCTAGGGGACTGATGACCTCAGATGTTAAGTCCCATAGTGCTCAGACCCATTTGAACCTAATTAACCTAAGGACATCAAACATATTCATTCCCGAGGCAGGATTCGAACCTGCGACCGCAGCAGCAGCGCGGTTCCGGACTGAAGAGCGTAGAGCCGCTCGGTTACAGCGGCCGGCTAGGCGCTAATAAATTCAGACCACTTCCCGCTTCTGTGCCTCGCTTTCGTCCGCCGATGTGTTGTTAGCCACCAATGGGTGTGCTGCCAACTGCAATCTACTTTGCTTCCGCATTGTACCGGTGGAGATGGAAATCCTTCCGCCTCAGACACTCAGCGCAGTTTAGATCCTGCAGTCATACAGCTCAGTACAGTGCCTGCAATAATGCTGCATACACGTTTCTACGTGTTCCGCTGAGAAGACAACATTCTGACTTAGCAGTTGCTATTTACAGAGTAATACGAGAATCAAGTGTGAGTGAATAATTACACTCAGTCATAGTGACAGTATCATTGACTTCCAAGAGAAAGCGAAGTTATTTAGATTTCACTGTATTAGATATAGGACATCACTTGCCATGCATCCAACTGTACCACAATTCAGCAGCAGATGCTGATTGTTACATTTTGTGTTGCCACTTTTCTGTTATTGTGCTGGCCTCTCAAGCAAGTGTTTAATCAATGAGGAGGCAATCCGCCATCTACTTTACTGAACCACAGTAGGAATTAACGTTTCTGCTACCGTGGACGTCTGGCCTGAATTAATACTAGCGTTTAGTAACAACATTCCAAACACTTTCATTCTCAAATACTGGATAACGTCTGGGTAATTTGCACGCCGTGAGTTACACTGCCTCAAGACTTAAACCCATTTCCTAACTGCAATACTTGACTGACTGTGTGAAAGCTGTAACTTAAGATCACACCCCCTTAATATGTAGGCTATGACAGCATTTTAAATTTTCAATTTCGGTCAATATTTATATGAAATATTGAAAATCAAATTTTATTTCCCTCTGGAAACTACCCACAACTGGAATTGGTTGTCTGTGCAGCGGGTTAGTCGTTTAGTAATACTGTTTGGATCCCGTAAAGCTCCCAGACTGCGGTTGTGGTGATCTCTACCTTTCACCTGTTGTTCAAAATAATTCACATTCGGATTGGAAGATTTAAAAGCCAGTGTTGATGGGATAGGCTGCCTAACTATTCGTCAGACGTATGCATTCACAATACGATTGTTGTCATATCTGAAGTCGGTATACGATTGTTGTCATATCTGAAGTCGATATACGATTGTTGTCATATCTGAAGTCGGTATACGATTGTTGTCATATCTGAAGTCGGTATACGATTGTTGTCATATCTGAAGTCAGTATACGATTGTTGTCATATCTGAAGTCAGTATACGATTGTTGTCATATCTGAAGTCAGCAGTGCCCACAGCATACTTAGGATGTTTGAGAAACGGGAGCACTTGTTCAACAAGAATGCGGTGGCCAACACCTGGTTTACTATCTCCGTAATCCGAATGAGCAGGCCCAAGTCATCGTAAACAAATGCCTCTAACATACCACCTAAAGCCTCAACTACACCGTCCACGCACTGCACTTTAAACGCTTCATTGACAGAAGATGCACTCGACGCCTTGCAGCGTCCGAGAAGAGGTACATCGCGGTTCGTCGAATCGTACCTCACACCACCAGTAAATTACTACCAGTATCTGTGTTATCCCATTGAAGACCTAATCCTTTACGTGCTGCTGTGCGCAACGGCCTCTTGCGGCGTATCTCTCTTCAAATGTCCAATGCATCCAGTTTCTTTCGTAATGTTCCACCGGAGATAGATCTGTACCTGTTTGCGATAGACCTGTACTCACTAAAAGCGGAACACGACGGCTCCCTTCTGCCGTTCTGTCACGTCTTATGCCGACCCATCTTACTCCGCTGATTCTACACAACTAAGACATTGAAGTACACACCACGTCACTGCCATAGCGCATGGTGCTCACGACAAATATGGACCCCGCAACGAACTGGTGACGTCACACAAGTCGGCTTGTGCGCAAGGCTTCGGGAACGTTCGGCTTCTTGCAGGGCCCACGGGAAATCAATATAGAACTGAAAATTTTCTCAGTAAGGGTTAGTCGTGTGTTATTGAGAGCTTGCATGCATGAGTAACTGAAATCGTCTGAAATAGTTGCTCGTTCCCCACTGCTGGTACTCGCAAGACCTGCAGTGTCACGTGTTGTGACGTACGCGCCACAGCCTGTCTTTCTCGTGGGCCTCGCATGGTGTACGTCCGTGATGGGAGATTACACAACTGCCTGCTAACAGTTCTACACCGGTTATTGCGTCCCGAAGCGACCAGTGTGTTATAGCTGCTTTTGGTTGTTTTGCTAATTCTGTAGATAGTGAGAAAGTGGGGGTTTAACATATAATCAACACGGTGTTCATTAGACCCATAACACCAAGACATATGAAGAAGAACTGAGTGACACTGCCGACTGATGCACCCCTGCCTAAAAGAGAATTTAAAACCTTATGGACCGAAGTAGACTCAGGCCATGCTTCTTGCGATTACGAGTCCATTGTCTTAAGCAATGTGTGCACTCTTTCGGTCCTGTTGGAGTTTCAGCTTCTCCGAATCTGAAGTAATCTAATGTGTCATGTGTTCCTGACAGTTATCTCTGGTGAAAGTTTTTGCAAGAGTTCTTTAGCAATGAATACGAAGAAACCTGATAAGCGATTCCAAACCAGTATCTAAACTCTAGAATAAATATTAGGTTCTGCTTCTTCTGACAGTGACTCACTTTATATTATTTTTAGCTAAGCACGATAAAAGATCATGCATCGAAGTCTTTCAGGCTTTCAGAGGATTTTGCCATACTGCTTTACATTACAGTTTTACCATTTAGAGCAGGTATTCCCAGGAAACATGTGCAGATATTACAACAGTGGAATTCTCTGAGCAGAATATACTACTATACCCGCTTTCAATATATCGAATCAGCGTCGCCACAATTTCCTAATATCATCTGAGTAATTGATCTGCGTCGTCACCAATCCCGGGTCAACTATAATTTGCCGTCTGCCGTGACAGGTACACATGATGTTTGTCTTCGCTTTTGATTTGTTTACAAATCCAGCTACTACCTGTTCTGTTCGAAACAGCATCACTTATTGATATTTCCAGTCAATTGCCGTTTCCATTCTTTACGCACAGATCTGTGTATGCTCCCTTGCACGATTGCGGCTCTAGGGTTTGGATGTTGCGATCAGCTTCGATATATCCTCTCTCTTTACGACTATCTCGCTTTCTGAATCCTGGGAAGCAATTAGTGAAAAATTCGAAACTTATTTTACAGTTCTCTTCGTGCAACGTATGTCCTGTTCTATAGAAAATTATATGGGCGCAAAGCATTGCCTGTTATCAGCCTCTGCAGCAAAACTACGCGTAGAAAGTATCAAGGCAAAACTCCTAGAATCCACCACGTTCTTGCGAAACTGTTTCTATCGATTCGTGGACGACACTCCTGTTTTACTACCGCATGAGTTTTCACTGTTGCTAAGAACATGTAAACTTTGTCCTCTATGTAACATTCACGGTGTAACTTCTGTATGAGGACTATCACCGTGACCCTGATCCACGGAGTTCCCGTGTTGACATACAAGTAGTTTTCAAAGGAAAAGCGCACTCACGCCGACTTTGTGCTAGACACCAGCAACCCCTACGGAACAGTTCGACACGGAGAAACAGAAGAAATTCAAAAGCCACTTGTCTGCTGTACGCTGATACAATCCCCGAAAAAACAAATACTATACGAAAAAATTATACCTAACACATTCCATTTTCGCAAAGAAAATTCAGAGGCCTTCTTCGTACCGTTCAAGACGATCGGGTGTATACCCGTAGTGCATACACTCCTTATATGGCATCTCGTATGTGGAACAAACCATGGCAATAGTCAACGCGACTTAGAAGGCGTAACAGCATTGCCTTGACTACAATCATGAAATTAGTTACGACAGGAGTGTCGTGGCAGATACGCTATCCGGGACAGCGTAATTAAGGAGTCTGTCAGGACAACTATCAGAAAATCTAATGAACAGGCCCTGAGGTTCCACTTTAGGTTGAGTTTATAATGTTCTTACCGGCCATCTCATCCGTCACAGACGAAAAACGCCGAGGGGGTCAGCGTTTCACGGAATGGCAGTACGTACCGGTGCATAGACAAAAATTACCGAGTGAAGAGCGCAGTAAACGTCGCGAATCAAACAGTATTATGATCAAAGACGTGTCTCCAACGATGCCTAATAATGCGTTTGGAATGCAACTGGCGAAAACATGTAAGAAGAATATCTAATTAGAACTGCAAGCTCAGTCGACAAAACTTCGTGCACAGAAATCGAATCGTCAAATTGCTGGAAGACCTACTCTTTCTTATCTCTGGTTGTTAATAATGAATTGTTAACAACCAGCTCCAGTGCACAGTAGATGTGGGTTCGGATTCGAGTAGAGTATGAAAGGACCTCGGGTGCAGACTAATGCATTTACCGTGAGCTACACTTAGTAGTGTCTGAAGTCGTAGTTCGCAAATGGTCGTGGACTGTCGATTGTTAAACAACTGAATTTCTAATGCTATTTTGTCTAAAACTGACATTGTGAGACCGTGGCTATGTACAATTAATGTAGGTTAATTCTTACAAAGAAGAAAACAGCAACCAGCCACTATTAATACTGCTTTTTATTTAGGTAAATAGCGCCGTAACCGGTTTCGAACTGGCAAGTTCATCATCAGACGGCTCTTAACATGATTTTCAAGATCCGCTTTACATTATCGTCCGTGGAATAATAAAAATCGAAAACGGACGATAATGTAAAGTGGATCTTGAAAATCATGTGAACAGCCGTCCGATGATGAACTTGCCAGTTCGGTAACGGCACTATTTACCTAAATAAATAGCAGTAATTATAGTGGCTGGTTGCTGTTTTCTTCTTTGTAAGAATTAACCTATATTCTGTCCTGAGAGAAAGGATTCGCAATCGTGTAGCAGCGAGAAAGTGCGAATAGCAACATGCCTTCAGAAGTAAATGTGGAATGAAATATACCTAAGCAGTATCAGGCATGCTGTGGTTAATAATATAAATGTATGCCGTATCACATAATATTAGTAGGTATGTGACATTTTTCAGTGGTAATGATATGGTAACAGGGACCACACGTACTCAAATATTGCACACACGAAGGAATGATTTGCGTCAGTCAACCTCATATTTGTAAGGTTGTTTTTGTTGTTGGGTTAGGGTATGAAGGGGCCAGACTACAGGGTCGTCAGTTTCTTTTTCCTCAAGCAAACAAAGCTCAAGATAAAACAATACGCGAAAGGGGGAAAAGGAATGGGGAACCACACCGAAAGAGAAGACGAAAGAAATGAGCGATAAAACGATGAAAACGTACACCACAAGGAAAATTAGATGGTTCTGAGGACTATGGGACTCAACTTCTGAGGTCGTTAGTCCCCTAGAACTTAGAACTAGTTAAATCTAACCAACCTAAGGACATCACACACATCCATGCCCGAGGCAGGATTCGAACCTGCGACCGTAGCTGTCGCGCGGTTCCAGACTGTAGCGCCTAGAGCCGCACGGCCACTTCGGCCGTCAGGCAAAGTAGAGAAAGGTATTAAAACCATAGAGTAGATGGTCTGGGCTGGCTGATCACAAGAATAAAAAAGAATGAGCCAGCCACTCTGCAGCATACTAAAATGTCCACCCCAAAAAGACAAGGCGAGATGAACACAAGTAGGCAAAAGACAAACGCAAAGACAAACAATTGGAAAGAAAAGGTGATAGAGAGTTAAAATGGAGAAGGCCAGACGTCCACCCTTACATGGTACGATAAAAAAAAATAAAAAAAACACGAATAAAACGTAAAACTAAATCTGCTGTTGAGGCAGTGTCGCCCAACACAGTAGGTAGGGCGCTGGGAAGGTTAGAAGTCCGACGCAGAGAGGCTAAAACTGGGCAGTCCAACAAGGTGTGATACGGCATATTATTAACAACAGCGTACCTGATATTGCTTAGGCATATTTCATCCCACATTTACTTCTGAAGGCATGTTTCTATTCGCACTTTCGCGCTGCTACACGATTGCGAACCCTTTCTCTCAGGAGAGGAATTCAGTTGTTTAACAACCGACAGTCCACAGAAATACAAAATTTCCTAAGGGTTCTGTGATTTCGGCCTTCTGGGATACGTGAACGGTCGGAACCTCACGTTTGCGGAATTGGTTTTGATTGCCAGGTTATGTCTCGGCAGAGGTGACCGTGCTCGGGCTCACGACACAGGCGCGCGTCCCTGCTACTTGCAGCGTCGCCCGCGGGCCGCGTTATTACGTTATCAGAGCGGCCAAATGAGAGCGCGGCCGGCGTTCATGTTTCATTCAGCGGCCAGAGGCCGGCGACTGGCAGATTTACGGCGCTCTCGTTCTGCTCCGTCATACGCGCCGGCCGCCGCCGCCGCCGCCGCCTGCATTATTCATGGCCGCCGTTCACCACCAATAACAATTTGCGCACTGTATATTATCGCGGACGGGAAGGTGGTTGCAAAGCCGTGGAGATGCGTGCGTGCGTGACACGCCCACGCCTCGCGCGCCAGCTCGGTTGTTGACTGACGCCTCGGGCGGCTCCTGTCATCGCAAATTGCGCCAATCCGCCGTTAAGGTTGTGACTAGTGGTTTCAGAAGTTACTAGGATAGTGATCGAGCAGATCTGTGGCTCATAGGAACGGATAATGGAGTGCAATTGTCCTAGGGTCATTATGCGAGTGAAATCCGACACTCTTATGCACAGTTGGAAAATAAGAGGGAACAATTCGCAGAAGATAGCTGGAACAAGTATATACTGGAACATGTATTCATGAGAACTTATACAGAACTGGTAGGGAGTACATGCTACGATTAACATTTTTGACTAGTTACAACTGTGTGCCGGACAGGGATTCTTTGTCCGTGCCTTTCATAGGCCTTTGCTCTAATCGAAGCACACGAATCGACTGAAAGTTTCAATTTGATACTAGTTCGTCTCCACACGCCGGCCCGTTGCTCTGACTGTTTGGCAGGTGGGGTATCAGTTAACAACACGCTTTGTGACTTGTCTACTGTGCTATGGAGAGTACGTTTTCCCGTGAAAAAGTCAGTTTGCTCATCGGTCGAACTTTGTGGGAGAAAATACGGCCGGCCGAGGTGGCCGAGCAGCTCGAATCCTGCCTCGGGCATGGATGTTTGTGATGTCCTTAGGTTAGTTAGCTTTAAGTAGTTCTAAGTTCTAGGTGACTGATGACCTCAGAAGTTAAGTCCCATAGTGCTCAGAGCCACTTGAACCATCAGCCTCGGCAAATGCGGGATGGTTCCCCTTCTTCCGCCTCAGCTACACTATGTCAGCGATTGCTGCGCAAACAAGTTCTCCACGTACGCGTACACCACCATTACTCTACCACGCCAACATAGGGGTTACACTCGTCTGGTGTGAGACGTTCCCGGGGGGGGGGGGGGGGGGGGGGGTCCACCGGGGGCCGAACGGCACAATAACTCTGGGTCCGGCGTGGGGCGACGGAGGGGTGAAGTGGACTGCGTCATGAGGTTGCGGACCACTGCGGCTGCGGCGAGGACGGAGCCTCTCCGTCGTTTCTAGGTCCCCGGTTAACGTAACATAACATATGGTAAAGACGTTCAATCAACAATCTTTCCTGTATTTAGTTATGGAAGAACGCTTTCGGGAAGTGTCAGGTCACCTTCGTATAAAAGTTTCTCGGATAATGAGCCACTTTGTTATCTACGTCTACACTCAGTAAGTCATCTTATATTGAGTGGTGGAGGGTACTTGTGGTATCGCTACGATTTCTCCCCTTCTCTGTTCCGTTGGGGATGACGCATCATTCACGAGAGAGCCAGAACGCCCTTTTGTGCAATCAGCAGCAGGTGGCTCTGGCCACGAGCGACAGACGCTTGCGCTGACAAGGAAGGAGCCAGGTACCGACTCCAGGCTAGACGCAGCCTTCTCCCAACGGATGCCGGATCCTGTTCATGAGCTGGCCACAGGTCAGGTTGGTAGTGCAGGCATTATGGCATGCAAAGCTATTTAACACCCGCCTAGAGGAACAGTGAAGGGAGAAGAAATTACAGAGGAGCCAAGGGATCGAATACTAGTTACAGACTAAAGATGGTAATAAGAACACGAGGTGAGCGAGGATGGAAGGGACTGGAATAGTGTGAGAAGGATGGAGTGGAAATGTATAACACATGCTGCGCGTTCAACGATGCAAAAGAACGGTTAGGCGTAAGCCTAGGCGATAGATCAGGACGCTACGGTTCTAGTTGTGTTTTATGGCAGCACAGTAGTTTGAAGTGAGATAAGTCGAGCAGGCGAGCACGTGGAGTTGGCGGCAGTGTCCAGCGGAGCGTATCAGCGCAAGTGGCGTGCACCTCTGCGGCTTATCGAGTATCAGTGACGTCAACCGGGAAGCGGGGCAGAGCCTGTATTACTGTATAAGCGATGCGGGGAGGTTCGGGCCGGCTCCCACATTAAGTGGGGCCGCCGAGAGGCGCGGTCGTAAGTTGCCGTTAGGGCGCTCTCCGCGGCCGGCCGGTGCACTCACTTCCCGGTAACACGAGCGGAGGCGTCGTGCCGGCTCCGGCGCCAGCTGCAACTCGTCCGCACGTCCAGGCTGCCATTCGCGAGCCAGTGGCGTGCAGTGCCAGGGCTGATAACGCACAGTGACGTCCGTCATCAACGGCGGCATCCGTACTGCCCAGCAGGCGTGTGCCCCGTAACGAAAGCGCTCTCCACACTTGCCACAGTTCTCCCCACATTACACAAATAACTAGCACGAACTCGGCCTACGTTCTTGTCCCCTAAACAGTCAACCGAAAGCAACGACTGCAGCACCGATTTTTAAATAACTGGTCTTGCGGTAGCGTTCTCGCTTCCGGCGCACGGCATCCCGGGTTCGATTCCCGGCGGGGTCAGGAACTTTCCCTGCCTCTAGATGACTAGGTGTTGTTGTGTCGTCTCCATCATCATGATTCGTCCTCATTACGGTCGCAGGAAGGCAATGGCAAACCACCTCCGCTAAGACCTTGCCTAGTACGGCGGTGCGGGTCTCCCGTATCGTCCCCTACGCTCCTCGGAGTTTGGGACATCATCATATCTAAATATCTCTTATATATAAAAGTCCTATTTGCCAACACCAAAGTCACGTTATCACTATTTAATACCGTACAACAGTGCTCAGCAATGGCTAGAGTACTGGGTTACATTACCTGAGAAGAGTACCTCGAACCTGGCTGAAACGTAACAGCCCATTTTTCTAAGCTAATTTGGATCGCTTGATTAACCGCTAGGTCATTAGGGAGGACCCATACATGAAATTTCGCCTTCGGAGCTCTGCAATATGATTTACAACAACTATGCGTCAAAGTATTCGCTGATACGTCCATCCGGTGGTTCAAATGGCTCTAAGCACTATGGGACTCAACTTCTGAGGTCATCAGTCCCCTAGAACTTAGCACTACTTAAACCTAACTAACCTAAGGACATCACACACATCCATGCCCGAGGCAGGATTCGCACCTGCGACCGTAGCGGTCGCGCGGTTCCAGACTGTAGCGCCTAGAACCGCTCGGCCACACCGGCCGGCAAGAAAAAGCACCTAATATACTATAACTTGTAATGTTAGACACCTATAACAACTGTTTGTCATGCTGTCAAATTGCCTGCCGTTGTGGAAGAGCGGTTCTAGGCGCTTCAGTCCAGAAGCGCGCTGCTGCTACGGTCGCTGGTTCGAATCCTGCCTCGGGCATGGACTGTGTGATGTCCTTAGGTTAGTTAGGTTTTAGTAGTTTTAAGTCTTGTCTCACTAGGGGTCTCACTAGGCGTAAGATAGATACTGCCTACAGGAAAATTAAAGAGACCTTTGGAGAGAAGAGAACCACATGTATGAATATCAAGAGCTCAGATGGCAACCCAGTTCTAAGCAAAGAAGGGAAGGCAGAAAGGTGGAAGGAGTATATAGAGGGTTTATACAAGGGCGATGTACTTGAGGACAATATTATGGAAATGGAAGAGGATGTAGATGAAGACGAAATGGGAGATGATACTGCGTGAAGAGTTTGACAGAGCACTGAAAGACCTAAGTCGAAACAAGTCCCCGGGAGTAGACAACTTTCCATTAGAACTACTGATGGCCTTGGGGGAGCCAGTCATGACAAAACTCTACCATCTGGTGAGCAAGATGTATGAGACAGGCGAAATACCCTCAGACTTCAAGAAGAATATAATAATTCCAATCCCAAAGAAAGCAGGTGTTGACAGATGTGAAAATTACCGAACTATCAGTTTAATAAGTCACAGCTGCAAAATACTGACGAGAATTCTTTACAGACGAATGGAAAAACTGGTAGAAGCGGACCTCGGGGAAGATCAGTTTGAATTCCGTAGAAATGTTGGAACACGTGAGGCAATATTAACCTTACGACTTATCTTAGAAGAAAGATTAAGAAAAGGCAAACCTACGTTTCTAGTATTTGTAGACTTAGAGAAAGCTTTTGACAATGTTAACCGGAATACTCTCTTTCAAATTCTGAAGGTGGCAGGGGTAAAATACAGGGAGTGAAAGGCTATTTACAATTTGTACAGAAACCAGATGGCAGTTTTAAGAGTCGAGGGGCATGAAAGGGAAGCAGTGGTTGGGAAAGGAGTGAGACAGGGTTGTAGCCTCTCCCCGATGTTATTCAATCTGTATATTGAGCAAGCAGTACAGGAAACAAAAGAAAAATTCGGAGTAGGTATTAAAATTCATGGAGGAGAAAGAAAAACTTTGAGGTTCACCGATGACATTGCAATTCTGTCAGAGACAGCACAGGACTTGGAAGAGCAGTTGAACGGAATGGACAGTGTCTTGAAACGAGGGTATAAGAGGAACATCAACAAAAGCAAAACGAGGATAATGGAATTTAGTCAAATTAAATCGGGTGATGCTGAGGGACTTAGATTAGGAAATGAGACACTTAAAGTAGTAAAGGAGTTTTGCTATTTAGGGAGTAAAATAACTGATGATGGTCGAAGTAGAGAGGATATAAAATGTAGACTGGCAATGGCAAGGAAATCGTTTCTGAAGAAGAGAAATTTGTTAACATCGAGTATAGATTTAAGTGTCTGGAAGTCATTTCTGAAAGTATTTGTATGGAGTGTAGCCATGTATGGAAGTGAAACATGGACGATAACTAGTTTGGACAAGAAGAGAATAGAAGCTTTCGAAATGTGGTGCTACAGAAGAATGCTGAAGATAAGGTGGGTAGATCACGTAACTAATGAGGAGGTATTGAATAGGATTGGGGAGAAGAGAAGTTTGTGGCACAACTTGACTAGAAGAAGGGATCGGTTGGTAGGACATGGTTTGAGGCATCAAGGGATCACAAATTTAGCATTGGAGGGCAGCGTGGAGGGTAAAAATCGTAGAGGGAGACCAAGAGATGAATACACTAAGCAGATTCAGAAGGATGTAGGTTGCAGTAGGTACTGGGAGATGATGAAACTTGCACAGGATAGAGTAGCATGGAGAGCTGCATCAAACCAGTCTCAGGACTGAAGACCACAACAACAACAACAACAACAACAACAACAAGTCTAGGGGACTGATGACATAACTGAAGAAGAGGGAAACTAAGGGTTTAGGCCGTGGCAATAGAACAGAGTGAACATTTAATGAACATGTAAGTTTTTATAGGTAAAATAATAGAGGATATAAGGAGGAGCTTAGTGTTTAAAGTTCCGACGAGAACGAGTTCAACAGAGACTGAGCACAAGCTCCGATTATGGAAGGATGGGAAAGGAAATCGGCTGTGCTCTTTCAATCGAACAATCCCGGTATTTGCCCGAAAAGATTTGGGAAAATCACGGAAAACCTAAATCAGGATGGCTGGACGCGGCTTTGAACCGTCGTCCTCCCAATGGAAGTCTAGTGTGCCAATAAAATAATGGGAAAAGAACCCTGACTTCGGAATTAGAAGTAAGCAACTGCAAGTATTTTGTGTAAGACTTACAGTAATTGCAGTCTAACGATTATAAAGGCAAATACCACTCCATACCGTGCGGACCAATAATAGCTAGCAAAATAATAATAATAATAATAATAATAATAATAATAATAATAATAAATGTAGTCTGGCATCGAACTCATCACCTGAAGACTGTAACGTCCTTTTAATCAAATTACAATTTTATTGAAACAAAACTTTGTAACGCTACCGATCAGTACAACTAACAACCATCTGAAACATCCTTGGACAGTTCCAGAATGAAGTCTCTAAACGTAAGCTGCTCACTAAGCAAACAGATGCACCTCTAGCCGAACTACAATTTCTTCAGGAAGCGTTTACAGCATAGCAGGCGACACCAATCAGCAAATGGGTGCCCGTTTTCCTTTATCATCAATTAACTCCAGCCACTGTTTTCTTGATCCCAGATATCACTCGTACATCTTTTGCTTCTGTAAATAGTATGTAGTACTTCATTTTTTTTAATAACTGTAACTACATGACTTCGTTGTTATGATTTTGTTGTTAAGTTCTGCAAATCAGAGTAGAAGCAATTAGTTGTAGCCAGAATTTATTTATTTAAATCTCACGATAGGACCATGGACCACGATTCACGCATTTCGTGACGGGGATTATGTTTCAATACCGGCCTCCTGTCAAAAGTCAATCAAGACAATTGACTACGAAAATTGAAGCGCCAAACTGTTGAAGCTTCTTATTGCTTTAAGGTATTTTTACTTGCAATTTTTTTTCGCGAGCTCTTCCACAAAGGGGAAATTATGTGCCACGGGATCGACGGGGAGTGTGAACATGGACAGACCATGACAAACATAACCCACTTCACGGGACGAGCGTGCTCGTCGAAAACAAGCTTTTCCACGGCCACGACAATGCTTGAGTAATGCCGTTCCAGTCGTGTTCACCGCTATCTCAAACGAACATCTGTACTATTTATTGTGAGAGGGGAGTCGAGAAACACTGATTAACATTCCTAGCTTTTGATTCATGAAACTGGAATGTGCGTTTCGCTGGGGTAAATGGGAACAAAAGTAATGGTCCGGCTGTAAATAAAAGCTAAACGTATTATTAACCTGGGTAGTCTCCCGCTGGAGCGCTGATGATTACGAATAAATTTTGCTCCGAACTTTTAGAGGCGCCCGCGGCGGTTTCTTCGTAATTATAAGAACTTACATTAAGCGCTATCTGTAATCCCCTTATAATTCGTAGCGCAGACAGGGCGGCCCATGTTATCGTTCATCTGAGACACATCGACCTGCCTCTACGACCTCCCGTTGTGGTATAAGCCGTACCAGTGCAAGCCTGGATCTCGCGAACTGACTCCGTGAAGTTCGCCAACAGACTCACCTTACTCTTGATAGCTCTTCCCCAACAGTCACAACCATATTGTACGAAGGATGTGCTATTCAGAGCAGTATCATCAAAGTTCTGTTTGCTTCTAATGAATATCGTTATTCGTATACATCAAAGGAGAATAATTCTGCCATCTTCAAACCATACGAAGAGCTACATAAACTTTATTGAACATAAAATAATCATTTTCACATTCTTACGTTCCCTGGAAATACCAGGATGGGGAGAAAAAAGTCGTGAGAATACAAATGCCGTCGCAGAGTTTTGGCAAAGCCAAACGTTCCTGTTTAGGAGGGCTTATAAAGTCCTGTCTATCCGTATGAACCTACGGAATTTTGCGGTTGTCTTGCGTGACACTGTAGGAAATACTGAACCATCCACAATTTTTCTTGAAAGGTTTTTGCGAGGGCTCTTTTGCGAGATCACAATCGGGCGTATAGGACAATGTTCTTTGCGAATCTTTAGTTGGGATCGAAGTTTTGAGGCTGAAGGGTTCGTTACCGTGCCTTCAGATTTTTCAAATGAGGTTAGGAAGAAGTTACACTCTTTGACGACTTTTTTGAGCTTAACCTTTAATTTTAGGGTTGAATTAATTTCTTTTATGTAGTTGTTTCTCATAAAAATCGAATGTCTTATTTATGTAACCGTCTTCACACAGTATTACTGCAGAGCTTTCTTTGTCTGCCGTTCTTTATTCTCCTCGAGATTTTTTATTTATTTTCTAGGATCATCAGGAAAATTTGCATTGTGCCTCGTTGTGTCCACGTGTTTTTGGATTAGTTTGCAGCAGGTAATGAAATAAACATTCTTATCACAATTATTTAATTTGGCTTTGTCACATACAATTTTGGTTTTAACAATTACGTCTTTAACGCTATTTTTATTTGTTCTAGATTTAATGTTATGTTTTAAGCCCTTGTTTAGCAGGGTTTGTTCAGAATCAGTGAAAGTAATAGTTGTGGAATTGATAACTCTATCAAAGAAACAATCTTCACCAGAGAGGGGGGTATTGTATGGTTTCTTGCTTTAAATTAGGGCTGTTAATTTCCTCTTATGTCTCTGTGATGTGGTATGATATGATGGTCTGTGCTAACGAACCCACTAATTTCCTGTACAATACATACAGTATGAAATTTAGAGGGAACAGCAGGTTACTTAGTTCTAAATGAAGTTCATATATCCGCCTGTTCAGAAGCTCTTTCTGTGTTGAGCTCTTATTTCAGTACGTAACTGATACGGTTCACACTTTACTTTTGCTGGTTCTGCACTTTTACTGTTGCTCTTGATATTCAGTTTGATATGCATCGGCTCACTTTTTTAGCTAGACAGCTTTTGTTAAACGCTATAGGAAGTATTATTTTCATTAGTTGAAGCTTGCGCTTTCTGAAGTCATACACACTTCTCGTTACCAGACGGGGTAATAACGACATTAGACTGTATGAAATGCACTGAAAACGGAACCTGGGACCTCCGCGTCAGTAGGCAGCGTGCTTAGTAAATACGTCCAACCCAAGATACCCCGAAGTCACTCCAACGTTCTCCGACGTATAAGCAGAATTGTAAGAATACGAGAATGGCGGTGGAAGCGAAAAATAAAATCCTTCGCAAGTTGACTGGTTGCACGTGTGTCTCCCGACCATCACCCCTGAGAACATGTTGCAGCACTGCAGATAATGTGTGTGCTGTTTGCTATATTATGCCCGAGCAAAAGTAGTTGAGAAGTTGTATAACGCTACAGGCTCGCAGGCATAGCGCAGCTAGGTATCATCTTGAAGTAGCCGACGGAGTGAAAACAAGTCAGACTCATCAGGAAACCCATCCATTAACATGGGCACGTTTCAACAGCCGAAGGTTGAAGTACTGGTAACATTTCCTAGAGATCACTTCAGTCTTGTAAACAGCAGCAGCTCCACCAAGGAAACCATGGTGGTTTCTCGGCTAGAGAATAACTCTACGTAGCCACTACCTTGTGAGACCCTCCCAGTTGGGCCTGAACGGAATTGGATCGTGTGAAGGTAACTCAACCATCTTCGTTCTGGAATTGGAATATCAAGCAGCTATCTCCAGGAATGGCACTTCATCGTGGGTACCACCAACTGGGACTGCGGAGAACTACGGACCATGAAGCACCTACGGGATTGTAAACTGTGTTCTGCATCTTGCACAGAAGAAGGTAATATGCTCGCGACTCCGATCCCAATTGAAGATCCAAGATTTTAGTTAACAATTGTGTAACTTGACTATTCTTTCTTTCCTTTGCTTTTCATGGTATTAACCAAGCACTGTATTTGTTTCTTACTCGAATAAATGAATCACGCTGAATCACTAGCAGTTATGGTAAAGCTGAGTATCTTTGTGACAATCACTTTATGAGCACATCTGAATTTGTAGCTCGGACATCTGGACACTCGACTTACTAACATACCATACTGCTCTTTCCATGCGCATTAAATTGTGGTAGATAGATCTGCTTCATCACACAATCCCAAAAATTATCAACCAGTCCTATCTTCTGATAAAATTACAGTAAAAACAGAAAGTACTGCAGAAGAGATGGCCTCAATTTAACAGCACTTTTCTTGAAGTAAACGATATATTGAGAAAGCAAGATGACGTTGCAGACTGAACACTAGCACCGGATGTCTCCTGTTTCTTTAAGACCGACCGCAACTGCTTCCACGTCAGCAGGACTCTTCGGTGATACCTTTTCTGGCCATCATTCTCAGATACAAGCTTTTTGCATTTTCTTTTTCCCTTTCATATGGCCTACTAAGCTCTTCGTACGAAGCCATATTAAAGATTCGATTACAACCGTATCTGTGGATCAACTGCATCGACGCTGACTGCACGGTGTGATGTTGCCTTATACTGAACGTGAATCGAATCGTCATGTCAGCGCAGGCAGCACGGTTACTTAATTGGAAAAATGAAAACATACACGGACACACAATCTAAATGTACAAAGTGCATAATAATTATAGCGAAACTTGACCAACTGTAACAGAAGCAGAAATATCACAGTAAATGTAAGCCCCCAAATGCTCTGTTTGCCAAGTAGCCTTATGCCAATGCGTGGTAATAAGCCGCCTCCGACTTAATTATGAAATATCGTCCAAATTAGTTCAAATATATTTCACATCTTTTTCTATAAATCCCCCACGTAATTGGCTGTAAATTTCACACATGACCCATGTCATCCCAAAACGTAAAGTTGACACTGCTGAAGACCTGGAATAGTGAATCATACTGTCTTGTCAAGAATCACGAGGTAACATACCATACAGGCGAGCGCAGCACTGCATCCAAATGCAAAGACAACTCTTGGAACATATCCATTAGCAACTAGGTGTGCATAGTAACCTACAACTTGTAACGTGCAGAACTAATACGACGGACTTTAAATAAGTAATGCAAAACATTTTTCTTCTGAAAGCAGGAGTTGGTTTTATTCAGGATTTCAATACACCATATTATTCCCCACTGTTTTGGCTACAAAACCCCATTTTACAATATAATCTCCGTTTAACGAGAGGGCCTTACACCACCTTACTGGGAGGGCCCGTATTCCCGCATGTTACCACTCTACTGGTCGACGTCAGAGCTAACGTTTTGCTGCAACAATGAACTCCTGATTATCAACATTTTGCTCCTCGCAGAGTGCATCCTCCACTGGGCCAAACAGAGTGAGGTCTGAGCCGAAGGGTGGACGAGGAAGAACGTTCTTATAAAGTTTTGTGAGCCGCTCTCGTGTGCACAGACTTGGGTGAGGCTTGGGATTATCATGGAGAATAAGTTCGTTTACATTTTTGTGGCGACTAAAACGCGGAAGTTGTTTCTTCAGAGTTGATCGTTGCACTATGAGGGAGCACATCACACAAAATAACTTGTTCAGTGTCGCAGAAGTGTTCAGAGTCGAAGAAGACCATCGCCATGACTTCACCAGCTGAACGTATGGCTTTGAATTTTTTCAAAAATGGTTCAAATGGCTCTGAGCACTATGGGACTTAACATCTGTGGTCATCAGTCCCCTAGAACTTAGAACTACTTAAACCTAACTAACCTAAGGACATCACACACATCCATGCCAGAGGCAGGATTCGAACCTGCGACCGTAGCAGTCGCGCGGTTCCGGACTGAGCGCCTGAACCGCTAGACCACCGCGGCCGGCTTGAATTTTTTCTCCGGAGGAGAGGTGGTGTGGTGCCATTCCATGGATTGCCGTTTTGTTTCCAATTAGAAGTTATGAACCCACGTTTCGTAGCTTTTGACGATATCCGACAAGAAATTGTCAATATCAGCCTCGTAACGTGTTCATTGCTCTTTACGGTCTACTGTCAGGCGGCGAGGAACCCAGCGAATACATACCTCTGAATACCCCAGCTGGTGGACGAATGGCTCAAATAGCTCTGAGCACTATGGGACTTACCATCTGAGGTCATCAGTCCCTTATAACTTAGAACGACTTAAACTAAAGTAACCTAAGGACATCACACACACCCATGCCCGAGGCAGGACTCGAACCTGCGACCGTAGCAGGCGCACGGTTCCCGACTGAAGCGGCTAGAACCGCTCGACCACACCGGCCGGCAGTGGACGAATGTGTCACCGTTACCTACGGAGGCGTTCAGATGTTCAGTGAGATGTTTTGTTTGTGATGCTTCGATCACCTCGAATCAGAATGTCCGCACGCTCGAACACTGCATGAATCACAGCTGTGTGCGTTCGGCCGGCGCGTGAGAGGTCGGACAGGTATGCGCTACCTTGTTGCGTTGGTGACAGACGCCTCGGCCAACGACTCACCGTGCTTTTGTTCACTGCCATAGACAATCCGCAAGCGCCTATGAATATCGGCGACGACATAATTTTCCACCAAAAGAAACCCAGTGACAGCTCTCTGATTGTAACGCACCTCCGTTGCAGATCCCATTCTGAATGCTACCTATAGCGGCGCCACCAATCTGAACATCAAACTATAGGGGTCCATGAGGAAATATTCCACTAAGTCTCACAACAAACTACGCAACTTTTAAACCTAAATTGGCCCACAAAAATTTGTGTTGGATTACTTATTGAACGCCATTCGCTTTTTCTGTTAAGGACGACCATGGGTGAAATTTGAGCCAAATTAGGTGGGGACATAATCGACAAAACTTACATTCCAAAGACATTTGTACTGAAGTTAGTGACAGCTCGTGACCAAACATTCGCAGTTATCTATCAAAGGGAACTCTTTCTGTTCACTTGAACGTTTCTGCACGTGATATTGTCACCCGTTTAATTTCCGCTATTAATTTTGATTATACGTATTTATTTACTCCCGTAGCACAAGCAAGAAAAATAGATTTCTCGGGAAATTCGCCACTTTCCCAAATATCTTATTAGCTGCTATCATGAGAGAGAGAGAGAGAGAGAGAGAGAGAGAGAGAGAGAGAGTCCGGCGTGTATCCGTGTCAAACTGTCTCGAGCATACTGGCTGCAAGGAGAGTTCGCGTTTTTAATTACAGAAGTCCTCGGACCGGTGTACACAGTATAGCGGCTTGTCGTGTGCAGCTGCCATTAGGACGTATGTGATAGCGCGCGATCGCACGGCGGAGAGCGTTTAATGGCGAGCTGCCGTTAATTGGCGCGTAATGAAGATTGTCGTCAGAATAAAGGGGCCGAGAGGCGCTTTTGTCGCGCGGCTACCCGGAGAGGCTCTGGCTGGCAGTAAGCCGCCTCGGGCTCGCGCTGCCTGGCAATTACTCAGCTCTCGACAACGTCCAAAGGCGCGCAGGCAGCCGACGCCATTCGGAAGCCGCTTCCTGACAGGCTGTAGTCGCGATGTAACTTATCTGTGGTACACTCTAGACTAATCACGTGCGCTGACGTGGGGCTGGAGCAGTACATGAAAGTTTTCAACAGTTCCTCACTGCTGACTTACAAACAAAATACTCCCATTGCGAAATATCATAACAATTGAGTAAAGTGATAAATTTTTCTGGCAAACAAAATTCTGTTCATCGTTCTCGGTAGGAAACCAAAAGCGAAATCAGCGTGATGTGTGACTTGGGCTTCCCTTCGGGTAAACCGTTCGCCGGGTGCAAGTCTTTCGATTTGACGCCACTTCGACGACTTGAGCGTCGATGGGGACGAATGGTGATGATTAGGACAACACAACACCCAGTCCCTAAGAGGAGAATAAAAAATAGAAGAAGATAGAAAACCACGTACCAAGAAGGATTATGTCCGAATGGGACAGATATCGACAGATGCAATGTACGCGTTCAAACAAACAAATGATTGCAAATTTCAGAAAAGCTGGAGGATTTATTCAAGAACAAGAACTTCACAAATTGAACAAATCAATAACGTTTTGGTCCACCTCTGGCCCTTATGCAAATAGTTACTCTGTTTGGGATTCATTGCCAGAGTTGTTGGATGTCCTCCTGAAGGATGTCTTGATAAGTTCTGTCCAGTTAGTGCGTTAGATCGTCCAAATCCCGAACTGGTTGGAGGCCCTGCTCGTAATGCTCCAGACGTTCTCAACTGGGGAGAGATCCGGCTACGTTGCTGGCCAAAGTGGTGTTTGGGAAGGACGAAGACTAACAGTATAAACTCTCGCTCTGTGCGGGTGGGCATTACCTTCTGAAATGTGAGCCAATGATGGCTTGTCATGGAGGATACAAAATTGGGCGTTGAATATAGTTGACGGATCGCTTTGCTGTAAGGGTGCTGCAGGTGACAACCACTCCTGGTTGTTGGGCCGTATGGTGGGTGACAGTCACGCTGGTATCCCACAGCAGTTCGTGGCCTGCAGTCTCACTGACCAGAGTAGAATTGTCTTCACTGATGAATCGCGGTTCGAACTGACACGTGACAATCAGCGAAGGCGTGTCTGAAGACTCCCTGAACAGTGATGGGACACCAACAGTACTGTCGCCCGCCATACGGCCTGACAATTACGAATGGTAGTCTGGGGGTGACATTTCTTTTCATATCAGAACCCATCTGGTCGTCATTCGCGGCGCCTCTACAGCACAGCGCTACGTCGACGATATTCAACGGCCCGTTTCTTTGCCATTCATGACAAGCTATCCTGGACTTATATTTCAGCAAGATCATGCCTGGCCGCCGGCCCACAGTAAGAGTTTCTATAGCTTGTCTTCATGCCTGCCAATCCCTTCCTTGACCACCAAGGTCGCCGAATCTTGCCTATTCGAGAACGTTTGGAGCAATGTGGGCAGGGCTCTTCAACCAGCTCGCGACTTTGACGATATAGCGCGACAGCTGGACAGAATTTGGCACTATATTCCTCACGGATCGACTCTCGCAATCAAGCCAAGCGAGTAACTTTTGTATCCCGCCTGGAAGGCGGCGCGTGGGTCTGCTCCTCTGATCTGCAAAATAGGCCGAGTGAAGAAGCCAGTAGGAGCAGGAGAGGTAAAGCACTTCGGTACTGCGTGTAAAATTAAAGAGGTTTACTATAGGCAAAACCAAGTTAGTAAATGGTTACATAACTTTGCGATGATGAGATCGTAGGTGCGAAGCCGTATTCCCGTCGTAAGTAGAACAAAGTCTCAATAGCAAGCCAACACACACTGAAGCTGAAGCGAAGTTTCGAGGCCGTCTGATCTTGATGAAAAGGGCAGTAAGCAGAGTGGCGCTCGTCGATCCCCACAGCGTCGGCTAGAGGGCGCTGCGGTCGTCGTAGTTCGTCCGCTCTCGTAGTGCCAACCTACGAGCGTGCACTTACGCTGTGGCATCTGAACCATCGATACCACAATAACTGCTTGCGTAAGGGTCAGAGGTGGACCAAAACATTATTAACTTGCTCAATTTGCGAAGCTCTTCCTGCTGAATAAATCATTCGATTTTTCTGAAATTGTAATGATTCATTTGTCTGAACATGTACATCACACCACGTCCCATTCGGGTATTTCCTTCGTGATGCGTCTTTTTTGTCTTAGAATGTAGGCAAACCGTCCCGTAGGTGAGGTCGCCCGAGTCACACTGTTCCGCAGACACCTGAGTTATGGGATGAAACTGAGAAATTCTGCCGTGACGTAATAGTTTCAAAACGCGAAGCCACCTACAACAAATAACCCACACTTACGGTTTAACAGCTGTAATAAAACGCTCCTAAGCCGACATGATTTCTGTGGCTCGTCGGTACGACTAGCTGGAATCAGATACAATAATTAAATACCAGAGGGTACATATCAGGAGAACATTAAGGTAAAACGGCCAGACAAATCCTGAGGCGGGGGATGAGACTTGTCAGACTGAGATTCATTGGAAGAGTACTAAAAGTAATTCAATCACTGAGGAAGTACTCCAGAAATTATCGCCGGAAAATTCTACAGCCTTGTTCGTCTGTGTGGAATTTGTGTCATGGCACATTAACGAAAGAGCTAGTGATAACTCCTTATGTGGCAGGCGTGGCAGCAACGACATTCTCCGATGGGAATTGTTACGGTTAGATGCAAGTATGCAAACCTAGTGTTTTTTCGAGAAGGTGAATATACTACACCGCTTATTACGCTTGCATCTTAACTCGTGTATGCTTCATAATAGAGTGACTGAAATGACTGTGCATGCATTTATGCAGCCACTCCATGAAAGGGAAATACTTAGTTATCCAATATACGCGATCTAATTTTTCTCTCAGTTTACGCCCTACTTTCGCACAGAAAAGGAACAAATATTCACACTTTACTTCACAACTGTTAGTTCTCTATAACTCATCTACCCGATGCTTGATGAATTCCACCCAGGAAAGCGTGCCATGACGTGCTAAAATGTGTAGTTATCTCTCGACTGCAAATATGCAGAGACAACAGTAAGTTAGCAAGGTCAGATAACGGCATCCTTTACGAGCGTCGTATCTTCGCGTTGTTTGGACGCTACCGCAGCGTACCGTAATGTTTGAACTGGCTGTGCTCAGAGAAAACGCGCGTCAGAGCGGGGCCAAGATCACTGGAACAGGGCAGACCATTATGCTTCAAGCTTCTCACAGAGTCTGTGGACACAAACTGGAATATGCGCAGGACCTTCCAGATAGTCAATGCAACGCTGATGTAGTGCCGCACTTTAATAGCCAGGATCTGACAGCGTCCAAAACCAGGGCCTGTCCTATCAACGTCCGCTGTCTGTATTTTTCAAGGACCAGACAGTACAGGAAGGATGTACAGAAAACTAGTCAGCTTTAACTTTTTATTTGAAGTAACGTACGCCTAGAGCATTGTTGATTTGGAATTTTAACTCTAGCTGGGAGCACTATTTAATGACAAAATTTCTTAATGCTACACTGGTCGTGAAACGACGTCGAATGAAGGATGATGGTACTTCCTTCGACAACAAGGGAAGCATTGCTTGATATGTGTGGAGTACGAATTGGGCCACAGTACCATTCGACAATCATCCACTCTTATTTAGGAAAACATAATATACCAAGAATAAGTTGGTCAGACGTGAATATTATTATGGAACTTCTCAAATAATAATCAATTATGCTAACCACTGTGCTATCTCTCTCAGTAAAACGGTAAAGATGAAAAGGAGTAAGCGAAATACGGATCTATAAGATTTTGGTGTTGGTTGCAATAGTTATTCGGAGACGAATGTTTGGCACAGTATTGAGTAGCGTGGAGAACTGAATCAAACCAGCCTTAGGACCTTAGACCACAACAACAAAATATTGAGGTGGTGAAAGAGATTTAAGAACTATGAGAAGAGAGAAAAGGAAAGAAAAGCAGAGCACTGGATGGCAGTCTAAATCCATGAACGTGGAAGGAAGGAAGGAATATTAACGTTTTGAATCCCGTCGGCAATGAGGCCATTAAGAGACGGAGCACAAGCGCAGACTGCGGTAACAGCGCGGAAGAAAATCTGCCGTATCCGTTTCAAACGAATTATCTCGAGATTTGCACCGAGAAATTAAGAGAACCCTCGGATAATTTTAATGTAAATAATCCAACGGGGATCTGAGCCGCCTCCATCGAGATCATGACTCCATTGTCATACCACTCTTTTCACTGGATGAACAACTACAGAACATCCTTTGCGTTTCTGTATTTTTGTAGTATTGTTTGAACAGAAGATCGCAAGTAATAGAAGTGCTGTAAATGTCTTACACCAAACAGCGACACGAAAGGAATAATGGAACATTACGATTAAAACTTATCACTAGGTCGGAACAAAGAAAATCTTTTTCAACAACGACTGGTGTGGTTAGCAAACTGAAGCGGTATTCGGCAGGCGCGGGGTTCGTACTCCAACATAGCCACCCTCCTTTGCCTCTTTGTTGGAGTTCCTGTAACAACTTATAACAATTACCGGTAAGATTCCCAAATAGACTACGGACGCTTTCTTTACAACTGTTCGATATTATGAATCCATGATTCCTCTCTAATGATGTAAGTTAAATTATCATCTTCCTTCTTCGAACTGGAGTTTGATTTTATATGAATAACATACTTAGCATCTAAACCATTCGAGAACACCTCACGAATATATCAATGGTCCACTCTGCTAGAGATACTGTGCCCCATAGTCTTCCTCGCATAACTCAGTTGATTTGTTTCGTGACAATCAACACTTTCATAATAGCCACACTCAATCATTTTTGAGGCTCACCATTAAGACAGTCACTCATATTAGAACATTAGAGGGTATGGTCGATATCGCAGGCTATGCATTTACTTAGAGATGTGTTAACTGCAAGAAACTGTCACTTCCAAAAGATATCACGCACTCACTCATCTGACGTCGAAACAATCATTACCACAAATTTCTGAAACGACAGAAGGGTAGATAGTGCATGAAGTGTGAATGGACAAAGTCAGTGAATGGAGTGAGTGTATGAACGCCATAAAAATATTAGTTATTCACGGTCAGCTGCACTTTGCTGTAACATTTCTCCCTATTATAGCAATTGTGCTACTGATTTTAAATAAGACAACATTCGTCTACACGTTGAATTAATCTACTACGCTTTTGACACTGGATTCTGCTTCACTTACAAGTTTACTAGGAACTGCCCAAATTTTCACAACGTTAATTGTAGGAAAAAAGTGCATTTGTGACATCGATAGAGCATCACTGTCTAACAGCCGTTTTGTTACAGCAGAATTCCTAGACAACAACTTGAAGAAACTTTCAAAGCTTGCATAATTCATTGGCATTATATACTTATTTCTGATGGTGACAGATGTACTGCTTTGGTTGTTTCATGGTACTATCACAAAATGCTTTTTGTTGGTGATTTCAATATGGCACTGTAGTTTGTATAAAGGAAGAAGTCAGAAAAAAAAGCTAGCAAGGGTGAAACAAGAAAGGAGGGGCATGGGGGAGGGAGGAAAGGAGGGGTGTAGGGGAAGAAAGAAAGGAAGAAACCAAGACAGAATTAAGGTGAGCGAGTTACTCTGGGAGGAAGCAAGCAAGGGAGACTGGAAGGAAGCAGGGGAGACTGGAAGGAAGCAGGGGAGACTGGAAGGAAGCAGGGGAGACTGGAAGGAAGCAGGGGAGACTGGAAGGAAGCAGGGGAGACTGGAAGGAAGCAGGGGAGACTGGAAGGAAGCAGGGGAGACTGGAAGGAAGCAGGGGAGACTGGAAGGAAGCAGGGGAGACTGGAAGGAAGCAGGGGAGACTGGAAGGAAGCAGGGGAGACTGGAAGGAAGCAGGGGAGACTGGAAGGAAGCAGGGGAGACTGGAAGGAAGCAGGGGAGACTGGAAGGAAGCAGGGGAGACTGGAAGGAAGCAGGGGAGACTGGAAGGAAGCAGGGGAGACTGGAAGGAAGCAGGGGAGACTGGAAGGAAGCAGGGGAGACTGGAAGGAAGCAGGGGAGACTGGAAGGAAGCAGGGGAGACTGGAAGGAAGCAGGGGAGACTGGAAGGAAGCAGGGGAGACTGGAAGGAAGCAGGGGAGACTGGAAGGAAGCAGGGGAGACTGGAAGGAAGCAGGGGAGAAATGGATGAAGACCAATGTGCAATCAAGGTGAAGGACGTTACAGAAACAGCGTACACCCACACCATACTCATAGGAGTATAAAGGAAGTTGCATCTGGCTCGCGCCCAACACCTTCCCCCCCCCCCCCCCTACCCTCCGCGACACTGACATAATGGAATTACAAAACAAATAAGTCTGTACGACTGGACAGAAATTTGAAATCCACCCCTTCCGAATGCGAGTATATTGACCTTACCACATCACCTCACGTTCTCAGTGGGTGCAAGTGCTTTTTAGCGAGAAGACGCAGGGTGAAAGACACAACAACTGGCAGAGAGGGCAGACTAACTGCGCGGCGCGGCGGTTGTCACAGGAGTCCGGGAGGTTTCCCGGAACAACTCTGGCCTAGTGGTCGCCTCTGATGAATGAACGGCGTGGAGAGCCGGCCGGCGCGGCGTGGAGTACCGTTGTCTGGTCGCACCGTAAATGGATTTCCCTCATCTTTTAAGGAACTTACCGGCCGCTCAAGCACGCGTTTATAAATATTAATGGCGCCCGGATTTATGTCGCGCCGCGTGCGGTAGCGGCCGCGATAAATTGCGCTCACACCAATTGCAGTCTTTATAATCGGTGAGCAGAAGCATAACGTGCCATTGCTGTTGGGAGAATCATACTCGTCAGCACGCAGCTTGCCCTAAACCGCACCAGGGGCAAACAAGGCCTTGACACAGAGTGAAGCGACTAGGACTGGACGCTGAAACTGTCTTAGCACTGAAGATTTCATCTCTAACAATACCATAGTGCTTAGATGATATGTGGCAGTCGCATATCGAGGCGTTGTTTAGTCAACAAATTTTCGTTTTGTCATCAGTCCTTTAACTGGTTTGATGCGACTCGCCATGACTTCCTCTCCTGTGCTAACTCCATCTCAAGACCAGCACTTACACCTAACCTCCTGAATTATTTGCCAGCTATATTCCCGTCTCGTTCGTCCTCTACAGTTTTTACCCTCTACAGCTCCATGTAATACTACACAAGTTATTCCTTGATGTCTCAACACATGCCCTGTCACCCAGTCCCTTCTTCTTGACAGTGTTTTCCCTACGTTTCTTCGCCGTTCTGCGGAGAACCACCTCTTTCCTTGTCAGTACACTTAATTTTCAACTTTCTTCTAAGGCAGCACACCTCAAACACTTCGATTCTCTTCCTTTATAGTTTTTCCACAATCCATGTTTCGCTACCATGCAGTTCTGTGCTTCAAACGTACATTCTCAGAAATTCCTTCCGCAAATTACGGCCGATCTTTGATTCTACTAGATTTCTTTTGGCCAAGAATGTCGTCGTTGCCGGTGCTAGCCTGCTTTTTATGTCCTTTTTGCTTCGTCTGTCGTGTATTTTGCTTCCAAGGCAGCAGAATCCCTTCACTTCGTCTACTTTGGCGTCACCAATTTTGACGTTGCGTTCATCACTGAACTCATTTCTGCTGCTCTCATTACTTTCGTCTTCCTTCGCTGTACTCAGTCCATAGTGTGGGCTCTTTCCCCTCTAGTTTACTCACTTTATTCTCAGAATTTTGGATTTCTTGCACAATTTTACATTGTTGAATACTTTCTCCAGATTGAAAAATCTTATGAAAGTGTCTTGATTTTTCTTAAGCTCTGTTTAATAATGGTAATCCAATCGCAACTTCCTAACAGCCTCTCTGTTAGCTTTACCTTCACGAAAGCCAAACTGATCGTCATATAACGGTCCATAACTTTTTTTCTCCGTTCATTTGTATATTATTCTTATTGGCAACTTGGATGTAAGAGATATTAACTTGATTGGTTGATAGTTCTCACTCTTATCTCCTCCTACCATGTTGGGGATTGCGTGGAAATTACGAAAACCTAAATCTGGATGGGACGTATGTTTACAAGTTTTTTCTAGATGACCGTTGAGTTTACACGATCACGTCGTCATATTGATGTGAACAAAAACTTTCCGCTCCATATTGTCAGAGGCAAAAGCGAACGCCAACAGCAGAATGCGAGACGAGAGAGAAAAGCGGTTGGCACTAAAAATAAAGGTACTGCACCGTAAGGAGCATACGTGAATGTTAACATACGATCTTACAATGATGTGTAGAAACAATGTTAAGTTATTCCGAGCACTTCCTACACGCAGTTAAATTTTCAAATGCTATCTCAAATGAGAAAAACAAAAGTGCTGTATCGAAATCATTAATACCATACATTAAGGTTTAATCTACGTCGCACTTACGTCGGGTGAACAATGTATCTCACGCCTTATGGTAATTAACTTTTTACGATAGTGCTACCTTCCCGCAAGGCTCTAATGCCGTCTTTTGGTGGCATAACAACTCAAACTGTTTCTGCTACTTTTAAACTTTTGATAGGTCGCCTGTGCATCAACTCGAAAGAAACGAAAGCTTATCTCTATAATGGGAGAACGATTACTTTCTGTCGTGCAGAACCTGCACTCCAGTGTTAAGTGAGAGGCGTAACCTGCATCCTATCGCAGTCGCCAGTTTATTTTCTAGTAAGTGTGTTGGCAGCTGAACTTGATGGAACATAGGTTACGTAAAAATATGAGAGGCACAGATAAAGATAATTATTTTGTTCGAAGAGATTTCGGGATTGCAGCCCGTCGTCGTAAACTTCACGACATTTCGATTGGACACCTGCCACAATTATTACTTTTTTTTAAAGAAAGACAAGCTTATGTTGAATGCTGAAAGTCCAGACGCATAGACTGCGTAAATTTCGATTGTAATGCCAGTTATTTTCCACCCTTCAAACGGACTGTGGTCTATATCCTGCAGATTCTTTAAATTATGTACGTGAGAATTTGACAAACAAGATAAAATGAGTAATATTACATTACTGTGAAGTCTCTTCGTATTCCCACTCGATAACTAAACTCATTTCCGTGAAAACATCAATGCATATATTAGTGACACAGTCGACCTGAATAAGAACTCTTAATTCGAATGTAAATTAACTTCTTAACATTATTTACCAAGTTATCTCAAGACAGAACAGAATACAGCGGCAGTATGCCTCTGTTATACACATGCACATCAGCGTCAGTCAGTACCAGTCCAAGAAAAGACAATAGTGAGAATCAATAACTACGGGTAATCAATACTTCTTTTATATTTGACGTTAATGCCGCGAGAAAGCACACAGTTGACAGCGATTATTAAACTCGCGCGCGTTATTCGTTGTCCAGAATCGCTCATATCAGTGATTCCTACTAAGTTCCAGATTTTGCTACTCACGTGATACTACATGTCTTACGAGCAAGAAAAAGACATCCTTGTGTTGTATGCCCCTGGCATTTAATCAACCATTATCAATCGTATGTAGTGGAAAGGTCATTACAACTTCCATTTATAGACATGTGTAAAACATTCATCGTTGGAATGCACTCGTGCTTTACTGGAAGCAGTGCTACTGGGGATGAAACCACCATGGCAGTTACACACACACACACACACACACACACACACACACACACACACACACACACACACTTCTTGTAAACACTTGACTATAGGTACCAAGAAGGAAACATACTAGTGGTATGGATTTACAAGGTATTCATAGTAAACAAAATGATAGAAAAATATCCCGCCATTAACTTGCCTGACTCCTTCTGATAGCCCGTGTAAGTCTAGATAGGAATACTTAACTCTGTGTGTCTGTCAATGGTGAAACTTAACACGAGGTATCAATACGCATTGCTACGCCAAACGGGTGTCATATAACCAAAGTACAAAGTTTGAACGAAGAGAGATATCGCTGTTAGTATGTGTGGCTTGTCATACTTACGAATTGCATCCTCTGTGAGATCTAAGTCTACTATGGTCACGTAAGTAAGACGTGAGGTAGAGAACCGAACCGTTTGAATTCCCAGTAGTACAACACGCTATGTACCATTCTCCACGTGGCGGTGACTGTAGAACTTAATTTCTAGGACCGGCAAAACCTTGAACATTTTTACTCGAATTCTACTTCCTGGTAAAGCAATTTGTTGCAGCCTGCTATCCCAAGGACTGCATGTGCATATTCATTTGTACATAACATCCAAGATGGCAAACTAAAGACTAATTTCTCTGTGTTGTTGACACCAAGGAATAGCGCTGTCCTTTGAGTTTAGTTTGATCTGGTTACATGTAAGAGTTATTGAACGTGAGACGCCATACGGGTCCACGCAATCTTATGAGGTAGCATCTAAGTTCTACGGCTTACGGCTCGGAGCACTATGGGACTTAACTTCTAAGGTCATCAGTCCCCTATAACTTAGAACTACTTGAACCTAACTAACCTAAGGACATCACACACATCCATGCCCGAGGCAGGATTCGAACCTGCGACCGTAGCGGCCGCGCGGTTCCAGACTGTAGCGCCTTTAACCGCTTGGCCACCACGGCCGGCATCTAAGTTCTGTGATACACTGGAGGGATTACTCTTGTAAACGTTAAAATCAGATTTGAAGATGATTAGTATGGAATAGAAACCTGTCAATTTAAAAATGGAAGCAGACTGGAATAATAATAATAATAATAATAATAATAATAATAATAATAATAATAATAATTGTTTAACAACACATTGTGTATTTTCTCCGAGGACAGCAAGTCAATTTGCGCTTTCAGAAGTCGTTGGAGTGTTTAGAACACTGCAACTTAGTCGAGAATAAACGAGCTCAAATCGATATTTCGCAAGCAAGATATAGGTTCTTCATTGTTGTCCTAAATGGCTTTACGTAGCAAATAGTCCCGTCAACAGAGCAACTCGATTTCATACACAATAGACTTTGAACGCGGAATGGTAATTGTAGATAGATGCATGGGACACTCCATTTCGGAAATCGGTAGGGAATTCAATATCCCGAGATCCACGATGTCAAGAGTGTGCCGAGAACACCAAATTTCAGGCATTACTTCCCACCACGACCAACGCAGTGACCAACGGCGTTCACTTAATGACTGACAGTATCGGTGTTTGTGTAGAGATGTTAGTGCTATAGACAAGCAACGCTGCGTGAAGTAACTGCAGAAATCAATGTGGAACATACGACGAAGGTATCCGTTAAAACAAAAATCTGGAGTTAATGGCCTATGGCAGCAAACGACCATCGCGAGTGCCTCTGCTAATGGCACATCGTCTTTAGCGCCTCTCCGGGGCTCGTGACCATATCAATTGGGTCCTAGACGACTGGAAAACCGTGGCCTGGCCAGGTGAGTCTCTACTTCAGTTGGTAAGAGCTGATGGTAGGATTCGAGTGTGGCGCAGAACCCACGAAGCTATGGACCCAAGTTGTCACCAAGGCACTGTGTAAGTTGGTGGTGGCTCCATCGTGCTATGGGCTGTGTTTGAGGAATGAAATGGGTCCTCTTGTCCAACTGAAACCATCCCATCATTGAGCAGAGATTGTCGTTCGACTACTTCGAGACCATTTTGCGACTGGTTTGAATAACGTTCTGCACAGTTCTAGTGAATGATTTGGCCACAAAGATCGCCCCCACATGAATCCCGTCGGACATTTATGGGACATAATCGCGAAGTGAGGTAGTGCACAAAATCCAGCGCCCGGAAACATTCCGCAATTATGAACGGTTACAGAGGCAGCATGGCGCAATATTTCAATGGGGGACTTGGAAAGATTTGTTGCGTCCATGCCACGACAAGTCACTGCACTACGTCGGGCAAAACGAGGCCCGACATGATATTAGGACGTATCCCACGACTCTTGTAAGCTCCGTGTGTACGTGTTGTTTACAGGAACCGAGAGTAAGTGTTATCTCTAATGATCTTCACTCAGTATTTCCCAGATTACTCTCATCACCTATGCAAGACGCAAATCACGGTTTCGTGAGAATAACGTAGTACTGTGTCCTTTTATCTTGGGCACTTCTTCAGGCGTATCTTATCCCCGGAGTATCTCCGATAACACTTCGGCCTGTCGGTCACATCAAAAAGACAGTTTCGGCTCTCTAAGATAGCGACGTTTTCCAACGGTACCCGTCAGCGTTTTCCCCCCGCACACAGCCGTTACGCAATGGCGTCGCGACGCCCCCGCCCGCATGCTTGCCAGCAGGCGTCACGGCGCCGGCGCCGACGCTGTTCGGTGTGCGTACAGCGCCGGAAATAGCGGAATTTCCCTGTGAGTAACGCCGTGCGTGACCCAACTGCCGAGAGCTCGCGGGAAACGTGCTAAGCCGCGGAATGAGACCATTACGCCGGCACCCGAGTCTTCTCACACGGATCATCTCGACTCGGCTCTGCTGAACACGCGAGCACACTATTACAATACTGAGCGGGGCGCAGCGTGACTATAATCGAGCATGTATGCTATTAGAATAGACATGAAAGGAATTAAGGTCTGTTTAACGTCCAGTCGGCGACGAAACTGATTATCGTTAAGTGCAGTAACTTACATATGATTTCGACGATGCTGAGTACCACAGCTGTATAGACACTAATATTAATGATCGATAGAAACCACCTCAGCTGTATTATTACACATTTATTGCGTTACGGGCGGTTTCGTTCGTAGATTATCTTTAGGTGGTCTGCAGTTAAACAAAACAAGGAAGTATTTATTTAGTTTGAACAGATTAGGGCCTTCAGTTCCTCTCTTATATCGGACCAGGCTTTCACACATATATTACTTTTATTTTCACATCTTAGTTACTTAATAAATAACAATAATAGTAATAAAGTGATTTGAGTGCGTGTACAGACAATATTAGTAAGTAGTACTGGGAAAGACCTAGTAGTTTCATACTATCAGTACTTCTGCTGCTGCTTCCTCCAATAACAAAAACGCTAATAATGATAGTGGTAGATACAAAAGAATTTATCGGCGTGCAGAATAGGTATTTTCTGGTGTAGTGAGTTCTCGGGAAAGGAAATTTAAGGAGACCGCACCAGCTAAGACCATTACGAAAATGTGGTTCGACAGGAGGACGTAAAAAGGTAGCGAGTGTGTATAGCGACAACGGTTGCCATTATTGTTGTTTCATTAGATATGCCATTATCTGTCTTCTCAAAGTGGTGATGTTATTCAGCTCCATAATACAATGAGGGAAGGTATTCCTGAGTCGGTTTCCTGATGCTGAAAATGACTTCGAGAACGCGGCTGAAACATGAAGCCGCGCGGGATTAGCAGTGCGGTCTTAGGCGCTGCAGTCATGGACTGTGCGGCTGGTCCCGGCGGAGGTTCGAGTCCTCCCTTGGGCATGGGTGTTTGTGTTTCTCCTTAAGATAATTTAGGTTAAGTAGTGTGTAAGCCTAGGGACTGATGACCTTAGCAGTTAAGTCCCATAAGATTTCACACACATTTGAACATTTTTGAACAATGAAGTCGGACAGAAAGGATTTTACTCTGATTGGGACAGGTATTTTTAATGCTATTGTTCAGATAAAGATCGAGGAGAGATATGAGGGACAGCGTACGCTGATAAGACTATAGAGGGGACAGACTGTACGGAAATATCTGCACTTGCTGCATGCAGCCGGCCGCTGTGGCCGAGCGGTTCTAGGCGCTTCAGTCTGGAACCGCGTCACCACTACGGTCGGAGGTTCGAATCCTGCCTTGGGCATGGATGTGTGTGATGTCCTTAGGTTAGTTAGATTTAAGTAGTTTTAAGTTCTAGGGAACTGATGACCTCAGATGTTAAGTCCCATAATGCTCAGACACATTTGAAACTTTTTTTGTCTGCATGCAGCCAGGTAGCTGTGCATATCATGGCGAAATATGATCGAAGAGTCGAACATCACCTATATATCGAATACAGGCATTTAAAATCAGTTCTAGGCGCCATGAACTATCTTGACAAAGGCCTTCCAGGATAACACCGCTAAATTCATATAAGTGAGGAGGTTTAAGTGCTTGTACGAGCTTCTTTTCCAGGTGAAGAGGGCAGATCTTTTCATATTTTCGTAGGGCATGGAGAGATGATGTTGCCTTCTTGCATATTACACTTACATGCTCAGTCCAGTTTAGATGTTCACCTATTATCATTCCACGAGTGAGGGCAAGTAGGTGACAGTCGTTCCATTTCGGATTAAAGATGGTAGGAATTCCGATTATTTCTTGCGAATGAGGCTAGAACGACCAACCACTTCCGCCTGGGTGTTGGATGGGTTGAGTTTTAACGGTATTTCTGTACACATTCTGATAGTGCACACGAGTCATTAATTAGACTAAAACTATAGCAAATGGTTCAAATGGTTCTGAACACTATGGGACTTAAAATCTGAGGTCATCAGTCCCCTAGAACGTAGAACTACTCAAATCCAACTAACCTAAAGACATCACACACATCCATGCCCGAGGTAAGATTCTAACCTGCGACAGTAGCGGTCGCGCGGTTCCAGACTGATGCGCCTAGAACCGCTCGGCCACAACGGCCGGCAAAGCTATAGCATCTTAGCGAATGAAATAGCTAGCTCGCATTTATTCTTCTTTTTTTTTTGTAAACAACCGTAGCAACTGTAACACAGTTCGACTAATTTTATTAATCACGTATGACTAAAACCACCAGTTTGGTTGATTAGCTCTTTTACATGTACAATGACATTAAGTCTCCTGCAACTACCTCATTTATGAATTACGGTCTTCATGAGAGATCGTAATTACCGTTTCCAATATATTTCACATAATTATTTAACAAACGTATTTTATAATTATTGACTTACTGTCACACATGTCGTATGACGATGCAGTTCTGTGTTAGCGCTGTCATTTGCTCTCTTCTCATCGTGCATAATCGTCTGGTTAGCCTTTGTCATAATCGTCTGGTTAGCCTTTGTGTTTTGCACAAGTTGTGGATAATTGTGTAGCGTCTTTTTATTCTTTACTTGTCAGTTCTGTACTTAAGGCTTTGTCCTTGCTTGTGGGCATTATGACCCACAGTCTATTATCGCACTGGACAGAGGCTAACTCCCTGGCGGAGCGGCCCTCACTAGACAGTCTAATGTGGGCAACGTGCCGAATCTATTCGCCGTAGCTCCGCCAGGCGGTGCGCACGTTTGTTATCATTGCTTGCGGATTTGCTCTTTAACCTTACATACGACAACCAGACGATTTACATCGGATTTGGCACAACTCAGTGAGGTTTTATTTCGAGACTTTTGACAGTGGTGGCTGCTTATTTTATTCACTAAGATGCCGTAGTTTTAGCCTCATTTCTTATTTTATTTAACTGTAGGCAATGTGAAGATGTTCTAAGAACGAAACGGGCCGTAACACAATGTACAATAACAGAGCTGAAGTGAATTTTCACTGATCATTAATATTAGTCCATGTGATTGCTGGAAGCAGAAGCAGACGCTATGAACTTGGGTGGTGAACACTTGCCTCCACGTTAACGGTCGTTAATGCTGCAGCACTTCTCGCTTAAGCAGCCGGCTCACATCATCGTACGTTCGCCGTCATTGGGAGGAGAAGCGGTGGCGTAAAATTCTGATTCTAGTGTGCGTCAGCTTCCTTGATTATACTCCAGAATTCTACGCAGTTTCTCCCAAAATGGCGACAAGTGACACTGTTGAAAGTGGTCCGTTTGTCAGTTGTAGACGTTAAACCCAACGGCTCCGCTCTTGTTGGCAGAGAGGACTGGCGTATGGCCAGCATAGTGTTCTACCCATCATAAAATAGCTGTTAATTTCAAAATTACTCATCACAGTCAGTTACTTCATGCTACTTACGTGACAGAACTGGATTTCGCCCACCTCTTCTACCAATGGAATACTCTCTATCACAGATTCAGTGAATTCATATATAGTCCCTGCATTACGTAAACTGAATATATTTAAGTCGAACGTTGGCTTGAACACTAAAATGGTTTACTAGACATGATCATATATCGTTGCTTTCCTTCGGCCTATCTAAACAGATGTATCCACCCGGTTTTAAGGGAGCGTGCTGTTTAACGTGGACTGCCAAGTAGGATGGAACTCGACATTTTTCACATAAACAAACAATTCTTTCAACTGACTGGGTGACTTCTGGATCCGCAGTTTGGCTATTTACTACTGAGAAGCGCCACGTAAACTACTGTTGACGAAAACTAGTAAATTCCTTACAGAGTGAGCTTGGTGGGCTCTTCGGAAGTCGCCTGTTTCTATCGGGGGTAACATTCTAATGGATGTAGTTGCTACTATTTCTATCAAACGCTTTACGATGTTGTTATTACTTGGTTCTTACCGTGTGGATGATTGTGGCAACTTACTCTGCACTGTTTGTGTTCCACTGTACTATCAAAAATATGGATTCATGTTCGGGAAATTTCCTTCCACAGTCCAGACTTTTATTCCATCTCTGCCGGCCAGTGTGGCCGAGCGGATCGAGGCGTTTCAGTCTGGAACCGCGCGACCGCTACAGTAGCAGGTTCGAATCCTGCCTCGGGCATGGATGTATGTGATGTCCTTAGTTAGGTTTAAGTAGTTCTAAGTTCTAGGGGACTGATGACCTCAGATGTTAAGTCCCATAGTGCTCAGAGCAATGTGAACCATTTTTTCCATCTCTAACGACATCGTTGTTGACAGGACGTTGACCCATAACCTTCCTTCCTCCCTCCCGTAACACACCTCGTAGAGTTTGCAAGGTACTGAAGGAAGATGGCACACAGACTTGTGGGCATAGGCGCATTCCATCCACTTTTTGCCAACCTAAACAGTAAGGATGGAAATATCTTTCTGCACCAAGATTCGAACAGGCTACTCAGTCTCGTGGGCAACTGGATAAAAGGTCATTGACACAGCTACCTAATGTATGAACACATGATCTGAAAGATACAATTTACAGATGTTCCAAGGAAGAGAAGGTAGTACTACTATCAGCTACTTGTGACGAAAATTTGTGCCGGACCGCGACCCGCACCCGTATTTTCGACCTAAGCGGTTGCCTTACAACTTAGGCTATCCGAGGAAGCCCCCGGTGTCCGCCCAAACCTCCATACGTCACACTGGTACGATCCGAATGCTCGCGTATTTTTATGAGTAAGCGTAAGAGAACTATTGTTATTTTTTGTATCGTCATTTTAGCCTCGCGAGGGATGATTATCTAGTATTAATGACGACAGTATCTGTGCTAGTGCAGTAACTACGTTTGTTACAATACACTGTTCTTCAGACACTCATTTTTGAAGGACATTGTAATGTAATAAATGCAGTTACTGCATCAACACAGACACTATCGTCGCCAGCCGCGTACATTTTTCTTCTTGAAAAACTTCATTTAACGGTTTTTCGAGCTTATCCGGCGTCTCCTACTGAGGAACCCATTCAAGATTTGGTGATTCTCTCACGACTGTTTTCCAGCCTCCATCGTTGATAACGCTGTGTTGGCGCCACGTGCTTTAGATGCCTTGGATGCTTCGACTGGAAGTTTGTCAAGAAAGTGCGGAAAGAACTCTCTTCTGTATCTAGCCCGTTCCACGAATTACTGTAGTGATTTAGGTTATTAAAAACCGCATAGCACAGGCATATAATAAAAGTCACGTGAACCAAGACCATGTAACAACAGCTCTGGAGTAAAGTCTTACGCAGCATCACTTCCTTGTTTTCCATTAACGCTTAGTCCTCTGTACCTCGGGCGCCAGCGGCGCAGACTCAATGCACGTTCTACTTAGCGCGTGAAGGGTGTCTTAAGGCAGTATGAGGTGGGTATACACTGGGTGATAAAAGTCATGGAATAGCTCCTAACATCCTGTTTCTTTTGCCCGGCGTAGGGCAGTATCTCGACGTGGCAAGGACTTGGTTCAAATGGCTCTGAGCACTATGGTACTTAACATCTATAGTCATCAGTCCCCTAGAACTTAGAACTACTTAAACCTAACTAACCTAAGGACATAACACAACACCCGGTCATCACGAGGCAGAGAAAATCCCTGACCCCGCCGGGAATCGAACCCGGGAACCCGCGCGCGGGAAGCGAGAACGCTACCGCACGACCACGAGCTGCGGACTGGCAAGGACTCAACAAGTCGTTGGAAGCCCCCGGCAGAATTGTTGAGCCATGGTGCCTCTACAGCCGTTCACAATTGCGGAAGTTTTGACGGTGCAGAATTTTGTGCACGCACTGACCTTTCGATTATGTCCCATACATTTTCGATGGGATACATGTCGGGCGATCTGGGTGGCTAAATAATTCACTCGAATTGCTCAGAATGTTTTCCAACCAGTCGCGAACAATTGTGTCCCGGTAACATGACATCGTTGTTACCGATCAAGGTGGCACAGTGGTTAGCACACTGGACTCGCGTTGGGGGAGGACGACGGTTCAATCCCGCGTTCGGTCATCCTGATTCACGTTTTCCGTGATTTCCCTAAATCGCTTTAGGCAAATGCCGGGATGGTTCCTTTGAAAGGACACGATCGACTACCAAATCAACCCTACCCAACATCGTTGTTTGGGAACAAAGTCCGGGAATAGCTGCAAATGGTCTCCAAGTAACCGAACATAACCATTTCAAGTCAATGATCAGTTCATCCAGTTCATTCCAGGTAAACACAGCCCACACCATTATGGAGCCACCACCAGCTTGCATAGTACCTTGTGGACAACTTGGGTTCATGGCTTCGTGGGATCTGCGTTACACCTAAACCACACCATCAGCTCTTACGATCTGAAATGGAAATCGTCTGATTAGACCACCTCTTTCCAGTCGTCCGGGATCCAACCGGTATGGCGATGAGCCCGGGAGAGGTACTACAGGCGGTGTCGTGCTGTTAGCGGAGGCACTCGCGTCGGTCGTCTGCTGCCACAGCCCATTAACGCTGCATTTCGCCGCACTAAAAATGGTTCAAATGGCTCTGAGCACTATGGGACCTAACATCTATGATCATCAGTCCCCTAGAGCTTAGAACTACTTAAACCTAACTAACCTAAGGACAGCACACAACACCCAGCCATCACGAGGCAGAGAAAATCCCTGACCCCGCCGGGAATCGAACCCGGGAACCCGGGCGTGGGAAGCGAGAACGCTACCGCACGACCACGAGATGCGGGCTTCGCCGCACTGTCCTAACGGATACGTTCGTCTTTCGTCCCACATTGATTTCTGTGGTTAATTCACGCAGTGCTGTTTGTCTGCTTTCACTGACAACTCCACACAAACGCCGCTGCTCTCGGTCGTTAAGTGAAGGCCGTCGGCTACTACGTTGTCTGCGGTGAGGGGTAATGCCTGAAATGTGGTACTGACACTATTAAACCTTGAATACTGATTTCCGAAATGGAATATCCCATGCGTCCAGCTCTAAATACCATTTCGCATTCAAAGTCTTAATTCCCATCGTGCGGCCATACTCTCGTCGGAAGCCTTTTCACATGAATCACCTGAGTACAAATGACAGCTTCGCCGATGCACTGTGGTTTGTACCTTGCGTACGCGATACTACTGCCATCTGTGTATGTGCCTAACGCTGTCCCATGACTTGTCACCTCAGTGTAAAGACAAAGGAAAGGGATAAAACGAGGCAGATCAACTGGAAGCAGCCAGCTCCGCGAGTCGGCAATTGCAACGGCTAACGGCTGCCCAGCGGCAGGACCGGTCATGCAGGCGATGACGCGATGCGTGGGCGGCAAGTGCCCGCCGCCGCCGACGCCTCCGGGCGCATCAGCTCGCGAGCACCAGTAGAGGGGGCCCGCATCGCTGCAGACTCAGCACTGGCTGTACACTGTGCAAGGAAAACGCCGGCAGCCACGTCTTAGAAATCAGTATTAAGACGACAGTGCTGACGATTATAGTGGGACGCCTGGCCTGCACATTAGACGGGTAGTAATAGAGCCAGAAAGCAGCTACAGGTAGGTTACGAACATTCGTGCAAAAGAACAAACGTTAAGTATGGCGGGGGTCACCTGCCGCTGTGCAAGATTAAGTCGCTGCCGTGACGTAATTACACGACTCCCACAACCAAATCCACCTTGCACACTCCAGCTCTGTCAACATCGCCTCGGAAAGGCAATAGCAGCAGCGCGTGGGAAACTCTGAGCGCCAGAACGGCGCCGTTGCTAATCTCTGTCCCTGATATACCGGCGATTCTAGTGCTCGGGGTCACGTTTTCTGAACTTTCAAATTTTTTTGCTCTGTTATGGCGGAAGCGGGACTTCTAGAATGAGTCAGCTTTGGGCTTTCAGTGTATGCAATGCGGTTCAATTTGTTCCGTTGTCAACCCCTCTCCTCTCCTCTGCCAACCTGCTGCAATCACGACTCCTTCTGACCCCCTCCCCTTGTCGCACTTCTTCCACGGCTTTCACCAATAGACCAATCAGCAGATAAGCATTTCTCTAAACCCTGCAAACTTTGGAGACAAACATCTGTACAGAGTTACACTATGATAGCAGTATAGATATCTGTATTTAATGGTTGGCGAGAAGGAAATGAACGCCGTATGTAGCTCCGCTATCATGTTTTCATTCAGTTAAGTTCAAAAAATGGTTCAAATGGCTCTGAGCACTATGGGACTTAACTGCTGAGGTAATCAGTCCCCTAGAACTTAGAACTACTTAAACCTAACTAACCTAAGGACATCACACACATTCATGACCGAGGCAGGATTCGAACCTGCGACCGTAGCGGGCGCGCGGTTACAGACTGTAGCGCCTAGAACCGCTCGGCCACTCCGGCCGGCTTCAGTTAAGTAAGATGGTTCAGAATACAGCTGTCAGATATACACTGAAGTCTTATCTACATACATTTCTCAAGTCAAAACAGTGAAGTCCGTTCCACAAAACAGCTATTACTGGCTGTTTGAAACACGTTGAGGTAAACATGTCGGGAATTACTATCCACTTAATACCTCATAAAAATCAACAATCCTAGGTCGGCTAAGCATCTAGTTCATTGGCGACTAAGAAAAGATTGCCCCTAAGTAACGAATTCCTGTATCATAAAATGCTATGGAAGAGTACTCTTAGTCTTATAGCAATCTGTCCTATATTTTTAGGGCCCTTATCAGCATTCCGTCGTACATACAGTTAACTGAACGTTGCGAGGAGGACAAATAAAGAACTATTCACTACGAACATATGAATGTTCCCAAGGTTCCATATTAATAACAAACTATTGAATTTGAAAATGAATGAAAAGTATTCAAAATATATTAAATAGATTGAACAAGTTGGTTCAAAATGGTTCAAATCGCTCTGAGCACTATGGGATCTAACTTCTGAGGTCATCAGTCCCCTAGACCGTAGCGGTCGCGCGGTTCTAGACTGTAGCGCCTAGAACCGCTCGGCCACCCCGGCCGGCCGAACAAGTTGACCTGTGTGTGCTGTCATGCACTGACGTAAGACTAACACATGGTGCTATTTTGTTTTAAACGTAGTTATGTAGCTTCTTTGATCTCGGATGGCACAGTATTGTCAAAATTATGTCGCTACTTTTCTCAAGGAAAACGTGAGACGGCGAGCATATACCATTATCTAATGGAAATTCAAACACTGTTTCCTACGAAAAATTCATCGAAAGTTGCCTGAACTATGACAGGGTTTGAAACTTCCTCCGAATGCGAAAATACTTTGTTAACTCCAACCTATAGAGGGAGAAATGACCATCGTAATAAAATACAGCTGTTCATTTCTCCCACGTGTTACTCGAGAGTGGGACAGTCGAGAAACAGTCTGAAAGTGGTTCATTGAATTTTCTGCCAAGCACCTGGATGTGAACTGCAGAGTAGTGATGTAGATCGCAGATTGAAACCGTGTGCCCGATCGCGACTCTAACCTGGATCGCTGCCTCCTGCGGACAACGCTCTCACCCTCGCCCTACCCAGGCACGAAGCAAGGCTTCCGTCACAAATTCACTTCAGCCAGTATCTCTCTCTCTCTCTCTCTCTCTCTCTCTCTCTCTCTCTCTCTCTCTCTCCCTCTCCCTCCCTCCCTCCCCCCCCTCTACTTCCTAAACTTCTCCTGCGTACCAATCTGGCGAAAGCGTATTATGGATAAATGGCTCAGCCATAGCCAATGCAGCGCTCGCTCCGCTGCAGAGTGAAAGAGCCTTTCTGATGGTGATTTTTGTTTTACTCTTCTACTACTCAGGAGGTATTTGCTTACTAGAAAGCAAAATGATTGACCTTCGCTACTCTCCTTCAGTTTTATGTAACGTCTATTGAAGACTACGTTGGTTTGTTGATTTGAGGGAGGGGAACAAACAGCGGAATCATCGGCCCCATCGGATTAGGGAAGGGTGGGGAAGGAAATCGGCCGTGCCCTTTCAGAGGACTCACACTCTGTCTGGTCGATTAGTGATTGCCTAAAATAATTTAAAAGTTCGGAACCCTGAAATGAAGAAAGCCGAGGTAGTTCCAAGAATGCGCCGAAGACGCTAGACAAATTGTAATGCTAGAAACTTAATCAATGAGAAGGAAAACAATGATTCACATACACTAAAATTGCAAAGAATACCAGAACCCAGCAGATGCAAAGAATCTGACAGAGGAATGAAAGACGTCACTGACCGATTTACTGAAGACGTACTGATGGGACGTGGACGGTGGCACAAAAGCAAGATCTAATCAAAAAACATACAACGTGCCACACACTATCATCTACTTTTTCAGAATGAACTACAACACTGAATCACTTATTGTACCCCGACATATGTATAATTAGTCCGTCAAACAGCGTAACTGTAGAGTTGTTAAACCGATCCGCGACTACATTCTAAATGTCATCCTCATCGTTAAAACGTTCACCAGCAAGGCATCAGTCTTCTGAAAGAAGTGGAAATCAAAGATTCTATATACAGTTTTAAGAAATTTCCGCCGTTTGTTAATTGTTCATTTACTGTAAACCAGCGTGATTTCGGCTTTGGAGCCATTCTCAAATGCATGTTGAAATGTTAAAATATGTCTGACCCAGCTGTCACATATTTCAACATTTCCGCATGCACTTCAGAATGGCTACAAAGTCGAAATCGTTATTGTGTACAATAAAGGAACAATTAATAGTCAAATGGGGAAAATTTGTTTCAAAAATTCTATATGACTGTGATTCTCCGCGAAGTAAAGTCCTGTGTATAGACTGCAGAGGTGACAGTTTCTTCTGCCGATGTCCGATCCACTATTCTGAAACATCAAGTGTAAGTTAGGGTCACTTGAGGTGTTCGCAACATCTTCGTCACACTGAAATCGAACCGCACAATTTACTGCTTGAATCATATATAAGGACAAAGTTTACTTCAGTACAACGAGCATCGGCGGAATGATTCCTTCATCAGCTGACCATCTGTTAAACATTATTTTGCACGAATACGCCAAAGGTAAGATGTTTCTGTTGTGTGTGCCACTGAATCAATAGAACAAAAAAAAAACAGCCATAACAAAAAATGGCGTAGGCATGCAAAATATTGTTTATTTAATATATGTGCACCTGATGACAACATTAAGGTGCCGAAACGCGTCACGCTGAAGTAAATGCTGTAACTGAACGTGACCGAAGGAGCAGAACTGTGTTGTGTATAGAACTTCGCCAGAAACTGCAGTAAGTTTATGAGGTTGCAGGCTCTAGTATTATCCACCTGAAAAAGTGTTACTCGCATCCTACATTATAGAGGCGTCTTTTTAATAGGCAGAGTTAATTGCGACGACCTTTTGTCCTCATCGGTTGATTAAGTTCGTGATACGAGATGCAGTAGGCAAACATCTGCTTCTTACGGAATGTAGAGTATCAAATGACTGACCGACAAGAAACATTGTAAAGGTAAATGTTATTTACTTTCCGAGTGACTTCTCATCGAAACAGAAAAAAATATCTTACTCAACGGCCACCTGGTCACCATCTGAATCCAGTCGGAACTGTAGTACTCAGTAGTGCCGAAATACGTCAAGGACATTGTGGGCTTAAGGTCGAAAGAAGCGCACGTACTTAACGCTTCTTATTCTGGCACGACCACGAAAGAATAAAGGAAATATCTTCAGTGACCTCGGCCGAGTTTGGAAAGGCTAGCTTTGTTCCGAGCGCTGCGATTCGACCGTGTCACTCTGCATTCTGATACCGAAATTTCTGCTAGTAGCTAGCCGACAGCAGTCTGCTTCCACACTACGGGGGCAGCGGGGCGTCTGGCGGGCAGCCACATGTGGCGGTAACCCTGGCCGCTGACACAGATTCCGGCCGTGGGCGGCGCTGGCGGCGCTTATCTGCGCTGCCGCATCGGCCGATACGGTGGCGTCGCGCGGCGCACCTATCAGATCGCCGGGGGAACTGAGGCACGACAACACTGGTAGCAGACGCCCGGCCCGTCCCCTGCCCTAGCCCTCGCGCACACTCGTCGCGCCGCGGGTCGACCTCTGCCACACAATATCGACAGGTCGATCTGAGCATACCGTTCGCAACGCCCAACAATGGCTCGTTACGGCGCGCGCCGCACCTCAATTAGAAGCGTCAGTCACGCCACTACAGAAAACGGCAATCCTAATCTGTACGGTCGCTCAGGTAGGTCTGGGACTAGAGCAGCGAGAAAAACCTCTGTCGGCGCTTGCAGTAACGGTAGATTAGGCATTGTGCGATTTGCAGGGGGGGATGGGGGGGGAGGGGGGGAAGGGGGGGAGGATTTCCCTCTCCCTTCCCCCCCCCCCCCCCTCTGCATCAGACCATCCCTTTCTCTGGTTTTAGTTTATGCATCCCAACCTGGTATGTTTATTTCCCACGCACTGGAGTAAAACTTTACATATAATTTAAATTTGTGGAGCCCAACACTGAAAGTTTACTATTAATACTATTAATATGTTTGCTTATTAATTTTGAAAAAGTGTTATGTAGTAGTTAAGCATTTCAAAACATTTAGAACTAAATGGCAAGACGACGCACGCCACATTTATGTAGCATGCCACAATGTTGCAAGACGTGGCCCCAGCGTAAACGAGGCTTTACAGCCAGGTCTGTATTGTATGGTGGATGTGATGTGTTGCGTACGAAACTAAAACGTGCAATCAGATCCAAACGTCGTGGAAAACTGAAGAGGTGTCATCCTGCAGCAAGATAACGCTCGCCCACATTCTGCCAAACCGACAGCCGACGCAATAAAGGAGTTGAGATTCGAGGTGCTGGAACATCCACCATACAGTCCAGACCTGGCTCCAAGCGATTTTCACATGTTTGGATCCTTAACGGAAGCACTACAGGGAAGAAGATTTGAAAGTGATGAAGACGTCATTGCTGCTGTGCAGAATTGGTTACAGATGCAACCGATAAACGTATTTTCTGATGAAATAGAAAAAAAACTGCATTGAATTGCATTGAAGTCCAGGGAGGTTACTTAGAAAAATGACGCATGTTTCAGTTTTCTATCATCAGAATAAGTACAGCTTCTCACAAATGTGCCTTTACTTTTTGAATTCCCCTCGTATACCTGTATGTAGATGATTTTGTAAATAAGCTTTACCTATAATGTACTTTTAAAGATATAACAAGGGATGGCTTTTCTGATAGTGCATATGCATGAATAATGAGTTTCGACATTAACATCTATTTATAAATAACTGTTTAACCATGGGTAACGCCACGGTCCAAGTTAGTAACATATATAATTATACTAACCCACTAAGACATCCCCTTCCCCCCCCCCTCCCCCCCCCCCCCCTAGTAAAAGCACAAATCGCACGCACACTGAGATTAGGTAAGTAGAAAAAGAAATGCTTGTAATTTGAAATCATGGGGGCCAAACTAGAAGCACTGTCGCAAGTGTAGCGTTTGACTCGTTGCCGAGTTCGATTACGGGGTGATTGTTAATGTCGCTGTTTTGAACAGCTGTATAATTTTGTGTCGCATCGGTTCGTGTGCAAAATGATCTTGCTTTAATTGTCATTTATAACTACATTCATTAACTATTGTTGTTATTGCATATGTTTACTACTGTTATTTTTAAGGAAACAATCGAAAACATGAGTGGTTCATTACTTCATATTATAATATATACACATTGCTTTTCTTTCTCCGAATAAATGACATCCGTCTGATTTCTATCTTTCCCTCATTGGATACTAGCCTTATTCCCACAGCTTCGTGTGTGTGTGTGTGTGTGTGTGTGTGTGTGTGTGTGTGTGTGTGTGTGTTTTCGACACATATACTGAACAGATCCTCCTCCCCTCTTTGCGTCCTCCCTCTATCTGTCCACTTCATCCTCTCTCTCTCTCTCTCTCTCTCTCTCTCTCTCTCTCTCTCTCTCTCATATTTGTCTCTTCATCTAAACTTTGACAAAACACAGTACATACAGTTCCACACAGTAAATGGAATAACACCATTAATAAATATAGACTTCGATCAGAAATCGGTAGCTAAAGTAGAATATTCAAAATTTCTAGGTGTATGCATTGATGAGGGGTTGGAAAAAACACACCGAAAATCTGCTGAAACGTTTGATGCTATTAGGGTCATTGCAAATTCTGGCGATATCCTTCTCAGTAAATTAGCTTACCACGCCTATTTTCATTCTCTGCTTTCGTACGGCATCATATTCTGGGGTAAGTCATCACTGAGTGAAAGAGTGTTCATTGCACAAAAGCGTGTAATCAGAATAATTGCTGGAGCTCATCCAAGATCATCCTGCAGACACTTATTTAAAGAGCTAGAGATCTTCACTGTATCCTCACGATTTTACATTATATATATATATATTTCACTTACGAAATTTGTTATTAACAATCCGAACGAATTCAAAAGTAATAGCAGTGTACATGGCTACAACACTAGAAGAAAGGATGATCTTCACTACTCAAGGTTAAATCTAACTTTGGCTCAGAAGGGGGTAAATTATGCTGCTACAGAAGTCTTTGGTCACTTACCTAATAGCATCAAAAGGCTGACAGATAGCCATATAGCATTTAAAAGGAAATTAAAAGAATTTCTTAATGGCAACTTCTTCTATTCATTAGATGAATTTTTGGATATAGTAAGTCGGTAATTTCCCCAACCCCCACCCAAAAAAAATTGAAAATAATAAGTGTCATGTAATATTTTGTGTAATTTAATATCTTGTATAGACACCTTTTATTAACCTGACACGTTCCACATCATTACGAAGTATCGTATTCATGATCTATGGAACAAGTATAACCTGATCTCTCATCCTCCCCACTCTATGAGTCCATTTCCTCCACCGCATATCTTTCTCCCATTTCTCTTTGATCATATCCTCCTGCCCTCTCCTTTTTTTATCTCCACTTACCTCTCTTGCTTTCCACTTGACCACATCCCTCTGCACCTTCCACCTGCCTCATGTCTCTCTGCCTCCTCTCCTGTCTGTCTGTCTTTCCTTCTCCTCCTCACTCTGTCCATTCCTATCTCTACCCATCTTAATGGGACCTCAGCTATGCTCATCGGCATTTGTACCTCCTGCAATACAGTTCAGTAAAACAGGTCAATACGGCTGCCACAGCACACCTGTCATGCAGGAAGGCTACACATCAGGGACTTTAATATCATTTATTTGCGACTACATCTCCATACATACTCTGAAATCTACCATACGGTGCGTGGCGGAGGGTACCTCGTACCACAAATAGCATCTTCTCTCCCTGTTCCACTCCCAAACAGACCGAGGGAAAATGACTGACTATATGCCTCTGTACGAGCCCTAATCTCTCTTATCTTTGTTGTCTTTCCGCGAAATGTAAGTTGGCGGCGGTAAAATTGTACTGCAGCAGCCTCAAATGCTGGTTCTCTAAATTTCCTCAGTAGAGATTCACGAAAAGAACGCCTCCTTTCCTCTAGAGACTCCCACCCGAGTTCCTGAAGCATTTCCGTAACACTCGCGTGATGATCAAACCTACCAGTAACAAATCTAGCAGCCCGCCTCTGAATTGCTTCTATGTCCTCCCTCAATCCGACCTGATAGGAATCCCAAACGCTCGAGCAGTACTCAAGAATTGGTCGTAGTAGTGTTTTATAAGCCGTCTCCTTTACAGATGAACCATATCTTCCCAAAATTCTACCAATGAACCGAAGACGACTATCCGCCTTCCCCACAATTGCCATCACATGCTTGTCCCGCTTCATATCGCTCTGTAATGTTACGCCCAAATATTTAATCGACGTGACTGTGTCAAGCGCTACCCTACTAATGGAGTATTCAAACATTACAGTATTCTTTTCCCTATTCATCTGCATTAATTTACATTTATCTAAATACAGATAAATGCCATTCTTTACACCAATCACAAATCCCGTCAAAGTCATCTTATATCCTCCTACAGTCACTCAACGACAACACCTTCCCGTACACCACAGCATCACCAGCAAACAGCCGCACATTGGTATCCACCCTATCCAAAAGATCATTTATGTAGATACAAAACAACAGTGGATCTACCACACTTCCCTGGGGCGCTCCAGATGATAACCTCACCTCCGATGAACACTCACCATCGAGGACAACGTACTGGGTTCTACTACCATATGGAGGCACTATGCAAAGCAGGTGGATAAAGCAGGCCGATACTACTCCAACACAACACACCCATGATGCAGGGCAAGATACATGTCCTGGTCCAGAAAAACCGTTTCTTGTCCCTGACATGTAGGCAGCCCTGCAGAGCAGGTTGATTTGGCAAGCCAATACCGTTCCCAGAAAAAACAATTGTCACACAGCAATGGTTGGAAAAAAAAAATCACATTCTGTCGTGTATCTACGCTCCTATTGGGTCTAGGATGTTACAAAACTCTCCATCAAATTTCGGAGATGCATATCTTCGCAATCTTTGGCTACGAGCCACCCAGTAACAATGACTGAGGTAAGGCTAAACAAAAAATTAGGAATCGAGTTAGAATATGCCACCTCCCCATATGGATAAGTGCCTGGCCTACTGGGCGTGCACGTTCGTGAACCATCATCTACGGCCCACTTTTAAGCAGACATCAGCAAGATGCCACCTGCACAGGCGAAGTTATTGGCGCAAGCTAAGAACTGAACAACTTAGTGATCGCTCACTCCGTAAGTATGGCGACTGGTTGTAGCTACAAAAATTACAAGTACGCCACCCCCCCCCCCCCTCCTCTTTCTCTCCCTATCCCATTCCAATCACCTAACACTTGGTGTCAAAAGAACCAAATGGAAGATATTTCCTGGACTGGACACCGGGACAGGGGACGGAAATTCGTGGCGTATCAATACGTGACGCGTCCTAGACCCGTCTCCGCTCAGAGTGAGTATCGACTGAACAGAAGGAAACCCGAAACTAGGACGGGACACAGTATCGCGGGGCTACAGTGCACAGCCGTGGGTCCACCAAGGCGGGCGGACTGGCAAGAGCAGGGAGTCGGAGGCCGCGCGTTGCGACAGCGGCAGGCAGTTCAGAGCGGCGCGGCGCAGCGCAGGTGCCGCGGTGCGCTGTTCGGCCCGGCCGTGGCCCGGTTCTGACTTCTGGCGGCCGCGCCAGCCCGCGCCGCCTCCGGCTCACACGCCAGCTTGTCTGCTCTGGCCTCGCAGCCGGTGCTGAGCACTCCGAATGTCTTCTGAGCTTCCGTGGCGCCGCGCCCAGCACCATTCGCGGTCGCCAGCGGCATTCACGCACTCTCATTATTTTGCACCGCGCAGTACTAATTACCCGATGTGCTACACTCCAGGTTCACTCGAAAAACATTATTGGCAGTCCCAGGTTAACCATCTGCTTCACTACGAAAAGAATGTGGCCACTCTCACTTTGGGTTAAAATTTCGTGGTTGACGCCATGTTTCAACAACCATTACCTCTTTTGTAATGGAAAATAAACACTGTGTGGATCACAGCCTCAGGTGCAATACGTCACTGTTGATCTGCAGCGCAGAATGAAACCAGTAGTCGCTAGTAAGAAGTTCTGGTCCAGGCGGTGTTTGTTTATTATAGGTTTAAACTGCCACTGCCCCCAGGGCCAATAATTAATGCTCTTGCGCTATCTTCTATATATTACTAAATAGTTTATACGATGCATAGTTACAATAGCGGATTGCCTATTAACAGATTCTAGGTGCAACAAGAAATTTATTTTCAATATTTCAGACGATCATTGAGCAAATTTAAAAAGTTAAAATACTTTTCATGATGTATTCGTTACGGTATAAGTTATAATCTTATATTAAAAGCTTAACACAATGAGACGAGTACCGGTTAGTTATAATCAAAGTGTAGCTACTCACCAACGCGATAAAGCGGAACCGATTTGAAAACAAAACAAAAAAACAAAAAGTTCCAATTTTGGCCACCAGGTGCAAATCTGGGGCTCTGAATTGCAAGAAAGATGCACAGAAATGTTTCCATGTGTAATCGACGTGGAACTGGACGTGGGCGAAAGAGATTTGATTATTAACCGCAGCTTACACAATTTGTTGAATGTGAACTCCGGAGACGTCCACGAGATACGGCGCTAGATCTGCACCTGATGCCCAAAATTGGAACTAATTTTTTCCTTATAAATCGGTTTCGCATTAACTAATTAGCGTATCTCCACATTTTGCCTGCCATACGATAAATACAGCTCCCACTGGACCTCCGTGAGTAGCTGCACTTAAGTTACTTATAACACAGGTACAGTACTACAGTTAAAAACTGCGTATTTGTCTGGAGGCAGTAAAACTCACAGCCAACAAATTAGTCACACTATATTCTCCAAGTATTGAAGAATGAGAGCACTTACTATCTTCGAACGAACTTTACCCGTAATTTCAAATGTTTTCTAAATTTACTTGTGAAACACGTATGTTGTGTGGCGGCGATGGCGAGCCATTGCAGAGTCTCTGACCAGAGAGCTATTTGTCGTTCCTAGTCTGCGCTTGACCGCGCGAGTGTTGCGAGCAGTAGTCAGTGGGCTGTCTGTGAGCGGTAGTCTGTCGGTAGCAGTAGGCCAGTGCAGTCTTAGTGGTCTTATACGGTCGCGAGGGAGTCGCGAGCGGGACGCAGTCCGCGGGCGTCGACATGGGTCTCTGCTCAAGATGCTGAATGAGGTATATTGTTAATTAAGGTAACCAAGCTGCATTGCGCACATCAGATAATGTAAAGTTTATTTATTGTAATTAATTTTCAACAAGTGCTCCAATAATAATTTTGATTTCAAAGCAATTTTTAACAAAAGAACCATTTAATTGAACCAACGATTTCCTTCCATTTCCTGTAAAGAAAAGTTTCAGTTAAATTTCAAAAATAAAAATAAAAAATACTTGCAATGCATTTCCTCCAAGCCGTGGCCAACAATAAGAGCAGAACTTTGACATGCAGTTTCGAATGAGGTAAGAAATTAATGATGATTTTTTGCACAGGACCAAAGACCAATATTTCGGTTTAATTGAGTTATCATTATCGCTGAAATTTCATTGTCATTGAATTATCTTTCATTATTTTTGTGGGAGCTTACACTTGAGACAGATTGCGATTTTTCACATTTAATTGTCTTTGTCAGTAGATTTAATTGCAGGGAGGTTACACTTGCAACCTTAACGTCAAATATTCAACATATTAACGTCTTTGTAAAGTAGTCATATATACAAGGCAGTTCGATTATTTAAAGAATTGGTGGTGGGGGGTTGAGGGGGGGGGCCGACAGGTTTACTAGTAGCAATCTAACTAAATTCAGAAAGATTGCGCGATCAGGCCAATGGTTTGCAAAAAGAGCAAGGAATGCCTCCAGCCAGTTTCTAGTAACTTACGTCGAGTAATTTCCACGAAGATGAAAGTAAGATAATAGTACCGAAACCAACGAATTAAAAGTACCACATGTTAACTTTCCGCAGGCATATATTTAACTTAATGACTCCAAATAACCCTCTAAGTCCACTTGTTGTATTGAAGACAATCTCCTGCTAGCTGACGGCTCCACACAGTGATATAAGCATTGTGCCTGCTAAGCACCCCCGCCTCACAGGGCTGCTTCTACACCTTGTGAAGGCGGTCAATCCCTGTTCCGGTAGTAGCAATGGTCCGCAAAATGTTGTATCCCCAGGACCTTCGGAAATTTGTTTCCAACACATGCTGTAGAAACACTCCGTAATGGAAAAGTCACTAGCTTTCTAGCCAAAATAGGGGCCCTGACCACATGCCATTTAGAACTGTTACGAAAATACGTATCTATCATCTCCAGGGGCGACAAAACCCCTTTCACCCAAAACAGTTCAGAGGTGGAGCCCACGGTAGTGGCCAACAACATCATGTTAGACGCTAAGCCTTATCAAAGAGGCCCCTTAACCGCAGTAGCTACGCTAACGAACTAGCAAGACATCCGCAGCGGTCAGTAATATGGACCAGCATGCGGGGTTTCAACGTCAGGCACTGTGTACGGCGAAGTTTGTCTTCGAAAGCCGTCTCAGTACACTGCGGGATCAAGGCTCTTAGTTCCAGGATCGCTGTTAATGGGATCTTATGCTACTCCTCGTGAAGATATAGCTGCCTTTTGAATATCTGACGGGAGATGCTGGAAGAAGTTGAACGTATCATTCGCGAGCATGTCCGAGAAGAAGATTTGAAAAAGATAGTTACCCCAGTCGTATGTTAATTGTGACAGGTATTTTATTTCCTGTTAAGTCTAATCCGTTACGCGGCCGAGATGTGTGGACGTGTTCTTGATTGTTAGGTACGCGAGAGCTGCAAGCACCAATAGCGGCAGCGGAGACAGCGATATGGTCTGAAATATATTTTCGTAGCATTCTGTAGCATCAATAATCAACAGGAGAACTCTCTTGAGTCATTTGATCACGAATTAGTCCTCAGAGGCGACGTTGACTGGGCGTAATTTTGCACTCATTACGAAGACAGATCTAGCACAAAGTTTGCTCGGGTTGGTACCGACAAGATGTGTGCGCCCGTCGCTCTAAAAGCTCGATTAGGACATCGCAACATGTTCTCAGCCGTTGTTTAATCCCGATCTTAAGCAAACTGGTTATCTGTTGGATAATCTCAATCGTAATGTTTCATTTGCGAACCCCGCCGAGATAGTCATCGTCTGTACAGGTCCAAACGCTTCCAGAAATCCGTGAAGGTTGTAACGACCAAATAATGCGGACGGCGTTAGGGAACCGGAAATAAATGGACAGTACACAGTAAGATGACTGGATGTCGTTTCCACCCCGTACGTGTTCCACAAAGGTCCCTGCTGGTGCACAGCGCAAGGTCTCAACACACGTCTGCCAGAAAGATTGCGCAAACCTCACTGGAAGTATACCGACCGCACCACTCAGTCAGGACATGGCGAATTGTGGGATACGCTTCAGTCTAAGAACTCTGCTTCAACAAATATACCTGCGTGCATAACTGAAGTCCCTCGGGATCAGGAGTTCGTCACTGTCAACTGTGTGAATGTAGAACCAACATTAATGCGCAGAAAACTGGGAAAGTAACGGATTTTGGCTGCACTTTTGAGGAAGCTGACATTATGAGATCTCACATAAAGGACGGCAGGAAGATCCTGACCCATCGAAAGCAGGGGTATCGTTAAAAAGTTTGTTGTATTGCAGCCACTCATGAGAAGACGTGAAGACGGCAATACGATGTGCAGCACAGAAGAAAATTGAAGTTCTGGCTTGGAGATACGTAAGAATAAATTATTGTAGGAGGCTCAGAAGGCGAACGAGCTGTTCGAATGAAAATCAGCAGGATGCAAAGTTCCGACTTCTAACGACAATTAATGCATTGTTCAGCCCAGGAGGCAGCTCCATGTGTATCTGCTTGAGAGAGAATGTCATGCTTGATGCTTTGGCATGCTGAGAATTAACCAAAACCTTGCAGAGTGTAGTAAATGACACGCCAACACCAAAATGGTTGAAGAGATCAAATTACAATTAAAATAGCATCATTAGTTGATCTGTCAGTGAATAAATGTACACTCCGCAAGCCAGCTTGCGATGTGTGTGTGGTTACTTTGTGTAGCACTGCCGTTTCCATTTCCTCTTCTAGTAACGAACGATGCGCGGGAAATACGACTGAAGTACGAGGTGTGTTTTTTAAGTAAGTACCGTTTTGAAATTACAAAAGACGTGCTAAGATATCTCAATAATTTTATTTTTACATGAAAGACTGTGCCTTAATCTACTTTCCAACACAATTTCCGTCAATATTGAGACACTTGTCACAACGTCGTACCAGTTTTTGAATACCCTCCTCATAGTAGTATGCCGCCTGACTTGTTAACCACTGCATCAACACTGTTTTGACTTCGTCATCGTCTTGAAGACGCTGACCGCCCAGGTGTTTCTTCAAGTGCAGAAACAGATTGTAATCACTGGGTGCAAGATCGTGGCTGTACGGAGGATGATCTAGAGTTTCCCATCGAAAAGATGCGATGAGATCTTTGGTCTGATTCGCCACATGCGGACGGGCATTGTCTTCCAGCAAAACGATGCCCTTGCTCAACTTTCATGGACTGTTGCTTTGTTCTGCCACCCATGTTTCATCGCCCATAACAATTTGGCTTAAGAAATCATCACCGTCATTGTGGTACCGCTCAAGGAAAGTCAATGCACTGTCTAAAAGTTTGGTTTTGTGCATATCCGTCAACGTTTTCGGTACCCAACGTGCGCACAATTTTCGGTAATTCAAGTGCTCAGTCACAATACCATACAAAACACTACGAGAAACATTAGGAAAGTCATCCTGCAAGGAGGAAATAGTAAAGCGTCTGTTTTCTCTCACATTATTGTCCACTTCCTGTACCAAACTTCCATTAACGACCGAAGGACGCCCACTCCGTTGTTCATCATGCAAATTTGTGCGGCCATCTTTAAATGCTCTCACCCACTTTCTACCATTTCATCACCCGTAATGTTTTCTCCGTAAACTGCACAGATCTCACGATGAATATCGATCGCTTTTAGGCCTTTACCACTAAGAAATCTTATAACAGCCCGTACTTCACTGTCAGCGGGACTCACGATTATCGGAAGCATCTTAAACACTCGGTACACAACGTAAACAAGGAAGAATCAGACTGTACTGGCGTCAGTGCGTAGATTAAGGTACAGGCTTTCATGTAGAAACAAATTATTGAGATACATTAGCACGTCTTTTTTTAATTTCAAAACGGTACTTACTTATGAAACACTCCTCGTAAATCTCCGCGAGAGCTCGAACCTCCCTAATGTTGTCTTATTGGGTTTTTCGCGAGATGCTTGCAGGAGGAAGTAATGTGTTGGTCGGTTCTTCTAAGAATATACACTCTAAGTATTTTATTAGTAATACTCTCCGTAATGCAGTGACGGGTGTCCTGTAGCGTCTGCCACTGTAGCTGGATGACCAACTTCGCACTTGCTAACCGAACCTGTGGTACAATGCGCTGCTCTTCTTTGGACCTATTTCTTCGATCTGTCCTATGTGGTACGAGTCCTAAGTAGGTTACCAGTGCCGGTTCCAGACACAGTGGGCGGGGGGGGCCCTGAATGTACAACATACAATTGCCTTGCCAGTTATAACCCGGGAAGGAGGGGGGGGGAGGGGAGAGGTAGAGGAGTGAGGGTGACCTTGAACAAAACTATCCAAAGTTTGTACCTGATACCGGAAGTCTTTATCAGTAACCTTGACATAACGTTCTTATCTATTCTCGTACATACACTGGATAACTACAGTCCGGCACTAACGAACAGTACACAGCATTTTACAGTATATCAGAACCTGCTCGAGTCACATGAAGCTCGACTGACTGCTGGCCGTGCAGTGAACCGCTGTTACTCTGCGCGCTGGCAATAGGTCTTAATACCGCGATTCGACAGTGTGTAAGGCGAAACGGCACTCATTCGTTTCCACGCTCGAACAAGTTCCGTGCTAGTTTATTGCGGGCTCCGACAGAGCGTAAGAAAATTGACCCAGTGGGGACTCCATTCTCGGACGACAAACAAGAGAGCGGCCAGCCGGGGGGCCTCGGTGCGCCACGGCGGCCGCCTCAATGGCGCGCCCCGGGTGGGCCAATGAATTCAGCGACACTGGTAGCCGGCCGGCCGCGTACTCACTCTCTGTACACCGGGCGCCCTGCTAAATCAGCCCGACAGCCGAAAGCGGGTCCTGCCACGGCCGACGCGAATAAATCAACATGTGTTTACGGGCGCGCGCCGCCGGCCAGACAAATGGCTGGCCCTGCGAGTGGCCGCGGAAAAACGACACAACTGCGCGCACGCGCTGCCCGCTGGTACGCGCAACCAGTCCCCACACTGGCCGCTGCCCGCTGTTCCGTTTCTGGCTGCGGCGCGCCCGCTACCCTAAGGGGTAGTCAGCAAAGTTCTAATTACCACATAGAAAAATAATGTTGTTGTTGTTGTTGTTTTCAGTGCTGAGACTGGTTTGATGCAGCTCTCCATGCTACTCTATCTTGTGCAAGCTTCTTCATCTCTCATTACCTACTGCAACCTATATGCTTCTGAATCTGCTTAGTGTATTCATCTCTTGGTCTCCCTCTACGATTTTTACCCTCCACGCTGCCCCCCAGTACTAAATTGGTGATCCCTTGATGCCTCAGAACATGTCCTACCAACCGATCCCTTCTTCTTGTCTAGTTGTGCCACAGACTTCTCCCCAATCCTATTCAATACCTCCTCATTAGTTATGTGATCTACCCATCTAATCTTCAGCATTCTTCTGTAGCACCACATTTCGAAAGCTTCTATTCTCTTCTTGTCTAAACTATTTATCGTCCATGTTTCACTTCCATACATGGCTACACTCCGTACAAATACTTTCAGAAACGACTTCCTGACATCTAAATCTATACTCGATGTTAACAAATTTCTCTTCTTCAGAAACGCTTTTCTTGCTTTTGCGCGCGGGACTAGCCGAGCGGTCAAAGGCGCGGCTGGTCCCGGCGGAGGTTCGAGTCCACCCTCGGGCATGGGTGTGTGGGGAGGAGGAGGAGATTACTGTTTAACGTCCCGTCGACAACGAGGTCATTAGAGACGGAGCACAAGCTCGGATTAGGGAAGGATGGGGAAGGAAATCGGCCGTGCCCTTTCTAAGGAACCATGAAGCGATTTAGGGAAATCGCGGAAAACCGAAATCAGGATGGCCGGACGCGGGGTTGAACCGTCGTCCTCCCGTATGCGAGTCCAGTGTGCTAACCACTGCGCCACCTCGCTCGGTGTGTGTGTGTGTGTGTGTGTGTGTGTGTGTGTGTGTCCTTAGGATAATTTAGGTTAAGTAGTGTGTAAGCTTTGGGTCTGATGACATTAGCAGTTAAGTCCCATAAGATTTCCCCTCTTGCTATTGCCAGTCTACATTTTATATCCTCTCTACTTCGACCATCAACAGTTATTTTGCTCCCCAAATAGCAAAACTCCTTTACTACTTTAAGTACCTCATTTCCTAATCTAATTCCTTCAGCATCACCCGACTTAATTCGACTACATTCCATGATCCTCGTTTTGCTTTTGTTGATGTTCATCTTATATCCTCCTTTCAAGAAGGATAATGTACGTAAGTAAGTTTTCCTATCTTAAGTACATGTCTGCAGTCCCGTTGTACACTGAAATTCCAGCGCCACAGTACAGCAGAATGCCGTTACAGAAGCCAAAACGGAATGAGAACACCGCTGACAAAGTGAAGTATTGTATGGTAGGGATGGCGGTTATCGCTGTAACAACCGTGTTTAGGGTTTGTCCGCGCCAGTTTCAAATGACTACTAAATCCGCTCAAGGTAAACGGTTCCTGAAATAAACGATTCTCTGTTTCTTATTCCTATTTTTTCCTGTAATAAACGTAGGAATCGAACAAGGATTGAAATACTTTGACTCTGTTTCAGCATTCATATAATCAAAATATTTAATTGAATAGGCATGTACAAAAATCTTAGTCTGTCCACCATTCCTAAAAGGTGATAAGCGGCTGAATACTATAAAATTCCAACAGCATTCTCCTACTTATTCGAATTTTTTTGAAACTGTGTTCAAAAATGAAGTTGTAATCTGAGATGATACCATTATTTGAGCATTACGAACTGTCAGTGCCGAAGGGTGAAAACTGAGGTTTTTCGTAATATAATTGGTTCAAATGGCTCTGAGCACTATGCGACTTAACAGCTGAGGGCATCAGTCCCCTAGAACTTAGAATTAGTTAAACCTAACTAACCTAAGGACGTCACACACACCCATGCCCGAGGTAGGATTCGAACCTGCGACCGTAGCGGTTGCGCGGCTCCAAACTGAAGTTCGTAGAACCGCTCGGCCACACCGGCCGGCCGTAATATAATTGCGTAGGCTACCGCGGCCAGAGTCAACTGGGATAAAAGTTTACAGAGTATCGTTCCGCGTCGTAATGTGAGAAAACTGTACTGCGGAAACCAATGTCTCGACCCGGTTACAGTGGCAAAAAAAAAAGTTCAGATGTGTGTGAAATCTTATGGGACTTAACTGCTAAGGTCATCAGTCGCTAAGCTTACACACGACTTAACCTAAATTATCCTAAGGACAAACACTCACAACCATACCTGAGGGACGACTCGAACCTCCGCCGGGACCAGCCGCACAGTCCATGACTTTAGCGCCGGAGACCGCTCGGCTAATCCCGCTCGGCAACAGTGGCCGAAACGTTGGTTTCTGCAGTATAGTTTTTTCACATTACGACACGGGACGATAACCGGTATACTTTTAGATCATCTGTTTTTCGTGTTACTTTGTCGGCTTTCAGAGGCAGAAGCAGTTAATGGCCTATTATGGAGATAAAGGCAGTGGATCAGCTACTTCAGATTTTTATTCTAGACATGAATTAATTGTTGTTAAGTTTTTAATTTATTGCTATTACCGTAATTTCCTTCCTCTTATTATTTGATACAAATGGCAGACAAATCTTTCACGTTTTATATCAACGTCAGTTCGCAAAAATATTTCCCGACGAGGTTTGGTGCCATTCCGCGAAACAACGGATGTCCCGAGACGACTACGAGAAACTACCGTATAGATCGGCTGGGGTCTTAGCACACGGGACGTATAGAATACCTTAAAATACGGCAACAGGGACGAGATTGTCTCAGCAATGCTGTAAAACTTCTTATGCCATGTTTCAGTTGCTCGTTTCTGTCGGCATTGTTACTAAAACAGCACTGGTCGCTTTCCCCATTTTCTATAATAGCGCAATACTTCAAATCAATCGAAATTTTTCGAATGAAAATTACTCCTTTTTTTAGAAAAAGGAGTATTTAAAAATGAAAAATTTTAACACCGTTGCTATGGACTAATCGATATTTCGTTTTTGTAGTCCGTTATTACTATACAAATAAACACCTGTTAAAACCGAGACGAAACGAATTCCGAAAATAAGCGATTATTCAGAACTAAAATACCGTTACCGGTTTTTACCAGTCGATTTTTCCTATCCCTGTCGTATCTAAATTCGTTTTCGGCTGCATCGGGAATGTTGCTTGTGTTTCAGGCCTTAAGGGGGTAGACCAAGACGAGGCACTATACTGGAACCTTTATTCATGATTTTTTTTTCAATAAAACAAAAACCAAATTACGAAACTGACATTAGACCTTTATCGTACACCCTTGAGATTGTGTTATGCATTGTTTTTGAGAACACTACACGTCATCCGACGAAAGGCATTCGCGGAGTGCGAGGGCGATTGTTGGGTTCCACAATTTTCAACCTAGAACACCTTTTCTGTGAAAGTGATGATACAGTCTAACTTAGCACGTAGGAACATTGTAAAAAATGTTCCTAACAAAATGGCGGCACTGAAATAAAAGTCAGTTTTTTCGACAAAAAAGTCGTGATAAAACGTTGCTCCAAAAATCGAAATTAAAATAAATCGCAAAAATCGTATGTACTGCAGCACAGAAAACGCCGTCTCACAAACTACAAAAACGTATAATGTAATTGCATGTATATGCCATCAGCTAAAGCTCCCACCAAATTGAAAATGTTGTTTTTAAGAAACAAGCGCTTGAAATTTCAATGGAGTGTTTTATAATACTGAAACTGAACAAACTTTAATCAGCCTTGTGAGCATTGAACAATTTGCCTTTATTTCGCCGATGTCAAAATGCTCTCAATATGAAGATGTAATATCGATTAAGTATCTTCCGCTTACCAGTCTTGTTCAGAACAGAATTTTGGTTGATACTAATACTCTCTATGGTACTACTCAAAACTAAGAGGACCCCTATTCCGTCGGCAACTATTAAAGTATTACATCGGTTGCTTCGGAGCCCTCGGATGGGCCACACACCCACGCAGTAAATCGCGGTTTTCCATATTTTGACATTTATCGCATGAATGAATCTTAAAAACGGACTATCTAAGGAACATAATAACCCAATAAAAATTAGGCTAAAACAATTTCTACCATGATCTACTCCTTTGAGTGGCCAGACATCTGCAGAATTCCCAGTACCAAAAATCTCGCATAAGGCAAACAACAGAATGAACGCTAGGGCGACACGAAGAAGGTAAAAAAGTAAAAAAGACTTGACTTTAATCCAAACACGTCTGTTAGTCCAAAACTTAAGACTTCGCCGAAGATGGCTATAGGACAGCCGTGGACAACTGCGTGTCGAAAATACACGTTCTTTCCCCTTATGCTGACTGTGTTATGCATCAATAAAGCAGTCAGCATTAGGTGCGAATTATAAAATTAGGCTAACAACATATTTGACATGCTTTGGTACTAAAAAATTATGAAGGACGTTCAAAAATCCTACGATGAGTGCGGTGGGAATGACCACTGAGATTATTCTGCTTCAAATCATATCCCTGCTATTAGGTTCGGGAAAAGAAGAGTCTGTTGCAGCCTGCCTACATCAATGAATCAGGATTTCTCAGTAGATTCTTCCATGCGCTGAAACACACCTACACATCGTCTACAGAGCACCCAGCGCGATCGGGAGTTAGTAACATCGCCTTTGGTGAGCGCGATACTCGTCCCCTCTACCAGAGGCGATGGATTACGTCAAACAAGAAAACGAGTATTGGCAACAAGCACACCAGGTAGGGCACGGCGATTCTACCAAGAATCAAGCAGATAGGCGCCCACACAGATACGGATTGCGTCACGTCGTCGGTGGCTTATTGCGTCACTTTCCGCATTGTTGAAAGACTAACTTTATGACTAAAGGTTAACAAACTAACATCGTCACACAGAAGTAACAAACCAGTTTAACGATGATCGCATGCTGCATAGTTATGGTGTTACTAAAACACTTTTGATCCTAGCAGTGAAGAGAAGCAGGACTGAAATTTGTAAAGAATTATACTAACCACAAACTGCAACATTGTTGCGTATGAAAACAGTGACCCTGGAAATACAGAATCTGTTTCTCTCATTCCACTCTATGACTCAAGACTACCGCCAGACTATCGATTGTGGTCAGTGGTAACGCCCTCCACATCTGTTTAAAATATCCTAATAACGGCTTTTGTTACATCAGTATACGTTTCAAAAACGGATCTAGAGATCGTCGCCACTGACCGAAATCGATGGTCTGACGGCAGTTTTCGTGACAATCGACTGGAATTACAGAAACCAAGTACAACAATACTGATGTCTCGGCGAAAGGTCAGCAATAATGTTAACTGCTGCACACGGAGTGCTAATACTTGCATCCAACTGAAGATAGGCCACCGTTATACAAGTTGGGGGCAAGATGATGAAGCTTCGAATCAGTATACTTTGCAAAACGTGAAAATTTTTACTGGAGCATTTGGTTTCACTCTCCTTCGAAGAGAAAGAAGCATCAAGAAAAAGCAAAAATGTATCAAGAAACAACGACGTCACCGTATTACCGAAAGTAATGAAAACAGTATTACAGAAAGCTATTACACACTGCCAGTAACATCAGAAAATGTACTGGTGACGCGCAACTTTTAGTTCGAAGATCCGCCCTTCCTGCTGCACACACACACTTCGTCTGGTGAAGCTGTAGAGGCCCCATTACAGTTTTGCTACGAAACACGGGAAGATTTTATTTTCAACACAAGTATTCATATCAACTTTTAATATTTTCGTTTGCCCTCTCTCTTGCAAGAAAATGAGACAACTGTCTCAGTACAGCCAACGTCAACATGTGTTCCAATGAACGCCTGCCACGGACTGCTTGAATCTTATTCCGTCAGTGTTCCTTGACCAAGGACTTTCAAATCGCAGTGCCAACATACCCCATTTACCACCATTACTTAATGTGAAGAACACTATTACGTCTCCTCGAAAATTTTCTTGAATTTTTGAAAAAAAGACCGAGTCTCTTACATATCTTCCTCTCGCACATCTCTCCCACCTGCAAGGTAATTTATGTCGAATCGATGACGTACATATATATTACTTGCCAGCCTCTCCAATTAAATGACAGAGGACTTCCGCTGTTCCTCCTCCTTCCCCTCCTCCCCCCCCCCCCCCAACCCACTCCTCCTAACCTTGGTATTCTGCGAAACAACGATGTACACCTAATCAGTACAGTAATGGCTACGTTGAGATCAGACCGTCGATTACTACAAGATCTAAGCTGCTCTATCACGAACGTGCCCCCTAATGAGCTGTTCAAGGTAGTTTTGAAACTGCGTTTAGCACGATTTCACGAGTGTCCTTACCAACGCCAAATTGCAAAACAACTTCCCCTATAACGTTTTCTTTAAGTTCTACATCATTTTTAGAATTAAATTCTGAAAATATTTTCCCATTTCTAACTGTCATATCGTTTTCTTAAGAGTTCAGACAAATTTCGCTGTGGCATTTAACAAAGTATCCTTATATTCGTATTACATCATTTGAGATCTTTTCAGTAAAGGAGCTGCATAGAGCAACGCATCTTTTACGATCCTAATTTGTCGCCCGATTAAATTTACACGAACTTCATTCCCAGTACTGCGTCACGATTAGTATTTGCAGTACCGCCCTTTAAATATTATAACTCCAGTCCAACTACAATCCTAGCAGGCAGTGTTGATTTAGCAGCGCAGAAGGACGTGTAGCGAGTGAAAACTTGGAAGTTTGTGTTAAGTTCCTATGGGACCACACTGCTGAGGTCATCGTTCCCTAGGCTTACACACTACATACTCTAACTTAAACTAACTTACGCTATGGACAACACACACGCCCATGCCCGAGGGAAGACTCTAAACCTCCGACGGGAGGAGCCGCGTGAACCGTGGCAAGGTGCGCCCCAGACAGCGCGGCTAAAGTTCCTGCGAAGGAACAATACACCCTAATATTCCATCACCACCTTGCACTTTATTGCCACCATAATCTATCATTCTTCAACGACGCATATGCGTATTTCAAGGCCACTTTGTTACAGCTAAAATTCTGAAAACAGTTCGAACGGACGCGGGACAGGTGTTGTGATGGGGAAATGATGGGGATATAAGACGCAGGCGGGCAAAGATCTCTTTCTTCGCTAAAAGAACTGTTTTGGTATCGAAATGAACCTTAATTTGAGGAAGAAAATTCTGAGAATGTACGACTGGAGCACAGCATCGGATGGAAGTGCGCCAAGGGCAGTGGAAAATCCAGAAAAGATGAGAGAAATCGAAGCGTGAGTGGTGGTGTTACAGGAGGATATTGAAAATCAAATGGACTAGTAAGTTACGGAAACAAGAGGTTCTCCGCAGAAATGGCGAGGGAAGGGATATGTGGAAAAAGACTAGAAGAAAGGACAGGAAGACATCAAGTTTAACCTCCACGGTACTAGAGGCGTCCGTAGAGGATAAAGACTATAAGGGGGAAAAAAGACTACATGCAACAAATAAGAGAGGACGTAGATGTTCCTCTGAGAGAAAGAGGTTGGTATGGGAGAGGAGATCGTGGCGACAAGACTGAAGACCCCAAACTAACTATCCGTGTACTATGTGGGCATCGTCCAGCCACAAAGTTATTATATATGCCGTATAAGTGATGATCAAAACAAATTTGTGGAAGCAGACGCGGAGCGTGTAATGACTGATGCCATCATAGTAAATGACAATGAACAAAACTCTTATACCGCTGAAGAAAAAAAAAACTAGTAAAACTACTGTAATTAGTTCTGAACTGAAATTGCTACATAATGTTACGGTTACAGTAAAGGTTAAACAACAGGTAGACATTGCCTGTCGCTTGACAAACATGTCATGACAAGCTACAGCAGCTCACCGTGCTAATACTCTCAATTATATTTGCTGGATTCAATCTCTTAGAAAATTCACGACGATTCAGCAATTTCTAGCATTTTTTTACGTGAGGGTAATGACGTTTCTACTGAAAAACTAAAGTTTCAACTGGCTGAATCCTGGCATAAGATGATTCGTTGATCACGATGCCGCTCACACGAAAGAAACAGGCAAGTTCTGTGTCACACAAAGTTCAAAGTCTCGGACACCTACCTATTCTATCTAGAGACTGGAGAGGTTTGTGTGATGGAAGCGCATGATTATGACGGACGTCGCATGCCCTCTGTTGTGGGTCAACGTTGTTGCTGACCGGTACAACGGTGAGTTTGCCACAGTCTTCCGACTGCCGGGGACGCTTCCACAGATGTTAAAATAAACTGGCCAGTCTTCTAATTCCTTAAGTACACCACCTTCGGCATACATACAGAGGACGCCTTCGCGATCACAGCAATGTTTTACCCCTTGTAGTAACGACTGTGTCAGTCACCATATGCTTAGGTCCTGCATGTGATTTGAAATGGCTTCCACTGAGGATCTTGTGCTTCTTACTCTCGTCTACATTATCCAAGCCTATTCCAAAATTTGCAGTCTGCAAGCATTTGTATTTTATTGGCATATGGAATTATTGGCAGGGTGACCCTATCTGGGGTAGTTCGGCCAACTGGTACAAATCTTTATATGTGATGCCACTTCGGCGTCTTGCGCGCCGATTAAAACCCAGGCTAACAACCTTTAACCCTGCCTTTCGCGGGCACTGCTCTTACGACTGAGCTATCCCTGGCTTACCACCCTGCCACACAACTTTGCTTCTACCTGTACCAATCCTCTTTACAAACTTCACAGACTACCTCCAGCATAACTTGATGCACAATTTTAATCTCTCCGGAAGTTTCAAAACAGTACACACTCCGCTGCATACTGAAAAACATTCCAAAAACTGGCTTGAACGCGTACCGATTTTCCTTGATAATGTTTTCTAACACCAAGCTTAGGACCCAACTGCTTGTTCGGGACCTTTTGCCTCTTCGAAACCTGACCGGACAGGTCAGTTTTTCCTTATGTTTTGTACTTTAATTTAGCGAACAAAGCAGGATTTGCACGTAAACACTGTATTATCGTGCTGTCTGCTTTTGGTGGCTTTTCTGAAAACCTGATGCTGTGCTCTACGTAATTTGTAATGGAACACTTACCTGCGCCATATATCCAGTACTTCGAACGACATCTGATACTGTCCTGGCGAGCCAGAGAAGTCTTTGAAAGGGAGGCTATAAGAAAAGCTATCCAAATTAAACAATATTACCTGACCTAATACTGACAAAATGGTTCAAATGGCTCTGAGCACTACGGGACTTAACATCTGAGGTCATCAGTCCCCTAGAACATGAACTACTTAAACCTAACAAACCTAAGGACATCACACATCCATGCCCTAGGCAGGATTCGAACCTGCGACCGTAGCGGTCGCGCGATTCCAGACTGAGCACCTAATACTGACAGAATCGAGTCATTTTCACATATATAGATTGCAGGGAAATTGTACTGTTTCTTTAAAAATTCGTAACGATGGTAACGGTAATATTGGTAAATGCTGACTGATTTTGTGTTTTCAAGGACGTACTGCTAATCTTAACACTGAATACAACACAACCTTAAGTAACCCTTTATTAAACAGTTGCGTGCGCCTCCATTTACAGACAATTTAAGCTTTTCATTATCCACGCCATGCCGTTCGCTCATTATGCCTTTTTTTCTTACGGCGAAACACTTGTTTCAAGGTCACATACACTATTTCACACAGCGTTTAATTTCCTGTCCGGTTCTCAGTAGCCACTCCAAAAGAAAGTGTTTCAACAGGTGTCGACATAAATCGCAATCACAGATACACAGTACTGGGAAGCAAACGCCTGTTACATACTGAACCAGCATGACTCAACCCATTGATGCAGTTGCTTGCGTCAGAACTGATGGCGTGGGCTGGTGCTTAAATCCGACAGGCGTTCTCAGTTACTGATGCTATCTTAAGAATCATGCACGCACTACAGAAGAGATCTTCAGTCTGTAGATACCGTCACAAGATAAATTTTCAGTAGTTCCCGGGATCAGGTCCCGGTACTGCACTGCCCTGAAGTTAGCCTCAGCAGCGAAGACATGCGCCTAGGTAAACACCCTCACATACTCGATGTGCAGATATTTTTTAAAAATGTCAGATTTGACGACACGATTGCGCTCGATGCAGACAGAAAGGGCACACGGATTTCTCGCCGCGAAGGAGAGGACTGGTAGTAACTTTAACATGCCTTTGAGAGTGGCGACCCTCGTAACAACGGGCTATATAGGGATACTGTTGGTTCTTCGCGAAACTGGGCTTGACTGGAAAGAATCCACCAGGAAGGATGGAAGTGATGGCCGGCGTCCGACGTCTGCACATGATTCAGGCCTAAAACATGAATGATTCACCTCCCTGCTGAAACCGTGAACATGCACGTCGCAGTCGCTCATTGGCACCTGGTCGCCTCCATACAACTAGACGGGAAATCCTACACCTGTCATTGCAAGGAACACGATCGCACTGTGCCAGATTCCATTCTAGGTGTTCCCTGGTCCATCTTGACAGCGGACCACGTTACTGTAGGGTTTGTGCTGTCTGGAATAGGCGCCTAGAGGCCAAATTGATTGTGTGGAGACGGCTACGCACTGTCTAAGTCAATACGGCTCTCTCCGTTGAGTGAAAAAGTAAGTACGCAGTTTATTATAGTCTCCTCAGGATACCTACGACGCGTAAGTTGCAGGTGGCGGTCATTATCTTGCATTGCTGGCTACGAACCATCACTGCTAGGATTTTCAACATTGGCCGGCCGGAGTGGCCGTGCGGTTCTAGGCGCTGCAGTCTGGAGCCGAGCGTCCGCTACGGTCGCAGGTTCGAATCCTGCCTCGGGAATGGATGTGTGTGATGTCCTTAGGTTTATTAGTTCTAAGTTCTAGGCGACTAATGACCTGAGAAGTGAAGTCGCATAGTGCTCAGAGCCATTTGAACCATTTTTTTTTTTTTTTTCAACATTGTTTGTCTCACCTTGCCGGCTAGATTCTCGATTGACATCAATGTGATGTGCATCAATTCGGTAGGCATCTTCCCGAGTTGGTAGTTCATATTACCGTGAAGTGACAAAACATGCATATTGTAAGCTTGAAAATTCAAATAAAATGATCCTTCGGGGCATTTTGATAGACCGAACTGTGTACAGAATTAGCTTTTTCTTTTTTTTTTTTTTCGACTGACATTATTTGGACTGAGCACACAGTGCACTCTCTATTGGACTGCACAGGAAATGCAGGTTCGCTGTTATGTCTTACAAATGTGCCCTTACGCAGGCATTTCCTGTGGTCTAAGGAGTATCAGTTTAACAAATAAGGGTTGCAAAATATTGACACGAATTAGTTACACAAGAATGGGAAGATCAGTTTGGTTTCCGCAGAATTGTAGGAACAAGCTGAAGCAATACTGATCCTACGGTTTATCTTAGAAGATAGGTTGAAGACAGACAAACCTACGTCTAGAACATTTTTAGAATTAGAGACAATGGCAATGTGGACTGGACTAAACTGTTTGACATTTGATGGTAGCAGGGACATAACACAGGGACCGATATGTAATTTACAAATTGTACAATAAACAGACTCCAATTTTAAGGGTCTAGTGACACGAAAGGGAAGCAGTGGTCGAGAAAGCAATGAGGTAGGGTTGTAGGATATCCCCGATGTCATTCAATCTGTACAATCTGTACAATGAGCAATCTGCAAAGAAAAACAGGGAGAAATTTGGAACGAGAATAGGCGTACAGGGAGAAGAAATAAAAGCTTTTCACCACTTTTTTATGGTTTACACGAACTAAAGATGGATGTAGAAAGCAACCATACCTAGTAATCGTGGTTCAATTGCTTAAGAAAAAATTTAAATTAAAAAAAAAAGGAAAGTAAGACAAGGGTGATGGAATGCAGTGAAAGTAAATCAGGGATGCTGTGGGAATTAGATTAGGAAATGACACACTAAAAGAAGACTTTTTGTTCTGATATCTGGGCAGTAAAGTAACTGATGATGGCCGAAGTTGGGAAGATATAAAATGCAGACTGGCAATAGCAAGAAAAACATTTCTGATAAAGAAGACTTCGCTAGCACCTAACACAAATTTAAATGTTAGGAAGTATTTGCTGAACGTGTTTGTCTGAATTGTAGCCTTGTATGGAAATGAAAGTAGAGGATAGGCAATGAGATCATTGACGCTCTTTATATGTGGTGCTAAATAAGAATGCTGAAGAGTAAATGAGATGATACCGAATTGAATTGGGGGGAAAAAAAGAAATTTATGGCATGACTAAAAGAAGCGATCAATTGACAGGATGCATCCTGAGGCAAAGAGGAACTGTCTATTCAGAAATAGAGGGGTAAAAATTTAAGAGAGTAAGGGCAGAATACAGTAAGCAGGTACAGTTGGATGTAGGGTGCGGTAGCTATGGAGGGAAGGGCAGGCTTGCAAAGGGCAGACTAGTATGGAGAGCTGCATGAAACTAATCTTTCGATACAAGAAAGAGTGTTGACACACACACACACACACACACACACACACACACACACACACACACACACACGCACACGCACACACAAAGTGAAAGTAATGGTTGGGGGGAGGGGGAGGTTAAGCGAAATTAACTCAACTATATCAGCGGAGTGTCTGCCTGCTCAGCCGGCAGCATCGACTCCTGCTCACCCCCGTGATGTTGCAGGGGAGGTCGGGGGCCAGTAGGAGCTGTAGGTCGGTAGAGAAGTGGCAACGGCGGCAGAAGAGCCGCGCAATCATGTGTTGATGAAGTGTGGGCTGCGCTGGCGGGGTTACGTAAGCAAGCGTGGCCAGTGTTAGCCCCTGGTGCGACGTCGGCTGTGCCGCAGGTAACAGCCGTCACTCGGACACGTGCTCCCAACCAGTAGGAGGCGCTGGGGCGCTCATATGCCTCGCCGAATCAAGACTTTTCAGCCAACTCCCCATAAATCATTATTCAACCCCGGCTCTCTCCACCTCCTCCTCCACCACAAGCGTAGATACAGCCAGGTAGCTACACCAGCAGTAGTATCACGACGGACAAGTAACAGTTACCGGTAGGTACTGACAGATACGATTATTCGAAGCTGCTATGACAACGAGAAGAGTGGAGAAGACATCGCAGTTGTAACATTGTATACACTGAGGTGAAAGAGAGTCATGGGATACCTCCTAATATCGTGCCGGACCTCCTTTTGTCGGGCGTAGTGCAGCAACTCAACGTGGCATGGACAAGTCTTAGCAGTCCCATGCAGAAATAATATTGAGCCATGCTTCCTCTATAGCCATTCGTAATTGCCAAAATGCTACCAGTGCACGATCTTGTGCACGAACTAGTAGAAAATCAGTTGGAATTCAAAACAGCTTCCAGTCGTATAAGAATGGACAAGTACTAGTCCCGGATGATTTTGACGGGAATCTTCTACCAGTCCTGCTACAAAATATTGGCTAGTTCAGATAACGATAATGGAGGTGGATAGCGATCACCCACACTTCTCTTCGAAATAACCACTGAAGCGCAATAATATTGACATCTGGTCACTGGTGACCAACGGAGGCAAGAGAAATGGTTCAAATGGCTCTGAGCACTATGGGACTTAACTGCTGAGGTCATCAGTCCCCTAGAACTTAGAACTACATAAACCTAAATAACCTAAGGACGTCACACACATCCATGCCCGAGGCAGGATTCGAACCTGCGACCGTAGCAGTCGCGCGGTGGAAGCAAGACAGTTCTTTTTCGTGCGTCCTGGACAATGTGAGCTGTGTGAACAGAGATCCTGCCAAAACTGTGTGCCGGACCGAGATTCGAACTCGGGAACTCTGCCTTTCGTGGGCAAGTGCTCTACCATCTGAGCTACCCAAGCACGACTCACGCCCCGTCCTCACAGCTTTACTTCTGCCAGTACCCCGTCTCCTACCTTCCAAACTTCGCAGAAGCTATACTGTCTCCGCAATATCCTTTCTTCCAGGAGTGCTAGTTCTGCAAGGTTCGCAGGAGAGCTTCTGTGAAGTTTGGAAGGTAGGAGACGAGCTACTGGCAGAAGTAAAGCTGTGAGGATGGGGCGTGAGTCGTACCTGAGTAGCTCAGATGGTACAGCACTTGCCCGCGGAAGGCAAATATCCCGAGTTCGGGTCTCGGTCCGGCACACAGTTTTAATCTACCAGGAAGTTTCGTATCAGCGGACACTCCGCTGCAGTGTGAAAATCTCATTCTGGAGAGATCCTGTCGACTTGAAACACAGCGTCACCATTGCACCGTAGGAGAGAACTGCTCTATCCAAATGGTCACATAGTCCTTGGCAATAACGAAACTTTCAGAATACCATACAGGTCATGGAATACCACAACATGGGCTCCCAAATCATCACTCCCACCATGTTTTTCTCCGCCCGGCCAGAAGTTGGAATCTATGTGAAACAAGACTCATCAGACCAAATGGCTTTCTTCCATTGCTCCACAGTCCAGGTTTTATGGCTTCGACACGACATTTTTCTGTTACCGGCATTTGCACCACTGATAAGTGCTGCTGGTATTCCAGCTCGCCATGCCAATACCCTGCTAATGGAGCTCCCTTCATGATGTTTTGGTGCTGACAGGGTTCGCGAGTGCGACGTCCAGTTACGCAGTGACTTTTGGAGCGGTCGTCCTCTTATTTTTTGTCACACTCTCGTGCAGTGACCATCTGCCATTATCACGACCGCGTTGTAACTTAGCGGATTAGGTTTTTCCGCTTTCTCTGCATGCACTATAAACCTTCGACAATGTGCCTGTTTAAACACGAAAAATTTTTGCTACCTTGGTTAACGAAAGTACCCACCTCAGTAGCAGCAAAAAATTTGCTTCCTTTCGAATTCACTTAGCTCCGATATAATGCGCTCACAACTACATAGAACAGTCTTATGACCACAACACATTTGCGACGTACGGAGGTCATTCTATAGGTGCCGTTCGCGGCAAATACTACGCGCAACCTGCAGGTTTCGCTACAATTTGCATTTATTTTCAAGCATACATTTTTGCCAATCCCATGTATTTATAGAATGGTTAAAATTTCTTGTCTTGTTAACGTCGAAATTCTACATCTAAATCTACATTTACACTCCCAAAGCCACCCAACGGTGTGTGGCGGAGGGCACTTTACGTGCCATTGTCATTACCTCCCTTTTCTGTTCCAGTCGCGTATGGTTCGCGGGAAGAAAGACTGTCGGAAAGCCTCCGTGCGCGCTCGAATCTCTCTAATTTTACATTCGTGTTCTCCTCGGGAGGTATAAGTGGGGGGAGGCAATATATTCGATACCTCATCCAGAAACGCACCCTCTCGAAACCTGGCGAGCAAGCTACACCGCGATGCAGAGCGCCTCTCTTGCAGAGTCCGCCACTTGAGTTTGCTAAACATCTCCGTAACACTATCACCGTTACCAAAAAAACCCTGTGGCGAAACGCGCCGCTCTTCTTTCGATCTTCTCTATCTCCTCCGTCAACCCGATCTGGTACGGATCCCACACTGATGTGCAATACTCAAGTATAGGTCGAACGAGTGTTTTGTAAGCCACCTCCTTTGTTGATGGACTACATTTTTAAGGACTCTCCCAATAAATCTCAACCTGGTACCCGTCTTACCAACAATTAATTTTATATGATTATTCCACTTCAAATCGTTCCGCAGATATTTTACAGAAGTAACTGCTACCAGTGTTTGTTCCGCTATCATATAATCATGCAATAAAGGATCCTTCTTTCTATGTATTCGCAATACATTACATTTGTCTATGTTAAGGGTCACTTGCCACTCCCTGCATCAAGTGCCTATCCGCTGCAGATCTTCCTGCATTCCGCTGCAATTTTCTAATGCTGCAACTTCTATGTATACTACAGCATCATCCGCGAAAAGCCGCATGGAACTTCCGGCACTGAGGATGGAGCGTTAGCTCAGGAAGAAGAACAAAATGGGGGGAAAATGTTACCGTAGGGCTTTTAACTATCGTCCCGGTATTTATCTGAAGCGATAGCACAGGAAACAATTTGGCTGGTCAATCAAAGATATGAACCATACAATGTAGGCTCCTAACTTTCGACCACGGCCTCTCAGTCCAGAAGTTTTAACTGAAGAAAGGTATGAACGACTTTCCTCTCGAGTAGGTCCAAGCTCTTTCTGTAGAATGTTCTAAGAAAATTGATTATTTCAGTACAATGGAACAGTGAAACCGACACGTAATGACGGTGATCGCATGAAGCCTTTCACACGAGTATATGTTACCTCACTGTCCCGATACGGGAGCAATCCAGATTAATACATGGTACGTGTCTTGTCAGAGGGCAGCAGAAAGGCAAGACCATACCTTGGATACCGACATCACCAACACCAAAGACTCTGACACTAATTTCTGTTATTACTCTTAACTTTCTACGAGCTCTTTTTTTCCTGGCTGGCGAAGGCGGTATACAGCTGGCCTCAATGGCGAACACTCTTCAATTGAAGAGTGAACGCAGCTGCTACGGCAAGGTCGTAAATTTCAGTTGAGCGGGCTACTAAAAAGCTAACGAGACCATCAAGGACACAAAGAAAACAAGTTTCAAATTTCGACAACAATCCAGCTGCTTGTCGCTGGCGGACCGTGAGAGTGCACGAGCAGTGGCCGGCGCCTCGGAACGACCGTTAACGAGCCTTTTACGCAAGCCGGCAGCCCCTCGCTGCTGATGGTCCCGCCATATCTAGCATTGAACTCGCGACACTGCGGGACTCGCCCCTCCCCCCCCCCCCCCCCTGTAATTGCTTCGCCCTTGATTCTCCTCCTACTCGCAGAATTTACACTGCTGTTCCCGTCGACTGAGGACACGGTAGTCCCGCCATCCACCTGAGGCGTTTGTAGCTCAACCCCCTAATCCCGTCTTTCTTCACGAACGTAAATACTACAGCGGTCAAAATAAATGTTGCATATTGCTTTACTGTCAACACTGGACACAATATAAATCGAAACTGATTTTGTTCTGCCAAGTACAGTAACAAGGAAACAATAATAAAGGAGACAAATATAAACACAAATAAAACAAAACCTTACAATAGATTCCGCTGTAAAGACTGCAGGTTCTTCTCACTGTACCATGCTTTCGAACCAGTTGGTCCTTCTCGTAATTGGAGACCCTTCTGAATGCGGTTAGGCATTCTCCTTACCAGATTGCCCAGATACTGCCCCATTCTTCCACAGTGACTTCCATGGTGCCATGTAATACGAGGTTTGTCCGGAAAATACGTATAAAAGTTTAATAATAATTTTATTTTACAATTATTCAGGTATTACAATATGGTATCCTTCAAAGTACTCGCCCTGAGACGCGATACACTTCTGCCAACGCCGTTTCCCTGTTGATGACATTGCTGAAAGTCTTCAGTTGTGATGTTCAGTTGCCCTGTCGTTTCCGCCTTGATGGCTTCCAAATCTCCCACGAGCAGCCCCCGAAGCACCATTTTGCATTTCGGGAACATGAAGAAGTCACACCGGGCAAAATCGGGTGAATAAGGCGGGTGGTCTGTCACGGTGATTGAGCTTCGGGCCAAAAACTCGCGCACAACGACCGACGTGTGAGCGGGCGCATTGTCGTGATGAAGGATCCACCTGCCCCCTTTTGCCAACTCTGGTCGAACTCCGGCCACACGAGCTCTGAGACGTGTCAGAACTTCAACGTAAAAATTTCCGTTCACCCTCTGGCCGGGAGGGACAAAATCCTTGTGAACAATGCCCCTAGAATCAAAGAAAACACTCAACGTTGTCTTCACATTGGACCTTGATTTTCGCGACTTTTTTGCTCTCGGTTCTCCTGCTAGTTTCCATTCCTTGCTTTGAGATCTGAGCTCCACATCGAATTCGTAAAACCAGGACTCGTCTCCAGTGATGACTCGGTTGAGAAAGTCCCCTCGTTCCTCTGCTTCCAACCAATCCTCACAGCACTCAACCCTCTTGGCTTTCTGTTCTGGTGTCAAGAGCTTCGGTACGAGTTTCGCACACAATTTCTTCATTTCAAGTTTTTGTGTCAATATTTCGTGAACGATTGTTTTGGGGATTGACAGCTCGTCAGCAATCATACTGACTGTCGATCTACGGTCTTTAAGAACACAAGCCCGAATTCGTTCAACATTTGCATCGGAACTCGATGTTGACGGGCGTCCTGGGCGAGGGTCATCGTTCACGTCTTCTCGGGCATCCCGGAACCTTATTAACGACTTGTTCACAGTTGGTTCCTTCAGAGAATTGTCTCCGTAAACCTGTTTCGAACACTCAAAAGTCTCACGGCCTAGCTTTGCAAGAAACTTGATGTTGACGCGCTGTTCCTCAATCAGAGAGAGCTCCATGACGACGGCAAGTGAAAAAATGTAACTGTCAACAAGCTGCCGCACACTCCCCGCGCGACGCTACGGCCGCAGGTTCGAATCGTGCCTCGGGCATGGATGTGTGTGATGTCCTTAGGTTAGTTAGGCTTAAGTAGTTCTAAGTTCTAGGGGACTGATGACCTTAGAAGTTAAGTCTCATAGTGCTCAGAGCCATTTGAACCACTTTTTTGCCGCACACTCCCACCTTCACGCAGAGTGCTCTGACTCGAATTGAGCGTTGATGGGATTGATTACAGCAGGAGTCCCACCTGGCGGTGACTGCAACTTGTAACAAAGACATTATTCAACTTTTATACGTATTTTCCTGACAAACCTCGTACCTCCAGTGCGACATGACGATTGCAAACCGCTCCTTTTAGCACTGCACATGCATTCTAAATGCAGTTGAGGTCTCCAGAGTATGTACGCCACTCGATTCAATCGATATATTCCACTACGAAGCTGTTCACAAGATTGAGACACGTTATCGTCCAGCAGCGTCAATGCCACTCCACTATGTTCAACGGAGCCATAATGCTTACAGGGATGTCATCAGATACTTTACACCAGCCATTCTCTCATGTACAGACACGACGGGTGTCCTTCGCTCATATATGATTCCACACCAAAACATGACTGAACCGGCTTGATAAGGGTGTCGTTCTACAATCCAGCTAGCGTGTAAACGTCGTCCTCGTTACTTCAATACACGAATATCACTACTATCAGGGTGGAGACCTATAAGGTTCTCATCAAAAAAGAGCGTTTTGTCACACTGTTGTCTAGTATACAAAGATTAGTTTGGCGTCCACGCGACACGAGCCCTCCTGCGAACCCGATATATAGGAGGAGCTCTGAGATCTCTTCTACTGATGGAACCCACTTCGTATTCAGAGTGAGATTTTCACTCTGCAGCGGAGTGTGCACTGATATGAAACTTCCGGGCAGATTAAAACTGTGTGCCGGATCAACGCTCGAACTCGGGACCTTCGACTTTCGCGGGCAAGTGCTCTACCAACTGAGCTACCCAAGCAATATTCACGCCCCGTCCTCACAGCTTTAGTTCCGCCAGTACCTCGTCTCCTACTTTCCCAACTTCAAAATAGCTCTCCTGCGAAACTTGCAGAACTAGCACTCCTGGAAGAAAAGATATTGCGGAGACATGGCTTAACCACGTCCTGGGGGATGTTTCCAGAAAGAGATTTTCACTCTGCAGCGGAGAGTGCGCTGATATGAAACTTCCTGGCAGATTAAAACTCAGTGCTAGTTCTGCAAGGTAACACGAATAGGTCACTAGACTAATTAATGACAGTTATATCTACTAGGAACTGAAAGTTCGGCTCTAAAAATCATATCTTCCCGTCGACATTGGGTGCCGTATGAAAGGTGAAATTGCAGATATCTGCTCAAACACCATAGGAAATGCGACTGACGACCGTGAGGAGGAACTGCCAGTATATCTGTTTCGAGGAAACCTGAGTTAGAGAAGCAGCACAACACAAATTATGGAATGTTTAATTTCCATGTTTTCACTCTTCCGTTTCTTGACATTATATGTACACTGAAAACCAAACACGATGACTTTCCCCATGGACTGCCACTGAAGTATACCGTAACATAAGCAAGTGTGTCTGCTTCACAAGGTTATAGCGAAAACCATCAAGTGGATCGTGAAAACCCCGAGGGAGTATTTATTCCAAAATACGTATACGAAATAAAAATTTAAAAGTAACATAAATATAGTCGACAATTCGTTTGATAAAGGAAAAGGAAAGTTCTACGCGAATCGAAGCATCATTAAGCAGCGTCGACGTAGAGTTTATCGCGATCAAATCAACTCCAACAACCTACGGAATGTGTTTGTTTAGCCAGTATCTATTGACTAAATAAATAAAGTACGATCAACTTTTAAAAGTGATCTTTGTTCTTTTCTGCAGGTCTACATTTTTTAACAAATAATTGAAAATTTATGTTTAATAATTCTACCAGTTGTGATTTCTCTGCGGTACGATCGGTGTGATGTGCTGCAAACGATGTTTGTAAAAATTTTATTTCACGATATCTGCCTACGATTTTTTTTTCAGACGAAATAGTACATGTCGACTAACTTACACCCTGACAGTCCTGAATCTAAGGTTTCCAACCGAAACGTATGAGAGTGCGAGTCGTTTCGGTTGACAGTATGTCACTTTACAGGCAGGTCATAACAAAAAATGTAAATGAATTTCGCATGTGACTATTTTTCAACTTACGAAACAAGTGAGTTTCAAAAATAGCTCTTTATGAAAAAAATACTACCGGCTGGGTATCAACATCTGTTTAAAGCAAGTCACTTCTCAGTATCAATAGCTAATATGGGTGACTATTCAAACCCCCGACCGGCCATCCTGATTAATATTTTCCGTATTTTCCTCTAATTGCTTAAGGAAAATCCCGGAACTGTTCAGTTAACAGGGACGAGGCCGTTGTCCTTTCGCTAATTCGCGCTCCATTTCTAATAATGCTCACGTTTTTTGAGGGGACGTTAAACCTTAAACTTTCTTCGTCCGAGTTCTCCTGGCCAGCTGGAGGATCGAGAAAAGTAAATAGCATTTTGCATTCATTGCCAGTCTTTTGTTTTCAGGGAGGTCATCATCCTCACCCAATCCACCAGATCTTCTGCAGGCCGCTCGGTACCGACTTTTGTTTTGTAAGTCATACTTTATTTCACTTTTTGAGTGGGGCACTATTATGAGATTCTGTGGCGTTATTCCTGATTTTCTGACGTCCCCTCAAAAACGAGAGCATTATTAGAGATGGAGCTTGAATTGTGGAAAGGAGAACGGCTGGTTGCCTGCGAAGTGAACAGTTCCGCCATATACCTTAAGCGATGTGAGGAAAATACAGGAAACATCAATAGTAACGGCCAGTGGGGGATTTGAACCGCCATCCGTTCGAAAGCGATTCCAGTGTCTTGTCACTTCGCTCTGTCTAAATTCATAAACCTAAAATCACACCACGTACAATGGGTCCATTTCCAGTCCAGGTCAAGTGACAAAACCAATTCTCTGGTTCACACCTGCTCTTCTTTATTGCTTACGTATATTTCATGAACTGTGAAAGCTTTATTTAGATCAGGTGAAAGATTACCTTTTCGGTAGGATTAACGACATGTCGTATACCCTTCCTAAAAAGCGGTTATGACTGCATTCACACAAATACTGAGCTACTAAATGACAAGTGAAAATGATGCACACGTGACAACTAGACTTGCATAAGAGCTTTCGCATTAAAGATGACAGTGATGGCTTTACAAACACAAAAGCGAATACACTATAGCGTTTTTGATCCCCGTTCTCTCTGAACAGCATTGCGCAATGTTGCAGCTGAGCGTAGTTGGCGAACACGCGCGTCTCTGCGTTAACTCCTCGCTCTGAAACCAGTTTCCCGATCTCACTCGTGGAAACGATAACGTCAGCCTCAATACGGCGTTCGGGTGGAACGGAGACAGACTGTAGACTGTTTGCGCGAGATAGGCGGATACAAAGAGACAACTGTGTCACTCCAGGTATGAAGGCGTTTCATGGAAGTGCCCATCCCCTCGCCGGCTACGCACACAAGCTACACGCTTTCCCGTTGCTGTCTACTCGACCTATCAACATACCTACGTGAAAGGCCACAGTTTCCGGTAAGGGTGTTCGTTGTCAATTTATGACGACTACAGATGTCAAGTCTATATTTTAGTTATTCTGTTTTCAGGAAACTAGTTCGTTCCCCGAACATTGTGACAATACTCAACGTCCACAACACAGATTCGCAATCTAATCTGGGGCTACGTGTAGCCTTCGTAACGCCTAGCACACAAAAATAAAGTAAGACGGTCGCTCTGATTTACGACAAAATTTCGAATTATAGATAATCAAAGTAATGCTCGAGCATTACTAAGAACATCGTCTTCAAGTCTAGCGATTTTATTATTCTCCATTCAATCTTTTCAAGGTTTTTTTAATCATATTGGTCTCTCTAAATTCCGTTCCAGGCCACATAAATTTTTGAGTGGTCTGTAATTTTTTGTTATTTCTTCGTAATGCATACATCACTAAATTTGTCTCCTTGTTGACAGCTATTCTGATGTTAAAATAAGAAGAAAAACCACTTGAAATAGCAAAGATCATACTTATATTTATCTGCGCGGTTAATAAGACCACCAAAGCATACTGGTCATCATTTTATGAGTTACTTGCTACCAATCGTCCGTTTCAAAAGAGAATGTTGGTAACGTATCAGAATTTTAGTGTGATAAAAGAAGCTTACGCGGTAAACAGCTTTGAGAATGCTAGTTGGAAGATGACAAAAAAAAATGTGTAACTTATGCTTGCGGAACTACATTACAGAACGAAGAACTTCGTGTGAGAAAACCTACATTTATCGTTTGAACGAGTCCATGCTATTAACTACAAAATATATGAGACGAATGGAAAAACTGGTAGAAGCCGACCTCGGGGAAGATCAGTTTGGATTCCGCAGAAATGTTGGAACACGTGAGGCAATACTGATCTTACGACTTACCTTAGAGAATAGATTAAGGAAAGGCAAACCTACGTTTCTAGCATTTGTAGACTTAGAGAAAGCTTTTGACAATGTTACTGGAATACTCTGTTTCAAGTTCTGAAGGTGGCAGGGGTAAAATACAGGGCGCGGAAGGCTATTTACAATTTGTACAGAAACCAGATGGCAGTTATAAGAGTCGAAGGACATGAAAGGGAAGCAGTGGTTGGGAAGGGAGTGAGACAGGGTTGTAGCCTATCCCCGATGTTACTCAATGTGTATATTGAGCAAGCAGTAAAGGAAACAAAAGAAAAATACGGAGTAGGTATTAAAATCCATGGAGAAGAAATAAAAACTTTGAGGTTCCCCGATGACATTGTAATTCTGTCAGAGACAGCAAAGGACTTTGAAGAGCTGTTGAACGGAATGGACAGTGTCTTGAAAGGAGGAAAAGCAAAACGAGGATAATGGAATGTAGTCGAATTAAGTCGGGTGATGCTGCCGAAATTAGATCAGGAAATGAGACACTTAAAGTAGTAAAGGAGTTTTGCTATTTGGGGAGCAAAATAACTGATGATGGTCGAAGTAAAGAAGATATAAAATGTAGACTGGCAATGGCAAAGAAAGCGTTTCTGAAGAAGAGAAATTTGTTTACATCGAGTATAGATTTATATGTCAGGAAGTCGTTTCTGAAAGTATTTGTACGGAGTGTAGTCATGTATGGAAGTGAAACATGGACGGTAAATAGTTTAGACAAGAAGAGAATAGAAGCTTTCGAAATGTGGTCCTACAGAAGAATGCTGAAGATTAGATGGGTAAATCACATAACTAATGAGGAGGCATTGAATAGAATTGGGGAAGAGTTCGTGGCACAACTTGACTAGAAGAAGGGATCGGTTGGTAGGACATATTCTGAGACATCAAGGGATCACCAATTTAGTATTGGAGGGAAGCGTGGAGGGTAAAAATCTTAGGGGGAGACTAAAGGATGAGTACACTAAACAGATTCAGAAGGATGTAGGTTGCAGTAGGTAATGGGAGGTGAAGAAGCTTGCACAAGATAGAGTAGCATGGAGAGCTGCATCAAATCAGTATCTGGACTGAAGACAACAACAACAAGATGGTGCTGTTTGAATTACCTGACGATAGAATCATGTTTGAACGCACTAATTTACTCGAGTACACGAAATCGTAATTCACAACAAAGTTAAATCAGAGTAGAAAAATCTTCATGATTTAATGTCTACGACAATTGAACATACACATATTTTCAGCTCACACACGTTCATCTGCAGAAAGAGATGCGACTGCTATGAGTACCTTCGTGGTCCGACGATTCGAAGTTAGTGACCTTGTGCCATGATTAACTATCAGAATATAGAGGAACTGAAAGTACCCGAAACTACTTAACACAACGAAAACATGTGAACGAGTACGACTAACAATCATCTTCAACCTGTGCGATTCGTTATGAAATCAGCTCGTGAATGAGAGGAATTTTATAACACACACCATGCAGCATTTCCGCCAGCTACGATAAGCTGGTAGTGTGCACTTGATAATTTGCACAGTAACGTAGTGGTGCTATAGCCTGTCCATTCTACAACTTTGGGATGCGTGGAGGAAAGGGGAGTGGCCTCCAGTTCCAGCGGCATGTGACAATACTGAAACTTGGGCATTGTAATGTTGATTCATAACAATAAGGTAATTTTTAAAAAATTATGCAATTGGAACAACTGAGGCGTTCTTTTAAGCGACCCACCTCCATTGTCTTCCGGCATTAGCCATATCAGTAGACAGTCATTTGTCACGTCTTGCTTGTACCGGCCAGTGCTGCACTGTCTACTGCAGCAGTAGAGCCCGATGCTCGGCCGCTGCTAGAAAACTGGCAACTCTTCGTTCTCTGCTGTCGACGTTGGGGCTGCTCTATGGAACAGACTCAGAAAATTCCACTAAAATAAATATGTGTCCAAAATGCCCCGCTGTCATTTCAACAAATCACAACTTGGCAGAGAATCGTGGTTTGTCGTAAAGCGTTTAGCAGTTCACAAAGTTTTTCCCCCCTTGTTCGTTGTTGCAAATTTAACTTGCAGTGCATCAAAATGGCGAGCGACCAGAGACTGGTACAACAATGTGTCGTCTGGTATTGCGGAATTAGCGACGCCGGTGTGGAAGGGCACCACTGGCGAAAACAAGCATAATGCTTCAAAAACTTTATTAGAGTCAGGCAGTGTCAAAGACGTTTCTGAAAGTGGAAGTACCCCTGCGTCTCAAGCATGTGCAAGCTACATTTCAATGCAATCCCCGCAAGTCAATAACATTGCTACCTTTTGTGCACGGACCAATAAAGCGATCAGAACTGTTGATGTTACAGTGCCGATCCGAACATGGGCAGAACTCTAATGTCGCCTTAATGTCGTACGAGCGAAGAATGGGGCACACATTGAAATTCTGGACAATTGAAAAAAAAAAAAAAAAAAAAACTAGAGCTGTTCACGTATTACAGCAAACCACGATGCCGTATCTCTAATAATTTACAAGATATGGTTTTTTTTAATCATACGAGTTTATGGGCACTCGATGGCGAGGTTATCAGCGCTGAAATTATAGCGGGGCATTATGGACACCCTGCGTGTTTGTAATGAGAAAAAACCAACGTCTCTGAATACTGAACCTGTCTATACTACCTCTCTGTTTTTATCCACGACATTATATATAAATGCGCACACAAAGCGCAAAATACACGCCGTGGCAAGAACCATCATCTCATTGTATCGTATGCAATGGTTTCACCAACTCACAACGAAAGCGTTACGTCTGTACCTAAACTTAGATGTTGTTTAACGTATAATTTCCGAGCTGCACCTGTATGCTCACATGCTCATCAAACGGCTATTGCGTCCGCCAGAGCCAGTATCCTGGTGGAGGAGGGGTGGGGGGAGGGGTAGAGGTGTTCTCCAGTTTGGTGATGATGGGTCAGCCTTTCCTTAATTCTCCTAAACAGGTTTTGACCGGATCCTAGAGGGCTATGTTGAAGGTTTGTGATTTCCCGTCACGACTAGTACTTCCCACCATCCGTTGAAAAAAAAAAAAAAAAAAAAGGTTCTGAAGAAGCCGACAGGAAGCAGCGCCTTACAGTAACTTTGTTAGCGGGAGCAAGAAATACCTACATTTTGCTTCTGGTTCTGACTGGCTGAAACGCCTAAACACTAAATAATTTCTTGGAGCGGTTTGTAACTCGCGGAATCGAGAAGTCAGCCACCAGTCCGTACGGAGCCCCGGGGGTAGAACGGGTGTCTTGAGCCCAGTAGGATGGTGCTGAGGTTTTAGAAGTATTGCTTCTATGGCGTGGGGCGTGAATAATCCTCAGTTATCATTATAGCCGTTTTCCGGGTTTCTGAGCAAAAACTCATCGAGAGAGCTTTTCCTAGGTGTACAGATGTCGCATATTGGAACGCGGAGGCATCAGCAAGCTGGAGGTCGTATTTCATAACAACGAGGCGACCTTGGCGAGGTATTATAGGTAATAAATTCCATTTATTGCAGTGCAAACTTGTGGTGTTTTGGCGCGTGTTCCCTTTAACTAATAAAGACTGTCGTCCACAGATACTATGAACTGTAGGCCGTTCGGGACAATGTTGAAAGTACGTACATAGATTGCTACAGGGCACTGATTAGTGATTATTTTATGCCTGTCTCTCAGGGCAAACCGAGGCAGGCGACTCTTCTTTCACTTGATGCCGTATGTGTAGCTATGCATAGAAACAATCTGGGGCCGCCAACAAACGTTTCCGAACAAGCCAAAGGAGCAATACGGCGCATAATCCATCTTGCGCGCCGCACTTTGTTAAAAGAACATGGATCTGGCCGCGGTCGAAAGTTAGTCTTCGCCAGACGCTAGGGAAACTCCAGCATTCGACGAGAAGGAATGTTTCACTCGGACTATGCTACACAGCAGGCTCTCAGTACACACAACATAAAAAAATTCAACGAAAACATTCGAGTCTTTCGTAGCCACTTGTTGACACATTACCTTTTGACTCCTGTCTCAGATGTTTCGGCGGAAGTTGGCTGGACGATTTTTCTGATGGTTCGCCAGCACGAGTGGCTGGCATTGTCAAAGCTTCACCCTACGCTGCTGGTAACAGACTGGACTCGTGGCCGTGTCAGGAGATGTTATGTGCTTGCCTCGCCGACCTCCGAGGGCTTGTCCCTGGTCACTGCCGCTGCGATTCCCCCTTGCTAGCTGCATCGGTCGCTCGCTGCAGCACGGGAACCCACAATCCTTTTAGCCTGAGGCGTTCCTCTTTCTTGCTGAAGGTACTGTCATGTTTGTGTGTTCTATGGCTTCCCTGAACAAGCGGGCGTGGTAGCTCTTCTCTACAGCAACAACTTCCGTGTCGGCGATTTTTATTATGTGGTCGGTGTTACATAGCGCGTGCTTAGCCACGATCGATCCGCGCATCTGTCCCAAACAGCAGTACCGTTTATGTTCGGAGATCCTGGTGCTAATGTGTCGTCCAGTCATTCGTGCACACTTTTCCACGTGTACGGAGTATGCGGTATATTTTCTACATTGCAACTGGGTCCCTTTCGCCCTTGCCGATCTGAGACATAATTTCATCACCTTCGTCGGTTTGTGAACAATCCTCACGCCGTGCTTGCGCAATAACGCGGCCGATTTTGTTCGTCACCCTGGGGATGTATGGTAGAAAGGTGATATCGACATTTCTTATTATAGTGTGTCACTTCGCTGAGTGTTAGATTCCGTAACACATCTTATGCAACTGCTGGAGTAGCTATTGCTTCTCAGAACGCTTTCAGGCCGGCTGTTGTGGCCGAGCTGTTCTAGGCGCTTCAGTCCAGAACCGCGCTGCTGCTACGGTCGCAGGCTCGAATCCTGCCTCGGGCATGGATGTGTGTGATGTCTTTAGGTTAGTTCGGTTTAAGTAGTTCTAAGTTCTAGGGGGACCTCAGATGTGAAGTCCCGTAGTGCTCCAAGCCATTTGAACCATTTTTGAACGCTTTCCAGATGTTGCATCTCGAGTCGGAGATGCAGCGGCTCACCAATTCGTCTCGCGCGCGTTGTGAGGATATTAATCAGTCATTTTTTCTGGCTCTGGTAATAATATGTCAGCTTGTGCAGGTATCCGTCCGCGTCTGTCTCCGATAGACGCCGTGTCCCGGGTTCTCATCAGTCATCGTAAGAAGTAGAAAGGGCAGCTGTTGGTCTCCGTAGTAAATTTTATGTTGCCAGGGAGTCCGTTCAGATGTCTTATAAACTCATCGAGGCGTTTGTTCACAAACCATTTCGAAAGACAGGCGATGGACTTGGCACCTAGTAACTGTAAAGTATGATTACTGTAAGGTATGGTACCTTTCAGTTACTAGTAACTGTAAGGTATGGTACAGGTATGTCTACGACACCTTCGTCGGTAGAAGCCGTAACGGAAAAGTCTTTGTTGGAATGGGTCTACGATCCGCCAGTACAAGTATCCCCGAACATGAACAGTACAGGTGGAGAAATAGGCCGTGACGGAGCACGCGGTGTGCGAGACGGACCAAGCAACAAAATTCCCAACTCCCATACGCCTACGTTCTCGCTGTGGAGAAGGTCTAACACTCCCGCTCATTCAGGTAAGCCACAGAAATCGACAAAGATGGCAATAGCTTCAACAAGAAAAGAAGAAAGCCTCCAGGTGGACGGGTTGCGGATTTTCGTGTTGCAACCAACGATCGTTACAGGAGATAGCAAGTGGACAACCACAGCGGCAATGACCAGCGAAAAGTCCTCCGACATTGGTGCTACAGGTACATATGATATTCGGCCGCAAGCCCGACTCCAGCTCGCCATCAAGAATGGAATGTGAAGTTCTGAGCCAGCCACTCACACGTTGGCAGTGTTGTCCTCTCCGCTTTGTTTGCGCACGTATGACGCCACATTTCACATCATTACGTCACGGGTAAAATTCCATGTTGCGAGGGCAGCGGTTTTGCTTGCTTCTGCAGGGATCCACTATCTTGGGCCATGTTTAAGCTTAAAACTGAAGCCAGCATCTTCACTGCCGCAGTTTCTGCAGCTTAGAAGACCCTTCGATATGCGGCAAATCAGATCAGTTCCTTACTGTCATGGATTCGAGGACTGTACTGGAAAACCTGGAAAAGCAGCAATGGGATTCCAACATTAACCGCCATGTGCTCGATGTGATTAAGTTAATCTATCGGTGTGAAAGTCAACATAAAAGTGTCTAGTTACTATGGATCAAGGGACACTCGGGTATACCATGTAACGAGATAGCGGACCACCAGGTGAAACAAAGTGTGACTGCCCGCAGCTCGTGATCTAGTAGCTAGCGCTGCTGCGTCTGGATCACGGGGTCCCGGGTTCGATTCCCAAACGGGGTGTGGATTTTCTCTGCCTGGGGACTGGGTGTTTGTCTTGTCCTCATCATTTTATCATAATCAATCGTTACAGTGGTTAAATTGGAGTGTCTAAAAATTGGGTCTTTCTAAGGGCGCTGATGACCACGCAATTGAGCGCCCCACAAACCAATCAACAACATCATCGAAATGAGATGGATTGCCAACCTTATTACACGTGTCTTCCACATTCAGATTTTGTCGCTGACGTAAGGAAAAAGGTGCATCAAAAATGGTCACAGACGCGGGAGACCTCACAGCAGTCCAAAGGAAGACATTATGCAGCGAAAAACCTGGTTCTCCCAAAGCTGCCGTGAGGGGTACCCGTGCGGTCTCTGGCGCCTTGACACGGTTCGCGCGGCTCCCCCCGTCGGAGGTTCGAGTCCTCCCTCGAGCATGGGTGTGAGTGTTGTCCTTAGCGTAAGTTAGAATCAGTAGTGTGTAAGCCTAGTGACCGATGACCTCAGCAGTTTGGTGCCATAGGAACTAACCATAAATTTCCAAAATTTCCAAAATTTCGAAATCAAGCTATCTCGACATGATACCGTAACTATAAAGCGAATCCCGCTGTGTCACGGCTGTTACCCTTCACGTGCGAAGTTCACCCAACTGAGATTGGACAAATGTAATACTACGGTTGTTCGCGCTCACAGACAACGCCGCACGTTTCTTAAGGCCTTGATCAGAGCAGAAGTGGATATTCGGTTGTAAGTCAGACAAGGTATCCAGCGTGTGTAAGTTGTCATACATGGCTGTGTTGAGTGCGTGACTATACAAAATGTACCATTAAATTTATTTAACTCTCTCTCAACTCTGCCAGAACAGGCTCTGAAGGCCCAAGAGCACCGACCGGCAGCCGTGTCACCCTCAGCCCACAGTCGTCGCTGGATGCAGATACGGAGGGGCATGTGGTCAGCATATCGCTCTCCCGGCCGTTGTCAGTTTTCGAGACCAGAGTCGCTACTTCTCAATCAAGTAGCTCCTCAGCTTGCCAACAGCGCTTGGCAGACCGGATGGTCACCCATCGGAATGCTAGCCCAGCCCGACAGCGCTCAACTTCGGTGGTCTGGTGGGAGCTGGTGTTACCACTGCGGTAAGGCCGTTGGCATTAAGTTTATTTTGAATTAATATTATTTTTGATGTCTACGCCGTATGTATACGATATCTGTCGTTACTCGCTTCTCTGGTTCAATGGTTAACGGCAAAAGTCAATAAATTAAAAAAAAAAAAAAAAAAAAAAAAGTCTTCTATTGGTAGGTTCAACAGAGGCGACATTTCCGTTGACACACGGCGTCGTATTACACATGCCAAGTTCATTTATTTATTTGTACGCAAAAACTGAACTTTAAAAACACCGGAAATTTGCACCCGACGACTCGTAGGAGACACCAGGTACATACGACAGCGCGCGCATGCGCACAGGTGCAGAGGGCGGGCAAGCGGCGCGGCTGCAGGCGTTGAGTCAGGCAAGCGCTGGCAGGCGCTGGGGACCCGGTGCGGTGTCGCCGTTGCTGCTGGCTGGCTGGCCGTGGCAGTGGCCAAGGTTAGCGGCCCGGCGCGGCGCGGCGCCGCAGGAGCCCGGCCAGCAGCCGTCGAGCGGTCTGCATTCTTCGGGCATCACTCAGCGGGCTGCGGACGCTCCCCACTTGACACGCGGGTCGCGCCTCCACGCAAGTTCACGGACGCCCGCCATCGTTCATGTGCGACGCCGCCTCAACGTGATTTAGCACAACCGCAGCCCATTCCGCAAGCAACCCATCTCAATTACTCTGACACGAGGCACCGAATTTATCGCAACAGAGCGTTTCCGAAAATAATACAGACATACGACGAGCCTTAAACCGTAAAATATCGCTAGCTGGTATTTTTTTGTAATCTTTCCAAGGCTTTTGATTGCGTAGATCACGTTACTCGCTTACAAGGGAATGGCCACACTTATGTCGAAACCAATGTTGCTTTTTTTTTTACTGCTGTGAATTAACGTTGAAAAAAGCTCGCACGCAATATTTTAACTGCTGACATGACGTGGAAATCTGCAAATAAACTGTATGAGGTAATACACTTGTCGCATGGCTTACGCGCTTAGAACTGCTTACTGTACAGCACTGACCTCTCTCGCCACGTTATACCGACACCATCTAGGGTCAAGATGGCACCAGCTACGCCCTGTTCTCTTGCCACAGCAATGAGAGAGCTGATTCGCCCAGTGAAAGCGATAGTAAGACAATTAAACACTCGCTGACGCGTGCCACTGATACGTTATCTATAACATTCTTTCCAAATTGATATGGAATACGCCGGCTGTGGTGGCCGAGCGGTTCTAGGCGCTACAGTCTGGAACCGCGCGATCCCTACTGTCGCTGGTTCCAATCCTGCCTCGGGCATGGATGTGTGTGATGTCCTTAGGTTAGTTAGGTTTAAGTAGTTCTAAGTTCTAGGGAACTGATGACCTCAGATGTTAAGTCCCATAGTAGTTCAAACGGCTCTGAGCAGTATGGACTTACATTCTGAGGCCATCAGTCCCCTAGAACTTAGAACTACTTAAACCTAACTAACCTAAGGACATCACACACATCCATTCCCGAGGCAGGATTCGAACCTGCGACCGTAGCGGTCGCTCGGCTCCAGACTGTAGCGCCTAGAACCGCACGGCCACTCCAGCCCGAGCGATGGGTGGGTTTACCACTAGATTGTCTCCGTAGAACACTGTTCTTTTCACACGTGATCGACAACGTCCGGTTGATTTTTGGAAACATGTATACAGTTTAGGTAGCAATTAACCGTCCTGACTAGTTACGGGCATTATACTGTATGAAGCTGTTAGTACAGTTATGGACTTCGCAGTCGCCTCTGTGGCTTTTTCCCCTTCGAATGACAGTGTTCTTTTAGCACGCATTTCTTCTTGAAAACTAAACTGATCTCCATCGTAAATGCAAGAGACACTCGAACTAGTGATCTTATGCTTTGCATTCGTGATAAAGATTATTATTTCGGTTTGAACCGCTTCATCTTTCAACATGTTTTCTTGCCACAATATTATGTGATTTTTTGAAGCGACTAAAGCAACTCTCAGAAGATGTAAATTCTTCAACGCCTGTTGCGTTGCCGCCGCACAGTCACGTGAATTTCTATCGTTGACAGTAAACAACTTTTGTCTGACTTCGGTACATAGCTCAAGAGTCGCGCATTTAACTCCGTCGCAATTACCCAGTTGTTTCTTATGTCGTCCAGCGACTTCCTTTTTTCGCCTATACAATTCACGTTCAGAATGGACAAAGTGATACTTATTTTGAACAATGCTTACACGTAGGTGTGTCTTAGCACTTACTTTCAGTCAATACGTCACTCCTTTCTCGTTATCTGATAAGGTAATTTTAGCTCCTGGTATTGCTTTCGCAGATATTCATTATACGTAGCACTATTATTGGAAGAGTACAACTTTCTTCAGTTTCTTCTCCGTCTTTTCGCAGTCTCCAATATCAAGTGTTTCAGTCGTTTCTAGCCACATGTCTGCGCTATTTACTCGCTAGTCTGGAAGTTTAACTATCTTTTGGCACGTCACATAGTCTTCAGGCGTGTTTTGTGTTGATGGCTTCATTTAGCGTCTGTTGTATATCTCCATTGCAAGCAGCAAAACATTTACAGGGTCGCCATCACCTATGAGGGTAGATTGAATGTTCAGTGTAAAGTGGTTTCCGAAGTATACATGTATAGTACAGACTATCGTCACAACTCCTGCTAGGGTCACGGCAACGCGTTTCGAAATACGAACCAGAAATCGAAAGAAGGGCTTCCCAAAGAAACGAATAATAGTTTCCCTTTTTTCACCAAAAGCTTGCAGCGGCATTCCTCTTTATTGAACGCTGCTATAAGATGACCGGCACTTCCCGACCATGCGCGCAACGATCATCGTATCAACAGTTCGCGAATCGCGATTTCCAGAGGCGACCAGCCTTCATTGCAAGAGCCAAGCAAGAAAAACAGCCGTTTTATCATTTTGTTTACGTGACTTCCAGTTCATGTCAGCAGCTACAGTTCTCCGTCAGACCTCTTTCACAGTTAATTGACGGTGCTAATAAATCAATACATGTTTCGGCATGACAAGTCTGACGATTCACTTGGCAGAAAAAGCTTACGTCTAATATATAAAGAACAGAAATTGTTAATGATATTTTTCAAGACACTTGTTGTTGTTGTTGTTGTTGTTGTTTCGGGAAGGAGATCAAGACAGCGTGGTCATCGGTCTCATCGGATTAGGGAAGGACGGCGAAGGAAGTCGGTCGTGCCCTTTGAAAGGAACCATCCCGGCATTTGCCTGGAGCGATTTAGGGAAACCACGGAAAACCTAAGTCAGGAGGGCCGGACGCGGGATTGAACCGTCGTCCTCCCGAATGCGGCAAGACACTTAAATGGTTCTCTCAAAATAGGGTGTCCCTAAATTTTGAGAACACACTATACTCTGTTTTGTACAGCAAATATAGTCATCCAAACAACTGACGTGGCACAAGAACGCGAGTCAGTAAACAGGGTGGAATGCTCCATATATCCGAGGAAAGAAATTTAAGAAAACTTGAAAGGAAGAAGCGTTGTTCAAACAGTTAACATTACTTTCTTTTACTCTTCGTATAATTTCTACTCTTGGAAATATGTTGTGCAAATTGCCACTCAATAATGTCATCTGGAATAATTTTCTGGGGTAGTTTTTAGCTTGGAAAGAAAGCACTGATTGTGCAAGAGCGAGCATTAAGAATAGTGTGTAGAGTTCTCCGCAGTCATCTTAACAGGAACCTCTTAAACGAGATAGGCATTTTTATCTGCACCTTCACAATAATATGTACGAGGGGTACAAAAAAACCGGAATTATTTTTTAAAAGCGGTATATTTTCAAACTGTTTACGCAAAACCTTACCGCCTTCAAAATATTCTCCATTATAACTAATATATTTGTCCCACCGGTGCTTCCAATGTTCGAAAAATTTTTGTAGTCATTTTTGGAAATGGCTGACAGCTCCTCCCTCTTTTTTTTGTTGACTTCTTCAATGTTGTCAAATCTGTGTCCTTTTATGCCCCTTTTCATGCGTGCAAATAAGTAATAATCACAAGGACCCAGGTCAGGCAAGTAAGGTGCGTGGGGTAGCAAAACCATGCCACTTTTTGACAAAAACTGTCAAACAGAGATGGCTGTGCGTACAGGTGCGTTGTCCTGGCGGAAGAACCAATCTCCTGTCCACCACAAATTCGCTGAACGGAGCTCCAAGATAACCCACTAGTCTCTGGCAGTTGGTCAACTTCTGTCAATGATCTGTGAGTACAAAGCTCTCGATTTTGTTCAGTATTTTCGTCAATTCGGACAGCTGATGGACGTCCATAACGAGGTTTATCATCAATCGGCATGTCGCCATTTTTAAATCGAGCAAACCATTCGCACACTACAAATTTCCCACAGCTTCATCTTGGTAAGCTGTTTTCGACATTACAACAGTTTCAGCACCATTTTCACCGAGTAGAAAACAAAATCTCACAGCTGCACGCTGTTCACTTAAACCTGCCATCATAAAAAAACGAAACAAGAACAAAAGAGCGGTAGCAAAAGCTATCACTGCAGATTAATAGTAGATTAGATCGACAACACACAGGCGGCACTGAACTGGCAATATACAAGCTCCGCCCATGGCAACGTTATTCCCCGCCCGCTTTTTATTTTTTAGGTACCTCTCGTATTCACCAATGAAATTCCACCACTACTTGATAACAACAGTGTTGTCCACACCTAGAACACTAGAAGAAAAAACGGCATTCAATACCCATAAGTGGCTCATAAAGGAGTTCAATATGCACATTTAGTTACTCCATGATTTGCTCGATATGTTTACATTCATTGTGTTTAATACAGACAGAAGTAGCACATCCTCTAATACTTACACGAATATTAGGACCACGGAGCTTATCAAGAGAAGCAAACGGCCAATAGTTTAGATAATTCTTTAGCGTAGTGAAAGGTACTGCACTTGTTGCTATGTGGATCTAGGTGCGCGAAGCATGCTACCGGAAGAAATATATCATACAGCTTGTTTTCACTTTAATTACTAATTCCACACACTCTCGACGTGGAACAATGTTCTTTATGTCCTCACATGTGGGGGAAGAATCATTCAACGGTTGTAGATAAACACTTCGAGTCCGCCGTACGATAGTGGCTTTTCTATCAACTTGCGCTTGGCGAAAATGTTCGTTAAGCGCATTTCGAATATCTGTAGATATGTTCCTTTGAGGTTAGGACTCCTCGCACGGAGTATGAATGAACGCTTGATCTGTTAGAGGTGGTACTACGTGGACGCCATGATGTGCCTCAGCTGGAGGAAACAACGCTAATGAATAGAGCGTTTGGTTCCGCCAAGTTAGGCAAGACAACTGTAGGAAGGGCCTGCAGACGGAGAAACGCGCTGGAGAGAATGGCCATCGCTGGCGAACATGAAAGAAGACTGCGCGTTCATAAAGAGCGCCACGGCGAGGCCGCCACGATGGAGGGAAAGGTCATCTCCCCGTGAGATACGGCGCGCCTGCATCGTAAAGCGATACGCCGACCATTACCGAAACTGGGACGCGCGTAAATCGGCGGGCGTAACTGCCCACGGTTTATTCCTCCAGCAGAAACGCCGCGCGGTACCTCCCGTCCTATTCTTCCGCCGTGTTGTCTCTGTGACTGTGTTCTTTCAAGATGCCTATTTCAAGTACCAAAGCAAACCACAGTAATATCTTCGAAGGCGATCATCTGCTGAATTACTAGCCTCTGCAATTTTCAGAGTTTATGTTTATAATTTTTTTTTCGTTTTTGCCGACAGACTATAGCACTGCTCAGAGTTAATCACCACCAGAAAATAATCGTCAGTCAAACAAACTAATAATACAAGACTGCTTGTGAAATATATTTCTGCCTCTGATCTCTGAAGTTCCTGGGTTCACTTGAAACGTTCAGACCGTTACAGTACAAAACAGTTTCTTTCTACACTGAAGCGCCAAAGAAATTGGTATAGGCATGCGTATTCAAACACAGAGATATGTAAATAGGCAGAATATGGCGCTGCGGTCGGAAACGCCTATGTAAGACAATAAGTGTCTGGCGCGGTAGTTAGATCGGTTGCTGCTGCTACAATGGCTTGTTATCACGATTTAAGTGAATTTGAACGTGGCGTTATAATCGGCGCACTAGCGATGCTACACGGCATCTCCGAGGTAGCGATGAAGTGGGGATTTTTCCGTACGAACATTTCACGAGTGTACTGTGAATATCAGGAAACCAGTAAAATATCAAATCTCCGATATCGCTGCGCCCGCAAAAAGATCCTGCAAGAACGGGACCAACGACGACTGAAGAGAATCGTTCAACGTGACAGAAGTGCAGCCATTCCGTAAATTGCTGGAGATTTCAATTCTTGGCCATCGACAAGTGTCAGTGTGCGAACCATTCAACAGAACATAATCGAGATGGGCTTTCGGAGCCGAAGGCCACTCGTGTACCCATGGTGACTGCACGAAAACGCTTTACGCCTCGCCGGTCCCGTCAACACCGACATTGGACTGTTGACGACTAAAAACATGTTGCCTGGTCAGACGAGTATCGTTTTATTATGTCGAGCGGATGGGCGTGTACGGGTATGGACATAACCTCATGAATCCATGGACCCTGCACGTCAGCAGGGGACTGCTCAAGCTGGTGGAGACTCTGTAATGCTGTGGGACGTGGGGCTCTGACAGGTGACAAGTACGTAAGCATCCTGCCTGACACCTGCATCCATTCATTCGTGCCCCTTGCGTATTCCGGCGGACTTAGGCAATTCCACCGGAACAACGCGACACCCCACACGTACACAATTGCTACAGAGTGACCCCAGGAACACTCTTCTGAGTTTAGGCACTTCTACTGGCCACCAAACTCAAAAACATTATTAGCACAACTGGGATGCCTTTCAACGTGCTGTTATCCACCCCCTCGTACTTTTTCGGATTAATGGACAGCCCTGCAGAATTCATGGTGTCAGTTCCCTCCAGCACTACTTCAGACATTAGCCAAACCCATGGCACGTTGTTGCTGCTGCACTACTGCGCGCTGGCGCGGGGTCCTACACGATATTAGGCAGGTGTACCAGTTTCTTTGGCTCTTCAGTGTATAAACAGTTTCTTTCTGTACACGTAAGTTTCCTTCTGTACACGTGACAGTAGCTTTCTGAAAACACCTGGTGATCTGAATGTCTATTACAGCTAAGAATGGCCAACTTCCAAGGCCAGAGATGCGTACATAACCGTCAGTACCTAGACTGTCTGTCTGCCTCACTGCTGCTTGGCTCAATTTTCACAATTCCTTCCTAGGGATGGTCGCGGTGGGAAGAGGAATATTAACGATGTTGAAAGACAAGTAAGGTATGCAACGAAGAGGAGACACAGTTATGTGCGTTCATTCGATAAAGCTTCATAAAAAAAATAACATTACTGATAAACGAAGGTCTAAAATTGTATTTGATCGGATAAGCCCCTTCTGCATCATATTAAATTCTCCCATCCCGCAATCTCGGGGTTAAAAAATGCTCAGTCATTCTTATATTACCAGAATCTAACAAAAAGTAATTGGAATTTGTATTACTATTCCAATCAGTCACAGGTGGAAGCCACCTCCCCACGTATCTAGACCTACCAGGGAACTGCACAGGCCCCACACCATTACAGAGCCTCCACCAGCTTGAACAGTCCCCTGCTGACATGCAAGGTTCATGGTGGACTCATGAGGTTGTCTCCGTACACGTCCATCCACTCGATACAATTTGAAACTAGACTTGTCCGACTGAGTAATATGTTTCCAGTCATCAACAGTCCAATTTCAGTGTTGATGGGCCCGGGCGAGGCGTAAAGCTTTGTTTGTGTCGTGCAGTCATGAAGGGTACACGAGTGGATCTTCAGCTCCAATAGCCCATATCGGTGATGACACTTGTTGATGGCCAACATTGAAATCTGCAGCAATTTGCGAAAGTGTTGCACTTCTGTCACTCCGAACTATGCTCTTCAGTCGTCGTTGGTCCCGTTCTTGAAAGATCTTTTTCCGGTCGCAGCAATGTCGGAGATCTGATGTTTTACCGGATTCCTGATATTCACGGTAAACTCGTGAAATGGTCGTATGGGAAAGAATCACCACTTCATCGCTACCTCAGAGATGCTGTGTCCCATCGCTCGTAGGCCGACTATGACACCACGTTGAAACTCACTTAAATCTTGATAAACTGCCACTATAGTACTAGTAACCACGCCAGACACTTTTTGTTTTATATGGGCGTTGCCGACCACAGCGCCGTGTACTGTGTGTTTACATAGCTCTGTATTTGAATATGCATGCATATACCAGTTTCTTTGCCGCTTCATTGTATATGTACATGCAGTAAGAGATTTAGAAGGTGGAAGAAGAAGTTGAAGTGGTAGTACTAGTAGAGGCCGGAAGTGGAAATTGAAACGGTGATTGAGGAAGTGAAGGATAACCATTAGGGAAAAAAGGAGGGAGGGGGAGAAATGGAGAAGACGACTACAGTTTTTCTTGATTATTTATCTCAGGTAAGTATGGTCCAAAGATCGTTCTCAGTTTCATGCAATAGGCAGCAGCCTTTGGACTGAAATTGTAGTTAAAACCGTTAGTGGTATTGAGTTTTAACGAAGCAGTGAATGGCGAACACGTACGCAGCCGCGCTAGCAGAAGAAGTGCTGCTGAACGGGTGGGAACGCGCAGGGGGCCCCCAGAGCGCGCCCCGTAGCGGGACGTAGCGGTGTCTGTTACGTGACGCGGGCACGGCGGCGGCGGCGGCGGCGGCGGCGGCGGCGGCGGCGACGGAGCGCCTGTCTGCACCGCACTCGCCGACTCGACCCGGCAACGCGCGCTCGCCGCAGTCAGAGGCCCGTGATTGACGGGGCTTCCGGCCGACCATTCACGGCGAGCTTGCCCATTCAGCGGCAGCCTCTTTCTCGGAAACCAGCGGCCGCGTCACAGGCCACGAGAGCTGTCCGCCCCAAATCCTTTGGACACCGCCGACAGGTAGTCGTCGCGACAAGTACGGACCTCTCCGTACGAGGCGAGCGCAAGCAGCGGACCGGAGCGACCCAGCTGCGTACCGGCAAACCTGCCATCACAGCGCGCGGGCCCAACAGAATGGACGACTCACTCTGCGGCATTCTGCTGATTCTCACGTTACTGGTATCAATCTTCTGTTACGTCTACGTGCAACTGAACTTTAGCAAGACGAAAACCGAATGACGGAACCAGATTTTTGTGCTGATGAGTTTTTACGTGTTAAGGCCTGATTCAATTTTGCTATCTCCGTCAAATATCGGTTTCAAGTTACCTTCCATTAGGATTGTGGGAATGTATAATGAAGATAGAACAAATCGGTTGGCTGCTGGAGCCCTCTATATGCACTACTTAATATGTAACATTCATAGAACAGAAGTAGTCTTGAATCAACTGTGACAGAAGCCCGAACAACAGGGGACTGACGTACTAGGACATTTACTGAAACTACGAAATAGTGGTATGTAATCAAATGTACGAGAGGGCGTCTGAAAAGTCCGTGCAAAACTAAAAACAACTTACGTGTTTCGGATAAACTTTTTTATTTTCGACTTAGTGTCCTTTCAGACATACACTTCGTCCAACGCTGTTCTAATATGTTGATCCCCTCCGAATAATAGGAACTGTCAAAGTCTGCAAAATAGCTATTAGTTGCTGCAATCACCTCCTCGTTTGAATAAAATCTATGTCCCGCCAGGCATTTCTTCAAATTGGGGAACAAATAGTAGTCCGAGGGAGCCAAGTCTGGAGAACAGCGGGGATGTGAAACGAGTTGGAATCCTATTTCCATTAATTCTGCAACGACAACTGCTGAGGTGTGTGCTGGTGCATTGTCGTGATGGAAAAGGACTTTTTTGCGGTCCAATCACCGGCGGTTTTCTTGCAGCTCGGCTTTCAAACGGTCCAACAACGATTAATAATATGCAGCTGTAATAGTTTTACCCTTTTCCAGATAGTCGATGACGATTATCCCCACACTGGACTCCCATTCGGGAGGACGACGGTTCAATCCCGCGTCCGGCCATCCTGATTTAGGTTTTCTGTGATTTCCCTAAATCGCTTCAGGCAAATGCCAGGATGGTTCCTTCGAAAGGGCACGGTCGGCTTCCTTTCCCATCCTTTCCTAATCCGATGAGACCGGTGACCTAGCTGTTTGGTCTCCTCCCCCAAAACAACCCAACCCCAACGATTACCCACTTGCGAATCCCAAAAGACAGTCTCTATAACCTTTCCGGCCGAAGGAATGGTCTTCATAGCTCTTCATAGCTCAAACAAGAAAAACTCTAGCATCGTTATTTTATTACTAAACATCGGCTTGAATCAGAGCTATCATCTTCAGGACAAAACTAAGCCCAGCGGTCTCAAACAATCACGCACGAAAAATAATTTTAAACATAGGTGTTCATAGTGATGAACATGCCAACTAGCAGGTAAGATTCAAGTCTGAATAATAAAGAAACGCTTTCGAATGTATAAGACCAGTTTCTCTGTTACCAAAACTTATTGTGTGGTCGTGGTGTACAAATTTCTTAGCGGAACGCAATCTCATTCTGAGTTCCAGCATTGTCCACCTAAACACACCAGTACTGTAAGGCATTTTTAAAAAATCTGTTACCTCATTAACACACAAATTTTCGGGTATTAAGTTCAAAAAAATGGCTGAGCACTATGGGACTTAACATCTGAGGTCATCAGTCCCCTAGAACTTCGAACTACTTAAACCTAAGTAACCTAAGGACATCACACACATCCATGACCGAGGCAGGATTCGAACCTGCGATCGTAGTAGCAGCGCGGTTCCGGACTGAAGCGCCTAGAACCGCTCGGCCACAGGGGCAGGCCGGCTATAAGTCCACAACAACGTCCCAGCCCCTTCTGCTCACTAACGCTCGTCGACAATCTTGAACGGCGGAAACGGGGGAGTTCCTCTCGTTTACTCTTGAGGAGCGTTCGCCTCTGTAGCTGAGTAGTTAGCGCGGCTCACTGCCGTGCGGAGGACCCATGTTAGATTTCTGGTACTGCCAGAGTTTTTTCTTTGCTGGAAGGATTGGTATGGGGTGCACTCAGCCTCGCGAGGCCAACAGAGCAGCTACTCGGCCGATTAGTGGCGGTTCTAAGGTCAAGAAATGCAACAACGACCGGGAGAGTGGTGTGCTGACCATGTCATTCCATACCGCATCCAATGACCGTGTTAGCAGAGGATGGAACGGCGGTCTATCACGTCCAGTCGGCCCGTCTAGAACCAGAACGCGGAATTTCACCTTTTTACTCCCATCCGCTACGGTCGCAGGTTCGAATCCTGCCTCGGGCATGGATGTTTGTGATGTCCTTAGGTTAGTTAGGTTTAACTAGTTCTAAGTTCTAGGGGACTAATGAACTCAGCAGTTGAGTCCCATAGTGCTCAGAGCCATTTGAACCATTTTACTCCCACTTGAGGCAGAGCTTGATAACGAATGTTATTAATATATGTGATGGCAATGAATCGTATGCACATATAATTCGGAGTGTTGCCGAACAGTCCGAATTACACACCACGTGATCAAAAGCATCCGGACACCCGGTGGAAATGGAAATGACTTGCAAGTTCGTGGTGTGCTCCATCAGTAATGCTGGAATTCAATATGGTGTTGGCTCACCCCTAGCCTTGATGACAGCTTCCACTCTCGTAGGCATACGTTCAATCAGGTGCTGTAAGGTTTTTTGGGGAATGACACCCCATTCTTCACGGAGTGCTGCACTGAGGAGAGGTATCGATGTCGAACGGTGAAGCCTGGCACGAAGTCGGCGTTCCAAAACATCCCAAATATGCTCTATAGGATTCAAGTCAGGACTCTGTGCAGGCCAGTCCGTTACAGGGATGTTATTGTCGTGTAACCACTCCGCCACAGGCTGGGCATTATGAACAGATGCTCGATCGTGCTGAAAGATGCAATCGCCATTCCCTGAATTGCTCTTCAACAGTGCCAAGCAAGAAGGTGCTTAAAACATCAATGTAGGCCTGTGCTGTGATAGTGCACGCTGGAAGATGACGTTCACCGAGCATTCGCCATACCCACACCCTACCATCGGATCGCCACGTTGTGTGCCGTGATTCGTCACTGTACACAACGTTTTCCAACTGTTCAGTTGTCCTATGTCTACGCTCCTCACGCCACGCGAGACGTCGTTTGGCATTTACTGGCATGATGTGTGGCTTATGAGCAGCCCCTCGACCACGACATCCAGACGAGGTCGGCCTATGCGCTTTTGTGCTCTACGTGTCCCTTCACGTTTCGACCGCACTATCAAACCGGAACAGTGGACTTAGAGATATTTAGAAGTGTTCAAGTCATCTTTACGGTTGATGACAGTTTCACATGTATTTATTTTATTGATTTATTATTTTTTTATAGCCCACTTGGTGCCAGCTGATTCTCTCTTTCGCGAAGTATACATTTCAATCTATCATTCATGAAATATATTTCCAGTAACGACGATCACTACTGATCATTATGTGAACTATAATAGTGAGATTAGTAATACGGTTGTGTTCTAAATGTAAGCTCTATTATGTCACTGACTTTGCTTGCACGCTTGCACTCAAACCCAAAAGCCCCCACCTCCCCCTCCGCAAACGGCTACTGAGACACGGCGAGCACTGAACGAAGAGGCGGGGACGACGTAAAACTCGTTCAAGGTTTACGCTGCATAAAAGTCACGGGATGCCTCCCAATACCGTGCTGGACCTCCCTCTTGCGCGGCGTAGCGCAGCAACTCGACGTACCATGGACACAACGAGTCGTAGGAAGTCCCCATCCTGCCTCTATAGCCCTCCGTAACTGTGAACTGGTTGCCGGTGCAGCATTTTGTGCACTAACTGACCTCTCGGTTATGTCCCATAAATGCTCGACGGGATCCACGTAGGGCGATCTGGGCGGCTAAATCATTCGCTCAAACTGTCGAGAATGTTCTTCAAACCAATCGTAAATAATTGTGGCCCAGTGACATGACGCATCGTTGTCCATGAATGGCTGTAAATGGTCTCCAAGTAGCCAAAGATAACCATTTCCAGTCAATGATCGGGTCAGCTGGACTAGAGGACCCAGTCCATTCCATGTAAATACAGCCGACACCATATGAAGACACCACCAGCTTGTACAGTTCCTTATTGATGACTTGGTTCCATGGTTACTTGAGATCTGCCGGCCGCTGTGGCCGAGCGGTTCTAGGCGCTTCAGTCTGGAACCGCGAGACCCCTACGGTCGCAGGTTCGAATCCTGCCTCGGGCACGGATGTGTGTGATGTCCTTAGGTAAGTTAGGTTTAAGTAGTTCTAAGCTCTAGGGGACTGATGACCTCAGATGTTAAGTCCCATAGTGCTCAGCGCCATTTGAACCAGTTTGAGATCTGCGCCACACGCTAATCCTACCATCAGCTCTTACCAACTGAAAGTGGTAATCATATGACGTGGGCACGGCTTGCCAGTCATCTACAGGCCAAGCAATATAGTCACGAGCTGTTAGCAGGGGCACTCGCGCCCGTCGTCTGCTGCTACAGCGCAGTGACGCCAAATTTCGCCGCACTGTCCTAACGTACAGTTCGACGTAGGTCCCACATTGGTTTCTGCGGTCATTTCACTGAGTGTTTCTTGTCTGTTAGCACTGACAACTCTATGCAAATGCCGCTGCTCTCAGTCGTTAAGTGCAGGACATGGTGAGAAATTTGGTATTCTCGGCGCGGTCTTGACACTGTGGATCGCGAAATATTTAATTCCCTAACGATTTCCGAAATGGAATGTCCTGTGTGTCTAGCTCCAACTACTATTCCGCGTTCAAAGTATGTGTATGCGAAACTACCGCCATCTGTATATGTGCATATCGCTATCCCGCGACTTGTTACCTCAGTATACTGTGAACTGCCCATTCACAGCCCAACTGGTCCACCGACCCGCTCGTCGACCCACCTGTCTGTTGACACAGTGACTGGCAGATCCTACCTGCCAGCACTGATGTGGTGTGGGCTAGCAGGGAGAGGTTCGCTGGTCAAACCGACGCATCCGGAACGTGGAACCGACCGCAGACCCACCGCCCACACACTGGCGGAGAGGTGGAGGTCAGACCGGTTCGGAGGACGAGTCGCCCGACTGTGAATGAGGGCCATGCACGCGTCAAGCAAACGCTGTAACGATTCCTTCAACTTGGCCAACCCCGGTACGGTTTCCCATCCTCGTGGCACCCGAGACCGACCCGACAGCCGGCGGGACGGGGATCTGCGACGCGGCTGGCCGCCTCCTTTTGTCCCGGCGCGGCGCGGTGGCTGCACAGTATGACCGCGGCGGACAGCGCCACTGCCTTTCCCGGCTCGGCAAGAAGCGGCGGGTGCCGCTGCCGCGCTTTCCCACGCTCCTATTTTAAGTAAGGCAGGCAGGCGGGCCGCTTTTTGCCGGAGCGACAGTCCCTGGATGGGCAGGGCACTTGCCTTCTATGACGAGCGGGTCGCGCGCGCCGCGCCGCCCACGTGACAGGAAAGCCGGCCGCCAATTACCGACCGGTGACGCGACAGTCCGGGCCGCTCCGCCGCGCCTCCGAGAGCTGCCCGCGCCAGACCGCCTGGCTCCGCGGGCCGGGCTTGCTACTCGCCCCTCTGTGAGCAACAGGGTGGGCACCGAGCCTTTCGTGTCTTCAGCCGAAACCAGGTCTGCCAACTTCTTTGTCCTAAGTGATAAGCGAATCAACCGAAACCGAAAGGATAATTCGTTGAAATAATGAGGTACACGTGCGCAGCGCTACATATTGGGAAGCGGGAAGAGTGCGTAGCATACTGCTCTCTCTTCTCCTCCACCCCTCTTCCCATATTCAGAAGCCCACCTTTTCTATTCCATTTGGAGACGATGCGCGAGAACAAAAATTGGTGCCACCCTTCAGAATAAGCCCCAGCTTGTCTAACTAGGGGTCGTCGTCATTGCGCTAGTTACTCGTCTTCCATGAAGATTCATCCGATTTCAGAAGACTACACACTACCTAATCAAAAGTATCTGGACGCCTATTAGTGGACATTCGCGTGGGTTACGTCCATCTCTGCCTTTATGACGGCTTGATCTCTGGTAGAGACATTTTAGTCAGATCTCTGAATGTCTGGTGGAATGGGAGCTCATTCTTCCTCATAAACCGTAACCAAAGAAGAAGCAAAGGAATTAAATGACATTTAGCTGCGTAGTGGGCATTGATTTACATCATTGAGGAACGTTGGAAATTGGACTAGGCTACAATTCGAACCTGGGTCTCCTGATCATTAGGCAAACGCTCAGACTACTAAGTCCGCCAGATAAGTTGGGAATTCGGGTCCGAAAGGAAGCATGCCTTACCATGACCACTGCGCCCGCGTGGCTTCATGGTCAGACCATTAGCCTAGTGAGCACAAGACCTGGGTTCGAATCATAATCCAGCATCAATTTTCAACTTTTTCCATTGATGTGAATTAGTGCCCATTGTGCAGCTAAATTTCATTTAATTACTTCGTGCCTTGATTCAAAATGGCTGCAGGATGAAAATGTTATGTAGACATATAGAAACCAGAGAATGTAGCGATGTTGGATGCTGGGGTCTGAAGTGAAGTCTACGTTCTGTAACACATCCCTTAAGTGTTCCGTTTAGTTCAGGTCGGGACTCTGGACACGTCAGTTCATTGCAGGACTGTTGTCCACAAACCATTGCCCCATAGGTGTGCTCTATGACAAGGAACATAGTCATGCTGATACTACCACAGTCTCCAAACTGTTCCCCTACTGCACAAAGCACACAATGCTGTAAAATATCTTCATATCGTTCTGCATTTAGCGTCATCTTAAGAGCAACACGGGTAGCACACCTTAATCACGAAAATTACCTACACACTGTAACAAAATCTCCTGCGTACTTCAATGTTGGCACTTCCCCACACCTAAACCCTTCCATCGGGCTGCCACAGTGTACAGCATGATTCATCATTCCAAATCATCCACTGCCCAGTGACGTCCCTCTTTAACCACCTCAAGCTTTTCCTAGCACTGTGGAAGGGTTTAGCTTACGAGGAGCTGCTCGAACACTGCGCCCTACTCTTTGTAACTTCCTATGCACAGTCATTCTACAAGTTGGCAGGACTTTGGAACTCACAACTGATTCCTTCCACTGATTTCACACAAGTTTTCACGTCCGTCCTTCACAATGCTCGACGGTCCGTTAAGTACATGAGGCCTGCCTTGACTTCGTTTTCCTGTGATTGGTCCTGCGCGTTCCCACTTCACAACCACATCACCAACAGTCGACTTGGGTAGCTCTAGAAGGTTTCTAAATGCTCCTGACAGATCTGTTACTCGGATGACATCCCGTGACTAGTCCACACTCAGTTACTAAGCTCTTCTGACCGACCCATGCTGCGCTCTGCCGACAATACGACACTCCCTGCCTCCTTTTATATCGTCTGGTCCCTCCTTCCTGACATGTAGCGGTCAGTTCCACATCACATATAGGTCTGATATTACAGCGGATCTTTAATACGAATGAACATAAAAACTTGGGGTGAATTTTAACTTACACGTCGGAACTACAAGTTTACTTTGGTACCAGTTTTAAGTACACATGTTTGTTTGTAGGGGGGTATCCCTAGCGTAAATCAATAGGCTGCTCCGTCGCTTGCCCGTTACCCAGCGCGCATCGAGTCGAGAAGGCAGTAATACAGCAAGAAAAGGAATCTTGAGTTCTCTGTTCAGCAGATGTAATTCAGATACACACGAACAGTGTGTAGTCGTCGAGAGAACGGCATTGAACTTTTTACAGGTCAAAGCATTAGAAGATGGTGCCAACTGTTTGAGGAAAATGATTATTTACCTAAGGGGAAACGCACAGCTCGCCTCCACGTGGTCGTTCAAGAGGTAGAGCGCAGTCGAAAGAGTGTTATATGTAGTCTACAGTCTACACAGCTTGTCAACAGACACTTAGCACTAGTAGTTTCTCGAGTGACTGTCTGGCGTGTTTTGCTGTCACTATTGTGTTTCAAACCATTAAGATGATGGGTACTGATAAGTAGAGATTAGTGAACTCATACTGGGCTTGGAGACGGAAGACAGTATTTTTCTTTGAAGTTTAGAATTCAGTGACAAGGCCACGTTGCATTTAAGTTGAAAGTGAACCACCACAGCGAAAGCATATGGCGAACACAGCATCCACGTAACAAAAAATAGTTCAAATGGCTCTGAGCACTATGGCACTTAACAACTGAGGTCATCAGTCCCCTAGAACTTAGAACTGCTTAAACCTAACTAACCTAAGGACATCACACACATTCATGCCCTATGCAGGATTCGAAACTGCGACTGTAGCGGTCGCGCGGTTCCAGACTGAAGCGCCTAGAACCGCTCGGCCACACCGGACGGCTCCACGTAACATGTCGAGCAAGTGAGACACTCTCCGGAGTTCCATGCGTTTCACGTCGTTTCCCGAGAAAGGATTGACGACCCGTCCGTGTTAGTTGAATCGACTGTTACAGGAATCAAGTACAGGAGTTGTGCAGAAATACGGAAACCCTGAGAGAAATTACGTGCTTGAACATAAATACAGATCCTAGCCGAGCCCGCAGGTTGTGCTGTAGTATTTGACCACGAACGGCATCTGCGCGATGCCCTCAATACAGTGCATGTGCCAGTCGAGGTCAGAACACTGTTCTGAGTGGTTGTCGGTGCACTATGTCGGAGGTAGGTGAATTCGAACTTGGGCAAACTGTTGGTGCTCGTTTGGTGTGTGCTTCCGTAACCAGGGTAGCCGAAGTGTTTGGTGTTTCAAGAGGCACCATATCGAAGAGTTATACCAAATACAGGGAAAGCGGAAATAATCATCCACCAAGTCACAACGCGAAAGAAAGTGCGTGTTGACCGATCATGACGAACGCTCACAGAAGAGGATTGTGACAAAAAATAAGAGAACGACAGCTGAAAAGTCGTTTCAAAACTGAATGTCGTACTCGCGAACCCTGTCAGCATCAAAACAACAGGAAGGGGGCTCCATAGCGAGTGAATGGCAGGACGAGCTGGAACTCCAAATCCACTCATCAGTAATGCAAATGCCTGTAACAGAAAACCATGGTACTGAAGTCCTAAAACCTGAAGTACGAAACCATGGAAGAATGTAATTTCGTGGGATGAGTCTCGGTTCACACTATTCCCAACTTCTGGTCAAAATTACGTCCCAAGAGTGAAACGTGGCGGAGGATTCGCTGATAATTTGGACAGCCATACTGTGATACTCCACTGGCCCCATGGTTACTTTGCAAGGTCACACTACTGCAAAGAATTGTGTGACCATTTTGGCTGTCAAGTCCATCCCACACGGTACAATGTTTTGTCCTCAATGGCGATGCTGAGTTCCAAGCCAAGACGACAAGGCCCCTGCTGACACAGCTCGCATCGTCCAGGCCTGGTTTCGTGAGCACGAGGATGGACTGTCCCATCTCCCCTGGTCACCACGCTCTCCACCTTCATCATCTTTAACTGTACTTGGCACAGTTTTCTAGGAAGATTGGTATACGATTCCCTTTGAAATCATCTACAACGCGTGTTTTTTTTGTTATGGTTTTAGGGCACAAAACTGCTACGGTCATTAGCGCCCAGTCTGTAACTTAGGAAAAGGTAAAAAATGAAACTGGAAACCAGCAGCAATGGGAGCTAAACTCAAAAAAGTGGGGAAACTAAAAACAGAAGGAAAGCTTAAAAAACCACTATAGAAGGGGGGCTGTTTGTCCCCAGAAAGAGCTTCAAATGACTGACGTCATCTCACTGGCACTAATAAACTCGAGAACGCGATCGGCTGAGCGCGTGTCATCTGCTAAAATGGAAGATATATCAGGCGACAGCTGTAGACGGGCGCGTAACAGAGTAAAATAGGGGCACTCAAGTAAAAGGTGTCTTGCCGTCCACAGTTGAGAGCAGTGGGGACAGAGTGGGGCAGGATCGCCACTCAAAAGATGTCGATGGCTAAAAAGACAGTGCCCTATCCGGAGTCTAGTTAAAATTACCTCCTCCCGACGACGAGTTCGGGAGGAAGGTGTCCAAGTACAGGGAAGAGCTTTCACGTCCCGCAATTTATTATTGCGAAGTGTCGACAAAAGTGCGTGCCATAAAAGAGCAACACGACGACATAAAATACTTCGTAGATCGGCGAAGGGAATCATGCGAATAGCAGGCTGAAGGGGAGAGACTGCAGCCTTGGCCGCTATATCGGCCGCCTCACTTCCACAGATACCAACGTGTCCTGGGATCCAGAGGAACGCCACAGAGACGCCCCCCAAGTGGAGAAAGTGGAGGCAGTCCTGAATCCGGTGGACCAGAGGGTGGACAGGGCAGAGAACTCGCACTTTGTTCTGTCTCTGTGAACTAGTGGAGACCATTTTTGCACTTTATCGTTTTGTGGTTGTTGGTCCGTGTTGGTAACACCGGTTCTCGTCATCCTTGATGTATGTTCTACGATTGTCGACCGCTGTCCAGAATGTGATGCATTGATAAGTTTTATTTCCAGTCAAATAGTGTTTCAACTTCTTCCGCGTTTTACATCTCAATCAAGTCGCGCGGCGTCCAGCCATCCTTTTATTCTGGAGTCAAGGTGTACGCTACAAACAAGGCACACTCTTTTCTCTTCTTCAAAACTTTCTGGAGAATGTCTCTAACATATGATTTACAGATGTTGGTGGTTTGGTCACTGATCTTGAGTAGGGCTAGGGCGGTGTACAAATTCTACACCGTCCATCCAGATTCAGCTGTTCTGTGATTTCATTTAAGTGTTTTAAAGGAAATGCCAAGTTGCTCTCTGAAAATGACACGAGCGATTTCCTTTCCCTTGCTAGTCTACTCCGAACTTGTGCCGAATTAACGTTAAATCCCAACTTTCCTTCCTCTACCGGTGTCATGATCTACTGGAGCAACGCATATATATCTAGTTGCGTCACGAATTGGAAAAAACCTCGGTTACAGTGTTGGGACAGGAGTATGAAACGGAGTAAATGAGCTAAAAATATTCCTGCCTAGTTGAAACACTACTGGTCTAGAAATAAATCTTAACAATGCATCACATTCTGGCCAGCGGTCGACAATCGTAGAAACACTCACACTCACACACACACACACACACACACACACACACACACACACACACACACACACATCAAGAAATTACGACAAATCCTGGCAGAAAGTAAGTTTATTCAATGGTAAGACATTGCACTCGCTTTCGGGTGGATGCCGGTGCAAACCCTCGTCGAGCCATCCATACTTAGATCTTCGATGGTTTCGCTAAATAGCTTCGGGCAAATAATGGGATGATTCCTTTCAAAACAACACTACGAACTTTTCCCTATCTCTTCCAATCCGAACCTGTACCTTGTCTCCGATGATCGTGTCGTCGTCGTCGGTACGGTAAACCCTAATCTTTCTCTCTTTCTTTCTTCCTAGAAATCTGAGATTGTTATCAGAGGAATTTGTGATTGAAACCAGCGTTTTTATACAGTCGTTTACATGGCTTAGGTAAGCAGACCACCTGGTCTCTATTTGTACCGTAAATGAATGGGAAGTAAAAGTTAACAAGTTGGATTTTACACAGTCCAAGGGACAAGTAATGTAATGTTATTCACCAGCTTTTCTGCATCTCAGAACCCCAAAGACATTTTTGGTCGCTATTTAGACAGATTTGCATGAGCAACAGAAAATTCGTAGCTGAAAGTCGATGACTCTCCTACTGAGGCAGTTTTGAGTTGTTTGCAAATAAATAACGGGAATATTTGAACAGAGTTTTACAAGACTGACAAAGAGACGCCTGCTGCATGACGTGTAACATCAACGCCTAAATGATTATTTGCTACGAATTTCTAGCAGCTTTACAGACGTAATCAAATGTGTTGTGGATGAAGATGAGTACTCTGAATTCAAAACGAAGTTTTCCGTCTGTATTTTCTTTTTTTGTTGTACAACATTCACAGAACTGTTTGAAATCAACTTGCAACAGAACCGAACGTACAGCTACGTTCTAATGACAACAACAAATACCCAACGCAGGAACAGCAGGGCAAACGAGGCCGCGAGTTTATGCTCGCGATTTTCGTTGTCACTCAGTATTCGTAAAATGTTAGCATCTCAACCGTCAGTCGAAGGATGTGGCTAAAACGTCCTGCACATCAACGCAAACCTGTATTAAAAGAGTGACAGACAAATAAACGTGTGCCAGTCAAGCAGATTAAGAATATCGATCGCTGGACATTGCGTATACGGCTACCTACGCCCCCGTACTGTAATAATACACAAGGCTTACGCATCTTAATTTGGGCGGACCCTAAGCAGTGCACCAATTACCTGCGCAGTTTAGTTTCTGAACGAACTGAAAGTATCGGGAGAACAAATGGTGACACATACCTGTAATTCAGTTGATAATGGGCGCGGTACTCGTTGCTGTGCTATGACATGTGTGTGAAATACAGATAATATTACACTTTTCTCTGTATAGATCCAGATCTAAATTTCTTAACAGTGGCTCTCAAATCATTAGTAACTTTTTTTTCTTCGAGGTACACATATAAATTAGCTTCTGCATCTGTCATTATGTGGCACATGAGTGATTGTAAGTCAGAGGACTAGATCATGATTCATTCTCACATCCGTTTTTGTTGTTTTTTGCCAAAATTGACCGACTGTGAGAGACCTCTTTAATGAGCGTAATTTTGGCACGCCCCGAGAGCAAAACCTTGCGTGTTTTTGATACAGATCCCAAGTTTATGAAGCTCGCGGTGATTACAATGGATAGAGTAGGAACCACGTACTGAGCATTAAAACCGAACCCATAAAAACAGTATTTCACCAGCTGAAAAAGTGCTGTATTGTTCCGGCCTTCTTGAACAGTTAATAAGCAGGGTGGCCGTTCCAGGGCAGCAGCACTGGACACAATTCCTACAGTTAGCTTTACTTTGGAATAAGTTGCATTGTAAGCCTGTAGTAGGCGGGATAGACCTTCCATAGAATTGCTGACCACATTGGACGTCAGGTGTCTGTGCCAGAGGTCCAAGCAAGATGCATGACCGATTCTCAATGGCTTACAAATTTCACTGTTGGAACACCAAACAAATGAGCAGTTATTACAGATTACGAGACGACGCACAAACCGACAAACTCTGGGAGGCTGTAGGGGACATCAAACCAAATATTTTTCCCTAATGTCATTTTTTCCTATGAGCAGTATTTAAACCGGTAGAGGAAGATTTCTCTGGCGGCAAATCAATTAAACCAACAAACACTTTTCCATTTTTTTATGACCAAGAGACAACACATCAACACAACCCAATTTCAATTACAGTAGATTTTCAAAAATGACTCCATTGACACGTAAACAAAAGTTACACCGTCGGATCACGTTCTGTCTGACACGGGCAAAAACCCCAGGAGTATCCTGAATTGTTCCTGCTGCTGCTACTATTCGGGCAACCAGATCCTCTTCTGATGCAACAGGAGTTGCGTAAACAAGGTTCCGCATCTCTCCCCACACAAAAAAGTCCAGAGGGGACATATCTGGGGATCGAGCAGGCCATGGTATAGGACCACCTCTGCCAATCCACGTTTCTGGGAACCGTCGGTCCAGGAATCGACGCACACGACGACTGAAATGTGCCGGCGCCCCGTCATGCTGGAAACACATGCGTTGTCTTATAGGGAGCGGGACGTCTTCCAGCAATTCTGGCAATGCTCTGGCGAGAAAATTGTAATAGTGCCTGCCATTTAATGGCCTAGGAAGCAGATACTGCCCAATTAAACAGTCTCCAACAACACCGACCCACACATTAACGAAGAACCGCACTTTATGAGCGCTAGTAACTGTGGCATGTGGGTTATCCTCACTCCAAACATGCGAATTGTGCATGTTGAAGACTCCATCACGCCCGAACGTTGCTTCATCGGTAAACAATACAGAGGATGGAAATGTAGGATGGATTCAAACTGTTCCAGGTACCACTGCGAAATCTGTGCTCTGGGTGGATAATCAACTGGTTCCAGGTTGTGAGCACGCTGCAAGTGAAATGGACGTAACAATTGCTCTCGAAGGACTGTTCTTACATTCGTCCCCGTGTTATGTGCAATTGCACGAGTGCTGATTGAAGGACTCCGCTCCAAATGGTGCAAGACAGCTTCCTCAAATTGCAACGTTCTTACTGTGCGACGGCGTCCTGTCCAGGTAAACTGCGAAATGACCCGGTCTCACGCCGACGTTGGTACACAGTAGCAAAGGTCGTATCATGCGGGATACGGCGATTAGGATATTGTTGTTGATAAACCTGCTGTGCAGCTCGTCCGTTGTGGTCCGCTACGTAGTACGCACCAACCATATCAGTGCACTCACTCCAGGTGTATCGCTCCATTAGTGAACAGAGACAATGCACTCCTACACTGGTGGACAGCAGTTGCCTACAACTGAAGAGCGTAATACGGCCTCGAACAACTGGAGAGCGTAATACCGCCTCCACCGGTTTAAATAATCCTCATAGGAAAAAAATGACATTAGGGAAATGTATTTGTTTTGATGTCCCCTACAACCTCCCAGAGTTTGTTTAAATACTTTTCAGCCTGTATTTATCACCTGATGACATTCATGGATTGCAGCCCGTCGTTCGATATCGAGCACAAAATTTCACCTAGACACCTATAAATACTGGCAAACAACTCCAGACTTCAGATGTTCACAGTGGAATACATGAAATGGCGTGTTTCATTATGAATTGCGACCGGAGGCAGTCATGGTGCATCATCTAGTATTATTCGCTACAATTGGAAAATTTCACGGTTCTCTTTACCAACTGTTGTAACTCGTTTACAAAAATTTCGCGCAACAGCTCAACTACGAAACCGAACTCTTAATCTGACCACAATTACCTTCTACAATCGACAGTGCTCAAAATTAACTACCTTTATTCAGGACAAGCCCGAACGTGGGGTATTGACCGCGCAAGGCGACTTTTGGGGCCGGCGTCAAAAGCCGTTTAATCTCTATGGAATCTGAACGAAATTCATGAAGATGAGAAAGAGTGCTACTGGAACATGGTCACAATCGGCACTGCTATTAAGCGATGCCTAAAGGCCTGCTCTACGTCCTCTAGTTGTGCGATCTAATAATTCCTGATTCGGATTCAGCTTTCCCTACGTAGATTGGTCCACAGGAAAGCAACTGTGTACAACAACTCAGAAAGTGATTAGGTTGAGAGAACTGACAAGTTTGTCCTGCTACGTGGAAATATCAGGAGTCCTGCACCACGGAACTCTCATATCAGTCCCCCGAAACAGACGTCTAGTGGAACACACAGTACACGAGAAATAATTTTACAAACTTCACGCGCGGATTCCTCTAACAAAAGGGAAGAAAAAATCTGTTAACATACAATCGAAAATCTTTCGTTTTTTAATTATTAAAAGAAGAGAGTTTTACGAAATTAGTACGTCATAAAACCATAACAATTGTTCAAAACATGCTTCATGAAGTACCCTCACAACATTTATGGGCAGATGAAAAGTCTCTTGGTGCAGTTCAGGCTAGACAACACTTTCGAATCTGAGATTAGTACGTGGACTGGGAACATAAAAAACAAACTGCTTAGCTTTTATGGCGTCCCAGCACGTCTTATAGGTGCTGTGTACAAGAACTTTCTTTAAATTGGCTGGCTCGCCCATGCTGTAAGATGTGCCTCTGTAAATAAGAGGAAACATGTGGCTTTTTAGGAGTGATGGATTTACAGCGTATTTCAGTCATATTGATGGAGTTACACTGGATAAAATATGTATCAGGGCATATGGGTATGTAAAAAATGTAAATGTCGTGTGACTAGGGCCTTCCGTCGGGTAGACCGTTCGCCGGGTACAAGTCTTTCGATTTGACGCCACTTCGGCGACTTGCGCGTCGATGGGGATGAAATGATTATGATTAGGACAACACAACACCCAGTCCCTGAGCGGAGAAAATCTCCGACCCGGACCCTTAGGATTGACAGTCTGTTGCGCTGACCACTCAGCCACCAGGTGCGGGCATATGGGTAGGTTAGAACCCGTTCCATAGCCCATACGCTTCTCCGGTCTCTGGATTAATGTCTTTGAGACCGCACCTTCTTTATGCAGTATGCATCCTGGTAAGGTGTATGAGAGGCTGTGACAGTCCATGCTCCTACGATTACATTGATCTTCACAGCACAGTAGTCGATATTATGAACATTTGTGCCGCGGTTCTAACTTCTACATAAAATGATATTTCATTGATAAATCGAAACGAAAAAAGAATTCCAAGATAGGTTTGTATTGTCAATTCCTTGTTTTAATACGAAGCGTATGTCTAGAAAGCTTGTGAAACTACTGTTGTTACATCCTGCTGCAGGCAGACTCGTTCTATGTCCTTAATTTTGGTAAGAGGAGCAACCGTGTATCAAGGCTCCGCCAGTAACCCTTTTGGCAACACGAGTGCTTCACAGCACTGACAAGTGTTTGCATTTGCAGAACCAGTAAGCCCCGAAGTGGAGCAAACGTCAGATCCACGAGCAGTTCGGCGGAGACCGTGAAGGAGGTTGCGTAATATATGTTTAAAGCAGGAACGACAAACAAAAATCTTTTACGATGGTGTACTGATCGTCAAGATGCAGCAACGTTCCCAATTTTCCAGCTAGATCAGTCAGAACTTTCAGTATCTGAACGCCAATGCCTCGAGTGGTGATGGTCTCTCTGAAACAGTGGCAAGCTATCTGTCGAATCAAGAACAACAAACAGCACCAACAGTACAAAACAGGTGAATGATTTTCCCACTATATAGCAGCGCAATCAAAAAACCAAAAGAATGAATGAATGTGTGTGTGTGTGTGTGTGAGTGTGAGTGTGTGTGAGAGAGAGAGCGCGTGTGTACATACATTAATTTTTTTTTGCTCTACTGCCGAGGTGAGGCATCGCCTCATATTGCGCTGGAAAACCTAGCGCGGGGGGGGATGTATTTCACAAGACACAATAGTCAAGCGGTGACTCAAAGAACAACTTTTTACATTTATTCACGAAAATGTCTTCAAGACTGAACTTTCTAAATCTATGACCGTTTTTAACAGTCACTCGTATCTTGCGTTGCAAGCATTGTATGCTTTAGCTCCAATCCCGTAAAAGAATCTGCAACAGTGTCATGGACCACCATACCTGCCGCTCTTCGGATTATTATTATTTTTGAGATGCTAAAGCAACTACGGACAACTGCGCTGTTATAGTAAACATAACAAGTGTAATACAGCTATGGGCATCACGTTACTGGTCCAGCGTTCGGAGTATACTTCCACTAAATAAACTGGAAACACTAGTTACGATACTCGGTGATCCAAATATAAACAGTGACGACCGGCAGAAAGTGGGACATAACTCTTCTGTTTCTGACATGTAAACATTGCTCCGGGGCGGTTTACAAACGTGTCATGAAGACAGCTGATTGTTTACGTTACGAGAAAATGCACAGCGTTCATTTAAGGCTAGTTTCTTGGTTGAAGCTCGTCCCAAATGTGGTATTTTATTTGAATAGTTGAGGATTTTGGTTCCGCAGCAATACTAAAATACTACAAATACTAGGCGTTCCGGTGTACTCACCCTGTTGCTTTCCAGAGCCTCAGCGCTGTGTTCCTCCTTCTGACGAAAGCAATTCGCACACTTGCTTTTGTTGAAAATGTTGGGAGCAAACTGTTTGCACTCAGGCCTCATGAGTGCTGTTGACATGATGTCACACGAGTCGACACACACCGACGTATAATACAATGCCCTCAATCCTGGATCTTCGGCATTGTTTCACTTCGAACATATTTATCCACCAAATAAAACTAAAATTTATGCAGCAGAGTAGCAACGAGATCTCCCAAATGGAAATTCGATGCCTCGCTAACAAATCGTTACTACGTCAACCGGGTTCTCGCACAGTGATCGATGTAAACAACAGCAGCGCCAGACGTAAGGTGCAGCACTATCCATTATTGCACGTAGTGGCTTCCGGCCACCGCACAGGTCGTTCACATAATCGTAGACAGTTCGATCGAATCGTTGAAAAGACGCTTGGCAGAACCGTATTTCGCAACTGAGCAAAGCGAACCTCTACCTTGCGGCCCAACTCGCGACTGACTACACAGTCCGCTGCCCGCTGCGACTAGCGTCCATGAGCCGAGCGACAGCTCCCACTAAGCCGTCTGCGCATGCGCGCGCGCCGAATAGCACGCGTAGCGGTGGCAAACCGGCGCTCGGCGCGCTACCTCGTGAGCCACTGCGGCGGTAGGAGCGTCGTGGCTGCGCGGAGCCACTCACGTTGGCGTAGCCTGCAAATAGTCATCGAACGAATTTTTGGACTACTAAATTAATGACTGCTTCTCGATACCCCTCCTGCAGATGTCATGATTTCGTCTTGTCAACGCAATTCCGGAGTATAGGCCTAGTTCAAAGAGAGCAAATGAACAAAAAAATGGCTCAAATGGCTCTGAGCACTGTGGGACTTGACATCTGAGGTCATCAGTCCCCTAGACTTAGAACTACTTAAACCCAACTAACCTAAGAACATCATACACATCCATGCCCGAGGCAGGATTCGAACCTGCGACCGTAGCAGCAGCGCGGTTCCGGACTGAAGCGCCTAGAACCGCTAGGCCACAACAGCCGGCTGCAAATGAACACGTCAGTGTTCGCCGATGACATTGTAAGTCTGCCAGCATCGACACAGAATTTGGACTGCCTAAGCCGTTTCCTTCCTGTTCTCTGAATATTTGTACTGAACTAGAAGACACTTCGTTCATTGTACGAATCTGATAGAACCTTTGGTTCCTGTATGCTGAGTTTATAGTAGCTGTTGCCAGCAAAAACGCTATTTCGTGTCTTTGTTGGTTACAAGTAATTACATTCGTCCAGGCCTGCAATGAGACTGTCAGTCTTGAAATAACTTACCTAAATATTTCAGTCTGTATCAATCCAACTCCTGATGAATCACAGATAACGTGAACCATCTTTGCAAAATCAAGAAGGCTCAAAATTATATGCTCGCTGAGTAGTTGCTTGATCCTTTGGAATCCATACAAATTATAAAAACGTACATACGTACATCTCTTCCTAAACCACGGGGCCGGCCGGTGTGGCCGTGCGGTTCTAGGCGCTACAGTCTGGAACCGCGAGACCGCTGCGGTCGCAGGTTCGAATCCTGCCTCGGGCATGGATGTGTGTGATGTCGTTAGGTTAGTTAGGTTTAAGTAGTTCTAAGTTCTAGGGGACTGATGACCTCAGAAGTTGAGTCCCATAGTGGTCAGAGCCATTTGAACCTAAACCACGGGACCGATTTCAGCCAAACTTGGCACACACACACAGAGTGACAATTACTGAACTATATGAGAAAAAAAACATAAATTAGTTACAAACTACGGCGTGTACACACTTTATTCAACATGTAAAGGTTACTACAAATATTCGGATTTAGGTTATGACATGTTCGATACGCCTGCCATCATTGCTAATGATGTGGTGCAGACGGATAGCGAAATTCTGTATGACCCGCTGAAGTGTTGGAACATCGATGATGTCGATGACCTCCTGAATGGCTCTTTTCAGCACACTAACGTTTTTGGGGCTATTGCTGTACACCTTGTCCTTAATATAGCCCCACAAAAAGGAGTCGCATGTGTTCAGATCAGAGAATATGGCGGCTAATCGAGACCCACGCCAGTGGCCTCTGGGTACCCTAGAGCCAGAATGGGGTTCCCAAAGGCTCCTCCAGGACATCAAACACTCTCCTGCTTCGAAGGGGTCGAGCTCCGTCTTGCTTGAACCACATCTTGTCGAGATCAGGGTCGCATTCGATAATGAGGATGAAATCATCTTCCAAAACTTTCACGTACCATTCGGTAGTCACTGTGCCATCATGGAACATCGCACCGATTATTCCGTGACTAGACGTTGCACGCCACACTGCCTGTCGTTGAGGGTGAAAAGAAATCTCGTTGCGAAATGCGGATTCTCGGCCCCCCAAATACGCCAGTTTTGCTTATTCAAATGGCTCTAAGAACTATGGGACTTAACAAAATGGTTCAAATAGCTCTGAGCACTATGGGACTTATAATCTGAGGTCAACAGTCCCCTAGAAATTAGAACTACTTAAACCTAACTAATCTAAGGACATCACACACATCCATGCCCGAGGCAGGATTCGAACCTGCGACCGTAGCAGCAGCGCCGTTCCGGACTGAAACGCCTAGAACCGCTCGGCGACAGCGGCCGGCTTTGCTTATTGACGGACCCATCCAAAAGAAAGTGGACTTTGTCGCTAGACCAAACCATACAGCGCATACTAATTCCCATCATGCCACGCAGGCCAAACGTGCAGTTTGAACGTCCTAACTCAAACCGTTGAGAAGTTATGGCGATTTTATTTCGTATAGTTCAATAACTGTCACCCTGTATCATTTACTGTCTGGTGAGAATCTCTGTTGGGGTAAAAACCACCAACCTATCAAAGAGGTAGGACCGTAAACATAGCAGGGCATAAGACTATTAATCTATTAATAGGTAATTAACGAAGTTAGCTTTTCGAGTAACGGATTAACTTTTAAGTTATTTTTATAATACGTTAACGCACTCTTTAACTTCCGTTAACTTTCTTTGATTGCGTTAATCGTTAATAAGGTACCCACAATTTATGACAAAAATAACGTCGCACCGCCCGCGGAAGTCGTATTCTGAAAAGTTCGCTTGAAGTAGGAGTGTGGCTACGGCGGGGTGCGCACGATTGATGTACACAGTAGAGTGCGAGTGTTGGCTGTTATTGTTACGCTATGTGATCAAAAGTATCCGGACACCTGGCTGAAAATGTCTTACAAGTTCGTGACGCCCTCCATAATCAATGCTTGGAATTCAGTATGGTGTTGGCCCACCCTTAGTCTTGATAACAGCTTCCACTTCTGCAGGCATACGTTCAATCAGATGCTCGAAGGTTTATTGGGGAATGGCAGCCCCTTCTTCTCGGAGTGCTGCACTAAGGAGAAGTATCGATGTCGGTCGGTGAGGCCTGGCACGAAGTCAAATGGTTCAAATGGCTCTGAGCACTATGGCACTTAGCATCGGAGGTCATCAGTCCCCTAGAACTTAAAACTACTTAAACCTAACCAACCTAAGAACATCACACACATCCATGCCCGAGGCAGGATTCGAACCTGCGACTGTAGCGGCGCACGAAGTCGGCGTTCCAAAATTTCCCCAAAGGTGTTCTATAGATTCAGGTCAGGACTCGTGCAGGCTACTCCACTACAGGGTTGTTACTGTCGTGTAACCACTCCGCCACAAGCCGTGCATTATGAACAGGTGCTCGATCGTGTTGAAACATGCAATCGCCATCCCCGAATTGCTCTTCAACAGCGGGAAGCAAGAAGATGCTTTAAACTTAAACGAAGGCCTGTGCTGTGACGGTGCCACGCAAGACAACAAGGGGTGCAAGTCCCCTCCATGAAAAACACGACCACACCATAACACCACCGCCTCCGAATTTTACTGTTGGCACTGCACGCCTGGCAGATGGCGTTCAGTGCGCATTCGCCATACCCACACCCTGCCATCGGATCGCCACGTTGTGTACCGTGATTCGTCACTCCACACAACGTTTTTCCACTGATCAATCATCCAGTGTTTACGCTCCTTACACCAAGCGAGGTGTCGTTTGGCATTTACCGGCGTGATGTGTGGCTTATGAGCAGCCGCTCGACCATTAAATCCAAGTTTTCTCACCTCCCGCCTAACTGTTATAGTACTTACAGTGGGTCCTGATGGAGTCTGGAATTCCCGTGTGATGGTCTGGATAGATGTATGCCTATTATACAGTACTGCCCTCTCCAACTGTCGACGGTCTCTGTCAGCCAAAAGACGAGGTCGGCCTGTACGCTTTTGTGCTGTACGCGTTCCTTCACTTTTCTACTTCACTATCACATCGGAAACAGTGAACCTAGGGATGTTTAGGAGTGTGGAAATCTCGCATACAGACGTATGACACAAGTGACACCCAATCACCTGATCACGTTCAAAGTCTGTGAGTTCCGCGGAGCGCCCCATTCCGCTCTCTCACGTTGTCTAATGGGTACTGAGGTCGCTGATGTGGAGTTCCTGGCAGTAGGAGGCAGCACAATGCACCCAATATGAGAAACGTATTTTTTGGGGGGTGTTCGGATACAATTGATCACAAAGTATATTTATTTACGGAGTTCGATTTAAGTAAGTTACTACGTTTTGTTCAAGTATTGCGGCATTTTATCCAAAGTTCCGGTTGATATCGATGGAAATTTATGACAACTGTCGAGTGGAAGTAGCAAGGAAACAACTCTTGGAAAAAGTTTTAGAAGATGCTTTGAGACACGGAACCAACGAAAGTTCAAAGGGCAGAGATACTTTAAGCGGCAGCAGAGGAAGTAGCAACAACAAAGACGAAGAGGCAGATTTTTTAACGTCTGTTACTCAGTCCAAAAGGAAGCCTAGAAATAACATTGGTAAAAAGTAAAGCCCAGAATTTATTCAAAATGCGACTGTAAATGAAAGAAAAGTCTCATTCAATAATGCCGTATTTCTTGGGGGAATAGGTTTTAGTAAATTTATTTATTAAATACAACGTGTATCAAAAAGAATCATGCGATTTAAAAAAAAATCATAACTATTACGTTATTTGAGATGTGTTCGTGAACAACATACTGTTGGAAAGACAAATTCTCGAGTTTTACATGGTTCCCGCTAGATAGCAGCAGTGTGCGCCCCCTTCATTTCTAGCAAAATTGGTGTCGGGACAACAGAAAGCGTTTTGTCTTCTAAGTTTTGCGCGCTGCGGGTCAGTAATAACTGTTCAGCGTGACTTTCGTACTAGGTACGGTGTGGATCCTCCTACAGCACAGAGCATTATACGATGGCATGAACAATTCCGAGAAACAGGTTGCTTGTGTAAAGGCAAATCGCTGGACGCCCTGGGTGTCTGACCCATACGTCGAACGCATCCGCTATGGTTTCACAAGAAGTCCGCAGAAATCCTGCGCCGTGCAGCTCGACAGTTCAACATGTCCCCGATGTCCGTCTGGCGTGTGTTGCGTCGACGTTTACACATGAAACCATTCAAAATTCAGCTACTGCAAGCTCTTCGTGAAGGTGACAAACAACAACGTGTGGAGTTCCGTAATTTCGTTCTTGGCAGGATGGAGGATGACAATTTTCTCCCCCGCTTAGTGTTTAGTCACGAAGCAACATTCCGTTTAAATGGAAAGGTGAACCGTCATAATGTGAGAATATAGGGTACGGAACACCGACTCTCCAAAATTTACTGTATTTTGTGCAGTTTCACGGGAAAAGGTGCATGGTCCATTTTTATTTGCTGAGTACACTTTTACAGGAAGCACATATCTCGACATGGTTGAGAACTTCCTTTTCCCACAGTTGGAGACTGATCCGGACGACTTCATTTACCAACGGGATGGGCCACCGCCAAACTGGCATCTGGAAGTGTGGAAATTTTTAAATCAAGTACTTGCTGAACAATGGATCGGTCGCAATGGACCAAATGATTCAGCCTTACATTACTGGCCTCCAAGGTCACAGGCCCTGACTGTATGTGATTATTTCTTGTGGGAGTTTATAAAAGACTCCGTTTATGTGTCTCCGTCACCAATAATAATGAATGAACTGAGTCATTGCATAACACCAGCTGTAGAGGCTGTAACTGAAGACATGCTCGCTGCAGTGTGGGAACAATTTGAATATCGCATTGACATATGCCGTGCTTCTCAACGGCGGCATGTTGAACACCTAAGAAAAGGTATGAAATTTTTTTTTGGGGGTTTCCCGTTCATCAAAAAACCAAAATTCATTGTATATGTTTATTAGACATATACACATATTGACATGTCAAATCGGATGATTCTTTTTGATACATCCCGTATAATACTCCTATATCTTCGGGAGCTGCAGTCGAACGACTTTTTACTGTGGGCAAAGACATTTTGCCTCCTAAACGAAAATTTTAATACGTTGATGTCCATGAAGGGAAATACGAAGCTTGTGTAAGATTATTATAAATTAAATGTAACCTCCTGAAAAGTAACGCTTTAACATTTAACTAAGTTAATTTTTTTAGTAGCGGCTTGACGTTTAGCGAAGTTAACTTTTAGATTCACGTTGCCCAGCTATGGTTGTAAAAGCAGTACAGCCCACCATGCGAGAATATACAACCAGTGCTTGAGACTGAGAGCACTTAGAAGACAGTGTACTTACAGGATTCAGGAACAGGCAGCACCTGCCAATACCATGCAGTCCAATGTGCTAAAATATTGTACCCCCCACAACTGAGACAAAATTTAGGCAGCTGAGTGGCATAGATAGTGTCATGAGAAAAGGTTACAAGATGCACATTAACAATTAACAAAAGTAAAACAAGGGTAACTGACTGTAGACGATGCGGAGGGAATTGAGAAGGAAATGATACACTAAAGGTGATATAGGAGTTTCACGATTTGGGCCGTAAAGTAACTTATGGATGCTGTAAAGGCTGACATGTTTCGTTGTTTCCTGGTCGTTCTTTAATGCATTCAGAGGGAAGAAGTGCTCCATTCAGTGTACTGGTTTGGAGTCTGTTCCTAATTTTGGTTTTCATGAGGTTTACTTGAAGTTGAACATGAAACTTTAATAACCTGACAAGTATGAAATCATATTATTAACTAGTTATTAGCTTCATTGCTTTACATACCTTAGAAAAAGCTCTTTCGCAGTCCGTATTTGAATGAGGTAAACTCAAAATTGAGAGAGCGAAAACGCTCAATTCCTTAAATTCTTCAGATTCGTTATTTAATATATTCCACATTTTGTCCGGTGATTGTTCCTTTTGTAGTGAGTCTGGGAGACAAGCCAAAACCAGAGGGAGACGCCTCCACTGGTCATCTGTAGTTTGTGCTAAATCGAGATCAGAGGGAGGAATTATACGTGGCAACAGTTCCATTAAAGGCATGAGTGAAGGTGTTGTATCTCGGAAACTTTGTGACAGGGCATTTGTAGGTTTGAGTGCCGCTAGTTTGGGCAGCACTTTATCTTCCATATCATACCGTAATTTGATCTGGCACGAAGCTGTCTGTAATATTTGAGAATTAATAGCTCTCATTAGGTATGCCACACATAAACACACAAATGTATAGAAAACAATAAAACACAAATTATATATGATTTCGGGCAAATGAGGTGTACTCACCACAAGAAAGTTCCTGCATCGATGATAAAAATCCTTGATAAGATGTGGGTGATTCTTTATTTCTGGTGTGCCAACGTTCTTCAGAATTTTCACACCCAAATACAGTTGTGAATCTTCCAGATGATGAGCTGCATTTTTTGGGTCAACATCACCAAGATTTTTTCCCGTGACATAAGTGCGTTTCATGAAACACAGAGGTATTTCTGTATAGAGAGCTCTAATCTTGTCATGAAGGTCAACAATTACTACTGCTCTAGACTGGAAATACTTGTTGGAAGTAGTAAATTTTGGTAGAATCCACTCTAAGAATGCCTGTCCTGATACATTGGGTACGCCTGTACCACCTCGTACAACAGCGACAGTTAGCCAGCCATTACCATGCGAAAATGTATCATTAAGATCAATACTGAAGTTCAGCCTACATCTACAGAAGACAGCGGGTCCATCTAGTAGTGAATGTGCAGCGACAGATTTTATAGTATTCTTCTTCTTGTCAGCAGCTGATGTTGTCATTTCAACGTCTTCCATTGTTTTATATATTGTCTGTCTTGCATGACTCCTTTTTGCAAAGGAGTCATGTAAAAAGTTAAAAACTTGTTCAGCACTTAGAACTCGCTCAGAAAGCCATTTTTTGTTAAAAAAAACAGCATTAGAGCTTCCCACTGTCCTAACAACCGCGATCATTGACAACCAACGTGCCTGTGAAGGATATAGTAATTTGTGTGGTTCCAAGTTTAAAAATACCTGGAATAAAACATAATGTTTAGCCTATTTCCACACGATCGGATGTAAAATAAAGTCTATGAGATATAAAATGCTACAATACTTGAAATTCCTTGAACTCTGCCTGCCTCTTCGCACTGAGTTTGAAAAAACCATAAATGTCCCTCGCGAGGTCCTCACAAGATCTTGGAAGGTTCTTGCACGCCTCGCTTGCGCATATGTGCACCGAATGACAAACACATTTCATTACAAAAAATCCCGGGCAGCTATTTCGGAATCTGCTTGCTACAGAATTACGAACTCCCATCATAGTATTGCAACCATCTGCTCCAAAGCCAATATTATTGACAAATGGAATGTTATCCTGTTGAAACGTTTTTACTACACAATTGTAGAGATTTTCTGCAGTAGAAGCTTTCTCAACATTTAAGTCTCCATCTTCATAAACTTTATACAGCTCCCAAAACTTACTTTCAATACAACCTGTAAAAGGAGAAGTGATACAAAGTGGTAACTTAACAGGAAAATTTATTTTAGAATTAATTTGGTTATTATTTCAAAACTAGCTCTTATTATCAATCACCTGAATCTTTGTCATAAAAGCGGATCGCCACGGAGGAATTTTTCACAGTTCCGATATCGGTGAACTCGTCCGTTATTATGCTAAATTTAGCGTGTTGTAGTTTTTTCGCCAACACTTCTTTGTGTAACGTCCCAATAACTAGAGAAACAATGGCACGTGCTTTGTGCCGTTTAAAAGTCATTGCCCTTGCAATATCCGAGTCTGGAAAAATATCTTTTAACAAACCGGATAAATGGTCAGCAGCTAAAAATGCCACATTATGTTCTGCTAAGAATGCTGATAATTTGATTTCAGCTTTAGCAACCTTCCTCTTAACTGGTTGTGCGTTTGTGACAAATTGAGCAACTGAAGGCTGTCGCACGGTAGCAGACTGCACCATGTTTAGGTGCTTCTTACTTCTGGAATGGTTTTTAATGTTCTGAATTTCGGAAACCATGCTGGTATTGCAATATCTGCATCGCGCCCTGAGCGGATCACTATCGCGCACCAGCCAATTACGTAAACCTGGCGTATGTAGCCACTCATCACGAAATTTTTGTTGTCGATGGACAGGCCGTTCTGTCTTCGAGATTTCACCTCTTTTTAGACGTTTTTTCTCCGGCGTGCACGAAAGTTTCGTGCTTGTATTTTCATGTTCACTGTCACTTCCCATTTCTCCACTCACAGTAATACACAGTAACCCGAAACACTTACAAAAAGAAACTACACAGTAAATGAATTCAGCTAAACGTACTCGTAATGACTATACGCGAAATACGCATTGTTAAGAGTATCGTTTGTTGAAGACGAAACAATACCGTCTGATGAAATGTCTTTCGTTTGTTCTTAACAATTCCACAGTATTGTAGGGTAATTAGGTCTACTGTTAATTGCTTTTCAATAATATTCGATTAAAGTTCCATTTAGTGCTTTGAGATTCGTTGGCCGCTCTATTTCTGAAACTTAACAATTCGAACTGAGTGAAATATGTCATGCAAAGCAAAGTGATTCGTTATTGCTAGCTTATTTAATTTATTTTCCAGGGCCAGGTTTGAACTAATCGTTTTGTCATGTCGGTAGCTTGGCGCTCTCTCTCCTGCCTGAAATTTGTTGATTGACAAAGACTGCATGGATTCGTAACAGTTTCTAATCATTTTTAAAATATAACAGATGAATTGATTATTTTCCAAACAAATGTGTGTAATGTATATTTGGTAAAAATTCTCGTACATATCACAACCCTGCTGGGCAGAGCGGCTCTGAGGGAATCACACAGTGTTGTCAACACATGATTATTTTTCCGTCAAATCAACACACTAAAACCTGTAAAAAAGAAGTGCCTCCACATTTTCTTGCAAAAATAAAGAAAAAATAAAACTTATTTTAAAACATTGCACTGATTACTTTGTTTATGCCTCGAGCAAACATTTAGAAATCCGCCAAAATCAGAGATCTCTGTATTTTCTTGAAAATAAGAAGACGAAATCAAAATTTATTTTAAACATTATTCTCATACCTAGTTTACGAGACGGAGAAACATTTTAAAATCAGCCGAATCGGCCAAAATGTGAAATGTGTATTATTTTATAACTACATCACATTTTAATGCAACAGTAACGATCAAATTTAAATACGCTCCATTAAATTTCTGGGTGCAGTGACAAACAGTCAGTTTCTACTTCTAATATTTAGGTATTATAATGTCCAGTCATTTTCAGAATGAGCCGACAGACAGATGGCTGGACGGTATACAGCCGAAATATTGGAAGAAGAAGCCGAAACTATGCGAAGCACGCCCAAAATTTAATGGAGCAGTCATTGCGCCACAAAAACGTGAAAATGCACAAATTTAAAAATATTTACTCACCTGTCTTCATTAAAATAATAACAGTTCATCCACATCGTCCTCGGCCTCTTCTGCAGTTGATGTGCTGGATTGTTGTTTCCTCAGTAAGCAGCCATTGTGCCAATTTGCTTCAAAGCGTGCTCTGGTAAGACGTAATCATGACAGCACTTGTTCACACGCCAAAGTCCGGCCCGTACAGTGAGAATTGCGTTAACCATATTGGTTTTAGGTCTATTCATGAGGGAGTTTTTCACTTTGTTGAGCATGTTAATTGCTCTTTCGACTTCAGCATTTGACCAAGGTAAACACCACAAGCATCACTGCAAAATCTGACAGCTCCTGAAATGGATTTTGGGAACTAGTGTGTTTATATGACGCGGTCTCCGTCCAAAGTTCTATTGTATTGTCGACTTTTAGTCCACTGAACAGTTGTTAATTTTGACCACTGAAAGTCAATTTTTATTATTTGTGTGTCAGGTAATTGAAATTCCTGAGCTAGTGGGATTATACTCTCCTTCACCACCCTCAAACAGTGGCCCGGAACTATTAGGCACACTTTTTGCAAAACCTTGACATTATTCGGCAGTCGCCTCCGAAGCTCATCTGCAAAGCACAGCAGAAAATTTTCGCTTCTACTGCGAAAAACGTTTTCGCTTTCTGCATTAATTTTGTTCTTTCATCATATTTGCCAATGAAACCTCTACTTCATAGCCAGGATGAATATCAAGGGATTTGTATTTTCAAACATCTACCGTTAACAAATCCTCCTTATAACCGAGGACAACAATCCACCTCGTAAGACCTTCAAGAAGAACCAAGTCTTGCAGTAGCTTTTAACAGTCTGCTGTTCTTGATTATAGACCTTTTGACATTCTTCTAGAGCTGGTAAAAGAAACAGAAGATAAAACTTATTGATGGCATCAGAGTACATACTATATAATAGTTCAGCAGTGTAGCACTTAGTCTTATGTTCGAGCCACTGACTTAAAATGCGATAACAGTAACTTCGATCGATAGCCATCTTGTGTCTGATTCGTGTATAATTTTAAGGGGTTCGGCTCCATTATTTATTGCTTTAAACAACACCCTATACATGGCTTGTCTACAAGAAGATTAGAAAACCACGAAAAAAGTTTCACAAATTAAGAACTCAAGCTTCCTTGGCAGCATTTGGGCAGCAGAGGACACTGCTAACTGAACTGAATGGCAAACACCAGGGATCAATACAATATTAGGGACTTCACATTTCAGTTTGTGGTAAACCCCATTGTTAATACCCACCATTACTGAGGCATTATCCGTACCAATTCCTCTCATTTGTTTAATGTCTGAACTATAATCTGAAAGTAATGACTTTACTGCAGTAACGATACATTTAGCGTTCCCCTGTTCAACAGTTCCTAAAAAGGTGGAAATATCTCTGCTTTGTCGTTTTGAAAAATATACAATGCACACAGCCAACAGTTTGGTGACAGAAATGTCTGTAGATTCATCTACAAGAAGACAGAAATGTCCATTACCAGCATCATTCTGTAGTTTAAAGTGCTGGAAGAGAATGTTCCAGATCAAAGCACTGCTCCTCGTACGGTTAGCCGTAAAAGAGATGCATGATTAGCACTTTGAAAAAGTTTCTTGGTTAGATCTGAAAGATGATCATCGGACCTAACTGCACAGTGATTAACTACAAACAATGTAAGAGCAGCTTCAGCAGCTGCACGTGCGTACGTATGTGACTGAAATGACAATGTATATTGTCGTGAAGATCAAAAAGGTTCAGATGGTTTTAAATGTTTCTTAATGCACATTTAGGTTGCATTGGAAACATTTACACCGTGCACTACTAGGTTCCCCGGGCAACTGTTACAACCAACCCTTTAACTGTTTATCACTTAACCACTCTTTTCTAAAATGTTGTGCATACCGCTTGACATTCTTTTCAGACATGTTCAGTCAGTCGTAAAACAAACAAAAAGAGCACTAGACACTAGTTGTTAAGCACACAGTAACTCACCACAACATTATAGTCTGTAGCCTGGTACACAGCTGCCCAGTTATGTTCGGTAGCAGTTGGTACTAGCCGAGAGAAATCGTGCCCTAGTGACCTGCAGATGTTCGTTGCCAACAGCGCAGCGTCCAATTAGCCGGTGTTGACTGCATTGTCGTCTTCTTTATTGCTGAGCTGACCTGTCTGTCTTTTGTCGCGCTAAATTCATTGTGATTTTTACGAAAATGAGTGATGATGCGCTTGCTGGCTCATCACGGGGGCTATCCTGTACTCCATTTCAGGAAAGAAAGCGGGTTATCAGGAGCTCATTGAAGCTGAAAACACTGGTTTCTGTTGCCTTCACTGGGTGCTTACAATACATGGAGGTGGAGCTTGTTTTCCCCCGCCCCCAACGCAACCCATCACTCCATAATGTATTGCGCTCACTAATGAGAATTCGCAGCGTTAACTCATAGAGCAAAGCATATTTTTGTTAGTGTGCTGCAGGTGCTAGAGGCACGTATCGTATATTTAAAGCCAGTTCGAATCCTGGTGGTGTAAGGTTTCATAAAAGTCTTAGTAATGGATAAGTCTCATCTCCAAATGAATACGTGGGCTTAATTTAATGTAATTTCATAAATCAGTGCTACGAATGGGCACCAGATTTGAAAATGAATGTATCTATACTGCATAATCATGAAAGTTTGTTACTTTCGTGCGTCACTTCTACCACTGCAAATAATAGGTATAGGGTGCAAAATGTACACATTTGATGACAGCACTGTACGACAATGGTGCAAATTATTACTCCCTGCTATAAGGTAGAAAGTGCGCTTCTGTTATCCTGAGTGCCTGGGTTAAGAAAAGATAGGCACACTGTAATAGTAACGTATATTCGGCTCAAAAACCACACAAATTACTGCACTGTGTGTAATGAAAAATGAACTGTGTTGTCTGAAATGTTTAGTCGTCATTTCATTCCGTTTTGTCAGAAATTGCTCAGAAGTCTTTAACATGCCAAGCCTCTTCTACTCCGCCCAAAAGAATGCTTCCCCAGTAAACCTGGTTGTACCACAGAACAGAAGCGGACAGACAGGGGAATGTATTAAACAAATAATTCTCTTAGTGTCTGTCGGTGATGATTATAAGTTTCATTAATTAGTTTTTGGTACATAAGTGATTTCATAGAACATTCATTGTGTGTCTTTTATTGGCTCGTAATGGATATAATAAAGAGTTTCTCAATTTTTAAATTTTTGTTAATCATTTCTGTAACTTTGATCACTTTTTAAAATAACTAAATACTGAAATTATCGACCGTTATTTCGAAATATCGGTATTTTTACCTCGATAAAATCAATGCTGCATGGTGGTAATATCATAGCAGACGGGCAAGCCAAGAGGCGAAATTCTTTGTTGTTGTTGCATCACTGAAGACTGCAATATCAGCACAGGCAGAGGGAATTATTTTATTTTTTTAATGTCTTACGTTACAATTTCGATTTCACATTGGAGTCAAGTTTTGTTGCATCATTAAAGAATGCAACGTCAGCGGGAGGAACAAATAAGAAGGGAGTTAAATGTTGCCAGACTTTATTTTCGTGTGAGTATCCGAAGTACACACGGCGTATTTCCGACCCCACGCGCCTCATGTTCATTCTTTGGTTTTGTTGCGTTGTTTGTCTGGACTATTTATCAATGCTCAGTTGACTTCACAGCTAATGTGTTCTGAGTTACAACTCAGCATTGAGGATAATTTAATTAAAAGAGACGATGAAAGTGAATTATTGTAGTAAGAAAATGTTCTCAACATAAAGTAATAAGGGGATGAACGCCCGTCGGAAGAAGAGTAGGGGAACGGAGTCCACCCGCGTACTCCTTCCGATATGGCCCTGTGTGTGTTCGATTTGGTATTAAAACATGCCGGAATAAACGGGCCGTACGTGTGCAAACGAGACACTATCATTTGAAAGGGGCATACTACGTCACTTTTTTTTCTTCTTTTTTGTTTTTTACAAAAAGGTGAAGCAAAGGAGTTAAAGTGCTCATTGATTTCTTCAGATAAACCGTGGATTCCTGCATATTACACTATCAATAAATGTTATCAAACTGTGTGAGGAGTATTGATAAACAAATGTGCCGCTTAGTATGCAGTTATTGCGCTGTGGAGGGGTTTGACATATAGACGTGCAGTGTGTGACAGCTCTCCAATTGAAAGTCCGTATTACACGAGCTACTTTCTGGTAAATAAGGACTGCTCTTAAGGGCAAAAACCTTTCGCGCCTGCGTGCATATCAGTAGCCACACACGTCACGTGTGTGTCTGTGACGTTAATGATCTATAGGTTGTACCGAGAGTGGAGTTCTGATTTTCCGAGTATGCTGCGGACTGCATGCAGAGAATCAGGCAACAGTGGTGACGTCTGCTGACGTCGGGAGTTAACCTACTCTGGCCGGGCTCACCCCAATTATAAAAATGGATTTCGTCCTCCCGTGAGTTATTAATCTTTATTGAGTTCTGTGCTTTATTTCTGTGGCACACTGAAAAGTTTGCAGGAGGTCTTGGTAATTTTCCTAGTCGTGTTCTCCTTCATGAGAAGTGAAATATCTGAAAGCAAAAACGTATTTACATTTTCAGATAAAACGCCTACACAATGTGCAAATAAGAATGTAAACATATAAGCGTGTATTTATGAAGAGTATTTCAACTGCGAAAAATTCAGAATTATTTGAAGAGAAAAACAATTTTCAGTGTTATTTGTCGCTTAGCATGAAAACAATATAGAAGGGTTAAAGTAAAATGGAACTTTTTACTGCGATCTGGATATTGTTTGAGGTATTTACAACTAGATAGTTTCTAGAGACAGGAATGTATACTACACTCCTGGAAATTGAAATAAGAACACCGTGAATTCATTGTCCCAGGAAGGGGAAACTTTATTGACACATTCCTGGGGTCAGATACATCACATGATCACACTGACAGAACCACAGGCACATAGACACAGGCAACAGAGCATGCACAGTGTCGGCAATAGTACAATGTATATCCACCTTTCGCAGCAATGCAGGCTGCTATTCTCCCATGGAGACGATCGTAGAGATGCTGGGTGTAGTCCTGTGGAACGGCTTGCCATGCCATTTCCACCTGGCGCCTCAGTTGGACCAGCGTTCGTGCTGGACGTGCAGACCGCGTGTGACGACGCTTCATCCAGTCCCAAGCATGCTCAATGGGGGACAGATCCGGAGATCTTGCTGGAGGCGGGCTGCACGATGTTGGGGCGTGAGCGGAAGATGGCCTAACGGTGTGCGGGACCGTAGCCCAGCTTCATGGAGACGGTTGCGAATGGTCCTCGCCGATACCCCAGGAGCAACAGTGTCCCTAATTTGCTGGGAAGTGGCGGTGCGGTCCCCTACGGCACTGCGTAGGATCCTACGGTCTTGGCGCGCATCCGTGCGTCGCTGCGGTCCGGTCCCAGGTCGACGGGCACGTGCACGTTCCGCCGACCACTGGCGACAACATCGATGTACTGTGGAGACCTCACGCCCCACGTGTTGAGCAATTCGGCGGTACGTCCACCCGGCCTCCCGCATGCCCACTATACACCCTCGCTCAAAGTCCGTCAACTGCACATACGGTTCACGTCCACGCTGTCGCGGCATGCTACCAGTGTTAAAGACTGCGATGGAGCTCCGTATGCCACGGCAAACTGGCTGACACTGACGGTGGCGGTGCACAAATGCTGCGCAGCTAGCGCCATTCGACGGCCAACACCGCGGTTCCTGGAGTGTCCGCTGTGCCGTGCGTGTGATCATTGCTTGTACAGCCCTCTCGCAGTGTCCGGAGCAAGTATGGTGGGTCTGACACACCGGTGTCAATGTGTTCTTTTTTCCATTTCCAGGAGTGTATTTTGAAATGTTTGGACGACACTTCTCTTGCTTTCAATTCTCAGGAGATACAGAATTTACCACACCCTTTGACGAGAACATCCACTATGAATTTTACTTTGGTCATTAACAAACACTATTATCAATGCTTGTTCCTAAATGTTGGTACTATGCTTCGATTTTTTTTCGTAAAAAGATAACCCCTCATAAACTCGCTTTGATCGTTCAGGTGCCAAACTGCACGGCAGACAGTTCTCACAACACACGCGGTTTTGACGCTGACGTGTAAATGAAAATGACGACTCAAGACGGGTGAGACTCAATTAATACAGGAATGAAACGTCAGCGGCGGCACAGTAGACGCACTTGTCGCTAGTGATCAGTTGAGATGAGGGGCTTCAGGATACTGGGATGTACGCCATTCTCCCTGTATGGTTTCAGCCGCATTAGATTCAGTGGAGTGGGGTTACATCACTGAGTTTGTCTCATACGTATCTGATATTCTGGAGCAAAAAGCCCGTGTCTGAACTGTATTCTTGAGACATAAAAATTAACATGTCTCTTATAGAGGCCTAAGCTAGGGCAAGGGCACCTTGTACCGTGCCGTGTTTAAAAATGAGAATGTAGTGGTGAGGCTTTTGTTAAGTCAGTGTACATATTTTAGATCCCACAAACATACTGGTCCTCGATTGTTCTAGGGAAATTGTTAATAATCTCGTCGTTGGGTGTCCTAATACCAGAACGTTATCATAATCATCACTACTAAGGACAGAGGAAATTTCTGGGAAAGCCTCAGATTTAACATTTCATATTGTCCGTCCAACACTGTGATAAGAAAGATTGACAGAGGGCGATACTTCTGAAGATAATCGCATTGTCAGTTATGGATACCTGGTCACACGAAATTTTTTATTAAATTATTGAATAGTGAAAACTTGTCAGATGGAATACGGCTATTGTTATAGAACGTCATAGCTTTATTAAAAGGATGTCTGAGGTACTCTGGGGCTTGAGGATGTTACAGAAGGTTACTCGAAAGTTGTGTACTGTGTCAGTGTGCTAACGGATTACGCTGTGTCATCTAACGTAATCTATACCAGATATGACGTTTTCCTGCACTGAAAATATCCTTGGAGGACAACAGTCTGATTTTCGATCAAATAGTGGCTCTCGGGGTCAGCTGTTAGTCATCAGGTAAATTATGGAAATCTTTTTATGAATATGATAGGAGACTCCATTTCTTATCTGCTGATAGTGTTAAGTGGTAACCATTGTATGCTGTGCTAAAATAATTGAGCATCTGTACCCTTGAAGGGTACAAAGGCCAAACCATAGAAGAATGATAACAAAGAGATGATGGGTCTGGGTGATGACCAGTGCTGTAGCAAAAGACACACAGACACAGCCTGCATTGTTGCCAGATATCCCACAAGGTCAAAGGTCGCCACCTACCACTCTCTCTCCATCCTCCCCCTCTCTTCTAGGCAATGTGGGTGAGACAAAAATTGCACAAAAGTCAAAATGAGGAATGGGTGTTATGCTATTGGCTGGCAGTGTAAGGACAGCCTGCATAGCTGCAAGATTTCCAGAATCCTTATCACTATAATGTATTACGTAATTACATGAATTTATGATCCTTATCACTATAATTTATAATCGAATTATAATAATGTATGACCCAAAAATGACCAAAGGTCACCAAGACACCGGATATGTAAAGTATTCTAGTATCACACCCTTTCACAATATCCTTCCACCCAGGCACGACCATGCTATATCAAGCAACTCCACCCCCTGGTGACAATCACCACCGTCACGTGCAGAGGTTGCTGACTTATGTCAGCTGGTTCACATCCAGATGTGTATAGTGAGGCGGCATTTTCTTTGTTCAACATCCTCCTGCAAGATGGCAGCACAATACATTGACACTTCAGGAGTAAACACAGTTCACATAGAAAAAAAATATATATATATATATATATATATATATATATATATATATATATATATATATATATATATATATAACACACTTTTTTATCTTGAGTGGACTATATCTAAAAATTTGTCATTCTCTCATACTGTAAACAGTTACAAGATCGCTGCTATTTATCATGTTAGGGAATGGATCTCAATTTGATACAATCAGATGGTAAGAGCCCTTTATCAGGAAAGTTGTATAAACAACTGGAGTGATAAACTAAATGTTCTTTTATTATGGAAACAAATAATGGTATTTAGGAAGCGAATGTCTGCAGCAGAGAGAGTAGTTTTTTATCCATTTTGTCACTCTGACAGCTATCATATTTTTTATCAGACCACGGAACAAATTCTCACTAGTTAATGAATTGTAGCTTAGAGTCTCTAGATGACATGTGCATTGTGACAGTTTTCCTGTTGTGGGGATAAGCCTGACAGTTGTTTGGACATCCAGGTGTAGAATTTTTGGGGTGGTTTCTCATCTCTGCATTGTAAGTGGTATTACATTATCTCACATTGCTACAGTAATCAAACCATTCTTGTCAACCAGTGCACTTTAAGCTGTAAGTTAGACGAGCGGTAGTACAATGCGATCTGCACATGTTTCGTTGGAACTTAAAATGCGATTTCTTGGGAGAAAGACGACACAGATCCTGCAAAGCAGAGTTAGGTAAATTGCGAAAACATTTGAAGAGTATGGTGTGGAGTGCATCACAAGCACCACCAACTGGTTCAAACACAAACAGTATTTAAGAAAATCATGGCTGGCACTAAAAACAGTTATTTTATGAAGCAACCTTTTACGACAGATCCATTAACGTATACTTTTTTCGTATTATTCATATACACCGAAAAATGCAACCGATCAGCAGAATAGTATTCTGTGATGTCGATGTGTTTCTTTTCAGGTTAATGTGGAGTAATATTCTATGCACTTTGCCATCATGTTACACTGTGGAACATAATTTTTGTTGTGTGAAATTTTTGATGTTTCTGAACTACTTTTTTAAGTTGATTTCAAATCTGTTATTACCTTTTTCTATCATTTACAGTTTATTCCCAAAACAGGTAAACTCATTTTCCATTTAAATCTCGAAAACGTTTTTATTCCGTTGTGTGATGGCATCATTTCTTCTCTGTCTGCATGTAAGTCAAGTATGAAGCACTGCCAGAAGCAGTAGCAACCTTCAGCTGGGCAGAAGAAGTGTAACAGTACGTATATCTCAGTTCTTTTTGTTATAAAAGTATGGTTATTACTAGCAAAACCCACCAATTTGTGTGCACATGTCACAGTGCTCCAGTGCTGTGCAAGGCAGCAACTAACATTGTAAAGCTTCCATGCACGAGTTAGAGAACTAGTGGATGTGTATTTTACAGATGCACAGACCTATTGTGACTGATTAATGCCGGCCGCGGTGGCCGTGCGGTTCTGGCGCTGCAGTCCGGAGCCGCAAGGCTGCTACGGTCGTAGGTTCGAATCCTGCCTCGGGCATGGGTGTGTTTGATGTCCTTAGGTTAGTTAGGTTTAAGTAGTTCTAAGTTCTAGGGGACTTATGACCTAAGATGTTGAGTCCCATAGTGCTCAGAGCCATTTGAACCATTTTTGAACTGATTAATGACGTTAAGACATTCTCTTATTTCATGTGTTTGTACATAGATTTAGTTGTTCATGTTACAGACCCTGATCTGGTGCTGCTAGTGTCGTAACAATCTGTTGAATTTAGAGACGTATGAGAGAGGTGGCCGGTGACCTGTATTCCATAAAATGCACACTATGTAATTTAGGTGGCCACTGTGCCCTGGAGTGTCCTCAATATGCAATGCCGGGAGCAGCGTGCATAATATATAGAACACAAGGCTACCTGGTGAGCAGCTGCCGTGAGCACATGTGGCTCGCTCTGCGGAGAAGAAATAACGCCTATAGGGAATCCGAGATACTGGTAAACTGGCTGTATAATTGATAAACTGGAGTTGCGACGGCATGCATAAGCCAAACATGCCACAATTACACCACGTACAGCAAAAGTATGCCGTAATTAAGCCACAATTACGCCACACACACCTCAATTACGCCAATAATACACCACTATTAGACTGCACTTACCCTGAATACACACGACAGGTGTGTTGAAGACATGCCACAGTAAGACGTTTCAACAGTAAAAATTAATGAAGACGCAGTATAATCTGCGAAGGTGATAGACAAGGGTTGTCAAATTGGGAAATCGGTAATCTGACAATCTGGTAGGGGTTCCAATCAAAAACTGATAAAACAGCCTGAAAAATTGGTAAATTCGTAGGACACCAAATCTGGAAATTGGTAAAGCTGGAAGGATGGGCCAAAAACTCGAACACTTTATGCAAATATGTACCTGCCTCTGTGTAAGTGCATCGATTCCGGCAGCAAAAGATGTGTGCAATGTAAATGATGAGATGCCTGAGATTAACTACACTCCTGGAAATTGAAATAAGAACACCGTGAATTCATTGTCCCAGGAAGGGGAAACTTTATTGACACATTCCTGGGGTCAGATACATCACATGATCACACTGACAGAACCACAGGCACATAGACACAGGCAACAGAGCATGCACAATGTCTGCACTAGTACAGTGTATATCCACCTTTCGCAGCAATGCAGGCTGCTATTCTCCCATGGAGACGATCGTAGAGATGCTGGATGTAGTCCTGTGGAACGGCTTGCCATGCCATTTCCACCTGGCGCCTCAGTTGGACCAGCGTTCGTGCTGGACGTGCAGACCGCGTGAGACGACGCTTCATCCAGTCCCAAACATGCTCAATGGGAGACAGATCCGGAGATCTTGCTGGCCAGGGTAGTTGACTTGCACCTTCTAGAGCACGTTGGGTGGCACGGGATACATGCAGACGTGCATTGTCCTGTTGGAACAGCAAGTTCCCTTGCCGGTCTAGGAATGGTAGAACGATGGGTTCGATGACGGTTTGGATGTACCGTGCACTATTCAGTGTCCCCTCGACGATCACCAGTGGTGTACGGCCAGTGTAGGAGATCACTCCCCACACCATGATGCCGGGTGTTGGCCCTGTGTGCCTCGGTCGTATGCAGTCCTGATTGTGGCGCTCACCTGCACGGCGCCAAACACGCATACGACCATCATTGGCACCAAGGCAGAAGCGACTCTCATCGCTGAAGACGACACGTCTCCATTCGTCCCTCCATTCACGCCTGTCGCGACACCACTGGAGGCGGGCTGCACGATGTTGGGGCGTGAGCGGAAGACGGCCTAACGGTGTGCGAGACCGTAGCCCAGCTTCATGGAGACGGTTGCGAATGGTCCTCGCCGATACCCCAGGAGCAACAGTGTTCCTAACTTGCTGGGAAGTGGCGGTGCGGTCCCCTACGGCACTGCGTAGGATCCTACGGTCTTGGCGTGCATCCGTGCGTCGCTGCGGTCCGGTCCCAGGTCGACGGGCACGTGCACCTTCCGCCGACCACTGGCGACAACATCGATGTACTGTGGAGACCTCACGCCCCACGTGTTGAGCAATTCGGCGGTACGTCCACCCGGCCTCCCGCATGCCCACTATACGCCCTCGCTCAAAGTCCGTCAACTGCACATACGGTTCACGTCCACGCTGTCGCGGCATGCTACCAGTGTTAAAGACTGCGATGGAGCTCCATATGCCACGGCAAACTGTCTGACACTGACGGCGGCGGTGCACAAATGCTGCGCAGCTAGCGCCATTCGACGGCCAACACCGCGGTTCCTGGTGTGTCCGCTGTGCCGTGCGTGTGATCATTGCTTGTACAGCCCTCTCGCAGTGTCCGGAGCAAGTATGGTGGGTCTGACACACCGGTGTCAATGTGTTCTTTTTTCCATTTCCAGAAGTGTATGTGTTTTCTCCCAGCAGCACTCAAGCAAGAGCTTATCACAGTATAGTCTGTATCCAAACGACCTGAATTATTTACTTGCCATGCACAGTTGCTCTCAGCCAATAGCTGTTGGTCTCCCCTGCTCTCTGGCAACTGCTCTCCACTGTGAGTCTGTGCTCTGTAGTGAGAGGTAGGGTAAGGGTATTTATTATAAGACATTATTTCTTTTTGTAATTGTTCCAATTACCTGAGTTTTCGTCATTTGCTGTAGTGAGAAGCAGAGTTAATAAAATTGTGTTCTGAGATACTTCGTGGCATTAGTATGTGTGACATCACAGTGTATTTGACAAAATGGTGGTAAATATTAACTTAAGATAGTTTCGTATTACACTATGTGTGAATTGTACAAAAATGTTAGTCCTCTATGTGAATTGCATGTGTGTGTGTGTGTGTGTGTGTGTGTGTGTGAGAGAGAGAGAGAGAGAGAGAGAGAGAGAGAGAGTGAGTGTGTGTAACTGATCCCAAAATGTTTTGCATCTACCTGCCAGAGGCATAGTGAGGGGGGGGGGGGGGGGACAAGCAGATCTACTACGCCCCAGGTGTCACTCACAGAAAGGCGTCAAATTGTCTTCAAGAGAAACAAGATTATAGATATTATAATTAGAGTAAATTTTGTATATTATGTTACTATAAATGTTTCTGGAAGGGGCAGAGCTGCCAATGAAATGTCATGCATGGGCGCAGTCACGTTCGTTATGCCACTGCTAGCAGCAAAATTCTGAGCATTTTCTATAAGTGCTCCAGAAATATCGAGACTGTGAAATGTATCTACGCTAAGTATTTGTGTGTGACAAATATGCATTAGCAGTCGTGTATGTTAAAGTGTTTTTTCAAATCATATGTTCATTAGTCAGTACATGCATTTCTACTGAGTTGGTGATTTCTAAAAAGCTTTAACTGGGTAGTTTTGCAGGCCACGTCTTGTCAGGACGAAAATCCTGTGTATTGCCATCTGTGTAAACCAACACCTATGTGACTATCCAAGTGTTACATCAATGTAGGAGGAGAAATGTATTCTTTTTACCACAAGGCCATCAAGCATTGTTATTTCGTAAGTCTTAAGAAAAAATTATTTAATGAGAGCATTGAGACACTGCTGTATCAAATCATGCATCACGTGGCTGATCTGTTTTTGTATACTAAGCGCCGATTTACAGTATCCTACACATACAAGGAAGAAGATACAGAACTAATGCAGTGCAGTGCAAGTACTCTTATCAAGTGTTACCAGTTATAATAATGATGGAATAGGTAAAAATTTAAGCATAAAAAATTTACAGGCGTTGGCTCCTCTACAAAGAAAGACAAATTTTTACTTTTCCCCAGAGTTGATATCTTGTCTATAAGCTTTAGAAACCATGACCACTGTTCGTCTTTTACATCCTTGCATACCAATTCGATACTTGCAGCAAGAAAGTTGGCATATATTTGCAACATGATTCACGTTGTCTTGTGACACCCCAACCAAACGAATAGGGTACACGTTGTCGACGTCATGATCATCTCGCCCCAACTGAGCTGCCCACTATAGACATCCCTCGAATTGTGTAAGATGAAAAAGGTCGCTGCGCGCACACACAGAGATGTCACTAGAACTGACAATGAATGTCAGATACCAAGTGTGGCTGGCAATCGTCTTTACGCAGTGCGCTCTTGTTTCAATTTAGCGATGTGCAAATCACATAAACTATAAGTATGGAGGCATTGATTCGAGAACTGGAATCTATTGGTTGGACAGGAAAGCCTTCAATAAGCATGCGAAGTGCAGAATAGTAGTTTGTAGTATGCTTTTGTGATGGTCCTCCATCACAATCCACACAAAACACGAAGAATCTGCTACATGTATGCAGAAATAACTAGCGTTTCAGTTTGATAGTTGTTTGAACATGTGTGGGGGTAAATATTGGACTGGTTTACCATCCCCACAGTAAAATAGGCTTCCATCTTCTTTTCTCATGAAACTGTACACCTCATCTATTAATACTAGTGTCCCAGACTGACGACAAATCCTGTATTTTGCACATAATACATGACTAAAATCCGAAAGGTAGTCTGCAGGTGACAAATAATTATAAATGCTATCGAATGTGATGGGTAATCAAGGGTATTTTTTACAGATGCATGTTGAAATTAGCAGTGTGTGGCGGAACTGTAGCACATTTACCAATATAAAGTTATCTGTCGTAGCATTAGAGTACTAAGCCAACTCATCGAAAAGCGATGTCATGCTCATATGACTAGCCTATAAGGTTAATGCATTAAATCTGCTCCACTTATTGATCCTTTAGGTATCTATATGCTTGCTATCAAGACAGTCAATATAGCTATTTTTTGCATTCTCAGATACTGTCGTGGAGACAATGACTCTTAATAAACTTTGTCCTTATTCTTAAACTAGCAAAGAAAACCGTTGGGAAGGTGGTGCTTTTGCCTGTCACAGTATTTGCATGCAGCCATATGTTGGAGTACTGGTCGAAAATATCGAAATCGAGACCGTTTTACTGCACTAATATTTGTTACGCTCCATTAACATTTGGATCTTCTTAAAAGAGGATGATTACAATGCATCTAAATGTGAAGGACTAGATGCTGTATACCTAGTCCTATACATGGAAGTAGCATTTTAACAAGTGAATGGACGCCTAATAGTTTACGCCAAAAAAGAGTCTTATATCTGGGAACAGAATGGACCACGTCTATGACCCTATGAAAAAACTGTACTCTGTTCCAGTCACTTACACTAACCTTCAGTTAATGAATAATTTATGGAACAGCTGCTGTATGGGGTTTAATAGTATCCTGCAGTTTGTTTACTGGGATAATAACCCCATAAGCATGGTTAACATGTTATGTGTGCCGAAAGGAAAACTGAAAATGGAAGATATCGAAGTCAAGAAAAGAAAAGAAAAATCAGTGTCTGTGGTGTAGACAACTGTCATAAAGGAAGAAGATATAAACTGGAATTAAAAAAAGAAGAAGCTATCGCAAAAAATGTGCAAACAAGGTTTGCATATTGCTTTAAAGACAGGAAAATATTAGTATTTACTGTAAAGAGCAATAGTACATAGCCATATGTTGGAGCACTGGTCGAAAACGGTCATAATAGAAACCACTTACTGCATTAATGGATACATGCAAAATCTGTTTATAAAGCCCTGTTCACATCTGGATTTGCTTTAAAAAAAGAATTGTTACATTACATCTAAATGTGGCAGACTAAATGCTGTAAGCCTAGCATATGACAACATTTGCAGAGTTTAAAGCTGATAAATAAATAAATAAAGCTGATAGGGTAACAGCTTTTAACGGTAATTCATTTGCAAAAATGATTAATTAACTTCTACATGGCTATACAACGCTAGATGCAGCAAGCTGCTGCTGTATTCCAATGGAGGTTCTCTCAGTATATGGTAAAATGGTAATCATTTTAATATGTGATCTGACGTACACATCTCATCTCGAAAGTGTGCTCTTTTTTCTTGCTTCCAGGCCCTGCACTCGCAGGCCCATGCATACACAGTGTGTTGATTGTGAATGCTGATGGCTGTCTACACTCCAAGCCTCACTTCCATGTGCAATCCTGCATACGTTTCATGAATGCATGTGCAAATGTTGTGACATGACTTCAGTTCTAAAAATTGGGTGAATACCCTTCAGTGACAGGCTGGGTCATGCAAAAAGTATGACTCCATTATGATATTTCATATTACAAACACAGCCTGCTGACCAGCTTTTCACAAATGCATCACTTCAGGAACCTGTTCACACCACAGCATTTGCAAGAGCCTTCTCACAGAGTATTGAGTTCCGTGCATGGGATCTCGGGTGTAGACGACCTTCAGCGTTCATACTGAACAAATTGTGCTTACACGGGGCTGGTGGTGCAGCGCATGGAGCCTAGGAAGAAGAACAACATATTTTAGTACACTGATGCTCATAGTTTATGTGAGATGTATATTGCTAAATTGGAATGAGAGCCCACTGCATCAAGATGCACAGCAGCCATTCACTGTCAAGGCTAGTGACATCTGTGTGTATGTGGTACCACTGGTGAGTTGAGAGACAGGCGGAGGATGCACCACCTCACAAAATACATTGAATATAGAGCTGATGCTGTATGTTCTCTATGTTAATTTATAGGTATGCATTAAGATGTGGTGCTGATGCATATGTGGATGCAGGGCCACATTATCCAGTATTCTGGGGGGAAAATTATTTTTTTCCCTACCCATCTGGAGGGCCACCTATGGGCAGCTCAGCTGGTAGTTATGGTGGGCGAGGTGATCTTAATGTTGAAAATGCATATCCTATGCATTTAGTGGGGGAGTCAACTGACAGTCGAATTATGTTGCAGATACATGGAGCTTTTATGTTGAGGGTATCGCTTTACTGTGCAAGGATGCGAAAGATTGGCAGTGGTCATGCTTCATAGTACTTACAGACAACACATTTCTGCAGATACTCAAAAGAGTACATGTTCCACCACTTTTGACAATGACGACCTGTAGACATGCTAACATCATACTTTTCTGGTACACCTGCACACCAGTAGCATATATCTTCTCCCATAGGATAAATACTGTAGTTGTAAATCGAAGATTGACACATAAAAATAGATAAACCAAATGCTGCAGGACATGATGCAACATTGTCCTTTAATAATTAATGCTATATACAGATAGATAATAGTTTGCATTTGGTAAAGACCTACAAAATAACAATACTTCACGGTCTTGTGGTAAAGAGAATATATTTCTCCTATTGCGTTACCATAACACTTGCATAGTCTCATAGGTGCTGGTTTACATAGGTGACAGTACATAGAATGTTCTTCCTAGCAAACTGCTTTTCAGCGATTACCAACTCTGTAGAAATCCTTGTGCTGCCTAACAAACATGTGAATCGAAAAATACTCTAACATACACAATCGCTAACGCACATCTGATGCACCCAGACACTTGATATAGATATGTTACACAGTCTAGATAATTGTGGAGTGCTACAGAAAATACCCAGAACTTTGCTGCTAGATACAAGAGCCGTCAGTTATGGTAACATGGGCTACCGTTTTAGGCTCAGTTACACATGCACACATTCACCTAGAAGACTAATATTTTTGTACATTTCACAAACACCATATCGCCAAAGTACCTCATATTAATACTTACCACCATTCTGTGGAATACGCTATGATGTCACACACACTGCAGTCTCAAAGTATCTCACCTCACCATTTTTTAAACTCTACTTCTCACTATAGTAAACGATAAAAACAAGTAAATCGAAGAATACAAAAAATTAATATAAAAAATTAATTTCTTACAACAGATACCCACACAACAATCCTCTCACTACAGAACTCAGGCTATAATGGACAGCAAAATGCCTAAGAGCAGTAGAGCCCTACAGCTATTGACTGAGAGCAAAAGTGCATGATTGATGAATGATTTAGATCGTTAAGATACTTTTGAGTACATACTACACTGTATTGTGGTTAGCTCTTGCATGAGTGCTGCAGGATGATGACCTACGCTTAACGTCAGGAAGATAATTATTTATATTGCATGCATCTTTTTCTGAAAGAATGGATGCATTTACGCACTAGGAAAATACTCATCCACATAAAGTGTTCAGTTTTAAGGCGTATCTTTCAATTTTACCAATTTACTGATTTGATGTCCTACCAGTTTCGTTAAGGCTTTCGTGGCCATTTGTTGACAAACTGCCTATTGCCTTCTGACTCGGGTTCTTCGGCCGACGTTTCGCCAGCAGGAGTGGCTGGCATTGTCAAAGCTTCGCCCTCCATTGCTAGTGGTGCAGTCGAGCTCGCAGCCGCAGATTATATGTACCTAGCGCCCCTACGTCCAAGGGCTTTTCTGTGGCCATTTCCGGTCCAGTTCTCCTCTTGCTACCTGCAATGGTCGATCACCGTAGCGCAGGAATCGAGGATAAGTTCACCTTGAGGCATTCTTCTTTCTTTTGAAGCTATTCTCATACTTTTGTATTTCTATAGCATCTGTAAACAGGCGGGTGTGATAGCTCTTCTCTACAGCCAGAACTTTCGTGTCAGCGAACTATAATATCTGATCAGCCTAGCATAGAGCGTGCTCTGTCAAGGCCGATTCATCTACCTGTCTCAACCTTCAATTCCGCTTGTGTTCTGTGATCGTGGTGTTGACTGATCGTTCAGTCTTTCCAACATACACTTTCCGGCGTTTGCATGGTCTGCGGTATATTCCAGACATTACAAGTGGGTCCCTTTTCTCCTTTGCCGATCTGAGACACTATTTGATCTTTGTTTTTCGCTCATAAACTGTCCTTACGCAGTGTTTGCGCAATATACTGCCGATTCTGTCCGTCACTCTGGGAATGTATGGCAGAAAGACCATACCTGAGATTTCTTTTTCCAATGTGCCACTGTGCCGAATTTTTGACTCTATTAAACTTCTTATATAACTGATGGAGTACCCATTGTTCCTCAGGTCGCTTTCCAGGTGTTGCATCTTGCGTCTGAGGTGCGGAGGCCTACATATTCGTTTTGTCGCATTACGAGCGTATTAATCATGACTTTCTGGCTCGGGTGGTGATTTTACAGTTTTTGCAGGTATCGTTCCGTGGGAGTCGGTTTTCGATACACGCTGTGTCCTAGGTTTTCACCATCCCTTGTGACCACCATATCTAGAAAGGATAGCCGTTTGTCCATTTCTACTTCCATGGTAAATTTTATGTGGGCAAGGAGGCTGTCCAAATTTCTCAGGAAGTCACTGAGTCGTTCCTTACCATGGCTCCACACAAAAAAGATATCATCGACGTATCTGTACCAGACATAAAGTTTACAAGGTGCCAAGTCCAGTGACTGTGCTTCCAAATACCCGTGGAGAAGTTGAGCAACACTGGACTAAGAGGACTACCCATGGTGACGCCTTCCAGCTGTTCGTAGAAGTTGCCATTCCACGTGAAGTAGCTCACGGTGACACATGTATGACAAAGCACGGTGATGTCTTACAGGAAAATGGAACCTATATGCTACAGAGAGTCACTGACTGGCAATTTGGTAAATAAAGAAACAACATCAAACCTGACTAGGATGTCGTTTGGTCCAAGTCTTAGTTTCTTCAGTTCCTCAATGAAATGTCCTGAGTCCTTTACATATGTGTAAGGCTTCCCCACGTGCGGCTGGAGCAGAGAGGCCAAGTTTTTTGCCAGTTTATACGTCGGTGAGCCAGAAGCGCTACAATCGGTTTTAATGGAACATTATTCTAATCAATTAACCAAAATGACAGTCACAATCGCATTATTTATTTTGCCGCCAACCGGTTTCAACACGCGATGGGGTCATCTTCAGGGCAATTTACACTGTAAACTTATAATACTAGTAACTAATCACGTACGTAATCTACAAGCAATTAGTCAAGATTACATAAATAAACAGATTTCTATGCCCATTTGGTCGCTCGGTTTTCTTATGGATCTTTGGTAATCCATACAGTCGAGGTGATAATGTTTCTGTGTTGCGCAGGTTCCTCTGTATGTACGCCAAGAGAGAAGAAGCCTTGATTGACCGATTCATGTTCCGTGTGATCTGCTGCGTCAGATCTGAGCTTATTTTTCGGAACGTCGTCGGATCTATTAGGGCCCGGATCTTCTGATCATAATCTTAGGTCTTCATTACGACAATCGCTTTTCCGTTATCGGCAGGCAGTACCAATACATTGTCGGCGTTAAGACTCTTAATAGCTTGTACTTCTTGTTTCTTCAGGCTGCAAGCTGGTGGTTTTGTTCGGCGCAGTTTCCTGAATGTTTCAGAGCGTATCTCCTCAGCTTTTTCACAAGGTAGGGTCCGAATGGGCACTTCGTTGTTAGCAATGATATCCTCCATGGGATGATAGCGACATTCCCTACTTTTTGAGTGACAGACTGTTCCTCTTTGGTCAGCAGTCGTTTACAGAGGTTGACCACTGTGCGTGTCATATCGGGAATCGCCTTGTCAATCTGCTTCCGGCATCTTCCAAATTTCTCCTGCTGTCGATCGAGTTCGTTCTACACGTTCCTGTGAGTAATGCTATCGACCATGTCACAGCCGTCTCGATTCGGGAATGTACCGCATACCTTGTACATGCGGAAAAGTGTTTGTTGGAATGACTGGGTGATCAATCAACACCACGATCACAGAACACAAGCAGAATTGCAGGTTGGGGCAGGTGGAGATATCGGCCGTGGCAGAGCTTGCGCTGTGTGAGGCTGACCACATAGTAAAATTCGTCGACACGAAAGTTCTGGCTGCAGAGAAGAGCTATCACACCCGCTTGTTCACAGGAGCTATAGAAATACACAAACACGAGAATAGCTTCAACAAGAAAGAAGAAAGCCTCAAGATTAAAAGATCCTGGTTTCTTGCACTGTAGCAAAGGGAGAACCACACCAGAAATGACCATGGAAAAGCCCGCGGTCTTTGGCCCTCTAGGTACGTGTTAAACTGTGGCCACGGGCTCGGCTCCAGTCCACCACCAGGAATGAGGGTGAAGTTTTGACAATGCCAACCATTCGTGCTGGCGAAACGTCTGAAAAATCATCAAACAAATGACGGCCCGACAATCCGAGACGGAAGCCAACAGACAGTTTCTCTCAGCAATTTACAATTTTACTGCCACTTTTACCAATTTACCGCCGACCGTTGTGACCGAGCGGTTCTAGTCGCTGCAGTCTGGAACCGCGCGACCGCTACGGTCGCAGGTTCGAATCCTGCCTCGGCCATGGATGTGTGTGATGTCCTTAGGTTAGTTACGTTGTAGTAGTTCTAAGTTATAGGGGACTGATGACCTCAGATGTTAAGTCGCATAGTGATCAGAGCCATTTGAACCAATTTACCAGATTTAACTTCTAACCAAATTGTCAGTTAATCAATTTTCGGATTTGGGGTCTCTCATTTAACGTTTTCACAGACTATCGGACTATACTATGACTTAATTGTTTTATATTGTCGAAGTATCTTTCTGTGGTATACCTACGACATATCTATGGTGTATGTGAAGTGTATGCATGGCATGCGTACAGCATATGTACAGTGAAAACATGGTGTATTAGTGGCGTAATTGAGAAAAGCTTGGTGCATTTGTGGCATCATTATGAAATACTTGTGGCGTATGTGGCATAATTGTGTCATATGTGGCGAATGCACGCCATTGCGAGCCAATTTACAAATTATAAAGCCATTATCAATTTCATACCAGATGCCTATTTCCAACCAATTTGCAGATTCGGTCTCCTATCAATTTGCTTTGAATTTAATTGATGAAAGGAGAAAATATAAAAATGCAGTAAATGGAGCAGGCAAAAAGGAATACAAACGTCTCAAAAATGAGATCGACAGGAAGTGCAAAATGGCTAAGCAGGCATGGCTAGAGGACAAATGTAAGGATGTGGAAGCTTATCTCACTAAGGGTAAGATAGATACAGCCCACAGGAAAATTAAAGAGACCTTTGGAGAAAAGAGAGCCACTTGTATGAATATCAAGAGCTCAGATGGAAACCCATTTCTAAGCAAAGAGGGGAAAGCAGAAAGGTGGAAGGAGTATATAGAGGGCCTAGTCAAGGGCGATGTACTTGAGGACAATATTATGGAAATGGAAGAGGATGTAGATGAAGATGAAATGGGAGATACAATACTGCGTGAAGAGTTTGACAGAGCACTGAAAAACCTGAGTCGAAACAAGGCCCCCGGAGTAGACAACATTCCATTAGAACTACTGACAGCCTTGGGTGAGCCAGTCCTAACAAAACTCTACCATCTGGTGAGCAAGATGTACGAGACAGGTGAGATACCCTCAGACTTCAAGAAGAATATAATAATTCCAATCCCAAAGATAGCAGGTGTTGACAGATGTGAAAATTACCGAACCATCAGTTTAATAAGTCACAGCTGCGAAATACTAACACGAATTATTTAGAGACGAATGGAAAAACTGGTAGAAGCCGACCTCGGGGAAGATCAGTTTGGATTCCGTAGAAATGTTAGAACACGTGAGGCAATACTGACTTATCTTAGAAGAAAGATTAAGGAAAGGCAAACCTACGTTTCTAGCATTTGTAGACTTAGAGAAAGCTTTTGACAATGTTGACTGGAATACTCTCTTTCAAATTCTGAAGGTGGCAGGGGTAAAATACAGGGAGCGAAAGGCTATTTACAATTTGTACAGAAACCAGATGGCAGTTATAAGAGTCGAGGGGCATGAAAGGGAAGCAGTGGTTGGGAAGGGAGTGAGACAGGGTTGTAGCCTCTCCCAGATGTTATTCAATCTGTATATTGAGCAAGCAGTAAAGGAAACAAAGGAAAAATTTGGAGTAGGTATTAAAATCCAGGGAGAAGAAATACAAACTTTGAGGTTCGCCGATGACATTGTAATTCTGTCAGAGACAGCTAAGGACTTGGAAGAGCAGTTGAATGGAATGGACAGTGTCTTGAAAGGAGGATATAAGATGAACATCAATAAAAGCAAAACAAGGATAATGGAATGGAGTCGAATTAAGTCGGGTGATGCTGAGGGAATTAGATTAGGAAATGAGACACTTAAAGTAATAAAGGAGTTTTGCTATTTGTGGAGCAAAATAACTGATGATGGTCGAAGTAGAGAGGATATAGTAGACTGGCAATGGCAAGGAAAGCGTTTCTGAAGAAGAGAAATTTGTTGACATCGAGTATAGATTTAAATGTCAGGAAGTCGTTTCTGAAAGTATTTTAATGGAGTTTAGCCATGTATGGAAGCGAAACATGGACAATAAATAGTTTGGACAAGAAGAGAATAGAAGATTTCGACATGCGGTGCTACAGAAGAATGTTGAAGATTAGGTGGGTAGATCACGTAACTAATGAGGAGGTATTGAATAGGATTGGGGAGAAGAGAAGTTTGTGTCACAACTTGACTAGAAGAAGGGATCGGTTGGTAGGACATGTCCTGAGGCATCGAGGGATCACAAATTTAGAATTGGAGGGCAGCGTGGAGGGTAAAAAACGTAGAGGGAGACCAAGAGATGAATACACTAAGCATATTCGGAAGGATGTAGGTTGCAGTAGGTACTGGGAGATGAAGGAGCTTGCACAGGATAGATTAGCATGGAGAGCTGCATCAGACCAGTCTCAGGACTGAAGACCACAACAACAACAACATCATTTTGCTCATTATACAACATAATGCAGCTGACAGTTGGAAACCCTGCTGTTGAAGAAAGTTTAACTACAAGCAATTCGTAATCTGCGCGCGCGCGCGCGCGCGCCTGTGTGTGTGTGTGTGTGTGTGTGTGTGTGTGTGTGTGTGTGTGTGTGTGTGTTGTTATTGATTGATAGAATTAAAAGTAAAAACATTTTTTGCAGAATATCAAAGCCCTACAGCTATTCTTCTTCACATAGCCAGCCACGTTAATTCATGGCAACGGCTTGCCAGGTGGTGTTACATCTTCTGTGCATCTTCTATAATGTGCGAACTGCCTCTGACGTGTACTGGTGGCATCCCAGGGCACTGTGGCCATCCAAATTACGTAGTGTGCATCTTAAGAGATACAGGTCATGGTCCAATTTTCTCGTATTGCCCCTAAATTCAATAGATGGTCGTCGCTCTACCAACGCCAGATCAGGTTCTATAACAACAACAACATCTAAGTGTACACACATTAAATAAGAGAATGTCATAACTTCATTGATTTACCGCAATAGGTTTGTGCAGGTGTAAAATACACTTGCAGTAGTTCTTTAAGTCAAGCACAGAGTGTGTTACAATTTTAGTTGCTGCCCTTTCACTGTGTTGGACAGTTGTGACACGTGCACGGAAATTGGTGGATTTTGCAAATAATAACCATATTGTTATAAGAAAAAGGATTGACAAATACTTACAGTTAGACTACTTCTGTCCGGCTGATTGTTGCTGCTGCCAGGGCCACTTCATACTGGACGTACACACAGACAGCAATGAAATGACTGCAGTAACACAATCGAATAAAAAATTGTTTGAGGTGATGGAGGATCGAAATGCCAGTGCTCTGCGGCACCGACGCAATGACGATGACGCAGAAACATATCACCATTGGGTATAGGGGGTGGGGTGAGGTCGATGGCCTTCATAGGCAGGGACATGATGTCGTCAGAAATCCAGGAATGGATGCCGATTTCATCGAAATATAACAACTATCTAAGCACAGGACGCTGGCATCTGTGATCCTGAGAATGCTGATGTCATCAATTCCAGGAATGCTGGTGCTGATGTCAGCGACCTGGCCCAAAACCAGCAGTCAACTTCTACTCAAAAGGCTGATATCCTTTTCATTATTGTGTCACCTAAGTAATTAACGCAATACAGAGTGTCTGCTGTTAGTTGTACCGTATTCTTCAGAAATACAGCTGAGGCATTTGCTATTCTAAACGACAGGTGCTTTTAACAATCCGAAAGGCATGCTTCACATAATGATTTGCTGTGATTTCCTGTCAAAGGTAAATATGCATTTAAAGGTCAAGTATTGATAAAAATTGCCTAACTCTGACAACAGTTCTCATATTTTTAAAAGGCATTATGATCATCTTTGGCTGTAAAACTACACTGCGTAACAAAATTGATGAATGGAAGGAACAAACGAGATGAGATTGAGAAAGTATGTGATGTTATTTCAGTGATTACAAAATCGAGCCACATTTACAAAACATTGACAATACTAGTCCACTTATCACTACGATTTCAAAATCACTCTGGCTTGGATGCATGCACTGATTCGGTTCAAATGGCTCTGAGCACTATGGGACTCAACTTCTGAGGTCATTAGTCCCCTAGAACTTAGAACTAGTTAAACCTAACTAACCTAAGGACATCACACACATCCATGCCCGAGGCAGGATTCGAACCTGCGACCGTGGCGATCTCGCGGTTCCAGACTGCAGCGCCTAGAACCGCACGGCCACTTCGGTCGGCCACTGATTCGGTTTTGCGAAGGGTGTTACACGCTCTCCTGAGACAAGTTGCCCAACAATTCTTGTAACTGATCCTTTGTATCCTGAATACTGGAACTGGGATGGATTTGACGTTTTAACTGGAGCCACACTTGTCCTATTGAAGACAGATCTCCGGATCTTGTTGGCCACGACAGTACCTCAAGAACACACAGACAGTTCACAGAGACACATTTCATGCGTAAACGAACATTGTCGTGATTGAAAATGGCAACACGATACTGTAACATGAGAGGTAATACTTGAGGATGCTGGATGACTGGTGTGCTGTAGTTCTGTCAGATTTCCCTCAATCACTACTAGCTGTGACCTGAAGTCATACCCGACAGCTCCCCACACCACAATGCCATGGTGCCTCTCCAAAACACTGGAACAATGGGACCTCTCTCCAGGTCACTGTCGTACCCATTGACGATGATCTTCTGGTTTAATACAAAATGGCGTTTAATCGATAGACACAATACAGTGCCATTCATTAGTAGGCTATGCCTCCCAGTCACAGCACCATTCAAAATTCATCAGTTGTAAGTAACCTGTTTATATGTTGGCAGCGCTATTGACTGTATTAATACCGCTGACAGCGCTTTGCGCCCTCAGTAAGAGACTCTGTGGTTGGATGGACTAGCAGTCAGCAGTTAGCGAATGGATGGCTTGTACATGTGTCCATGGAGACTCAGTGTTGGTAGGACATGCATTGTAAAATGAAGATGGGTGTAGTTGGTTATGTTTGGGTCGTGGAATTACTGACGACTACATAATTTTTGGAACTGGATGTCACTTGAATAAGGTACAGTCTGCTAAACACATTGTTTACTCTTCAACAAAATCATTCTTTTACTAACCACATGCCTCCTAGTAGTTGGAGCCTATAGTAGTTAGAATCCTTTTATTTAGCTAGCTGTAGTTGCTGCTTGCTGTAATTGCTGTAGTTCATGTTATGAAGATTTTTTGTGAGGTAAGTGAATTATGAAAAAGTGTAGGTTATTGTTAGGATTTCTTCCAATTCAGGGTTATTCTTTTTAGTTAATTATTTGAAGTCATGTTGTCATTGTAGAGCAGTAAGATTGCGTTGGGATTGTGTCTTGTTGGTAATAAATGAATAGGTTAAGTTTGAGTTGTTATTGTGAGGGAAAATTCCGTAGGTCAGTGTTGAAATGATAAAACTAAGTAACGAGACAGTAGGTTCAGTTTCATTCAGCAGTTCAAGTAAACACAAAGAAGTTTCACAGTTTGTGTGTTGGTACCGGGTGGAGCAGAGGAAACGCATGTTTTCACTATTGAATGACTGGGGCCAGTTTGATAAAAATAATAAAAACAAGCATTAAGTGATAGTTTTTAATGCAGTTTTGAAATATACATACTTTAATTAGGTTCGAAAAATAATATCTTGGCGACAACGTCCTTCTTGCTGGATACAAATTTGCATCCTCTCCCGAAAGTTATGCATGGCTATCTCCAACATTTCATTCAGCACAGCTTCAACTTCCTGATGAATGGAATTCTTCAGGTCATCGATTGTGCGAGGCTTGTTCATGTAGACTATTGATTTTAAGTATACCCACAAAAAGAAGTCGGATATCGACAAATCGGGTTAGTGAGAGGGCCAGTAATATCTCGAAATAACATGTCCTGGGAACATTTGTCGAACCACTTCCATGGATGCTCTCTCCATGTGAGCTGTGGCACCGTCCTGCTGAAACCACATCTCTCTCATGTTCACTTGACGCCTTTCAAGTTCTGGACGAAGAAAGTTGTTTAACATTTTAAGGCGCGCTAATGTCAGAATAACTGCAGTTCCTTCCTCTTCAAAAAAATAGGGTCCAACGATCCCCCATTTTTGAAATGCAGCACACCACACTTACTTTTAAACAGTGGCGAGGTCTTTGGTTTAATTCATGTCGGCTCTCCGGTGCCCAATACCGACAATTTTGAACATTGACGTGACTGTCTACATGAAAATGTGCATCATCACTCACGAAGACTGTAGCATCTGCATCTGCCCGAGAAAACTCTCTGTACTGCGCAAAATCCCCTTCACTAAGCTGCTGGACGATCATTATCTTGTACTGGTGAAACTTAAGATCATCATATAAGATGCAGTGAAGCGAACAATGTGACATACCCAGCACTCCAGCCTGTTGTCTGGCTGATCGTTTTGGACTAGCAAGAACTGTCGTTCTCACTCGGTATACATTTTCTGGAGTACGAACTGAACGGGGAAGACCAGGTGGTTTCTTTTTCATCAAAGATCCAGTACTTCTAAACGCTGGCACCCATCGGAGTACAGTATTTCGATCAGGCACTGCACCTCGATGTCCATCTCTAAAATTTTGACGGAAAAGACGTTGCACTGTGACTACGGAATCATTGTTTCTTAAGTACTGCTCGGCAACGAACACACGATGCTCTACGCTCCAACGCTCCATAGAGACTGAAACTGCATTGTGTGGGCAGTCTGCCAACATTCATTCAAGGTCAATACCACCTCTCGTCGCCGCGTACTAGCAGTTCAAAAGACATGCGTTTCCTCTGCTCTACCCTGTATTAACGGCAGCCTGCATATGCGACGCTAATGCCCTCGTCCGGCTGCTGCTAGTCTCCGACGACTGGTGGAGAATGACACAGAATGTTGCAAGGAGTCCATTATGTGCTCTCAGATGGCAGGCACAGTATGAAGGGATACGATGTGCTTGGTGCACAATATGGCGGGCATTTCGTGTGGCGGTCAGTCGTTGTCTTCCGGAACTTGACGGCGAATAAACCTGCCCTTACGTTCCCACACAGTCCAACATCGGGTCATTGTCACATCTGAATGCCTCACTAATTTTGACATACACTGCACGATTCGGCCACATAGCCAACTGAAGACCCACAATGAGGCACCTTTCAAACTCTTGACAGATGCTGATAATGCTGTCCGATACTTCATCCTTAAGGAAACGGTTGAATCTCTATCTCTGCAATTAGCCACAACAGTTTTCAATTAAATTCCTTTTCCACCTTCATTGGTAGCAGCAAATTCATCATCGAAAGTAATGAGAACACGCTTCCACTTAGTCGCCATAGCACAAAAACACACGTGCAATGGAGAGAAACAACCACTTGAACGCACTACTGTTGGCAGAATAGTGTTGTTCAAACTGGTGAGTAGGTGAGTGCGGAAGGAGTTCACAGTCAAGTGATCATCTTTCCCACTAACGCAGCCAGCGTCCTCTCCAAGCGCTACAGGTCTTGTTTTTGCGCGCGCGCAAAACAATTATGAATAAACAAATTTATAAAAGAATGGGATCATTAAAAGAAAACCAAAGAGCATCCCACAGTGCCCAGGAGAACCCAGAGAGCATCCCAGAGTGCCCCTGAGAGCTAAAACACCAAGAAGAATCGCTTCTCGGCTTTTGACAAGATCAATGTGTAGTATTTTGTTATAAATCATAAAATAAGGAAATACACACACACACACACACACACACACACACCATTTTATAATATAACAAACAGGTCATTCAGCATACACCCACCTATGAATGTGCACATATCTATAAATACATCCACTCTCTCTATCACCCAAGTGAATTGTGTGACTGATGCAGGATTCCAATTCTGTCGTGACAAATGACCCGTTCATCATGATGAAGTGACAGGCCGCTTTTCAGATGTAGTACAATATGTACCAAGTGACTCAAGACTGAGTATCAGCTTGGTGCACCACATGCGGGGACGAAGTCGAGCACTTCCACCATCACCAAGCAGGCATTCCAAGTAATCGTCAAGTGTGAGATACATTGAGACCACACTTTGAACATCCTTAGCCTGCTTTGGGGAGGCACCTGTCACTTTACAATACGTGTACATTTTGGAACTAAGACCTCCAAACACAACAAATTGTGACTCATTCACCTTGTCTTTCATTAAGTTGTAGATCATCTTGTTTTCAGCCATTATGTCATAAGGATTATCAGCTCCATATGAGGTAATGTCGGATGCGTAGATGTCTCACTGCATTATTTTATGTGGAACACAACCCTTTAACCAAAAAATTAAGTGGTCGATATCTGTATAAAGCAACTTTGTATCTGCAAAAATTTTTGTAAACTCATAAAGGAACTGGTACATGGAGTTTGGATTGGTCCAATATACACACACCAGCATAAACAGGTTGTGTGAACTACCGAAACCTTAGCCATCACCCGAGCAATGATTTCTTTATTGAAGATTGTGGCCCATTTAAAATTTGGCCTAGGGTCCATCCCATTTCGCTGTTACTTGAGTTTCGCGATTGTTTTTAACATTCTCCATTGTTTTGCCGAAAACTGCATTACTAATAAGTTTATAGAAAATGTTTTCAAAGTCACAGGTCGCGGAAGTTCTCTCAGCACTGCTAATGTCGCTGATTGAATTCAATAGTGTGATTGACTAATCAGTTTCTTCCCCAATCTGTGACATTTCTGGCTGATTTCTTAGTGCTTTGTTAGTATCCTGACGCCTTTCGAAATTAATTGTAATGGTAATTTGGACATAAGCGTCTCAAAAACAGAACGTGTTATTTCTGATTATTATAGTCTGTTTTTAGTAGTGTACAGCCAGCCACCAAAATTTGAGTCGAAGTATCTAGTTAAACTGTGACACAGCACATGCTTGACTTTCCGTGTAGGCCGCATTACAACTTACGGTTTGTTTAATACTGACGGTAGCAACGCTTCCTCCCCAGGTTGTCTACACTGGAGATAAAATGTGACATATTCCTAATAGTTATTTCTCGATCAATGTTGCAAAAACAATTCACTTGTAGAATATCTTTATAAATTATTAATTTAATATCCAATGCATTCAGACTTGACGCTTTTAACAATTTTTTTTAGGTTTCTCGGTGGTCTTTGCTCTCGATTTCTATTTACGGGCCGGCCGAAGTGGCCGTGCGGTCAAAGGCGCTGCAGTCTGGAACCGCAAGACCGCTACGGTCGCAGGTTCGAATCCTGCCTCGGGCATGGATGTTTGTGATGTCCTTAGGTTAGTTAGGCTTAACTAGTTCTAAGTTCTAGGGGACTAATGACCTCAGCAGTTTAGTCCCATAGTGCTCAGAGCCATTTGAACCATTTGAATCTATTTACGGACATTTGCGAGCTAGGAATTTTAAATACCTTGATAACAATGTTGAAGACTGTGCTTTTCCCAGCTTTTAAACAGATCGCTTCCATGGAAAGACTGTAAGTAGACATAAACCCAATCGTTTGTATTTTCCATTACCTGCCATTGCCTAAATTCTAATAAGTTGATTCACACATTTCTATACAGATAAGCACTTGATGGTGCACATATACTTTGTGAAACCAGTCAGGTCTTTGAAAAAAGAACTTTAACAGTTGCAGCAACCCTTCTTATACAACAAGTAACATTCCGACAGTGAATGCTCTCAATTCAAGGCGTTTTGTTTCTATAGTGCATGATATTAGTAGTTCTATATTCCGAGCCACTTTGTTATTGTGGGTTGCGTACATTCAGTGGCAGACTTGCTTGATTTATGGTCCCCTCACCTCCCCATAACCTATTGTTCTGTTAATTGATTCATGACCCCATGAGGCTTGATTTATGAACGTGGGGATAATCTGTCCATCCAAGAAAGGCCCCATCCCTCCACCTCCCCCACCCCATGAAACATTCAACCCTCTCCCTCCTCGAAAGTAAAAGCGCACATTTTATACCAAATTGACTAATTAATAAACTCTATGAATGAATTAAATAACCCCTCCACCTCTGGGAAATCCCCCAGCCCACCTCTTCTACCCCATCTGGAAATTGGCAGCAAAAGGACTCAGTCTGTGCTGGAGAGGAAGGATCTCATGATAGGAAATTCAAATCACTATCAATTACATAGCAAAGGATATACTGTTGATTTATAAATTCAATTTGCAGGATCTAAAACTATTTCATTTGGTGGGAAGAGCTCATCATTCTCTGCTATTTGGCAGACGCAAGTCTTGTGAACTACATTCAAAGGAAGTAATTCGATAGCTCGCCTTTTTTCCAATCGTGGAAAGAACACCGTCATGAAATAGAGTTCAAAATAACCCAACAGACATATCTACACCGTTAAAAGTCTTTCGATCCCATCTTTGCACCAGCTGCAGGGCAGACATATCTGTTTCTTCCTGTATTTGCACACGCACTATGCTTCCAGGAACACGACCATTGTCAGCTGGTGCACAGCCAGCCACCTTGCATATTACCACACATGCAGATTGTGAGAGGCATGCAGACCAGAAGCCATGCCAATCCCTGAACAAAGTACCAGGTGACAGCAACCCTTTGATATTGATACCTGAGAAATTACTGTCGAATATATGGTGTCTCTCTCTCTCTCTCTCTCTCTCTCTCTCTTTCTCTTTCCTTCTCTCTACTGCTCTCTAAAGTGGCCAGATCCTATCATCTAACACTGTTTGGGAGAATTCCGACGAACCTGTCCAAACCAACAGACCATAAAGTCTCAAAAAAACTGCGTTCAATTCTTTGAGACCATCCAGCAGCCATGTCATCCCCACAAACGCGGTCCACTTTGTTCGTGACAATGTTTTTTGCCACGTCAAGTGGCTACTTCTGGTTGCAGCACCTGTGATATCTGCTCTCAAACACCCACCTTCCATACGAGGTCAGTGGAAGCAGCTCCTCTATGTGTCCGCCTTGCTGCAGATGCTGACTGAGTTAGCTCAGAAAACCACCGGCAAAGGACGCTAGGACAAGCAACCCCTTACCACTCCCCCCTCCAATTCCCTTCTCTCCCTCCACTCACCCTTCTGGTACTTCCAGTCAGAGAGAGTATCAGGTGGCGGCAACTCTCTGGTACAAGTGGCGGCAACACTTTGATACTGATAACTGGGAAATTCCTCCCAAAACGTATGTTCTCTCTCTCCGTCAGGTGGCTACTTCCTACCCAGTGAGGGTCTGTCATGTGCCACACTAAACATTCCTTTGTCCTGAACTAAGTAGTGGATACCTGGTAAATCCCCAACTATGGATGCCTTGGAAATATTCGCTCACTCTATCAGATTAATTGACTAATTAATGAATTGAATCGATACCCTTCGTGAAAACAATTTTCCTTCTATTCTATTAGTGGACCCTAGGAGTGGTGTATGAGGCAGGATTCGATCCCACAGCTGCCCGGTTTCCACACCCTTCCAGGTATTTTCTTTCCCTTCCTTCTGTTGCTGGATAGTAGCACAGTTAGGTCATCTGGCAGGAGGTTCATTATGTCAGAGATAGCTAAAAGTTTCAAATTTCATGCTTATTCCTTAAACAATCTGTGGAGGGGTTGGATTGATGTGTGTGCTCTCAGTGTCTCTGCAACAAATTTGCAGCATCAGCGGCTAAATCTAACCTGTATGTTGTATGAGTGTCAGTTTCACTGTCCTTTAAGCCCTCTACAGATCGTTACATGAAAAACTTAAAACTAACATTTGGATAAGCTACCTGACTGCGTATTTGAATACGAAAAATTACAGGAACAAATGAACGTGTAAAATGAATACCTAAGCCATCTGACCGTTTTTGGAAAAGAATTTTCAAGTGATACAGAACCTGATTTGTGCAACGGAATTTACTGGACCAGAGTACATGACGTATTGTCGGGTGTCAGTGTCTCTGTTTTGGCACTAAGTTTTGCAGTCACCTCAATAGATGACTGCCTTTCTCCATGTGGTTTACAGCAAAGCGCAGCAGCATGCAGCAGGAGCGGCTTAAGCTTATTGTACTAAGAATCAATTCAATAAAAAGGAGTTTGCTTGGGTCCTGTTAACTACCAACAAACTTGAGAAGGGACTTCATTAATTAAGTGTATTTAAAACTTCAGAATATCATGAACAAGTATTAATAATGACAGTGACAAATGACATGTGTCAATGATGGCTGAGTCTCAGATTAACAAATTATTACAGTTTCAAAACTGCTTTAACATTTAGTAACCACAGCATATTATTTTGATGTGGACAATAATTACTAATATTTTTGGAGGATAAGCAAAACATAGGATTATTGCAAATTCGGACTAACAATCACGAGCCTAACCTTGCAATTGCATTTGCGCTATGCTTGAGAATTTTACCTTTAATACCATCTTGAAGCGTAGCCAAGCCATCTAAACCTCTCCTGACTATATCAATGAAACCAGGGCTTAAGTCTGGTAAGATCTGCCATCACCGACGTGAGGGCAGCGTGACACGTCTTCTGTCTCCGAGCTGTCGACTGACACTACTACTTCCACTCTCGCAGACAGACATCGTCTGACAACAATGCTTAGGATCGCGTTCCCAAGTTTCGCCCCCACATTGTTACTATCGATATCTCAGTGCTTACATAATGCAAAGAATAGCGTTAAGTTGGAATTATCGTTTTATGTATTGGAGAGTTCTAACACATTCCTTAAAACATCTCGATTGGAAGTGGTGGTGTTGGTATCTTGAATTTCGGCATGAATTTATTTATACCGTCATAGTTGTGGAATTCCCGACCTCTCTAGGCCTGCTAAGAGCATTTTACAAAGAACTACAGAATTTCTTAGTTTGTTCTCTCAGCTTCACCAGATCGAAGAAGAAAGAGGAAAGGGCCGACTGCGTGATAGGATAGTAACATGAACAAATATCACTACAAAACAGAGTGCACTGCAGTGTGCTGAGAAGCACTGAACTACACTCTTAGTGGTTGTGACGGCTAGATGCCTGAGACCGCGGAAAACTGTCACACATACAACACACTAACCCCCACCCCCCAGATGTCCACACGCGGCACGTCCATCCCCTCATACACCACCAGCGCCAATGCTCAGAGGTCGCAGAAAACTGCTGCCATGACTGCAGCCACAGTCGTGGACACATGTGCATGCCAGAGTGCACCACCCCAGCCGTGGAGGGCACTCAGATGATTGGAGTGGTAGGAATTTAGATGTTATCAATACATCCAGTGCCAGTACTTGGCAGTGATCAATGCTGAGTCGCTCAATTTAGCATGGAGAATAAATGCAGCACATACATTTGTACAGACCGCCCAATGCATACTGAGTATTAGTTCATTATTCAGATTCAGCTACCCAGAGAGTGCCGCCAGAGCCGCCGCTAGGACTGGCCGCTGCAGTTGGCAGGCTAGAACCGACTAGCCGGCCGGCTGGAACTTTTCTTTGTACCTGCCGCTCACGACAGCGGTAAACTGGAAGTGTAAGTTCATTCCAGTCACTGGCTACCTCCGCCATGCAACTGAACAGCTGGCAGAGTCGTCCTAAGAAACCAGCCTCATATTTATCACTGTAATTACAATTAAATGTTACGATTCCAACCCCAATCTGGTAACATTTAACAGTGAGCGAGGCATTGGAAAATTCTCCTTCTGAAGGCTGAGGCTGTGTGACGTATCTCACGTTAAATGTCATACCTATATCCTCCTTATGACTGGACACAATTTTCCATGTAAAATCTTTCATCCCCCTTACGGATATCTATGCAATTTTCAATGTCAGATCCATACCTCCCTTTCGACCGGACATTGTCACATTTTTTGCACATTTTGGAACACTGATGGCAGTAATTTTACACCTCAACACATACTTCATAAGCCTGCCAATCACAACGGATCTATCACACATCCCCTACTAAGTATAATACTTCGCCAATAACTCTATGCTGGTAGCACTGACCACTTTAATTTAAAATCGGCTAAAAGCCAATAACTTAAGACTCAAACCAAAATCAGAAATGTAAACGGCAGAAGGCCTTATCTTAAATCAGTTCTTTCAATTAGGCTGAAGGCCCAAACAATCTGACCCCTTAAGAGCAAAACAACTTTAATTTAAAAATCGGTCGAAGGCCCATCACTTAAATCAATTTTTAAAAGGCCAAAGGCCTTACCTTATAACAGTTCATTAAATGAGGCTGAAGGCCCAAACAATCTTACGCTTTAAGGGCAAAACAACCTTAATTTAAAAATCGGCTAGAAGCCGTACAAATACAAAGAACGAGGACAAATGAGAAAAGGCAGTACACCCAACGGTGCTCGGAAGTTTCCGATAGTCGACGTGGAATTCAAACACTAACACTCGCGTAGGTGAGAGGCAGTCGGCCCAACCATTCTCCATCACAATAGACAGTCAACAGACCTACCAACAAGATAACTTCCGCTCCACCCGACCAGCACACAACAGGGAGTTCAATACAGCAACGTAGATGGTATTGGCGCCCACAACCAATTATACCTTAAGCTGTCAAACTACGCACTGTGCTGGACAGTGACAACACAATGAGGAAAATACACTGCGTGAATGTACGTCAGCGGCCATGGCAGGTAACCGGAACGTTAACGGCCACAAGGCAGAAGATTTCGCTGGTACACTTTAATTCAAAATAACCAAGTAGAGTTAAACTCCACCGGAGGGTGGCTAAAATTTGCCAACTTGAAAACACACCTTGTTGCTCGCGGGAATGTCCCAATAGCCAACAACGAAATCCATACGACACAATGTGAACAGTCGTGACTTCCTGGTAGATTAAGTCAAAACTCAACTTTCGTGTCCAGGGTCGGTGAGCCACGGACCTCGTAGCGATGGAAACAACACCACACACTCTGACCACGCCTGGACGCCGCCAGCGGCCTCCACCAAACTGCGCGCCTCGGAGGTTTCCAGGCTGCTCCACGCGAACCAACCAACTCCCCAGACCCGGAAGTGTTGAAAGGACCAAATATACGTCGGTTGATGAGAGGACCAACCGAACGACCAACCAACGGTCGTTCCTCTCCAATCTGCCTCCGTCGGACAGTTCATGTGTGTCGCCAGCGGTCGGCGAGCACTGACTGACGGCGCCTCACCGGCGCTCTGTCCCCGACTACACTGCTGGTCCGTCTCCAACTGTGTGCCAGACACACGACGACCCGGAAATGCCATCGGTCGCTCCAGAGATGGTACGACAGTGGACTTATCGATATGCGCTGCTACTCCCGCGCAGGGGCAAGTAAGGCAAGAAGTTAGTGACGCCAGTAAATAGAATAAAAAGACGAGGCGGCAGTACCGTAATAGAAGATGACAAACAATAAATGACATGAACACGAGCCGTGCACGACTCAGAGCGTAAACACTGGACGATTGAACAGTGGAAAAACGTTGTGCGGAGTGACGAATCACGTTACGCAATGTGGCGATCCGATAGCAGAGTGAGGGTATGGCGAATGCCCAGTGAACGTCATCTGCCAGCGTCTGTAGTGCCAACACTAAAATTCCGAGGCGGTAGTGTTATGGTGTGGGTCGTGTTTTTCATATATTGGGTTTACATCCTTTGTTGTTTGGCGTGGCAGCACTGGCCTACATTGATGTTTTTAGCACCTTCTTGCTTCCCACTGTTGAAGAGCAATTTGGGGATGGCGATTGCATCTTTCAACACGATCGAGCACCTGTTCATAATACACGGCCTGTGGCGGAGTGGTTACATTACAATTACATCCCTGTAATGGACTGACCTGCACAGAGTCCTGACCTGAATCCTATAGAACACCTCTGGGATGTTTTGGAACGCCGACTTCATGCCAGGCCTCACCGACCGACAATGATATCTCTCCTCAGTGCAGTACTCTTATGAAGAATGGGCTGCCATTCCCGAAGAAACCTTCCAGCAGCTGACTGAACGTATGCCTGCGAGAGTGGAAGCTGTCATCAAGGCTAAGGGTATGCTAATACCAGCATTACCGTCGGAGGGCGCCACGAACTTGTAAGACATTTTGAGCCATGTGTCCGGATACTTTTGATCTCACAGTGTAAGTGACCAGCTATTATAAACGCAATCACAAGACTATGTTAATGTCACCCTGTATAAAAAACATTCTTGGTTCTACAGGAACACATAAGTGTCACTGACGACATCCATGTTAAAAACTATACATGCTTTATAAATCGAGGTATGGTATTGCTTACCGATGAAGCGATTTTCCACACAAACACTGCAGCATTGAATATAGACGTTGATTGTGGAGATGTGTATTAACAGACAGAAAGTGTGGGTGCATGTCACCAGAGGTATAAGCTCGCAATTAAATCACCCTCCTTACCAAATTTAGAAAGTGTTTTGGCTAAGGAACTCGGTGCTAAACTGATATTTGCAGCTCCTTCATGCCTCTGCTAGATATTTTCCACGCTAGCAAGCAGTATTTGTAACACATTCTATCTCGATACCATTCAGACAGCGTAACGGAGTTTCTGCAATATATTCACGGGGTTATCGGTGAGGGAGGATGATGATTGTTTGAGAATGATCACATACAGTAGATGTGAAGAATCACTTAAAAAATGTACTGCTAAATTGAAGTTGTTAGAGGTGTGCAAAATCCTCTGAGCAATACACCAGCTTTTCATATCTGTAGTGTTCCGCTCCCTGGTAGAAATTCTGTTTGCGATTTGGAATCAAGTCTCTCCATTAAACTATATAATTGAGTTGGATCCTATGGAGATGTCTTTTAATGATTACAACGACTGGTGAATCATATTCATGGCACTCTCATATCTCAAAACTCTCTGACTTTCAAATCTTTTCACACAACGTCATCCATTTTTGTGGTTTACAGTGTTCAAGTACATGTGGACAAGAGGGATAATCTGCAGGACTTCACCCCATAGAGCACAAATAGTATCCACCATCAGTTGTCACTCCCACAGGTAATTTTATCAGGTTTTCCATAATTTCAATGCATTTTACTCAATTACTTGAGATCCAGGCCAACACTCTCAACAAGTTGTCACGTCAACAAAACGCCCCACTGTGTCGATCTCGTGATGCTATCAGCCAATGACATTGCAGCATGGTTCTTAATTTCTGTATCATCGCTAAACCACTCCCTCCGCTATGAAGTTCCTGGCAGGTTAAAAGTGTGTGCGGGGCCGAGACTCGAACTTGGGACCTTTGCCTTTTGCAGGCAAGTGCGCTATCATCTGAGCTACCCAAGCACGACTCTAGCCCCGTCCTCCTGCTTTACTTACTGGCAGAAGTAAGTAAAGTGATATAGACGAGCTTTCTAATTCCAGTACTGTAATTGCCGTTCTGAGGACACTTTTCTGTACCGGTCTTACGTCATCCGTACAATTACACACAATCTCTCAAGAAGCTTGCATGCTGAGGAGTTTAGCACGCTTTATTGGTGTATTGTTGATACCATCTTGCTACATTTGAGGATGTTGCGGCGATAAGAACAAGAAAAAGAGGAAGAAGAGACGTTTGAGCTGTGCATGATGAAGCTCCAGACAGAAGGAGTTTGAAACACTTAGGTCAATTCTGTAGAATTGTCATAGTGTCTGGATTCCATACCAAAAAGTTGCTGGGAAATGCATAGTGGAGGTGTTTGACATGTGAAATTACACGGCATGCTACACTGACTCCCTGAATGGAACACACTCTCTTCCACACAAACATTTCTGAAGCAGATGTATACACAGGGATTGCAGTATCTCGTAAACCCCCATTACTAACTTAGAATCACTAAAGTTATCAAACTGAAGACTAAATTTATGCCCAAGCTGTGGCAGAGAAATGGAGTACTTCGCATACATCTTCGTTCATCTGGAGGAGGCTGTTGAAATAGGTTTTCATCGATGTACATGATACATAACACATGTGTTGGAAGTCCTCTGCTGACTGTGGTATGAAGCGATATGGTGTTAACGATTTCAGATAGAGAGCGCTCTAGGTCACACACGGAAACGCAATTGTATACGAGTCGATCGCAAGTTATACCACGCAATTGATTCACCACGAGAGAACAACGGAAAAATGGTTAAATGAGTAATAAATGACCTGCAGCAACATGTCTTCTCTCTAGAACGCATGATCAGTCTACCGTCAAATCATACCTCGCTACAAACCCTCTCAACTGATCACTGCATCTAATCATCCTTTAATACAGATCCATGCCAATTTAGAGACAGATTGTTCTCTTTTCCAGGAAAGCATCGAGGACACCAGTCAACTTGCATATATGACTATTATCTCAATAAACATACAGCAGAATGTTGTTATAAACCAAGCAGCAACTGTTCTGTAAGGTATTTGTTAGCTGACACAGCATGGTTGTGACTGGTGGGCAGTACAGAGAAGCAGAAGAAGTAGAACAGGTGTTACATTCTTTGCGAAAGAAACATATCGAAGCATATTGAAACTCAGCTCGTCCATTTCCTTTAGGAGACCTCGAATGTAGCGGTATATTACCCTCTACCTCAAGTCAGTTTCAAATCAAATCAGGACCAGTGTGTAGAGACGATTGGTTAAAGACAGAGGAAGAGTTACGAAATGCAAGAGAGAGGCAGTGTAGAGTTTAGCTCTGGTCCTTAGCCTGTAGCTTCAACAAAGGGGTAACTAATGTTGAAATAGATTGATGAGTGCTAAAGTCCTGAATCTCTGACTTTATTCCGCAAATACGAGAATACTTTGTAATTCCATCCACACACGGGGGAGGGGGGAGGGGGAGGGAGAACAGATGGTAAATCGTAATAAAATCTTACCGAATTCAAGTATTTCGTTTAAGGAACGTAGCATCTGAATCTCCTCTCTAATGATGGCTATTTCCTACACTAAGAAACAGTATTTGTATCATATCATGTAGGTCGTGTAACAAGGGTAGTGATATGTCCACCTATATATGACCCCAGCAGTCTGATGAACGGTGTGGTGTGGAAATGATACAGAAATTATGAACCATGTTGCAATATCGTTGACAGTTGGAATCGTGAGATCGACGTGATGAAATGTTTTGGTGACATAACAACTCGTCAAGAGTGGTGGTTTAGACCACGAGTAATTGAGTAAAATGCGTTGAAATTACAGAAAACCTGGCAAAATTACGAAACTTTACACTGGTCTGTGCAAGCGACTTCGATCACTGGCTATCTGCTCCAGTGGAACAATACCTGTATATTTAATAGGGTTGCCGCATATGCTCGATGATACAGAAATTATGAACCATATTGCAATGTCGTTGACAGGATTTGTTTTCAATGTAACGGAAGAGAGGGTTGAGGTAATATCTTATCAAGTTCTCTACTAGGTGAGGTCAGTGAAGTTTCTGTAGTTCATAGTTTTTCTCTGTTTGATGGTACAGGATAACATGAGGGAGAAAATGTTTGGGTGACAGCCGTGAATGCACCCAGAGAGATGCAGATATCTTTCAGACTTCAGTACCTGTACGTAGTTTGGAAATGCACAGCAATGGAGTAGCAAAATCCTTGTCCTTCCAGTTCCCATATGACATGAAGTCTTCCTAATTTTCCCAATAAGAGACATCCCCCATAACTGCTAGTACTGTCTTTTCTACTACCTTGTGTCGCAGGAGAAGGCTTTGTTTGACGCTGGGCTTACACATCAAACCCAGCTGAGGAGGCTATAACAGCACGTTCCCATTTCAACAAAATAGCGAAAACACAGTTCTGTCGCTTTATTTCAGCTCACCGTGTTTCTCCATGGGATGCAGAAGGTGGTAGATATAGTGCTCTCTGACTTCCGCTCAGTTCCGACTTACATTGGAGCGATCAAATGCACAAAGGTGCAGAGAGAGCCGGTCAGAGACTGACAAACAGCTGCAAGATGCAGAAAGACTGTCTGAAACCACGCTGTAATTTTGCTATATGGGATCCTTGGCAGATAGGTTAGATAAAGGTGACTCGTTTTGAAATACGAGGATGCCACGAACATGATTCACCAGTGACTGTACTCATTAAAAGACATTTCCATAGGATCCAAGGCAAGTGTGTGGTTGAATGGAGAGACTTGATTCCACATCGAAAACAAAATTTCTACCAGGAAGCATAACTGAAAAGCGAGTCTATTGTTCATAGGATACTGTATATTTCTTACAACATCAATATACTGTTGCAGTTTTTAAGGGACTTCTTACATAGCACACTGTCAACTGTATGTAATCATTTTCTGTCAACCATCATCCTCCCTCACCTATAACCCCATGGATACATGATATCGAGATAGAATGTGTTACAAATACTGTTTGCTAGCGTGGGAAAAATCTAGCAGCAGCATGAGGGAGTTGCAAATACCAGCTTAATATCGCGTTCCTTAGCCGCATCACTTTCTAAATTCGGAGGTAAGGGTGACTGTATTACGAGCTTACACTTCTGGCGACGTGCACCTGCACTTTTGTCTGTTAATACACACCTCCACAACCGTTGTCTATATTCAGTGTCACAATATTTGTGTGGGAGACCGCTTCATCCAGAAGCAATACCAAACCTCGATTTATAAGGCGTGGATAATTTTTAACATGGATATCGTCCGCGATACTTACATGTGTCTGTAGAACCAAGACTGCTTTTTATGCAGGTGACAGTAACATAGTTTGGCGATCGTGTTTTCAAGAGCTGGTCGTTTATAAGACGATTACGTCTCTCTTCCCCAGACACATTGATATTACCCGCAAGAAAAACAAATGAGGCATGCCCATCGATTGAGGATTTTCGCTCAGTGTTGTTTGGTGCTACCAGCATTGAGTTATTGGCGAAGTATTATACTTAGTAGAGGATGTGTGGTAGATTCGTTGTGATTGGCAGGCTCATAAAGTATGCGTTGAGGTGTAAAGTTACTGCCGTCAGTGTTCCAACATGTGCAAGAAATCTGACAATGTCCGGTCGTAAGGGATATATGGATTTGACTTGGAAAATTGCATCGATATCCGTAAGGGAATGAAAGATTTTACATGGAAAATTATGTCCAGTCATAAGGACGATATAGGTATGATATTTAACATGAGATACGTCCCACAGCCTCAGCCTTCAGGAGGAGAATTTTCCAATACCTCGCTCACTGTTAAATGTTACCAGATTGGGGTTGGAATCGTAATATTTAAATGTAATTACAGTGTTAAATATGCAGCTGGTTTCTTAGGGCGACTCTGCCAGCTGTTTAGTTGCATGGCGGAGATAGCCAGTGACTGGAATGAACTGACACTTCCAGCCTACCGCTGTCGTGAGCGGTAGTACAAAGAAAAGTTCCAGCCGGCCGGCTAATCGGTTCTAGCCTGCCAACTGCAGCGGCCAGTCCTAGCGGCGGCTCTGGCAGCACTCTCTGGGTAGCTGAATCTGAATAATGAACTAATACTCACTATGTATTGGGCGGTCTGTACAAATGTATGTGCTGCATTTATTCTCCGTGCTAAATTGAGCGACTCAGCATTGATCACTGCCAAGTACTGGCACTGGATGTATTGATAACATCTAAATTCCTACCACTCCAATCATCTCTGGGTGCCCTCCACGGCTGGGGTGGTGCACTCTGGCATGCACATGTGTCCACGACTTTGGCTGCAGTCATGGCAGCAGTTTTCTGCGAGCTCTGAGCATTGGCGCTGGTGCTGTATGAGGGGATGGACGTGCCGCGTGTGGACATCTGGGGGGTGGGGGTTAGTGTGTTGTATGTGTGAGAGTTTTCCGCGATCTCAGGCATCTAGTCGTCACAACCACTAAGAGTGTAGTTTAGTGCTTCTCAGCACATTACAGTGCACTCTGTTTTGTAGTGATATTTGTTCACGTTACTATCCTATCACGCAGTCGGCCCTTTCCTCTTTTTTCTTCGTTCTGGTGAAGCTGAGAGAACAAACTAAGAAATTCTGTAGTTCTTTATAAAATGCTCTTAGCAGGCCTAGAAAGGTCGGGAATTCCACAACTATGACGGTATAAAAAAATTCATGCCGAAATTCAAGATACCAACACCACCACTTCCAATCGAGATGTTGTAAGGAGTGTGTTAGAACTCTCCAATACATAAAACGATAATTCCAACTTAACGCTATTCTTTGCATTGTGTAAACACTGAGATATCGATAGTAACAATGTGAGGGCGAAACTTGGGAGCGCAATCCTAAGCATTGTTGTCAGACGATGTCTGTCAGCGAGAGTGGAAGTAGTAGTGTCAGTCGACAGCTCGGAGACAGAAGACCTGTCACGCTGCCCTCGCGTCTGTGATGGCTGATCTTACCATGCTTAAGGCCTGATTTCATTTATATAGCCAGAAGAGGTTTAGATGGCTTAGCTACGCTTGAAGATGGAATTCAAGATAAAATTCGCAAGCATAGCGCAAAAGCAATTGCAAGGTTAGGCTCGTGATTGTTAGTCCGAGTTTGCAATAATCCCATGTTTTGCTTGTCAGTGAAATAAGCCTCCTTATCCTCCAAATAATAATTATTATTATTCTCGACATCTAAATAATCTGCTGTAGTTACTAAATGTTAATGCAATTTTGAAACTGTAATAATTTGTTAATCTGGCACTCAGCCATTATTGACACATGTCATTTGTCCTTGTAATTATTAATATTTGTTCATGATAGTCTTAAGTTTTTATAGACTTAATTAATCAGAAGTCCCTTCTCAAAAGTTATTTAGTAGTTAACAGGACCCAAGCAAACTCATTCTTAGTAACAATAAGCTTAAGCCACTGCTGCTGCATGCTGCTACGCTTTGCTGTAAACCACATGGAGAAAGGCAGTCATCTAAAGAGGTGAGACACTGACACCCCATAACATGCCATGTACTCTAGTCCAGTAAATTCCGTTGCACAAATCAGATTTTGTAACATCTGAAAATTCTTGTTCAAAAACGCAGTCAGATGGCTTAGGTAATCATTTTACAGTTTCATTTGTTCCTGTAATTTTTCATATTCAAATATGCAGTCAGGTAGCTCATCTAAATTTTAGTTTTAATTTTTTCATGTAACGATCTGTTGAGGGCTTAAAAGACAGTGAAACTGACACTCATACAACATACACACAGTTTTATGCAGGTTAGATTTAGGCGCTGCTGCTGCAAATTTGTTGCAGAGACATTACAATGTCAAATCCTCAATTGGACAATTCATTGTTTCCAATAGTGGTACTGAGAGCAAACATATCAATCCAACCCCTCCACAGATTGTTTAACGACATAGCATGAAATTTGAAACTTTTAGCTACCTACCAGATGAGCTAACTTTTCCAGTATCCAGCAACCGAAGGAAGGGAAAGAAAAAACTGAAAGTATTTGGAAACCGGGCAGTTGCGGGATCGAATCCCGCCACGTACACCAGTTCTAGCATCCACTAATAGAATATAAGAAAAAACTACCCTCACAAAGGTATCGATTTAATTAATTAAATCAATCAATCTGATAGAGTGAAAGAATATTTTCAAGACATCCACAGCTGGGGATTTACCAGGTATCCACTAATTTGTTCAGGACACAGGAGTGTTTAGTGTGGCACATGACAGACGCTCACTGGGTAGGAAGTAGCCACCTGATGGAGAGAGAACACATGTTTTGGCAGGACTTTCCTAGGTATTAATATCGAAGTGTTGCTGTCACTTGTATCAGAGAGTTGCCGCCACCTGATACTCTCTCTGGAAGTATCAGTAGGGTCAACAGAGGGAGAGGAGGGAATTGGAGGGAGGATCGTTGGGAAGTTGCTTTTTCTAGTGTCCTTTGCTAGTGGTATTGTGAGCTAACTCAGTCAGCATCTGTACAGAGGAGCTACTTCCACTGTCCTGGTATGGAAGGTGGGTGTTTAAGAGCAGATATCACAGATACTGCAACTAGAAGTAGCCACTTAAGGTGGCAAAGGACATTACCGTGAACAAAGGGGACCACGATTTTTCGGGTGACCTGGCTGCTGGATGGACTGAAAGAATTGAGCGAAGGTTTATGAGACACTATGGTCTGTTGGTTTAGGCAGGTCCCAAACAGTGTCACATGATAGGAAATGGCCATCTGAGAGCGTGGTAGAGAGAAGGAGAGAGAGAAACAGAGCATATATTTGACAGTAATTTCTCAGGTATCAATATCAAAGGGTTGCTGTCACCTGGTACTTTGTTTCGGGATTGGTATGGCTTCTGGTCTGCATGCCTCTCTCACAATCTGCATGTGTGTTAATATGCAAGGTGGCTGGCTGTGCACCAGCTGGCAGTGGTTGCATGCCTGAGCACGCACAGTATGTGCACAAATACAGGAAGCAGAGGCCACATCTGTCCTGCCAGCTGGTGCAAAGGTGGGATCGAAAGACTTTTAACGGTGTAGATATATTTGTTGAGTTATTTTGACCTAGATTTCATGACATGTTCTTTCCATGATTGGAAAAAAGGCTAGCTATCGAATTGCTTCTATTGAATGTATTTTACAAGACCTGCATCTACCAAATAGCAGAGAATGATGAGCTCTTCCCACCAAATAAGAAAGTGATCCAACTCCCGCAAACTGAATTTTATAAATCAACTGTATATCCTTTGCTACATAATTTACATTGTTCTGAATTGAGATCCTTCCTCTCCAGCACAGCTGAGTCCTTTTTCACTAATTTCCAGAAGGGGTAGGAAAGGGAGAGGGCTGGCGGATTTCCTGGAGTTGAAGGGGTTGATTAATTGATAGATTTTATTAATTAGTCAATTAATTTGATATCAAATGTGTGCTTGAATTGTCAAGGAGAAGGGGAGAAGGTTGAACGTTTCCAGAGGGGAGTTGGATGTGGAGGGGTAGGTGGAGGGGTGGATGTGCAGATTATCCCCAGGGGGTCATAAATCAACTCTCAGGGATTCATAAATCAGTCATGTTTGCCTCTGAATGTATGCAACCCACACTAACAAACACAGCTTGTCCCACTACTCATTATTGTTCTCTTTTTACTCCCAGCATCATCGCCAGTTTCGGCAAGGTATTGTTTTGTGGAATTTGGTTCTCTAGACACAGTGACTAACTGCTGTATGCATTGTGCAAACTATATGGATATGGCAAGTTGGTGTCTGGAACATATCCTACAGCAGAATCTGCTACTACATCTCTTATATCACCTAATTTGATGATTTCTCCATCGAAGAGACATCTGAACCCTCCAGTTGCCAGAGACTCCTGCATGACACACTGATATAAATTGTTTACATCCAGGTACACAATGTAACTCTGATCATCAGATGCATTAAACTTTTCACCCATTCGCAGATTATTTGCCTTGGTGTGCCTATGGACACATTGGCATAGCCCCCAACGAATCCTGCACACAAATAATGATATAATGTTCTCACACTCAAAAATTTGACGTCGAGTTCTGTGCCTTTGTGCGTTTTGTCCCATGAAAGGTCTGGGTTGGTATTGTAGAAACCACAATCCTGAGTGTATGTCTCCATGTGCGCACTCTGGAAAGTCTAGAAAATATCTGCAAGTAGGTTGACCTCAGTGTCCATATAAAGACTTGCATAACCTCCTAAATCAGAGATGTTAAATTTCTGCCAAACATTCACCCATACTCCACATCCACTATGCAACAGCCTGTGATATTGCTGGAAAATGCAGTAAAGTTGGAAAATATGATTTCATTGAGTTTTTCCACCAGAATCGAAATATTCGTAAAGGAAGAACCCTTTCTTCTTCATGAGTTGAAACTTAACATCATCAGGATATGCAGCTTGGCTGAGGTGCCTGTCCTCCAGATGCAAATTTCTGAAGTGTTATGTGCATACAACATAATGAACCCAAGAAGCTCAGTGTAATGTTCCTGGTGATTCATCTGGAAATTAATATTTTTCAGTGCTCTCAGGTAGGAAGCTGACCTAATCATTTTGCAATCCAATATCAACAAAGAGCTTAACAAGGAAATGAGCTTCATACCTGCTCAAATTGTTGGTATATGTCATAGCATTTGGTAGTTCAAATTGTATGCATTGTGTGTTCCACTGTGGAATATGCTAATTAAATGACAATGATCACTGTCTGGAGTTCCGACTTCTCTATTTCTCTGTCTACTGGCAGCTCATAAACATGGTGGTTATTTGCTTTCCCATGTAATACATAATTTTCCTACGATTCAGTCATGGGTTTACGTGCGAGATCACAACAGCTTTCCTTGCAAGCTCTTCAAGGTCAAAGAGCAGCAATCAAAATGGTTATGACTTGCGTTATATATGCTTACAACCTATAATGTACTGGCATATGGTATGTGCTGTTCTGTAGAGGTGGTATGTGTTATGGTGGGATCATCCTCACAATTTGCCTTAGCATTGAGGAGGCACTCAAAGTCAGCATATGCTACAATCCAGGTGCTCGAAATTCTTAAATTTTAAGAACTTATACTCCTCGCTAGCCACACGCAGCAGTTCCTGCATAGAACGATCCGGCAGATGCTTTGTTAATCGTTCACTTGTAGTAAAAGTGTCCAGACAACTAAGGCAAATATGCCATGTACCACAATGTTTTGACAACAGTGGGGGAAATTAGATAGGATATGTTTTTGACTCAGCAGTAGTGTTGTTTTTCCCCTAAAGGATAACAACAAAACTACATGTTTTTGATGCTGACTAGCTAAATTATAAAAGTGAAGGGGTTCAACGATTTTGTGTGTAACAACATTGTCATCTGACTTCCTTTCCTCCAGATGGTAAATATGAACTGACTTACGAGGGTTCAACCTCTCAAATTTACGTATATCCTGGAGTTTAATGGGAAAATCAGTACCATCGAATTTATAATGTCCACGAACATTAAACTATGTAAATATGAAACATTTATGGTGTGAACTGTCAAAAAATAACAGGAAATATTACGTCACACTGTATAAAACAGTACAAAATCGACGTGAAATCGATATTTCAGAATTTCAAGCGAAAAATAACGAGGGCTGTCACCAGATACAGCCACACCAGATTATATACATATATATCAAGACAACGTAGACGACTTGAAAATGGAAATCTTTCAAAACAGCTGTTGTAGTAATCAATAAATCTTTTAAGCAGTGATACTGGAACCTTACTTACAATTTGGTACTGAGTTGCATGCTCAGGACGATTCTCGTAATTTCTTTCGCAAGCCAAGAGTGGCCACACAAAGCAAAAGTCATCCTCACGATTTTGCACTTTTTTTTATAGTTATATGTTCAGGAGGAGGGATATAGGCGGACCCCCATTTAATGGATAAAAAATGTATGATTGGATATTGAGGTGAAGTAATCGTCTGAGACTCTTACCAGCCCCTCTTTACCTCATTTCGGAAAATTTGGTCTGTGTGACTTGCAAGTTCAAATCTTGGAAACACACCGCACTTGAGATGCCCAACGATGATACACCATTTCCCCCCATGTACTGACAATGTTTTTCACCATCACCATCATGTTGCAGGGGCTGTAAGAGTTTGCATTATAACACTGCACTAGACTTAATGGCGGGATGCCATGAATCCTTCATGATTTTAATATGCTCTATTTTCTAACAGGGTGGACACATGTTTAAGAAATGGACCAGGTCTTGGTAACCTGCAGTAGAATTAGGTATGCGAGCATACCAGAAAAGCTGGTGAAAAACGAACTTGGTGCTCGTCTACAATAGTAGGACGGGTCAAGAAACTGCTGCTAGTAAGTGGATAACTACAACTAGCTGACAGTCCAGGGTGTGGTGAATGTGACGACGCTGCCAGTCCAGATCGAAGTGAAAGTGACGACGTCGACGATCCACGCCGTTGTATGTCGACGTTCTGGGCCGAAAGACTACCTCCTGATTTCTCCAGCTTTTCTGTCTGAAAAACAACAACATAAATAAGTGTTGTGTGTGTGACAATACCAAACAAGAATTATATGTAGGCATAATTTTTTAACTGGTGCTCACGTAGGCCATAGTCAATATAATTATTGGTCCAGTGGGATTTCATCTAAGCATCAAGAGGCTGTAATTTGGGCATGGCTCTCAAAGTATTGCTCAGCTCAGCATGGGGATCTATGTCATTGACAAATTTCGCCATCGCCATGTCGTTATCCAAACTCCCTTGAAACAAGGAACAACAGTTAAGCAATGTTTGTAAGCATAAATTATTATTTGTGGTAGAAACACTTTTTATATGATTTATCATTTACATATTTATTCATCAACAGTTGTAGTCCATATCTGGGAACGTACACTCAAGAATGATGCCCTATATTGGAATGGGAAAATGTTGGCCATTTCATTGTGTTCAGTGCCTGTCTCATACACTGGAATATCCTTATCAACCATGTCCAGAAACGAAAACATATGATACGCATTGTATGCAAGTGTAAATTATTATTGCAGAAACAGTTTTTATGTGAGTTATCATATACATATTCCATAATGTTACATGTATTAGGGCGAGCTAGTTGGGCGCCCTACATAGCTACGAGGTAAGGTGAAATTGACGTATGGCTGAACACTAGTGGGCCGGCCGGAGTGGCTGTGTAATTCTAGGCGCTACAGTCTGGAGCCGAGCGACCGCTACGGTCGCAGGTTCGAATCCTGCCTCGGGCATGGATGTGTTTGATGTCATTAGGTTAGTTACATTTAATTAGTTCTAAGTTCTAGGCGACTGATGACCTCAGAAGTTAAGTCGCATAGTGCTCAGAGCCATCTGAACCATTTTTTGAACAAATAAAATGGCTCTGAGCACTATGGGACTCAACTGCTGAGGTCATCAGTCCCCTAGAACTCAGAACTAGTTAAACCTAACTAACCTAAGGACATCATAAACATCCATGCCCGAGGCAGAATTCGAACCTGCGACCGTAGCGGTCTTGCGGTTCTAGACTGCAGCGCCTTTAACCGCACGGCCACTTCGGCTGGCCAATTTTTGAACACTAGTGGGTCTGGAGCTCAGGGCGGGCTGCAGCACATGCTGCAGGTCAGCTGGGAATGAGACAAGGAGCAAGTGGCCGAAAACAGGAAAATCTTGGTATGGAGAATTTTGACATGTCTATCGCTTAACAGGGCCAACTATGCTCCCAATAATTACAGGCTTTGACACAAACTGAAAGATGGCCTATTACAGCTCTTTGAGAGTCTACAATACTTTAAAATCAACTATTAATGAAATCTGTCAACATTGGCGATTCCAGAGAAATGAAACACATCCAATGACACAACAAATTTCAGTATCATCAAACACCGACGTTAACATTTCACAGTGGATAAATAATTACACAATGAACTCTGAATTAACTCATTTTAAATCTGAAACTTCCTGGCAGATTAAAACTGTGTACCAGACCGAGACTAGAACTCGCGGCCTTTACCTTTCTCAGGCAAGTGCTCTATCATTTGAACACCCAAGTACGACTCACGACCCGTCCTCACAGCCATAATTCCGCCAGTACCTCGTCTCCTCCATTCCAAACTTCACAGAACTCTCCTGTGAACCTTGCAGAACTAGCACTCCCAGAAGAAAGGATACTTTCGAGACATGGCTTAGCCACAGCCTGGAGGATTTAATTCTGGAAACATTTTAATCTGCTTACGCGATTTCAATATACCATATCTCAGATGATAGCATTACACTATAGCTATCATCCCTGAAAGCTATGTCTTTATCTATTTTATTTATTGATTCACAAAGTCTTTTATATCTGATTCAATATATAAATAATTGTCAGAACATTGTATCCACCACTATTAGACAGTAAATGAACACAGCATCAGTACCTCATATTGCCATACTTGAGTGGCTATTTAATGAACAGGTTACTATTTTGTGAGTAACTTTATTTAAATGTTGATTACTAGCGATCTTAAAAACCTGTGCTAATTTATAAGTGGTCAATCACATGTGTTCGTGAATACCATTATTGAAAAGAGAACCAAAAGATACTTCTGCCAAGAAGGCATAAATAACTGCTTAAACACAACTTCAGGTCAATATGTTGTCATTTATTGTGAGCACATTTGCACAAGAATGATGGCTTTATTATTTATGAACCAACTATTACTTATATTTATTGTAAATGATATGAGTGTAACCAAATGTTTAAGACCTTTCTTTATTTAAATACTGTTGTAATACCAGGGCTATTTCGAAAGTAAATCCCGATTGCTCGCAAAATGGAAACCACTGTGAAAATCTAATGAAGCTTTACACAGATGTGTTGGGCAGTGTGTCCACCATACCTGTAGACAGCTTTACGTTTATCTTTTCAGTTCTGGGGGCACAGTGAGCACATAAACGTGGCTATGAAATGGCGTCTACGGCCAAATATGAGGACCGTGTTAGAGATTTCTCCTGAAGTCATGAAGCCCACAAAACACAACAGTCATGCGGTTTATTCTTCGAGACAATTCTTGGTCACATTCTGCAGGGGCAATGAAGATGATTCTGCAGCGTTTTCGATGGGGAGTGCGTGATCATACGCAGTACAGCCCGTAACTGGCTACCCCTGTGTTTCGTCTCTGGTCACATGAACTGCTGGCTTTGAAGAAAACATTTTGACACAGTCAACAAAATGTAGACCAGCCTAGAGTATTGGCGGAAAGCATAGGCGGCAGCCTTCTATTATGAGAGTATTGGAAAGTTCGTACAATGCTACGACAAATGTCTAAGTTGGACCTGGAAGGTTTAGCTAACTGTTGCACATAAAACATTTCTTGTTTTCGCAGTCGTTTCCATTTCATGACTCATCAGAAATTACTCTTTGAACAGCCCTCGTATATAGTTTAGTCCGAGAGGTGATCAGCTTGAATCAGATCATCTCTGTAGAGTTTAAGGACGATGTATTTTAGGCGGGAATGGTCTCCAGACAAGGAAAGAGCAGATAGTAGCGTAACAGTACGGAACTCAAGCGGAGACTGGGAGTTTTCGAGTAAAGAGCTCAAGGGAGCGAAACTGGGCATTTTGTGGGGAGTTTTGAAAGAAGGCAGACCTATCTGACGTATGTGACTAAGACATACAGGTGATTGTTTCTGGAAGGTGAATGGCCACTACAACGCTTTTGAAGGGACTTTATATTTCGAGAGTTCTGAATGTGCTCCAAAGTAGGATTCTAACTTTTGCCATGTGATTTACAGAACTCAGAAAAGAGAGAGTATGAGTTACTATTCTTCGCATTGTGTGTGTTAGTTTGTGAATCATCATGTTGAACTCGGAACTATAATCAGCTGGTGAATCTTTCGTGTATTGTGATCACGAATTGGACTTACTTTTCAGAAGTCTTTGATGACTACTTAGATTCTGCTGTCGGTCACGTAACGCTCTCAACATAACTTTCGTGATTTGGTAAGGGTATCTTTGTATTTTAATTGAATATTGTAGGATTACTTGCTGTTGATTTGAGATGTCCTTTTCTTGAATTGATATTAAATTGTTATAATTCTCCATCGTCTATATCAATTATAGACATTAGGATGGAACACCTGTTATTAAGTTATTCATTTATCTTTTATTTTATAGTTCTGTGTATTTTAGTAATTCGCAATTCTAGCCAGTGCATAGACGATTTGAGTGTAGGATCACAGCTATAGGTTATTGTTTGCATTGAATCAGCTGTGAGGTATGAGAGCAGACATGAGCAGCTTGACATTCTGCTGGCGACTGGGTGTTTGTGTTGTCCTCATCATTTCATCATCATCATTCAAGACAGTGGCTAGATTGGACTGTGTGAAAATTGGGACTTTGTACAGGCGCTGATGACCACGCAGCTGAGCGCCCCACAAACCAAACATCAACATCATCATCATCGACACTCTGACTATAGAGCCATGAGTGGCCCAAGTACCCAAAGTACAAGTTAACTGCAGGTTAAGACACACCTGGTTGTATAGTTTGCTATTTGGAAGAGCAACTAAACACAAGTAATTAAGATGTCTACAACTGGATTCCAGTTGTGTGACATTCTGGGTGAAATAGGGGTCATATTTTTCATTGCCAAATCCCATCGCCTACATGAGGGCTGGGCCCCTCACAATCAGGGAGCCGACTGTCCCTGACATAACATGGGATATGAATGTCCCTGACATAACACCATTCGACAAACTACCTCCAGACATGTCTTTGCTGGTCATTGGGCCCCAGTTCAAAGTGGGACTCATCACTGAAAACAATTCTACTCCAGTCAAGGAGCTTTCAGGCCGATCTGGAGATGCCCTGAATAGCAGTGGGATATCAACCTGATTGGCGCCTGCCACACAGCCAGACAATGAGGATTGATGGTCTGGGGTGCCATTTCTTTTTATAGTAGGTTCTCTTTGGATGTCATCTACAGCACTCTTGCAGCACAGCAGTACATAAACGGTATTCTATCCCCAATTTTGTTGCATTTCATGGCAAGCCATCCTGGACTTACATTTCAGCAAGATAACGTCCACTCACAAATCGCAAAAGTTTCTGCTGCTTGTCTTCATGCTTTCCAAATGCTACAAATTGCATAAACTGAACTGATACATTATGTTGACATTTTGTTTCTGTAAAGAAAATATACTGTTCATATTGTTATAACACATATGTGAGGAAATAGGATAAGTATCAAATTTCTGCAAACTACATAGCAAGATTTGCACTACTAGAAAAATGAAACAGTGAAAAATCACGTTTTCAAAAATACCTTGAGTAACAAAGTAATTACATTCACTAATAAAGTTTAGGAATTCCATGACTACAATAGACAGGTAAATGAAAATCTGTTTATGATTGACTCATTACAGAGCATTACCTGTTCAATGGTATATTGATACAAACACAGTGGTAAAACAGTTATCAGTTTCCATAATGAAGGTAGGAGATGAGATATTGGCAGAATGAAGCTGGAGGAATAGGTAGTGAGCTGTGCTTTGGTGGTTCATGTGGTGTCACCGCCAGACACCACACTTGCTAGGTGGTAGCTTAAATCGGCCGCGGTCCATTTAGTACATGTCGGACCCGCGTGTCGCCACTGTGTGATCGCAGACCGAGCGCCACCACAAGGCAGGTCTCGAGATACGGAAGAGCACTCGCCCCAGTTGTACGACGACTTTGCTAGCGACTATACGGACGAAGCCTTCCTCTCATTTGCCGAGAGACAGTTAGAATAGCCTTCAGCTAAGTCCATGGCTACGACCTAGCAAGGCGCCATTAGCCTTACATAGTTTGAGAGTTATCGTATGAAATGTCTCATCAAGAACGTTGTAAACCAACAAAGAATAAAGTTAAGTATTCGAGGAGCTGCATACTTTTCTTATTAGCATTCAATAGTTATCCTGTTCCAGACTTCACGCCAGTCGGCGTGTGTGTACGCGTGCCTTTCTTTCGGCTACCCGTCACTGTGGACTGGCTGCCTTAGCAGTCCACATCAGTTCAGTTGATGGAGCACTTGTTTGAAAAAGGCAAATGTCCCAAATTTGAGTCTTGGCCTGGCAGGAAGTTTATTGGTTATTAATTAGACATAAGGAGAGTAAAGTATGAGTAATATATAAAATAGTTACATTTTCAAATAAAGTTCAACTTAAGATCAGAGTGACGCATGTTTATTGGAAAATGATCATATTTCACATATGATAACTAGAGATGGGCAGACTCGTTCATCCTTGGGAACTAGTTCACTGCTGATCGTTCTTTTTTGGGAACCGTTCATTTTTACTCATTCACCGTTCATTTGTGCTTGGTATATGGTTCTTATGAAAAACTGAAAATTAGTAGCGTAGGTGACTGAAGGATGGAGGGCACCAAGAGGGGGCACTTGCCTCCCCCCAGGAGTATAGAGTTTTTATTTATTACAGAATTCTTACACCCTTTTAGAAGCAATTTCTGTGATTCTGCAGAACCTCTCGTTTAGCCAACCGTAGCCTTGCGTGGCTGATCGCAGGGAAATAATATAGGGTGGTGCACGGAAAACCGGGCCCGAATACAGACTGCTCGCCAATTACGGACGATGTGTTGCCCATTACGAGCAGATACAACAAACAGACAAACATGTAATAATTAGGCAGTGAAGAAATAACAAGCAACAATTGCGAAACAATCGATTGCGATGTGTAGAGAGCTGGAGAAGAGAACATGAAAACCTCACGCGACGCGCATGGGCTATAGCTCATGTAGTCTTGTAAACCTATTGGTGGCTGTTTCCCAACTTCGTTTCGACTTCCACTACATAGCTATGCTACGTTGTAAATAATAATCATTTACACACTATATATACTTCACATTGTCTCTGAGTTCATAGGCGTAGTACAGACTTTATAAAAGCATAAAATAAAATGTGGTTTTCTCATAGTTGCATCACACGCTTTGTAAAAATTAAGTTTTAATGTTGCATTATTAAAGTTAATGCAGCAATAATAATTAAGTTTGCAGTAATAAAGTTTTTGGTTTCAAAGCTCCTTCTGAACAGACGTTTTTGAGATAATAAGTAAATACGATTTTTGACTATGTCTTTTCAAATGGAGAGGCACCGCTTTTCCTATTGAGCCAAAATGACCCACAACCCACTTCTTTTTTTTTTTTTTTTTTTCAAAGGGACCTAACTAGTAGGTAACGCAAATTGGAAACAACCAAACTTAAAAATAATTAAAGCCTTCCTAAATGTAATGTTTTGTATATGAAATATACACGATAATCGTTTTATACAAATTATCCTACACGAAAAATTAAGCAAATTATTGAAAGTTAGCTGCTAAATCAAGTCGATGAAACCAAAAATTATATGAATAACAAAAAAACTTGTCTTGTTACAAGTATGTCTTCTGCTGTTCATCGATATAATGAAGTGAGCTGATATGCCCTTTTGTTAGCTGAAAAGACGTACCTATTACATACAACATAATTTTTATCTAATTCACGTTAACTATAAAATACTTTTTGATTACCGGTCGTGGACGCTGAATAGCCGGAACAAAGTGCAAGAACAGTTTGGAACACATGTAAAATGGGCGAGCGCAGTGAACGAAACGAACAACTGTATACTGAACTAACTAGGAGCAGTCGGCAGTGGAACTGAGACAGGTGGTCATGCGAAGAACGACGAGTGCTTCCGAGGGAGACCGAGACTGAGACGACCACGCGACTGAGGCTGGAACGAGAACTGCCGAAGTGACCGCCGCGACCGAAGTGAACTAGTGAACTATGAACCGATCGTTCCTCGTTCCCGGAAACTATAAGTAGACCGCCGCGACCGAAGTGAACTATGAACCGATCGTTCCTCGTTCCCGGGAACTATAAGTAGACCGCCGCGACCGATGTGAACTATGAACCGATCGTTCCTTGGAATTCGTTCCTCGGTCCTTTCGTTCATCTTGGTGAACCGTTCCTTTGCACCCGTTCGTTCGCGAACGACCCTTCTCTAATGATAAACATGACAAACAAATAAATTTCTCCCTTGTGTTTTTCCTGCATATTAAAACAGTACAGAACATCTGGTGTATGTGCACTATTTAATGTAGAGCTTGATTCTGTGAACTCTGACGCCAATCAAAGTAACAAGCAAGTGAAAAACGGGTAATTCCACTGACTCCAATCAAAGTAACATGCTCGCAAAACATGTAACTTCTCCAGTCAAAGTGACATGGACACCTATGAATCACCTAATTATTAAAAAGAAGTGTTTAATTGACAAGGCTGGACAAAACTCTGCATGAAATGATATTTGGTATGAGACCTGATATTCTGGGATGGAACCCTATAAGCTGGAGATAAATAACCAAAATGGAACAAAAAAATGTGTAGGTAGATAAACAAATTGTTGCAGAACCCACGACAGGAATGATGTGGGTAAATAATTAAACTGGGACAGAACCCAGGGCAGGAAAGATGAAGATATGAGTGTAAAACACCTTCTACTTTTCTACAATAGCTTTATTTTTGTGCCTGCATATTTCACTCATTATTAGGTTCATTACTAAGCCTAAAACAGCGCCACAGGATGGTAGTTTTAGAGTTAGAACAGCATCAGTTTTCAGCTTACCTTTCGAAGATATATTCAACAGTTCACTTTTCAAGTAACTTTCGTAATCAGAATCAGTAAAATGTAGTGAACAGACATGACCATTTTCACTGAATATGAATATGCAAATTTACAAGCATTTATCCACAGTCTCGTTGTTTTTAGGAAATATATTAAATTTAAGTCCTAAGTTACTTACTTTTCTGCTGTGGTTAGTACAAATGGCAACTGCACAGCAAACTATTGTTTTTCACTTAAGAAGTTACTCTAAAAAATCCCTCAGTACACTAATAATTACGGCATAATCCTGAGCTCAATTGCCAGTCACTAATAAAATTTCGTTCTTCCATAAGCAACCTTGTTTTCTATGGTAAATTACAACATAATATGTTACAGCAATTGTGGGCTACTGAGTGCTGTTTGGGTGCACTCTGATATAAATGGCGCGTCTCGCTACTCAACATACACCTTGTGATCCCTGCTGTACTGGTGGATACACCCAACTGTGGAAGATACTACCCACTATGTAGTGTGTCCACTAAAGAGTAGTGAACCTCCTATGCAATCAATTTATCAAAATTTCTCTTACATATATGGTTGAAAACACTATTCTTTTCTACACACAATAACTTTTTCTAGACAAATGTTATTAGAACAAGATGTGAATAAATCATTCCACAATGTGACGTTAATATCTAACAAATCTGACCTGTTGTATACTAAATATTTCCAGACAGATATAATTTTTCACATAGTACAGCAGTTCCAAAATGTGTCCAAAATCATGTATAAATATTTCTATTTCTTTGCTGGTGGAAGCTAGGGTGGCAAAATATTTTGCTGTTTGCATTCTGTTTGCTCTCATTTAACAACTACATGTGGTGTCTTCCTAAGTTCTATGTTATGACACTCCACCATGCATCATACAGTGAGATACAGAGTATGTGTGTAGTGCAGATTTATTTGTATCTCTTATCTGCTACTTTGTGTCAGCTACTAGGTTCGTTTTGATTGAAACAGTACTTTGCATACTTTCATTCAATTATGTTATGCAGCATCGTATTCTGAGCAGCTTCCCCAGCCAAGGTTATGTTTCTCAAGTCTAAAAGTAAATTATTTCTTTTTTGTATTCGGAAACATTCTGTCATAGCTGTTTTGAAGATTATGCATGATGACTCTTGCCCCTAAGTGTATACTGAAATAAGAACAGTTTTCATTTATTCTTAGAAGTATTAATTTTTGCCCTGAAATTGTGAATAATTCAGGATCATAGATTTTTAAGAATATGCTAGCAGCCATAAAAGGTTTAGCATCTATTAAAATATAGCTTAAGATGAGTTCCTTCTACTGCAACTGCGTAACGGGAACAACTGTTATGTATCTTATTATGAATTGAGTCTACAACACAGTGTCTGTGGATATTAAAAACAGCCGGCCGGAGTGGCCGAGCGGTTCTAGGCGCTACAGTCGCAGGTTCGAATCCTGCTTCGGGCATGGATGTGTGTGATGTCCTTAGGTTAGTTAGGTTTTAGTAGTTCTAAGTTCTAGGGGACTGATGATCTCAGAAGTTAAGTCCCATAGTGCTCAGAGCCATTTGAACCATTTTGATATTAAAAACAATAATGTAATTTGTAGAAGAAACACTGTAAACCCTTTTCACCTGCTGAATCTTGGCTCTAAAAGCCAAAGCAATTTTGTACGTTTCTTTGTAAGTTTCTAGTTTTCCAATTTTTTGATTTGTTCTACATCCTTGAGGATCTGTGGATTATTTATCTAAATATATCATTTCTTTTTCTGTTCTGTTGTAGATACAGCTTAATCTGTTCAGTATGGGTCTACAAAACACACAGTGTGCATAATGAGTCTAATATTAAGTAAATGTTAACACTTAATTTTACCTTGTTGAAAACTGTTAGTTTAGGTCATACAGATGTCTGTCTGGTGCCAGTTCTAAGAACAAGTGACAACAACAGCAGCTAATTTTCCACATATTCATTTTGGTGGATTACAGGTGCTCCCCTGAGTAGTTTGAAACTAACAGAATCAAAATATTTATTGATTTTTTTAATATGTTGCATGCAACTGGCCACTCCAAAGTATAAAACAGAGTCAAATGTTGTAAATTGTTGAAGTATTTTATTCTTATGTACCTATAGTTACTTATTTTTTGTAGCTGCTCAGAGGTGAGCTGGTCGAAGGAGTAGGTAGTGATTCAGCTCCTATAAAAAAAGGTTGATCCATAGCATTAAATGTGTAAAATGTAAAAGATATCTAAGAAATTATATCTTGTGTGATATGTGCGATTGTTGGAATGACTTTGCTTGTGCAAACATTACCGAAAATGCCATACCTGAAGTAGGTAGAGATTGGATTTTCCCAAGGTGTGCTGATACAATAGGTAACATTGTAAAACCTAACACAGTATGTGAAGGAGATAAGAATTCTGTATTATTAGTTATATCTGGGCTACAAGAAAACTTAAAAATACTGAATGATGAAAACAGAAGACTGAAGCATACCTTGGAAGAGAGTGATCATCAGGTATGTCTCAATACTTCTAAACCAGAAGGATTGCCAGAAAGCTCACAATAACAGGTCCAACAGAGGTATGGGAAACTGTGAAATCGAAGAGAAGCTCTTTCAAATCCATCGATAATAAATGTGGGCAGGATTTTGTATTATCAATTATTAACAAATATAATTCATTGCAGAACACAGATGATATAGAAATTGTATCAGCATGCCCATCTGATAAGGCAGTGCAAGAGACTCAAACATAGTAAATAGCGAACTAATATATAAGAAGAAAGGTAAAATCATGATTTACGCAGATAGTTATATGTGAGGATTATCAGTTAAGTCAATGGAACGTAGACCTTCTGTGATGGACGAGTTTGAAATAGAAGGAATCGTTGAACCAAGGGCTGGATTACAAGATGTTTCAATGTCAAACAAGAAAGTCAGCAGGGCCCCCATGGACAAAGACTTTGTAGTGGTAATGGCTGGAACCAAACAATATCAGCAGAAATGGTAGGAAGACAGCTAAATCGACTCTACAGAAGACTCTCAAAGTGTTAACCCACACCAATGTGATTGTTGTCAAGTTCCTCATCGACATGATTTGCCTCAGTGGTCATGTGCGAATAAGGGAGTGGGGAAAACCAATTAGGAGTAAAAAGCTATCTGTAAGCACTTTAAGAACATTTCCTTAGTTAACACCACTAGTTATAGCAGAGATTGGAATACCAAACATGGGCGATACCTCAACAAACTAGGTACACGTGTTTTAAGTAATAAAACTCTGAGAATAGTATTGAATAAGCTTTGGAAGGAAGAAAAATCAGTACTCTGTTTGGATTATGTTTCAACTAAGATGACAAAAACCAGAGGATTAAACCATGATAGATGTTCCAGTACTACAACGACACAACCTCATCAACTTTTATATGGTTAAATTAGCCTATGTCAATTAAGTAAACCAACCAAAAAAGTAACCCCAAAAGTAGAGTTTAAAAATGGGTTCCTCAACATTCATGGCATCATGGATAGAAACCTAATAGTTAATGGAGTTTAAAAATGGGTTCCTCAACATTCATGGCATCATGGATAGAAACCTAATAGTTAATGACATTTTGAATGAAAACATTTTATGTTTAAGTGAATATTGGTGTACAGATGAAGATCTTGGGTACAAAGTACTGAATGATTACACATTACTTAGTTACTGTAGTAGAGGACATCAGTTGCATGATTGGGAGGGGTGTGTAAAAATACACGTAAAAACACCTCTTGTGTCAAACTGTGGTAGGTGAGATCTCAACACCCTTTGTGATGAAATGCATTTTGAAATTTCAGGTCTGGTTATTGAGATTCTTAAGCTTCTTTCTTGAGAAACTTGATGATCTCTTTATGTACATCTGTACTATATCAAAATGAGAAAAAAATGAAATTGTCGTCGATGGGGTGGTTAGGTCAAGTTTTGATGTACTGCAGGACATAAAAACTGTGAATAAGCTCAAAAATGTGCTTCATCAACTTAATCTTTATTATGTTCACGGTAAGCCCACAAAAGGCCCTGCCTATGTATTTCCTCTGATGTAATTGCTTTCCCTTCTCACATAATGATACAGTATTTATCAGTCTTAGTAATGTAACATCAGACTATTCTGAACCAAAACTTAAATTTGTCACTGCTAGACCAATTAGCAAAGTGAAGATGGATAGGTTTAGACATGCCCTCACTTGTTAGTGCTGGGACTCCGTTTTCAGTAGGCTTCAGCGTTGTTCTCTGGTATTGTTTTCATGAACTGTTTCTCTGCATTTTAAAATATGTTTGAAAGCATCATCCATCTCAAAAAAGATACAGTGAATATTAGTAGTAACTACAAGAATAAGAAAACCAAGGATAAGTATACTCCAGAGTTAACACAATTGGAAAGTACTGTCATGTTATAGTCTGGTATGCATAAAAAAGTAATTCTGAACTGTGCAAGGAATTGTATGCTAAAGCTAAGCATAAATAGCATAAATATCTACATCTACATTTCCATGGATACTCTGCAAGTCACATTAAAGTGCCTGGCAGAGGGTTCATCAAACCACCTTCACAATTCTCAATTATTCCAATCTTGTATAGCACACAGAAAGAACAAACATCTATATCTTTCTGTATGAGCTCTGATTTCCCTTATTTTATCACGATGATCGTTTCTCCCTATGTAGGTCGGCTTCAACATAATATTTTCTCATTTAGAAGAGAAAGTTGGTGATTGGAATTTCGTGAGAAAATCCCTGCACAATGAAAAACGCCTTCAGTGACATTCTCTCCCCCATTTCGCGATAAAACAAAACGTGCTGTCCTTCTTTGAACTTTTTCGAAGTACTCAGTCAATCCTCTCTGGTAAGGGTTCCACACTGCACAGCAGTATTCTAAAAAAGGATGGACAAATGTAGTGTAGGCACTCTCCTTGGTAGATGTGTTACATTTTCTAAGTGTCCCGCCAATAAAATGCAGTCTTTGGCTAGCCTTCTTCACAGTATATTCTATGTGTTCCTTCCAATTTGAGTTGTTCATAATTGTAATTCATAGTATTTAGTTTAATTTACAGCCTTTAGATTTGACTGAATTATTGTATAACCAGAGTTTAACGGATTCCTTTTAGCACTCATGTGGATGTCCTTATTAGGGTCAATTGCCAATTTCCGCACCATACAGTTATCTTTTCTAAATCGTTCTGCAACTTGTTTTGATCTTCTGATGACTTTATTGGTCAATAAACGACAGTGTCATCTGCAAACAAACTAAGACGGCTGCTCAGATTGTCTCCCAAATCGTTTATATAGATAAGGAACAGCAAAGGGCCTATAACACTACCTTGGGGAACGCCAGAAATCACTTCTGTTTAACTCGATGACTTTCCATCAGTTACTATGAACTGTGACCTCTCTCTCCAGTCACATAACTAAGACGATATTCCATAATCACATAATTTCACTCCAAGCCACTTGTGTGGTGCAGTCTCACAAGCCTCCTGGATATCAAGAAATACGGAATCAGTTTGAGATCCCTTGTCAATAGCACTCAACACTTCATGCAAGTAAAGAGCTAGTTGTGTTTCACAAGAACAATGTTTTCTAAATCTGTGTTTACTGTGTGTCAATAGACCATTTTCTTTGAGGTAATTCATAATGTTCAAACACAATATATGTTCCAAAATCCTGCTGCGTATTGACGTTAATGATATGGGCCTGTAATTTAGTGGATTATTCCTACTACCTTTCTTGAATTTTGGTCTGACCTGTGCAACTTTCCAGTCTTTGGGCACAGATCTTTCACCGAGCGAATGGTTTTATATGATTGTTAAGTATAGAACTATTGTATCAGCATACTCTGAAAGGAACCTAACTGGTATACGGTAGAAGACTTGCTTTTATTAAGTAATTTAAGTTGCATCACTACTCCGAGGTTATCTACTTCTACATCACACATATCGGCAGCTGTTCTTGATTCGAATTCTGGAATACGTACTTCGTCTTACTTCATTTTGTGAAAGGATTTCGGAAGGCTGTGTTTAGTAACTGCTTTGGCAACACTGTCTTTGATAGCATCTCCATTGCTGTCATGCAGAGAAGGCACTGATTCACTAGCATACATCACGTATGACCAGAATCTCTTTGGATTTTCTGCCAGGTTTTGAGACAAAGTTTCGTTGTGGAAACTACTATAAAGCCCGGTCCACACGCAACGATCTGTCTGCGCAGACATCGGCGCAGATGTCTGTACATGCAAAAGATCGCTGCAAATGTGGTGTGTTCACACGACACAAACCCCAATCTACTACTCGCCCGCCATCTGTCGGTGTAGAAAAGAAATATCAGTGGCAAGCGACTACGCTCCCCGAAAACGTCAAAATTTAATTAAGTTATTTTGAAAAATAGAAATGGAGGAAGTTCTGTTGTGGTCTGTGTTCGCAACTTGTGTTGCAAAAAACATTCAGACCAACCGCAGGAAACAGAGAAAGTGGTCAAAATGGTGCAGACAGTGGCTGCTAAAGCGAAAGCAGTTTTGTCACGTAAATTTACTGCGAGAGTTGCAGGGCGAACCTGTTTTGTTTTACATAACCTCGTGTTCCATTTCCTCGCACATTGGCACTCCAATTTCATCTTCAATTGTACTCCTGCTTGGTCTTGGCGTTTCTTGATCACTAAGAAAGCCAAGTAGATCAAAATACCATAACGTTGGCTGGTATACTTGATCTACTCCTACACCAGATCTTCTAGATTTCTGAACTTTGGATAACTCTTTTCGGTAAACAGTTCGCTGACAGACTAATTTACTTGACTTGCCTTCATAAACTCATCCTTCAGGAAAGCGTAAACAGCTTCACATGTGTTGGGTATTATTTCACTCAATGCTTGTTTCGATATTGCAGATGAAAATTCCAAATCATTGTAGCTCCTTCCTGTTGCTAGGAATCTTAATGTTACTGCCAGGCGTTCATGAGGAGAAATTTCCCTTCTCATACAACTATTTTTCTCATAATATGAGGGGTTACATGCTTTAAGAGATAATTACAAGTTTCGACATCCATCCGCAAATAATTTCGCCAGTTCGCAACGAAATTATTTTTTTATTACCGTTTCTCTGTTTGCCAAGGCGCCAACTGCCCGCAATTTTTCAATTAGAGCATTGTATGCTGCTGTCTTTTTGTCTCAGTCACTATATTCTTTACTTTTAATCTTCCACAAACATGGGTGGTTTCTGTATATTTCAATGAATTCACTTACAAACTCTCGAGAACACTGATGAGTATCAGCCATTTTAATGCCCTGTGCACACAAATACAAACACTAGACTGAGCAAACAGCTGTTTCGCGCCAGATTTGCGACGATCTCCTGTCCACACGCTCCAACTTGTCTGCGCAGATGTAATTTGAACCGACAGATTTGAGAGGTTTCGCTCAAACCTCCAGCTCCAACTTCCAGGTTTGCACACACCTCAGGTTGGTGCAAACCTTCTGTTCACACGCAACGATCTGTCTGCGCAGATGTGATGTGCGCAGACATTTGCGCAGACAGATCGTTGCGTGTGGACGGGCCTTAAGTATCCCATATTGAAGTCCACACTAAATTTCGAGCTTCTGTAAAAGATCGCCAATCTTGGGGATTTTGCGTCTGTTTAAATTTTGCATGTTTTTTTCGTTGTTTCTGCAATAGTGTTCTAACCCATTTTGTGTACCAAGAAAGATCAGCTCCGTCGTTTGTTAATTTATTTGGCATAAATCTCTCAATTGTTTCCGATACTATTTCGCTGAATTCAAGCCACATATGATCTACACTTATATTGATAATTTGGAAGGAGTGGAGATTGTCTCCCAGGAAGACGTCAAGTGAATTTTTATCTGCTTTTTTGAATAGGTATATTTTTCTTTTGTTTTTGACGATTTGGGGGTTACAATATTCGATCTCGCTATGTCAACCCTGTGTTCACTAATCCCTGTATCCGTTTTGATACTCGCTATTAACGCTAGATTATTTGTTGCTAAGAGATCAAGTGTGTTTTCACAACCATTTACTATTTGTGTGGGCTCATGAACTAACTGCTCGAAATAATTTTCAGAGAATGCGTTTAGCACAATTTTGGACGATGTTTAATGCGTATCTCCGGAATTAAACATGTATTTTCTCCAACATATCAAGGGTAAATTAAAGTCACTACCAATTATGACTGCATGAGTGAGGTACATGTTTGAAATCAACATTAAGTTTTCTTTGTACCTTTCAGCAATGGCATCATCTGAATAAGAAGGTCAGTAAAAGGATCCAAATATTGTTTTATTCCGATTGCCAACAATGACCTCTGCCCTCACAGGAACTATCTACCTCATTTTCACAACAAGACAAACTGCTTCTAACAGCAACGAACACCCCACCACGAACTGCATTTACCTTTCCTTTTGGAACACCATTAGGTTCTTTGGAAAAATTTTGGCTGAGATTATCTCTGGCTTTAGCCAGCTTTCAGTGCCTATAACGATTTGAGCATCAGTGCTTTTCATTAGCGTTTGGAGCTCTGGTACTTTCCCAACACAGCTATGACAATTTACAACTGTTATACCGATGGTTCCTATATCTACTTTCTTCCTGTGTTCGGCTGCATCCTTTGTGACTGAAGCCCTTTTTGTGTTTTCCCGAGACCCTCCAACCTACAAAAACCGCCCAGTCCACGCCACACAGCCCCTGCAACCCGTGTAGCCACCTCCTGCGGACAGTGGATTTCTGACCTATTCAGCAGAACCCGAAACACAACCACCCTATGGCACAAGTCGAGGAATCTGCAGCCTACACTGTCGCTGAGCTGTCTGAGCCTTTGATTCACACCCTCCACTCGGCTCTGTACCAGAGTTCCGCAATCAGTCTTGTTGACTATGCTGTAAATGGTCAGCTCTGCTTTCGCCTCGCAAGCAAGACGGGCAGCCTTTACCACTTCTGTTAGCTGGTCGAAACCAGAGAGAATCTCTTCCAATCCAAAGTGACACACGTCATTGGTACTGTCATGAGCCACTACCTGCAGTTGACTGCACCCTGTGCTCTTTATGGCATCTGGAAGGACCCATTCTGCATCCGGAATGACTCCACCCAATATGTGTATGGAGTGTACATTGGTTTTCGTACCTAAGGGGTCCCATAATGCTCCCAACTATCAATAATCCCACCCTCTGTGATTGCCCGGATCTTGCAGGCTGAGACAATGCCAGCCACAGACAGCACCTGGAACCTGTTTGACAGACTAACCAGGGAGTACTTACGGTCAACCCCCTGGGAAGTATTTCGCCACCTGCCATGCCCCGGGGAGACCTCCTACTCGACCACAGGTGAGGGGTCAACCTCAGTGAAAGCAGTAACTGGTCTGGCCACTTGTGAGGACTGATTGGAGGACTCGGACATGCTGGACATCTGTTGGATCCCCACAGCCAGCCCACAACAGTCGTGTTCATCCACTGCAGTTTCAAGCTGTGTAACAGAAGCCGTCACAGCCTGGAACTGAGAGGGAAGTGACACCAAATCTGCTCGCATCTGCATACAATAATCACAGTCCCTATCCATACGAAAGACAGTGGAAAACTAAACTACCCAGATAAATGGACTACCAGCATGTGCTAAGGAACTCTTCTGTAGGCCATGACCAAAGTGCAGGATCTGTGTCTAATAAATTAGATTAATACCCAGAGATTCAAGAACCTAACTGCCAAAGCACTCATGTGAAACTAAATAGTTTGCCTCTGATTAGGAAAAAAGTCGGTTTACTTTCCAATGCAAACGAAAACGCGAGAATCATAGCTGTCGGATATTGAATTAACATGCAGAAATTCAAGAAACTAAACTATTACAGCTCACAGATGGTATTATACAATTCGCTCCTGGTTAAGAACTCGGTTAGTTCCCTGTTGATGCGTCAGCCTCGGCCGGCTGCTGCTGCCAAGCAGGGAATCAATGAAGCAAAGAAACTATGTAACACAGGAAACACTGAAAACTCCAAAAACAAATGTAAAAAAAGCCTGGATTGTGATCAATTCTATTGTGATAAACAAAAAATAACGTTACTGTAACTCCAGAAGAATGTAATAAATTTTGCATCCAATCTATTGAAGAGTTTAGTACTATTTAATATAAACTCCCAGAAAATGCTCTTAATATCATAGATAACTGCTTTCAAAAGCCTCCCCTGGTCATTTTCACTTTTACTTTCACAGAACTATGTCAAAAAAATGTTCAAATGTGTGTGAAATCTTATGGGACTTAACTGCTAAGGTCATCAGTCCCTTAGCTTACACTCTACTTAACCCAAATTATCCTAAGGACAAACACACACACGCATGCCCGAGGGAGGACTTGAACCTCCACTGGGACCACCCGCACAGTCCACGATTGCGGCGCCTTAGACTGCTTGGCTAATCCTGCATGGCAGAACTATGTCCAAAAACCATCCTGCAAATAGTGAAAAATTTCAAGAGCTTAGGTAGTATGAATTACTATGGTCTGCCATGCGATATGTTGAATGATGTTATTCTTTGTGTAATTAATTCTTTTACTTATAGTGTAAGTAAATGTCTAACTGATAGTATGTCCCCTGATATACTAAAAACGTCCAGAGTTGTGTCTGTATACAAAAAAGGTGAAGAGAACAGTCTCACTAATTGTAGGTCTAACTCAATAACACCTGTACTGTCTAAAAATTTTGAAGCAGTTATTTATAATGACGTTAGTGTTCAATCGGATAAATCAAATATAATTAGTGACAAACAATTTGGATTTAGAAAAGGTAAATCCACAACTGGTGTAATGAATTCCCTAGTAAAATTTCTTCTAGATGTGATCGAGGCTAGGGACTATGCCTAGGCTACTTTTTGCCACCTGAGCAGAGCTTTTGACTGTGTAGTTCATGATTCTTTGTTGAATAAGCTATTCCATTATGATTTCATGGCAACAGCATAAATATGTTTAAATCTTCCCTAGAGAACCGATAACAAGTTATGTGCCCCAATGTGAAGTCAGATTTAGTTTATGTTAGGTCTGGAGTGCCACGAAGGTCTGTTTCCAGAACTTTATTGTTTTTATTAATGAATAATGATCTGCATCAGTTCATAAATTCTCACGTGATACTGTATGCCAGCTACACAAGTTTTCTATATAAAAGTACAAATCTAAGCACACTGAAAACATTAACTGAAAATGCCCATTCTAATTCTTCATTATGGTCTAGAGTGAACAGTTTGCTACTAAATGAAAGTAAAACACAGGTATTTCACTTAAATCTCAAAGGGATTCCTAACAATCATGAATTAGAAACTGTTAAATTTTTAATTTTTCTTATTGTCAGTAAATTGACCTGGGAACCACACATTAAAAAATATAACTCCTAGACTTCCAAGAGTTATTTATTTAATCAGAAATTTAAAAAGATATGTTCCAAATAACTATCTAAGATCAGTATTTTGTGTTTTCTTCCAAAATATCATATTATATAGAATTTTATTGTGGCGTGGTAGTTGTCATGTAAATTGCATTTTACTCTTGCAGAAGAAAGAAGACTCATAATTGATTCTGAGAAAATAGAAGATTGTAAACCTCTGTTCATTAAACTGAAATATCTGACAATAGTAATCTTATTCATCTATAAAGTTTTATTTTATGTCAGAAAGAATATTTTTAATTTTGTGCTGAGAAGAGATGTACGTATTTATAACATTATAACTCTAGAAATAGAAAATATGTACATGTGACATCACGTAACGCCTACTTTGTCCTTGTGCTAAGGGCTTTTAATAGGTTAAGAGTAGATTTTAAAGAATTCCCTATAAATATTTTTAAAGCCAAATTGTATAAGCTAGTAGTATACAATCGTTTTTACACAGCTGACGAATTTTTTGTAGATGAAAATAATTCTTTGTTATATCTGGTTACTAGTTTTAAGTATTTCATGTAAACTAAATTACATTATTATAGTAGTTAATGTAGAAATGTATGCTTTTGAGTTTGTCTATTGCTTTAAGAGCTGAATGACAGTGAAATTTTATTATTATTGTTACTGTTATTGTTGCTGCATGTGGGAACTCCATATTTTTAGTGGCGCAACTTAAGAGTCGCAACTTTTGTCATGTCACAAAAAGTACAAATTGCTGATTGTGTTGCTGGTTGTATATCGAAACATGTATTCTATCGCATTATCGTGGATTAATTGCTGCTTCACTCCATTCGTTTTCATCGTGTTTTCGTTGTTTTAGTGAAAATAGTGAAACCAGTGGTCGGCAGGTACTCTTTCGTAGCCTTTGGAGTTACAAGAATTGCAACATATGTTTTATTTTCTGCAGCTGTGTGTGTGTGTGTGTGTGTGTCTGTGTGTGTTTATGAATGCAAACCAATGATGTATCACACAATCTTAGAAGACTTTTGGATTAATAAATAAATAAACTTAATATGTAACCAAAAAAGCATGTCGTATAAACTTCGGAATTTGTGAGACTAAACACTGTATAAATTGTGTATTATATACAGGAAATAGCCTCCGAGTGTAATGCAGCAGGTGTTAATCTAAAAATTAGTTATTCAAATTGCATACATCAGTGAATACATAAATTCTAAAATATTGGAAGAATGGCGTGTCTGCAGATGGTATTTACTTGGCAGATTTTGGTTCGTTTCCATAGCAGACAGCATTTTCTCCACCGAGTGTTATTTATTTTATAAATGTGTTCGTGATCGCTGATTTACCTCTGTGCGAAATGTATTTTCGGATCCAACATTTGAGTTTCGTCTTCCTTGTATTTAGCTCTTCTCGCAGCTCTAATGCCATGACCTGCAGTATAACATTCATATCCGTTCATATGATTTCATTTGAAGTCATACTGGTAACTGTGCAACGACGTAGAATTTGTGGGGTCCTGTGTGAACGGTAAATCATGGTGCGACAACAGAATGCCACAAGCTGTGGCGTCACATTAGTTGCGTTATGAACCTGGCTTTAGGACAACGTCATAGAGTTATTAATATGAGTGTTCAAGTTATGCTTGGAATCGTCGGTTAAAGCACGAAAACGATCAATATATTAATACATACAAACGTGGAAATGTATCCAAATATTTTCCAACGATATTTTGATGTTTCGATATCACTTTTTGCAGTCGACTGCAGCTTTGCGCATTCTTGCGACTGTCTTTTATTAATCGAAACCGCGAAGGTTGATAATAGAACCTAGAACGTAGTTGTTGGTGCAAATGCGTGTTCTGAGTGTAGGAAGGTAACTGCGAGAACTGTGGAAAAAAAATCCACTTCTTCTTATATGTTACACCTTCATTATTTTGTTGTCATTATTGGCGCTGTATATGTAATTGCCATCAACGTGCTAGATAGTGCTGCGTTTTGAGGTTATGATACAGTGTTTTTGTTTAGTTATGCTGCTTTTCTTACAGATACAGATGACAGATGTTGGATGGATGGTATTGTCGTTCTGTAGTAGCAAATGCCGAAGGAGAGGACGATGAAGATGATGAAGAAGAGGAGGAAAGTCAAGAAGAAGGAATTAATTATAAAGCCCAGTATAGGAGCTTGAAAAGGAAATTAAAGGATCTTATCTATGTGAGTTACGATTGCGACAGATTCTCATTTGATGATGTTGATTTAAGTTTCCATGTCTGTCAACCATATATTATGTTTTCGTTATTATACTATGGCGTAGAAATAACGCAGTATTATTGATCAGCATTAGCTTTGACACATTATAGTGATTTCACGTTTAAATCGTGTAGGAGTAGGGTGTAATGAAGTTACGTATTACTTAGGTATTCGTTTGGTAAGCTTTCCTGTGACCCGGTTTGGCGTTCAATTATAGTAACACGGAAATCTGATTAGAGTTATATAAGATGTTTTGTTCAATTGATGCACAGGCTTGATTTTGGCCGTGTAAACTGGAGAGATGCGTTAAGTTGGTGTAAGACTACATAATTGTATGAAGTTGTGTTACTGCCATTTGTAGAAACTGAAAATGGCAGTAATTTTTGAAAAGCTGTTCTGTATTTTATTCTTGCTTGATTCAAAATCGTTTCCCGTATGCCCATTTTCATTGTCTGAAGAGAAGTGAGACTGTTGTTGATACTGGTAGAGAATTAATTTTGGTCTAACGGTATTCATGCTAGAACAATGTATTTCTTTCTTCTGTAGTTTTAAACTGCGATTGTGCCACAATCTTTTTTGTGTCCAGATCTTACTAATTCTCACATCACTTATTTTTGTTGGTGGGTAATTTTTAGGAAAATGAGTGTTTCCAAGAAGCACTTAGGAACAGCCAGCGGCGTCTGTTGAAGATTGCAAGGGACCGCAGTTTTCTGTTGGACAGATTACTTCAGTACGAAAAATTAGATATTACATCCAGCGAAAGTGAAGAAACGGAGTCATCAGATGATGGTGAAATTGTTCGTACAGATCAGTCTAAGAGGTAATCCTAATTTATTATTCAGTGATAAGTCTGTAGTTCTAGAATTGCTGTCTTTATTTGGGAATTGTTTGTGACGCAGGCTATTACACTATTACTTCAGTGATAAGAGAACAGGGGTTCAATTTCCTTGATTTGTATTTTACTATTTGATCATTCCATCCCAACTGATCTAATCTCCCTGCCATATAATCTCAATAAAATTAGGAATTTGGTTTATAGGTTTCACGACTTATCGAAAGTAATTTTACAAATTTTTAAAGCTTGGTATGCAGATGTACTCATTTTAATGAGAGTGATTAAAATATTGTATTGTAAAGTACTGTGTGACGTTTTTGACAAAAGATTCCGTAGTTGTTAAGGGTGGTCTCCCTGTGGAATTTCCTGTGTCAACTCACTGCTGAGTACAGTAATCAATTTACGAATTGCAGGATTCATTTCGGAATAGTTCAGATATCGTGTCCACTGAAAGCGAAGAAAAATTAGTCAAGAGGAATATTCAGTAGCCTACTTGTTGTTGACTTCAACCAGTGATATAATATTAATGGCTGCTGTAACATCACCTTTCAGTACGTATTTTTGAACTTTTGTTCTTAGTTTGTGAAGCCAACAAATGTGAAAGGAAAAAAGTCTTGTTGTGGCGATGGCCTGATTTTTAGTATAATCCAGTGTCTTATGTTAGGTCGGAGAATGACAGCTGGATATTGAGTTGATGAAGCCAGCGAATGTGAAAGCCAAAATTGCAGTTGTATTGGCAGACTGATCTGTACCGTAGCCTGTTTGTAAAAATTGCTTCTGATATCATGTTATAGTTGCCCTGTTGATTTATGATGTTTGTCAGGTAGTTTTGTATCAGTAATCAAAACTGATGACTAGTATTGAACATTCATCTTTATCCAAAAATTCAACATGTAAAGTATCTTCAAAATTTGGCCATTAATTTTTCTTTATAAAGTTCCAAAAGGATTCTTTCTGTAAGAATCTAGAGTACTTTATGGTATGAATAATCACAAAGTCCTCTAGGCATTACTGTTGCACAGTTTGAGACATTTGGGGTAAAAGGGATCCAAAAAAGGAAATACAGAAGCGTCCGATTCCACCCGTCTCTTTGACCCATGACGTCACAAATATGGCGGAAACGACCATGCACTATGACTCGAATATGGCGCCTGTGATGTCATCATGTAAACATGACCACAAACACGAAAATACATTGAAAAACCAACAAACACGATCTACAGAAAACCTAATGAAACTAACGAGACAGCGTGGGAAATTGGTGGTTTTTGGGTGGGGACAAAGTAAATATAAACAAATTTAGACACACACCACCATACCAAACCACAGAAAACGACGAAAAAAATGACAACACAAAACTCCCCAAATTCCACTAAACACAATATCCTCTTGGAATTGGACTCTTCCCTTGACCAATATAGGTCAACAGAAACTACCAATACCAAATTATAACACCCAAAACTACAACCACGTCCACAATCATCACTACCTCAAAAAACACAACAAACCAACAAAATCGGAATTGAACACTTCCCTTGACCTGTTAGCCTTACGAATTCTCAACATACAGCTGTCCCTGGTCCGAAATGCTGGAACTTTAGTAAGCCTCATTTCTTCACGGCATCTGAACACCTCACGACTTCATCCAAAAATCTGAATAGTTGAAGAAATTTTATTAGAAACAACACACTGCCCCCCATAATCGCCAACAACCGAAAACTATTGACCTTGTCAGTCATATCCATACCTACCAAAGACATAAAAAAAGCAATTTACCAAAATCCACACACGACAAACAGAAAAAGACTACAGTAACGTTGAAATAACAAAACTAAAATCAGTTAACTCTCTGAAAAATATTCCGCTGATAACACAGTCCCGATACCACACGTGTGCAATGCTATCATGCAAATGAACCCCATACTCCACGTAACACGCTACCCATAAACACACCACCAGAGAGCACCACCGATCACATCAAACAGACACCTACAAACACACTACTCTCACAAACTAAATTCCGTGCCGTCATAACATCACACACCACAACAGCCTTACGTCATGGGTCAAAGCAGACTGGTGGGATCGCACACTTCTGTCGACCCCCAAAAACATTCACACAAAGTTTTAATCCGTTTTGAAGTCCTCAAAGCAGACTGGTGGGATCGCACACTTCTGTCGACCCCCAAAAACATTCACACAAAGTTTTAATCCGTTTTGAAGTCCTGTAACCCAAAAGCAGACTGGTGGGATCGCACACTTCTGTCGACCCCCAAAAACATTCACACAAAGTTTTAATCCGTTTTGAAGTCCTGTAACCCAAAGGGAAATCTCCACCTTTTAGCTTATATTAACATGTGGGAGAACTGTAATTTGTTTCATGGACACACTTTGGGAATATTGCAAATTAAACTTATAGTGGAAAATAACTTCCTTTAAATGTTTCATATAGATTTTCCTAGGTGGACTATATTACACTTCATATTTAGGCCTATCAAAGAAATTACCATTACCTGGAATTTTTAGTTGAATTTATTTATATAACTGTTGGGGTTCAGAAAATAATTAATTTAAGAATATACATGTGAGAACTGGGGTAGTCTGCACCTTTATGAATGTCTTCACATCAGACATGATGCAAAGACTAGCAAATGTTAACATTATTCCACCATCTGTGAATCATGGTTAGTATGATGTAGCTGCTCCTTTTCCATATAAAGAACGCAACTTACCTAGATTTCATTATGGGTTTTGGTAACGCTGATGAACTGCTCAACACTGTGTGGGCTTATAATTCTAATTAAGAATAGTTTTGTATGTCATCTGTTGACGTATCTACATCTATAATACATACGCCACACAGTGTACTGCAGGTAGTACCCTTTGCCATTGGCAGTCGTTCCCTTTCCTGTTCCACTCGCAAATGGAATGGGGGGGGGGGGGGAATGACTGCCTACTAAATGCCTGCCTAAATGCCTTTTTGCAACTGACATCTCTTATCTTGTCTTTGAAGTTGTCATGTGACATGTATCAAGGTGGCAGTAGGATCATTCTGCAGTCCATCACAAATGTATATCCCCTAAATTTTGTCAGAAGTGCTTTGTCATTCTTCTTCTAGGGGTCCTCATTTAAAATGACATATTGGGTGTATATTCCACGGGACGACAAGGAAAAGTGCGAGAATTTTTTAGAATCTTGGGAATTTTTCATTGTCTTAGTTTTTGGTTAAATTTCTGTAATTTTGTCTGGTAAGGACTGATACTATAGCAAGAATATTGCTTTAACCTGCTGCAGCAATAAAACATAAATAAGAGAATAACACCAAAATAAAACTTAAAATGCAGAGAAAATGTGCCATTTACATAATGAGAACACAATGCACACACAAGCGTACACTTACAACAGATTGTGTCAGAGGCTTGAGGATGGAGAACATGCAATACTTCGTAACAACAAACTGCTTTTGACATCTCAACTCTTTGCATTTCTAACAGGTCGTGCAAAAAAATTGTGAATGGTGGTTTCAGGCAGTTACTTTGAAAGTAAATTTCCTTTTATGCAATATGGCTGAAGTTACGCTTGAGAATGTGCAATGAATGTCTTAAATCACTGACCATTTGACTCTCATTCAAAACTTAACACTTTGAGGACCAGCCATGTAGAAAAATTGCAGGCCCAAAAGACCAGCCATTTATGCCATTATTTAAAATATTACTGTCACATTTGTGTTTGATATTCTTAAAGGACAATAACAATGCCAGAAAGTATAATTATCCTTAAAAAAAAACTGTGAGGTGAGTTCTTGAGCAGTTTCACATGTGATGGACTTTTCTGTGGAAATACCGAAGTGCTCGACAGAACATATAATCAGCCAGGTAACCCATGAAATGCTTGGTGCACAGCATTGAAGGTTATAATCGTGCTTGTCACAAATATTCAGCTCCTGTAATTTGGGTTCTTTATATATATTAAAAAACAAAGATGCTGTCACTTACCAGGCGAGAAAGCGCTGATAGATAGACACAATAAAAAAACACACACAAATTTCAAGCTTTCGCAAGGATGTGGGTTTTATGAGAGAGGGTATAATTTTTGTTTATTTATGTCCCCGAAACTTTTCCTTCTCCTTTGATAATACTCCACTCAAGTTTGGTTCTTTTGTTACAGCATTTTGAAACTGTAACTTATATTAGTGACATTCAAGATGATTATAACTTACGTTGTTAACACGGTAAATGACACGGAAATATTAATCGTCCCCAAATATGATGGCAGACTGGCTTTTGTATCTTCCGCTGTGTAAATTGATAACTTTCTAGGCATCAAATTCATTATTATGTTCAGATGCCTACCCAGAAATGTTAGAACAATGATTGTGGTACATGGACTTGATACATGCTGTTAACATAAGAATGGCTAATGACAGACTAGATACAAAGATGTTGTGTATGTTACTGTTTGCCGCAGGAAGGGAAGAGATATTTGTGACCTGGTGTACAGGTGATTTGGAAACTGCGAAGTAGTTTATAAAACTGTCCTATTGCAACATAGAATAATTCCTGATCAGTGGCTTAGTTGATTAATAAAGGTTTAACTTAGTCCAGAATAATTGGAGCAACAAAAGTATAGTATCAGATTTGGGAATTAAATAGATGCAGTGGCACAACTGGCAACAGTAATTTTGGGTGTTTCCAGACTTCAGTACTAATCATGTTAACTAGTATCCAAAACATTAAAACCTGTTACTGTAAAGTATGGAGTCATAACTTTATGATGGTAAGTATCAATATTTCCAAAACTGTGAATTAACTCAATCAGAATTTAACATTACATATCATTAACAATGATTTCAGCAACTCATTACTTTTAATTGATACGGTTTCCAGAAAAAACTAAACACGTTACTGTGACCAGCATGTTACAAATTATCTCCTGAATAATAAATTTGTGTGAAATATAGTCTGAACACCATTTGATAGATGTGGGAATACAATATACACAGCAGTAGGACAAAAATATGGAAACCCCAAAAACACAACACACAACCATTCCTGATACAGTGTAGGAGACCATTCACTCTCAAAACAGATTCCATTCATCCCTGAATGGATAAACACATTGCCTTCATGATTTTCAGGGGAATCTGAAATCATTCTTCCAGCATAGTAGCGGCAGGTACAGGTAATGGATGACAGGGGTGGATAGCACTCATGCACCCATCTCTCCAAAGTAGACCATAAAGGCTCAGTAATATTGTTATCTGGTGACTGGTGACGAGGGGAGGTGAGACAGTCCATCCTCGTGCTTACAAAAAAACCAATCCTGTATTATGTGAACTGTGTGGAAAGGGTCCTGTCATCTTGGAACACAGCATCACAATTTGGGGAAAAAACTTTGTACTGAGGGATGAACCTGACCATTCATAACCCTTGGCAGTAATGCAACCTTTCAGAGTAACCATGGAGCCAGTGGGGCACCATGGATATAATCACTGAATCTCGGCCACATTTCAGACATAAATTCGGCCAGAAGTTGGAAACAACGAAAAATGAGGCTCATCTGCTCAAATAACATTCTTCCATTGTTCCATAGTCAGGGTTTTATGTCTTAGTCACTTAAGTTTTCGTATTACATGCTTGTGCATCGTTGATGAGTGGTTTTAGAATTCCAACTTGCCCTGGAATTCCCTGCTTATGGATCTCCCCTCATATTGCTCTGGTGCTAACAGGGTTCGTGAGTGTGAAATTCAATTTGCAGGGCCATACACAGCTGTCGTTCTCTTTATTTTTCATCGTAATCATATGGTGCCTCTTGAAATGCTGCACATTTAGGCTACTTTTGTTACAGAAGCACCCACCATACAAGTACCACCAGCAGTTTGCCCTCATTCAAATTCACTAACTCTTTCATAATGCACTCACACTTGCAATGTGTTTGGGACATTGCACAGGTTCTTTTTTTAGACAAATACTACAGCACACTCTGCAGGCTTAGCTAGTATCTGCATTTGTTCAAGCATGCACTTCTCGCAGTGTTTCAATATTTGTGACCAACCTCCCGTAACAGCGTGAAAGTGTGTGGGTACAAATCTAGTGCATAGCAAGACTGTGAAAGAGCAGGTTTGCCTATAAATGTTTGTAGGCAATGCTATTTTAACAGAGCAAGCTGGAACTGTTCCATCTGCTATTATCGGATCTCCATTTTATCTTCTTCTCCTCATTTTTCAATTAAAATGATTATATATATATATATATATATATATATATATTGCTTAGCAACTAATGGTATATGAATCCACACTAAAGCAAGACAAATTGGTACTGAGTATCTCATGACTCCCCTAACAGAGGAATCATCATATAAGATCTCAATGGAAATATAAAGAAACACAGCAAACATTTTAAAATGGTAACATAACATACTGTGTGTGTGTATATATATATATATATATATATATATATATATATATATAAAAATAGACGGAAACATTCCACGTAGGAAAAATATATCTAAAAACAAAGATGATGTGACTTACCAAATGAAAGTGCTGGCAGGTCGACAGACACACAAACATACACACAAAATTCAAGCTTTCACAACAAGCTGTTGCCTCATCAGGAAAGAGGGAAGGAGAGGGAAAGACGAAAGGATGTGGGTTTTAAGGGAGAGGGTAAGGAGTCATTCCAATCCCGGGAGCGGAAAGACTTACCTTAGGGGGAAAAAAGGACGGGCATACACTCGCGCGCACACATACACACACACATATCCATCCACACATATACAGACACAAGCACTCATGCACCCATCTCTCCAAAGTAGACCATAAAGGCTCAGTAATATTGTTATCTGGTGACTGGTGACGAGGGGAGGTGAGACAGTCCATCCTTTTTTCCTCCTAAGGTAAGTCTTTCCGCTCCCGGGTTTGGAATGACTCCTTACCCTCTCCCTTAAAACCCACATCCTTTCGTCTTTCCCTCTCCTTCCCTCTTTCCTGATGAGGCAACAGCTTGTTGTGAAAGCTTGAATTTTGTGTGTATGTTTGTGTGTCTGTCGACCTGCCAGCACTTTCATATATATATAATCATTTTAATCAAAAAATGATGAGAAGAAGATGAAATGGAGATCCGATAATAGCAGATGGAACAGTTCCAGCTTGCTCTGTTAAAATAGCATTGCCTACAAACATTTATAGGCAAACCTGCTCTTTCACAGTCTTGCTATGCACTAGATTTGTACCCACACACTTCCACACTGTTACGGGAGGCGCAAAAATCTTAAACGCTCCTTTACTTTATGGCACAGTTCTAGTGTCGCAACACTAACGTTTGTGCCCATTTCGATGCCATAGTAATGGATGATTTATTCATTGCTGTCTTTTGTATACCTTAGACCAGCTGCTGATCTAGCTTGTCCCCATGCCATCGCATGAATCAAATGTGTCTGGAGCTGCTTCTACTTGCACCTCCAACAAGCTGTTCGAGGAAATGCATCAATCACACTTTCATTTCTTGTCCTTGACCCATGGAATTTCTTATTGAATCTTTTAAGCCTATTACCTCAAATGGCTGTATCGAAGTGGTTGTTATGCTGATGCTCTCTACGTCTGTTGTTGCTCTAAATGTGAGGCATCAATTGCATCTCTTGTATTTCTGTTGTATTCTCAATTGGTCAATCCATCCCCTTGGTTACATTAATTGTCACTTTTCCAATCGGCCACATGCATATTTTGGTGCCACCCATCTACCCTCTTGTAATAAATCAACTTCATGAATCATCACCAAAAATTCCTCAGTGACTTTGTCATGTAGTGTGAGCAACTTCTCAAGGTACTCGATTGGTATTTTGTTTTGTTATATAAACAAATGTCTGTTGGTGACCTCTCGTGGTCCAAGCACTTTGCTTTCTTCAGATATTCCCTGAAATACTGTCAAGCTGTACTATTGACTGTTGTACATTTCATAGTCAAAGTTCTCATAATCTTGATATCTTTCTGTGGCACCTGCTGCCCACAAGCACTGAACTTGCATTCGGGACGATGATGGTTCAAACCTGCGTTCAGCCATCCTCATCTAGGTTTTCTGTGATTTCCCTAAATTGCTTCAGGCAAATGCCTGGATGGTTCCTTTGAAAGGGCATGGCTGACGTCCTTCCCTAATCCGGGCTTGTGCTCTGTCTCTAATGACCTCGTTGTTGACAGGACATTAAACACAAATCTCCTCCTCCTGCCCACAAGCGGTGTCACCTTGCAGCTGATCTGTAGCAAAAAGTTACTTATGTTGCTCATCACGTCAGCAATAAGACAAAACACCAGAAAATGATTTGACAAAAACAAATGGGTAGACTTACTTCCTTCCAAGCGGGAAGGTGTAAGTTGCTACCTTCTGCAACAGGGACCCGTCCAGCTAACTTCTCCCCCACTTCATTTGTAGTGCTGTACTGCTCTTGTGATGTACAAAATTTGCCCACTCAGCTTTTAAGTGCAGAGATCTGTGAGTTCAGTGCACAGATTTTCCATTACAGATCTTGGGATGGGAGCATTATCTCCCTCAGTGCCTTGGCTTGTAATTTTATCATGTTGACTTGCACTTGCACAGTGTGTAGTTCACTTAGTACCTGGCACTGAGCCTTAGATACATCCTCAACAAGAACCATAACTTAGTTAACCTTTGTTAGCTCCAGGTTTACCAACTTTGTATTTAACCTTTCATTAACAAAAGTTTCAGTTTCCTTGTATTGTTGGGAAAATGCCTTTTTGGGGCTCTTGTTGTGGCCTTCCTGTTGACTTGTGCACTGTTCATCTAACCTACAGGGTTGCTCTTTGTGCCACTCATCAAACTTTTTCTCCAAAATATCCATGAATTTTTTTGTCCAGCTACTCGGTTGATTTTACTAACTCCTGTCAGAGTTTATACCCTAGCTTTTTAAATTTCTGATTTAATGTTAACAGCTTGGTTTGTCAGCCAGGTGTTCACTGTTTTTTTGAATGCAGCTACATCTATACGACTGCTCTGCAATTCACAGTTAAGTCTGTGGCAGACACAGCTTTTTGAGAAGTTGCTGTCTTGACAATAGTGACATTCTTCTTGACTCGTCCTCAGCAAAGGTTTTTAGTTGCAACATCAGCACAGCAAATTGTTCTGCTGTGGCTATAGATACTAAAAATTCCATACTAGGCTAATATCTAAGTGTTTGCCCCCTGGATAAAAATTGTGAGTGTAGAATCAATACTAAATTAATGTATGTTGGCAAGTGTAGTGGATGTCAACAATGCGTACAACCGTCCTCAACCAATCTGAAGCTGTCGTCTCTGAAACAGTTTAGCAGCACTCAAACATACTGGTCTGCTAATATATCAGATCTGCTGCTGCGCAGTCATATATACTGTAAGAAATTTAATTTGCGCTTTTCAGATGCACATCTTACTCCAAAGATAAACTGAAAAAATAAAACTAAACTAAAAAAATAACTGCTCTCTGGTGAAAGTCTATACTACAACCATTAAGTAATAGTAACTTGTGTGTGTTTGCTGACATTGCTCTCTGTCATACATTTTGTTTTAAACAATGGAAAATCCAGGATGGATTGTAACACTATTATGAAAAGGGTAGTTGCTACATACCATATAGTGGAAATGTACCAGCCTCCTCCTTACTCTGATCACCCATTTGTGTCTCCCATCATGCACTGCTCCTTGCAGTCTGGCTTTATCTCCCAGAGACCTTGGTTATGTGTCTTTTTGTTCTGCCTATCTGTGCTCAGCATGTCCGCTATATGGTGAATAGCAACTACCCCTTTCATAGTATATTTGGTTTTCTCATTTTAATTCCTTCCTATCACCTTTTGGCTCTTTACAGTTTCCAGTGCTCGCCAGACTGGGTTCATTAGTGCTGGTTAAATGTGAAACAGAAATTACAAGACATGCATTAGTACATACCATTACGACTACTGTATTTATGTGTAAATTGACTCTTATGAAACTTTGCATATGAAGATTGCTGCCCTGTCCCTGTTTGGTTGTCGTCTATAACATATGTTTTATTGGAATACGAATTCCTCCTAAAAATATGTTATGTATTTGCTACTAGACAAATGGAGCTTTAAACAAAAGAAATAGTGATTAATATTGAAAAATGTAGCAAAGGCAACTTTTTTGAACTCGTCTGTTTTTAGTGACCTTTTCCCTTTACAAATATTTGTTTATCCTTATTGCTAGCAAATATTCTCCTACGAACGTCTGCTTCAGTCAGTGGTACAGAAAGAAGTACCATATTCAGATTTTTATTATAGGATGATCTTACCTCTCAGCAATAACTAACTAAAGCCTACTGAAATGAAAATGATCTATTCCTGCTACTGAGAGGGGAAGTGTATGAGTTAAAACACCACTTGCGTAGCACATAGCAGGATTGTGGTTTATTCTGATATCTGAACTGTCACTAATAGTGATTGCTCATATTTTCTCTTAACATATTTAACTTACCTGATAGTGTTCACATTTTGGGTAATTGTTTTGTAAGGTTTGTGAGCGGCTGTTTTGAAACATACAGTATCCATGTAGGCTGGAATTGGTACACAGAGAGAGATTGCGAGTGGTGAAGTCAATGGAATAAGGTTCAAATATGTACCAAATCATTTACATAGTTCACTATATCAGTGTGCCATGTCACCACAAGCAGTTACTTCCCCCATCCATTTCCGTGTCTATATCTACCGTATTTACTCGAATCTAAGCCGCACTTTTTTTCCGGTTTTTGTAGTCCAAAAAACCGCCTGTGGCTTAGAATCGAGTGCAAAGTAAGCGGAAGTTCTGAAAAATGTTGGTAGGTGCTGCCACAACTAACTTCTGTCGTCGAATATATGTAGCGCTACGCAGGCATGAGGCATGCTTCGCAGGCACAAAGACAAATACTGGCACCAAAACCTCTGCGTCAGTAAATAAATAAAAAACAGGTGGAAGACGAGCTTTTTTTTTTTCTCCGCCCCGAGTTTCGACCACTGCATTTTCATACATTATCCAACGAAGTAAATACAAATTCCGTATTGTTCCTCTTCGAACGTAGCAGCATTTCAATGTACTACGAAAATCCGACTGGCAAGACTGTTTGGGATATTTGTCAATATGGCCAACTCTGCTTTCTGAATTTTTTCCTAACTGTGAGAAGAAATGGTTGCTAATAGGAACTTTTATGAATTGTGAATCACATGCAGTATTCTCTTCACCATAAGAATAATACGAATATAAACATTTTGCCATGGATTCTTTCGTGTTTGCTGCTATCTCATTTAAATCCTGTCCGCCTAATAAACTACGAAACTAGAGTGAGACAACAGCAGATGCGGAAGAATATACATACCATGTCATGTTTATATTCGTATTATTCTTATGCCTAATAGTGATACAGTCAAAAATGAAGCACGGCAATTGACTAGATTTTTAAATCTAAGATGACTCTAATTTCTGTGCACAATGTAATGTACTAAAGAGGCGTCTGCAAAGATTTTCAAACGGAAAAAATTTTTGCTAAATTCTCGTTCAGAACATCTTCTATCATACGCAGTCTATTATTTGATTCTTGTTGATCATTATCAAAGAGAGCAGAAACGAATAGCAGTCTCATGCCATTGTTTTGCTAATGAGACGATTCCTCTCTTTGTTTTTTTTAAATTATAAGCGGCGGTAGCTTGCTCAAAAGCAAGCCATGCCGCGAGCGGCGACAGGCCGTAAACCCTCATTTTCAGAATGCGACAAACAATGCATCACACAGTACAGTAATGCATTTTCAGCTTTGAGTGACGGAAACACCTATAACAAAGAGAACTGCTCTTGTCAGATCAAAGAAAAATAAGCAATCAATTCAAACCAGATGAAGCACGTGAAAAAGGAAGGGTACCCGTATAAATACGGACAAAGCGCCAGACGCATAACAACAGCTACCTGGTAAAGCTTAACTGCTAAGCTTAAGACTCGAACCAAACTACTACAGCTGTATTGTCATTCATTCAACCTAAATTGTGTGTCATATTACAATGGACCAAGTTTGTTTCAATTTGGAAGTGCGGCCTAAAACTTTTCTCTCCCCTTGAATTTCGAGTCTCAGATTTCAGGCGCGGCTTAGATTCGGGAAAATTTTTTTTCCTCGATTTCGAGTCTCATTTTTCAGGTGCGGCTTAGATTCGAGTGCGGCTTAAATTCGAGTAAATACGGTATGTCTACATCCTTATTCTGAAGCCACTGTGAAATGTATGGCAGAAGGTACTTCCCATTGTACCAGTTGCTAAGTTTTCTTCCCAGTCCACTCGTGTACTGAGCACAGGAAGAAAGATAGCTTAAACACCTCTGTGCCACCGTAATTGCTCCAATTTTCACTTTGTGATCCCAATGGGAGTGGTACGTATTGTATTGCAGTATATTCCTGGGTTCTTACTTAAGGTTGGTAATTCCAGCTTTCTAAGTCAGATTTCACAGGATAACTTGTCTCTATCTTCATGCTTTTGCCAGTGAAACGAACCTGTGACCATTTGCATTGCCCCCCTTTGTATACGTTCACTATCCCATGTTAATCTTTTTTTGTTCATGTTGCACACACTCGAGAAATATTGTGGGACGAGTTGCAAAAGTGTTTTGTAAGTAGTCTCCTTTGTAGGCTGATTACGTTGCACTAATATGTTACCAGTGAACTGAAATCTGCTACCAGTTTTACCTACTGTTGAGCCTAAGTGAGGATTTCATCTCATATCCCTATAAATTGTTACTCCTGTGTATCTGTGGTTTGACCAGTTTCCAGCTGTGCCTCATTGATGTTGTAGTCACAGGATACTATAGTTCTTTGTTTTCTGAAGTGCATAAAGTTACATTTCTAACATTTAAAGCTTGTGCTAATCTTCGTACCAGTTTGAAATCTTACCAAGATACAATTGAACAGTTTTTAAGTACTTCATTGTACAGTACATAATTACAAATAACTGTACCATCTGGAAAAAGTTTGAGGTTATACTTAATATTGTCTGCAAGGTCATTAATGTACAAGATGAACAGCACAGGTCCCAACACATGTACTGCACTTATTATTCCGTCAAGAAATCATTATTGCTTGGGATTTTAATGATTATGAAAAGCAGCTATTGATACCTTCCCAGGTTTGAAATTCAGTGAGGAATCATAATGAGCATATTCTTCAATGAACTGTGAATTCTCGCAAGGGATTTGTTGTAGCCTCCATTCAAAGCCAGATCATCATGTTCGAAAATGCTTGAGGCTGGTGATGGTGATCTGACAATGATGATAAGTTTGTCAGCATGAAAGGTGTTAGAGAAAAAGTTACCATGCTTAACTTGTTTTGGTGCCTTACCATTAAAGTTTCAAAAGAGGGCCTACTGTTTAAAAGACAGGAAAACATTGTGGTAAGTGGACACATCACTTTATGGTTTAAATTCTTCTGAGCTGCCCAGTTGTAAAAGCTGTGAAGTTTTCATTGATTAGCGTGACATATTAAAGCTGTGCATTTCAAATCATGCTAAGAAAACTGTAGGTTGTTTGTTTGGGTTGTGTGAAAAAGAGTTACTGAGTTCATCGTTCCAAAAAGAACTTTTAAATTCCTTAGAAACCCTGGCAGAAAATAAGAGGGGCAGATTTCATTCTGAAGAAACAAAAAAGGCCGTTTTTCATTTCTTTCTTTTTTTTCCCCACTCTGACAATGTTTGTCAGCTTTGTGCAGCTGTGGTGATAAGACAATTGTATCCTGCAGTTTCTAAGTTGGTAGCTACAGTTAGCAGTGAGTCAATGCAATAAGTTTCACAAGGAGACCACTCTTAACTACTATGTAATCTTTTGTCAAATGTGACAAAGAATTTTGAGTGTCAAGCATGACATTTTCTTGAATTAGTGCAACACGTCAGGTATTGCAGTCAAGAACTACAAATTTGTATAGTTATGTTTAGGAAGTTTGGACTCTACATACCAAATTTTAGCAAAATCTGTGATGCTAAAGTGGAGGGGGAGGGACATAGACAAAGTTTCCTGGAATGAGTCTAATGATATGCTAAGGACCTTGCTACTCATACTACATGTAATTGAATATGAAGGGGTTATAATATTCAAAGTGGCAGCTAATACACAAGTGTTGGCAAAATTAAGAGCTAAATTTTAAACTTAATAAAGCAAATTTTATGATATTCTATTCGAGCTATGTCAGAATATTCTGGCTTTCAGCAGTTTTCTGTGCGGGTTTTTTCAGGAGAACACTATTACCAGCCCCAGGAGATACAGAGAGACTTAAGTACAGTTACTTTCTGGAAAGCTATAGATATTCTTTGCTCCTCTCCCTTTGGAGAAGGACTCCGTACCAGTACCAGTACTAGTCCTAGCCAATGTGAACTTCTTTCTTTTTGACAAAGTTGCAGGATGTTAATGTAATCCTTGGAAGATGCTGTGAAAAACAAAAAGGGTACATACTGCCTAAATAATTTCCTTGCTTGTTGCTAGGTTAGGGCAACATTGCCTTGCTGTATAGGAGCAGTGCATTGATTTTTTTTGCTCATTTGTTGTTATCGAAACGAACTTATTCTCTCCTGCTGCCGCCAGTTCGTCAAAGAATCGAACATTCATGTATAAAACAGCTCCAAACATCTGATTTCTTTACAAATATGACAATGTTTTAAATACACACATCAAAAAAAGTTTTGCATCACCTCGGTTCAGAGAGTTCCGGGACCTGTACAGAAAATAGGAATAGAGATCAATATAAATATAATTTTCTCCCTTTTTATTGCTCATGAAAACCACACATTCCATGTTGTACCATTATACAGTGCGACCTTGAGAGGTTGTGGTACAGATTGCTGTACACACCGGTACCTCTAATACCCAGTAGCACATCCTCTTGGATTGATGCATGCCTGTATTTGTCATGGCATACTAGCCTAAACTTCATCAAGACACGATTGGTCCAGATTGTCCCACTCCTAAACGACGATTCGGCGTAGAGCCCCCAGAGTGGTTGGTGGCTCATGTCATCCATAAACAGCCCTTTTCAATCTATCCCAGGCATGTTCGATAGGGTTCATATCTGGAGAACATGCTGGCCACTCTAATCGAGCAATGTCATTATCCTGAAGGAAGTAATTCACAAGATGTGCACGATGGGGGCGTGAATTGTCGTCCATTAAGACGAATGCCTCGCCAATATGCTGCCGATATGGTTGCACTATCAGTTGGAGGATGGCATTTACCTATCGTACAGCCGCTACGGCGCCTTCCATGACCACCAGCAGCGTACATTGGCCCCACATAATGCCACCCCTATAAACAGGAGGGAACCTCCACCTTGCTGCACAGTGCGTCTAAGGCATTCAGCCTGACCGGGTTGCCCACAAACATGTCTCTGACGATTGTCTGGCTGAAGGCATATGCAATACTCATCAGTGAAGAGAATGTCATGCCAATCTTAAGCGGTCCATTTGGCAGTTTGTTGGGCCCATCTGTACCGCGCTGCATGGTGTTGTGATTGCAAAGATGGACCTCGCCATGGACATCCGGAGTGAAGTCGAGCATCATGCAGCCTATTGCACGTGGTTTGAGCCGCAACACAAAGTCCCGTGGCTGCACGAAAAGCATTATTCAACATGGTGGTGTTGCTGTCAGGATTCCTCCGAGCCATAATCCATAGGTAGTGGTCAGCCACTGCAGTAGTAGCCCTTAGGCGCCCTGAGTGAGGCATGTCATCGACAACTCGTGTCTCTGTGTATCTCCTCCATGTCTGAACAACATTGCTTCGTTTCACTATGAGATGCCTGGACACTTCGCTTGTTGAGAGCCCTCCTGGCACAAAGTGACAATGCAGATGCGATCAAACCACAGTATTGGCCATCTAGGCAGGGTTGAACTACAGATAACAGGAGCCGTGTACCTCCTTCCTGGTGGAATGACTGGAACTGATAGGCTGTCTGACCCTCTGTATAACAGGCGCTGCTCGTGCGTGGTTGTTTACATCTTTGGGTGGGTTTAGCGACATCTCTGAAAAGTCGAAGGGACTGTGTCTGTGATAAAAAATCCACAGTCAACATCTATCTTCCGGAGTTCTGGGAACTGGGGTGATGCAAAACTTGTTTCGATTTTTACTTGGCCTTATGCGTGCAAACAAGATAAAGTTTAGAAAAGGTTTGAAATTATGTGTAAAGACAGTTGAAAGTTGCTAAGAGCTCTCATTCTCAAATCTGGATGAATATAACTGGGTAACTGGCATGTCATGAGTTACACTCCCTGAAGACATATGCGATTTCTGATTGTAGTCCCTCTCTTACTGGGTTGAACCTCTAACATAAGATTATCTGTCTGAACGAGTAGATTATGACAGACTTTAAAATTTTTAAATTCGGTCAGTGTTTATATGAACTACTGAATATTTTTGTTGCCCTTAGCTGTTAGGCAATCTGCAACTGAGGCTGTGCATCATGAACAATGAATCAGGTTAGCTATTCAGTAATATTGATTGCATAAATTCGGTAGTTCCAATATCTGGGAACACTTTGGCAGATTTATTGTTTGTTCTTAAGATTTACATCTGTCCATAAAAAAATACCGTCCGTTGTACGGTTACGTGTAAGTAACAATTGAGAGAATTTAAAATAATTCATCATGCAAGGCAGCTATTATTGGTTGGTGCATTTAGCTATGTTTCAGCTCACATCATGACTTTTTTACATGATTCTCTTCCAATTGTAAGGTGAACCCAGACTGAAAAATCAAATGTATTGAGCCAGACCACACAAAAAAATGACATAATGAACAAGAGACAACGGCAATAATATCATATGCCTGCTAATACTGCCTATACAAAAATCTCCAGTTATTGCTTTGCACTGTGGTGTGTGCCCCTTTGAAATAGTAGTCAAAGTGCTGCGAGACAGAGAGAGAGAGATAGATAGATAACGCGGGAGGGCCTCTTTATATTTATTTGCAAGATAATTTTGCTTGTTGTAGTTAAAATACAAATGGCTGATAATGGAACTTAATTTAATAGTGCAAATTCTCTAATTCTGTTTACAGAAGGAAAGTAGAGCAGAACATCAACAATCACACGTCAGTAGGTCAGTCATCCTCTGGAGCTGCCAGGAACCATAACCCAGTCAAGAAGAAGAGACCACAACTTAAAACTCCAAAGCAGAATAGTACTCCTCCAGTAAGTGTAATTGCTGTGGTTTAAACACTGTAATTGTTTAAAAGTTTACTTGTTGGTAGAGTTCGTAATTAGTTTCAGCCTAATGATTTTACGAGGGTCACTCCAAAAGAAATGCACACTGTTTTTGTAAAAATACAGTTTCATTCTGCATGTGTGAAAGTTTTACAGTGTGTAGATACATCCTTCGCGCTTTTTTCAAACTTAGTTCAACCTATTCCCGTGAGTGGCGTCGTCACAGCATGTCTTCAAGATGGCTGCTACACTTGACGTTCGTCAGAAGCAACGTGCTGTCATAGAATTTCTGTGCTCTGAAAACAAGACAGTAGGAAACATCCACAAGAGGTTGAAAAAGGTGTATGGAGATGTTGCTGTCGATCGCAGTACAGTTAGTCGGTGGGCAAGCAGGTTACATGATGAAAGTGGGACGGCAACATTGAGGATTGTCCTCGCAGCGGCAGGCCTTGTACTGCACACACTCCAGACAGTGTGCAGAGAGTTAACGAATTGGTGACTGCTGACAGATGCATCACAGTGAATGAATTGTCACGCTACGTTGGGATAGGGGAAGGAAGTGTTTGCAGAATACTGAAAGTGTTGGTGTTAAAAAAGGTTTGTGCCGGGTGGGTTCCAAGGATGTTGACAATGGCTCATAAAGAAACAACGGTATGCAGCAAACTTATGGAACAGTACGAGAAAGTGGAGATGAATTTCTTGGAAGAATTGTGACAGGAGATGAAACATGGCTCCATCATTTTTCACCAGAGATGAAGAGGCAGTCAATGGAGTGGCATCATGCAAATTCACCCAAGGGGGGGGGAAAAAAAAAAATTCAAAACCACACCTTCTGCTGGAAAAGTTATGGCTACGGTGCTTTTCGATTCCGAAGGACTCTTGCTTGTGGACATCATGCCAAGTGGAACCACCATAAATTCTGATGCATATGTGATGACACTGAAGAAACTTCAAGCTCGACTGAGTAGTGTTCAACCACATCGGCAAAAGCAGGATGTTTTGCTGTTGCACGACAATACATGGCCACATGTCAGTCAAAAAACCATGAAGCGATCACAAAACTCGGATGGACAACACTGAAACACCCGCCTTACAGTCCTGACCTGGCTCCATGTGACTATCATCTCTGTGGGAAACTGAAAGACTCTCTTCATGGAACAAGGTTTAAAGATGATGACTCCCTTGTGCACGCTGCCAAACAGTGGCTCCAACAGGTTGGTTCAGAATTTTATCGTGCAGGTATACAGGCGCTGGTTCCCAGATGGTGTAAGGCAGTTGAGAGGGATGGAAATTACATGGAGAAATGAAAATATTGTTCCTAAAGGATGTATCTACACACTGTAAAACTTTCAGACATGTAGAATAAAAGACGGATTTTTTTTTTTTTAAAGTGTGCATTTCTTTTGGAATGACCCCCGTATATGTTGGTGATAGGTTTATTGAAGTGATTCATTTCTAGGTATTCGGAAATGTGCCAGTTACCATGCTCTCAGATGGGCATATGACTCCAGAAGAAGTTGAACGACATTTGGAATCTAGGCAGTCATATCTGGAGCTTGTACCAGAAAAGGCCCTGCCCACAGTACCTGCAGAGATGTTCAGTAATGATCCATCTTTAGACAGGTAATGTATTACAATTAATTATACATAAATTGTTAATTCTCACCATGTTGATGATTCTTAAAGATAAGTCTTGTTTTTCCAGTGAATCAAATGAAATATTTGAACTAGAGACATCTCCAAGCAATATGGGTGAAGACTGTCTGAGTGTTGACATGATAGCTGAGTGAACAATGTCAACAAGAAAAATGAGCTTTCATAAGCATTAATTACTATTAATGTATGCTTAAGTAAGAACAGCAATATTCTGTGTAAATACAGTTCACGTTTATGTGATTATTTTCTCATTTCAGTTGTCTTTTTCTCTGTAAATAATTTGCTAGTATTGTTATGTTTTCATTAACACAAATGTGAACCAAGCTAGCAAGAAAATAGCCTGTGTGGAGAAAATCTGTGATAAGCTTGTTGAAAGAATATTTGTGTTGTCTTCTCATTTCTTTCCAGTACATTTAAGCTGTGAATGTCCAATCCATAGCTGCTGCATGAATGACGTATTACAGAACACTGTACCACTTTTCAGTGTAATTTAGTGCTGATTTTAGTAAGGTAATTTTTTATGTATATTTGCCGTACTCTGTAACATGATGCCTTAAAATAAATATAAATGATGCCATTTTTTATTGTATGAATATACCATTTTTTCCGTTAAGAAGAAAATGACGATTTCTACAAAGTTTTTTTTTTACTTTTATTTTTTATTTCATTATTTCATTTGCAGATGATTTTCAGCCAACATGAGTTCATTAATGAATTAATGAAAGGACAGTTGCACAGGGCTGGGGGGGGGGGGGGGAGAATCTCTTGATATAGTAGTACGTATTCATGGATTTCCATGTTGTGTGTGATTTTCTACTCGTATTTGTCAAAGAAATCAAAAAATGGTAATTACATCATGCCACATTCCCAAGGAAAAAAAGCTTGTCTTCGCACCAAATGTAGGTTTAAAGACCATGGGCCTCCATTTGAGAAGATCAGAATTCACATTCCCCTCAGGTAATGCACACATGCCTGTGTGGTTCTTTTGCATAGGAAATTGCACATTCTCTTTCTCATCCTTGTGTACTGAATTTGCTTGGTGCCTTCCTAGATGAGTCTCCATTCCTTCCAAACTAACCATGTAAGCATTGACTAGATGTGGCTTAAATTCAAAACAGTAGTACTGACTGCAGCGGAGACATTTTTAGCAAATAAATTAATAAGAGACAGAACTGATCTCCCAAAACAGGTCAGAACACTGTTGTAGAAGCAACAAAAAAGGCATGCCAAATTTGAAAATGATCTCCAACTCTTAACGATCAGAGAAGTTCTACAGAAGTTTGAAGTTTAGTACAGATGTCAATGTGACATACCTTTCAATAGTTTCCTCAAAAAAAAACCTCCTTCTCAAAACCCGGCAGAGAATCTAGAGAGATTCTGGTTGTACCGCAAGACACAATCAATACCTTCACTTTGCTATAGTTATAGTAATGTTACCCATGACAGTTACACTGAAACAGAGTTAATAAATGGGATGCCTCGAAAATTACAAAAGAAAATGCAGTAAATATACCAGAATTTGAGTCAGGAACTGCTGCCAATGTGAGTAACTGAAAAGTAGATATCCTCGGTGTAGCAAACCAACTAAAATCACATAGTAAAGACCACTCTTCCAGTTCGGACTGTATACCGATTCGATTCTTCTCGGAAAATGCTAATGTAATAGAATATAATAGCTTCATATGTAGCAATCATATTCAACTTCTCGTTAGACAAAAGATCCACATGTAAAGACTGAACAGCTTCATTGGTCGTACCAATACCCAAGAAATAAAATAAGAGTAATCGACTGACTTACAGATCCATATCCCTAATGTCAATTTGTAGTAGGATTTCGGGACATACACTGTATTCGAACAATATGAATTATCTCAAGGAAAATTATTAGTTGACACACAGTCAGCTCACATTCACAAATTACCATTCTTCTGCAACACAACTAGCCCTTTATTCTCGGTAAGTAATGAGTTCTATCATCAAGAGGTCTCTAACTGATTCTCTATTTCTGCATTCCCAGAAGACTTTTGATACCATTCCTCACAAGTAATATCTAATCAAATCGTGTGCCTGTGGAGTTTTTTTCTCAGTTGTGCGACTGCATTTGTGATTTCCTGTCAGAAGGTTCATAGTTTGCAGTAGCTGATAGAGTGTTTCCGAGTAAAATGGAAGTGATACCTGGCTTTCTGTAAGGAAATGTTACCAGGGCATTCCCTAAGGAAATGTTACAGGTCATCTACTATTCCTAATGCATATAGATGAAATAATGGAAAATCCAGGATTTAATAATGACAGTATTATGAAAAGGACAAATTGTTGCTCACCATATAGTGGAGATGTTGAGTTGCAGGCAGGGACAACAGAAAGATTGCTAAGCAAGAAAGCTTTAGGCCAAAAGTCCGTCTTCTGAATTACACACACACACACACACACACACACACAGGCGTGCTCACATTCGTACGTTTACGCATAAATACATGACCACTGTTTCTGGCTGCCGAAGCCAGAGTGCAAGCGACAGTGTGTGGTGTTAGAAGCAGTTTGGGTGGTGGGAGTAATGGAGCGGCTGGTGTGGTGAGGGGGAAGGATAGCAGGGTAAGGTTGGAGGACAGTCAAGTGATGCTTGTGGGAGCATACGGGAGTGAGGTGGAGAGAGGATAGGACAACTAGGTGCAGTCAGGAGATTAGACAGAGGGCGAGGAGGGGGATGGGGGAGCAGAATAGGAGAGGACTGAAAAGACCATGGGTCCACTGGTGGATGTCCCACTCCTGCCTTGAACTGCCACTATCCAACACCTCTACAGCAGCCACTAAATTTCCCCCACATCCCCTCATAGCTGACAAACCCTGCCTTGCAGACTTACTATATTTACCCCAACCTCAAAAACTCCCTCCCACAACCGAATAGAAGGTAGAACCTAAACAGATGCCAAACAAAGTCATGAACCTTTCCTCCAAAAGCATTAGTCCTACAGAACTATCTGCCCTTTTCAAAGGCCTTTCCTTTTGTCCCAATTCCAAATTCAACCATGCTGGACTTGTTCAAAAGCTTCCCTCCTTATCCTGTTCCCTACAGTGGAAATGTTTTTTTGCCATCAACCCGACAAATCAGACTCGACCAAAGACCAATGTTCAACCCTTCGTAAACCAGTTCATTCCACCAACCAACTGTGATTGAATCCCACTGCCCTCAAATCACACCCATGTTATCTTTCCAGAATTTCTTAACCTCGATCTTGCGTCACCATCATTTCTCAAATCCCTGAATATCCAAACTAACCTTAAATCTGCAGAAAAAGGACAGTCCACCATCTAAAAACTGATCCTGACCTTATAATTCTACCTGCTGACAAGGGTGCCACTTCTGTCATTTCGAACTGCAAGAATTACCTCATGGTAGAACTCTGGCAGCTGTTAGATTTGTTCGCGTACAAACCCTTCCACAGTGACCCCTTTCCAGAAATCCAACAGGATCTCCAGTCTCTTATCAGGTCCTTAAAGCTACCACAGAACCTTTTCCTTGAGTCTCTCTTTCTCCTCACCAGTGCTATCCCTACACTCCTGCCTTCTACATGCTTTCTAAAGTCCATAAATCCAACCACCCAGGATGCCACATTGTGGCCAGTTACTGTGCTCCCACTGAGAGAATATCTGCTGTCGTAGACCAACACCTTCAGCCTATTACCCGTAACGTATCCTCCTATATAAAAGACACCAGCTTCTACCTTTACACTAATGTTTCTAACACCTATGGCCTTGCTCTTATTGAACACTACCTTTCTCATTGCCCAATGGATCCCAAACCTGCAACCTCCTTTCTTGTCACCATGACACACTATATCCTCGCTCACAATTACTTCTCCTTTGAATGCATCACCTACAGACAAATCTGGGGTACAACAATGGGCACCTGCATGGCACCATTTTATACCAACTTATTCATGGCCCATCTATAGGAATCTTTCATAACCAACCAGAATCCCAAACCCCTCACCTGGTTCAGATTCACTCGTGACATCTTTGTGGTCAGGATCAAGGGTGAGGACACCCTCTCTGCATTCCTTCAGCACCTGAATAGCTTCTCGCTTTAAACGGTTCTCCTCAACCCAACAAGCTACCTTCCTCAATGGTGACCTCCACCTCAAAGATTGCTACATCAGTACTTCCATCCATATCAAACGTACCAACCACCAGCAATATCTTCACTTCGACTGCTGCACCCATTCCAGACCAGTAAGTCCCTTCCATTCAACCTACTCACCTACAGCTGTCGCATCTATAGTGACAAGCGATTCCTCTTGAAATATGCAAAGGGTCTCACTGAGGCCTTCACAGACTGCAGTTACCCTCCCAAACTTTTACAAAGAGGAATCTCCCATGCCTTAAGTCTCAAGACACCCAACTCCTTCCAAAGTTCCACCACCTGGCCACATTGCAGCTTTGCTCTTGTGATTCAGTACCACCCAAACTACCTCTCATCATGCCCAGAAATGAGGAATGGCCTACCCACTATTCTTCCCACCCCTCTCACCATGGTGTACCACTGCCCGTGGAACCTACACAATATCCTCGTCCATTCCTTCTCGACCGTGCTGCCAACCCCTTGTCTGAGGGCTCATAGACCTGGATGCTAGAGCTGTCCCATACATGCTCCCACCATGACCTGCTCCAATCTGGTCAGAAGATTACTTATCCCAACAAAGGCAGGGCTCGCTGTGAAACCAGTCTTGTGATCCACATGCTAAGCTGCAACCACTGTGCTACATTCTACATGGGCATCACAACCAACAAGCTGTCTGTCCGCATGAATCACCACTGACAAACTATAGCCAAGAAACAAAACAGCTGGATCACTCAGTTGTTGAGCACACTGCCCAACACAGTGTTCTTCACTTTAATTATTGCTTAACAGCCTGTGCCATCTGTATCCTTCCTACCAACACCAGCTTTTCTGATTTGCACAGGTGAGAACTCTCCCAGCAATATATCCTATATTCCTGTAACTCTCCTGGCCTCAAATCTTTGTTAGTCACTGTCCTTCACAACCTGTCCCTTTCCCGGTTCTCACTCCAGCACTACACAGCCTTCTATTCTACCAGTGCATGCATGCACGGTATTTTTACTTCTTTTCTGCTGCTCCCACCCCCACACCCTCTGTCTAAATTCCTGACTGCACTTAGCTACCCTACCCTCTCCCCAGCTCATCCCCGTATGCTCTCACAAGCAGCACTTGTACTGTCCCCCACCCCTAAACTGCTATTCCTCCCACTCCCTGCCCCAGCCTCCTCCTTACCTTCACCACCCTCATAGTTTTACTGTGATGTGCTTTTGCTTACAGTAGGCATCGACAGCCAGATACATTGGTTGCCTGTCTGCGGCTCAACATTTCCACTGTGTGGTGAGTAGCAGTCCATCCTTTTTATAATATTATAATTTGTGTAGATGATTTACCAGACAATCTGAGCAGCCCTCTTATTTTCCCTGCAGATGATAGTGTCACTTACCATCTAGTAAAGTTATTGAAAGGTTAGAACGAGTTTATAAATGATTCAGACATTTGTACGGTGTGAAAAGTGGCAATTGATCCTAAACAACGAAATGTGGGAGGTCGTCCATATGAGTATTAAAAGAAATCCATTAAATTTTGATTACATGTTAAATCGTGTACATCTGAAGGCTGTCAATTCAGCTAAATACCTATGGATACTGCTTATGAACAACTTAAATTGGAATGATGACACAGACAGTTCTGCAGGGAGGGCGAACAAGAAAACTGGGTTTTATGAGCAGAATGGATGCTAAAGGTCGACTGAAAAGACTACGCTAAAAGGATCTGGACACCTGGCTGAAAATGATTTACAAGTTCGTGGCGCCCTCCATCAGTAATGCTGGAATTCAATATGGTGTTGGCCCACCCTTAGCCTTGATGATAGCTTCCTCTCTCGCAGGCATACGTTCAATCAGGTGCTGTGAAGTTTTTTCGGGAATGGCAGCCTATCCTTCATGGAGTGCTGCACTGAGGGGAGGTATCGATATCAGTTGGTGAGGCCTGGCAAGAAGTCAGCGTTCCAAAACATCCCAAAGGTGTTCTGTAGGATTCAGGTCAGGACTCTGTGCAGGCCAGTCCATTACAGGGATGTTATTATTGTGTAACCACTCCGCCTCAGGCTGTGTATTATGAACAGGTGCTCAATCGTAGTGAAAGATTCAGTTGCCATTCTCGAATTGCTCTTCAACAGTGGGAAGCAAGAAGTTGCTTAAAACGGCAATGTAGGCCTGTGTTGTGATAGTGCCATGCAAAATAACAAGGGGTGCAAGCCCCCTCCATGAAAAACGAGACTGCACCACACCACCACAGCCTCCGAATCGTACTGTTGGCACTACACGCGCTGGCAGATATCGTTCACTGGTACTTTGCCATACCCACACCCTTCCATTGGATCGCCACATTGTGTACTATGATTTGTCATGCCACACATTTTTCCACTGTTCAGTCGTCCAATTTTTACACTCTTTACACCAAGCGAGGTGTTGTTTGGCATTTACCAGCATGATGTGTGCATGTATCCTTGAAATGTGCTTGTTTGTGGTGTGTGTGTGTGTGTGTGTGTCTGTGTGTGTCTGTGTGTGTGTGTGTGTGTGTGTGTGTGTGTGTGTTTGTTTGTTTGTTTGTTTGTTTGTTTGTTTGTTTGTTCGTGCATGCATGCGTGCACGCTCCTTTTCGTCTGAAGAAGGCTCTGGCTTGTAGCTAATGTGGAACAGTCTTTTCATTGGGCCTGTCTGCAATTCAGTGTCTCATCTTTACGGTTTGTAGTAGTCTGTTATTTTCATATTGTGAATGGAGGTTAACTTCTGGGACTGAATGGGAATTTTGTGTGTAAATACTTGTTACCTTGTCCTCAGATAGTAATTATGTACTCATATTGGGTCCATTGTTACAGACCATCTCTCCCTGGAGCTTGTTCACAAAAATGTTCATTTGTAAAAGTAAATGTTTGAGAACAGAGATAATTGATTGACATTACGTAAATACTTCTATAGTGGGGCTATCAGGAGCACTTGCATTCTCACAAATACGAAGAGATAATTATCTATGTAACATTTTAAGGTCATTCTATTACCAGAAACATTCATGTAAAAAGTGTAAAAGTGTGCACCATGGCTTGCAACAGCCTTAGACAAAGTTTTCTGCACCTAAGGAACTTAGCAACAGCTATATTTTGTGACTTGTGTACTGAAAATATTCAGTGTGACAGACTCATGTTTTCAGCCTCTCCGTGTTGCTATATCAGTCGTTAAGCAGCAGCAAATTGATGGTCTGTAATGGAGAATGATTGAATAGCAAGTCTGTTTTCTCTGCGTACTGTTGAATAACTTCACTTGTTATGTATCACCTGGAACGAAGCAACCCATTTGAAAGATGGAAAAACATGTTGAGGTGGTGAGTGAATACAAAAATGAACAACTTGTTAGTCTTTACATAATGTGTCCCAATTATTAGGGCTGTTCACATGTATGAGACTCTGTGTTTTTGGTGTAAAATGAGTCCTTAAAAATATTCTAAAACTATCAGTTAATAGATTGTATCGATGTTGGCCGAACAGTAAATGTATTGAGAATTCAGTCAGAAGGCTTTGATGATTCGGCTCTACAGCATGTGTATCTGCCAATTTGAACCTATAGGCCACTTCATGATGCATTTGGACACAAATACTCTTGTTTTAGATGTATTTTATTGGTGACAAAGAACATGAAATGAATTTCTTGTAAATGGCAAATGGAAACATGCAGAGATATTGGTGTCTCAACTGTGTTGCTTCCATGGGTACATCGGTATCTTAGTGTCTTTCCAACACTAATAAAAACTTGAATAGTTCATAACTTTTGATGTACAAATTGTGTGATACAGGCCCTAGTTTCATATTAGTCATCTTAATGATAGCTTCAAATCTGTGTGCTGATTGTTATTATACAAAGTGTTAGCTTTTAGAAAAATTGCCTGGGTGCAGGACCATATCATGATGGAGAACTCTGCTCATGGCTTAAACCAGCTCACCTCGTAATGTAAACACTTTCGTCAAACATGTTCTCTGCTCTTTCGTGTAGTATTGCACAAATCACACCATCAGCATTTGTAATTGTGTGAAACGAGTAGTCTTTCTCGTATATCAACCTTCCTACATGTACACAGCTCTTCCATCCTGACGATATACGGAGCTTATGGGAAAGCTATGGCTTGTTAAGAATACCAGAACTTGTTTATCAAAAAAGAAGATAAATGGAGAGGATTGTTATCTTTTATTATCAAATAAATGCAGTGAAATGATTTATGAAATTAATATACGTCAAGAGAACACAATGTCAATGAAAGCAATGCAGTGGATGTGCCATTGTAAGAAAAGTTCGTTCTGAAGGGAATATATAACATGGTGAAAAATTTATTTTTGCCTTTTGCATTCACATAGGTAAAATGTCATAGTAAATGTAAATATAAGATAATAGAACTTTTCAATCTTTGTACCTAGACATTCAGATAAATTGCAGCAGACGTAAGTAATGAGATTTTTTTTCTTTTGAATTAATTGGAATTTCCATGTGTCTCATTATGTTTAGGAGTTTCTTGAACTTATTTTCACTAGAGTGCATTACACCACTCTGAACCCTTGACAAGGAAACAAAATATGCTTGAAGTGTTTTGTGTCTTTTGTTTTGATTGTATGGAGCATAGTTCAATTGAAGCAAATTCTGTCAGCAGCAAAAGAATTACGAGAAAAATACTAGGAAGCGAAAGTAAAAATTCCCGGATTCTTAAACAGGCCTTTGCAGGATGCACAGTTTAGTTTTCACAATATTCTGATTGCTTGCTTCTCCTGAACAAATACTTCACTTAGTTTATGTGTACTGCCCCAGAAGGTAATTCCAGTCGACCAGAGATACTCTGTGTGCTTCGCAGAGTTCTGGGGTTCCACAGGGCTTCTGAGAGGGCTCTGCCAGAATAATGTCAACGTAAAGAACGAAGCTCATCGAGGTTTGTCACACGCTGAGAGAAATAACTCCTCTATAAATATTGTATCAGTGTTGATTTTACAAAAGCAGTTTTTTTCTGTGTGCCTAATAGATAAAAACGAGGCAACAAGCAGCGTATAAATTTACAATAATGCTGTAATCAAAAACTACAAACCAAAGAATGTAACATGTAAGAGTACGTACGTAGCGACAATATTCATCACGACGCATCCATACTCTAAAATTAAGCTGTTGATTTTAAAGACGGACCAGTGTGTTGGCTTAAAGGTGTTGCAACAAAATCTTGCATTGAAAGTTCAGAGCTGGTTTGGCTGACAGATAACAACTTCCAGCCTCAAGGTTTCAAGCAGTAAGATATCTGATTCACAAAAGGTGAAAAAAGGAAGTTATGATGAAACTTACACAAAATTTCAGATTTGTTGATTACAACAGCTCACCTCTGCATGTTGTGTAGCAAGCTACATCTAAATAGTTCCATGGTACCTGCTAAGATTGTAAATATCAAACTAACTACACCCCAATTGAAAAGATCAGAATGAAGAATGTTATTATACATAACAAAGAACAATTAAGAAGTCAAAAAGCTAAGAAGCTTGCGACTCAAACTGTGACTCAAAAAGCCACAGAGGCAATTTACACACATCAAAAAAGGTTTTCCATCATCCCAGTTCCCAGAATATTGTGGATATTGTATCACAGACACAGTCCCTTTGACTGTTCAGAGATGTCACTAAACCCACCCAAAGATGTAAACAACAATGCGTAAGCGGCACCTGTTAGACAGAGGGGGTCCAACAGCCAATCAGGTCCCATCACTCCACCAGGAAGAAGGTACATGGCTCGTGTTGTCTGTAGTTGAACCATTCCTAGACCGTCAATACTGCAGTTCGATCACGTCCGCATTTTTACTTTGTGCCAGGAAGAGCTCTCAACAAGGGAAGTGTCCAGGCGTCTCAGAGTGAACCAAAGCGACGTTGTTCGGGCTTGGAGGAGATACAGAGAGACAGGAACTGTCGATGAAATGCATTGCTCAGACCGCCCGAAGCTACTACTGCAGTGGCTGACCGCTACCTATGGATTATGGCTCGAGGGAAATCCTGGCAGCCACGCCACCATGTTGAATAATGCTTTTCGTGCAGCCATGGGACGTTGTGTTGACAACCAGTGCACAGTAGGCTGCATGATGCTCGACTTCACTCCTGACATCCATGGTGAGGTCCATCTTTGAAACCACAACACCATGCAGCACAGTACAGATGGGACCAACATCATACCGAATGGACCGCTCAGGATTGGCATCACGTTCTCTTCACCAATGAGTATCACATATGCCTTCAGCCAGACAATCGGTCGGAGACGTGTTTGTGGGCAAACCGGTCAGGCTGAACGCCTTAGACACACTGTCCAGTGAGTGCAGCAGGGTGGAGGTTCCCTGCTATTTAGGCATGGCTTCATGTGGGGCCGATGTACGCCGCTTGTGGTCATGGAAGACGCCGTAACGGCTGTACGATACGTAAATGCCATCCTCCAGCTGATAGTGCAACCATATCAGCAGCATATTGGTGAGGCATTCGTCTTCAAGGATGACAATTCGCACCCCCATTGTGCACATCTTGTGAGTGACTTCCTTCAGGATAATGACATCGCTCAACTATAGTGGCCAGCATGTTCTCCAGACATGGACCCTATTGAACATGCCTGGGGATAGATTGAAAAGGTCTGTTTATGGTCGACGTGAGCCACCAACCACTCTGGGGGTTCTACACCGAATCGTTGTTTAGGAGTGGGACAATCTGGACCAACCGTGTGTTGATGAACTTTAGGCTAGTATGCCATGACAAATACAGGCATGCATCAATCCAAGAGGATGTGCTACTGGGTATTAGAGGTACCGGTGTGTACAGCAATCTGGACCACCACCTCTGAAGATCTCGCATTATGGTGGTACAAAATGCAATGCGTGGTTTTTATAAGCAATAAAAAGGGTAGAAATGATGCGTATATTGATGTCTCTTTTAGTTTTCGGTACAGGTTCCAGAACTCTCAGAACCGAGCTGATGCAGAACTTTTTTTGATGTGTGTATTTGGTCAGCTATCACATTGCACAAGCGGGCGAAGCACCCACTATGGCTGAGAATTTAATAAAACCATCTGTGTCATGCGTAACACAATGTATGCTTGATGAAAAATCTGCAAAACATCTTTCTAGTGCCAGTTTTGAATGATACTGTTTTGCATCGAATTAACGATCTCGGAGGCTATAGCAAACAAGAACTGTTGGCCACATACTATAGAATAAGCTCGTATTGCAAGTGGATGAGTCGACTAGTGTTACAGGACTGGCCATCATGCTGATTATTGTACTATATCCATATAAACATTGAGCTGAAGATGACTTGCTTATATGGATATTGCTGCAAAACTAACACTATTGGAAAAGAAATTATTAGCACAGTTAACAATTTCTTTGAAATAAACTGTCTCAATCTGTAAGATTGTATCAATATAAAAACAGATGGGGTGAAGGCCTTGAATGACTGGTGAAACAGCAGGAAGTGGTATCACTAGTAAAAAAGTAAAGTGCCCAACTGCAGTGCCAACAATTCTACCCTGCATTGACAAGCACTCTCAATAAAAAAAGACATTGCCAAATCTGAATCCTGATAAAGCAGTATCATAATGAACTGTTAAATGTCTCTCCTTTCCATGCCAATTGTTTTCAATATTGTGTGAAGATTATGTGAGCAGACATAAAACACTCCTGCTCAAACCTGAGGTTAGATGGTTATCTCAGGGTACGACCTTAACAGTGACTGACATTTCTTTGAAAATGAAAAACCATTGGAGCAAAGTGACTTGCTTGTTCAGACTAGGCTGTTTGGCAGATATAATAACAATATATAATTAGAGTTCCCATTTCAATACTCTGTTAAAAAGAGAGAGAGAGAATTGAAGAAAATCTGCTGAGAATGATGTCAAATTTGATCGGAATGTTAATGGAGAAGGGGAAAACAGTATGGAAGAAAAAAAAAGTAATTAAAACTTTACCACTATATGGTGCTGTAGACAGCAGAATATACGAAATAAGATGCGGAGTACACTGCTGATACTCATTTTGCATCTGTAATGCTTGTCATGACTGTCTTGATGCAGGATTGTGCATTGCTGGTATATCTGTTTTACAAGAATGGTCACTGTACACTAGTAGCTCTGCAGAAGTTCTGGGCATTCAACGGTATGAAAAAAGAATTGGTCTGATGTCTGTCAAGGGTTTGGAGAAAATGGTTATGAAATTCAGAAAGACAGGTTCTTTAGAAATGCAGTGAGGCAGAAGTAGATAACAGTTGATCTGATGTCAGTAGCAGATGTAGCTGCAGCAATGCAGAAGATGAGTGCTGGTGTGCAGACGTGCACTGCTCAGGAAGTTGCCCAAACCTTGGACATTCCTGTGAGCATGCTGCATAAAATTCTATGAAACACCTTGTATTGCTATCTACACAAAATTGAGTTGCTTCATGTTGCCCTGCCAGTAACACACATTTGCTCTAGAATTTATTGCCCACATGGAAGTGGAGAATGAATAGTCATGGAACTGTCTGTGGACGGACAAAGCCCATATCCATCTCCAAAGACTTGTCAATACAGTACACAGAATTGCAAAATATGGGCAATTGGTGGGTAGGGCCACTTTTATACAAGTTGGTGCTCCTCTACACATTCTGTAGCTAGTGAAGCAGCTGTTACAGAGACATTTTGGAAAGGATAGAATTATCAGCTGTAATTTCCCTACAGCCTGGTCCTCCAGATCGCTTGACCTTAATCCATGTGGCTTCTGACTGTGGGGTTATCAGAAAGGTACTGTGTTCTGTGCTCAGTTTACAAATGTAACTGAATTGAAGGCTTTCATTATACAACACACTCTTAATGCGTCCACTCAGACACTCCGATTTGTTATGGAACCTGTTGTTTCTCGATTTCAACTTGTGGCAGAAAACAGTGGACAGCATGTTGAACAGGAGCTGTGCTACTCTCATGAGAATTAGAAACTGGCCCTCCACATATTTTACAATACACATCTTCACCTAACACCCATGTTAGGATGTGTAAATCTATCAGAATATAACCTAACCTACCATTTACATCACTTTCGTTTTGGGAAAACTGTGTATCACAATGTTTTATTTTGATCTTCGAGGCACTAATGGGTTTTTCTCTAGATACTGATGAGTTTCCCTATATTTCATTGTCTGTAATTTCACATGCCACATGTTGAAATGTGTTTCCCTTTATATGAAAATCTATTTCCATGAAACCCACATTTCTTAAAATACTTCATTTTGGCATCATACTTTACTTTTTGAGAGATTTACCGATCTTTTCGTCACTTTTCCTCATGCTGCACTAGTGTCAGTCCTAGTCGAGGGAAAGGGACATTTTATCAAAAGTCAATGAAGAGGCAGTTGGACGATGGAATTTGGGGCCGCTGGCAGAGTGTGGTAACAGTCGACAGCCAGCAGGCCAGGCAATTTAAACGTGCCACCTGTGGGTACGGAGCTGCGACGGCAGTATTTCACGCATGATATGTTTTGAGTGGTGCTGGAAACTGCAGCGTTGCTTGAAGTTATTGCGGTGCATGAGGCGGGGCACTAGGCCAGAGCCAGGAGGACGATTTGTAAGTGGCTGATGGGTGGGAATTTATCCCTGCCATAGTTTCTACCTCTTTCTGACACTAAGTCAGAAGCAAGAGGAAACCACCTGATGCAGGAAGCGCAGCAACGCCAGGGACAGTGGCGGGTGTTGCCATCCGGCAAGCACCACTAGCAGCAAGTTGCAGCACTGCATCTAGGCGGGCACAGGTTCGAGTCCGGTCATGTCCTGGGAGCAGCGGCGGCCCGAGGGCCCCAGGGCACGAGTACATCCAACTTCTTCCCATGATTGGACAGAGCAGGCCAGATGGGGCGGAGGGCGGCAAGGACCAGGGTCTGTAGCAGCCTCCGGAATCGTGAGCAGCATGGCTCAAGACATGACGCATCAGCGGGCGGCGACTGGGGAGAGTGAGGCCGACTTCCAGCTGAGCAGACTTGATGACAGAGCAGTGGCGTCGGCATACCAGGGGTCAGCTGAGCTGGCTGGACTTGCGGCAGCTCTGCGGGCGGCATGCCGACACTTCGCTGGACCCATCTAGTACTCTAAATTAGCTGAATAAAGTAACACTTCCAAATACAACTGTATCACTCTACACTGCCCCTTGACGCTCTTGAACTTGCTCAGCCTCCTGACGAAATATGGCACGGTGGGTCCCGGCTTCAGCTCGGCCATCTGGAGTCCATGGTTTGACCCTCCTGAACCCACAACACTCGGAAAAATGTTAGCACTTTGACATACAATGTGTGTTTATACTATGGAATGATACAATACTGTTTTTGACAGTTCTACAAATACAAACAAGTAATTTAACCTTTATAACACAGCAATCCTCAGCCTTCTACATAAAAAATTACCGATTTTACTAGATCTTGAAGTGATGCATGTAAAAATTTTAACATTTTCACCTGGTGTAGATTATATTTAAAAAAATAAAATACTTCCCATGTGAGCTGATAAGATTTTATTAGGAAAACTGCAAATTTTATAATGAGATAAAAATTCGAAAATGGGAAAAAAAAATTTTTTTACGTTCTAACTCCCCTTAATGTTGGTCCTACCAAGTTAACACAAGTTCACTATTCTGCTAGAAACACCGTCACAACTAACAGACTTACTAGTTTTTAATGAACTGGTGAATTTTGTTATCACCTTAGAGCTTGTGTTTTAGAATCTAATCTGTCGTCGTATTGCATTCACTATCTGTGGAAGTAAATGCATCTGTATTTGGTTATTTATTAGTGGGTGCAAGGTTTATTGCCACTCTGACATTACCATGGAATTTAGTAGACAGTGATAAGAATGTGTCATTATTTATGCCAGAGCTGTTTTCTGGGAGCTCAGTTTAATTTATATCATTATTTTTCTTTGTGTCTCATTTTTTGATATTCTGTATTGTTTGTCTTATTCTGGGAGTAATTTACTTTTGTGCATAGTGCAAGAGTTAGGCTTTTACAATATTCTTGGTACTGTAGCTTCAACTTTCAAGCATAGCTTGTCTTCTGAATTGCATAGATCTCTCTTCCTAGCACAATATACTTAAGTACCAGGAGCTACCCACCCCATAGTTGTTTCTATTCATTCCTACATTCTTTCAGTTTACACATTATGTTAAATTTAACCCTTATCTGTTCTAGAGTAAAATGTCACACAGAGTGCTTTAGAAATAATTTTAAGGAAGAGTTAAATTTGTCCATCTACACTGTCTACTGCATAAATCTCTACCCGATGTTGTTCCCGTAATTTCTCTGTGCATACTGTGTTGTGAGAAGTTTTTCATGTTCTGTAATGTAATATTTATTTATTTGATGGGTCTGTAAATCTAGTGTTACAGTGTGTGCTGTAGGAAGTGAACCAATCCTTAAGTGCTACAAACGTTTCTTATACTAAAACACAATTTTGAAATTAAAAATAATGTTACATAACACCGTACTAGTGAGGACATTATACGAATTTTTTTTTCCGCTCAGGTACTCCCTCACAGAATAGAAGCAATACTCAACCAATTTATTATTGTCTATTACTGTTCATGTGTATGTTGGTAATGCATTATACAGTTTGATGGTAGGATGGAGTTTCCCTTATTGGAACAGTGCTGTATTTGTCTACGGAACATGCAAATCATTCACTTGTAAATAATATAGTGATAGCTAAAGGAGACCAGTCACCAAAAAGTAGTAATATTAAGATGTCAACAGGCAGATGGAAAAGAATAAAAACTAGCTAGCTTTTGGACAATTCCTTTAACAAGCTAAAGAGAGTGTATGGCAGCCTTGCACAGATTTATCATGATAATTACAAGGATCACTCATTTTCTAATATGTTCGTAAAGCAAAGTGGTAGAATTTCATTTTCGCGAAATAGTTGCCTGCATGATGTTCTTAGATCTGCTACTAACATCAATCTGATTATCTTTCTGTGTTGCCTGAAAAATTTCTGGCTTACTCTACAGTATCCTCAAAATACTCTTCTGTATGTCAGTAGTGAGTGACCGTATTGAAAACACATAGTCCTAAGATTATCGTGTGAGGTGAACTTAAGTATTATTCTGATAATGAAACATGTCTTGCTCAATTTTTTTGTTTTTGCAGTCTGTTTGTGTAGCCCATTTCACATTTTGTTGCATCCATATGACAAAAAAGTTGTACTCTTTATTTTGGTAATTGTTTGTGATTTAGTTTGATATGAGGGTTATTTTGTTGGTGTCCTATTCTGTATGGTAAAATATATTCACTGCAAAAGTTTTTTTTTTTTCTAAGTTTATAAATAAGTTGTTTGCCTTAAAGTAATCTACACTACTGTATAAAGGAAAGTCATTTAACATTTTTACCAAAAATATTGAAAAGTACTAGACTGATTTACTTCGGGTTGTAAACAATATTGTAATAAGGATTTGAACATCTGTAGACTATATATTCTAAATATATATTTAATATATAAATATGTACATAATATAGGGAAAGTCATTAGCAAACACATAAGAAAGTTTGACAAACTTACTTCAGATTTTTACACGATGTTCTAATAATCTTTCAGACGGATGTAGCCTGTAGATTTTTTTAAACAGCGATGGACAGGTTTTTTGTTAAAACCGACTGGGAGGAAGAAAATGCTACACTGTGAAAATGTGCAGCTTTACTTTCTTTCTCACAGTCAGTTTTAACTAGGACAGCAGGACATTTAAACTATTAGACAAATTGCCTCCCCCACATGTATTCTTTCTCCTTCCATATAATTTTAAACAAAATTTGTGTACACAACTCTGTACTGCTTTGTTTTTTCCCTCACAGTCAATTTTAACAGAAATTAGAAAAATTATATTCATGGCTTATTGGCTCGTGATTAGAATACTACTGTAGAATCTTAAGCATCCAAAACTTGTAATCCTACTCGTCCCAGATAAAAACTGTGCGAATACTGACATTGGAGCTACTATACTCACAGATCGAGCAGCAGGAGAGGCCTGTCATACCTCATGTACCAATGATACCAAGGGATTTACCCATTTATTTTAAGTGACTTGAAGTACTAATAAATTTTTTGTTGGCTGTAACAATAAACAAGGCTTGGGGTCAGCAAGAGGAGAAGAGGAGACTGGCATAGAGGAAAGTGAGTGAGGAAAATAGAGAGAGAGAGAGAGAGAGAGAGAAAGGGGGGGGGGTGTCAGGACATGTATCCAGTTCCCACACATATTTAGCATTTGTGAAGCACTGCCAGGTTTGCTAGTCTACTATATTCTCAACAGCTTTGATGTTTTCTTCCAATATTAGTTTAATATTTCCTTCTGTAAGGTGCTGATGTAATCTGCAAGTAGTTATATTTTACTATGCCTGTTTTTTATTATTATTTTGAAAGTTGTTTACCCACAATGAAACAGAATTGGTCCCATTATGGTTCCTTGAGGCACAGCTTGTTCAATTGCTAATAGAAGTGCTAGTCATTTTCTTCATATGCTGTATGTGTGTGCTGCTTTCTTTGAAGGTGGTAAGATTTGATCTAGTCATGAGCTGCCCCTATAATACCTAAATCATGTATCGTCATAAATATTTTATCATGGTTGATGGCATCTGAAGTCTAGAAATATGCATTAAACATAATCCTACCCTGTATTTATTGCCTGCAGTGCTTCATACAGAAAAGAAGATATAGCTTGTTTCAGGTGAGTAATGGCTTCAAAATTGATGTTGAGATTCTGTTTAATATCTTGTATTTATTTAAGAAATGTGACAGTCCATCATAAAAAAGTAATTTTGGAAAGACTGACAGGTATGATACTAGCCTTAGCTTTTCACTTCTTCACAGCTTTCTTTTTTATGAAACTTTTTTGCAGTTTGTAAGCGATCTGAAAAGGAAGCCAGTAGAGAAGGACAAATATGTAAAATAAGCTAATGATTCAGGGATTATGTTTACACATTACTTTTGTAAGCAAATCTTTCTGCAGAGTGTTTAATTTTTATCTTAATTACTTGCTGTACTTCATTTGTTATAATGAGAAATATTGTTTTACGTGCCTGTTCTGTTTTTGGATTCAGATGTATGAATTTTTTATGAATGATATTTTGTCCAATAAGCTTACGAGCTACATTTACAAAAAGTGTGAAGCACTATCTACATCTTTTGGGTTGCTGGAAATTTGGCAGTTTTTATTCATCTGTATATTATCGTTAATGATTTAAGGAGTAAAGGTAACGACTCAGTTAATACCGGTAATAAAGGTTTTGAGTCACCTAAGGCACGTTGTTATCAGGAGAAAGAAAACTGGCATTCTACGGATCGGAGCGTGGCATGTCAGATCCCTTAATCGGGCAGGTAGGTTAGAAAATTTGAAAAGGGAAATGGATAGGTTAAATTTAGATATAGTGGGAATTAGTGAAGTTCAGTGGCAAGAGGAACAAGACTTTTGGTCAGGTGAATACAGGGTTGTAAATACAAAATCAAATAGGGGTAATGCAGGAGTAGGTTTAATAATGAATAAAAAAAATAGGAGTGCGGGTAAGCTACTACAAACAGCATAGTGAACACATTATTGTGGCCAAGATAGACACAAAACCAATGCCTACTACAGTAGTACAAGTTTATATGCCAACTAGCTCTGCAGATGAAGAAATTGATGAAATGTATGATGAGATAAAAGAAATTATTCAGGTAGTGAAGGGAGATGAAAATTGATTAGTCATGGGTGACTGGAATTCAATAGTTGGAAAAGGGAGAGAAGGAAACATAGTAGGTGAATATGGATTGCGGGTAAGAAATGAAAGAGGAAGCCGTCTGGTAGAATTTTGCACAGAGCATAAATTAATCATAGCTAACACTTGGTTCAAGAATCATAAAAGAAGGTTGTATACATGGAAGAACCCTGGAGATACTAAAAGGTATCAGATAGATTATATAATGGTAAGACAGAGATTTAGGAACCAGGTTTTAAATTGTAAGACATTTCCAGGGGCAGATGTGGACTCTGACCTCAATCTATTGGTTATGAACTGTAGATTAAAACTGAAGAAACTGCAAAAAGGTGGGAATTTAAGGAGATGGGACCTTGATAAACTGACTAAACCAGAGGTTGTGGAGAGTTTCAGTGAGAGCATAAGGGAACAATTGACAAGAATGGGGGAAAGAAATACAGTAGAAGAAGAATGGGTAGCTCTGAGGGATGAAGTAGTGAAGGCAGTAGACGAGCAAGTAGGTAAAAAGACGAGGGCTGGTAGAAATCCTTGGGTAACGGAAGAAATATTGAATTTAATTGATGAAAGGAGAAGATATAAAAATGCAGTAAATGAAGCAGGCAAAAAGGAATACAAATGTCTCAAAAATGAGATCGACAGGAAGTTCAAAACTGCTAAGCAGGGACGGCTAGAGGGCAAAGGTAAGGATTAGAGGCTTATCTCACTAGGGGTAAGATAGTTACTGCCTACAGGAAAATTAGAGAGACCTTTGGAGAAAAGAGAACCACTTGTATGAATATCAAGAGCTCAGATGGAAACCCAGTTCTAAGCAAAGAAGGGAAAGCAGAAAGGTGGAAGGAGTATATAGAGGGTCTATACAAGGGTGATGTACTTGTGGACAATATTATAGAAATGGAAGAGGATGTAGATGAAGATGAAATGGGAGATATGATACTGCGTGAAGAGTTTGACAGAGCACTGAAAGACCTGAGTCGAAACAAGGCCCCCGGAGTAGACAACATTCCATTAGAACTACTGACAGCCTTGGGAGAGCCATTCCTGACAAAACTCTACCATCTGGTGAGCAAGATGTATGAGACAGGCGAAATACCCTCAGACTTCAAGAAGAATATAATAATTCCAATCCCAAAGAAAGCAGGTGTTGACAGATGTGAAAATTACCGAACTATCAGTTTAGTAAGTCACAGCTGCAAAATACTAACGCGAATTCTTTACAGATGAATGGAAGAACTGCTAGAAGTCGACCTCGGGGAAGATCAGTTTGGATTCCGTAGAAATGTTGGAACATGTGAGGCAATACTGACGAGGCAATACTTACCTTACACCTTATCTTAGAAGAAAGATTAAGAAAAGGCAAACCTACATTTCTAGCATTTGTAGACTTAGAGAAAGCTTTTGACAATGTTGACTGGAATACTCTCTTTCAAATTCTGAAGGTGGCAGGGGTAAAATACAGGGAGTGAAAGGCTATTTACAGTTTGTACAGAAACCAGATGGCAGTTATAAGAGTCGAGGGGCATGAAAGGGAAGCATTGGTTGGGAAGGGAGCGAGACAGGGTTGTAGCCTATCCCCAATGTTATTCAATCTGTATATTGAGCAAGCAGTAAAGGAAACAAAAGAAAAATTTGGAGTAGGTATTAAAATCCATGGAGGAGAAAGAAAAACTTTGAGGTTCACCGATGACATTGTAATTCTGTCAGAGACAGCAAAGGACTTGGAAGAGCAGTTGAACGGAATGGACAGTGTCTTGAAAGGAGGATATAAGATGAACATCAACAAAAGCAAAATGAGGATTATGGAGTGTAGTCGAATTAAGTCGGGTGATGCTGCGGGAATTAGATTAGGTAATGAGACACTTAAAGTAGTAAATGAGTTTTGCTATTTGTGGAGCAAAATAACTGATGAAGGTTGAAGTAGAGAGGATATAAAATGTGGACTGGCAATGGCAAGGACAGCGTTTCTGAAGAAGAGGAATTTGCTAACATCGAGTATAGATTTAAGTGTCAGGAAGTCGTTTCTGAAAGTATTTGTATGGAGTGTAGCCATGTATGGAAGTGAAACATGGATGACAAATAGTTTGGACAAGAAGAGAATAGAAGCTTTCAAAATGTGGTGCTACAGAAGAATGCTGAAGATTAGATGGGTAGATCACGTAACTAATGAGGAGGTATTGAATAGAATAGGGGAGAAGAGGAGTTTGTGGCACAACTTGACAAGAAGAAGGGCCCAGTTGGTAGGGCATATTCTGAGGCATCAAGGGATCACAAATTTAGCATTGGAGGGCAGCGTGGAGGGTAAAAATCGGAGACCAAAAGATGAATACACTAAGCAGATTCAGAAGGATGTAGGTTGCAGTAGGTACTGGGAGATCAAGACTGAGAGCATCACTATTTCCTAGAATCCTCTTTCAAGAGCTCATGCAGAAATGCATGCCCACATGCTCCCCCCCCCCCCCCCCCCCCCCCACACACACACACACACATATACACAAACATGTGTGGCTATATTGTACCAACTTACCGTTGTTTTTATTATTTCCTGATTCTTCTTTTATAATATTCATTTTATTAAGTGCATTTCCTTAGAATCTATCATTTTGTGGAGCAGATTCTCTCAATGATTAATAATGAAGGATTAGGGAGCTGTAAATAACCAAAACTGACAATTTTTGGATTCCAAATGTCCCCATTTGAGTGAAGTGAAACCCCTGTTTTCTTGCAAAGTTACTGTTGTGGCAGTGGTACGCAGCAGAGGCATTGTTTGGCCTTTTTTCGTGTGAGAAATGATCACCAGTGAATGTTAAGCTGTAATTTTGGAAAACTTTGTTGCCGCTCAGCTAGCTAGCATTGGAGGATCAACCAAGCACCGAGTGGTCATGCAAGAATGTGCCAGACCACATCACATCGTACAGGTTTTCTCTTTCTTGATGAACATTCAGGAACAGACTCATTGCTGTTGGGTTATTGCAAATTTACTGACACAGGGGTGGATTGGCCTTTATATTTACCCAAACTGGCTCCTTGTGGCTACATTTTTGTGGGACACATTGAAAGACAGTCTGTTGGAATCACCCCACCATGCTGGATGAGCTAAAATCAGTGATCTGTGTGATGTCTGAATCCATTTCTGTTGAGAGACAACAGGCTATGAAAGCAAATTTCATTGTCCATTTGTGCGGCCTCCATACTGCGAGTGGCAGACGTTTAGAAAAGATTGTGATTTGTTTGCAAAGATTGCTTGCAGAGAATGAGTTTAATTATGCATGCTTATATTGGGTGAGCTACACAGCATTCATACCATCTCTTAGCAGCTTTTTCAGCTATTTTGAGACTTCCCCATTACTTTTGTACAAAATTGTTACAGCTTTTACGACAAATGTACTTTTCATTGCACTTGTTTATCAATCTTAGTTTTTGAGATATCTAATTTTGAAATTAGACGCCTGCGCTGGACACACTATGTGTGGATACTGTGTGCAAAATATGTTGTAAATAGGGTCAGCAGTAAAGAAGTAATAAACTATAATGGCATGCCTGATGCTGAAGTTTTCTACATGAACAGCAAAAATGTAGTGTCCAATAAACTTTTTTCCTTTCAGCCTTTTGTGGGAGGTGTCAGTGTTAAGAAGTTTCATAAAAGTTTGAAATTATATCAAAAATTTGTTGTAAGTCTCATTCTCAAATACTGTATGAACACAGTTTGTGGAATTTGCATGCCGTGAGTTACACTGCCTCCAAACGTGTACAGATATTTTACACACACCACTGCTCAAAATTGACTCGAATAGTCCTCAGGAGGTGGCGTAAAGGGTATCAATGAAACCATACCTTGCCTTGTAGCATTGAGTCCCACACATTTTGCAGTCAAAAATAACAGTTTGCTGTGTGATAAGCAACAGGATGATGTTCTTGATGATGTGCGACTTCGCTGACAGTCCCTGGATGATTCAGCCCTTCTCTAAGGACAGCATGGCCATGTAATGCCACTGAACATGATGTGACCCCTTTGAAATACACCCTGACCCAAATTTTTGCCCTTTTTACAGGTGGAACGACTAGGCACCATTCAACAAAATGGGATTGTGATCTGAAGCAGCAAAATGTGTTAAATGCTTTTTCAGTTCTACTATTTTGGACCCTCCTGCGGGGAATGCAACATTGGCACATGCGTGAATAAAATGGGCAGAGTCCCTCCAAGACCCCAGTTTGGTAACATCCTTGGTGCCACCTGCACATCTTTGTTGATCACTTTTTATCTGTACAGAGACATCAACGCCCATTCAGCTGTGTGGTGCTACACTGCTTCTCTAATGCCTGCTTGTGGGGATGTGGAATGTAAGAGGTGTTGAAGGGATTGCCTGCCCTGCTGCATTTACACTGACGTGAGTTTAGAAACATGTACCTGTTCCCAACATTGTTTCTAAGTATGTCTGAAACATGTTTGCAACTTGGTTTGTTATTTGTATCTCCATTCACACTGGTGACAAACATTTCCGTTTGTGCATTTGCATCATCTGCAACACTGGATCTGGGGGAAAATATTTCACATTGCATGTTGCACTGTGTGGCCAATACATTCATTGAAGATGATGAATTAATGGTAAGTAATCATCACTAATACTCAACAAGGATATAGCCATCATGTTAGATGAAAAATATACTGTAGTAAATGTGGCGGAGATGATATGCTGCATGAACTGAATGTGGAAGAAGACACTCTTTTTGTAATATCAGTAGGATGTCACAGTCTGATTTTAGAATACGTACATACTTGATAGAGCCATTTGCTTCAAAGAAAGACACAAGATTTCTGAAAAGCAATTCCTACGAACTGGAGACTTGCTGTTAGTCTTCGGTTTTGTTGACAAGAGATTCCTTTCAGAACCTTGCAAGTTTATTTCAGATTTTGAAACCAGCTATATCTCGGACAGTTCGTGCAGTATATGAACAACAGTTGAATAATTATGTAAAGGCAATTGAGTTATGTAAATAACATCGAATTATTTGTTATATTGTGTACTGAAATACTGATCATACATTAATACATAAAATCAAATCATCTTCATCTATCACCATTTCTACAGCAATGACACAACTGGTGCTAGTTGAATGTGACGGGAGACTCTGCAGTTGTTGTCAGTTCCCCTTCCTTGTCCATTGTCACTGATGAAACTACTGTTCGCTTATATAAATTCAGTGTCGGAAAATTTTGGAAATTTGTGGTAAGGAGTATGGTGGGACCAAACTGCTGAGGTCATTGGTCCCTAGGCTTACACACTAATTAATCTGACTTAACTTACGCTAAGAACAACAACAACAACACACACACACACACACACACACACACACACACACACACACACACGCCCGAGGGAGGACTTGAACCTCCAACGGGGGGAGCCGCACGAACTGTGGCAAGATGCCTCATACCACGTGGCTCCCCCCCTGGCAATTCAGTGTTGTCTCAAAAGATACCTCTGTACTATGTTAGCAGAGATTTCAGTTTATTTTCTGTATCACTGCTGCTGGTTTTAAGCAGAGCGGTGCTTTTGTGGCTGGTGTTCTGTTTAACTTGGAATTTTTGTAGTTTGCACTTCACCCATCCCACAAGTACTCCGCTGTCTCATAGAGGGAGATAAAATATCTATTGTCCTGAAGTAGCAATTAATATTTGAACTTATCATTCTTTGTAAGGCAAGTTTCTTGGTGTCCACGTGGACAAAAGTCTTTGTTGGGTAAACCACTTTAATTTTCAGTGTCAGAAAATCCACAGTAGCTTGTACTTGATAACCCACCTATCTAAAATAGTTCTAAGTCAAACCTTAAAAGTTATATGTGCTGAAAAAATTTATCCACTTCTTAATTTGGTACTGAACTACAGGGCTGTGTGGCAGACCTGCATCTGAATAGAATATTTATATTACAGAAAAGAGTAATTAGGTTAATGCATAAATTGAGGCCCTGAGAGTACTGCCATAAAAGCTTTGTCCAACATAAATATTTAACAATGTATTTTCACATATTAATGGGCCGACATGGTTCAACAAGCTACCATGTACTATGGAAACATATTAAGTAGAGCTGTTCTGCATTGAGTTAAAAGCTTTCCTAGTAAGTAAGTGTTTGTGCTCACTCAGTGAGTTCTAAGCTACGTGTCCTCTGTTGTTACATGTAATATCTTTAGAACATTAAGATGAATATCTGTACCACTACCATACATAAATGTTATTTGTGTTAATTTATTACTCGGCCTATGTATGGCATTTGCAAAAGCTGTCAGCTTGATGGCTACATGCAAAAGGATATAAATAAATAAAGCGGTATTAAGCAAAGAAGAGAGAAGAGAGGAAGGAGTATATAGTGGGATTATACAAGGAAAATTAATTTGAAGGTAATGTTACAGAAGGGTTGAGGACATAGATGAAGATGAGATAGAAGATATGACACCATGAGAAGAATTTGACAGAGCACTGAAAGACCTAAGTCGAAATAAGCCACTGGAGTAAGATGACATTTCTCACAAATACTGACATCCTTGGGAGAGCCAGCCAAAACAAAACTATTCCACCTGGTGTGCAAGATGTATGAGACATGCAAAATATTATCAGACTTCAAGAATAATGTAATAATTCCAATTACAAAGAAAACATATGTGAATATTACCAAACTATCAGTTTAATAAGCCATGGTTGTGAAATATTAACACACATTATTTATAGAAGCAAGAAAAAATTGATAAAAGCTGACCTCAGGGGATTCCAGAGAAATGTAGAAACATGTAGGGCAATACTGACCCTACAGCTTCTCTTAAAGGATAGGCAAACTTATTTTATAGCATTTGTAGACTTAGAGAAAGGTTTGGATGATGTTGACTGGAATACGTTCCTTGAAATTCTGAAGGTAGTGGGGATAAAATAGAGGAAGTGAAAGGCTATTTAGCGGACTGATGACATCAGATGTTAAGTCCCATATTGCTCAGAGCCATTTGAACCATTTTGAAAGGCTATTTAGAACTTGTACAGAAACCAAACGGCCATTAGAAGAGTCAACGGGCATGAAAGGGAAGCAGTGGTTGAGAAGGGAATGAGGCAGGGTCATAGCCTGTCCCCAATGTTATTCGATCTTACATTGAACCGGCAGTAAAGGAAACCAAAGAAAAATTTGGAGAAGGAATTAAAGTTCAAGGAGGAGAAATGCATTCCGACAGAGGTGGCAAAGGGCTTCAGAGAGCAGTTTAATGGAATGGACAGGTTCTTCAAAGGGGGATACAAGGTGAACATCAACAAAAGCAGGACAGGGCTAATGGAATGTAATCAAATTAAATCAAGCGATGCTGAGGGAATTAGATTAGGAAACGAAACACCAAAAGTAGTACATGAGTTTTGGTATTTGGGCAGTAAGATATATGATAATTGCTGAATTAGAGAGGATATAAAATGTAGACAGGCCACAGCAAGAAAAGCATTTCTGAAGAAGAGAAATTTGCTAAAGCTGAATATTGATATAAGAGTTAGGAAGTCTTTTATGAAGGTATTTGTCTGGAGTGTAGCCATGGATAGTCGGCCAGAGGGGCCGAGCAGTTATAGGCGTTTCAGTCTGGAACTGCGCGACCGCTACGGTCGCAGGTTCGAATCCTGCCTCGGGCATGGGTGTGTGTGATGTCCCTAGGTTAGTTAGGTTTAAGTAGTTCAAGTTCTAGGGGACTGATGACCTCAGATGTTAAGTCCCATATGGGTGATCAACAGTTTAGATTAAAAGAGAATAGAGGCTTTTGAACTGTGATGGTATAGAAGAACACTGAAGTTTAGATGGGTCGATCATGTAACTGGTGAGGAGGTACTGAATAGATTTGGGGAGACAAGGAATTTGTGGCAAGACTTGACTAAAAGAAGGGATTGTTCGACAGGGCACTTTGAGACATCAAGGGATCACCAATTTAGTATTGGAAGCAACTGTGAGGGGGAGCAAAAAATTGTAGGAGGAGACCATGAGGCAAATACATTAAGCTGTTTCAAAACAACATGGCTTGCAGCAGTTATTCAGAGATAGAGAGGCTTGCACAGGATAGTGTAGCACAGAGAGCTACATCAAACCAGTCTTTGAGCTGAAGACCACAATCACAACAACAACAAAATGAGAATTGTGATGTCATCAGCAAAGAGAAAGGTTCTCTTAGTAGGTAAGTTTAAGGGAAGTTCATTTGTGTGAAGCAAGAACAATAAAGGGCCTAAGACTGATCGTTGTGGAACCCCATTTTTATGGACTGTATAGATGAAAGTACAGTACTGGCAATTTCCTGATATGATTTACTCGAATATGTTGTTCTCAGTCTTTAAGATAATGTTTAAACCAGTCAGAGCCGGTTCCCCATGTCCCGTACAGGAATAAATCTTGTGCAGCAAGATGTTGACATTAACTGTGTTGAAGGGCTTTCTAAGGCCACAAAAAATACCTATTGTTGGCAGTTTCTTTTCAATAAGACTAATTGTAAGTGTAACATTTAGTTCTCTTTCCTTGGGAGCCAAACTTTTCAAGAGACAAAACGTTTATGTATTTAATCTGCTCTCATGGTGCATTCAAATATCCTGCTGAATACTAAGAGTACTGCAGTTGGTCTGTAATTGCTAATATCTTCTCTGCTCCCCGTTTTGTGTCTTGATATGAACTGTGGCATTTTAAATTTAGTTGGAAATGTGATACTTAGCAATAACGAGTTTATTATGTGGAACTTTGATTTACTAATAAGCTTGCTGCATTTATGGAAGAGGAGGTGCAGAATTGTACCAGGTCATATAGATGACAATTTCTGCATTTTAGATTGAGAAATTTTTTCTGTCTCTATGTCTGATGTCAGTGGTAAGAACAATGAGGCAGTGCAGATATTTGAGACCAGTTCTGGAGGTGATCTGTGAGAATTTCAAGTGTTTCTGTAAAGTATGTTAATTTACTGTAGGTTAATGTTGCTTCTACCTGTGTTTGCAATAATTATTTTTCATGTGCAGTTACTTTTGTTTTATGATGATTTGAGCAGGTAATCATTTGCAGCTTTTTGGTCACTGCACTAACTATATTTCTACAGATCTTTTTATATGTAGTAAAGTACTTCATTCTTTACTATTGCCAAATTTGGTTTTTTCTGAGGGATCAAAGCTCTCTCTTTCTTCTAGCTGATGTAATGATACCTGTGGTGATTCATTTGGAGGGTTTCCTTATTTTTAAGGGAAGTGGCGGTTAAAGTGACAGCTTATAAAGTTCCTGTCTACAGTTTGGTGCTGGTATACAGTTTCCTTATGTTCTGTCATGGAAACAGTACTGGTTGAAGAAAATCCATTTGCTATGTAACAAGTACAGCAAGGAAGACAGTACTGAGAAAATGTCAGTGCTCTCTTTAACATGAGATGGCCTCAAATGGGGAAGCATGCTGATGTCAGTAGTGGACCAGTGGATGGCAAGCATGCGGCAACTTCCCTCAGGCAGTGGTGGCAACCAGTGAATGATACTACGAGGATTATTCCAAAAGTAAGGTCCGATCGGTCGCGAAATGGAAACGACTATGAAAATCCGATAAAGCTTTGCACAGATGTGTTGGGTAGTGTCTCTAGTATAACCCCAGTTAGCATCACGTCGCTCTTCTCATTTCTGAGCTCACAGTGAGTGCGTAAAGATGTCTAGAAAATAGTGTCTGCCGCTAAGTACGAGGGCCTGGTGAGAAATTTCGCCTGAAGCTATGCAGCCAACATTACATAACTGTCGTGCTGTTTCGTCTTCACGACAATTCTCAGCCGCATTCTGCAGGGGCAATGAAGATGCTCCTGCATCGTTTTCAAATGGAAATGTTAGATTACCCACAATACAGTCCGCAATTGTCTCCCCCTGAGTTTCATCTCTGGTCACATGAACCGCTGTCTTTGAAGACAACATTTTGACACAGACAACGAGGTGTAGGCCAGCGTGGAGAATTGGCGGAAAGCACTGGCGGCTGCCTTCTATGATGAGGCTATTGAAAAGTTGGTACAACGCTATGACAAAAGGCTAAGTCAGAACGGCGACTGCGTAGAGAAGTAGCTGAAAGGTGTAGCTAATTGTTACAAGTAAAACATTTCTGATGTTCACTGTGGTTTCAATTTGGCAATCAATCGGACCTTACTTTTGGAATAACCCTCGTAGATACTGTCAGCATACTGTAGTATACTGTAGCCCTGAATAAGGAACAGAGTGCAGTGGCTTGTGGCAGACAGTGCAGAGCACCCTTGGTGCAGCTGGCCCATACCCACTGCCCAGCGTGGAATGTACAGAGCCAGGCAGGATCAAACCATGACCCCCAGAATGGATGATGGCAATGGTGTGTACCTGCGCTGGGTGATGGTGAACAGTGACAGCACATGCTCTCTCAGGCAGCGATGGCTGAGAAGTTAAATGGCTGAGACTTGAATGCTTGTCCATTAGGCAGGCGTCCGGCAGCAAATGATAATCACTGAGAGAGTAACCTGATAGTGGTCAGATTTAGCACAGGCTGTGACCTTGACTATTGAAGACAGCATCTGGCAGTGGCAGCTCACTGATGCATCTTGGCTCAAAGACTAGCCTGAACCTCCTCTAGTGTCTAGCCGCTGTTGATGGCTGAGACTGGCCTTGTATATGGAAGCTGGCCTGCTATCTTTCCTGAAATGATAGCAGTTTTGCTTTTCAAGTCGAAGTACAAGTCCTGATTGTTGAGAAGCATAACATTGTTGCTCCATTTTCGCCATCAAATCAGCAACTCCACAGTCCTGGTGATATTGTAATAGTGCTGCAAGTTCTCCTTTCAGGAGCTCCAGGCAGTGACTTCTGCAACATCAGTGTGCTGAATGCATGTTCTTGCACCTGCAGCTAGTTACTGAGTCTTCTTGCAGCATCATCCTTATGATGATGTTTTGCTGAGTTGGTCACAAGAGTGTTCCACTTTGTTGGGTGGAAGCATGGTGTGACATATGTCTTTTTCATTGCTGAGGGAGCTACATATGCATATGTTAAATGGTATGCTAGTGATATTGTCTTTCGTATATGCTTCTCCCTGTATACTTGAAAACTGAAACACTGGTCTGTACTGCGATAATGCAACACATTCTATTTCAGAAGACCTCATGTAGTTCTCAGTAAGGCATAATATTAATAGATCTGACAAGTCACTGTTACTGCCAACTATGATATCTATTTCACTAAGTTTATTCTTGAGCTCTTGTACATTATAAAAGTAAATTTTTTGGACACAGCTGTTAGAAATAAATGCATATTGGTGACAGACTTTTGATACTATCTTATTTGCTACTACTGACTCATGAAATTTGCTGGGAATATTTTAAAGGGCTTGTATCTTGTTTGCAGAAGGTAAAGTCAATTTTTTTTTGGGGGGGGGGATTTGAAGCTGCTGCTAGAATCCATATAACTGGTGGTGCCACCGTTAGTTCTGATGCTGATGGTAGCAGCTCTGCTGATGTTACTAATGATGATTCAGCTGCTACTACTGATATTGGTTCTAATCTTGTTGATGCTCTTGCTGTTGTTACTAGTGAGGATGCTGATGCTCCTACTTTCCTCTTTGTGTGTCTCATTTTTCCTGCATGTGACACAAAGGGATTCAAAGTGATTGTGTCAAGCTGTCTTAGTGTTAAAAATTTGTTCCCAAGGCTGTTTAAACGAAGACCATGTGTAAAATGGAATCTTCAACAAATATAAGTGATATGCACAATATTTGCATTTGGAAACTATTTTCATATATTTGAGAGTTGTTCCTTTACAGCACTAATCCATTTGTTGTCATATGATTAAGATGGCAGGTCATACACATTAACATATATAATGTAAACCACCCCAGACTGGAACAACTGAACCAGATCCTTCATCAGGGCTTTGATTACCTATCATCATGCCCTTTGATTATCTTCATCATATCCTACCAAAGATCCTTCCCATCCCTCCTAAAGTGATGTTCTGTTGCCCATCCAACCTCCACAACATCCTATTCCACCCTTATCCCACTCAAAATCCCAACCCCCTAACACAGGATCATATCCCTGTGGAAGAGCCAGGTGAAAAACCTGCCCAATCTAACCACACAGCCCTTCTTATTCCAGCTTATCCAACCCCATCAGAAGCTGGACCACTTCCAAAAGCAGTCATGTCATATGTCAGCTCTTTTGCAACCCTTGCACATCTTTTTATATCTGTATGACTACCAACTGGCTGTCCACCAGGATGAATGGCCACCACCGTACTGTGGCCAAGAGCAAAGAAGACCACTCTGAGACACAACATGCAGCTGAACACAACAAGCTTGATTTCAGTGGTTGCTTCACAACCTGGGCCATGTGGATCCTTCCCTTCACCACCAGCTTTTCTGAACTGTACAGATGAGAGTTATCCTTAAAACACTTTCTACGCTCCTGAAATTATTCTGGCTTCAACCTACAGTAACCTACTGTCTCCACACCCTCCACCCAATAGTTTCCACCCCCTCTCTCCTGTCACCACCTTGCTATTCACATCCCCCACCCTCATTGTGTGCCACCCTCATTGTGTGCCACCCTCTGCCAACACACACACCTGTCTTCTTCTTCTGTGCCCTCCCCCACCCCCTTTCCCTCCCCATCACCTCCATGGTCCACATTCTCCTGACATTGTGCCTGGCATTCTTTATGCCTCCATCTAGGCCCTGCAAGCTCTGCCAGAAAGCGCTCTTCTCTCTCCCCGCCCATACCCTGCTATCCCCCCCCCTTACCCACGCTCTCTATGTTTCTGCCTTTGTTCCTTGTGACAGTTGCATTCTGTTCCCAGCTGCCGGAGATGGCAGTCGTGTGTGTGAAGTGTGCTTGCTTGTGTGAATGAATGTGTTTGTGTTTTCTTTCCTAAAGAACGCTTTGGCTGAAAGCTAAATAGTAACAGTCTTCTCATTGCGTCTGTCTGTAACATGATGTGTCATCCTAATGGTGAGTAGCAGTCTATCAGTTTCCTCATATTGTTGATATTCCAACATGGAGTTCCAATTGTTTGATTTCACCTAATGGTTTTTCTTCTATCCCACAACCCTGTGATGTTTTCCTTTCTTACTATTCTCTACAGCTTTACCCTTCTCAACATCTTTCTCTTCTTTCCCGTGTTTTTTCATCACGTTTCAAACCCCACATGATCTGATTTCCAAGTCACATGGTATCAATGATCTTCTCCATGCACAACATGATTGTTGGTGCAGCTTCTCATGCTCCAAATTCTTCCCACTGATAGTTGTTATTATTCCTGTTGATCACATTTCCTCCTTCATCCTTGCATATTTTCGTTTTTTATTTTCCACTCCTACCTCTTACACATACCACACAAACTTGTAAACCTCAACCTAACCAGATGCCCTCCCTCTCTCTTTCCTCATTCCAATATGCCCATGCTCCCATACCTCAACTACTCCTTATCTCCCAAGTTTTTGAACACTATGTATTGGTGCTTATTTTTACGGTGTTTAACCATTTTTCAAATTTTTATGTATTTTTAAGTATTTTTGTTTGTTTTTGAGTGTCTTTGTGTATTTTTACATGTCTTTTCTGTTATTCAGGTTCCCTCACAACCACCTAACACCTTCATTTGCCCATTACTGCATCATTCCCATTTCCCCAATGCCATCCCTGCATAGTGGACCCCTGCTCCATCTATCTGCACCAGTTCAGTACAGTGTCCCTTTGCTGGGCTTAAACATGATCCCACATCTTGTTCCCTAAATGCTGCCTAAACAATGGACTCCCCCCCCTCTCAAATGTCCTAACCATAAAAATTCCCTTCTCTGGACCTCACTCCTCCTTTCACATTAACAGTGTCCTTTTCGGACTCTGCCAGACCCTGGCCCTCACAAAACTGGTAGCACAAAAACAAATTTCTAAGGCACAGGCATCATACAACAACCTCTGGTTCCTCAGCATGATACTGTTACTGTGCAATCCCTATCACATACTTTACATCTCTTAAAATGAATCCCTTGCTTTTCAGCACCTGGAGGATCATTCCAAACACCACCTGTGTAAGTTATCCAACCTGCTGACATCCTACTGCTGCCTTGGGGCACCACCATCCATCCCCTATCCTAGCTACATTGTTTCTCTTCGTTAACCCCTCATAGCACCAAGATCATCCCTAGCTGACCCGTTCAACTTGCTACATCCTCCAAAGCTCTCACCCTCAGGGGCTGTTGATTAGCTGGGTGCAGACTTGGCAACCCCGTGTTTCCTCAGCTGGGGACTGGTAGACACTGACAATCTCTTGTCACCATAAGCCCTGGGCATGCTTCAGCATCCACTGCATGGCGTGGTGGTGGTGGTATGTTGCGTATCTCAAGGAACAGGGATCTTGGCTTGACCGCCTGGATCACGAAGACGGGATAAACCTTTATTTAAAAAAAAAAAAAAAAAAAAAAAACAACCCTCATTCTCAAGGTGAGGTGCGCGCTGATGGGATGCATGGCTGTTGAGGTGGAACAGTTGCTAGCGGGCAACCTCTGGGGAATCTGCCACACCTCAGCTGTTTAGGGTTTACTCAGGAATGCAAGGCTCTGTCTGAGTGGACCATTATTTCCCTAGCTGCCCATGGCACCAGGATGGAACCCACGAAATCATCTTCTTCTCCTCCCAGCGGGAAGGGTGTAGCGCCTGGGAGTATTCACGCCCATTCATCCAAAAGAAAGAGAGAGAGTCCTCCTGGTAATAAGAATACTTCACTGAGCGAGGTGGTGCAGAGGCTAGCACACTGGACTCGCATTTGGGAGGACGACGATTCAATCCCGCGTCTGGCCATCCTGATTTAGGTTTCCTGTGATTACCCTAAATCGCTCCAGGCAAATGCCAGGATGGTTCCTTTGAAAGGGCACAGCTGGCTGCCTTCCCCATCCTTTCCTAATCCAATGAGACCGATGACCTCGCTGTCTGGTCTCCTCCCCCAAACAATCCAATCCAATAAGAATACTTCAGACTGCAGTAACAAGTCTCATGGACTCATGGATAACAATGTTTTTCTGGTGATAAAGAGGAAGGAGAGAATATTTGAAAAAGTGTCACTCTTTCATATCCATAAGGGTTTGGCAGACCTTGCTGGAACATTAAAATCTATAGAATGATTGCATAATGGCTCATTGTTGGTTGATACTAACAGGTCAAAGCAGGTAGACTTTCTTAAGAAATCGCAGAAACTGGGTGACTATGATATTGTTGAGATGCACATCTGTCTCAACTCCAGAAAGGGTGTTGTCATATACCGAGATATCATGGACATGGACATAGCCGAACTGAAGCGAGAATGGGCATCCCAGGGAATAGCTGATGTGGAGCAAGGAACATGCAGGAATAATGGAGCAACTGAAAAGACTGCCACTTTTATTTTCACGTTCAGTTCTCCAACACTGCCTGAACATCTTATGGTGGGATTCCTTCAACTTAATATTCGGCCTTACCTTCCAAACCCTGTGTGGTGCTATAAATGTATGGCCAGCGTTTCGGCTATACAACCATAAGTTGTGGAGGTGAAGCAATCTGCAGGAACTGTGGAAAAGCCGCTCATGACACTGGGACTGATTGCTCGTCTCTGGCAATCTGCATCAACTGCTCTGGGAACCACCCAGTCTGGAGCCAAGTCTACCCTGTTTTAGCTGAAGAATGCAAAATATAGGAGATAAAAGTGACCTAGTGGATCCCCTATGCCGAAACCAAAAAAGAATATAAGGGGACGAAACTCCCTGTCTTTGCCATCTCATATTCTTCCATGCTGCAGAAATCTATTCCCAAGATGGATGCCTTGAAGCAGATGGCACCTGTATCCACCACAAGCACCTGTACTTGCATGTTTACATGTCAAGGGAAAAATAGTAAGGACAAAGCAATCCAGGCAGCTGCACCAGGAAAGACCAACAACAGTTCCTCAGCAAGCATCCAGAAGGCACAAGAAAAGCAGAGTGCCTCTCAATGCCCCCTTTCCCCCTCATCCTTGAAGGGACAGGATACAGGAAAAAGCTCACGATGTTTGGTTCGAAGCAGTCTCGAGTGCCACCAAATGTCATTCTTTCCCATCTGACTGATGAACACTGTGACAGCATCCATGGATGAGTGGATCACCTCACATGAGTGATCCATCATGCTGCTGCCCTCTCCATCCCACAGTCCTCAGGTCATCTTAAGAGGTGACCAGTACCTTGGTGGACAGATGAGTCCTGGTTCACGAGCCAGGAAAGGCGTGCGGCTCTTCGACATTTTAAATGCCGACCGACAGCAGACAACCTTAGGGCCTTTCAAGTCGTGAGGGCCAAGGCTCGACAAATCATTAGGTACAATAAGAAAAGGTCATGGCAGGTGTTCCTGGACTCCATCAATCATTCCACTTGTTCTATAAAAGTATTGGAAGCTATCCAGAGGTTTTCTGGTAATTGCAGCTGTTTACCGATAGTAGCAGTTCTGAAACAAGGGTGCCTCCAAACAACACCCAGAGACATTGCTCAGATGCTGGCCGAACATTTTGCACTAACTACTGCCAATGCAAGCCTGGATATGGTGTTTTGTCGCTATCATACGACTGTAGAGAGGGAAAAGTTGGATTCCAGGTCCAACAGTTCTGAAGCCTACAACTCCCCTTTCTCCATGTGGGAGCTCGAATCAGCACTGTGCCCAGTCACAACCAAATCTGGTACTGCGTGCTTCGACATTTGCCAGCAGCATCAAAGGAAGGAAATCCTCTTTGAATGTTTTAATCTAATATGGCAGACAGGCAACTTCCTCAACTCATGGAGGGAGGCAATTCTGGTCCCTATCCTCAAACCAGTAAAGAACTGCACGTGTCCCAGTAGTTATCAGAGTATTGCCTTAATGAGCTGTTTAGGAAAGACCCTGGAGCAAATGGTTAACCATCGTCTGGTCTGGTTGTTAGAGACCAGGCAACTCCTTAGTCACTCTCAGTGAGGATCCCAAAGTTTCGATCCACTGTCGACAATCTGATCCTCCTAGAGGTGGCTGTTCAGCAGGCTTTCCTCCAAAAGCATTACTGTATCTGCATATTCTTCAGTATAAGTAAGGCATATGATACTACTTGTAGACACTGTATTCTCGCACAACTGCACCATTGGAGCTTTCATGGCCACCTCCCCACCTTCATACAGTCTTTCCTATCTCAGCTGTTTTTTAGGACCTGAGTTGGAGACATGCTGTCTGATCGATTTGAGCAGGAGAATGGTGTTCCTCAGGGCAGCGTTTTAAGTGCTACCCTCTTTGCCATAGCCGTCAACAGTATCACATCTACAGTAAGGATTCCTGTACAATGCTCCCTATTTGTAGACGATTTTGCTGTTTTCTGTCCCTCCTCCAGTGTTGCAATGGTGAGCCGTCAGTTGCAACTTAAGTGCGGAGGTTAGAGGAGTGGGCTGCAAAGATGGGATTCCAGTTTTCAGCAGATAAGTGTGTGTTTGTTCATTTCAATCATTCTCATCATCTTTTAAATTTGCCTGCCTTGAGTATGGGGGACACCATCCTACATTTTAGAGGCACAGTGCAGTTTCTGGGCCTCATTTTTGACTCCTGATTGTCGTGGTTACCACACCTGAGAGACCTGAAAACCAGAACCCTGAAGGCACTAAACATCACCAAGTGCCTCAACCACAGGTGTTGGAGAACAGACAGCATGTGTCTCCTTCAGTTTTATTGGGCTTTTGTGCATTCCTTGCTTGACTATGGTTGCACGGTGTGTGGGTTAGCGAGGCCCTCTTACTTGCAGGTCATTGACGCTGTCCGTCATGAGGGGATTTGGCTGGCCACAGATGCTTATCAGACCAGTCCCATACCTAGCACCTGTGTTGAGGTGGGGGAACCACCACTTATCACCCAGCACCAGCTCCTCATGGTACATCAGGTGTGTAAGTTCCTTGCAGCTCCACCTTCACCCGCACGTCATACTGTTGCTCGTCCACCTCTGGAACGCCTGTTTTCCAGCCGTCCACAAGCCAAGTTGCCATTTGGGATCCACCTGCAGCGTGTGCTGGAATCATTTGGTGTGGAGCCAGTACAACCCCAAATCCAGGGTTTTAACCATCTGCTGCCCTGGTTACTGGAGAGGCGCAGAGGGATTTTAGATTTGGTGCAGTAAGGGGAGTTAGCACTCCTACTTCCATTTTTAATGTGATATTCTCTGGTATTTTGTCTGAGTACCATGAATATGTAGCTGTTTTTACGAATGGGTCTAAGCAGGGGACTCTGTTGGTTGCTCTGTCGTTTTCCCAGATTGTGTCATCAAGGTCTGACTGCCTCCAGAATTTACTGTCTTCAGCGCAGAATTATATGCGAGCTTGCAAGCACTGGAGCAGATGAGACATTCTTGCGGTGTTAGATTTCTTGTCTGCTCAGATTCTCTGAGTGCCCTTTACTCTCTCCAACATTTGTACCCAGCAGATACAGTAACTCAGAATATCCAGGATGCCCTCCTATAACTACAATGATGGGGAAGGAGGTATCTTTCTGCTGGGTACCTGGGCACATTGGGACTGTGAGGAATGAAAGGGCAGATCAAGCAGCCAAGGAGGCGTGTCATGATCCTCTAGTATTTTGGTGTGCTATCCCCCTGCATGCTATCATCTCGCAGTTAAGGTACAAAGTCATGTGTCAATGGGAAGACAAGTGGCTGGCAGTGACTGATATGAGCTCCATGTCATCAAGCCTGCAACTCAGCTGTGGAGTACATCAGAGAGACGAGGTCCTTCTTACTCATCTTCCCATAGGCCACAGCCCTATGACACACGGATTCTTACTCTGGCGAGAGGACCCTCCAGTGTGTGGCGTGCAGATCACGGTGCGGCACATTTAATTGCACTGCATTCTATTTGATGACCAGTGGACTGTGACAGATTTGTTAGTGGATCTGTCATCTATTTTATGTATTGTTCAAACGAAGGTGGTTAGGGTTGTAAAGTTTTGTGAATTGAATTGTCCAATGTATTTAACAAGATTTTAGGGAGATGCTCTTAATGTGTCAAAGGGTGGCTGGCTCACTCTAGTTTTTTGTAAGTGGTCAGCCACTCACCTTTCCCTGTGCTTTTCTGTTAGTTCTTCTTTGTTTTGTTTTGCTGTTGTTACCTTTCCATAAAAATCTTCAGCCCCACAGAAGTTTCAGTCTTATCCAAAAGGCCTCATCTATAGCCCTGCACCCAAATTTAACTATGTTGGACTTGTCAAAGACCTACTCTCCTTCTCCCTATCCCTACAATGGAAACACTGCTTTGCCATTAATCCCTCCAACCAATGCCAACCCAATCCTAACATTGAACCCCGCCTCTCTCAATTCATAGTAACATTCAACCATGAACACCCCCACCCCAACACCCCCTGGTCATCTTCCAGTGTTTCCTTTCTTTCAACTTGGTCTCACCATCCTTTCCAAGGTCCCTTCTGTAGAACACCAACCTTTCAGCAGAAGAAAGGACAGCCAGCCACAACTTCAAAACAAATCTTGACCTAATCATCCTACCTGCAAACAAAGTTTCCACCACTGGACTTATGAATCACAGTGACTACTTGGCGGAAGGGCTCTACCAATTATCTGACTCCTCCACCTATAAACTCTGTCAGAGTGACACCATCTCAGAAGAAAGCCTTAGGCCCTTCCTAGAACCTCACCCCTGAATCCATTTACCTCCTCACACCTACAACACCTACACACCCACCATCTACATGCTCCCAAAAATCCACAAACTTAACAATCCTGGATGCCTCTGTTGTGGCTGGTTATTATGCCTCCACTGAAAGAATTTTGGTCCTCATTGAGCAACACTTCCAACCAACTGCTGGAAATCTGTCCTCCTGTGTCGATGATATCAACCACTTCCATCACTGACTCTCCACCACCCCCACCCCTTTATCTCCTGGATCCCTCCTCATCACTGTCTGACACTACTTTCCTATATACCAACATCCCTTGTGCCCATGGTCTTGCCGTTATTGAAAACAACCTTTCCCAATGTCCTCCAGATTACAAATCCATTACCTCATTCCTCATACACCTCACTAACTTTATCTTAACTCACAACTATTATTCCTTTGAAGGGAAGATATACAAATAAACACACAGTACAGCCACGGGCATCTGCTCGTCACCCTCCTATGCCAACGTTTTTATGGGCTATTTAGAGGAGACCTTTGTAGTCTTCAAAAAATGTCACACCCTTAGTCCAGTTCAGGTTCATTGATGATATCTTTGTGATCTGGACTCAGGGCCAAGACACCCTATCATCATTCCTTCACAACCTCAAAATCTTCTCTCCCATGCACTTCACCTGGTCATCCTCAACCCAGTGTACCACCTTCCTGGTCATTGACGTCCCCATCTCTGATAGCTCCATCCACACCTCAGTCCACATTAAACCCACCAACCATGAAAAGTACCTGCATTTTGACAGCTGTTATCTCTTCCACACCAAAAAATCCCTCCAATACAGCCTGGCCACTAGGAGGTGGTGTATTTTGCAGTGACAAGAACTCCCTTGCCTAGTATGCTGAAGGTCTTAGCAAGGCCTTTCCAGACATGCACTATTACCCAGTCCCCCAGACCTAGTCTTCAAATAGATCTCACATGCTGTTCCCCACACACGCCCAACTGTACAGCAAATATATGGGAATAAGATTGTGCAGTCATCTTCCAATACTAATGAAGAACACCATAGATCTAAAGGATTTCAGAAAAAAAAATTAAGATCACTCCTAATAAAGCTCTGCTTTTAAAGCAAATGGTAATTCTTAGACTCTGTCTTGACACAGTAAGCAGCATGTGACAAAGCAGGTTGACTCCGACCATCTATCCTACTATGTCAGCACTCCTGTTTCATACATTAATGTCGGTATGAAGTTTTCACTAATTTTCTTTTCAAAATTCCAGTGTTACAATTCCTACATTAATCATATGTTATGAAAATTACTAAGATTGTAGAAACAAATCCCCACACAAAACTTGATTATCCAGATAATTCAGTCTGTTATTGTGATTGCAATGTGCTATTTAGTTTCACCAGAAATGAAGGCCAACAGAAGTTACAAGAATTATAAAATTTCCTTCATCTTGCCGTAGGGAAAATCTTATGAGTTAAGACGTAAGTTCAGAAGGAAAGACCAACTCCAAATTTAAGAGCTATTTTTCGTCTTTTGTGTAAAGTATTTACATTAACTCAAACTTAATTACTTTAAAAGATATTGTTAATTAAAGATTTCATCTGGCCAACTTTCAGTGCCAGTTATAGGCAAACTACTGTGTTTCCAGGATCTGTATAGATCGCCTGACTTTTCTGACTCTATTGACACCTTTATTACTGAGCAAGGCTTCTTAATTAAAAATTAATAAATTTTTAGTAACTAAATTTTAACATACAAGATGGATCCTATGCTCATAAATCTGGGATCCCATTGTGAGGCATGACGTAGTACTCCATACTTTAATAGAAGCTGCTCATGAGAAATAAAATACGAACAAAATATAATGACAAAATCAATGGCAATAAGAGTTTAACTTTGTGATCTATGGAATTTGCAAACTATTATAAGTTAACAAAGTTCAGCGATATCCTCTTTATAAGGCCAACATTTACACCATTTCAGTCAGTTTGTGCTCTCAGTAATTCTGTTCATTCTGGTCTTAATCTTCATGTGGTATAGGTTCAGGTTAGCTAATCAGTATTTTAGTTCAGCCTCGGAAACTGTTTGTGTTGCCTCACCATTTGTTTAACTGAAGCTGATGAGATATATGTCAAAATGTGTGTTTTAGGTAATTTGAATAATCTTTGTGGCTATAGTAGTAGTTCCATAATGATTTTTATTTAATTGCATGTGAAGCAACTTTTGATCACTTCATCTGTACTGTGTGCTCTTTTATTTTCTGACATAATTTTTAAGCTCTGCGTATGTCTGTGCTAACTAATTGCTTGTAAACTTTGTTAGAGACTGTAAGAGACCTGGTCACCACTGGTAGGATCTTAAAGACATGATTAAAGATTGGTTGACATACAATTTTGAACTTAAAAAAAAGAAGCTTCTCACTATTAATTTTAACAATAGATCCTATAGCAGCACTTTAAGGTGGTAATCCACAACCAAAGCTTATTTCACAGCAGGTAGGTTTAGTTATGTGACAGACAGCATGCCTGGACAGCAAGAGCCCTATGTCTAAGTCATTTTATCCACTTAAGTTATGTATGTCAGTGTGTGTAAATGGTCAAATGAGTATAAATTTTTTGGTTTTAAATCTTTGCAGCTGTAACCTACCTGAATGATGCGATAATAATACTGACTGCAGAGTTCAAATATTCCTTAGTTATATGTGTATTGATGTTCTTTCTTAAATACATATTAATTTTTTTTTTAACTCTTAATTTGCAAGAACTCTCAGATCAGATTAATACCCATTATGTAAAGCAGTGTATCTGAAAACATATATTTTTTAAAAATATGTGTTGTATTTTTCTGAACTCTTCAGTATGTAGATAATATTCTTCTTTGGTGTGCAGCTGGATCATAACGTCATCTTGACACAATATTTCAGCAGTCCAACTGGCCGCCATCTTCAGGTGAGAGTGCTGGTACATGATCTCGCCGGAACTGACTTCTCAGCACAAGCGGCATCCCCTATATAAGCCGCAGAAGGCCCACAATGTGTGCACGAGGAGGTGCCGTAACTGCCCTCTAGCACAAGTAAACATACCGCGCCACCATTGCCTGTTTCCACCACAGGCGGCGCAGTATGTTTGTATGATGGTATGACATCCATGCTGTCATTTGACAAGCCATAACATGAGTGAACAGTATAGGTATCGAGAAGCTGTTAGTGAAACTATTTTATGTGAACAGCAGCAGTTACAGTGCTACACTGTGTGAGAATTGCAGACTGAAAGGACTGAGAAGAGACCCGATGTCATTAAATAGTTTAAAGATGATGACAATGAGATTCAAAAATATGGCTAATCTTGGGGTGGCACCTGGAAGAGGAAGGTGTCATATCCCAGTGGAAGTTATTGATCAGGGTACTGTTGCTGTAACTGACCATGCAGCACATGGCTTGGTTAGTGCTAGTACTCATGCACAGTCACTAGAATTATCTATCCCATCATCAACAGTACGGAATGTTTTGTGGTCTGTTTCACGCAGGTACCTGCACAAGATCTGGATTGTGCAGCAACTGAAATCTCATGACCTGCAACAACATTCTGAATTTACTCTTTGGTTTCTGATGTGGATCAAAGTTGACGACATGTGGCTGGGCAAAAGTATGTGGAGTAATGAGACACATTTTACACCAAAGGGTGCAGTGAGAACACAGAATTAACAAATTTGCTGCACTGTCAAATCAAGTATAGTGCATGAAGAGCCATTGCACTTGCCACATGTGACCGTGTGGTATGTATTCACTAGTACCTTTATTCTCAATACTTCCTTCTTTGAAGACAATACGCCCGGAGGGCCTGTCAGGTATACTGTGACATCTGCACATCATCGAGACCTCCTTATGCAGCATGTAATTCCTGCTTTGGAATAACGCAGCTGAGCAGATATCACTGTTTTCATGCAAGATTAGGCAACACCTCATGTCACTTGCCCAGTGAGAGATCTGCTTAATGCATCTACCACGAACATGTTCTCCTCACAGGTGTTCTAAATACACTCCTGAAAATTGAAATAAGAACACCGTGAATTCATTGTCCCAGGAAGGGGAAACTTTATTGACACATACCTGGGGTCAGATACATCACATGATCACACTGACAGAACCACAGGCACATAGACACAGGCAACAGAGCATGCACAATGTCGGCACTAGTACAGTGTATATCCACCTTTCGCAGCAATGCAGGCTGCTATTCTCCCATGGAGACGATCGTAGAGATGCTGGATGTAGTCCTGTGGAACGGCTTGCCATGCCATTTCCACCTGGCGCCTCAGTTGGACCAGTGTTCGTGCTGGACGTGCACACCGCGTGAGACGACGCTTCATCCAGTCCCAAACATGCTCAATGGGGGACAGATCCGGAGATCTTGCTGGCCAGGGTAGTTGACTTACACCTTCTAGAGCACGTTGGGTGGCACGGGATACATGCGGACGTGCATTGTCCTGTTGGAACAGCAAGTTCCCTTGCCGGTCTAGGAATGGTAGAACGATGGGTTTGATGACGGTTTGGATGTACCGTGCACTATTCAGTGTCCCCTCGACGATCACCAGTGGTGTACGGCCAGTGTAGGAGATCGCTCCCCACACCATGATGCCGGGTGTTGGCCCTGTGTGCCTCGGTCGTATGCAGTCCTGATTGTAGCGCTCACCTGCACGGCGCCAAACACGCATACGACCATCATTGGCACCAAGGCAGAAGCGACTCTCATCGCTGAAGACGACACGTCTCCATTTGTCCCTCCATTCACGCCTGTCGCGACACCACTGGAGGCGGGCTGCACGATGTTGGGGCGTGAGCGGAAGACGGCCTAACGGTGTGCGGGACCGTAGCCCAGCTTCATGGAGACGGTTGCGAATGGTCCTCGCCGATACCCCAGGAGCAACAGTGTCCCTAATTTGCTGGGAAGTGGCGGTGCGGTCCCCTATGGCACTGCGTAGGATCCTACGGTCTTGGCGTGCATCCGTGCGTCGCTGCGGTCCGGTCCCAGGTCGACGGGCACGTGCACCTTCCGCCGACCACTGGCGACAACATCGATGTACTGTGGAGACCTCACGCCCCACGTGTTGAGCAATTCGGCGGTACGTCCACCCGGCCTCCCGCATGCCCACTATACGCCCTCGCTCAAAGTCCGTCAACTGCACATACGGTTCACGTCCACGCTGTCGCGGCATGCTACCAGTGTTAAAGACTGCGATGGAGCTCCGTATGCCACGGCAAACTGACTGACACTGACGGCGGCGGTGCACAAATGCTGCGCAGCTAGCGCCATTCGACGGCCAACACCGCGGTTCCTGGTGTGTCCGCTGTGCCGTGCGTGTGATCATTGCTTGTACAGCCCTCTCGCAGTGTCCGGAGCAAGTATGGTGGGTCTGACACACCGGTGTCAATGTGTTCTTTTTTCCATTTCCAGGAGTGTACATGGCCTGCAAGACTGCCTGATCGGAATCCATGTGATTTTTGAGTCTGGTGATATCTAAAAGAATGTCTTTACTGGAGACACATTCAGTCTCTATCCGATCTGTAGGCGCGTATACAGGAACACTTTGCTCAGTTCCCAGCAGAACCGCTATGAGCAACTGTGGATCATTGTTTATAGACACAGCATCTCATCAACATCTCTGGTGCCCATATTGAACAAATTATGTAAGTGGTTGTTAATAATAAAATCAACATTATGTCTTTCTCATTTGTTTGACCTTTTCTGCCCGTGTACAGTTCCTAATTCATTTCACATGGAAACATTTCTGTACTCCTTTTTTGCATTCACAGTGCCAGATTTTCACCTGGTGACCAAAATTAAAACTAATTTTTTTCCAGCGTGGATTGGTTCTGCATTAACGCAGTATTCTAATATCTAGCAAGTTTTGCTACCATATGCTAGTTACAGCACATGTTGGACTTCTGTGAGTAGATGTACTTTAATTGTAACTACCTGGTACTTATATCTATTGTACATGAGCAGAAGAAACATTTAGTTTATGGATCTGTACTACTGTCTGCAGAGTTTGAAAGTTAGATGGCCACAGTCAGCTTAGGGACCATTTCATTTGCATCATGGTAGTGGCTTGGACTCATTACAAGACCTATAAACTTCTCTATGTACATAGTTGGTAATTAAGAAAAAAATACACAGAGACACAAACAGAAACAAGCACTGACTGTGTCTGACCAATCCCATTTCATAGGGTCCGTCTGTCAGTCGACTGACTTGGTCCATGTCCTACATCTACATCTATACTCTGCAAACCACCATCCAGCGTATGGCAGAGGGCACATCCAATTGTACCAGTTATTAGGGTGACTTCCCTTTCCATTCGCATACGGAGCGTGGGAAGAATGATTGATTGAATGTTTCTGTGTGTACAGTTATTATTCTAATCTTCTCCTCATGATCCCTATGTGAGCTGTATGTAAGAGATTGTAGTATATTCCTAGAGTCGCCATTTAAAGCCAGTTCTTGAAACTTTGTTAATAGACTTTCTCAGGATAGTACACCTATCTCCAAGAGTCTTCTATTTCAGTTCCTTCAGTATCTCTGCGACACTCTCCCACAGATCAAGCAAACTTGTGACCATTCATGCTGCCCTTCTCTGTATAAGCTTAATATATCCTGTTAGTTCTATTTGGTACAGGTCTCGAACACTTGAGCAATAGTCTAGGATGGTCCCATGAGTGGTTTGTAAGTAATCTCCTTCGTAGGTAGATTGCACTTCCCCCATATTCTACCAATAAACCAAAGTCTACCACTTGCTTTACCCACTACTGAACCTATGTGCTCATTCCATTTCATATCCCGGTAAAGTGTTACAGTCAGGTATTTGTACTGTTCCAACAGTGACTCATTGATATTATAGTCATCTGATACAACATTTTTTCATTTTGTGAAGTGCACAATTTTACATTTCTGAATATTTAAAGGAAGCTGCCAATCTGTGCACTACTTTGAAATCTTACCAAGATCTGACTGAATATTTATGCAGCTTCTTCTAGATAGTACTGCATTACAGATAACTGCATCAATTGCTAAGAGCCTGATTTTACTATTAATATTGTCTGCGAGGTCATTAATATACAACATGAATAGCAAGGGTAGCAACACACTTCTCTGGGAGACAGCCGAAGTTACTTCTACATCTGACAATGATTTTCCATCCAAGATGACATACTGTGCTCTCCCTACCAAAAAGTCCTAAATCCAGTCACAAACTTGACTGTGTACCCCATATGATTGTACTTTTCGCAACAAGAATAGGTGTGGTATGGAGTCAAATGCTGTTTGGAAATCAAGAAATACAGCATCTAGCTGACTGCCTTGATCCAAAGCTTTCAGTATGTCACATGAGAAAAGTGATCGATGTTTTCAAAATCCATGCCGGTTGGCAGTGAGGTGGTCATTCTGTTCAAAATACCTCATTATGTTTGAGCTCAGAATATGTTCTAAGATTCTACAACAAATCAATGACAAGGATATTGGACGATAGTTTTGTGGGTCACTTCTACTACCCTTCTTGTAGAAGGGTGTGACCTGTGCTTTTTTCCAACAACTGGGCACAGTTTTTTGTATAAAGTATCTACAATAGATTATAGTCAGAAGAAGGGCTAACTCAGGTGCAAATTCAGTATAGAATCTGACAGCGATTCCAGCGGGTCCTGGAGCTTTGTTCAGTTTTAACACTTTCAACTGTTTCTCAACACCATGACACATATACTTATTTCATTCATTTTTTCAGTGGTACAAGGATTAAATTGAGGCAAGTCTCCTTTGTTAAGGAAATTTGAAAACGGAGTTAATCATTTCAGCTTTTGCTTTGCTACCCTCAGTTTCAGTTCCTGTTTCCTTAAGAAGGGACTTGACACTAGCTTTGGTGCCACTAACAGCCTTTACCTGTGACCAGAATTTCGTCAGGTTTTGTGAGGGATCATTTGACAATATTATGCTGAAGTAGTCACTGAAGACATCGCGTATTGCTCTCTTGACAGCCAAATGCTTTTCGTTCAGTATCTATCTACATATAGCCCTATGCTTTGTTTTACACATATTATGCTGCAGTCTTTGTTTCTCCAGAAGTTTCTTTACACTGATTGTGTATCATGGAGGTTCCCTCCCATTATGAACGGTTTTGCTGGGTACATATCTATCCAGTGCATGGTCAACTAGTCTAGTTCCTCTACATGCTCCTGCCATGAGCTGAAATTTTTGGGTTCCTCATTGAGATATGACGCTATTGACTTTGTATCTAGTTTATGGAACACACAATTCTTTCTGCTTTTTTTACTTGCCCTTTGTACTTTGGTAATCATTGTTGCCATGACCGTGTCATGGTCACTGATACCAGTTTCATTGTGGACATCCTCAAAGAAGTAAGGTGTGTTTGTCGCCATTATATCCAATATATTTCCAACACAAGTAGGGTTCCAAACTATATGTTCTTCATAGTTTTCAGAGAAGGCATTTAGTAATGTTTCACAGAATGTCTTATCATGACCGCTACAAACAAAACTGTAACTTTCTCAATTGATAGCTAGATGATTAAAGTCTCCATTGATGATTACAGTATTACCATTTTATGCCCACTCCTGATATTGAGTCGTGCCCAATCTTGTTTGTAGCTTCAACTTCTATCTCAGTGGATTTGAGGTGCTTGTCTACTATGACGAATACACGACCTCCATTTCCCATTAGCCTAACCTTTCGATATACACTAAATTTTCCCCAAAAATCTCACTGCTATCAATTTCAGGTTTCAACCAGCTTTTTGGTACCTAGAGTTATGTGGGCTTCGCTGCTTTTCAGGTGCGCTTCGAAGTCTGGTACTTTGTTGTGAATGCACTGGCAGTTAACCACTGGGATTTTAATACTCTCACCAGTGGGGGGGATTTCTTTTGATCTTTCACTGATACTTCGGGCTTTTCCAACAGATACCGTTATATGGGTTGGATGGGGGGGGGGGGGGGTGTCACCTAATCTGAAAAATCCTCCTTCAGTGCACCCCGCACGCAGTCAACTACCTGAGTAGCAGCCTCTGGTGTATAGTGCACATCAACCCTATGCTGCATATCCAGGAAGTCGCAGCCTAGCTTGTAACATAACCTTCGAAGTCTCTGGTTCAGCCCTACTATGCTCAGAACCAAAGGTCAACGATCTATTCTGGGAACAACTGCAGATTGTGAGCTTCGTTGAGGCTCCATACGCAACGCTGGTCTTCTCAGACTTCTCTGCCAGTCGCTGGAATAACCCAAACATGAGCTCGGGAGCCCAGACGAGAGGCCTCAATTGTGCCATAGTCTGCAGTTTTTTGCACCTTGTTTCCTCTATGGCTGCCGTTCGTGTGCACTGTGCAGTGGTCGCGTACCAATGCCGTTACATGTTTTAGTCGGACTCGTGCAGTCATACAGCGTCGCCTAACTTGTTCGACGAATACCGCTCCAGTGAACTGTCAGCCTCAACGACCATAAAAAATTCAATACAAACACGTTGCGAACATCGATAGTAAAGCAGACGTAGGAAACAATATTGTGAACATTGTTTCCAGATTGTTTCACACCCAGTGTAGATGTGGGTTTAGGTTTGCTGTGCAGACAGATCGTTGCGTTTGGACCGGCATTTATGTGTCGGAGTATTTATTGGAGCACAAAAAATGACGAATACTTGAATTTTAATTTTATTTGATATAATGCGTATAATTTTTAATTTTTTGCAATTTGTGTAGAAAATAAATACCATGGTAAAATATGTAATCTACATTGTTGTAGTCAATGAAAAATCTCTCCCAATCATATCGTGAGTCGATTTCTGTAATCGTAAGTGGGGTCAGAGACAATTCACTCGTTTGTATATGTTGCTATCATCTGTGATTTAAACAGTGAAAGCGTTAGTTTTGGTTCCGAGCTGGAGGCGGTAATGTTGTTGCAGTATGGATTTTGTCAGGTTGAAATTAGGAGACGGATGCTAGGTTCAGTATAGATTTTGCGTGTGTAGAACGATGGGAACATAGATATGTTTAGGCTGGCTGTGTGTTGTGTCAAGATTTACTGTTATGGGCCACGAACATTGTAATAAAAAGAATGCCTGTTTACGCTGGCATTTTTGTAAAATATTTCACCGTCCCCTGTGTATCACATAAACAGTTACTTGTACGTAGTGGAATATTTTGACACATTCTACAAAATGTCTCATCATGGACCTTCATATTCGCCAGCGTACGTACACGACGAGTATGATTTTGAAGATGACAACGACGATGATTTGGACGACGACAGAGAGAATGACGAGCACGATGAAAGCGATGAAGGTAATAATACGATAGCGGATGATTGACAAAACCAGTTGGTAAGGCAGCTGGCTTATACAGGACTTGATTAAAGCTTCTGTGGCAAAGTAAATCTTTTTACTTTTCATAATATTCCAGTGATTTAATTTGTTGTGCAGTGACAGACCGGTAATTCCCGATCAGACTAAAGCTGTCTTAAATTGTAAACGGTATTTAGGTTCGACCTCTGGCGTGAACAACAGTTTTGTAAATTGATTTTATTCTTCTATAAGATTGTCAGAGAGGGTCAGCATTTATCAGTGGATGTTCACGTGTCATGCATTATTAATTTAGGTTCTGAATAACTGACGAAGCTCTTATGAATTTTAGGCATACCGGTATATTAATATAAAACTTCCATGTAGTTAGTTTAGATAGATATTAAGCCTAGGAGTACCATACTGTGGCATTGTATTAAAGTTTATAGAGTAGCTTAAATCGTGATTTATTGTAGAGTGAAATGAACTGCTAAATTCCATGGTTGCTTTGTAGTAGAGCATTAGGCATATGTTACCCAGTCAAGACAAATAATACTGTCACTAGCAGAAGAGTGTCATACGGATTCTTAACTTACAGGTACACCCAACATTTGACATGAAAGCATGTGCCTACTGCCTAGTGTTACAGAACAATTGTAGAAAAATCTTTCTGCCTTTCTTTCTCTCTTCTTATGGTGTGAGGAAGTGGGTGCAGGAAAAGGTGAAGGCTTATACATGTGTTCTGGAAGAGAAACGTTGAAATTCCAATCCTTTTCCTTTGAGGGATGACGTTCATGTCGATTTTATTTTTTTATTGCGCATCTGTATAATTTCTTCTCTTTTCGCATTTGCTGTCTGCTTTTATCTCCTATGGAGTGAGGTGGCCGAGAAAACTCGCATTCAAGAAGGGAGTTCAGACTCTTTGTGGCCCTCCTGATGTAGGTTTTTTTGTGGCTTTCCCAAGTTAAGACAAATGTTGGTTGAGTCCTATGAAAAGGACACAACTAATTTATGTTCCTCTCCTTTCTTAAATCTGAGCTCCCGCTCATTCTTTAATGACTTGATTATTGACTGGGTCCTTATCTCTAACCTCCCTACCTCGCTGTTGATAGAACTACCACTCTACATGTTAAAGATGCAATAGAGATTTTACAGTAGGAGATGTAAAATATCAACCAGTTCCCCATATAGGGCCTATTATATAATATTTTTAAATTGTATGTTGTAATTACCTGAAAAGCTTCTTTTTGTGATGGAGGGCAAATATTATAGTACTGTACCAGTGTTGTGCCTTTCTCTACATTCTTCTAACCTTTTTTAATGTTATATGTGCCCAAGTGGCAATAAACAGTCTTGATGAAACTTGGTGGATGTGTAGATAGGGCAAAATAGTGCAATACATATATTTTTGTTTGTGCCCAATTTTATGTGTGGGTCAGTCCATGCAAAATCAACGTATGGGGTGGTTCTTGATGTATCAAATTTTGATAATTTGGTTGTATGAAAAATCACAAATTAAACTTAAAAAATTTTTTTTTGGACCTTTCAATTCTGAGTTATTAGTTTCAAAAACTTCCTAAATTAAGCGCAACGTTAATCACTATATCTCCTTGACTTACAGACCTAAAATTTGTACCATTTTATTCAGATTCTTATAACCTTTGGCAGTTTATGCTAATTTATGATATCCATTACAATGCTACATTTCCCCAAATGAAATTATTTTTTAATTTTTGTAAATTTCAAAATTATATTTTTTGTTTTGGAAAAAAAAATTTATTCACTCATTATTTGTTAATGTGTGTGCCAAATTCCATGATGGCGCTCCAGCAGGAAGATACTAAAATTAATTTCATTTTATGATAAGCGCAGCACCTTGTGCATTAGTTTGCTGGGCCTTTGACTTGTAACTAAGGTGTAATATGTTAAAAATCAAATAACAGTCAAAGAAGTATTTTTTATTTAATGATAATCAGTTTAGTACATTATTACAATCACACGCTTAAAACTTAAATTAACATTCAGCTTTCAAATGTTAAGTGTGGCAATATTTTAACATGCACTGTAACAACACATACTACGAAGAGAGTACAAATAATGTAGTTGATTATGCCATCATTTCACAGACATGTTAATATGATTCAGTATTATTAATTAAACAACAATATTCAGTATTATTAATTAAACAATGATGTAGCTGTTATTTGAGTGCCTTGTAGAGAGATTTTTTACTCATTTTCAACAAGTAGGATGTTATGGTGATCCACTAACCATCTTTTTACAGTCTAACATTAGAGTCAATGGAAGGGTCCTATTTCACCCATTTGGTTTGACCTGTCTTAGCTGTGACATCATTGAGGCGCAGCGTTTTAGAAATAGTTTGTGCTTGCCGAAGGTGTGAACTGGAGCAAGCCATGGCACATTCTAGTGTGTGATGTAGGTTTCTAAATTGTTTGATTGCATTGTTAATAGTTATAAAACTTTTTTTTTTTACTATATGTGGATGTTAAAACAAAGTTTACTAGTCATTGGTTAGTTGCTCTTATGGACGACAATATGGCTTATGCAATTAAAGTTCTCCAGTTATATAACAGCTTGGTGGAATGTGTAAAGTGTTTGCAGTGCATGGAAATTATGATGTTGAGCCGAGTTTCTGCATCTCAAACCAGGTACAGTTGTATGTGGCAATGTTTTCAGTGATGGTTATTTTTGTGTGTGTGTGTGTGTGTGTGTGTGTGTGTGTGTGTGTGTCAATATGTGGGATGGGGAGGGGGGGGGGAGGCAGGGGGAGGTATCTGGTATCGTTACTATCCTTAGAGCTATATCGGTCAAATAAAATGTTAGATTCCAGATTTTTTTCATTTTTAAATTTTTGTTCAATTTATTTGCAAGGATTTCATGTTTATTTTTTGGTATGGTTTTAGAATGGTGACATTGTTACTGTATATTTAGCATGTCACCACCCAAGACCATTTACTTCCTCTCCCTCCCTGCCCTCCCCCCCCCTCCCCCCCCCCCCCAATTTGTTTTTAGCTGAACTGAAATATGGTTGCCGTATATGTATCATCTTGATGGTGTCACAGGTCAAAGCATTGGCAAAATTGGACACTTGCTTAATTTTATGTATTGCACTTTCCTTTGAAATAATATAGGCCTAACCTATTTCCCCCCAAGCAGTAATGACATCCTTGATGTAATGGCACGCTCTTGCGCAACTCTACATCTGATAGTTTATATGTTGTTCCAGTGGCGGTTGAGGAATTTAATTTGCAAAGTACGAAGTTTTTTTTATTACAGCCAATTTATCTGATCTTCTAAGTTGTGAAAAAGAAAGATTTGGTCCACAGTGATGTGTAAATAAAAGGTTTACTTCTCCTTATTCATCACTGTATAGCACAGAAGGCATCAACCACGATTGCTTCAGGTTCTGGAAATCGGGGTGTTTGAAACACATCGGGGAAATTTGGGGGGGCGGGGGGAGGAGGAGACACTGGAAAAAATCTCGTTCTTGTCTTATCTGTAATGGATCGGGCCTGCCGATGTCAAGCTGTTAGGTTCCCACTAATGTGTAGGCCCTGCCTGTCAGATCTAGTCTTACCGATCTGCCCACAGGCCGGGTCTGTTTGTGTGTGGCGTAACACAGCAGATTTTCGTGGTTTATCAGTGGACCCAGGATTGTGGTGCTCTTCAGCATGCCAGAGGCCGTGGACGGTAGGTTTCAGAAATTCAGACTCTCTCACCCCAAGTATGTTGTACAATGTGGTGTTTTATAGACATTTTATTTGTTCTAGTACATTTTGGCACTTCAAAAGTAGCCTTGTTAACATATTGGAAAGTATGGAGAAGAAAATTGTGTCACTGGCAGTTTGAACACTATATATTAGTATATTTCTCAAAAGAAAAATCACAAAATACCTGTAAAATAATAGATACACCACAGTGGATAATAACAGACAATAACGAACATAGTAGAGCCAATATTTTATTGGCGGCCACCTACAGTGGTTGTGTACACAATTCTTCCTTGCCTTATACACTTCTTTTAAGAGGCCTACATCTTTCTGAGGTTATTCCTGAGATCAGTGAAGGTATTTTAAATCTGTCGTGTGACTCCAAGGAAATGCGTATCTCTGTCACCAAATGTGTGTTGGTTTTATTGAAATGAAATGACATCAGTGGTTTTCATGAAATACATGTACCATTTGGCATGCTTTCTCCATCTAAAAACAGTTCATTACAAAAGATGTTGGTGTTAGTACTTATGATTTTTTTCTCACATTGGGAAACGCCACCTGCTTGCAAGTTTTTTTATATATATTACCTGACTTCTGCTATTGTTCCGTGTTTCATAGCTGCAAAGACATATTGTCAACGTACCTCTTAACTTACCCTTGAGTTTTCAAAATTTGTCAGGGAAAAATGCTAAAACTTGTCTGGAAATCAGGGAATTTCACTTGAGGCAACCCTGTCCACTGTTTGTCATAGGCACAAACAAGTCCTGTAATCTGTTCAAAAGGACGCTGCATATGGGCCCAATTGAATGTTGTGAACATAAAAATCCTTAAAAGCCAGAAACAGTTTTTGCTTTACCTTTAGGTTTGCCCAGAGGAGTAAATGCATGATACTTCTGTGCCCCTGTGACTGCTACAGCTTTATAATAACTGTAACTTCTTGCCAAGCTCGATTTTTATGCTGCATGTTCATCATTTGTCATGTAGAAGTGACTGATGACATATATGCTTTACCCCTCTAAAACAATTCAAATTAAGTAAATATTTGCTCATGTTGTGCTCCCACAATTGATTAATATGGGTGTTAAGAAAACCAGTTTGACTGTTATTGTGTGTGCATATATCAAGTCACTATTTTCATTCTATAGGAACACTCTCAGGTGACAGAGTGGCACAAACGCGCCACTGTCATGATTTAAAATGCCTAGTTTACCAATAAAACATTGAACCTCTCATGTTGGAATAAGTACAAACTTCACTTAGTAGCTGGTGTATTTCAACATGTGCCTTTCAACATTTTATTGGATGATTTCTGCCACCTCATCCCTTGAGCTCATATGCCTAAAGAGCTACACATGCACAAAGCCCCTGGTGTGCTTTGCTAATTTGGTCTCAACAATTCATTTATAATGAATTGAATTACTTTCAAAAGAAGTAAATGTGTACACACACACACACACACACACACACACACACAGTTGTATAAATACACTCCTGGAAATTGAAATAAGAACACCGTGAATTCATTGTCCCAGGAAGGGGAAACTTTATTGACACATTCCTGGGGTCAGATACATCACATGATCACACTGACAGAACCACAGGCACATAGACACAGGCAACAGAGCATGCACAATGTCGGCACTAGTACAGTGTATATCCACCTTTCGCAGCAATGCAGGCTGCTATTCTCCCATGGAGACGATCGTAGAGATGCTGGATGTAGTCCTGTGGAACGGCTTGCCATGCCATTTCCACCTGGCGCCTCAGTTGGACCAGTGTTCGTGCTGGACGTGCAGACCGCGTGAGACGACGCTTCATCCAGTCCCAAACATGCTCAATGGGGGACAGATCCGGAGATCTTGCTGGCCAGGGTAGTTGACTTACACCTTCTAGAGCACGTTGGGTGGCACGGGATACATGCGGACGTGCATTGTCCTGTTGGAACAGCAAGTTCCCTTGCCGGTCTAGGAATGGTAGAACGATGGGTTCGACGACGGTTTGGATGTACCGTGCACTATTCGACGATCACCAGTGGTGTACGGCCAGTGTAGGAGATCGCTCCCAACACCATGATGCCAGGTGTTGGCCCTGTGTGCCTCGGTCGTATGCAGTCCTGATTGTGGCGCTCACCTGCACGGCGCCAAACACGCATACGACCATCATTGGCACCAAGGCAGAAGCGACTCTCATCGCTGAAGACGACACGTCTCCATTCGTCCCTCCATTCACGCCTGTCGCGACACCACTGGAGGCGGGCTGCACGATGTTGGGGCGTGAGCGGAAGACGGCCTAACGGTGTGCGGGACCGTAGCCCAGCTTCATGGAGACGGTTGCGAATGGTCCTCGCCGATACCCCAGGAGCAACAGTGTCCCTAATTTGCTGGGAAGTGGCGGTGCGGTCCCCTACGGCACTGCGTAGGATCCTACGGTCTTGGCGTGCATCCGTGCGTCGCTGCGGTCCGGTCCCAGGTCGACGGGCACGTGCACCTTCCGCCGACCACTGGCGACAACATCGATGTACTGTGGAGACCTCACGCCCCACGTGTTGAGCAATTCGGCGGTACGTCCACCCGGTATCCCGCATGCCCACTATACGCCCTCGCTCAAAGTCCGTCAACTGCACATACGGTTCACGTCCACGCTGTCGCGGCATGCTACCAGTGTTAAAGACTGCGATGGAGCTCCGTATGCCACGGCAAACTGGCTGACACTGACGGCGGCGGTGCACAAATGCTGCGCAGCTAGCGCCATCCGACGGCCAACACCGCGGTTCCTGGTGTGTCCGCTGTGCCGTGCGTGTGATCATTGCTTGTACAGCCCTCTCGCAGTGTCCGGAGCAAGTATGGTGGGTCTGACACACCGGTGTCAATGTGTTGTTTTTTCCATTTCCAGGAGTGTATGTACAACAACTAATGCAACGTTTGGTACGCACTTTAACAAGTAGTGTACAACTAATATATATTTTTTCAAAACAAAAAATTTCTATTTCGAAATTTTCAGAATGGAAAAGAAATTGTTTGGGAAAATTTAGCATTTTTATGAATTTGGTTAAGCAAATCATATTTTCAGGGTCTGTAATGAACTGAGTGAAATGGTATAAATTTCAAGTCTGTACCGCAAATACTATGAGCATTTGAGATTTCAAACCATGGCAAAAATCACTCCATTTCTAGATCTTTAAAAAGTGATAATTCAAAAACAATATGTAAAAAAAAATTTTAGTATTGGCTTTTGTCTTATTTTCATATGTAGAAAATATTAAAAGATTCTGAATCAGGGTTCATTTTTCTTTTTTTATTATTGATTGATTTCACATGGAATGACAGTTTTAAGGGGTAAAAGTCACCAAAAAGTAGTTCGGCATTTCGGGTTTAGAGGGAATATTTTTGAAATGATATATGAAAAATGTTTTTCATATAAAAGGTGATATGTAATTAAGGCTCCTGAAAACTGTAATCAGTTTTTGTAACAATTTGAAATTTTGCAAAATTTCATTCCGCCATTAATTAATTTTTGAAAATATAAACTTTTGTTATGAAAATAAATTAAATTAGCTTTCAGGCCACATACATTCCTGTGTAATAAAGCTGGATCCTGAAATACCATTTTTGGAAAATAAGCTTTACACAATGTGCTGTCTGAGCATTTTCAACAAACCTAATTAAAATATCTAAACATTCATTACTATTCTAATTATTTATTTTACTTATATTTCTTTTATGTTTTGAACTGTCATTTTACATTTTAAATTCATGGCTTTTATTGTTTTTTACACGTGATTTTTGTTTACTGAAAATAATAATTGATTGTTATGATAGAAAATAATTGCAATGATGATAATCTATAAGGAATGCCTAAAAAAATGATTTTTTTACACTGTGCAAGTAAAAGGAATGAAATTTCGTCACATAATGGAGAAGACAACATAAAATGGAATTCAGCAGGATTTCAAATTGTCGTGGGTGATCCTCTAAATACCATGATTTGTGTCGTCGTATTTCAGTGCTTTGATAAGCCTTGGCAAAGAGAATTGATTATGTACTAATGACTGCACCGTGATTATAGTTTCTCAAATAGAAATTGATATCATCATCGGATCTAAAAGTCTTCTCACAAAGTTCTTCTAAACACTGAAAGTTGTATACATCCAAGGCTCCACCTGTGCTGTCGAATCCCATATGATCACCAGATGAACAAGTTCCTTGTCCTGTGGTACGATGCTCTAAATAGTTCTTTCACATTGAGCATCGCAAGAATGTAACAATAATACGGATATTGCTCCATCACTGAGAAAGAAAGCATCTTCCAAATAGTTTTTGACATGGTCAAGCGTTTCCCAAATATTGATATTTTCACCAGGACATAGCCTCCCAGGGGGCTCACCACTCTTTAGCAGGTTTGTGCTTGGCTACCACAGGGCCCCAGCCTTTGCAGCGTTGCAGCATTTTTTCCTTCTGTGCTGCATGTCTATCTTCTTGCTATTCTTTTTCCCCTTCCTTGGGAAACATATCGGTATTATTGGGGATGTCCTGCATTCTGTTGCTCACTTTTCCTTTCTTTGTTTCCCTTCTCCTCTCGTTCCTCCGCTTTGGCGTTTCAGAATACTCTTTCTTTCTACTTCCTCCTTGTGCGCTCCTGAAGGCCGGCCCACGTGTCTCACGCATAACAGGTGACTGGGTAACATGTAATTCTAAGCCCCAGGTAGACAGGTAGGGTTAGCACATACCCCCTGGTACAGGCCAGGCCCAGCGAGGGGTGATTGCCTGAGCTGTAGCCTTCCCAAATTGCTGATTGGTCCCTCTGTCAGGTGTTCGGGAGATATGAACTATCACCTAATGTGTGTGTGCCCCCTAGGGCCCCCAGTTGGAAGGAGTGTGCCATCAGAGACACTGGCAATCATGGGGATTTTCTCGCGATGAGTCAATCATCTTCCCACTCAATGTCTACAAAACACAAACGTAATGAGGCTAATGATTTAAAGCCCCTTCCCACTGCGCCATGGTTCCTCGTGGTGTCACGTACTGAAGACAGTCAGTCCTTTGCCATGGGAAATCCGTTTATTATTCAGAAAGGTGTTCATGCAATTGCTGGCCCTGTGAAAGCCTGCTCTCATTTATGGAATGGCACTTTGCTTTTGGAGACCTCTTCTGATTCTTAAGCATGACTGCTGCTTGCTGCCTCGCTTCTCCATGGTTACCCTGTTTGTGTCGAGCCCCATAGACCTTAGAATTCTCCACGTGGTGTAATTTACACCAGGCTTCTCGGTGGTCTAATCTTATGTCTCTGATCAGGGTGTCATAGCTGTCCATCGTGTAATTAAAAAAAGACTGATTCCTCCTCAGTGCTCACCCGCACTCTCTTTCTCACCTTTGATAGAGTGGTGCTTCCGTCCAAGCTCAAAGCAGGCTTTGAAATTATAATATTCCAGCTGTACATTCCGAACCCAATGCGCTGTTAAAAGTGTAATTATTTCAACCACACTAGAACGCCTTGTCGACACCCAGCCAAATGTGTCACTTATGGTAGGGATGTGCACGAGGGCGATTGTCCACCTCCTCCTCCCCACTGTGTCGACTGCAATGGCGGCCCTGCAGCCTTCTCTCGAGATTGTCCCGTGTATCTTGATGAGTGGGCAGTCCAAGAGAGTCGGGTAAAGGAAAAAGTGCCGTACCCGGTAGCTAGCAAGTTACTGGCTAATCACAAACCCTGTTTTCTTCAGTCTGGCACCTATAGTTATGTTCTTGTTATCTGTCACTCCATGAAGGACTTGGCCACGCAGACATGCGACCTCAAGTTCAGCTCTGAGGTTGTGAAATCACCCAGTGTCAAGGTAACATCGCCATCCCCCTATACAGCTGTGCAACAATTTGTCAAACTCTCGCCTCAGGGGCGCAGCCACCAGCTACACAACCAATAGGCTGGAAAGGACAGGAGTAGTTCTCCTGTGAAGACTTCCTCCATCCCTCCAGCCAAACACCATTCAAGTCTTCCTCTAACTGGAAGGGCTCAAAGAAGTCTACCAAAGGCAAATGGTCTTCTCCTTCGCCAACTCGAAGATCCTCTTAGGTGGTGTCACCACGTGGTACCTTAGCCCGGCCGGCCTCAATCTTGCCGGTGCACACCACCAACTGTTTTTCAGCATTGGACTCCACAGACAGACCGCACAAGCACACCAATGCTTCTGTGGACCCCTTGGAGCAGGGTCCTCCTGCTTCTGTGCCCTGTAGCAGTCACTCTACACCAGCTGTCAGTCAGTGGCCGCCGAGTTGACATCCCTACATCTCTTTCCTCATCATGACTGTCTTCCAATGAAACATTCACGGCCTTTGGTCCCACAAAGGGGATTTACAGCTGCTTCGCCAACTCGAAGATCCTCTTAGGTGGTGTCACCACGTGGTACCTTAGCCCGGCCGGCCTCAATCTTGCCGGTCTGACGGAGGAGATAGAGAAGATCCAAAGAAGAGCGCCGCGTTTCGTCACAGGGTTATTTGGTAATCGTGATAGCGTTACGGAGATGTTTAATAAACTCAAGTGGCAGACTCTGCAAGAGAGGCGCTCTGCATCGCGGTGTAGCTTGCTTGCCAGGTTTCGAGAGGGTGCGTTTCTGGATGAGGTATCAAATATATTGCTTCCCCCTACTTATACCTCCCGAGGAGATCACGAATGTAAAATTAGAGAGATTAGAGCGCGCACGGAGGCTTTCAGACAGTCGTTCTTCCCGCAAACCATACACGACTGGAACAGGAAAGGGAGGTAATGACAGTGGCACGTAAAGTGCCCTCCGCCACACACCGTTGGGTGGCTTGCGGAGTATAAATGTAGATGTAGATGTATATCTTGAGTGGTTCGTTCTTTCTGACCGCGACCATTTCCCCTGTGCTATTCGTTTGCCGGCTCCTACCCCATCCACATGCACGCCTGAGTGGCAACTTCTTAAGGCTGACTGTCAGCTTTACTCCTGCATTGCAACCTTCGAAGAACATGATTTCCCCAGTTGTGATGATCAGGTAGACTATCTCACCAATGTTATCCTTATTGCTGCAGAACGTTCCATTCCTCGCACTGCCTCTTTACCACATCATGTACCTGTCCCTTGGTGGACTGAGGCATGCCGCAATGTCATTCACACACGGATAAGTGCTCTCCGCGTTTTTAGCCATCATCATACGGTGGCAAACTGCAGTCATTATAAACAGATGAGTGCAATGTGTCCTTGTGTTCTTCAGTTCTTTTAACAGTTCCACCCCTTCCTGTGCCGTGTGGGCCAACCTCCGATGGCACTCTGGGACTAAGATCCTTTCCCCCATTTCCGGCCTCACAGTAGCAGATGATGTTATTGTGGACCCTATTGCTATCTCCAAAAACTTGGGCCACCATTTTGTGGATATTTTGAGCTCTTCCCACTATCACCCTGCCTTCCTCCATTGGAAACGAGCGGAGGAGGCTGGGGCATACCCTTCTCTTCTCTGAATCGTGAGTTCTACAGTGCCGCCTTTACTATGAGGGAGCTCAGTTCATCCCGATCCTCTGCCCCAGGGCCAGAAGCCATCCACATTCAAATGTTGCAGCACCTTTCTCTTCAGGGCAAGCACTCTCTGCTTAACATGTACAACTGCACCTGGGCAGAGGGCACATTCCCTGGATGCTGGCATGAAACCACCGTCATACCCATACCTAAGTCCGGTATGGACAAAATCATTTCTTTTAGTTACCGCCCCATCTCTCTTACTAGCCGTGATTGCAAGGTGATGGAACGCCTGATTCATGCCCGGCTGGTATGGTAGCTCGAGTCTTGCAATTTACTGACGAATGCACAGTGTGAATTTTGGTCACGGCGTTCTGCAGTTGACCACCTCGTTACTTTGCCCGCCCATATCATGAATGGTTTTCTGTGGAAATCCCAGACTATGACCGTGTTTTCGATTTGGAAAAGGCCTATGACACCTGCTGGAGAACTCTTTACACTTGGGCTTCTGTGGCTGCCTGCCCTGTTTTCTTCAGTCATTTTTAAAAGATAGAGTTTTCAGGGTGCATGTGGGTTCTGCCTTGTTGGGCACTTTTATCCAGAAAACGGTGTACCTCAGGGTTCCGTCCTGAGTGTTGTCCTGTTTGCTATCGCCATTATCCCTATCATGGCCTGTCTCCCAGCGGTCATCTCCGGCTCCCTTTTTGTTGATGATTTTTCCATCTATTACAGTTCTCCATGGACCTGTCTCACTGAGCAGTGTCTTCAGTGGTGTCTTGATCGTCTTTACTCCTGGAGCATTGACAATGACTTTTGCTTTTCCACTGACAAAACTGTCTGTATGAACTTCTGGCGAAGCAAGTGGTTTCTCCTACCATGTTTACATCTTGGGTCTCTTGGCCTTCCATTTGTTGAAACTACGAAATTCCTGGGGTTTTGTGCTCGATAGGAAACTTTATTGGTCCTCCCATGTCTCTTACCTGGCAGGCCACTGTATGCGCTTCCTCAATGTCCTACATGTCCTCAATGGTGCTTCCTGGGGTGCCGATCGAACAACCCTCCTCCGTTTGTACCGATCCCTTGTCCATTCGAAACTAGACTATGGATGCTTTGTTTATGCGTCTGCACGCCCATCCCTCTTCTGTCATCTCAACACTATCCACCATTGTGGCATCCGTTTAGCCACAGGCACCTTTTACACCAGTCTGGTTGAGTGTCTGTATGCTGAAGGTGGTGAATTACCACTGTCCTACTACCATGACTTTTCCCCAGCAGAGTCCACTTTCGGCACTTGCTACAGCGACTTAACTTCGCACTACCTGCACCTTTCCCAGTGGGTGTGAACCCTTTGCCACCTTGGCTTTTGAAGTGGCACATGTTAACCTTGCACTTCATTTGCTTCCTAAGGACACTACTCCGGCTTCAGTCTATCGCCTTTAGTTTTAGTACCTTTGTTGTATGCATTGATGGCTCTAGGATTGACTGTCGGGTCAGGTGTGCCTTCGTCATTGGCACCCATGTCTTTAGACATCGGCTTCTGGCACACTCCTCCAAATTTACAGCCAAGCTCTTTGCCTTGTATCAGGCCACGGAGTACATCCAGCGACACAGCCTTTTCAATTGCATCCTCCCCTAACTCTCTGTGCCCTTTCCAGCCTGTGTGTGCTGTACACTGCCCATCCCTTAGTGCAGCTGGTCCAAGAAAACTGTCACCTGCTTACTCTTGATGGAGCCAGTGTGATGTTTCTGTGGGTTCCTGGTCATATCGGTTTGCCAAGAAACGAGGCTGCTGACACTGCTGCCAAAGCTGCGGTCCTAGTACCTCAGCCCTCAAGTACCTATATTCCCTCCAAAGACCTCTGTGTTGCCGTCTGTCAGGAGGCGGCATCCCTTCGGCATTGCCAGTGGTTCTCCCTTCACAGGAATAAGCTCCAGCTTATTAAGCCTTTCCCAGTGGTTTGGACGACCTCCGCCTGGCCCTCCTGCCAGAAGGTGGTTATTTTAACTCGGCTGCATATTAGGCACTGACTTTTTAGCCATTGTCATTTGCTAAGTGGCGCTACCCCACCACTTTGTGCACATTGCGCCCAAGTTTTAACTGTCTACCACTTACTGATGGAATACTCGTTTTTTGACCTTTTACGTTCCCATTTGTGTTTGCCATCTGAGTTATCAGCCATTTTAGCAAATGGTGTGTGGGCTGTTGACTGCGTTTTACTTTTTATCTGCCAAAGGAATATGGCAGAGGCCATTTAATTTTTAGTTTTGGACCTCTGTTTCTGTATGGTGTCTTTTTTAGTCCTTTTCCCTCGTGCCTGCATTTAGCTGTCTTCTGTTATGTCAGTTGGGATTGGTGTATAGTCGGTTTTTTTCTTCGAGTTCTATAGTTTTGACTTGGGCGTGTATGACCCCAGTTGTTAAAACAAAAACAAACAAACAACCAGGACATACGGGGATTCAAAAAGGTATTCTTGAATTCTCGATCCAGACTGACCGTTATTTTTTCTTTCCGCTTGTGGAAAACGCATTTTCAGGTAATCTATAAAAGCGTCTCACCCTGTCCACTCATTCTAATATAAGTGAAAACTACTTCATTTGTTCTGTGTGGTATATAATTAGGTTTCAGAATCTCTGTCAGAAATAAAATTGTGTGATGTTTTAGTACAGTAACATAACTGGCAATGTTGCACTGGCATGCTTGGTGTAAATGGGACAACTTTGGCAACCTAGAATTTTGCCTTTTTCTGACCTCTTTCACACTTTCTTAATTAAGGATTTTTGAGTCTTTGTACAGATTATTAGAGTGCCGAGACTTATTAGAACGAAACTGGAAGTGCTCAGGCATCAAATTTGTGACTACAGTACACTAAAGCTCTACAGTGATTAATAAGCAAGTGAACAATTGAAACACAGTAAGAGTCAGTAATCCTCGAACAATTGAAAACAAAGTGAAGAGTCTCCATTTAAAGAAACCGGGGCATCAGACTGCACTGAGTAGTGAAGAAGAAGAGATCCTCAAACGAGTTCTCGTATGTACAGATTGGGGAATGCCTCTTGGGTGCCCTGGTTTTTCCACTAATCATGAAAAATTTCTTGGATTCTATGAAGAAGCAGATTTTATAATTAAAAAATAACTTACCTGGCTGTAACTGGTACTGTTTATTTGTGAAATGGCATTAACAAATACTTACTTTGGCACTTCATGAAGAATTTCCCATTCCAAAACTAGCATTAGAATAGAACAGCTTAAAGCATACTTTAGTAATCTGAAAGACTCGTTAGAAGGAATTCCTCTATCCCACATATTATCCCATGACAAAAAAATTTGACTGATGATACAGAGCATAAAAAAAAATTTTATTTCATGGGGGCTGCAAGTATTCAGAAAGTCATAAATTCTACCAAAGCAAGTGTTTCTTTAATATTTGCAACTTTGGCATCAGGAGAACTAATTCCACCTTTTGTGATTTATCGTTCAAAACTGTTATGGGACACGTGGATTTTAGGGGGACCAAAAAAAAAAACAAAATATGGCAATACAGCTGGTGGATGGTTTGTTGCTCTGCATTTTGAAAAGTGGTTTTTCCATGTTGTGCCATGCGCAAAAATCCATCTGGCCCAAATGTTCAATAGGAGATACCAAGGTATGCAGAACTCATGATGTTCGGTTTGTGTTCTTGCCTCCAGCATCCACTCATCTGTGTCAACCTCTGTATTTTTCAGCCTTTGTTTTCTGTAAAGGGAAATGGAGAGCCATATTGTCAGATTATAATATGAGGAACTCATTTAGTTCCACAATGATTAAGAGACGTGCATTTCCCAAACTGTTGGCAAAACTTCTCTTTGCTTTGGACGAAGGAGAGAAAATGAAATTGAACATCATATCAGGGGTCAAGGAATGTGGCATTGTGCCACTAAATCCTGACATGGTTTGTTATAGAATCATAGGTGAATAGAGAGCTGGTGGTAATGAAGAATTAGTGATTCACTCTTAAATTACCTTCGAGCCTGATGCAGAAATAAGGGTCCGCTGAATAGGAGGAGAACTGATATGGTCACAGGAGAAGCTGTTAATGAATCACACTTGATGAACCATCAATCTCGTCAGAGTACCTCTGTAATGAAACAAATTGGGGGTGTGGGGCGGGGCAAGGTGTTAAGATGGAAGAACACTCAGAGGAATCCCTCTGTGCCTTTTCTTTTCATGATACAAATTGACTTTGAACCTGAACAGATGTTGAACCTTGGAAGAACTAGGTAGCCAGGAATTAGTTGATCTCTCTTTTTGCAGTGAAGAGGATTGTAATTCAGGCATTCATTAACATAATTAAATTAATGCCGGAGCTACCCAGGATCTTAAGACTGAAGCTTGGAATGTTTGTTGTAGTAAAATTCATGACAAAAAAAAAAAAAACCTGTCAAGCAAAGCATTTTGTTGGCAAGCTTATTCAGTTCTACGGAATCGGGGAGTTCGAGGTGTCATATCTTTCTACAGGAGATGGAGAAATGTTGTTACTTTCTAGATGGGCCAGATGAAACATCCCTGAATGTAAAAGACATTGTGTACATAATTAACAATCGTTGCAATCGAAATCGAGGCAAATTTTTCTTTTCTTATGAAAATATTGAACTTTGCTTTTAACTTTCAACTTAGAAGATTTAAATTTTGTATGTACCTATCTGTATCTCTTTTATCTATCTTTGCATTAAAGCATTTAATACCAATGTGGAAATTGTTTTCAGTGCTTTAAACTTCTTTTTTGGTAATTTTTTTAGTGGTTTCCACTGATTTTAACACAGCTGCAAAGTTGCCCAGTTTGCCAGGTAACTTCCCACATTTTTTTTTTTTTTTTTTTTTAATGTACAAATTCACAAGTTGTAATCTGTTAACAGATTGTAAAGTTAGAGATCAAGACTCTTGTTTTAAGATGATTTCAAAAACCTTTTTTTGCATTATTGGATAAAAAAACCAGGCTGAAGAGGAAAAAAGGGGCAAATTTGTCCCATTTTACAATATGTGAAACAGTGAATTTAAAAACAAAAAGCTTTGAATTTAAAACATAAAATAACAACTTAAGACATAAAACAAATACAAGTAAACTAAATAATTAGAATAGTAATGATTATTTAGATATTTTAATTACGTATGTTGAAAGTACTTAGACAGCACATTATGTACAGTTTATTTTCCAGAAATGGTGTTTCAGGTTCCAGCTTTATTATAAAGGGATGTATGTGGCTTGAAAGCCTCTCTAATTTATGTTGTAACAAAAGTTTTCATTTTTCAAAATTAATTTGTGGTTGTCAAGTATTTTGCAAAATTTCAAATTGTTACGTAGGTTTATTATATAGTTTTGAAGAACATTAATTACTTATGAACAGTTTTTATATATCATCATTTCAGAGATGTTCCCTCTAAACTTAAAATGCCAAATTATCTTTCATGTTGTGTTTCACCCCTAAAAAATAAAACTGGACATAAACCAAGAAATGTGTGTTGAACTGTTTAGCTCCCTCTGCACACCCGCCAGGTTTCATCAAGATTGCATAGTGACATTTGGCAATGTTTCCTTGTTAGCAGTTAATTAACCTGCAATGTGAGGTCTGTGTCATGAGTGCCAACTTACAAATATAGGGGAGCCTATTTCTTCTTCAGATATGAATTTTTTTCCCACTTAGTTCTTAATTAGATCATCCACATTCTTATTTGATCTGTTGGTCTTTGCTTGGTGTATGCAGGAATTGTGCCATAAGCAGTGTTACAGTTAGTGTCTTCTCCTTTCATCACGAGGTTGTGGTACAGTCGTCTCTAAGGATCTTACATGGCAAGAGAACATCAGATGTGTTTATTAAAATTATTGTTCTTTTACAGATGGTTATTTTCTAATTCTTTTGTTTTACTTCTCTAGATACGGAAGAAGCCAGTGAAACAGATATGGGAAAATCCGAAGAATACACGGAAATCAAAGAGCAGTAAGTAAATGCAGTTACATTTGTCTTTGAAGCTAAAGTAATGTATGCTTGTATTCTAATTCCATAATGAAGTAGGCATACTATAATAAAAAAAGCCTTGCACAAATAGTCAGATAGTTGTTAAGATTTCATAGTGATGCAGAGATTAGCATCTTGCTTTGAAGGTTCAAAATTATAAATATGAATGCTTTTCAAACTGCAGAATAGTAGTGGTAAAATGTCACACTCTATAACTGAGTTGGCGTAAGTTGATACCTGACAGTTGCAGTGGGCTGGGCATGGCAACTTTGTGGGATTGCCTCAACCATTAACATTTTGCAATTTTGTAAATGTCTCTTTGGCAATGCCTCAGTGTCGTCACAGCTCTGTAGATGGCTTCTGTTTTTGCCTGCAGCTGTTAGTGCACTGCAGTTGAAAGCTGGCAACAGTGCTGCAAGCTATCAGGGAGTCTGTCTTGATTACTGCTCAACATGGTAAAGGATAACATAATAATGATGTAAAATAAGAATGGGATTGATAAATTTAAACAAATATGCCCTCTCCATAATTCAGTTCTCTCTTTTCTCATTGCAAAAATGAAGGAATGTTATATATCTTATGACAACCTTTATATCTTTGACACAATCATTTTCACAGAATTTTATATTAATATGATGTTAATGACTGCTGTAACTTTATTCTCTCATGGCCACCAGCTTCCCAACACACAGAGAACAAGATGCCTGGAAACACTATCAATTTCTCTGTAATAACGGTGAGTACAATTGCAGTTGCCCATATGTATAATTACTTCTGGTTCGATTCCTGGTGGGGTCAGGGATTTTCCCAGCCTTGAGATGAGTGGGTGTTGTTGTTATGTTGTCTTCATCATCATCATCATCATCATCATCTTCCATGCCCATTATGGTTGGAGGAAGGCAATGGCAAACCACCTCTGCTAGGACCTTGCCTACTCGGTGGCAGTGTGGGTCTCCCGCATCGTCACCTACACTCCTTGGAGTATGGGACCTCATCATCTACACCACTTCCATTCTGCACCTATGTACATACCCCACAAGCTACCGTACAGTGCATGGTGAAGGGTACCTTGTACTATTGTCACCCATTTCCTTCCCTGTTCCACTAGCAAATGGAATGAAGGAAATGTGACTGCCTAAATGCCTCCATTGAGCCCTAATTCCTCTTGTCTTCATGGTCTTTACATGAAATGTATGTTGGCAACAGAATTATTGTTCTGCAGACAGCCTCAAATCCTGGTTTTCCAAAATTTTCTCAGTAGTGTCTCAGGAAAAAAAAATGTTGTCCTTCCTCCCAAGATTCCCTTTTGAGTTAAAGAAGCTTCTCTGTAATGCTTGCATGCTGATTGAAACTACTGCTAACAAATCTACCAGCACAACATGCTCGTTCCATTTCATATTGTTCTGCAGTGTTACGCCAAGATAGTTAATCAATGCGACTATGCCAAGCAGCACATTACTTATGTTATATTCGAATATTCTGGGATTGTTTTTAACACTCATTTGTGGTAATTTAAGTTTTTCTACATTTAGAGTAAGCCACCAATCACCACACCAACTAGATATTTTATCAAAGACATCTTCTATCGTTCTACAGTCACTCAATGATGATAGTTTCCTGTACACCATAGAATCATCAAGAAACAGCTGCAAATAGCTGCTTGCCCTCTCTATCAGATCATTTATGTATGTACAGAATAGCAGCAGTCCTATCATTCTTTCCTGAGGTGCTTCTGATACACCATTGTCTCCGATGAACACTTGTCATCCTAGTGTATTGGGTTCCTTTACTTAAGAAGTCTTTCAGCCACTCGTGTATCTGGGGAATCTGTTCCATATGCTCATATCTTTCTAAACACTCTGCACTGGGGCACCATCTTAAACACACTCTGGTAGTGTAGGAACATGGGATCTGCCTGTTTACCTGTGGTTCTCAGGATGTTGTGTGAGAAGAGGGCAAGCTGAGTTTCACATGAGTGATGCTTTCTAAATTGGTCCTGATTTGTGGACAGAAGCTTTTCCGTCCAAAGTAAATTTATCATATTCAAACTCAGAAAATAAGAATTCCGCAGCAAACCAGTGTTAAGGATATTGGTCTGTAATTATGCAGGTCAGTTATTATTCCTGTCGTTTATTTGAGACATGTGTACTTTTTTCTCAGTCAATTAGGACTTTGCGCTGGGCGAGAGATTTTGGGTAAATGTGCGCCAAGTAAGGTGCCAGTGCCACAGAGTACTCTCCCTAAAACCGAATTGGGATTCCATCTGGACCTGGTGACTTCTTTGGACCTGGTGACTTTTGTTTTCAACTTTTTTGATTGCTTCTCTAGGCCAGGGGTGCCTATTACTGTGTCTCGTGTATGGGAGTCTGTGTGATAGTCAGACAATGGTATGTTTAATAAAATATTCTCATATTTCAAGCTGTGTCAAGTTGTTTACGAGAATAGGTGGCCAAATGCTTTGCAAGTGTGTAGGTCGGTGATCTGATGGCTATATCAGCACGGCAGTGGCATTCACGTGACAGTCAACCACTTGACAATGTCAGAGGAGACCTCTGCCAAAAGCTCCTGGGCATTAAACCACTTGACATGGCTTGAAACCCGAGAATATTTTTTAATGGATATCGCTGTGAGAGCATGCATTCGTACACAGCGATATCTTAGTAAGATTATCGTGCAAGAATGGTTTCTTAAATGCAAAATTTAAAATGTCAGCTTTGTTTTTGCTGTCTTCTGTTGCCATACCACACTGGTTGATGAGTACCTCGATAGAAGCCTTGGGTCCACGTAGTGATATTAAACATATAACCATAATTTTCTCGGGTTCGCAGCAAGATGTTTTTCTAAGTTATGACGGTGGAAGTTGTTATTTGCTTCGCAGGCACAAATTTTTACTAAATTTTGCTTTTGTCATTATTGTGTTCATTTTTTAAATGAGGTGCAACCATCTCTGGTTCTCACCCCTTTCTGAATGTTATTATTAAACCAGGTGGATGTTTTCTGTCCTTAATCCATTTGCTCAGCAAATATGTGTCCACAGAATGATTCACAGTTGCTTTAAACTTTAAGCTGTAATTTATGTCCATCATAATGGAACTAAATGATGTCCATTCATTGTCTAAATGAGATGCTAACCGTTGCTTATCTACTCTTTCTAGCATTAATGCTCTCCTAGCCTTCATCTTGGATTTATTCACTTTAGTAACCAGTGCCACTAAGAGATCTTGGTCACTAATTGCCTATAGCTGCTGACACTGATAATAACTCCAGTTGTAGCTACAACTCGTACGGGACTTGGTAGATTAATCTGCCACGAGTAATGAGTATGTGGGCAAACTTCTGTTAGGCGCACTACAAATGTAGTGGTGTGGACATGTTGGGGAATGTGGGTCTCACGGGGAGCGTGCAAGGGATAAGTCCCTGCAGGCGCACTATCCTCTGTGCCCTCGGTGGCTCAGATGGATAGAGTGCCTGCCATGTAAGCAGGAGATCCCGGGTTCGAGTCCCAGTCGGGGCACACATTTAAAACATGTCCCCAATGAAGTACATCAATGCCTGTTTGCAGCTAGGGTGTCCATTTACTTACCATTTCATTTCTAGCAAAGCTGCATGGACATCAACGGTAACTGTTCTTTCGGGAACAGATACTGCCGTCATATATTTCCATTGTGTGTAGATTGTCTAACTAGCTGTTCAAGACGGTTTCTGGAAAAATGTTCGAAAGTACTTCACAAAACTGTGTGAGCACACCATCTGAAATGAATCAATAGACACTGAGTCTCTACTATGTTAAAGTCACCTGCAACTAATATTGCACAATCTGGGTATTATTTCCACACAACTGACCATAGACTTTATTTGAATATTGCATCCAGTTAATTTCCCAGTTGGATTCAATTTCGATCTCGATAGGTAACATGTTTTTGTAGATAGCAATGAAACAGTTACTACTACTCCTTTGGCATCCAGCCGTTCTTTTCGATATACATTCCAAGTCATGCCAAATACATTGTAGCGTCCTGCTTCGGGTTTCAGCCAGCTGTCAGTTTAGAGAAACATTTGAGCATGAAAATTTTCCTGGTGGGCAGTGAAATTTCCAGTTAAACTTTGACAGTAGAAGTATCTTTGCCTTCTACACTGTTGAATTTCGCTCTCTGCTCATCTGTGTTGGCGATCATTTGTCAGAGGACCTCAAACTATAGGCAAGCCTAAAAAATCCCCGTGTGCACTCCCCAAGTACTCTGCTACCCAAGTAGCTGCTACCTATGTGTAGTGCACCCCTGACCTATTAAGGGGATTCCTACAATTCTTCACCCTATAACCCAGGTCCAGAAATATTCAACCCTCCCGCACAGCTCCAAACCAAAGGACCCTGATTGATTATAGAAACAATGCTGTCGATTGTGAGCTCTGCTTGCATTCCGCGTGTGAGGTAAGCTGTCTTTACCACCTGCACCGTCTGCCTGTACAAAGTGAAGATGGCCTAAGAACCCAAGTGCCGACATCAGTGGTGCTGACATAAACCACAACTTGTGGATGATTACATCCTGCCTGCTCAATAACTGCAGGGTCTCTTCAACGGTTTGCATGAGGCCCCTGTGCCAGATAAACTGAGTGCACACTGGATTCCTTTCCATCCCTAAAGGGCTCCATAACACATCTGATGTTGCATCTTGACAGCATTGAGCAAATAATTAAACTGAGTAAGAGAAATTCTTAACCTGAGGGGATACAAGCCTACATTTTTTTCGCTCTTTTAGTGACAGGGGATATAACAAGAGTACCCCTATTACACTGTTAAAGATGTAGTTAATCATATGAGAAAGTTGGTATTCAGTGTGCCCAATTTAGTGAGAAATTAACCAACAACTGATGCAGAGCTACACAAGGCAGTTTAAAAAAGAAATGGGCAGTGAGGATACATTATGGTGAGTAAACAGTCAATCACAGGAGCATGCTGCTTATTCACGTGTGTAAATTACACAAATCTTATTTTGATATATTAAGAATCATTCACTTGTAATACAGGGGTTTGACAAAAATATGGAAACATTGTAGGAAATGCATGCTTGAACATAAATGCAGTGCTAGCCAAACCTGCAGGTTGTGCTGTTGTATTTGACTACAGTGGCACCTGTGCAGAGTCCTCAATAAGTTGCAAGTGTCAGTCATGGTCAGAAAAGTGTGAGTCCATTATGTCAGAGCTAAGTGAATCCAGATGTGGGCCATTTGTCGGTGCTCATGTGGTGGATGCTTCTGTAACCAAGATAGCCGAAGTGTTTAATGTTTCAAGAGGTACCATATCAAAGATGTATACTGTGTGTGGGAAAAGTGGAAAATCATCATCTGCTGATTCACCATGTAAACTAAAGTGTCGTGTGAGTGATTGTGTCAGTCAGTCATTCAAGGAAATTGTGGTGAAAAATAAGACGATCACAGCTACAAAAGTTACTGAAAAACTGAATTTCACACTTGATAACCTTGTCAGCACCAAAACAATATGAACAGAGCCCCAGAAGCCGGAAACTGCCAGTAGAGCTGGCATTCCAAAACCATTCGTCAGTGATGAAATTGCCCATAACAGGAAAATGTGGTATCAAAGCCATAAAACCAGGACTGTGGAACAATGGAAGATTACACACTGTTCCCAACTTCTGGCTGAGTTTACATCCCAAGAGTGAAACATGGCGGGACTCTCGACGATTTGAGCAGCCATACTGTGGTATTCCATGGGCCCCATGGATACTGTCAGTCACATTACTGCCAAGAATTATTTGAGCCTTTTGGGTGATAAGATCCGTCCCATGGTACAGGGTTTGTACCCTAATGGTGATACTGTGGTCCAAGGTGACAGGGGCCGTACACAGTGCTTGCATCACCCAGGACCAGTTTTGTGAGCACGAGTATGAATTGTTGCATCCCCTCTGACCAACGCAGCCACCAGATCACAGTATTATTAGGCATTTGTGGTATAATTTGGGGGGGAGAGAGAGAGAGAGAGAGAGAGAGAGAGAGAGAGAGAGAGAGTGGGGGGGGGGCGTTATTGACTGTTTGCCATCTATCTCTATAATTGTTACCTGAACTTGCCACTATTTTGCAGGAAGAATGGTATAAGATTTCCTTGAATACCATACAGGACCAGTATTTATCCATTGTGAGACAACTAGATGCTGTTTTGAATGTGAACAGTTTTCCTACACTGTGTGTGTGTGTGTGTGTGTGTGTGTGTGTGTGTGTGTGTGTTTTATCCACCCCTTGTAGGTATTACAGTGCTCACCTCCCGTTTCCAAATTTCATACTGTATTGGAGCTGTGTGCACAAACAAATTGTTAATGCCAAATGGCTGGTCATTGTCTTGTTGTAGGTAGTGGTCATCAGTAACATGACACTTGAAATGAACTCTGCTGGTAATCATTTTAAATAGTAAGTAGTACATCGAAGCATTTACAGTAAGTTCGCAGGTGTGCCAACTGGAGGGAGAAAAACACTTCGGACTCGTAGTTGGTGTAACATTATAGACGCAAGGCAGTCAAAAATATTAATAAAAAAGCACTTCATTTCCTTACATATTTGAAATTCACCTTGTGGCGTATTGTAAGATGTTTTGTAGGTACTAGATGATGCCTTTAATATACTGTACTATCAAAAATCAGAATTTTAGTGTTGCTAGAAATCTCTCAGCTGATCATAAGGTTGTTCAGAATTTAGAAATATGGCGCAGAAATTGACGTGCAGTTAATTGGTGTTTAATGATTGGGTTGTGGCATAGTATTTGAAATTATGGATTCATAATAAGTATGTGTGTGAAATGAAATGGAAGAAAGAAATGAAGTGATAAAGATAAATTGTAAGATGTCAGTACGTAAGCAACTGAAGTAAGATGACAGGATTAACGGCAACAGGATCAAGAATGAGATGAACACTATAGCATCAGTGAACTTGAAAATTGCATTTAAGATACTAATAAGTTCTGAAACATAGACCATTAATCAACAGAAATTAGTTTAATCAAAGCTTCTTTTTGATTCTGAAGTAATTATACATATGGGCAACTGCAATTGTACTCACCGTTATTACAGAGAAATTGATAGTGTTTCCAGGCATCTTGTTCTCTTCCCCCTGCGGGTTCGGGGGTTAGAATAGGCCCGCGGTATTCCTGCCTGTCGTAAGAGGCGACTAAAAGGAGTCTCAAACGTTTCGGCCTTATGTGATGGTCCCCTGTCGAGTTTGACCTCCATATCTCAAAATTTTTCCAAAGAGCGAGCCGATTGGGGAAGGGCGCCTTACTTGGTGCATTGTGTCCATCTTGCGTTGAGAACTTTCGCCAGCTTATTCGTCGTTGCGTTGCAGTCCTGCCCGCTCTACATCTCTTGGGCATGGATACGCTCCTGCATGTCACCTAACATCCAGCACGGTAGCCAGTCCGTTGTGGTGGGGCCGCCATGTACCCTGTTGGTTGTAGCCCCCTGACAACACAGGGATCGCTCTACTGATGCCTGCGCCGTTAACTCCCCACGTATGGCAAGGAGTAGATGCCCATCTCCCTGGGGCATCAGGACTCCCAGCAATGGCCATCCTGCCAGGTGGCTATTGCTGCAGCTGAGTGGCGCCCGTGGGGAGGGCCCTTGGTCGGAGTAGGTGGCATCAGGGTGGATGACCCGCAATGAAGCGTGGTACATCATCTCTCGCTGGCGGCCAGCCACCAGCAGTCTCTAAGCGTTCGAGGGCTCATTTTAAAGCTAACGCTTATGACCCCAAATCGTTCCCATCCCTGGCCACACCATGGGAGGAACGAAAGGCAATGAATGACAGTGACGTGTATTCGCCCAGGTATCTCGTCTGTACCAGAGCTGATGGTGACTCGTTTCTATCCGTTATTTGTAGAGCATTTAGAGGACAAGTTTGGGGAGGTGGAGGGCTTGTCCAAAATGCGCTCTGGGTCAGTTTTGATAAAAACGGCATCCTCTGCCCAGTCACGCAGGTTACTTGCTTGTGACAAGTTGGGGGATGTTAACGTTACCATCACCCCACATAAGAGTTTAAATATGGTCCAGGGTATTGTCTTCCATCGGGACCTACTTTTGCAGTCTGATGACGAGCTGCGCGCCAATTTAGAGTGCCAAGGTGTACATTTCGTCCGGCGCGTTCATCGGGGTCCGAGGGACAACCAGGTAGCTACCGGTGCCTTCATCTTGGCCTTCGAAGGAGATACATTACCAGAGAAGGTCAAGGTGATGGTCTACCGATGTGACATCAAACCCTATATCCCTCCTCCGATGCGGTGCTTTAAGTCCTGGAAGTTCGGTCACATGTCCTCTCGCTGTACTTCTAGCCTCACATGTTGAGATTGTGGACGCCCATCTCATCCCGATACTCCATGTGCTCCGCCTCCTGTCTGTGTCAACTGTGGAGAGCCTCATTCCCCTTGCTCGCCGGACTGCAGTATCTTACAGAAAGAACGCAAAATCATGGAATATAAGACCCTGGACCGACTGACCTACACTGAGGCTAAGCGGAAATATGAACGGCTACATGCCATGCGCCTGATGTCATCTTATGCCTCCACTGTCACTCCTGCTCCAGCTCCTTCAGCTGCAAGACATACAGCCAGCTCTCAGAGTCAGAGGACCTCACCTGCCCCCTTGACGATGGGGGCCCCTTCTCTCGCTGTTGCTCCCACACCATCTACCTCGGGAGCAGCACCCACTAAACCACTGGGAACACCAGTCCCCACTTCTAAGCCGGAGAAGCGTAAGTCTGCTTCGGCTTCTCTCGCTCGGGAGGGATCCCTAGGGTCACTCCCTTCCCAGGTTCCTACCAGCGGCACAGCAGACGCCAGCCAGTGGCTGAAGAAGCCACAGGTCGCTGGTCGACATGCTTCGCGATCCTCTTCGGTTCTGGAGACTGACTCCAATAAGCCCTCTCAACAACAGCAACCAAAGGACCAGCGAGAGAAAACGACTTTGAAGACCCGTAAGACCAAGACACCTGCGGTGGCACCTGCGGTAGCACCTGCTCCACCGCTTCCTACAAGCTCTGCAACTGAGGATGAGGTGGAGATTCTTGCATCCGCTGAGGACCTCGCTCTCGCCGGACCCTCAGACGCAATGGATAGCACTTGCACGGGTGCTCCATCGGAGGCAGCAGGTGACCCAGAGGCGTAATCTGTCTTCCCAGTCCCGTCAAGCCTTTCTCCGCCATGGACAATACCATCCTCCAGTGGAACTGCAGTGGTTTCTTCCACCATCTAGCTGAGCTCTGCCAACTTATCAGCCTTCACCCTTTCTTCTGCATTGCTCTTCAGGAAACTTGGTTTCCAGCAATGCGAACCCCCGCCCTCCGTGGCTATCAGGGTTATTATAAGAACCGCGCAGCATATGAAAGGGTGTCTGGTGGCGTCTGCCTCTATGTCCTGCACACTCTACACAGCGAGTCTGTCCCTCTCCAAACACCTTTAGAAGCTGTCGTTGTTCGGGTGTGGACGCCACAGGCTGTTACCGTCTGCAGTCTTTACCTTCCACCGGATGGTGATGTCTCGCAGCATGTCCTGGCTGCGCTGATAGCCCAATTGCCGCCACCTTTCTTGCTATTGGGCGACTTCAACGCCCATAACCTTCTGTGGGGTGGGTCAGTGGCAACAGGTTGAGGCGCCACCGTTGAGCATTTATTGTCGCAGCTCGATCTCTCGCTTTTAAATGATGGTGCCTTCACACACTTCAGTGTGGCGCATGGCACATACTCCACCATTGACCTTTCAATCTGTAGCCCTAGCCTCTTACCGTCTGTCCAGTGGCGTGTGCATGACGACCTGTGTGGTAGTGACCACTTTCCGATCTTTCTGTCACTACCACAGCGTCACTCTTCTGGGCGCCCTAGCAGATGGGCTATGAATAAGGCTGACTGGGACTTGTTCTCCTCCACTGCCGCTATTGAGCCTCTCTCTAATGATGACGTTGATGCGGTGGTTCAATCAGTCACCACCGGCATCGTTACTGCTGCCGAATCTGCCATTCCCCGTTCCTCTGGGTCCCCTCGGCGGCGGACTGTGCCTTGGTGGTCGCTGAGATCGCTGCAGCGATTAAGGATCGCCAGCGGGCGCTACAGCGTCACAAGCGACATCCCTGCATTGAACACCTCATCAACTTCAAACGGCTGTGTGCCCGGGCCCGCCACCTTATCCGCCAAAGCAAGCAGGAGTGCTGGGAGTGGTATGTGTCCACCATTGGCCTCCATGTCTCTCCATCGCAGGTCTGGGCCAAGATCCGACGCCTCTATGGCTATTGGACCCCTGTCAGCATCCCTGCGCTCTCACTGAATGGAGCAGTTTGTACAGACTTTGACGAAATTGCCAACAGCTTGGCAGAGCATTTTGCTTTTAGTTCCGCTTCTTCCAATTACCCACTGGCCTTCCGCTCCATTAAAGAGCGGATGGAACGTCGGAGCCTTTCGTTTCGCACCCACCTCCCAGAATCTTACAATGCTCCATTCAGTGAGTGGGAATTTCGCAGTGCCCTAGCCGCTTGCCCTGATACTGCTCCTGGGCCAGATAGCATCCACTGTCAGATGCTGAAACACCTTTCAGTGGACTGCCAGCGGCGCCTCCTCGATCTTTACAACCGTCTTTGGGTCGAGGGGGAGTTTCCGTCACAATGGCGGGAAAGCGTTGTAATCCCCATTTTGAAACCTGGAAAGTTCCCTCTGGAGGTCGACAGCTATCGTCCCATTAGCCTCACCAACGTTCTTTGCAAGTTGCTTGAACGGATGGTGAGCCGGCACTTGAATTGGGTACTGGAGTCTTGGGGCCTTCTGGCTCCGTCTCAGGGTGGGTTCCGTAAAGGCCGCTCCGCCACCGACAATCTGGTGAGCCTGGAGTCGGCCATCCGTACTGCCTTTGCCCGCCGTCAGCACCTGGTCGCTGTCTTTTTCGACATGCGGAAGGCGTACGATACGACATGGCGTCATTATATCCTTTCTACGCTTCATGGATGGGGTGTTCGTGATCCTCTGTCGCTTTTTATCCGCAATTTTCTGTTGTCTCGTACCTTCCGCGTGCAAGTCGCGGCCTCATATAGTTCCTCCCACGTCCAGGAGAACGGTGTGCCACAGGGTTCTGTTTTAAGTGTCTGCCTGTTTTTAATAGCCATTAACGGGCTCGCTGCGGCCGTGGGCAATTCTGTCTCCGCTTCCCTGTATGCTGACGACTTCTGCCTTTACTATAGCTCTATTGGCATTGCAGCTGCTGAACGTCAGCTACAGGGCGCAATCCGCAAGGCGCAGTCTTGGGCTGTAGCGCGTGGTTTTCAGTTTTCGGCAGCCAAGACCTGCGTTATGCATTTCTGCCGGCGACATACTGTCCACCCGGAGCCGCGGCTTTATCTTGCCGGCGAACTTCTTTCAGTGGTGGAATCACACAGGTTTTTGGGGGTGGTTTTCGATGCCTGGTTGACTTGGCTGCCTCATATCCGGCAGCTTAAACAGGCGTGTTGGCGGCATCTAAACGCTCTGAGATGCTTGAGCCACACCCGCTGGGGCGTCGACCGATCTACCCTGTTGCGGCTCTACCAGGCATTAATCCAGTCCCGTCTGGATTATGGGAGCCTGGCTTATGGCTCGGCATTCCCATCTGTGTTGCGGGTGCTGGACCCAATACTACACAGCGGGATCCGACTTGCCACTGGTGCCTTTCACACCAGCCCTGTGGACAGCATACTTGTTGAGGCAGGTGTCCCTCCACTGCGACTGAGGCGTCAACATTTACTGGCGGCTTATGCTGCCCATGTTTTTAGCTTGCCCGGGCATCCAAATTACCGTGTCCTGTTCCCGCAGTCAGTCGTCCATCTGCCAGACCGTTGGCCTTGGTCGGGTTGTCCGCTCGCCGTACACGTCAAAGAGCTCCTCTCTGGGCTTGGGTTTTTCCCAGTTCCACCTCCTTTCCGGGCACCTCTGCGCACGCCCCCATGGTGTGTGCCTCGCCCTTGCCTTCGGCTCGATTTGTCACAGAGCCCGAAGGACTCAGTCCCTCCAGAGGCCTTCCGCCGCCGCTTTTATTCCATCCTGGCCACGTATCAGGGCTCTGGAGTTGTTTACACCGACGGCTCGATGGTTGCTGGTCGTGTTGGTTATGCTCTGACTCTAGGGGATCACTATGAACAACATTCATTGCCAGCTGGCTGCGGCGTTTTTACTGCTGAGCTGGTCGCCATCTTTCGTGCCCTAGAGTATATCCGCTCCTGCTCAGGTGAGTCCTTCGTCATCTGTAGCGATTCCCTGAGCGGTTTACGAGCTCTCGACCAGTGTTTCCCTCGTTCTTGTCTGGTGATGGCTATCCACAAGTCCCTGCATTCTCTTGCCCGTTGCGGCCGCTCTGTGGTCTTTGTGTGGACCCCCGGTCATGTCGGTATCCCGGGCAATGAACATGTTGACCGCCTGGCCAAACAGGCCACCAGTGAACCCACCCTGGACATTGGCCTCCCGGAGACTGATTTGCGGTCAGTCTTGCGCCGCGAAGTTCTCTCGCTTTGGGACGCTGAATGGCGCAATCTGCCCACGCCAAACAAACTCCGTTCTCTCAAGGTGACGACGCGTGCGTGGCAGTCATCCATGCGAGCCACTCGCAGAGATTCAGTTGTTCTTTGTCGGCTCCGCATTGGCCACACCCGACTGTCTCACAGTTATTTATTGCGTCGTGAGGACCCGCCTCTCTGTCGCTGTGGAGCGGTTTTGATGGTGGTGCACATTTTATTAACTTGTCCGCTTTTAACTGTGCTCAGGCAGACCTTTGCGCTGCCTGATACGCTCCCTGCCCTTTTACTAGATGACTCTGCCATGGTGGACTTAGTTTTGCGTTTGGTTGGGGCAGGTGTTTTTTATCGTTTAATCTGACTGTTTGTTTTTTAGTGTTGATTCTGGCTTTTAGCCTCTGCTTTTAAACTGAGTTTTTAATGTGTCCTTGGTGGTTGGCTTTTCCTCTTTTTTTCCTCTATGGTCGGCCAACCACTGTCACTCTCTGTGTGTTTTGATTTGTTTTGTCTGATCTCTGTCGGAGTCTTTCTTGTCCCGTGTCGTCTGACGTCTTTCCTGCTGTTCGTTTTTATTCTCTGTGGGCGGTTTCAATTTTTTGTAAAAAGGGACCGATGACCTTTAATCCCACAAACCAACAAAACAACCAACCATCTTGTTCTCTGTGTGTTGGGAATCTGGTGGCCATGAGAGAATAAAGTTACAGCAGTCATAAACATCATATTAATGTAAAATTCTGTGAAAACGATTGTGTCAAAGATATAAAGGTTGTCATAAGATATATAACATTCCTAAATGCTTCATAATAGAAATTACAGGCTGAAAACAACAAATAAAAAAATGAACAGCAACTGCTCACCTGGAGATAAATATAGGGTGGAGCATAGGCAGACAGATAGCCCCTGTCCTTCTAATGACAGTTCTTGTACGTGAGAAAGAGTGGAAAATACTAAAGTTAAAAAAGTGTGTCCATTTACCATTTATTGTTCATCTGCAGGTAAAAATCAAACAGTGGAAAATACAGGATCGAATGTAACAATACTAGAGGAGAGGAGCTGCTTCTCACCATATAGCGGAGATGCTGAGTCACAATGTTGTTGTTGTTGTTGTTGTTGTTGTTGTGGTCTTCAGTCCTGAGACTGGTTTGATGCAGCTCTCTATGCTACCCTATCCTGTGCAAGCTTCATGTCCCAGTACTTACTGCAACCTACATCCTTCTGAATCTGCTTAGTGTATTCATCTCTTGGTCTCCCTCTACGATTTTTGCCCTTCACGCTGCCCTCCAATGCTAAATTTGTGATCCCTTGATGCCTCAGAACATGTCCTACTAACCGGTCCCTTCTTTTTGTCAAGTTGTGCCACGAACTCCTCTTCTCCCCAATTCTGTTCAATACTTCATTAGTTATGTGATCTACCCATCTAATCTTCAGCATTCTTCTGTAGCACCACATTTCGAAAGCTTCTATTCTCTTCTTGTCCAAACTATTTATCGTCCATGTTTCAGTTCCGTACATGGCTACACTCCATACAAATACTTTCAGAAACGATTTCCTGACACTTAAATCTATACTCGATGTTAACAAATTCTTCTTCTTCAGAAATGCTTTCCTTGCCATTGCCAGTCACGATAGGCACAACAAAAAGATTCACTCAATTGTAGCTATCGACCACTAAGGCCTTTGTCGGCAGTACACACACACACACACACACTCACACTCATCTGCAGTCTCAGAAACCACACTGTGAGCAGCAGCACCAGTGCATGATAGGAGTGATGGGGGTAAGGAGGAGGCTGGGGTGGGGAGGGGGAGGGATAGTATGGTGGTGGTGTCGGACAGTGAAGTGCGCTGCAGTTTAGACGGAGGGCAGGAGAGAAGTTGCGGAGGGGGGGGATGAGTATCGGAATGGAGAGACATAAAAAGAAATTAAAAGACCAGGTGTGATGGTGAATGGTGAAATGACGGTTGTGTAGTGCTGGAATGGGAACCGGGGGGGGGGGGGGGGGCTGATGGGTGAGGACAGTAACTAACGAAGGTTGAGGCCAGGAGGTTTACGGGTTTACGGGAACGTAGGATGTATTGGAAGGAATGTTCTCACCTGCGCAATTCAGAAAATCTGGTGTTGGTGGGAAGGATCCATATGGTACAGGCTGTGAAGCAGTCTTTGAGATGAGTGATACCATGTTTGGCAGTGTGTTCAGCAACAGGGTGGTCCCCTTGTTTTTTGGCCACAGTTTGTCAGTGGCCATTCATGTGGAGAGACAGCTTGTTGGTTGTCATGCCTACGTAGAACGCAGCACAGTGCTTGCGGCTTAGCTTGTAAATCACATGATTGGTTTCACAGGTAGCACTGCCTTTGATGGGATAGGTGATGCTGGACCAGACTGGAGTTGGTGGTGGTAGGAGGATGTATTATGGGACAGTCTTACATCTAGGTCTATTACAGGGGTATGAGCCATGAGGTAAGGGATTGGGAGCAGGGGTTGTGTGAGGATGGAAAAGTATATTGTGTAGGTTCGGTGGACGGTGGAATACCACTGTAGGAGGGGTGGGAAGACTAGTGGGCACGACATTTTTCGTTTCAGGGCATGACGAGAGGTAATCTAAACCCTGGCGGAGTTCGTAATTCAGTTGCTTCAGTCCCAGATGGTACTGAGTTGTGAGGGGAATGCTCCTCTGTGGCCAGACTGTGGGACTTGGGAGGTGGTGGGGAAGTGGAAAGATAAGGCACGGGAGATTTGTTTTTGTACAGGGTTGGGATGATAATTACAGTTAGTGAAGGCTTCAGTGAGACCCTCGGTATATTTTGAGAGGGGCTGCTCGTCACTGCAGATGCGATGACCATGGTGGCTAGGCTGTACGGAAGGGACTTCTTGGTATGGAATGGGTAGCAGCTGTCAAAGTGGAGGTATTGCTGGTGGCTAGTAGGTTTAATATGGACATGGTACTGATGTAGCCATCTCTGAGGTGGAGTCAACATCTAGGTAGGTGGCTTGTTGTGTTGAGTAGAACCAGGTGAAGCAAACGGGGTAGAAGTTGTTGAGCTTCTGGAGGAATGTGGATAGGGTGTTCTCACCTTCAAATCCAGATAGCAAAGATGTCATCAATGTATCTGAACCAGGTGAGGGGTTTAGGATTCTGGGTTTTTAGGAAGGATTCCTCTAGATGGCCCATGAATAGGTTGGCATAGGATTGTGCCATGCGGGTCCCCCTTAGCCATACCCCACGTATGTTTGTAGGTAATGCCTTCAAAGGAGAAGTAATTGTGTGTGAGGATATAGTTGGTCATGACTACTAGGAAGGTTTGGAATTCATAGGGCGTCTGGAAAGGTAGAAGTTCAATAGCAGTAAGGCCATGGGCATTAGGAATGTTAGTGTACAGGGAGGTGACAGCAATAATGAGGAGCAGGGCACCGTGTGGTATAGGGACAGCGACTGTGGAGAGTTGGTGGAGGAAATGGTTAGTATCTTTATATAGGAGGATAGGTTCTGGGTAATAGATTGAAAGTGTTGGTCTGCGAGAGCATAGATTCTATTCTCTCAGTGGGGGGAACAGTAACTGGCCACAATGGGTCGTCCTGGGTGGTTGGGTTTATGGTCTTCAGGAAGCATGTAGATGATGGGAGTGCGGGGAATGGTAGGGGTAAGTAGAGAGATGGACTCTGAGAAGAGGTTCTGGGATGGGCCTAAGGATTTGAGTAGTGACTGGAGATCCTGCAGGATTACTGGAATGGGGTCACTGTGGCAAGGTTTGTACTTTCGCGTAATTTTTTTGGATGTAGTTCTACCTTCCTAGATGTTGACCTCCACCTCAGAGATGGCTACATCAGTACCTCCGTCCTATCAAACCTACTAACCACCAGCAGTACCTCCACTTTGACAGCTTCCACCCATTCCGTACAAAGAAGTCCCTTCCGTACAGCCGAGCCACCCACGGTCGTCGCATCTGCAGTGACGAGCAGTCCCTCTCAAAATATACCGAGGGTCTCACTGAAGCCTTCACTGACTGTAATTACACTCCCAACCCAGTACAAAAACAAATATCCCGTGCCTTATCTTTCCAGTCTCCCACCACCTCCCAAAGTCCCACAGTCCGGCCACAGAGGAGCATTCCCTCGTAACTCAGTACCGTCCGGGACTAGAGCAACTCGATTACATTCTCCGGCAGGATTTAGATTACCTCTTGTCGTGCCCTGAAATGAGAAATGTCGTGCCCATTATCCTTCTCACCCCTTCTACAGTGGTACTCCGCTGTCCACCAAGCCTACACAATATACTCGTCCATCTTTACACAACCCCTGCTCCCGATCCCTTACCTCATGGCTCATACCGCTGTAATAGACCTAGATGCAAGATCTGCCCCATACATCCTCCTATCACCGCCTACTCCAGTCCGATCACTAACATCACCTATCCCATCAAAGGCAGGGCTACCTGTGAAACCATTCATGTGATTTACAAACTAAGCTGCAACCACTGTGATGCGTTCTATGTAGGCATGACAACCAACAAGCTGTCTGTCCGCATGAATGGCCCCTGACAAACTGGCCAAGAAGCAAGTGGACCACCCTGTTGCTGAACATGTTGCCAAACATGATATCCCTTATCTCAAAAACTGCTTCACAGCATGTGCCATATGGATCCTTCCCACCAACACCGGCTTTTCTGAATTGTGCAAGTGGAACTTTCCCTCCAATACATCCTACGTTCCCCTAACCCTCCTGGCCTCAACCTTCGTTAGTCACTGACCTCACCCATCCAGCCCACTCCCTGTTCCCATTCCAGCACTACACAACTGTCATTTCAGTGCCACACGTGGTCTTGTAATTTCTTTTTATTTCTTTCCACTATGACACCCCCACCATACTATCCCTCCCGACCCCAGCCTCCTCCTTACCTCCACCCTGTTGGCACTCTCATCATGCATTGGTGCTGCTGCTCACAGTGTGGTTTCAGTTATCTGAGACTGCAGACGTGTGTGCAAGTTGTGTTTACGTGAGTGTGCGTGTCTATTGCTGACAAAGGCCTTAATGACTGAAAGCTATAATTGTGTGAATCTTTTTGTTGTGCCTATCGTGACTCAGCATCTCTGCTATATGTAGTGTAGCAACTTTCATCTATAGGTAAGTGAGTGCATTTCTACTTCTTGTCAGTCTTAAGGTTATCAGCTCCAAAACAAACTAGATAGGTTGATCTACATCAGCAGGGTGAACATCAGCTGTAAATTAAACCACTGTTAGAGGAACATTGTACAAATATCATTAACACCATTATCACATTAAAAATACTGAATGAATTTCAGATGAAGTTCTGGGGGCTATAGGTAAATATAGAAGAAGTTGGTGAAGCAAAATTGATAGAAGCCAAAAACATTTAATAAGGCAGCTTTTGGCAATAACCACCCCAGCTGACATTGTTGAAGCAGCTGTATGTTGAATATGTACGAGCATCATATGGCTTTATTACTAACAGTGCTCTTTTTAAATTTCCATTTAAGGGGGTGATAAGAAAGAAACTACAGCTAGCACTGTCCTGATTTATACGCTGACATTATGTATGAAAAATCAAGGACATTACAAAATGTGTGAAAGTGTTTGCAAATGAGTTGTATGATCTTTGGGGAGGGTGAAAGTAACAATTACTGGAGAATACGAGTTGGAGAAAAGAAAGAATTCTGTGGTATAGTAGAAGTTTTCAGTTCACTGCTGTAGAAATGCTATAAAAAATCAAGACGAATCTCGTAGACCGGGATGTACAGGAAGATACACCTTGGGTCATTGTGTTAACCAATTGTCCGAGAAAAAGTCAGTGAGATGAGAAGAGAATGAAGATTACATGAAGAGTAGACTGAAACTTTTAAGGATGACAAACACGATATTAGTAACTAGAATGTCAAGGAATTAAGATACGATGGTGTAAAATTGAAACTAGGTCCACTGTCGTAACTGCTACAAACAGATAGTTGTAAGTAAAAACAGCGAGGGAGAGAAGGGGTGTGTTGTGGCACATCAGTAATGGGGTAAGGTATAGGGTTTTGATGAAGAAAGGAAATAGAAATGTTTGTGAAGTGAAAGAAATAGTGTATAATCTGCATTGTTGAGAAATGAAAACACTTAAACTTGCAAAGCAGAAAAGATAGTCTGGCCATTAGAAAAATGGGATGAAATTAAAAAGAGGTGCAGGGAAAACATGGTGCTGCATGATGAATATCCTCCCCCTGTAATTATGTTCAAGGGAGAGTAGTAAATAGCTGTTTTTTATATTTTTTGTGGAGTCTCCATTCCTAATCATGAGTTTCTGTGTAACATGTTGTAATACTTACTATGACTAGGGGTTCATCGAGGACATCTTCGGACAGCCTGTTGTATTCCATTTTCAGTAGGCTTTCTCACTTTCATTGTGTAATATCACTATGTTGAGTGGAGCTGTTTACGTCTTGAATATCCTTAAATATAGGGTTTATATGTTAATCTTTCTTGTGACTGAAGGCTTCAGAGGCACTGTATTTTCTGATTGTGGTGCTGCTTTGTGCAAAGTCCCTAGATGCTTCGGGATTTCAGTATTTTATTACATTCTTTTAAATGTGTTGCAATGTACGCAGTGAATGCTTGCCTGTGTTTAGTGTAGCAGCAGTAGTCTGTGTAGAGTAGCTTGTTCATTTATTTGTATGTTCTGTGAATCATAAATGCAACCTCTTAAGATCTGGAACATGCCAGTTTTACATTTATGCAAGATCCATTCACTAAATAACAGAAAAAGTCACTTAAAAACTAAAAAAAACTTTGAAAAGTTTGTGCTTCTGTTATTTCTGGTGGTGTCCTAGAACTATCACCAGATTGAGCTGGCATGCCTGCCTCATGAACAGGGTGCTGGGAATTGGTGGAACATGATAGCGTCTCCCTTGCAGGTTTCATTCCTTCTCGTGGAGCAGTGGAGTGTCATTACATTTCTGGCAGGCGAAGGAGCGATACCAGTTGAAATTCACCATCAGTTGGCAGTGCAATACAGCGAAGTTGTTAGAGTTCAGCACAAGTGTATGAGTGGACTGATAAGTCCAAATGTGGTGTTACATGTGTTGAAAATTCACCACGCCCTTGCGAGAGTTGAATTGATACGGAAAAACAGGCATACTATGGTGAGTGATGATGCAGCAACAATGAACATGGGTGTCGGATCAGTCAACATGTACTGATGTTCAAGAAAGTGAGTGCGAGATGAATTCAAAACTATTAGAAATTAGAAAAGAACTGAAGGCTGTCTGCAGGGAGACTTAAGGTTCATTCCCCATCTCACGCACTTCCCCTGAATTTGCACCTCCAGATTATCACGTCTTTAACATGTTGAAAGAAGCACATCGCTGATGAGGAAGTCCAGGCAGCAGTGCATAACTTGTTATGCGCATGGCCCCAAGAATTCTTTGGATGTGGAATTGAGATGCTTATCCAGCACTGGCATAAGTGAATGGAACTTGAGGAGAATTACGCTGAAAATTGTTGTTTTATTCCATTCTTGTAATGGATGGAAAAAATTGTTTTTATTTTATGTCCCTTGTAGTTCATATTGGTGAAAAATTTGACATGCTGACCATTCACACAATTGTCTTAAGCTATCTGTTTTGCTCTTTACATATAGTGAGCTATACTCAGTTACGTTCAGTTCTCCCTCCCTCCCACTCACTCCCTCCCTCCCACTCCCTCCCTCCCACTCCCTCCCTCCCACTCCCTCCCTCCCACTCCCTCCCTCCCACTCCCTCCCTCCCACTCCCTCCCACTCCCTCCCTCCCTCCCCCTCCCTCCCGCCCTCTCCCTCCTCTCCCTCCTCTCCCTCCTCTCCCTCCTCTCCCTCCTCTCCCTCCTCTCCCTCCCTCCCACCCCCTCCCTCCCTCTCCCTCCCCCTCCCTCTCCCTCCCCCTCCCTCTCCCTCCCTCTCCCTCTCCCTTCCATCTCCCTCCCCCTCCCTCTCCCTCCCCTTCCATCTCCCTCCCCTTCCATCTCCCTCCCCTTCCATCTCCCTCCCCTTCCATCTCCCTCCCCTTCCATCTCCCTCCCCTTCCATCTCCCTCCCTCCCCCCTCTCCCCCTACCACCCCCACTCCCCCTACCTCCCCTCCCGCCCCCCTCTCCCCCTCCCGCCCCCCTCTCCCCCTCCCGCCCCCCTCTCCCCCTCCCGCCCCCCTCTCCCCCTCCCGCCCCCACTCCCCCTCCCGCCCCCCTCTCCCCCTCCCTCCCCCCTCTCCCCCTCCCTCCCCCCTCTCCCCCTCCCGCCCCCCTCTCCCCCCTCCCGCCAACCCTCTCCCCCCTCCCGCCAACCCTCTCCCCCCTCCCGCCAACCCTCTCCCCCCTCCCGCCAACCCTCTCCCCCCTCCCGCCAACCCTCTCCCCCCTCCCGCCAACCCTCTCCCCCCTCCCGCCAACCCTCTCCCCCCTCCCGCCAACCCTCTCCCCCCTCCCGCCAACCCTCTCCCCCCTCCCGCCAACCCTCTCCCCCCTCCCGCCAACCCTCTCCCCCCTCCCGCCAACCCTCTCCCCCCTCCCGCCAACCCTCTCCCCCCTCCCGCCAACCCTCTCCCCCCTCCCGCCAACCCTCTCCCCCCTCCCGCCAACCCTCTCCCCCCTCCCGCCAACCCTCTCCCCCCTCCCGCCAACCCTCTCCCCCCTCCCGCCAACCCTCTCCCCCCTCCCGCCAACCCTCTCCCCCCTCCCGCCAACCCTCTCCCCCCTGCCGCCCCCTCTCCCCCCTGCCGCCCCCTCTCCCCCCTGCCGCCCCCTCTCCCCCCTGCCGCCCCCTCTCCCCCCTGCCGCCCCCTCTCCCCCCTGCCGCCCCCTCTCCCCCCTCTCCCCCTCCCGCCCCCCTCTGCCCTCACGCCCCACTCTCCCCCCTCCCCGCCCCCTCTCCCCCTCCTCCCCTCTCTCCCCCTTCCCGCCATACTCTCCCCTCTCTCCCCCTTCCCGCCATACTCTCCCCTCTCTCCCCCTTCCCGCCATACTCTCCCCCCTCTCCCTCCCTCCCTCTCCCTCCCTCTCCTTCCCTCTCCCTCCCTCTCCCTCCCTCTCCCTCCCTCTCCCTCCCTCTCCCTCCCTCTCCCTCCCTCTCCCTCCCTCTCCCTCCCTCTCCCTCCCTCTCCCTCCCTCTCCCTCCCTCTCCCTCCCTCTCCCTCCCTCCCTCTCCCTCCCTCCCCCTCTCCCTCCCTCCCCCTCTCCCTCCCTCCCCCTCTCCCTCCCTCTCCCTCTCCCTCCCTCCCTCTCCCTCCCTCTCCCTCTCCCTCCCTCCCTCTCCCTCCCTCCCTCTCTCCCCCGTCTCCCTCCCTCCCTCCCTCTCTCCCCCTCTCCCTCCCTCCCTCCCCCCTCTCCCTCCCTCCCTCCCCCTTCTCCCTCCCTCTCTCCCTCCCTCCCTCTCTCCCTACCTCCCCCATCTCTCCCTACCTCCCCCCCTCTCTCCCTACCTCCCCCCCTCTCTCCCTACCTCCCCCCCTCTCTCCCTACCTCCCCCGCTCTCTCCCTACCTCCCCCGCTCTCTCCCTACCTCCCCCGCTCTCTCCCTACCTCCCCCGCTCTCTCCCTACCTCCCCCCCTCTCTCCCTACCTCCCCCCCTCTCTCCCTACCTCCCCCCCTCTCTCCCTACCTCCCCCCCTCTCTCCCTACCTCCCCCCCTCTCTCCCTACCTCCCCCCCTCTCTCCCTACCTCCCCCCCTCTCTCCCTACCTCCCCCCCTCTCTCCCTACCTCGCCCCCCTCTCTCCCTACCTCGCCCCCCTCTCTCCCTACCTCCCCCCCCTCTCTCCCTACCTCGCCCCCCTCTCTCCCTACCTCGCCCCCCTCTCTCCCTACCTCGCCCCCCTCTCTCCCTACCTCGCCCCCCTCTCTCCCTACCTCGCCCCCCTCTCTCCCTACCTCGCCCCCCTCTCTCCCTACCTCGCCCCCCTCTCTCCCTACCTCGCCCCCCTCTCTCCCTACCTCGCCCCCCTCTCTCCCTACCTCGCCCCCCTCTCTCCCTACCTCGCCCCCCTCTCTCCCTACCTCGCCCCCCTCTCTCCCTACCTCGCCCCCCTCTCTCCCTACCTCGCCCCCCTCTCTCCCTACCTCGCCCCCCTCTCTCCCTACCTCGCCCCCCTCTCTCCCTACCTCGCCCCCCTCTCTCCCTACCTCGCCCCCCTCTCTCCCTACCTCGCCCCCCTCTCTCCCTACCTCGCCCCCCTCTCTCCCTACCTCGCCCCCCTCTCTCCCTACCTCGCCCCCCTCTCTCCCTACCTCGCCCCCCTCTCTCCCTACCTCGCCCCCCTCTCTCCCTACCTCGCCCCCCTCTCTCCCTACCTCGCCCCCCTCTCTCCCTACCTCGCCCCCCTCTCTCCCTACCTCGCCCCCCTCTCTCCCTACCTCGCCCCCCTCTCTCCCTACCTCGCCCCCCTCTCTCCCTACCTCGCCCCCCTCTCTCCCTACCTCGCCCCCCTCTCTCCCTACCTCGCCCCCCTCTCTCCCTACCTCGCCCCCCTCTCTCCCTACCTCGCCCCCCTCTCTCCCTACCTCGCCCCCCTCTCTCCCTACCTCGCCCCCCTCTCTCCCTACCTCGCCCCCCGCCCTCCCTACCTCGCCCCCCGCCCTCCCTACCTCGCCCCCCGCCCTCCCTACCTCGCCCCCCGCCCTCCCTACCTCGCCCCCCGCCCTCCCTACCTCGCCCCCCGCCCTCCCTACCTCCCCCCCCCGCTCTCACTACCTCCCCCCCCCTCTCTCACTACCTCCCCCCCGCTCTCTCACTACCTCCCCCCCGCTCTCACTACCTCCCCCCCGCTCTCCCTACCTCCCCCCCTCTCTCCCTACCTCCCCCCTCTCTCCCTACCTCCCCCCGCTCTCCCTACCTCCCCCCCGCTCTCCCTACCTCCCCCCCGCTCTCCCTCTCCCTCCCTCTCTCTCTCACTCACTCCCCCTCGCCCCTCCCTCCCCCTTCTCGGCCCCCTTCTCGGCCCCCTTCTCGGCCCCCTTCTCGGCCCCCTTCTCGGCCCCCCTTCCACACCCTCCCTCTCTCCCTCTCTCTCCCTCTCTCTCCCTCTCTCTCCCACTCTCTCCCACTCTCTCCCACTCTCTCCCACTCTCTCTCTCTCTCTCCCACTCTCTCTCACTCTCTCCCACTCTCTCCCTCTCCCCCTCACTCTCTCCCTCTCCCCCTCACTCTCTCTCACTCTCTCCCTCTCCCCCCCTCTCCCCCCCCTCCCCCCTCTCCCCCCTCTCTCACTCTCTCACTCTCTCACTCTCTCACTCTCTCACTCTCTCACTCTCTCCCTCTCCCCCTCACTTCTGCATATGCTATTACCTTCAATTTATAGCACGCATCATATGAATACCTTTTAATTTTTCCTTTACAAAACTAACTACTAATAGAAATAGTGTACTGTTACTAATAATAGGAATCACTTCCCATTAGAGTGCACCGGCACCGTAGACTGCAGTGACACATCATAGACTAGACAGTGTTTTCGGTTTGTGATGGCAGGGCGGGACGGAGGACAGTTTTAGCAAGCTTGCAATTCCCCACATATCATGTTTGTTGCATTAGGGCACTGCTGCTGCTAGTTGAATCCAATGTTGCCAGATAGAGAGAGGTTTCCTGCGCCATCAAATATATGGCCAGTTTTAAGATTGGCGGGAATTTTAAATAAAACACTGGACATTTTGAGTATGAGGCCCCTTAATTTTGGAGGCAATTCTTTGAAGAAAAAAGTACATCTTATAGTCTGTAGAATATGATAACTATGTTACCTGCTGTGAGGCGGTGAGCATATAGATACTTCACACTTACCTTCATCTGGTAGCGCTGCAGTTTGATAACGAAATGAATGAATGTACCATGAAGTTTTTTTGTTCAGAATCTAATTCATTGTCAGCGGAAGATGATGAAGATAAGGAATGGCAGCAAATAAGAAAAAGAAATCTAATAGTAAATGAGCATTCAGAAAGTTGTAATCGACAACGTTCATTGCAATGACCTTGTAGCATTAAACAAATTATATTAGAATGAAGAACAAATAAATATTTTGTACCACTCATAAATTCTTTACTGAGCAGCTGACAGAATCATTTCTGCCAGTCTGTTAAGAGATGAAATGAATACTTTCATTGGCACACTGCTTATCATGGGTGTAGTGCAACTACGAAAAGTTACTCTATATTAGTCTAATAGGTATGGGTCTAAGAGGTACATTTATATGAACGCACTAATAAAAAATGCCATGACACATGATCGTTTTTAATCCATATTGAAATTCTGGGTCAAGAGGAACATTTGATATGAGTTGTTGGCTTTGACCAGTGACATTACATTAATGGCTACTATCACATTACCTTTTGGTGCATATGTTTACAGTTCTGTTAGTTGGTGAAGCCAACGAGTGTGAAAGCAGTGGGGATGGGGGGAGTGATTAGTGGTGGCACATTGCTCTGTAGCTTTGCCTGTGGTCCAGGTTAGGTTGGAAGGTGACAGTTCGATTGTGAGTTGGTAGAGCCTACAAATATGGGGGGGGGGGGGGTGAAGAAGAAGGGGGGGAAAAACTGGTTGTGGCGACGGACTGATCTGTAGCTTAGCCCATTTGAAAAAATCGGTAAATTCTCAATATATTATGGATATGACAACTTCCAGTGAGCGTTCTTTAATTGTGTAATCATAAAATAGTGTGTCTGTCTGCCTGTTTATGTGCAATATGTTAAATTTGTCTGTGTCGTGGTTCAGTTTCCAATTCTTGCATGAAGCATCTATCCTCTGCAGGTCTTCTTGCATTTCACTATGATTTTCTAGCATTATGACTTCTTTGTATGCAACAGCATCACCCAAAAAGCTTCATGGTATTTCTGATTTTACCCACTAGGTCATTTATATAAATTCTGATAATAAATTGTCCTATAACAGTCCCTTGGGGTATGCTTGAAGTGACTTTCACGTCTGAAGATTTCTCTCTGTTCAGAATGAACACTATTTTCTGATTAAAACTTCAGCCCAATTACACAGCTTGTTTGATACTCTGTACACTTGTATTCTGTTAATTTGGTAGCTGTGTGGAACCGTATTGTGAATGCCTTCTGGAAGTGAATGAAAATGGCGTCAACCTGTGCACTGGTGCCTACTGTTTTCAGGGTCTTGTGAACAGTGTAAGCCAGGTTTCACACAATTGTTGTTTTTGAAACCTGTATTGTTTCCCCCTGAAGAGGCGCATAACTCTTTCATGAGTATGTGTGTTGTGGCCATGGGACCCCAAGCTGTTGAAGCTGTTCTTCCTTTCTTGTGGCACTGCAACATCCCATCTTGGACTATCTTTACTTCTGTTTCTTCTCTTGCACCTCCTACCATTGTCAGACCTCCTTTTGTCCTGCGTAGTGTAGCAACTTGACAGAGTGTGGATTCAACATGTTTTCGTAATTCCCTGGCAGAAGTATTGAGCCATGGTGCCTCTACAGCTATCTATAAGTGTGGAAGTGTTCCCTGCACAGGATTTTGTGCACGAACTGACCTCTCAAACATTTTGCATAAATGTTAGATTGGATTCATGTTGGATGCTGGGTGATCTGGATGGCCAAATCATTCACTCAAATTCTCCAAAATGTTCTTCAAACAAATTGTGAAAAATTGTGACACAGTAACATCACATTGTTGTTTGGAAATGTCCAGGTGGCTACAAATGGTCTCAGAGTAGCTGAACATAACCATTTGCAGTCAGTGGTCAATCTAGTGGGACTACAGGACCCACCCACCCCATTCCATGTAAACACAGCCCACACTATTACGAAGCCACCCTCAGCTTACGTAGCATCTTGTTGAAACTTGAGTCCGTTACTTCTTAGGGTCTGTGCCACACTCAACTCAACCATCAGCTTTTACCAACTGAAAATAGGGCTCTTCTGACCAGCCAGGGTTTTCCAGTCACCTAGGATCCAAACGATATGGTCACGAGCTCAAGAGGGGTGCTGCTGTCAATGTTGTGCTGTCAGTTGAAGGACTTACATCGATCACCTGCTGCCATAGCCTGTTAATGGCAAATTTCACACCACTGTCCTTCGGATAGGTTCACCGTATATCCTACATTGATCGATGTAGTTATTTTGTGCAGTGTTGCTTGTCTATTAGCACTGATAACTCTACACAAACACTGCTACTCTTGGTGGTTAAGTGAAGATGATTGGCCACTACATTGTTTTTAGTGATAGATAATACCTGAAATTTGGCATCCTCAGCACACTCTTGATACTGTAGAGCTCGCACTATTGAATTCCCTAAAAATTCCGAAATGGAATGTCCCATGCAGCTAGCTCCACTTACCATTCTACATTCAAAGTCTGTTAATTCCTGTCATGTGGCTGTAATCATGTGGGGGAAACCTTTCCACATCAATTGCTTGAGTACAAATGACAGCTCAACCAATTCACTGCCCTTTTATACTTTGTGTTCACGATACTACTACTATCCGTGTATATTTATATTGCTATCCAATGACTTCTGTCACCCCAGTGTAGTGGCAGCCTATGATGTTGACCAGGCTATTTTCCTAGGTACTGTTTATGTTTATCCACATCTTCAGCTATTTCCGTCTCATCATTTACCAGCACCTGAAGAAGGCAATGAGTTAAGTGGCCGAAATATTGTGCCAGAGCGACACAATCATCCGGCAGTAGACCCGATTATTCCACATGTCAAGACTTGCTGGGAAAGCCTGAAGAGTTACAATTACAATCCTGCTACTTTTCCTACCCTGGCTACTCCATGAGAAGAGGGACAAGCCAGATGACTGGAAGCAAAACAGTTTACTCAGTACGTGGCATACACTACAACAGATGCAAACACTTCTATGGTAACAAAGCCATTATTTTTTACAGAACACACAAAACGAATTTGGAGAAGTTGACTTACTGTGAAAAATGTGTAATGGGTCACTACTGTTCAAGGCATCACCTGCTGCACATTCTCAAGACCATACACTCCAGACAGAAGAGGAGCTGTGAGCTAATCGTGAACAGTGAGGTGTGCATTTTCTCCAAAGTGTACAAAAAAGGCTTGAGGATAAATGAACAGGCACAGGCTCCATATTGCAAATGCCTTTGTGTGTCATTTGTAATGAACACCAACCTCGAAGTTCTCTCGTTTCCCAACGATATAAGCATATAAATCACATGACTGACTGTCATGTACTGAGACAATAAGAAAATATGAATGCCTGTCCTGTTGAGGTGATGGCTACTATACAAAAGTCGCTGCTGTCACCCCCCCCCCCCCCCCTCCCCTCTTGCCCCACCCTCCCACTTTTAATACTTCTAAACCAGGTCTAGTGCCTCCCTTCACTCTCGTGGTTCCTGCTACGTCCTCTTTGGGAACTAATCCCACTTTATTCTACAGTCTGTATCATTGCCCTCCAAGAAACCTGCTTTATTGATGACTGTCCCAACACTTCCTAGTTACTGTGCATTCTGTCGGAATTGTAATGGACGCAGGAGGGCAACTGGAGTAGTCTGTACATTGGTTTGCACACATCACCAATGAGGGGATTCCCCTCTGTATCAAGTTGGTAGCAATAGTGTTGAGAGTGCAAACTACCCCACCAATTGTCATTTATAACATTTATCTATCTCCAGACAGGCACTTACTTACTTCCCTTCAGATGACCACCTTAATCCAACAGATCTTCTTCCCTTTTTCCTACGTGGGGCTTTCAGTACTCAGTACCCCCTATGGGGAATTAACACTTCGTCTGGGAGGGGCCTTCTGATAGACCAGCTTCTTTCTGATCTTGGTTGGTGCCACATCAATGACAGTACTCCTCCCTACCTCAGTACTGCTCAGGGCAGCTTTCGAGCCATTGACATTAAGATCTCTTCCCCTAATCTCATACCTTGCTACATAGGTCCCTCCATCGTGATCTTTCCACAGTGACTACTCTCTGGAGATCCAGGCATTCCCTTGTCACCACCCAGTGTACCAGTTAGCATGATGGACTCTTCAGAGAATCAGCTGGCAGTTACATACCTTTGCTTTCATCTTTACCTCCTCTGTTAGATTGCATCAGTGAGATTGTGGGAGACATCTTTGGTACAACTGGAACTGCTGTTCATCTTTCTACAGGCATGCTCTGCCTCTGGCAGACGTGTGGTGGTTTACAGACATTGCAACAGCTATTAAGTATCATTTTACGGTTCTGCAATGTCTCGAGCGGCGTCCGTCATGGGCCACCCTCCTTTTTAAGCGACTCCATGCCAAGGCTTGCTATCTAATTAAGTACATTGAGGAGGAATGCTTGGAGTGCCGCGTCTTCTCCTTGAGAATGTATGCTTCTTCCTCCCACGTGTAGGGCAAGTTCTGTAGTCTTCTGTTCTGGCATTGTTCAACAACTGATATGGGTTTCTTCCTCCAGGGTGTTAGTTTTACCGTTGCATCAGTTCTTGCTGAATACCTTACAACTCGCTTTCTGAAAGCGTCGGTATCTTACAAGGCTACTTTCCTAATGCTAAAGTTTGCCCGCACCCTCTCCTCATACCCCCTTGCACCAAGTTGAATAGCTCCTACATTGTTAGCCTCAGCTGACTATCAGTTCCAAAGTGCCATCTGAAGGGCCTCTGCTTGGACCCTGCCTCACGGTTTCCAGGTCTCTCCTGCAAAACACAGGCCGTGTGTTTGTGTTATGATACCACAACCCATCCTGATGCTTATCTCTTCTTGGATACCTGTCTCTCTGATAAAGTGGGGCTTTTCCCAATTAAGCTCTGATGTTACCTGCTGTTGCTTATTTGTGCAGCCACTACCCGACAATTTCCTCATCATCCAACTTAAGAAGTCTGTTAAAAAATTTTCGGAGCATTCATAATTTCACGCCAATGGTGTATTGGAGCAAAATGCGGATGGCACCCTGCACACGCCTATGTTTAATGTGTAACTGTTGGATGTTTAATGTGTAACTGTTGGAAGTTTAATTGTTGTATGTCTGTTAGTTATTGTTCAGGGCTGTATTGACAGAATGTTGTCGCACAGTTTACAAATTTCAAGATGGGAGAGCTAGAGAAGCGACGTGTCTGCATGAAATTTTGCGTGAAACTCGATAAAACCTTTACAGAGCCACACCAAATGATGCAGGAACTCTACAGTGATCAATGCTTAAGTCATACTCTGTGTTACAAATTGTTTGCATGGTTTAAAAATGGCTGGATGGAAGTTAAAGATGACCCTTGTTGAGGACGCCCTTATACGTCTACTGATGATGCTCATGTCGAGAATGTCAACGAAATTGTGCATGCCAATCAAAGACTGACTGACTCCAAGAGTTCAGAAGAATGTAACATTTCAGTTGTATCAGCCATGAAATCCCCTCACAGCTACTTGGAATGCATTGTGTTGCCACCAAGTTCGTTCCACGACTCATGAGTCCAGACCAGAAAGACCTTCACCTCGCTATCTGTGAAGAGCTTTTGGATCACGCATATGGGAATGAGATGTTCCGTTGAGAGAATCATAACTGGTATTGAGGTGTGGATCTATAGTTGTGACATTGGGACCAAGGTTCACTCTTCACTAAGGGTTGGGAAAGGTTCTGTAAGACCAAAAAAGCTTGTCAGGTCCGGTCGAATGTTGAAGCCCTGCTGATAGTTTTCTTTGTTTTGAGGGATTAGTTCATCATGAATTTGTACCACAGGGACAAGTCATTAATCGATGGTACTATTGGAATGTGTTGAGACACCTGTTAGAACATGTGATATGGAAACTGCCTGAAATGTGGTGAGACAACACAATAATGTGCCTGCTCATTCATCCGTGTTGGTGCATGACTATTGAACAGAAAACAAAATCACTATATTATCTCATTCTTTGTACTCTCCAGACCTGGCACCTGCAGACTTTTTTTATTTCCGAAGTTGAAAACCCCATTGAAAGAACGACGATATGCAACAATAGATGAGATAAAAAAAAAAAAAATTCGTGCAGTCCAGCAAGAGGTGTTCAAAGACTGCTTCCAGAAGTGGAAATGGGATTGGGAGCAATGTATCAATTGTGGAGGAGTGTGTTTCAAAGGAGACCACATAGAAAAATCTTGTGGACAAAGTTCCAGAATTTTTTGAACAGACCTCATATATCACTTTCTTTTTGCATTGAGGGCATTAGCCCTTAGGTGGTATTACCAGTTCAAATCTCCCTTGTACCCTTCCGTAGGACCTCTGCCTAACTCCCTTAAAGTACACCCTACGTTTTCCCACACGCCCTTCTTTGGTTGGTACCAGGCCATCAATTAGCATTGATTTATTTCACATTCCTAGGATTTGTTGCCTGGTGATCTTTCTGCATCTATTCCTTAGAGTTCTCCAAGAGCATCAGATTGATACTGTCATTTGCGCTGATTGTTCTAAAACCATTCATTGTTGGGAACATGTAATGTTTTTACTGTGGATCTTTTAGCCATTAACCGAGCACTAAATTTTATTAAGCAAGTCTTCTTTGGCTGCATTTTAATTTGCTGACTTAGTGAGCAGCCCCAAGCCATTGATGATTGTTACTCCTGCAATATATTCTATTCGTGACCTTCCCTCTGACGTCAGTCATAATGTCTGCTAAGTTGTCTTTCTCTGGTCCCAGATATCCATTTTTAGACTATCTTCAGGATGGGGTTAGGGTGGTTAGAGTTGGGGTGTCTTCCATTTCTTGCTGGATCAGGTGGACCCTCGACTCTACCTCTTTTGCCAACCACTTTTTTCATCCCTCTTCCCTGACCCTCTTTCATGTCCCTCTTTCACTCTGTTTTAATTACTTGTATATGCAGTCTGTGCAATATTTTAAAGGAAGAATTAAAGTGCAGTCTTCCTCAGTAAACAGGACTGGAAATTTTTTTTTTAGTATTTTGGCCTTCTGTCATCCGAAATTTCAGTGCCGTTATGATCACAGTGTTCGGGCAGATGGTTTTGATCAGATTATTGTTTCACTTAAGTCTGAAATGTGTAAGATTTTCTATCAGTTTGGCAGATAGATTTTTACTTTTCAATTCATTGAATGCTTCATGCATGGCTCACTTTATGCTAAGGTTGGCTTCATTCAGTTATTTGTCTGTGAGGTTTTGGCTATGTTTAAATTTACAGTGAAGATGAAGATGTCATGTAGCAGCTTCCTAACAAGCTGTTCAACAAGGCAGGTCTTTCCCATTCCTCAAACCTTTGCTCAGGACATACCTTTCAAAAGCATGTTGTAGACACCTCTTGAACTTCATGAACTTCCAACATGCTGAAGCAACAGAGGTCAGTAACTTCTGTTAATCAAGAGAACGAAAAACCAGTCCAAATTACAAATAAAGTATTTTTCATTCATTGACTAGTTTCAGGCCGAGACCCATTTTAAAATCAACCTACAGGGCAGAAAACCAAATTTACACTCAAGTGTAATACAGTTATTACCAAATTCTTAAGCATATGCCAAAGATACAGAACATATAATTTTAAACTTACATAACAAAGTCAAAAATGGCATTTCCGAAGATTTCAACAAAACGTGTAATTAGCAGTTCACTCCTTCCTCGGTTGTAAGGAAAACTCGGAAAGGGGGCACCCTGTCAGGATATAGGAAAGCTTTTTATTTACAAAAATGTTCTCCAACCATCAAGAACACAACAATCCTCACAATAACTGTACAAATACACAATAAAATTAATATTGTTTTTAAATCTTCACCAAAAAAAGTCAAATACTTAAAAACACTGACCAGTAGTGCACAGCAGTGCCACATACAGTGGGTATTACAAAACTGCATCAAAATGAACAGCAACATTAGTATTAAAAGGAAAAAATAGGAGCTTAAAACTCCTTATCACTTCCGATCATTTACAAGTTTAAAAATTTTATTATGTCAAACTTCACAAATTCTGTGCGGGTAAAGCAACCTTTTTCATAATATGTCCCACATAAAAACAAATATTAAACCACAAGTTGTCTTTTTTCTAGGCACCAAAAATGTACTTGCCACACAGAGGAAAAGTTGGACAAGAAATGACTATATGCCGTTTCTTTACAACCTAATAAATAATAACTGCCATGTGCAACATAGGAACCATATGTTATTGAGGAGCAATCGTACAGGTAACATAGGCTAACAGGAAGAAACCCAAAAAACTTTTTAAATAATTTAGTGGTGAAGACCACATAATCAGCCAGTAACCTGGCTTCATAATATGCCATACACATCATACTACAAGCAGCGTAAAGGCACAACAAACCCAGAAACTTTATTATTCAACCAGCAGCAGCCTATAGGCACCACAGACAATAAAACATACTTAAAACAAGAGCTGCACTCCTCAGTTTATGAGCAGTAGAATATAATGGGAGGGCATGCAGCTTAACTGTATGGTTAAATGATGATGACGTCCTCTTGGGTAAAATATTCTGGAGATAAAATAGTCCCCCATTCGGATCTCCGGGCAGGGATTACTCAGGAGGACGTTGTTATCAGGAGAAAGAAAACTAGTGTTCTATGGATCAGAGCGTGGAATGTCAGATCCCTTAATCGGGTAGGTAAGTTAGAAAATTTAAAAAGGGAAATGGATAGGTTAAAGTAAGATACAGTGGGAATCAGTGAAGCTAGGTGGCAGGAGGAACAAGACTTTTGGTCAGGTGAATACAGGGTTATAAATACAAAATCAAATAGGGTTAATGCAGGAGTAGGTTTAATAATGAATAAAAAAGTAAGAGTGCGGGTAAGGTACTACCAACAGCATAGTGAATGCATTATTGTGGCCAAGATAGATACAAAGCCCACACCTACCACAGTAGTAAAAGTTTATATGTCAACTAGCTCCGCAGATAATGAAGAGATTAATGAAATTTATGATAAAAGAAATTGTTCAGATAGTGAAGGGAGACGAAAATTTAATAGTCATGGGTGACTGGAATTCGATGGTAGGAAACGGGAGAGAAGGAAATGTAGTTGCCTGGTAGAATTTTGCACAGAGCATAAGGTAACCATAGCTAACACTTGGTTCAAGAATCATAAAAGAAGGTTGTATACATGGAAGAAGCCTGGAGATACTAGAAGGTATCAGATGGATTATATAATGGTAAGACAAAGATTTAGGAACCAGGTTTTAAATTGTAAGATGTTTCCAGGGGCAGATGTGGACTGTGATTACAATCTGTTGGTTATGAACTGTAGATTAAAACTGAAGAATCTGCAAAAAGGTGGGAATTTAAGGAGATGGGACCTGGATAAACTGACTAAACCAGAGGTTGTACAGAGTTTCAGGGAGAGCATAAGGGAGCAATTGGCAAGAATGGGGGAAAGAAATACAGTAGAAGAAGAATGGGTAGCTTTGAGAGATGAAATTGTGAAGGCAGCAGAGGATCAAGTAGGTAAAAAGACGAGGGCTAGTAGGAATCCTTGGGTAACAGAAGAGGTACTGAATTTAATTGATAAAAGGAGAAAATATAAAAATGCAATAAATGAAATAGGCAAAAAGGAATACAAACATCTCAGAAATGAGATGAAGTGCAAAATGGTTAAGCAAGGATTGCTGGAGGAAAAATATAAGGATGTAGGGGCATATATCACTAGGGGTTAGATAGACTGCCTATAGGAAAATTTAGAGACCTTTAGGGAAAAGAGAACTATTGTATGCATATCAAGAGCTCAGATGGAAAATCAATTCTAAGAAATGAAGGGAAAACGGAAAGGTGGAAGGAGTTTATAGAGGGTCTATACAAGGGCATTGCACTCGAGGGCAAGTATTATGGAAATGGAAGAGGATGTAGATGAAGATAAAATGAGAGATATGATACTGCGTGAAGAATTTTACTGAGCACTGAAAGACCTAAGTCGAAACAAAGGGCCCAGGAGTAGACAACATCCCATTAGAACTACTGATAGCCTTGGGAGAGCCAGCCCTAACAAAAATGTACCATCTGGTGAGCAAGATGTATGAGACAGACAAAATACCTTCAGACTTCAAGAAAAATATAATAATTCCAATCCCAAAGAAAGCACGTGTTGACAGGTGTGAAAATTAACAAACTATCAGTTCACCAAGTCACAGCTGCAAAATACTAACATGAATTTTTTACAGACGAATGGATAACCTGGTAGAAGCCGACCTCGTGGAAGATAAGTTTGGATTCCGTAGAAATGTTGGAACACGTGAGGCAATACTGACCGTACGACTTATAAGATACACTAAGGAAAAGGCAAACCTACATTTCTAGCACTTGTAGACTTAGATAAAGCTTTTTACAATGTTGATTGGAATACTCTCTTCCAAATTCTGAAGGTGGCAGGGGTCAAATACTTGCAACGAAAGGCTATTTACAATTTGTACAGAAATGAGATGACAGTTAAAAGATCGAGTGGGCACGAAAAGGAAGCAGTGGTTGGGAAGGGAGTGAGACAGGGTTGTAGCCTATCCCCAATGTTGTTCAATCTGTATATGGAGCAAGCAGTAAAGGAAATAAAACAGAAGTTCGGAGTAGGAATTAAAATTCACGGAAAAGAAACAAAAACTTTGGGGTTTGCCAATGACATTGTAATTCTGTCAGAGACAGCAAAGGACCCGGAAAAGCGGTTGAACAGAATGGACAGTGTCTTGAAAGGAGGATATAAGATGAGCATCAGCAAAAGCAAAACGAGGATAATGGAGTGTAGTCAAATTAAATCAGGTGATGCTGAGGAAATTAGTTCAGGAAATGAGACAAAGTAGTACTGAGTTTTGTTATTTGGGGATCAAAATAACTGATGATGGTCGAAGTAGAGAGGATATAAAATGTAGACTGGGAGTGGCAAGTTATGTGTTTCTGAAGAAGAGAAATTTGTTGAGATCAAGTACAGATTTGTGTCAGGAAGTCTTTTCTTGAAGTATTTGTAAGGAGTGTAGCCATGTATGGAAGTGAAACGTGGACGATAAACAGTTTAGATAAAAAGAGAACAGAAGCTTTCAAAATGTGATGTTACAGAAGAATGCTAAATGGGTCGACCATGTAACTAATGAGGTGGTTCAGAATAGAATTGGGGAGAAGAGGAGTTTGTGGCACAACTTGACTAGAAGAAGGGATTGATTGGTAGGACATGTTCTGAAGTGCCAAGGGATCACCAAGTTAGTACGAGGGCTATCCACAAAGTACTTTACGTATTGGAATTAAAAATAAATAAAGTGTTGGAAGTTTGTGTTTTTTTTTTTTTTTTTTTTTTTTTTTTTTTTTTTTTTTTTTTTTAATTATATACAGATGAAAGCCACACTTAAATACTACTTTTCTACATAGTTGCCATTTAAATTAAGGCACTTATCGTAGCGATGGACGAGCTTGGAAATTCCTTCGTCGTAAAATTCAGCCGCCTGCTTCTTGAAGAAGCTGTGCATCGTCATCAAAACGCTGCATAGCCAACCACTTCTTCATTGCTGGGAATAAGTGGAAGTCGCTCGGTGCCAGGTCGGGACTGTACGGCGGGTGAGGAAACAACTCCCACTTAAAAGATTCGAGGACTTCACGAGTGGCATTTGCCGTGTGGGCCCGGGCGTTGTCGTGAATCAGCAAGATCTTTGAGCCCAACTTTCCCCTGTGCTTGTTTTGTATTGCTCTTCTGGGGTTGTGCAGAGTTTGGCAATACCTTTGAGAGTTTATTGTAGTGCCTCTTTGCAGGAAATCCACAAAAATCACACCTTTTCTGTCCCAAAAGACAGTCGCCATCACCTTCCTTGCCGACATTGTCTGCATGCATTTCTTGGGTTTTTGGGGGAATTTGTGTGCCCCCACTGCATTGACTGCAATTTTGTCTCACAGTTCACATGCTTAACCCATGTTTCGTCACCAGTAACGATGCGATCGAGGAATGAGTCGCCATCTTTCTCGTAAGCGTCCAAAAACGTTAACGCTGCAGCCATTCGCTGATTTTAGTGAATCTCTGTCAAGATTTTTGGTATCCATCTTGCACAGAACTTGTGGTAACCAAGCTTTTCGGTAATGATTTCGTGCAACAAACTTCGTGAAATTTGTGGAAAACTCGTAGAGAGTTCCGTTATTGTGAAATTATGGTTTTCACGGACCGCAGCATCAACTTTTATGACAAGTTCGGCAGTCACTATGCTGGGTCTTCCACTTCGCTCTTCGTCGTGAACGTTAGTTGGGCCATTTTTACATTTTATGACCCATTGACACACTCCACCTTCAGTGATTATGTTGTCCCCTTACACTTCACAAAGCTGCCGATAGATTTCTATCAGTGTACAGTTTTTTGCAGTCAGAAACCTTATTACAGCACGCACTTCACACTTCGCGGCATTTTCAATTAACGCTGACATTTAAAACTGTCACAGTAACTCAACGGAGTACAGCACGAACCTCTCACTAGCACGGCAGGATGCCGACTGAGCGGCGGAATGCCATGACACCAAGATGGCTGCGCTAGCCCCGCCCCTAACGGACACAAATGAAAACGTAATGTACTTTGTGGATAGCCCTCGTATTAGAGGGTAGTGTGGAGGGTAAAAATCGTAGAGGGAGGCCAAGAGATGAATACATTAAGCAGATTCAGAAGAATGTAGGTTGCAGTAGTTATTTGCAGAATGAAGACGCTTGTTTAGGATAGAGTAGCATGGAAGGCTGCATCAAACCAGTCTCTGGACTGAAGAAGACAACAACAACAACAACAACAAAATATAATAATGATGTAAGAACAGAATCACGTACTGTGAAATATGCAATGCATTTTTATGAAATGTGAAAAGGAGATTGAAGGGGTGATGGGGTGGGGAAGCACAAATTCCAGATGGTAGCCAGATAGATAAAAAAGGTGGAAACTGAACTCAGTCATGACAATGAACTCGGGGAGCAAATTGCTTCTACGAGAATATTAGAAAATGAGTAGAAGTGCTGAGGCGGAATTGGAGGAAGGAAAGGTGGTGAAGGAAAAGATCTTGGTGTGTGAAGCCCCAGTGTAGAGGAGTTCGCGGTCAAAGGTTTGGTGGAAGTAACAATGGGGTTAGTGGTAGGGGAGAGAGTGTAAACTGTACGTCATTTTGGAACAGAGCAGAGAACCAACTAAATCTTGTTCGTTCAACACTTTCTTGCTCCTTTATTTTGCTCTTAAAAATCTCAAGTTATTACAAAATATCCAACTGCATACCTTTCAACACATGATGCAAAACCTCAAGTGAAGTGTGTTGTCTGTAGTACCAACCCTGTGACCCAATTTTTTTAAAATGCTGTTCAACCACCATCCTATTAGAAGGACCTACACGTTCTTTAAAGCGGGTGACAAAACTTCTACACATTAGTCCAATATAAAATGATTCACAGGATTCATATTGAATGTACCCAGCCGGATGAATTATGTTTACCATTGCCCTGACTCCCTCCCAGCTTGCCGAACTTATGTTTCAACTTACACCTTAGTTGCCCCCTCGTAGGAATCCTATCCTAAATCTTTGTGGGAAGGAGTGGGCCACCTTTTTGGAGATGGGTCTCCTATATTGCAACATTCGGTACTTTTTTTATATCGTCTGTTCATGGTGGTTTCACCTGCCCACGCTTCCTGTACAAACTGGAGACCAGTGACTGCTTATAGTGATTAGCCACCACAGCCTGCTTCAGTGTTTAACTCTTTATTAACTTCATCCTCTCATTTAGAGGCAAACTCAACAGTCGTGTAGCACGAAATAGGCTGCCTTGGGCCTAGTGGGATGATTGAAATCATTGCATATTATGGCATCCGATAGCTTTAGCTTTCGAAAAATTGACAAGCCAAGGCTCTCATTAGTCTCATAAGAAGCAAATCCAGGAAACTCAATTTCATATCCACTCCGACTTCCAACATATACTACACCCCCCTTCCCCCCTCCCTCCTGCAACCACATGCCTGCCCTAAATGCACATGGATATGGTTATGCTATGTCTTCCTCCATTTTTGGTGCCTTGAAAAGAGACAACTTGTGGTTTCATGTTTGGTTTTCATGGGACATATTATGAATAAGGTTTTATCTGCATGGAATGTGCAAAGTTTGGTGTGATAAAAATTTTTACACTTCTAAATGATCAGGAGTGATGAGAATTTTTAATCTCTTGTGTTTTTTTTTTTTTCTTTTAATATTAATACTGCTGTTCATTTTTAGAGATCTTTGTGTGCGTACATGGCATATAGTGATATAAAATGTGCCATTTGTGGTGCTGCTGCTGTGTGCTATTGGTCTGTGTTTTTAAGTATTTGACTCATTTTGTTAAAGATTTAAAAACAGTATAATTTTATTGTGGATTTGTATGGTCATTGTATGAATTGTTGTATTCTTGATTGTTGGAGAACATTTTAATAAATAAAAGGTTTCCTGTGTCCTGTCAGGGCACCCCATACCCGAGGTTTCCTTACGGCAGAGGAAGGAGTAAGCTGCCAGTTATCTGTATGTACTGTGAATGTACGTTACACATTGACATCTTCAGAAGTGACATTGTTACATAAGTTTAAAATGATATGTTCTGTAACTTCAGTTTAAGTGTTTAGTAATAACTATATTATGCTTGGGTGTAAATTTGTTTTTCTGCCGTGTAGGTTGATTTGAAAATGGGTCTTGGCCCAAAACTAGTAATCAATGAAAAATAAAATATTTGCAACTTTTCATTTTATTGTTCTCTTAAACTTGTCCATTTATGCTCAACATTGTCCGTGGAGGAGATGAAATTTTCATGTTGATCTCGTATGTAATCTGAAATCTGTTTTTGTTCACTCTTGCTACGCAGAAATACCATACTATGTTTCTTTGTTTTCCTATTTACTGCTGTATTCAGTGATGCTGGGAGGTCCCTCTGTTCACTGATTGCCTGTTTTAAGCGCCAAATTCATATTCTCGAGGAGAAAAAAACCTAGTTTCACAAAGCGCCTAGCATCCAGTGCACATTGGTCTATTGATTACTCATATGATTTTGAAACACATCCCTGTTGGTTTTTGAACACACTCTGTAAGTTGATTTCTGACTGAATCATAAGTTGATTTTTGAATGCGTGCAAAGTGTACGTGATGTCTGTCAGGGGAATCCTCGTCGCATCTAGAAATAAACTTTCCTGCAGGCAGAAGGGGACCGAGCTATATGAGCTGAGCCGAGTAAAGCCGAACAAGTGAACGCCAATCGCTGTCTGATTATGTTGTTGATTGAGTTTGCGAATGATCAGCGTTGTTATAATCACTAGGGAAATCCACAGTCGGACTACCAGAGTGGAAATTGCCCAAGTTAGGAAATATCGTAGATCTGGGTCTGATGCACAGAGCAGTCAGAGTTATAGTTGGGAAGTGTGTAGTCTCCACGTGACCCGTGTTTACATTTAGTGATTTTGCTGTTTCCTCTTCGTTTACTGCTCTCACATCAGATGAAAACAAAACGGATTTTCGTGGCCGGTAGCTATCAAGTGAATTAAAATAAATTCTCATAATTACAGAACGCTAATATATGTTACTGGTTTCAGATTTTATTTTATTGCCACTTTTCTGACAGTCACGCATTAATCGCCTTGTAGAAGAATCAAGATATTTTTGTCGCTTTGCTAAAGAAATTTGGTTTTTATTAACCTTTTATGCCGAAGCAGTCAATGTGTTTGAAATGAAGTGTTTCTTTCCACACTATTGACTAATTTCAACTGCTCACTGCATTTAAAGTGCACGTTTTCATCTTCTAGCACGTATGGCATTATGCCATAGTAAAAAAATCAAAAATGAGTTAATACAGTACTGGTACTCCAAGAAAATTTACATCCAGAAACCCACACTGAAAAGCTTAATATCAGGTCGAGGCGTACATCATTGGGAATCTGGATATACGAATGTGCTCTGTAAGTATACACTTTAAATGTGCCATTTTAGTATGGTTCACGAAATTCTGATGCTCTTAGAGTATTCTGTGATGTCTCTCTTCCTTTTATGACATAATGTAAGATATTTTAATGTTTTACACGTACGAACATACGGGCTTCCTGTATCATAGTAGCTGCCAAAACGCGGTGGTGCCTGTTATCTGGCACACTCTGACAACTACTGAAACGAACCTATTTCTAACGGGTCGCGGGAAAATATTGCAAATGGTGGTTTGAAAAGCGTTACTTTCAAAGTAAATTTCCTTTTACGCAAGTTGAACTTCACGTGAGAATCTACGATTAATTTCTTAAATCACAGAGCGTTCAATGACGAGCCATTTTAAGCCCAGAAGGTCAGACATTCATGTTGTTGTTGTGAGCAAATTGATGTAGTGCTACGGGAAGCTCTCTCTTTTCTACGGTAACTAATTTATTTGTGGAAAACTTCGAGGACAATTCACTGAACTTGGCTAAAAATTTTACTGGCACATTTGTGTGATATATCTTAAAGTGTAACATGCGCAAAGAAGATAAACATTATATGTGAAAGCTTAGTTTCTCTTGCAACTTATTAACCTTAGAGACCAATATTATATGTGAAAGCTTTTCTTTTCTTTTAGCAACACTATGTATATTAATTTAAAACATTAACTTTGCCTGTTTGTGCATCCGTGCTACTTAACAGTGATGTTGCTATTAGCCGACTGTGGTCTGAATAACTGCTGTCATCGGCAGATGGGATCACGTGACATGAGCTGTGACTGACTTTACAAAAGTGCATTGCAATCTCGATTACAATGGTTCGGAAAGTAACATGTGGTGTATGGTGGAATTCAAATTTATACTTTTGTAATACGAAAATATGCAGTGTACATGTTGCTGCACATCAAAAATCTTTCCAAAAGGGGTTTTCTTCCCTGAGTTTAGTTTTCTAAAGTGCCAGGAAATTCTACGCATGTGTATAAAAACATAAAAATTCAAAGGATGATAAGTTTTACTGTTCCGAGGGAAAATATACTGTCACCTAATAACACGGAAAAAGTGTGTTCTCATTCAGGAGAAAGTGTATTTTTAACCGGGAAACCCAGGATTTTTTTTTTTTTTTTCTTTGTCTGCGTATACACCCTGCAGGTGGAATGAGAAGTATTCAGGGATATGACAGGAACGATCATTTGAAGCAAAAATATTTCGTACGGACATATGCCCTATTCCAAATGGTTTGCAAGATAGAAGACATTTGATGTACATTATTTTTTTATTTTCTGTATTATTCAGTACTTTTATCAGGTTTACACATCTACAACGCTTAGTACACATTATAACATGTGTTTTATAAAGTATCATTTTAAAAATACGTGTTTTTATCACATTGAACTGTAAGAGTTATCTTGCACATCACATCAATGAGGGACGCAGCATCTGTGGTGTGACCGAGCATTTCATCTCTTGTATTAATGTTTTGTTTATACATCTTTCTTCATCCAACCCCATAAACAAAAATCTAATGATCTTGGTGGCCAGTTAATTGTACTAACACAATCAATACAGTAATTAGGTTAAGTGCAGTTGAGATGTTCCCTTACATGTTTGGTGAAATGTGGAGGGGCTCCGTCATTGCAGTGTGTGTGGGCAAAGGAACGTCCTCAAGGTGTTAAACTAATTTTTCAAGAACGTGCTTGTAATTCTGTCCTGTCATTTCCTTTACTAAAATTACTGGACATATCAAATGTTACTGATAATGCTGCACCAAATATTAATCAAAAAACAGAGTTGTAAATTGGTGTCTGCCATAGCTTGTGGATTTTCCTGTGACCATCAATGGGTACTACGATTATTATTATTATTATTACATGTGTTTTTGATTCTTAAACATGGCTTCGTCAATGAATATTGTTAATGGAAACAATGTTGTTTAACCAGTAAAAAATTCAACTGATGTGGCATTGTTGCCATTGTGAAGGTCGTGGCCATACTGTATGTGAAGTGGATACTAGTTTCCCACATATAGTGTCGCCATACACGAGGACATTGATTTGTTCATACTGTCAGCATGCACTGGCAGTGGGACTGTGCTGCACCAGTTCAACAGTGTGTTGATGTTGCTGCAAAGGTTGTTAAACTAAATATTCAGAAGCGAAATTGGGATTTGGAAGAATATCTGTTTCACGCATGTGCTAAAACTTTGGTAAACACTCTAAGACAGTCTCTGATTCACACTATATCCCTTGCACTACTCAACTCACAACACACAATGGACAATTGCAAGTTCATTGGCTAGTTTAATGCCAGGATGACATCCTGAGCAAAGAGGCTGAAATTGAGGTAGGTTGGGTCAAAGGAATTGGGTAGGTAAGACACAGGTGTGCACCACTAGCCCAGAAACAAATGTACATTGTGTTTCATCTCAGAAACCAGTTAGAATAGGGTGTATGTTCAAATGAACTTTATTTCAAATGAATGTTTGTCATATCCCTGACTGTTGACCATTCCTTATGGGACACCCTGTATACATAAATGATCTGGTGGGTTTGGTGAGCAGCAGTCTGCCACTGTTTGCTGATGTTGTAGTGTACGGGAATGGGTAGTCATTGAGTGACTGTAGGATGATACAGAATAACTGACAGAACTTCTTTTTCGTATGAAGAATGGCATCTTGCTCTAAATGTGGAAAAATGTGAGTCATGGAGGTAAGAAGGAAAACTAATCCTGTAATGTTTGAATCCAATACAGTGCTGCTAGACACAGTTACGTCGACTAAATATCTAGGCATAATGTTGCAAAGTGACATGAAAAGAAATGACCACATAAGGTCTGTTGCACGAAAGGTGAATGGTCGATTTTGGTTTATTGGAAGAGTTCTAGGAAAAATCTTGATTACTGATAGTCCACAGTTATGAATGTGACAATTGTACAATTGACATTGAAGCATTAACATGAAAATAAAAATGGATAGAACTGAATATGAACAACATAGATTGCAGGTTTGAGGATGTAAGTTGTATTGATTTGCTACTACACAAAAGAGAAGGAAGTTTTACAAATATAACTAGCCTTCTCCCCTCATTGAATGGCTCTGGAGTGTTTGAGATCCTCAGGTTGGGTTAAATGAAGACATGAAGCAATTTTGAGGCATGCTGCTAGATTTGTTTTGGTTGGTTGAGTCAACACGTGAGTACTACAGAAATGCTTCATGTATTGCAATGGGAATACCTGACAGGCAGAAGACATTCTTTTTTGCAAAACACTATGGGAAATGTTAGAGAACTGACTTTTACAACAGACTGCAGAATGACCACAATATGCATCTCACAGAGGACCATTAGATAAGATAAAAGAAATGAGGGCATGTACAGAACATGTAGATTAATGCCTTCGACAAAAGGCATATTTTCTGGCCCCCCACTCTTGGGAATGATCTTGGAGAAATTGAAGCTGGTCAGCTATTTGCATGCTGTTGTAATAAGTGCCTATGGGAAGTGGTTGAAGGATGATGATTTGAGTAGGTGACAAGGTGCAAGACATTGATTTCTCATCACAGATGGTGATGCATAAGCAGTGAACTGTGGCATATCTGATTAAAGAGAAAAATGCTGATGCTGGCTTAACTGTTTCTAAACACAGTTCAGTGTACATTGTTGAACATTGCAGGTGACCCCTACTGTTTACATGCTGATGTCATCAATTACAATAACAGTGGGCACGAAATCATCAAGATTGGACTGTGGATCAATGGAAGTGTCGTCTGGGTGGATGAATCACATTTCTTGTTAGACTGTGTTGATTATTGTGTCTGGATATGCCATAATCTAGGAGAACTTCTGCTCCATGGACAAAGGACAATGGACGCAATACTATGCTATGGGGGACATTTACCTGGGATTCTATGGGACCTGTGGTAGTAACTGACAGATGGACTATGTGAACATTATTGCAGGTCACCTGCCTACCTTCATGCTTGATGTCTTCTTTGATAGATGGCGTCTTCTGGCAGGATAACTTGTATGCCACAAGGCCAGGATGGTGCTACAGTGGTTTAACTAGTGTGATAGTGAACGCAATGGTGATTTCTTGGTGAACTAATTTTTGTCTGGTCGGAAACTGATGGAACACATCTGGACCTCTAACTGGATGCCATCAGTGCACCCACAAACAACCAGCCTGTAATTTATAGGAATTGCATGACCTGTGCATAGATATTTGATGCCACATATCTCTGGAAATGCACCAAGAACTTGCCAAATTCATACCGTGCACAATTATTGCTATATTGCATTATAAAGGCAGACCAGTGTGCAGAAAAGCAACTACTCTGCCTTTTGGGCCATCAATGTATGTTATGTACTAAGACAGCTGCAAAATGTGCTGCTGTCAAGAAAAAGAAAATGTTTTCCCTATGTTATCGATACAAGGCAAAGTATGAATGAAAATGCATTCGACCACAGTGAATAAATGGTTTGTAGAGTGTTTGGAGGTAAGTTCTGAAAGCCAATAAATGTATTTAATTAGCACAAGTGAGATATTCATTGTCATTGGCACAACAGATTTTGTAAGCCTTAGCCTTCTGTAGAAGATTGTGCCTTCCTTCCCTGTTTAGTGCCAAACTTTAATTTTGAATTCCAAAGTTTCTTATGTTCTCTCTGGCAGTTCTTATCTTAAAACTCCCCTTGTTCCTTGAGGTACTACACTGAATATCTCCTTAATCATGCTCTCTTTATCTCTCGGTATATGTTCTGCCAATTCCAGCCTTTTTATCTTAATGTAAATGACAGACGGGTTTGCTTTGTGGTGAACACATTGGGCTATGACCAGTCCGCAGTGATGCAGGGTGTGGAAGTCCTGTGTTGGTAAATTCGCAGAGGTTGAGATGGATGTGGATCCCCTTCATTGTAGTTTCATGAAGGCAGCAGAATGTGGAGCTGCCCTAGTGTCTAGTTGTTCAGATGGGGGACAGGAACTTGGAACCTTGTGATATAGTAATGGCAGCAGCATCATAGACATTGATGGACATCACATTGCTACTTTGCTGTTAGGCTACAGGGTTGCAGTGCAGCTGCTTCCAGGTGACTTTGTGGAAGTGTTGGCATGTATGGGTGTTACTCGTAAATGTTATGGAACAGAGGTAATGACCAAGATCTGACTATTGTCATGTGGCAGATAATATTCAGTTTTGGATTTCAGAACTGACATTATTCTAGCAGTTTACTTCTGCTTCAAGGCAAGTGAAACTATGCACATGAAACATATGAACCAATTTCTATGAATGGGTGTTCATTAGGACAGCCTCCATATCTGTAGGTTCACCTTTTTAGCAGCTGTTTCAAAACTTGTAAAGGCTTCCTTCATTGCTCTTGGGTGTTCTTGCAGGTAATGTCAGTATCATCTGCATATGCCAGCATCTGAACTGGTTTGTGCAGGATAGTCCCCCTTGCATTGATGCCCGAATCTTATCGCCTTTTCTAGGGAGTCAGGATAATGAATGTCCCAGTCGTACTCCATTTTTAGGGTTCTCTACCTCAGCTGGTAGAAACAGAACCTTCATAGCCAGCCTGTTTGACTGGACCCCCTTTCTCTCAGGAACAGGTAGAAGTACTATTTTGAAATTTACGCTACGTACCAAGGTATACGGCTCCTTGGTGGTGTGAAAAATTAGAACTAAGTCAGTGCAGTTGAAAGATACAACGATTTGTCATGGATTTCAATATTCGCAAATTCACTCATCGAAACCTATCGGTGAACTCTCAGATCATATCTTGGTCTTCTTTTAAACGTAGCCTTCACCTCTCAATGATGTGATGAGTCTCATAGGGAAAGGGAGGGGGGGAGAGAGGAGGTAGTTGAGGTAGTTCAGATTCCACTTTAAACTGTAGATCCTCCTTCCCTGGTTGGATAACTGGGGTAGCTTAGGGACGCGCAAGTCACTGACGTGTCAAATAGAAAGACTTGCATAGGACATTGAACAACACAGAAGTCATCGTCATAATCATCTATATACATAATTAAATTTGTGCGGAACCATCAAATACGAGTCTTATTTGCACTTGTCCAGTTTTTATTTGTGGTCACAGCACTTGATGACTTATTCTGTATCTTAACTTCACTCCACATGTTTTCCATAGTAGCTTTCACTCAAGATGATAAATTCATTAGGAATCTCTTACTCTCTCTTTGCTATATACAGCCCAATCTGTCAATACTGTAGTAGACTGATCTGAAGTTTTTAAAAGACTCAATGTGTATCAATGCCAAATTCTTTGTGTTTTCTAGTACTTGATGTATTGTGAAGATCTAATCAACAGTAGTTCATTCTTTGGGGGAAAAAAATTGACATTTACAGTCACCAACAGCATTTTCAGCATAGGGTACAGGTCTATTAAAGAGGATGTTGGAGAGGCTGCATGTCGGCAGGCTGGAGGTTTCCATATCATTGTATGAATATCGTTGTCATTAAGAGATGTACTATCCACTACCATATGTCTCATGGAAGCAAAGTGTAAAAGTCTGACCCCATTGTCATTTTAGTTGTCATGAAGACTGTATTTTCCAATGGAAGACCCGTCTTTCCCTATTTTAGCATGTCTTAGCGTCTCCTCTGACATTCATTGCATATTTTATCTAACTCATCATAAAAAACATCTTTCTCTTCTTTACTCTTCTCTAAGTTGGTTCATGGTCAATCTTGAGACTATAGTTGAAGAATTTCCATTTGCATAATCAGTGTGATTTTGCATGTAAGCCCATATTATTTTATCCTCTCATTTACAATAAAACCAATACTAAACCTGATATCTTTACTTTGACAACTATAAAATATCGTGTGTGGGTGTGCATGCGTTAACTTGGCATTTCTTGTGTTTTATTACTATTTCTCCAATAGTGGGAAGTGCACCCACTGGACCTCTTTTTTTCCCCTGTGAGTAAAGATTCTGTTACACCAATTCCAATATTTTCCCATGCAGACTGTAGCTGGTATAGAAACTACAGTCTAACACACTGGAAAGAGTTAAGCCATTTGTGTGAATTTTATTACATTTGCCAAACCTGTTGAGGGTAAAATGTGATGAGGTGGCATTTCATTTTGTGTAAAAAATAAGTACAGCCAAATTAAAAGATAGTGGGATGTGAGAAACTGTGTACCGACATACATGGCAGTCCCTTCGTTAAGTCTTGGCTGTGGAGGTGAGACAAATAATTGTAATTACTCTGTACTGTGTCTTCAACAAGTGGAGGCTCAATCTAAAATACAATATACAAATGTAAAGCTGTTGGGTGATATAAGGACAAAAATTTAACTGTGGGAATTTAATGTGGTAAAGGCAAGACAGTATTTGTCACCGTACACATAGCAAGGCCAGTATATAGGACACAGACTTAAGTGGTTTGTCTAGACAGAAAATACAGAAAAATACACTAAATCATGTCGTATAATAAAGAAAGAGGCTTTTTACCTTAGGCTTTCCAGAGGGAATGGAATAAGGGTCTCTTGGTATTCAAATATAATGTTGCTAAAGGAGAACTATGCAGAAACATGTTCACAGTGGGATGAAATATGTGATGTGAAAGAAAAAGATTGTTGTGGGAGCATTGTTTGTAGGTGGAATAATAGAGAGTGACACCAAGAAAACAATGGGAAACTGCTGAAGCAGTAGTCTGTGGTGTATACTTATAGGGCACAACAAGAGGAGTTGAGTGTGGAAACTGGTTTGGTTCAAACCAGTGTCATCAATAAGGGAACAAAGACACGTGGCCATAGACAAAGTTTCGCAAGCAATTTTTTAAGGAGTATCAGGAAAGATGAAGTGTAGGAAATATGGCCTATATAAAACTAGACTGCTAATGAGGAAAGTATTGTTTGGTTCTTAAAATATCTTATTTGACATTTGCACAATAAGTTTGATTTATTGATTCTTAGCTGATATAAAATGTGATAAAATTGAGATTCTAGCATTCTTCCATGTTAGTAACAGATTATTATTGAGAACAGATACTCCATTTCTTCCAGAAAAAAATAAACGGAGGAAGGTCACAATGTTGTAATAATTAAAGACAGCAGTGTAGATGAAAAGAAAATAGAAGAAAAAAAAAACACACACACACACACACATAGTTACACGAGATGTGTGTATTTTAATCAATGGCAATTAATTTTAAGCTGTTCAATGATATTTTGTCTTAGTATTTACTGGAATTTACAATTGTTAACATTTATATGGAAATTTGTGTTGCAGAATGTACCAAGACAAACTTGCCAGTTTAAAGAAACAGCTCCAGCAATTGAAAGATGGGACACACCCAGAATATAACAGAAAACTGAAGAAGTTAGAACAAGCTTATAGAGAGAGGTAATATTTTGAAAAATTGTGTGGTACAGAAAGTCATAATTGTCTATTATTATTATTATTAATGGTCATCAAGTAGTTAAAACTTAAGAGTCTTTCCATTACTATCATTACGGTTTCTTTGGACTAACTTTTGAATGTTTGTTACTATGTGTTTATAACATAACAGTAGATAACTAATTCAGTACCATAACAGAATGTTCAAAAGGTGGCAGGTAGGCACACCACTCTCAATATGGATTGTGCATATTGTCTGTTTCTGCAAGCTTAGACAAAGGTGTTGTGTGCTTGCAAATGCATTAACCCTCTGTGTGTGTTAGTACTTTTTGTGTTTACACCATCTAAAAGTAACAAAGTAAATGAGTGGGAAAACCACTACTTTAAAGGGAAAAAAGCGGCATCTTCTTCAGTTACATTAAATGACAGTTCTTTATCTTACGCTGTTTAGTGTTTACCTTAACGCACTAGTATTTTTCAAAGGAAATAGTTATCTACATTACAGCACTTACCATGCAGCTTTGCAATGGACATTCCTGTTTGAATTGGACCTAAAAGGAATTTTCTCTCCTCGAAGGTGCCGTGGATGACAACTACAGGGTCCTACTAAGAAATGAAAAAAACCCCAGGTCATCTCTCCAGATTGTTGGGCCGGATGGTGGGCAACAGGTTGGTATCCCGCCCTGCCTGGGGCATCTCAAGACATGTCTTCACCATGTGGCCCGACAACCAGAAGTGATGGTCTGTGATGCCATTTCATTTCATAGCAGTACCCCTTTGGTTGTCATCCGCTTACAACTCTGCAGTACATTGATGATATTATATGCCCCGTTTTGTTGCCCTTCATGGCAAGCCATCCTGGGCTTTCCGTTCAGCAAGATAATGCATGCCCACACACAAGTGTTTCTACTACTTGTATTCATGCTTATCAGACCTTACCTTGGCCAGAAAAGTTACCATATGTCTCCCAAATTGGGAAAGTTTGGAGCATTATGGACAGGGCTCTACAACCAGCTCAGGATTTTGATGATCTAAAGTGCCAGTTGGACAGAATTTGGTACGATATCTGTCCGGAGAATATCCAACAACTATTAATCAGTGCCAAGCTGATTACCTACTTGCGTCCAGATGTGGACCAACACATTGGTGACTTGCTAAATTTGTGAAGCTCTTTCTCTTGAATAAACAGTAAAACTTTTCTGAAACTGTCATCATTTGTTTGCCTGTACGTGTACATCACACCTACCAGTTTGCAGCGCATTTTGATAATTCCTTCACGTTTTTCTTAAATAGTGTATATTCCCTTGTATGAGGTTGGTGAGACACTGTCAATATGTCACTCTGTTTGCAGGTAGGCAGGGGAAACTACGGAAGTTGATCAGTGTCATTTCTTTTTGATGGGGAATGACCTATTCTTATATGTGTACTATATTTTATCATACATTTTCATTAATGCAAAATTGTTATGAATGCTCATATGTTGTTAAATGGAGAAAACATTTTACAGATCAATTATTGTAATGTCTTTCATTGCACTCTGTTGTCTCGCCTGTTTTCACAATCACGTATTTTGTTCATTTGTAGAACAGTTTAAGATGTATTCTAAGTATAGAGCAGCCAGTCAATTTAAAGTGCCGTGCTCTGCTTGTGTAACATAGTTGTCAGAATAAGTGCAATAGATGACTGCAGTAAAAGAATAATAAGTGTTCTGTTTGTATACAGCTACCAATAATTTTGTAAGCTGAGGGAAATTAAATTCAATAAAAAGTGTCTGCACATAACGTCCTGCTATATTGTAATTTGTTCTCCAATAGCAGTCTGACAAAACAGTCCAGTTGCAAGTACCTTCACTACATCACATTCAAACATGTTCACTTGGTGAACTTAATCACCGTGGTTGATTAGTATGAAGTGACAGTTCAGTAGCTCTACAATTTCTCACCTTCCTATAGATAAATACTTTGCCAAATTGACAGACTGTCACAAGAATTAAACTAATCTCATAATGGGAAACTTAATACAGGGTGTCCCACATAAAACCAGTATGCCTCATGCTTGAGAGTCAAGTAATAATGGACTAACTAGAAAAGAATAGGTAATTGTAACATTTAAAAAAAACATGTTTTTACATGTTTGTCAGAGATGCTGGAAGTTGTGGCCACAGCCATCCATGCATCACAGACTTCTTGTGATGGTGTTGCTTGCAACACACTGTAATTCTGCAGGCATGATGATTATAATTTTTCTAGTAATGTTCTATTTAAGGTCATGTGTTGTGTGAGTATTGTCTGCATACACTTTGCATTTTAGTGTACCCCATAAAGACAACACGATGTTTAAGTCAGCGGAACTTCAGGGCCAGATGCCTCCACTGCCAAGTCTGTTTTCAGGGAACATGTTGGGGATGTGGGCAATATTTTGGTTGGATGTGCGAGCAGTTGCTTTGTCTTGTTGGAATACTGCAAACAGCTTCTCTGCGCCTGTTAATTGTGTATAGAAAGATTCAAAGGTCTCTAGATATCTCGCATTTTTTAAGGTGCTATTGAAGATATGGGGTCAGTAATGCACAAGCGGACAGTGCACACCGCACCTGTATTTTCCAAGTGGAGTAGTTCGTCACGCAGAATATCTTGGTTGGCCTGCAGCCAGTAACTGGAATTCTCGGAGCTTACCTAACCTAACCTAACAAATGAAACCAGGCCTCATCAGACATGAAGTACAGCAAGGATACCCAAGTAACCATTGGCACTTGATGTTAACAACCAGTTACAATAATTAGTTCTTTTTTCCTGATCATTAAATTTCAACACTTGCACCACACTCACGTGATGGACTTCTGATTTAATGTCTTTTAGTACATAATGCACAAGATACACCAAATGCTGCAGTAACCTCCTGACGACCAATTTGCGGGAACTTCTCGTAATGTTTGAGTTTCTCACTGTCAGTCACCTATTCCTTTGCGCATTATGAACGGGTCTTACAGCCCTCTATTTCTTGTAAGATCTTGAATAATGCTGGTTGTTGGCTGATGAAATGCAGTGTAACCAACCTTGACACAGGATTATCCACCTCACAAGAAATTCAATTAGAGTTAGTCAGTACATAAGGCATACTGGCTTTATGCAGTACACTCTGTATAATGTAAGAGTTGAAGTGATGTAGCAGTGGGCAACCAATTGGAGGAGGATCAACTCGAGAGCCTGACATGCCTTTACTGTTTAAACAGTTCATACAGCAACTTATACTGGCTTTGCACGGGTGGCAATAAATGGTGGTTGCAGCAGTAATAAATAAGATACAAAAACCTTCCTTGTGAATCATTCATTTAGTGAAAACCCTATCAAAATCTCTACTGTGTTTATTGAGATTAGCCATCACATTCCGGCAAAAAAGTGCAGTAGCAGCTTTAATTTAGTAGTACATGTACATATCTTTCTAATGTTAACAGTTGCAAGATCTTTGATATCAGTATACGTCCACTCTACGTATCATCAATACATAACTTAGTTCATAGTAGGTACACTACTGGCCATTAAAATTGCTGCACCACGAAGAAATGCAGATGATAAACGGGTATTCATTGGACAAATATATTATATTAGAACTGACATGTGATTACATTTTCATGCAATTTGGGTGCATAGATCCTGAGAAATCAGTATCCAGAACAACCATCTCTGGCCATAATAACGGCCTTGATACGCCTGGGCATTGATCCAAACAGAGCTTGGATGGCGTGTACAGGTACAACTGCCCATGCAGCTTTGAGAGGATACAACAGTTCATCAAGAGTAGTGACTGGTGTATTCTGACGAGCCAGTTGCTTGGCCACCATTGACCAGACGTTTTCAATTGGTGAGGGATATGGAGAATGTGCTGGCCAGGACAGCAGTTGAACATTTTCTGTATCCAGAAAGGCCCGTACAGGACCTGCAACATGCAGTCGTGCATTATCCTGCTAAAATGTAGTGTTTCGCAGGGATCGAATGACGAGTAGAGCCACGGGTCATAACACATCTGAAATGTAACATCCACTGTTCAAAGTGCCGTCAATGCGAACAAGAGGCGACAGAGACGTGTAACCAATAGCACCCCATACCATCAAGCCGGGTGATATGCCAGTATGGCGATGACGAATACACGCTTCCAATGTGTGTTCACCGTGATGTCGCCAAACACAGATGCGACCATCATGATGCTGTAAACAGAACCTGGATTCATCCAAAAAAATGACATTTTGCCATTCGTGCACCCAAGTTCGTCGTTGCCATACACCATCGCAGGTGTTCCTGTCTGTGATGCAGTGTCAAGGGTAACCGCAGCCATGGTCTCAGAGCTGGTAGTCCATGCTGCTGCGAACATCGTCGAACTGTTCGTGCAGATGGTTGTTGTCTTTCAAACGTCCCCATCTGTTGACTCAGGGATCGAGACTTGGCTGCACGATCCATTAGAGCCATGCGAATAAGATGCCTGTCATCTCGACTGCTAGTGATAAGAGGCCATTGGGATCCAGCACGGCATTCCGTATTACCCTCCTGAACTCACCGATTCCATATTCTGCTAACAGTCATTGGATCTCGACCAACACGCGCAGCAATGTCACAATATGAGAAACTGCAATCGCGATAGGCTTCAATCTAACGTTTATGAAAGTCGGAAACATGATGGTACGCATTTCTCCTCCTTACACGAGGCACCACAACAACGTTTCACCAGGCAATGCTGGTCAACTGTTGTTTGTGTATGAGAAATCGTTTGGAAACTTTCCTCATGTCAGCACATTTTAGGTGTGGCCACTGGCGTCAACCTTGTGTGAATGCTCTGAAAAGCTAATCATTTGCATATCACAGCATTTTCCTGTTGGTTAAATTTCGTTTCTGTAGCATGTAATCTTCATGGTGTAGCAATTTTAATGGCCAGTAGTGTAATTAAAATGGTTAGATCTTTTTTCTAATTGTATATGGCAAATAGTGCTAAATCATGTTTGAATATTCCTTGCTGTATAGATTGGTGCATTATGCTTCAAGAATGTCCCACCATTTTTAAGATACACAACTCCACAAAGATGTGAGAGCATTTTGCAACTGATATTTCATAATGTGCACAAAGAACTGACTTGCATGGTAAATTTCATATTATCTAGCCAATTTATCAGAAAACAAATGCAAACTTTTACCAGCTGATTATATATGCTTCCTGTTTCCAAACGATTGTTAGTCTTTTCCATTGTCATCTGCATATTCAGCACAATTTGAATAAGAATGTAACAAATCAATAAATTAGTCAGTGATACATATGTTTATATTATTTTACTTATGCTTTTGTTAGGAATCATTGCGTGTAACTTAGTTACACCACTGTTCTGATGAGGCTATTTTTACAGTTTCCAGAGTCGCCAATGGATTTACTTCTGCCTGCACAAATTTTAATTCTTTATATGCTCTATAGTACTTGATTTGAACTCCTGTGAGCCCAGTGCTATTAATGCAGCAGCTATATTTGTGATGGTAGTGTGGTAACACTGTGCCCATAATTCCCAGCTAGTTTGTTCAGAAACAGGGGTATTCAGGAGGCAGCTGAGCAAACGCTGAGGCTCGCTCCCTTCTGGGGAAATGAGTGCTTGTGATAATATGGGCTAGTCTGATGTCATTATTTGGTCCTGGGGAATTGCAAACTGTGTACTGTTTTCAGAAGAATGACCATGTGTTAGGTTTGATACAGTCTATACACATCCATCTATACTTACGATATAATGCTTAAAGCAAAGAGCAGCTCATTTTAAGTTGATGGAAAGCACAATGATGGCTGAATTAGGAACTTCAGAGGTCAGGCACACCAACGTAAATTTACAATACATCATTGTGGGATGCATAGCTGAAGTTAGAACTTACAGTTGCACAATGTGGCTGGCAGTTGAGTGACAAGTTTCAAAATGAAATAAGTCTCATAGACTTGTATAGAAATTTCCCTCAACATAAATTTTGATGACTTGACAAGTTCGTAGCTATAATCATATCGATGTTTGGACATACATACTTGTGAAAGCAACTTATTCACAATGAAGAGAATGAAATCCATCCACAGAAGCTCACTGACAGACATATATTTGAATGGCTAGTGCTCAGGATGTGGTATCGGAAATTGGTGCTTAAGTGAAAATCCAAATAAGTGGTATTCATTAACATCCAATGTTTTTATGCTTAATATGTCAATAACATATTGACAAAATACAAGCTGACGTAAGTTTAAACATAGTCCAGAAACAACAGTCATCATAACACGGCATCAGTTGTAAGGAATAGGTTTTGTAGTTAGCTGCACTGTTAATTAGCTACATTCATTTCCAGAGAATCCACATTAGCGGTCATAGAATGTACAGGTTAACAACAGTTTCTCATGCAGAGTTAATGTGTTCGTTCCTCCTTCCTACACCCCCCTCCCCCCTCCCTTTCGAATCCCCATTGGTAATCACTGTGAGCTGGCTGAATGCTGACTGCTGTGATGTAATCATGAAGCAGCTTGCATGAGCAGATCTTTGAAGAGGCAAGATCCACAAAGTAGGAAGCAACTGAAATTGATTCTGAAACAAATGTTCCACTTTCACAGTTTTGTTGTTGAACTGTTCTTGGATTTGGACATAAAAAATGCTGTACTTTATTTAGGTGACTCTTAGTGCCACCCAAGGCTTGTTGAATGGTAAAGGTGACTCTTAGTGCCACCTAAGGCTTGTTGAATGGTAAAGGGCATTGTCCAAAATAGTTATGAATGGTCTACTTATATTTCTTCAACAGTAAATCTTCAGCCACTGCTGAAATGTGTTCCCATGCATTTTTAATGGTAGTTGGGTGTTTTCTGTTAGTTTCAAGTGTCATAGAATTTTCCCTGAGTTGTAAGTGTTTTCTCCTTTCTCAATTAATAATAATAAATATGAATTAATTGGAAGTGTTGGTAATAATAGACCCAGTTGGTTAATTTATGTAGGTGGGAACTTAAATAGTGGCAACACTGCTATGGAGACATGATTCAGTGGAATCTACTATTGTCACTGATAGCACCTCCGAGCAAATGGACTCGCCCGCCCCATGTTATTGGCGTGCGCACAATTGAGGGAAACACAGTCACTTGTGAGCGAGCGGTGTAACATAATGGTGTCATTATGTTTTCGAAACAGGAACAATGGATTTTGATCAAGATTGAATGTGCCAGAGGTCATACAGCACGACAGTGTCATCAAGGTCAAAGAGGCGTGCGAGGAATCGGCAGTGCCCACCCATCATTTTGCATGACATAGCGCAGGCGCATATAGCTCAAGCTGTGGCTGCTCTGTTCAGTCGATGGGACTGGGAAGTACTGTACCATCCACCATATTCCCCGGACTTAAGCCTTTGTGACTTTGATTTGATTCCGAAGATAAAGGAACCAGTTTGTGGAATTCGCTTCAGAACTGTTCCAGAGATTCGACAGGCAGTAGACTGCTCCAACGCACCATCAACAGAACAGGCTCTGCTAACGGTAAAGTACGGCTTCCACATAGCTGGAAATGGGTTCTACACAACACTGAGGACTACTTTGAAGGACAGTAACAGGTGCAAACATGTAACTCTTTTGTATCAGTTGTGAATGAATGGTTGTCACTATTTAAGTTCCAACCATTGTAGATTACAGATTGATCATATAACTTATGACAATGGTAGTTACCCAACGAAGGGTGGCTTGAAACTTCGGTATTGGTTGAGGAGTCAGTTCAGAATGATTTTTTGATTGAAATATCAAATATTAATTGAAAATCACTTTTCACTCTCAAAGTACTAAGTGTTAAATATTTGGATTTTATTTCATTTTGGGTGTGGGAGAAATAGATGTGAGTAGATGAAATTTGGCTTGGAAGTAATGTTTATAATCTCACTCTGTTGTTTTCTGGCTACTGTGTTCTTTGCAGTTAAGTGATATTTCATTTGTCAAATTGAGAGGTGAAGAATTTTGAAGCGAAGTGTTTTTCAGTGGAAATATTGTGCAGTGTCTGAACTACAGATAAAAATTGAATTGTATGTAACCCAAGATTACTAAACTCCCATAAAATTTAAAACTGCAGTAGGGTATAAAACAGGACTTCTGTACTCAATCTAATATGTGACATAATATTAGAGATCAAATACTTGAAAGTAACTGATCCATAATCTATAAATTATGAGATTCTTTGAATAAAATGTGTAGTAGTAAACTTCACGGTGGTTTAGTAGTAATTTAAGATTTTCCAGCCTGTAGTGTTCTAGGGTTAAAGTGTGAAAGAGAGAAGAAAGCTCATTTGGGCACCTTACTTGTGTGTTTCAGGTTGCGTTTAAACATCATTTCAAGGGATTATTTAAATGAGTGTGTGGAAAGAGATTACACTATTGAAAAAAAGGCAGCAGCAAAAGAATTTGAAGAAAAGAAGATAGAACTTCGTGAGACGCTTATAAGTGATTTGGAGGAAAAGAGAAAACTTATAGAATCTGAACGTCACACTATGGAGTTGACAGGAGATTCTATGGAAGTAAGTATTGTGAGGTACTGTAGTAATCTATCGAAATATGATGAAAACCGAAAATAGATTTTTTTCGACCTGAACCACAGTGTGGTCCCCTTAAATCTTGAAACTTTTGAATAAGTGTGTGTCTTAGTGGGCGTAAGGAAGAAGATAGGTTAAGGAAAATGAAGACATGGAGAAGTACTTATGAAGACATGGAGAAGTAAAAGTACTATCTTCTTTAGGAAGACTTACATGGAAAAAGGTGTTATTGTTCATTATAGCTGGGATTTATTTTTCTTCACCTTTGCAGTTGTTTAGAAACTTACCTCCAAAACTTTGCTCTTTGCTCTCTTCCTCTTTCACTCCTGTTAAATGTTCACGTTGGGCGTGGTTCAGTTTCTTTTTCTGTAGCCATTCATTACATTCTTTTAAATCTTCGTAAATTTTTAGTCTTAGTTATTCGTTTTCTGTATAAAATAAGAATAGTTGTGACAGTTTTAAGTGAACTACAGGCTACAGTGTATCTCTGACAAGTGTGCGCTTGACTGGGACTTGTCTCTGCTTTTCATTGACAGTGGGCAACCAATTGGACTATCCATGCGTATCGCATGGAATGACTCAAATCTTTAGCTTGCCAAAGGCTTCTCCTTCGAGGCAGTTGGACTTGTGTAGGTAGACTGGTCCACAGGGATGCTGTTGGGATAATTTACATTTTTTCAGTAGAGTATGAACAGCATCAGTAAAATGCCTCAGATTAAGATATCATCTATAAATTTTCTGCCAGAGCCGCTAGTCCAAATGTTATGGAAAATCATCTATGGATTTTGTTTGTGTGGAGAGAGATGAATGGAAGATTGAAGCTTAGTTGGTTTGTAAAGCTTGATCAGGCAGGAAATGGGTTAGTTCTTGTTTGGCGCACAATTTTGTCATGAATGTTTATAAATGATCTGGGAACTAAATGATTTCAAATTTTTGAAGTGTATTGTGAAATCTCGTTCACTAGTAACTATCAAAAGTAAAGTGAATCACAATACTTCCTTAAAACAGGAAAAGTGTGATATTGGGAAAGACTTTTGAATTCAGTAAATTATTTTTATTCCTTGCAATATAACTCATGTGGAGACACATTATTTTTAATACAAGGGAAACTTAACGTTTGTTAGTTTAATTTCTTACTGTAATTATAAATCGATATGTTCTAGGTGAAACCGGTCATGACGAGGAAACTACGTCGTCGTCCAAACGATCCAGTTCCAATTCCAGAGAAGAGGCGGAAACCTCCACCTGCACAGTTGAATTATTTATTAGATGAGAAAGAAATAGAAGCAGATCTTAAATTAATTAATAGAGGAAAGTTAATGGGACCTATCAGAAAACCAGGTTATGATCTACCTATCAGAATTCATTGATTTCAGTTGATTTTAAAGAAAATTGTGTTACTTATAAAAGAAGAGACAAGAGGAGTGAGGATGAAGCAGTGCTTTACGGAAGGGATAAAAGTCTGTGAAGTTAGAACAGAAGAAAATTCATGCCAGTTTTATGAAATGAAAAGTGTACATACATTTTGCTCAGTTTATTCATAGTTACTGGTCTGAAACATCTCTGCAGATACGATGAGTGTTGGGAATATGAAAGAGTTCTCAGCATGAAAACTGATAAGCAGTAACTCATTTGAAGGGAGCAATAAACTTTCATTTCTGTCCAGTATAAGAAAGCAGAATATTTTGCACAACAGATGGTAGATAATTTTACAGAGAGAGAATTAATATGAAGGCTTTGATTTGAAACATTGTAATGAACGAAGTTTGGTGATACACCAGTATGGTAATGGAAGAAGATAGCTGATTACTCTGTGAAAAGAATAGCCACTGAGCAGCACACATTTAGGAAAGGATATATATAAGTGTGTGTGTGTGTGTGCATGTGTGTGTGTGTGTGTGTGTGTGTGTGTGTGTGTGTGTGTGTGAGAGAGAGTGTGAGAGAGAGAGAGAGAGAGAGAGAGAGAGAGAGAGAGAGAGAGAGAGAGAGAGAGAGAGAGAGGGGGGGGGGGGGTTTGATTGATTGATTCAGAAAAGATGATGATTCTTGCATACAACATGGTCTTGCAGTTACTAAGTGCTTTCACTTAGGCCTACAACAAAATGACCATTCATAGAGAGTATACAGACGTTGGTGCTCAAACTCCTCATTGACCACCTCAGAATCTCTAGACCCATCAATGCTCATTGTAGCAGGTCTACTACAAATTCCAGCAAGAACACAATAGCTTAATTACCTTTGCAAAATATGTAATTACTGCAGTTTATGTAAACTCTTAAACCCTTTGGAGATAAACTCCGTAACTCATTTTTTTAATTTTATTTTCATGTTTATTTTTGTATTTTTAATTTTTTAGTGTACTTCTGTTTTAGTTGATGTAATGAAGATGATAATTGCAATGATTTTTGCAGAAGATATTTTTGGGGAAATATGGGGAAATGTTCGCTTGGACTAAGTTACTAAAAATTACTTAGGTTGTGCTCAATAATAGGTCAGACTTTATGGTACAAACAGTCAGTAAGGTTATCAAGCAAATGTTCGTAAACACCTCAGTACGAAGAGATGTACAGCTAATTTAATTTTATAGCTGAAATATATGAAACGTTAAATTTTTTTTTTTTGTTTCCTTTCTTTCTCCCTGTACTTCTTTAAAAATATATGGGCACTATAAGGCGACATGTGGTGTAATGTAGAAAACTGGCTAGTATGTCAGCTTTTTCTGTTTTGTTAGTCATTGGTTTCATTAGCTGTACTTTTTACACATTCGGTGATTTGAATGTTGTTACAATTTGCATTTTATTTGTGTGCAGTAGGTTCTTTGGTGTGAAGTACAGTAGTTTACTTTTTGGGAGTGGAGAACAGGGTTTTTACAGAGAATCCTCTAGAAATGTAGTAAGTCAAGTCTTGTGCTGTGGTATAATATTGTGAGTGGCTTATGGACTGGGCTATTTGTTTCCCACCCTGTTTATTCAATTTCTTTTTTTTTTGCTTGTGTTTGCATACATGTAAAATACCGTCATTTGGAATTGTAATCAGTGAACCACAAAAACATTAACATTGCATGTTCTCTGCTGCAGTCAATGTAGCAGACTGCTAGAAAATGTATTATTTGCTGTAATATTTTTGGAGTCATGTTACAGTAACAACTAATTCTTTCATGAGCACCTCAGTTCCATGACACTGAGAAGATGAGACATTATGACTGCTTGCTTAATAACATATTGGCCTATTATTGGAATGCAGTACAGTAGCAGTTCTGAATGACATGAATTTGACAATCTTCAGAAGATTTATGGGGGCATATGGCACAAGAAATGTACGTAAGGGTGATGCAATTCCTTAAATGTTGTGGAGGGTTTGTAGGTATGGATCTAGTGCCTGATAGCATCCCAGATGGGTTTTGTGGGGTGTGTGTCAGATGAATTTGGTGGGTAAGACATTGATGTGAATCCACTGCCATGCAACTCAAACTGCGGTAGCACAGTTCTGGGTTTGTCCTGCAGACAGTTCTCGTGCTGGAAGATGCTGTTGCTGTCAGTGAACATATCAAGCACGAAGTGATGCAAGTGGTTCACAAGAATGTTTGTCATCCGTATTTGTCATGACACCATTGATTACTACTACAGATCCATAGAAGCCCTGTTGACTGTCCTCCATAGCATAATGCTGCTCCCAACAGCACCAGAGGCGTGGTGCATGTGGCAGCTTTTTGCCTGAGTGATAGTATATCAAGACACAACCATCTACCTGATGTAAAAAGAAACATGATTAGTCCAACCAGGTGACATGTTTCCATTGATTCGTGGTCCATTGTTGATGATTTTTTACCTGCTGCTGTTGTATTGGGCCAACATGGGAAAAGTAGGTGTAATTTTCTGTGGAGCCCCATGATCAACAGTGTGCACTGAACAAGGTGTTCAGAAACACTTGTGCCTGCACCAGTAGTGTACTTGTCCATCAGATCTGCCATAGATAGCTGCCTGCCCTGTCTTCAACGTGCCTCCACAGTTTGTCATGAGGTGTGGATCTCCTACACTGTGTTGTCTACTGCTGATTTACTGCCCTACAACTGTTTTACACAGATACTCACGACAGCATCATGTGAAGATCGTGCAAGCTTTGCTGTTTCAGAGATGTTCATTCCCAGGCTCCAGGTCGTGACAATCTGCCTTTTGTCAAAGTCTTGGATTCTCCATTTGCGACCCTTTCAATCATTAGAATGATACTCTATTCATCGCTGTTCTGCAAATAACCCTTCTGCAGCTCATCACATGGTTGGAATGCCACCAGACATCAGTGTCGTGGTGGAATGTGGTCATAATGGTTTGGTTCAGCAGTGCACGTGCTATTGACATGAAATAATGGATAGATCCAGCAACAGTCTTCTGTCTTCTAGGTGGGCATTTCCATCTACGAAAGACTACAAAGTACTTTCTGTCTTCATCAATGTTGAGTTTTACTGCTTAGTGGAAACAGGATTTTTCTAGGTGTGATAAACATTTCAGCTGCTTTCACTTTCACCTTCATTTCGATGTCCTTGAACTGTTTTTACTACAGACTGATGCATGTTAAAAATTAGAAGTGCAATATATTTTCATGGGTGTACTCTGAAGTTCCATCTCAAGCTTTTGTGTTTCTGCTTTGTTCCATTCATAGTCAGTGTCACTTTTCTGCACCTTTTTTTCAGCATTCTGTTCAGCTTGCCTTTTTCTATTGTTATGTGCATAGATAGTACCGCCGTCATTTGCTTCTCATTTTAATTGTTTTGCTTCTTCCATTTAGCCAAAGTGAAGTTACAAATATCAGCACAACTTTCCAATGTGGAATGGCAACATGCTTATAGATGGCTTTTACTTCAGTTAGCAACGTTATTCTCCATGGACTTGCCTTACGAATGAGGAAGTGAAGATGTGGTAGTTTGGTGTGTTAATTCACATACAACAAATCAACCACAGTTTTACAGAACTAGCTCAGTATCTGTTCCTATGGACCTCATTCTTTGCAAGTCTCATGAAATACTGCTGCTTTGTAGCTCTACAAAGGAATGTTTGCTTCTAGATCTCTAGTTGCACTTAAGATTTACTAGTTGGCAGATTCCACTATGTTATCAGATTTTTGTACTTAGTTCTTAGGGTTACTCGATCATTTTCTGTACCTGTGTTAAGTGGTGTGGAATTGTAGCACTCCCATTGATAGCTCAGGAGTGCACTACACAAAGGAACAGCTCTTCAGGTAGCAGAGTACTTGTAATGCAAGTGGTTTTCTATGAGGCTGGATGGTAGTTTTGAGATCCTCTGATGAACATTCACCAGTTGGTATGCAGAGAGCAAAATCGGATCTCATACAATGTAAAGACGCTTAGACAATCGAAATGTTAACAATAAATTGCCTAAATATTTGTTACAAAGTTCATGAACTTAGTGCATTCCAGGAAAGCTGTCATGCTGAAATTGTTTGTGGAACCGAGAGCTAGTTGAAAACTGAAGTAGAAAGCTCTGAAATGTTCAGTTAGACATTAAACTTTTATAGAAAAGGCAGATCAGATGCCAAAGGAAGGGGAGTGTGTATTGAAGCTGACAAAAATATTGCCTGTTACAGTCAAAATTGCGTATTGAGTCTGACTGTGAAGTTATCTTGATGCTGGTCTAGGTTACCTCAAATTAATTATTGTACGTCTTTACCAGTCACCTAATTTTGCTGTGACAGTTTTAGAATTATTCTGTGAAAGTCTACACTCAGTAGTACAGAAAAACCCAGATCATGCATTAGTAAGAGGATGTACTGGTAAGTAATGCCTATGAATTTTTTATGTGAAATCTCTTAAAAGGATTTATTAGCATTTTACATGTTTATTCGTCATGCCTACACAGTTATTTCTCAAGATGGGGATGAACATGTATCCCCTCGAGAGACTAGTTAGTTGGTGCTGTCACTGTAGAGTGTTTGACTTTGTTCAGGAAGGCACAACCTTACTTCAGCTTGCACCAGTCCATCATTATCAAAGTGAAATCCTCGAAGGTGTTTTCCAAATTTTGGAAAAAGATGAAAATTGGATGGAGCTGAGTCGGGACTATATGGAGGATGATCGATGACTGTGAACAGAAGGTGTTGGATTGTTGCAGATGTCACAACACTTGTGAGAGTTCTGGCATTGCCATGCTGAAGGGGAGGGTGCTCCATGTGAGGACAAACTCGTCAAATTTGAAACTCGATTACAGCACGCTGTTTCTCATGCAGTGATGTAGGTACATAACACACTACCATGTTACACGCTACAGTTCATAGCCCTCTAGTGGCAGAGGGCTGCAAATAAATTAAAATGAAGAATAAAGATGTAGAATGTTAATAAAGTTGTAACATCTAAAAAACTGAAAGTTTTCACATAAAAAATTCTGAGGCATTATTTTTTGTCGCAGCCTTGTAATTGGATGTGACTTCAGTCTACAGAGTATAGATTGAGACATCTGTGGGTTCAGTGCAGATGGTATGGACATGCAGCCTTGTGAAGTACTTTCTGTAAAGAGCAGATAAATAGTTGTTGATTTCTAAAATGCTGAGAATACAGAGATTGTTGCAATCTTGGTTCAAAAATGTCATTTGAAGCTAATTGCAGAAAGATTCTACTGCTGTCAGTATACATTTTTTGTAAGGACCGTGAAGATAAGACAAATTAGGGCTCATATGGAGGCATATTTACGAGTGGAACATGAAGGGAAATGACTAGTAGTGGTACAAACTAGCCTCTGCCATGAACCAGGTGGTGGCTTGTGGAATATGTATGTGGATGTAGATGTTAGACACAGATGTAGATCTTTCCCATCACTGTTTTCTTGCTACTTTTCCCTGGCAGAGATGTTTGCTGCTCTCCTGTCCCTTAAAAAAATGTGAATCTAGTGCTGGCATTGAGACTCCCATTCATACGTCTTCAAAATAGTTCATGTCTCCTATGTCGTTTCTCATATAGTAATTAGTCCTTCACCATCATTCAGTGACTTAGATAGACAACTGAGGCTTTGGGATGGTAGCGTTGTGTTAAAGTGCTGCCAACCTATCAAACCATACTGCCGTCGGTAGTATCATTAGTAGATGTTGTTGAATGCAGTTTCATTTTTATATGTAATTGGATGCATGTGTCATTATTGAACATGTGTCTGTAAGTCACTTTGTTTTTGTTTACACTAAATATTTTGTGTTTGTTGGCGCCTTGTCACTTGTGCTTCTGCAGATGCTCACTACAAACTCTGATGCACAAATATGATGCTGTGCAACAGCTGTTTGAAGTTGCTTTCTTTGTACTCTCTCTTTTAGTGTGGATGAGTAAAAATGGAACCATTATAGGATTACTTCAATGTCAGTCTCTTGATCCCCCTTTTTGTTACGAACAGGTAGAGGTAGCAAGTAGAAATTTGTCACATTCTAAGGTCTACAATTCCTTGGCTGTGTAAAAAATGTAAGCTTCTGTGTCAGTGAAGTCGAAAGATCCAGCCATTTATCTCGTGTATTTTGATACTTGCAAACTTGTTCTTAAAAATGTATTGTTAAACTAATTATCTGTGCAGATAAGTGTGTATGGAATCCTCATAGCATGAGTCCTACTTGAACGTGGCCATTTGTATATACAGACACACTCTAGACCATATATCTGGGGTTGTAAGTTGTGGTTTGTGTTACAGAAGTTTTTGTTTTTTATAAATTATTATAAACAATGAAATTCAGGTCCTTGGGAGTCTGGCATCTATTATTTTGTTTTAAAGGCTATATAGTATGCTTAAAAACTTTCCTTGTGGTGCACACAGACTCCTTCATTGCTTAAAGAATTTTTATTTGTATTGATTTAGGAACTTATTTTCATGTGTAACTATGACTCTGAATCTGCTATAAAACTTGCATCGATATAGGCTGCTGGTAGTTTCCATCATACATTACACAAATTAAATCAGTTACAGATTGTTTCTTGGTCTGTTCTTCACAGTACTGTATACTTGTAATTATTGCAATGGATCTGATGTGCAGTATTAATACTACTGTGTTTCTATATAACAAGCAGGTAAAGTACGGCATTGATTTACATTATGTAGGAAACAGATTAATATTTAAGAAAAGCTCTTGTTACTTGTAACATGTGGATCTAGCATTCAGGAGGACGACAGTTCAAATCTGCATCCAGCCATCCAGATTCAGGTTTTCAATAGTTCCAAAGGGCACCATTGATTTCCTTCCCCATCCTGGAAACACAGTGTGCGTGCTCCAATTCTAATAACCTCGATGTTGACGGGACATGAAACCTTAATCTTTTTCCCTTGTTATTACGGTATATTGGTACATCTTTGTTCATGTTGTCTTTCATTTTAACATTAATCTTTATGGTCAAAATAAAAATGCAACATAAAAAATCCTATTAAGGCCTGTTTTTTTCACACATTTGACTTCTTTGATCTGGCATTTTATATATTTTATTACCATAGTAGCAGGTCTTCATAAGAGAATGTAAAACTGTAATTACTATATAATAAAATCATGATTCATACTTCATTCAAAAACATATAGGAGCAAGTGATATAATTTCGCACAAAAATATGCACTTGGCTTCCATTTGCTGCTAGCAAGTAGTGTTCCTTAAGTAAATAGCTGACAAGAAATACACGAGTTAGTGCCAAAATATTGACAGTATGTAGCCTTGTGGAAGAAATATCATGAAATATGATAGGTATGATTTTGATCAGTGGTGTTAGATTTTAATGTGGACTTTACACATATTGATTGATAGTCAAAGTTTTTCATCAATATTGTTAAGTTTCGGAGGCATTCAGACATTAACTGAATTACATGGTATTTCATATGTAAGTTTGATCATTCTGTAACTTATTTAAATTGGTTGTTTTGGTTGAAAAAAATTCAAGAGAACTGAGATTCTTGCAACAAAGAATGAGCCCTAGGTACGTGTGGATTGATGTACATATACTTATGTGTTTATAAAAATTGGTGGTTGTCTGTCTGACATGATCAGAAGGTAAATGATAGAATGCGTGGCAACCATTTTTGGTAGTACCAGGCAGTGTGCTGCTTAAACCAAGATATGAATGACGTATATTCAAAGTACATTCTGATCTTAGGTGCTTAATATAACGAAAAGATTTTTAAAGTAGTTGTGATATTTGTGTTTCATTCAAGTGGATAAATTGGAATACCAAGCCATCATAACTTTATTGGATGATTATTGTCCACAAAAACTGTTCTGAAGTTCGCAAATGTGTATAAATAGTTCTTATCTGCATGTCTGAAAACACACACTGTTGATGTTCCACAGCTCCACGAAATACGTTCAAGATTAGTTCACTAACTGCATATTCTTTGACATCGTTGTAATAGGTATTAGTCTTCTTTCCAGTAGTGACATATGAAAATAAGTGCTGGTGCAGGACTCGAACTCGGATTTCCTGCTTATTGCAAGTGTATGGCTTAACCACTTTGGCTGTCTGAGCACACTTCCTGGACTGACTCAAACTTCCCCCATGTCATACTGTCGTACATGTTCTATTGTAGTTCTCTAAATAATTGCCTAATGCTCGCAACTTCCCCATGAGAGGCAGAATGAGACAATGAGTAATCGAGACCAAAGTCATTGTCGCGTGCCTGTCTAGGGCCGCAAGGAAATTCATGTTTCAGTCCCCGTCTGGCACAAACTTTCATATGTAACTGTGGGATGGTAGATCTATGCCCAGCACAGCTGATGTCAAAGAATTTGCAGTCAGCAAACTAATTTTGAAAGTTTATGAGTAGGCTGTTCTTCACATTCAACAGCTAAGAAGTAGATGGCTGAATTCAAATATGGTCTTCCCTCTCATGAAGGTGATTTAGGTCAAAGATGCCACATAGTACTAGTACTGAAAATTGTGCAATATTGTGTTGGATGACAGACAATTACAGGTCTATGAAACAGCCGATATCGTATGCAAACTAGAAGACAGAATGCAATAGATCTTAAATAATTAACTGTGAATAAGTGTTATACAAGTTGGGTGCTGCATTTGTTGAATAATGATAAAGAAAGGGGGTTATTAACAGTGCTTGGAAGGTTTAATTAAAAAATAATAATATACGAAAAATTCAGCTTGAGAATTATGAATTATTTAGGAATAACGGAGACTGCTCACCGAAAGACAGAAGCGCTATGTCGTCAGTTGGTACACATGCGAAAGGTACACAGCTTTAATAGTTTTTGGACTGAACTTACTTTCTTAAGGCTCGTAGGAGAAGCAAAAGTGCAGACCTGGTATATAACATGCCTGCTTTCACAGGTGGCAAAGCCTTTGATGGGGTAGGACAAGCATGTGATGGGACTGGCGTAGGTGGTGCTGGGTGAGTGGATGGAGCAGGTCTTGCTTCAGTCTTCCACAAGGGTGTGATCCCTGTGGCAGTGGACTGGGGGTGGGAGTGGACCAGGATGTTGAGGAGGTTGGGTGGGCAACAGAACATCACTTCGGGAGGGGATGGAAGTATCTTGTGTTGGATGTCCCTCATTTCAGGACATGATGGTAGCCCTGATAAAGGACGTGGTTCTGTCATTCCAGTAATGGGTGGTACTGGGTAGCAAGTGGGGGTGCTTCTTTGGATTGGCATGAGGATTAGGAGTGGGGGGGGGGGGGGGGTATGGCTCTGGAGATTTGTTCGTGAATTAGTTCTGGAGGTTAATGTCCGTTTGTGAAAGCCCTTGTGAGGCCTTCAGCATACTGGGCAAGAGAGTTCTCATCACTGCAGATGCGTCTACCACAAGTGGCCAGGCTTTGTTTGAGGGATTTTTTGGTGTGGAAGGGGTGGCAGCTGTCAAAGTGCAGGTACTGTTGATGACTGGTGGGTTGTGTGGAGCTATGAGAGGAGGAGATAGACATCTGTGAAGGTGGATGGAGGAGGACCAGGTGAAGTAGGAGGGAGAGAAGGTGTTGAGGTTGTGGAGGAATGTGTCCTGGCCTTTGGTCCAGGCTACAAAGACATCATCAGTAAACCTGAACCAGACCAGGGGTCTTGGGTTTTGGAGTTTCGGGAAGCTAGAAATGCTTCCTCTAGGTGGCCCATGAAGAGGTTGGCATATGACAGTGCCATGCAGGTGCCCATGGCTGTGCCATATATTTGTGTGTACCATCCCTTCAAAGGAGAAATAGTTAGTGATTATAATAATATTACTGAAGATGAGACATTGGCCCACCAAGGAGATGTCTTGTCGGCTAGGTGTTTCATAGCTTTTATGCATCAAAAAAAAAAAAAGAAAAAACCTTGAAAAGATTCACCAAACCTGAAAATTATGTAATGGGAGGCATAGAGGTAACAACTAATGGTAGAGTTAAGGCATTGATTCTTTCAGGGGCACATAAACAAGGCTGAACATTCTTAACTTCCTGACAAATTGTTCCCCAATGTTAATGGGGTACCGATACACCTGCATGGTAACTACGGTGTGTGTGTGTGTGTGTGTGTGTGTGTGTGTGTGTGTGTGTGTGTGTGTGTGTGTGGGGGGGGGGGGGGGGCGACGTGTGTGCATTCTCCATTATTTTTGTGCCTGTTGGTGACCGAATGTCTCAATACTCTTTGCATTATTTGTATTCCGCGTAGACCTTTCCTTTAGCGTATTTGTAAAGCTGCAAATTATGTTATATGGGCAACAATAAACTACTTCAGAGCACATGGTTGTATACATTAACAGAGGGAAAGCAACTACATGCCACCTCCATGCCTAGTAAAGCACTATGGTGTTAAAAACTTCTTTGGAATGGTGACTACTTTTAGTGAACTCTGCTTGATGTATATACTGTACAACACCACAAACCTCCTAAACCATAGGCAACAAAATGCAGAATTTCCAGACAGTTGTTCCACAAATATTGTAAGTATCAGTGTAATTGGAGCTCTATTAAGCATTTTAATCAACATAATGAACACTAATTTCAGACAGGCCCCATACCACAAGTAAAAGCAACAAAATGTGCCACAGATGCTAATCTTTGTTTGAAACAGGTTGGCATAAAAATGAAGCACTATTTACAGCTTTGGTTTATCCTGAGCCATTGAAGCAGTGGAAGGAAGAGTGTGACCCTGTACCAAAAACATGAAATTGGGTTCATCTTTTGGAAAGGTTTTTCTTTTTTCTTTCAGTTTTTTCGTGTGTGCCAAAGCAGTTCTTATTTATTTCCTTGTAAAAGGACCAACTGAATGAACAAATACAAGAGTAGAGACCTAGGTTGCTATGTTTCACAACAAAATTGTTTTTCTCTACACAGTCCATCTTTCCACATCTGCTTTGACAATTGGAAAATTGTGAGATCAGGGCATTAATGGTTGGAGCATGCAGTTTTTGGTAGTTCCTGCACTCTGTAACTCCTGTTTCTTCCACATCTAAAGAAACTTGATTCAAAACGGAGTTCAGTGAAGACATAATGACAACTGTGGACATGTTTTACAGGCCTTCCAGAATAGTGCTTCAGAGGTGAACTCTACTTACTGGAGAAACTTTGCCAAAGTAAAGTGATGTTACAGGGGACAACATAAAAAAGTTTATTTTTAGGTATAAACTTTCCACTGTCTCACAGAGAAAGTATGTATCTGCTTACATGTTGCAGATTTATTGTATTTACTTAAATGAATCTATTGCATGCCTTGGTGTTCAGACATGTATTTACTTTGATGTAGCGAACTACAGTTGCAATTTGTCATGAGGTCCGTTAGGGGAGGAGAAGGAGAGTTTCTAAGAGAATATCTAAACTTATGAAATAAAAGAACTGTTACACACATCTATCTCATTATGACTTTCAAACAAATGAGAACTATAACTTCTCCAAAGCTTTTTTTCCCTGACTTACATGAAGCCAAGTGTCATATACAGTGTTTCCTACAGTGCTATAAGAAATTTAAATACTGGCGTTTAACAGTGTGGATACTGAACAGTATATCAAAAAATGAATAGAATGAATAATTTTGATAGATGTAGAATCACTGTTTTATCTATTTGAGAAAAAGATTAGTTCTAGAAATGTGCCTATTGTAGATTACAGAATGTGTGTTTTTTTTTTTTTTTTTTTTTTTTTTTTTTTTCCCCATTCTGTGACAGAGAGAGCACGATTGACTTGTACGTGGTAGAAATAGAGAAGCATGTGAAGTTTCCAGTACTTGAGAATTCCTCCTTTGTGAAGAGAGAGTGGAAAATAGGACTGTGGAAAAGGAAATAATAAGCTATGCAAGTGCTGAAGAACAATAGAAATCTCTCTTAATTGTTGCTCAAGAGAGAGAATTTGAGAGTACATATATACGAGCTTACAACATTTCAAAGAACTGTGAGTGTATTTACAAATAAAAGGTAAAAGGAAATGGGAAAGACAATTAGACAACTATGGCAGATGTGGAGAGACAATCATGAGAGGGGGGGGGGGGGGGGGGGAGAGAGAGAGAGAGAGAGAGAGAGAGAGAGAGAGACGAAAATATGAGAATGTGAGAAACTTGTGGTGGGGCAAAAATGTGCAAATAGAAAACATCTGAAAAGAAGACTTTGAAAGAGATGAATGCCAATATAAAATGGATGTGGGTTGCAGTGGTGTAACAGTCCATGTTTGGAGTATTATTCAGTTGTGTGTACTGCAGAAGGCTAGTTATGGAAGTATACAAAGGATTTTTGACATCAAGTTTGTTTGTGTGGCCATCCTCTTCAGCAAGCACAGAAATACTTGTTTTGTAAATAAAACGGCCTTTTGTTGCTGCAACTTATTTTTCCAAGGTATGTTTTGCCTGTTTCTTGCTTTAAGGCATCTTCAGTGAGGTCTGTAATGATGCAGTTGTGTTATTTTTAGATTATGAAACAGTTGACGTAGCGTTTTTTTCTTTTTACATGATTAAGTTATTACTTACAGTCTGCTGTGATCTACGTTTCCTCTCATCTGGTCTGGGGGTTGCACCACAACTTTATTTTTGAAACGTAAGCACAGTTTTGTATTCCAAACTTGCTTGTTGCTTATTGTTTTGTTTTTTGCTTGTTATATCCAGAAAGTTAATTTGGTTATTCTATTCTCTTTCAATTGTGATGATTATATTTTTATGTACTTTGTTGGAATCAGTATGTTGTTTCTCAATTTCTGTTTGTGGTTCATCTTTTAAGCAGAGGATGTCATCTATATGCCTAAACCAACATAATGCACTGGATTCTTTTGCTACTATTTTTGTGAAAATGATCTGTACAATGTGATTTACAAAAATATTTGCTAAGGCTCCTGGAACTGGGGACCCCATTGGTAATTGATCTGCTTATAAATAAAATTCATTAAAATTTCAACCACTCTCTAAGAGCTATTACATTTGTATTCAACACTTCGCAACACTGTGTGTGTGTGTGTGTGTGTGTGTGTGTGTGTGTGTGTGTGTGTGTGTTGAATATATTCTTTGTTAGGTTGATAACATGTAGGTAAACAAACCAAAGAGGAAGAAACTCATAGTGAAGTTACAATATTTCTGTTGTTAAAAGCACAGTGTTCGAACAAATAGCTACATCTAGTGGCAAAAGAATAATAGTACACCGCAAAAAAGGTGGAGAAATATGGTGAACAGTGCGAAAAAGTTCGGAATACAAAACTGCGCTTATGTTTCGAAAATAAAGTGGTAGTGCAACCTCTAGATCAGATGAGAGGAAACGCATATCGCAGCAAACTGTAAGGAATAAATTTATCATGTAAAGAAATGCTAAGTCAACTGTTTCATAATCTAAAATAACACAACTGTATCATTACAGACCCCACTGAAGATGCCTTAAAACAAGAAACAAGCAAAACGCGCCTGGGGAAAAATAAGTTGCAGCAACAAAAGGCAGTTTTATTTACAAAACAAGTATTTTTTTTAATCATTCATGGCCTTGATTCAAGAAAATTACACTCAAAGATCAGGTGGCATTGTGTGTAAAATCAATATTGTTTCGATGTGGTACTATTAATCTTTATCTGTAAAGGATGGTATGAAACACATGCCTGCACACAAGCATGTCTTGAGACTGTTGGTATGCAAAATATTGTCAAGGTTGGTTGTTTAGTTTCATGTTTGATGGACTACTTGCACGATAAACTGTAATGATGTGAAACAAGTCATTTTACATTCACTATTTGTAAATATTGCTACATGCTGGACATTTATAAAGTGTTACTTTTTCCTCAGTATACAGATGTGTGTTAGTAATTTCTGCCCACCACATTTTAGACACTGCAATAATAGAAATTCTATGGAATAGGAGTAGTTGCCAAGGAGAAGCTTTTTCAGTTTGCTCTTTACTTTGCTGTTTGTCAGACATTTCATATCACTGGTAAGTTGCCAAAAATTATAATTGCAGTATTGTGCACCCCTTTTTGTTCTAAAGGCAACCTTACTGTGGAGTCATGAAGGTCATTTTTTCTTCTGGTATTGTAATTATGTGCATCATTGTTCATTGCGAACTGCATTGGGTTATTTATAACAAAATTCTTGAGGGAATAAACACACTGTGAAGTAGCAGTCAAAATGCCCAACTCCTTAAACAGATGTCTACATGATGATGATGATGATGATGATGATGATGATGATGAGTGAGCACCACAGCTGGCCGGAGTGGCCAAGCGGTTCTAGGTGCTACAGTCCGGAACCGCGCGACCGCTACGGTCGCAGGTTCGAATCCTGCCTCGGGCATGGATGTGTGTGATGTCCTTAGGTTAGTTAGGTTTAAGTAGTTCTAAGTTCTAGGGGACTGATGACCTCAGCAGTTGAGTCCCATAGTGCTCAGAGCCATTTGAACCAAGTGAGCACCACATATTATTCGTACAATTCCCTTCTGAGACTAACTTTTAAAGAAGAGTTACCCCAGAACATTATTCCGTATGACGTTATTGAACGAAAACATGGTAACTTTTACTTCTCTTTCCCCAAGGTTTGCAATGGTTCTAAGTGACAATGTGGCTGAACTAAATTGTTTTCAGAGTTCCAAAGTGTGCTTCTTCCAATTTAAATTCTCATCAATGTGGAAACCTAAGAATTTTGAAGTTTCCACTCTATTTATTACTTCTTCACCGTGTGTTACTCTTATCATTGGTGTGGTACCACTACATGTGGAGAACTGAATATGTAGTGTCTTTTTAAAATTGCAGATGAAACTGCCCAAAAAACCAGTCAATGATACTTTTAAGAACATTGTTGCCTATATTTCTATACAATAAAGGATGGCAGCCAAAAACAGTTGCAGGATAGAATTTTTTTATTAAAATTCTTGACCAAGGTTTCGGTACATATAAATATACCTTCATCAGAAGTAAACTTCCTGAATAGAAAGACACATTCATTAGAAAAGCCATATCAACGAAAGTGAGAAACAGAAGCTTAAATAACGGTGAAATTGCTAAAGTAATACAGGCACACAATCTTTAGTACTTACTAAAATTACATCATGCACTGGAGAATAATGAAACAATTATGCCAAAAGGCGTCGTCAGTAATTAAAATATCATCTCCATTTGTACAACATGTGTAATGGGCACAGGATCAAAGCGAACAGTTTAACAATGTTACTTCGCCTGTGAACTGTTGAGACACGAGTGTGAAGGCACTAAGGTAGATTGTTTCGCCGAGAGAGGGCACTTGCATGTGCCAGACTCGCGCATATTACAATCTATAAATACATACATACATACATACGTACATAGATTGTAATATGCGCGAGTCTGGCACATGCAAGTGCCCTCTCTCGGCGAAACAATCTACCTTAGTGCCTTCACACTCGTGTCTCAACAGTTCATAGGCGAAGTAACATTGTTAAACTGTTCGCTTTGATCCTGTGCCCATTACACATGTTGTACAAATGGAGATGATATTTTAATTACTGACGACGCCTTTTGGCATAATTGTTTCATTATTCTCCAGTGCATGATGTAATTTTAGTAAGTACTAAAGATTGTGTGCCTGTATTACTTTAGCAATTTCACCGTTATTTAAGCTTCTGTTTCTCACTTTCGTTGATATGGCTTTTCTAATGAATGTGTCTTTCTATTCAGGAAGTTTACTTCTGATGAAGGTATATTTATATGTACCGAAACCTTGGTCAAGAATTTTAATAAAAAAATTCTATCCTGCAACTGTTTTTGGCTGCCATCCTTTATTGTGAAGAATTTTAACAGTTGCTGCTGCAGCCATGTTTAAAATCTTGCTATATTTCTATATTTTCTGTTTCAGTATGTGTGCTCGGATTGATTACAATACTGCCGTCACCAGCAAAAAGAAGTAATTGCGCTTTTTTGTGTAGCAGATGGAAGATTGATTGTGTGTGAGAAGCAATAGTGGGTCTAAGATTGACCCTTGGGGAACCCCGTATGTGATTTGTTCCCAGTCAGAATTATGTTCCCAAACTAAAACTTTCCACATTTTTTTCATTCAGCATGATATCTATTGGTCGGCTATACCATCAGTCCTATGAAACTTCAATTTATGTAGGAGAATACTGTGATCCACACAGTTAAATGCCTTAGATAGGTAGCAGAAAATACCAACTGGTATTACTTTATTACTTAATTCTTGTAAAATTTGGTGAGTGAACATATAAATGGCATTCTCAGTAGACCAATTATTCGAAATCCAGCCTGAGATTTGTTGAAGATATTATTGTTGTTCAAGTGAGATACTGTTCTACAGTAAATCACCTTCTCACAAAATTTGGAAAATGATATCAGCAGGAAACAGGTTGGTAGTTACTTATGTCTCTCCTGTCGCCTATCTTAAAGAGGGTTTCGACAAAGGTACATTACAGTCTCTCAGGAAAAATGCTTTGAGCTAGTGATGCATTATAGATTTCAGATAAGATGGGGCATATTAAATGTTCAAATGTGTGTGAATTCCTAAGGGACCAAACTTCTGAGGTCCTCAGTCCCTAGACTTACACACTAATTAAACTAACTTACGCTAAGGACAACACACACACCCATGCCCGAGGGAGGACTTGAACCTCCAGTGGGAGGGGCCGCGCAGTCAGTGACATGGCGCCTCTAACTGTGCAGCGGCATATTATATGGGAACAAATTTTTAGTACTTGATACGAAACACCGTCAAAACCAGATGAGCTTTTTTTTTTTTGAGAGAATATATTAATTTTCTTAATTTCAGGAGGAAAAGTTGGTGTTAAATTCATATGATTGGTTTTTATGACAGTTTCCTTTTTAACATACTGCAGTGATTATCTAGAACTCTTTGTCCCTATACTCTCTACTATATTTAAGAAATGATTATTAAATATGTTTGTTACCTGTAAAATATCGTTTATTGCCATCCTTTCAGTTCAGTGATTATGATGATATCCTGTACTGTGGTTGTTTGTCCTGTCTCTTATTTCACTGCATTCCATAAGTCAAAATTACTGATTTCTAAAATTATGTGCATGTTCCTTGATTTTTGATAACTTTTCTTCATAATTTTGAGTAGTTTTTGTAGTGTAGAAGTACTGCAGAATCTCTGTAGTTGTTCTTGCGAACAGATACATTTACCTTTTCCTTTCACAAGATACTTACCCTCTAATGTCGTTATTTATTTACTTTTATTTTATTTAAAAGGCTGTTTGATGTCCTTTCTGCTTAGCTTACCCATGTGTGTTTGCAGATATTTCTGTGCCATGAAGGCCCAGATAATGAGGGGAAAAGAAGTTACCCATGAACTAGTTGCACGTGAAGAAAATACAGTAAACTACTATTGGTTTGCATGTTGTGAAAAGAAGTGTGGGGCTGGGCCAGATGAACAAGGGCAAGAAAAGGAGCCTGGTGTTTTAGAAAAGAACTGGTGGATTCTGACAGGCTTATCAGTATTCTAAAAATTGTGGTAGTTCAGGTCCATAATGTGTGGTTATGGGAAAAAGTCAATAAATCTGGAGCAGATCAGATGACAGTATACACTTTTGAACATACCTCACAGGATATCCACTACCTTGTGGGAAGTATGAGTGACCTTGTTTTATTCTCTTTGATTATTCCCCAGCCTGTAATACCTACTACTTTCTGAATCAAATTTGCTGGCAAGAAAGATCCATTTCTTTATATGCACTTCATGTCTTAGTGACCAGAAAATAGGGCGAGTGACCATTTACCATGATTCATTATTATGACTGCATTGCAACACTGTGGTAGTTTCTGCACCATTGTGGTTGAAGTTAGGAGACATACTCGTGAGAGAGACCCTACATTTGGAGTGAAAAATGAGTAATTAGTAATAACTGCTGACGTGGCATGGTTGTCCAGCTTTGAATTGGGTCACAGTCTGCTGCAATATAGATGACATCTGGCTCACACTGCAACAGAAAATAAACATAAAGCAGTGTGAAAATCAATCTTAGTAGTATCAATTTTATCTGGAGTAACATACTCAAATTAGTCTTTCCTGGAGAAATGCCTGGCTCCCTACAACTTCTAAGATTAAATCATCCATGTGTGTGGTTTCAGTCAAATGCACACATCGTGTCTTCTCCATATTGTGCAAGACAGTCTTTCAGATGACTAGTAAAGGATCTTATGATATTATGGTTATGTGTTAGGCTGCACTACCCTATTTTCTCAAACCTGTCTTTCCAACAACCAGTATCTCTTATGCAGCTGTTCATTGTTGTATTTACTTTGTGCCACACCCTCTAAATAATGAGACTTTCCTAATAAGTAACAAAATCCATCAGTTAGTTGACATACGACTGGAGGATTATTACTGTAGAGAATTTCATGTAGCAAACTGAATTCTCAGAACATATAGCTTACAAGGTGCATGTTATAGGGTGCATAACGTTTGACTTGTTTTCATTAACAGTTCACTGGGCATTGTTACCACAGTCCAAATTTTGACTGATATGGTGTCAGTTCTGCTTCATGAATCTGTTATCTACAGTAAGCCATATGAACTTCTTCTGACTATTCCATTTTCCTCAGATCTTTTTTTAACAAGGATTCCTTCATCATGTTCTAGAATGCCTCCCCCCCCTCCGCCCTGCGCACACACACATGGGCCTGCTGCACTATATCTTAGCTAACAGATACCTTGTGGTCGTTTGTGCAGTCAACTGTTAGTATCATCTCTGTTGTCAAATGAGTTGTAAGTTGTTGAACATTTTCTATTTATTGTGTATGCTAGTTTGCAAAATGTGGCAGAATACAATTCTCCATTTGTCCATTTGATTATAGCTACATTTCAGAGTCGATTCTATTTTATCTTTCTCAGGTGCACATGTTTCTTTGGAGAGATTTAATGAAATTGACTCTCCATTTTCTTTTGTTTATGTAACTGTTTGAAATATGGGCTTTGATATCTATCATTGATAAATTCTGGGAGTGATCAAATATCTGTCACTTTAGAACAGCCAAAGTGAGGAGATACTTTCATCGTCTGATCATTAAATGTCTTACATTAAAGGTATATTCTGTTTTTATTAATACGTGCTGTTGCACACATCAACCAGTACAGTGTGTAAATTTTTTTTTATAATGAGTTTAGAACTAATTATTTGTGCCTTCCTTTCTTCACCAATTTCCAGAGATTGCTTTAATGTGACAGGCATACTTGTGTTTCATCCTTAATGAGTTTTTCCTTTAATCAGTTTTATATGGTAATTACACATCTGGAATTAGAAAACTTTTTTCGATTTTCTAGTAACCCATTTCTTGTTCCCTACTAATGGTCCTTGTTTTATTATTGATTTATTTAGTCCATATATATTTGACTGTTCTGTTAAATAATGTTGTGTATTTGTTGTTACGTTCCACAAGGTTTACCATTCCGTTTATTCCATATGTTAGTGCTTGGAATTGCAAATAGGGAGATTGTGTTTTTTGACATAACTATTAATGCATATTCATGGATGGTATTTGTTTCCAGCTCTTGTATCCAACACTGGTTTGCCTGTTACCCCAGCTGTCCCAGAAAATTCACTACCAGAGACAAGAATTGAAGATGGTAAATTGCTCTATGAGAGGAGATGGTAAGAGATCTTTTGTCAGTATTCTTGTTTTGAAATTAGCAAAAATGTTTAAAGCATTGGTTGAAATTTAAAAAGTTATTTGTTTATAGTATTACGAAAAGAGTGGACTAAGACCACCCCATTAGTTACTTGTGTAGGTATCTGTTTTGAGGTATGACCAAAAGCAGCAGTTCTTATGTGTAGATCTTAGAGAGTACTTGTGAAGCAGCACTGGAGTCTGTTGAAATATGGCTTAAATGTGTTATCTTCAGAAATATGGAAGGAATTTCTCAAATACACATTGCAATTAAGTTGAATTGGAGATACAAACAGAAAATAGTAAATGTATGTATCTGTGCAGTACTTGTAGTGTATTAAGAGGTTTAGTGGTCAGTTTTAATTTTTTTATGTGTTTGTGTATACTAACATTAATTGGTGGTATGATTTGCTGCAGTATCTTAGTACACTATTTGCTGTCATTATAGATCAACACTTCTTTAGGATTTATTGTGAAATTTATGGCAGTATATTTCTAGACCAAAAATTCTAACCTTCTTTCAACTTTATTCCCTTTGATGTGAAGTTAATGGGTAATACCACAGAGAATGGAATGGCCAAACATTAATCTAGTGTTACATTAAAGTGACTTTTACTTCATTGTGACACAAACGACCAGAACATACTAAATCCCTCATTTTAAACTATTATACACTATTAAACTTAACAAAAGTCGACGTCATTTCAAATTTGGAAATAGGGAACTGTATATTTGTGCAATATAGTTCAGCTTTAAAAAAATGAGTGGGAGTATGAAAGGTAGATGATACAGGCAAGATTAGGAACTGGAATTCAAAAGAGCAGGCTAGTAATTTTAGAGATTTTCAGACAGTTACCTGTATCTAAGTATTTCACCTCCACATCACAAACATCTGCTTATAGCCAACCCTTGCTACTGTTAACTCATTATTAGCAATGGAACTTCTTTGTGTTTACATTCCATTTTGTATGAAGTTAGTGATCACAGGTAGCTCTGCCTCTGGTGATTTCAGTGGTCCCAGTGGCTGGGCTGGAGTTACTAGTGATAGATGGATGCATTGGACAAGATATGCATCTGGAACGGCTGTACAGGTAAGATCCCAGGGGCAGAACACTGCTTAAGTGAATTATAATACTGCACAGTCATGATGGTACAAGAAATAAGCATTGTTTCAGACCAGGTACTGCAATGCCAATTGTAAATTTTTACTTTGTCATGCAGTTTTAGATCCCAACTGAGCCTTTAGAATTTGAGAGACCAGTTAATATAAACAATTCGTATTAGCACCTTGCTGGCTTCTTGACAAGAGTCATGGTGAAAGTTTTTGTGTATTTTCTTATTGTAACCATCACAGCAACCATGACATAATTTTGGGGAATGGAGAACCTGTAGGAAAAACAGTTTCATGCTTGACTGTAGAGATCTCATTTGGTCCAAAATAAACAAACCATATTGGCAGTTAGTATGTTAGTTGCACTGTGTGCCAATATCTTTTTGATTTCTAGAATTTCGTGTGTTCACTGTGCTCAAAAGAAATAAGATTTGTTGTTTAGATTCAGGTGATGCCAAAGAGAAGCTCTGCATTTTTGTACCTTTCTTTTCAAGGGAGTGAAATAATGCGGACATCACATAATGTTATGTAACATAGTTGACAGTCTTTCACTTTAAAAAAAAGTTCTTATTCTTACATTTTTGTTAGTGTTACTTAATATGGAGTGTGATGTGATTGTCTTCGAAACACTAAGTTAGAAGAAGTCACCTATTTATACATATAAGGGTAAATGAAATACATAATGACACTAGCCCTGTAGTGAAAAGAAGATACACCATCAAAGTCTACTTGAGAACAAATGTCAAGCAAGGAATACTTTTTATATTATAAAATGCTGTCAGGAGTTGGTGGTAACAGTAATTTGCTTCCAAGCCAAGAGCATCAGTCTACCAGTTCGGTTTCTGCAATTCCTTTTCATCATACCAAGTTCGTGCTGCATCTGTGTCGACTGTTTTCGTATTCAAACACACATACCCCACTCACTATGCAAATTTAGGGTGAATTACCAACATAACCGTAGGGTAGATTTAGTATTGTTTAGGCCTTCATGGTCACTTCTTTTCGTTTTGCCTGTTTGCTTCTGTTTGTTTCTTCAGCTGACATTCAATAAATGGCTGGCATTATCAAAGGTTCATCCTCCATTGCTGGTGGCCGATTAAAGTCGAGCTCGTGGGCAGATATGTACCTATTGTGCAAACATCAGAGGAATTTTTCAAGGTCATTACCGCTGTGATTATCCCCTTAATATATGTAACTGCAGTTTGCTGCAGCACGGAAATCCAGTAACCTTGAGGCTTTTTTTCTTGTTGAAGCTGTAGTCATGTTTGCGAATTTGTAAGGCTTGCGTGGATGAACTGGCCTGGTAGCTCTTCCCCACAGGGGTGTACCACAGAAGTAATGACCTATAAAGGCCCTGAGATGTTTACATGACAGGGACATCAATTTCTGACTGCGATCTAGACTCCAGTCAGCCACCAGCAATGGAGGGTGAACGTCTGACAATGCTCGCAACGTGTGCTGGTGAAATGTCAGGAAAAGCGTTAAACTAACTTCAACTTAAGTATGTGAGACAGAAGTTGACAGGCAATATGTTACTGTAGGTTACCAGATGACAACTCTTTAAATACATTCATCTTACCTGTGTGTTTTGAAAGTAATTCTTTACAGTTGCTAATACTTCCTCAAATTTTTGAAGAAATTTTTATACATGGTACAAAAATTTTTTACACACAGTATAAAATTTTTTTAAAAATTAGGAAAAAAAGTTTAGGTCAATTGCCTAAGTAACATGTCTTAGGTTCAATCTCCTATTTTGGATGTGACTGACTGAAATTGACATAGTATACACAAGTTACGATTGCGCCACTCGTTTTTAAAATCAAACCTGTGGTGTGGATGTTACCTAGACTATTAGCTTCACTTGCTTCAGGGTTGATTTTACACCAGAGCACTTACTAAAGAACTGACCCTTTAGATGATTGTAATAATGGTAGACAGGTTAGTGAAGTAATATACAAATAAACTACGCTGTTAAACATCTTGAGATTAATAGTGCTGTCAAAACAAAATGATTATCACTTAAACTCAATAAATGTATCTTTGCCATATGCAAATGGTGGCCTTACACAATTGTGAATTCAAGTGAAAACAAAGTACTTTGCTTACTTTGTGAGATAAGGTCCATAGGACCTCGTGATGTCCAATTACCCGTACAGTTCAGCTTGCTGTCTGGATAGCATTCTCACTTTTCTCATCAAATTTTGCTTTGAAGTTACTTCTTTCACTGCTTCTTTAATTGCACCTGCAGTTACCTTCAAGTTTTGGTATAGCAGAATATTTCCATCCTCTTCATTCTCCAGTACTTCAAAATGGTTGGTCAATTTGATCTTGAAAGTGCCTTATATTACCATTGCTTAAACGTTCCTGATCACATTCAGTAATATATATATCTGTGTGTGTGTGTGTGTGTGTGTGTGTGTGTGTGTGTGTGTCGCCCCCCACCTCCCTCCCTCCTCACTTCCTGGGTCCAAAAATTCTGTTGATCACTACCCTGGCTGGGAAGTCTGATCGGCATCCACTTACTTATTCCTGTCTATATCACTATAAATTTAGTTCACTGACATCCTACCAGAGAGAACCAAGTTCCCACAATATATTTTCTTCCTGATGAAGTCAGTACTGCTTAGGAACAATTACATTGTGTACATTGTGCTTTCCAGTGGGTTCGTTGAAGGATTCTTCTTTCCCTGCTTTCACATTAAGATCTCCCGAGGTGGTTTTGTTGTTCTCGCTTGGCAAATTGTTAGACTGTCCCTATCTTCTTGTAGAATAAATCATTTTTGATACCATCACTCTCTTCAATTGGGGCATAACAGTTTATATATGTGGCAAACTGTTTCCTGGAAATTACTGCTACATGTGAGACTCTGGGATTGATTGATTTTAAAATCTAAAGGACTGGTACACTAGGATTCACCACAAAACCAGTATCTAGTAAGGGATTTGCTTCCAAGGTTCAATAGAACATGATATAGTTCTCCATTTCTACAGACACAGTTCCTGTCCACCTTGGCTCTTGCAGAGCCAGCAAGTGTATTCCATATTTATCAGCTTCCTTTACAATGCAATTTGCTTCTCCAGGCTGGTTTTGCTGCTCCAGGCTAGTATAGCTAAGTATACTTCATTTCGTACTCCATGTTCTCACTTGGTCATTTTGCAGAGATCAGCCCTATCCAAGATCCTAGTGTGTCATTTATACAGATAATTATTTTTTGAGGCAGGTTGGTAGCCTGTCGCCAACCCTCAGTGTGGAGGATGCAAATTTGCCAGTCAGGGTTGCAAAGCTCCTTAATAGTTATTTCTTGACTATTGGACTCCACTATTGGAGCTTCACAGAAACTGCAGTTCATAACAAAATAAATCTGATCGTGTGCCTAATACAACAAGCGTGTCTCGTGTTTTTCAGGTGTTGAAGTATCTTGATTAAATGGTGAAAATATCACCTTGGAGTAATAACAGTACACATCATATTACTTACATATATGACCTGTTTGGCAAATAAAATGCTCTCCAACAATGCCTAAATCTAACTTGTGTTAACAGTTAAGCTCATTTTGCACTTACAAACCAAACCAGTTCTGCATTACATTTCCACTTTAATTCAACAAGCAATCACTAATCATGGAAGCTATCTTTTTAAAAATGAAAATGTACTGATAGCAAATATGTTCCGCCTTGGAAGTTCCTGATTAACAAACAAAACATTGTTTCAACCACAGTTTTCATAAGTAACTCTGTGCCCCTTTCCATGATTGAACAGATTTGCTGAAATACTTGTACCCTACAAATCAACGCAATGTTTGCAACTTCCTAGCAAATTCTTCCGACAATTCATCCACTACATGACAGCGTGCAACCATTCTGTATGTAACCACAAGAATGACACTCTGCACGTGGTCAATAGCATTTGGGCATTGCTGATGTGTTTTTTTTTTTAATTCCAGATGAGCAAGTAGTACCATATTACTGTGTGATAACAACAAAGATTCACTGATTCTGCTCTTTGGTTTTGTGTTAGGGTCTTCTGTCCCTTAGTCTTCAGGCCACTCTCTGCCCCCAAGACAGCAAGGGTAGCATTTATACTGGTGCTTACTTGTTTTGAGATAGGATCAGCATTGAGCATGTCATCATTGTCAGTTCGAAGACTGGTTTGATTCAGTTCTCCACATTACTCAATCATGTGCATGCTTCTTCATCCTGAATAATTGCTGCAACCTACCTCCTTAACAACCTGTCTACTGTATTCATCTCTTGGTCTCCCTCTACAAATTTTATTACCTACACTCCACATTAATGCTAAATTAACCTTGTACTCACCTAATCTAATGTCCTGTTCAACCTGCCACTGGACTTCACTAACATCGCAATATCTAACTTTAACCTATCCATTCCCCATGTAAATTTCCTAGCCTACCTGCCTGATTAAGGGCTCTAGCATTCTACACTCTGGCCCATAGATTGCCAGATACCTCTTTCCTGATGATATACCCCTGGGCAGTCATTGCATTGGATATCTGAATGGGGGACTGTTTCGCGTCCAGAATATTTTACTCAAGAGGATGTCACCATCATTTAACCACACAGAAGAGCTGGATTCCCACAAGAAAAATAATGGCTGTAGTTTTCCCTAGCTTTCAGCTGTTCACAGTATTGGTACAGCAAAGCATTGTTGGTTGATATTACAAAGCCAGATCAGGGAATCATTCAGACTGTTGCCACTTGTTTTAAAAAAATTAACAATGCCCAAATGCTGTTGGCCATAAGCAGAGTTAGTGTGCAGAGAGTCATTCTTGGGGTTATGTGCAGACTGATTGTGCGCAGCTGTGTTGGGAATGAATTGTCTGCTCCACTTCAGGAACCAGATGTTCATGTGGCATCTCGGCAGGTATCCCTCTGTTGTGGTTGCAACTATCTGTATAACTGAAGCATGTAAGCCATCCCACCATGGAAGGTCCATAGTTTGGGGGGCAGGGGTTGTGTAGCATTGGACATATTGATGGTAGGCAATGAAAACCTCGTGATACCAGTAACTCCATTATCTGAGAGTGATTTGAAAGGGCATGGATTTCTCTAACCTGTGAATAACTAGGCTTCTGCTATAGAGCTACACATGAAGCAACATTGTGTGTATCACTTCACATAGTTTTTAAGAAACTGTTTTTGCTTCTCCCGTAAAATTTAACAAAATGGAGTTAAAAGGTTTTCTTTGCCTACCATTGATATGTGGTGTTCACTGATTGTAGTTCTGCCAGAGGCTAACCTGCCACACTTCTGGATCCTGATAAAGTGAGAACTTACTCATTCTTTGGGGCCTGCATGAACTATTGCTGAATTGTGACAAAGGATGGTAGATTCTTGAGACTATCTATTCCAGGTTTCCATTCAACACCTTTATGATTGTTTAGGTGTGCGAATACACGTGTTTTGCCACCAGAGGGGTACATTGTGTACTGATGTGAGTGTTTGGGCACTCTTTACTGTGAGGTGTGAGTTTTATTTGGTTTGAATTTATTATCTACTCATACAATGGTGAATTACTTGTCACCGCACTTGGCAATACAATGACTTCCCCCTTATTTCCAGCATTGTATTTGGGTTTTGTCTTACTTATAGCTAAAACCCATATTTGAGGGCCATCCGCTATCTGCTACCTTCGACTCGTCCAATAGCATAGGATCACCCCTGACAAATGAAAATGAAGACAAATAATTATTAATGTAGTGCAGCAGAACAGAGGAGCGCGTGTGTGTGTGTGTGTGTGTGTGTGTGTGTGTGTGTGCAGAGTTTGTTTAACTGCCCATTAGTCACAAAATTCAATAGCAAACTCTCAGTCTGAAAGCCTAGTTTCTCACTATTAATTGTAACATAAAACTAAAGTTCATTACCCTAAATAATCACCATGGGGAGGGGGAGGGGGGGAAGGGCAAATTCACCATGTGTGTGTCTCCATATTAACACTTTGTTGTCTGCATATCTAGTGCAGATTTATTCGTTTGGCACCAGCAGCACTAATTCGGTTACTTCGCTTGTCACTGGCCATTCTTGACATTATCGAGCAATTATAAATTGTGAAGTTTTACTAATCTCATCGTCAGTTCTTATAAGTTCTCAACCCTGTCCCCCTACTTTCATGAAATTTTGAAAATAAACGTACGTAAATAAATACAGTGTTTGTGTGTTTCATATAGTTCTTTATTTGTATTGTCTTTGATACTTAAGTTTGGAACATACTTGGCAGTTTCTTCATTTTTGTTTATTCATTTCGGTAATAAGTATTAGTTGGTGTTGCTTAATGTGACCAGAAAGCATGTCAACTGGATCATGATGAGATGTACACGATGCAGTGGCAAACTCCAAGTTTTGCTCAGAAGCGGATAAATGATCTTCTGTTCATGAATCGGACACTTCCAATAAAAAATCGTGAAATTTGAGACTCGTGTGTTCTGTATTGAAATATTGACTTGTATGGAATGCATTAAATAATGCGCAGTTAAACAGGTACATGCAAACCTATTTTGACCATTTTATGATTTCTCTGTATATAGGGTAATAACTCAAATATTTGTCTACCCAATCCACTCCTTTCATGTATTTGTAGTAGTCTAACACACTTTCCTTTGAGTGTCAGTCAAAGTGGCATTATGTATTGTAGAGGTCATTCGTATCGTTTTAGTTTTCGAAGCTCTCCATACCTGTGTGAGTACTTCACCTTTCCTTTGATAACAAGCTTCAAACCCATTGACTTTTGCGCGCTTTCATTTTTTGTTAAAATAATTATCCTTGTAGAGGTGATGCCACTTTCCATAAGGCGTCATTAGTTCCATCACTGTTTTTCCTAAAGACTGTCCAGCACTGGAATATGTCTTGAATGAGGAAATGTATCCCATACTCGAATCACACAGCATCCAAATGAGTGTGCCATATTTCATAATTTTCGACGGATTGTAAACTTTAAAATTTAACCATCCACGCCATGGTATTATTCCTTCATCAGTTGAGATGTTTTGCTTAGATTAAAAGTTTCTTCAAACTTTTTGGAAAAATAATCAATTTACGAATTGCACTTTGAAAAGCCGGTCAGCATTATCTGATTTATTGTTGTTTCCAGAAAAATGTACAAATTATGATATTTGTCTGAATCAGTTGCAGGACATTGTTTTGCGAAATATCGGTGTGTCTATCAATGGATTCGTTGACCAATAATCATTGATCCTTGCTTTTTTTACAATTCCCATAAGAATAGGAAGCCCCCAACCATTTTCTAAGTTTTGGTCCTGTATCATTGAAAAATTTGGCTTTTTTTAAAATACAGTTTCCTTCTATTGCAATTTTGACTGTAGTACTTGTTGGTTTCATTAATAATGTATTCAAATAGATCATTCCCAATACATAATTATACAATACCCTTGACGCTCTGTGTATTTTTGGGACATATGTTTGGATCCGGAGATCCTTCAAATTTATTATTGATCCTCGGTAAATCAGTCTGACCTCTGTGCGTCATCTTCTTCGCCTGATTCATCCAAATCAGTTGGCAACCATAGTGTTCGCTGAATTCTTCTTGGGCGTATTTCACTATCTTCCGATGATTCTGCTTCACTTTCATTTTTTTGAGATCCAATGTCTTCTTTCCAATCGGCCAAGTTGTCTGGAACATCAGACGAAATGTCCACGCATTCATCGTAAATAACTGTATCGCCTCTCTTGTCTGCCATGATGAAAGGGCACAAGTACTTATAAAAACAAAACACCAACAGAATGCAAAAGATACTAAAGTGCTGTCACCGGTCACTGCATGACACTATGCTCATGACACCACTGTGGTGTTGCTGGCCAGTGATTGATACTGTGCATAAGACACCACTGTGGTGTTACCGGCCGTTGACCGCTATTTCGTGCACTACACCACTGTGGTGTCGCCAGATGGCATAGTGTTAATTATACGAAGTAGTAAATGTTTTCAGCTGCCTCAGATGCCACAAAGTAAAGTTTGCATGGCCACTCATATTCAAGTCCAGCAAGAAGTTTAAGTACTAACCTGCACTCACCAAAATCATTAAAAGTCCAAAGATCTGCACTCGAACTAAGATAATCACTTTAGCTAGTGTGGCTGCTTCGACATCCAGACTGTCACATACTGTGGCCAATACAGCTTTCACGATGAAAGATTACCCATCAAAGACAAATAACCAAGTTGGTGCTACTGTTCACCCTTAAATACTTTGTTTGAGAAAGGTTGTAAAATGTGGGGCATGAGAGGCAGCTCACCCACAGCCTAAATTGAAAGGCAGTTCAAAATAGATTGATAAGTGAATATATGTGTGAGTCAACAGTGATATTCTACCTTATTGAAAAACAGGGAATATTAACAGAACTTCCATTTAGGAAAGTTATGGGATGAATTGATGAGTTGGCAAGAAACTTCTCATATCTGCAGTTCAGCGGAACTAATACTGGGTGGGAAGCTCCTATTGGCCCATGTGGTGAAGTAGGAACTCAAGTATGTAGAGTTATGCTACATATCATGCTGAGCAACTAGGCACTGGATGTCCTTAAGTACAATTGTTTGTGTTCATTTGGGTACGTGTTCAGTTTAATGATAGTATTACTCTATAGAAAAAACTATACCAAACAGCACGTTTTCACTGTAAACACCGTGAGTGGTTTCACATGTAGCTCTGTCTTTAGTGTCATAGGATTTATTCTTGGATTGGGCTGGAGTAAGTGACAGTAGTTGGGTACAATGGATATGTATTATGATGGGAATAATTTCAGGGGGTAGGAACTGGACAGTAGGGATAATTGTCTGTGATGAGGTGGAGGGTGTTGGTAGGCAATGGTAGGTTATGTTGGAAGGGTATAAGGGAGTCGTAGTCTGTTTCAGGGCTTCACTTAGTAAGGCATAGCCTTTGTGGAGTAATGTGTTCAGGCATTTGTTCTGCGTGGTGGCAATAGAGGTGCCTAGACTTTTTTGTGGGTAGCAGCTGCTTGTTGGAGGATCAAAGAAAACTGCCTGGAAGATTTGTTTTGCTGGAGAAGAAATGCCGGGAGAGGTGATGGGTTTAGATTTTGAGGGATTTGGTGTTGGGGCAGGAAGTTCAGAATGGACTCATGGGCTGCATTGAAGGGATTCATACATGTTGAAGAGGTGGCTCAAAGTGAAAATGTTGTCACTTATTGATTGCTCTGATTTGGTCTGAGAGTTGCAAGTAATCCTCAATCGGAAGATAAACATTCAGCAAGGTGATAGTGGATTTGGAGAATGATGAAGTTAGATTGAGTTTGTAAAAGGTGTACGTATGCCATGAGTCCAGATCACAGAGATTCAAGCCTAGGGCATATCTTGTGGAAATTGAGACACACCTCTTTCATGTGGCTGTTTGAAAGGTGACACAGGGTAGTGTCAACTGGTTCTGATTGCCATCCTCCTCTGTTTGTAGGTCTATGCCTTGAAGGTATAAAGTAGTTGTGGGTAAGGGTTATGTGGGCTAGTGTGACTCTGGTATTTGGGAGACTTTCAGGTTGTGGCTGTAGAAAATCATTAATCGTAGAGAGTATTTCACCGCAACGGTTTCTTTTAACTGTCGATTTTCTCGACAACGGCTGAGAAGTGCATCTTGGTGCTTTGCCACATTACACCTCTGGCCATGAGCTTTTATTATGCGCAGTATGAATCAAATCTGAATTTCACAATTGGCGGCCTCCCCTTGTCAGCCTAGGCTTAGAGTGATTTCTCACCGCTTTCTCCTTTTCTTCCTTCTTCCTCCCCCGATCTTCCCCAATCAATCCCTTTCCTCCCACTAGATGGAACACAGTGTTTCGAAAGATAGGAGCAGTATTTTCTTTTGTGCTTTTAGTAGCAGCGGCATTAGGAGTAGCATCTCCTGAAGGTAAGTATGGACAGTTATTTTGTCTCTGCACAATATAATTTTGATTTTGTTAAAGAATATTGTGGAAATAATTGAAATTACTTGCACATTATTGAGAAACTCTGGCTTATCATTAGTATGAGTCAACCATTTGCTCAACATGGGGTGACAATCATTGTGAGAGTTGTTAGGTTCAGAGTGATTTGTGGGCCCCTTCTTTCTTGCACAAAATGTGAAACTAAAAATTAGTTTGATGTAATACAAAGTCGCTTAGCAATCTCTTTCATGCTGATTCTGTTCAGTTCTCCCTTTGGTAAGGCCAGGCATCTGATCGGGGGGATTTGAATGACCTGTAACCAGCATATATTGAAACTTCCTGGCAGATTAAAACTGTGTGCCCGACCGAGACTCGAACTCGGGACCTTTGCCTTTCGCGGGCAAGTGCTCTACCAACTGAGCTACCGAAGCACGACTCACGCCCGGTACTCACAGCTTTACTTCTGCCAGTACCTCGTCTCCTACCTTCCAAACTTTACAGAAGCTCTCCTGCGAAACCTGCAGAACTAGCACTCCTGAAAGAAAGGATATTGCGGAGACATGGCTTAGCCACAGCCTGGGGGATGTTTCCAGAATGAGATTTTCACTCTGCAGCGGAGGGTGCGCTGATATGAAACTTCCTGGCAGATTAAAACTGTGTGCCCGACCGAGACTCGAACTCGGGACCTTTGCCTTTCGCGGGCAAGTGCTCTACCAACTGGGCTACCGAAGCACGACTCACGCCCGGTACTCACAGCTTTACTTCTGCCAGTACCTCGTCTCCTACCTTCCAAACTTTACAGAAGCTCTCCGCAATATCCTTTCTTTCAGGAGTGCTAGTTCTGCAGGTTTCGCAGGAGAGCTTCTGTAAAGCAGATGTTCCGTTTTGTGTAGGCTAAAGGTAGTATTCAGAGATCTTGCACCTAGGTGACTGACAAAAATTTGATTAATTAAATTTATTGGGGTCTTCAGTGATTTGAATTTATAGTTTACAGACACATTTAGAGATATAGCAGCTTATTTTATTTCAAAAGATACACAGCGAATAACAGTTTACATCGTATATGTTAATTTTGACAAATTAGTTATTTGTGAAAGATAATGTTCCTTAAGTACTTGCCACTTTTTCTGGCACACCCATCAACTCTCTGTGTGAAGTTTGTCATCACTCTCTCCAACATATTAAAGGGTATAGCACAAATTTCTCGCTCAGAGGTATCCTTTAATTGAAGCGCTGTATGTTGCTTACTGATGTACACTTTTTTCTTGAGGAAGCCCCAGACGAAAGTCACATGGAGTAAGGTCTGAAGATATGGCTGGCCAGTCAACATCTCCTCTGTTGGGTATCATTTTCTCTATAAACAACTTCCGTACCTCAGATATACAAGCACTGGAAGTGTGAGCTGTTGTGCCATCTTGCTGAAACGAAGCATTTTGATCATTTATGCCACAGTGGCGAAGTTCCGAGATGAGAAATTCACACAATTTGGTCAGATAACACTCTTGAGTTCATGGTGACAGCTCTCTCATTTTCTTCAAAGAAATAAGGCCCTGCGACACCAAATTTCCCTAAACCAGCCCATCCTATAACGCTGTCACAATGCAGTAGGTGCTGGAGCAGTTGCTGAGGTTTGTTTGGAGACAAGTAATGACAGCTCTGTTTATTAGCATTGCCATTTAGGTAAACATGAGCCTCATTTGACTTTAAACCTACAATTTTGGGTTCTTTCTCCAACATCTCCTCCATTACTTCAGCAATACACCTCAATGTCATGAAATCTTGAGGCATCAACACCTAAACAATCACAGTTTCTGTAGCGGCTAAAATTTAGATGGTGTAAATTGTGTTGAACACATGTATTTGATAATCCAAAAGACTGTGTGTGTGATACTGCAGATCGTTTTGGATGCTGTTGAATTGCAGGATGGAAGTTCCTGACCCATAGCAACATGGTATTATGGATTGGAATTGCGCCATTACGTGGGACATTGAATTGGAGACGGAACTTCCTCTGAGTGGTGTCACAGATTCCGCACTTATAAAGAACATCTCTCTGTTGTAACTAAACTGGTGCTGTAGGGGAAAACAATGAACCCAAGCACACCCCTCCAGTACGTTGACTCACCCGATACTACTTGAGCCAACAGCATCAGTTAACATGGACTCACCTTGTATATTGGTTTAACTTCTTTTTAATTGAGTCTGAAATCTGAAATGCAACTCCCTTCAAAAACTTGCAACTACTTACTATGTCACGTGCCTTTGTAATGTACAGCACACTGTGCAGTCACAGTTCCTGAAATTATCATTTATCTCGTAATACATTCTCGATTTTTTCAGTGTGATTTGTTATGCAAGGGCAGACATAATGCTTGTGGAGAGTTGCAGAAACTGTTCGTAAGTTAGAGCTGATTATTCGAGTCACAGTTGTGATTTAACATATACAGTTACAGGCTTTGGCTGTTACTGACAACCAGTACGTTTGCTTACTTACAATGCAACAGTAACTTTGGTGTCACAGGGCATTATTTCATTGAAGAAAATGAGGTAACTGTCACCATGAACATTGGGTATTATCTGACCATACTGCGTGAATATCTCATCCTGCAATTTTGTCGCTGTGGCATAAATGGTCAAAATGCTGTCCCATCATTAAAATGATGTGGATAGACATCCAGAAAGGTTTCTATGTGTCCTAGATCCCCCCCCCCCCCTTTTCTCCCCAGCCTGTCTTTGAATGATGAGGCAGTCATTTCCAGTGACAGAAGTGCACAAGTTACTTTGTAACTAAGTGAGAAGATTTGAAAACAGCTGATAACACCCAAAACCAGTAATCTGTATTAAATCACAACTGTGGTTCAAATAAATGATCAGCTATAGTGTGGTTAATGTGTTCAGTCCAGAGACTGGTTTAAAAATGACTTTTTCTACAGTTTTCATTTGTATTTATCAATTTCATTTTTATTTATCAGAAAACTGTTTTTTTCTGTCTACCAATTGTTTTTTTTTTTTTTTTTTTTTTCTTTTTTTTTTTTTTTTATACCGCAGTTAAAATTAACATCGACATAACCATTTCATGGGCACTTTTTTCTAAGCTGGTTACAGGTGTCAGTTGGTGGTTCAATGACTTGCTATGAATCACTTGTCACACCATGGCAACACAAAAATGTTAAGGCAACAATTTTTTGAAAATTAGTGTAAGAAGATTGCTTTCCATGGACCCTGAGATGATAGTATACAATTTTTTTTAATAAAAATTGACACTGCAAAACAAAATAAAAATACAAGATTGCTAGATTACCTTTTATTTACAAAATATTAGTGAAAATTTAATTCCCAGATGTTATGGAACAGTGTGAAACACGGATATACACACAATGCAACATTGGAATTGGAGCATATTATTTTGTCCTTTCTTCTTATTTTCTTGTACTGCCCATACAACAATGCCTATACTTCAGTTTTCTTCGGCTGATTTTCACCCACATTTGAAAGTATGAGTTCATCAGAAACACCAATGCTGTCTGCTTTTTTTGAAATGAATACAGGAGGACACCCACGTTGTTTCCATGGTGAGAACCCTGACAGTAATTCTCTTTGCTAACTGTAAACAGAGTGTTAGCTGCTCTCCATTTCATGTGACTGCTGTGTACAGTATAAATGCATTTACAACAGCAGAATCAACTAGAAAACAAAAAAATTGTGCACCACCATTTTAGAGATCCCTGTCTCAACCTCACACGGTTCTCACTTCTGATCGAAGAGATTCACACTGCCCTTTACACCGTTGTACAGACTCACAGCACTTGGATGAGCTATTTTACACATGGAACCATCCCTTTCTTTTCTGGAAACAAATGTTCCATCCTTGGGAGATGTTCATGTAGAAAGAACTGTTTGTTTTTTTGTCTTGCCACTTTATTGCAACGACTGAATCTTTGATCTGTGCCTTGAACTCACCTCGTGAACGTTTGTCATTTTTTCATCGTTTCCGGAAGAACTTTGCTGTTGACGTAGACACTACCTGCAGAATATACTCAATTATCCAAAAGTGTTTTCATTAGGTTGCACGCAATGAAATAATTGTAAAATGCAGCAACACATTTACTATTTTTCGAAGTTGGACACAATGCAAGTATAACCATTTCACCAAGAGGAACTTTGGCATTATTATCTTACCCTGTTTCACAATAGATATGGAACTTCTTAGCATCAGCCAGGCATCAGACCTTGTACCCTCTTTTTATAGTCTTCTTGGGCATATATTGTTTTATGCTCAGTCTTCCTTTGGTAGGTATCATAGTGTCATCGGTGGATAATCTGCCAGAATGAGTATATGCTTCTAAGAAATTACTATTTAGGACATCAGTTTGTGGCCTCACTTTATAATTTATCGTATCCAGGAGTACCCTTCCCCACAGCCTTTGAATTATTGTTGAGATGAAGATTTTGTAAAACTGTTTTGAACCTTTGTAGAGCGATCACTTTTGGTACTGATTCAACATGCAAAGTGGATCTGGACTCCAGTAATTTGATAAGTTGACCTGTTTGTAGCTGCCCATAATGATGAGCAACCCAATAAATGCTTTTATTTCAGATTTTGCTGTGTCCACCCAGTTCTTTGTTGTTACAGGTGTTTGAGTTCATTTGAAGATTTTGTTGCTCTGGGGATGCATATAAGTTCGTTTTTGAACGATATTCTGAATGATACTTTCACTGAAGATATCAAGAAAATACTCATATGGACTATTCGTTTTAGATCATGCTTTATTTGGCAGTGTTTCATCCCAGTCATTTCAGGACTCTGACCACTATCACTCAGAGTGGAACTTTTGTCAACTCTGTGGAAGAACCTGCATCTACTGAATCCACTTCATGGACTGAAACATTGTCTACTACTGAGGGGACCCATTGTTGAAAAGTAATGGGAGACACTGGTTGGATGTTTAGTATATCATTTTCCTCATCTGTTGAAACATCATCTGATTCAATCTTGGAAACTGACTCGTCCTCAGGAAGTGAGAAGATATACTCCACCCATCTTCCTGTCTGGTGAAGTAATTCTGTGGTGAAATACCTCATATAAGTAAATGTGGCTAATAACACCTCAATAAACGGGCTTATTGTCTACACTAAAAGTGTGAAACAGTGCTAGATGTGTGTCCAACTTGGACTGTGGGGGCAAAAATTCCCACATGTTTAAGACATATTTTTGATGTGTTGACATAAAGAAAATTACATAAAATATCAAATAAGTACCGTGCGGTTACTTCCAAATGCCACTGTTTGCAGATAAACAAAACCACAAAATAACAGCAAAACGTCTTTCTGCCACCAAACAGAGAACAAGAGACAAATAATACTCAGTCAGTTGCTGACAGTGCGAATGCTGGCAGTGGCAGGAATTTTCATGTGTTTCTCATTCTAATCTACAGATGGTGGCACCAGCAAGACGTGGAATCTTTAGTCCGTTGGACCATGGAAGACAATAGTGTGTGTGGGAAGGTATTTTCCCATTGACCATGAAATGGTTAACTCAATTTAACAACTGGGATGGAAAGACTTCTGAGATGCGATACTAAAAACTTTACTTAATAAGGGAGAATTCTTCATGTAAACTTGTCAAGAAAGAACTTCCATTTAGGGCAGTGATAGCTTTTGTTATCAGTGCTGTGTTAAATTTTTCAGTGTTATTACATTAAGTAAACAGTTCTGTGCAGTAAACAATAACGGAGGCCATAAATTAAACATGAACAATAGAGCCATAATCTAAAGTTTAGTGAGTCATCCATCTTTATTTCTTGTCTGTAATGCACTGAAATATTCATGGTAGGTGGCAATTGCATTCAGGCAGTCGACATATTTTTCTTGATGCTGATGTCATACAAATAAGACTGGATAGTGAAGACAGTTGCAGAATTCCTTTTGCATTTTCATTTGAAGCTAGTTAAACTGTATGCCACCATTAAATGTGAACTCGTAGAACATTATGTATTATTTGGAAAGATCAAAACAGAACCACTAAATGTGAGATAATTTTGTCTCTATTTGTTTTGTACTGTCCTGTGTGTAATATTAGTGAACTTTTTAGTTGACTTCAAAATAAGTCTTATTATCAACAATGAAACTTCTTCTTTTACATTTACAGTTATATTGCATCACACATAGCACAAACGTAAAGTTTATTCATATGTGCTTGTTCATTACCCTTAAGAATTTACCATTAAGGAAATAGCAATGACTGTAAATAAGAAACAGTAACATATCTGTAAATGGCCCAGCAGACAAGCTTCATCTACACGAAACATGTTACGTGCCATTTCTGTTGTGCTTAGAGTTGGAGACCTAATCAGGTACACACATTAGAAATCTTAGTCGATAAAATTTTTCTGGGTTTATTACTGCATTGTCAGTATGTAAAACTAATGACATTTGGGTCACTGTTGCAAGTGACCTCCTTCAGGGTGTGTTATTGACTGTGACAGTGGCCGTGGAAGCCTACATTTATATAATTAGATATCTTGTTTCTGCCTGTTATGTAAGATAATATGTAATTGTTAAGGCAACCAATTCCTGAAGCCTATATCTGCTGGATGCAAAATTGGTGGTTTCCGAACTACATGAACATACTCAATTGTAACTGTTACACTTAAGTTGGAGTGCTTGACAGTTATGCCTCTAACTTTTCTAAGCTCATATGGTTTTACTGGATCGACAGGGTGAACATTAATAAAACCAACAAACTGCAGAGTCTGATTGCTGACAAAAAATGGAGAAAAAAGGTCATATGAACATGTGTCCGGAAATGCATTGTTGCCACAGTAGATGGCACTGATGAATGACAGTTTCTCTGTCCATGTGTCGTGTGTTCGTTTTCTGTTGCAGAATGGTCCAGTATTCCTGTTGGGAACAAGCCGAGAATGTGTTTGTGTATGGCCAAGCAAATAGAAATGGTAGAGGGCAGCACAACTATATCAAAACAAGTACCCACGCAGACACCAAATGTGTCACACAACATTTCAAGTCCTTTTTGGGTGTTTTGTGTGATCATGGATGCTTTGAGACAAACGTGCAGGGAGGCGACAGACTGTGCGTTCACCAGATTTGGAGGACCAGGCTCTGTCACGGTATTGATGGGAACCCTAGGACAATCTACAGATAAGTGACCTGTTAACATGGTGTAAACCAAAGTATGATTATGTGTATCCTCCATGACAACTATTACTATCCTTATCATCTGCAACACACAAAAAACACACGTTAGATGGTCAGAGCAACTGTCATTTGTCAGCACCACTTATCGTGGCAATGACGCATTTCTGGACATGTTCATAGAACCCTTTTTCCTCAATTTCCAGTTAGGAATCAGTTCCTGCTGTTTGTTGGTTTTATCAATGTTCGTCCTGTATATTTTAACAGAATGGATGAACTAAAATTGTTCTGCCATAATGATGATCTCGTTAGCAGCGTCCATGTTCAGTACAAGAAGGTAGTTGTCCATCCCATTATCTAATTGATAACACCGCTCCTACTTGGAGGGTTACAGACTAGGGTTTTAAATGGCAACGACAGCAGAGTTAATGAAATATATTGTGTATGGTTGGAACTTCAGTGAAGTTTACTTTAAGTTGATGTTTTTCAAGAAGCTGTTGTATTTCTTCCAGGTATCATCGAGGACAGCCTGTTTACGTTGAGGGAAAGGACATCTCTCGCTTTTCAGCAGTAATTTCTGCCATTGGATTGGATGTGGTAATTTTTCCCCTTAATTTGACTCTTCTTTTCATGTACTTTGATGTGTAATATATTATTTTAGTGGTACAGACAACTCTTGATAAATTGAAGTGCAAGGATGAGTAATTGAGATTTTGATGTAATCAAAATTTGACTGATGAAAGTAGAATCAAGGAAAAGTTTGTCAGTCTACCCTTAAAAAAGTGCTGTTAGCTTCAGAAACCTTTGTATTCTTTACAAAGGGAAGTAAAAAGTAAGAATTATAATTCAAATAAAAGGAAGGTGATATTTTTACCAATTCTGCTATTTATTAATTAATTTATTTAAACATATCAGACAAAAGGCACATAGATTTCTGAAAATATGCAAGAAAACATCATTTTGCAAAGAAATTGATGACTTTTTTCAAGCTTCAGTGACCTCCACTGTGCTTTTGAAGGGAATTTTATATTGTGATCAAAGCCAGAAATAAATAGTTGTCTGTTTTTGTTCGAAGGCTGTAAATGTGCAGTATTTCCTATGACAACTTTCCCTCTTTTTGAGTCACAGATAGAATCAGTTCAGATTTTCCTTTTCATTTTTGTGCTTTGTCATTGTCGTTGTTCTTGTCACTCAGAATAGCCAAAATTTCAACATCAGACGACCATGAACTCCCACATTATTGTCATTGTCAAAACGTATGAAATTGTGAAATTTCATATTTTCTCTTAAGTCAGGAAGCATGTCCTAGGTCTTTCGAAATTTCTGTGCTCTCCTGTTGTTCCAGTTAATTCTGGTGCTCCCTGATGAATCCACATTTCTTGAAGCAGTTCCGAATCATTATCAGAGTAACATTCTTCCATGTTTTATAAGCCAGGGTCATCAATCTCAAAATTTTTATGATGGACCTCTGACCATCCTCAGTGCTATCTGACACAGTCATTGCTCCTTATTTGCAGTAAAAAATTTTAGAATTCTGATCAAGCAGATGTAATTGTGGAATGGTGTTACTGGGGAAAACGTGAAGTTACATATCATCTAGAAGTGATGTGTTATCAACAACTCCACAATCATTGAGAAGCACAGGTTTTTGCTTCTGTTTTTGTAATATCTGTTTAGGCTTAAAAGCCATTTGTTAAACAATTCTGTTGTCACGTTTTTTTACAGCGGTGTTGAAACACAAGAAATAATCTGCTGTCTTTGAAACGTTCAAGAATGGCAGCTTTTTCTATAAAAAATGTTTTAATTTCTGGGAACTTCTCTTGTTCACTGCAAGCAACAGTGTTACTCACTGTTCACTGTGTTTCCCGCCCCATGACATTTCTGATCTTTAAAAGCTCAGACTTCCACCACAAATCTCCTTAAGTGTGATTGATCCCTCCCTCCCGCCTACCCCTGAATCCTTTAATGCCCAGCTTGATAGTGAAAAATTTAAGCATATTCACTGACAGGTATGTTTCGTCCTCTATTGTATAAGCCATAACAGTAATGAATCTTGGAGATTTGAGATCTGACCTTGTTGAGACCACGTCCTCCCTGTGACAAGTTTTCAGCCGGCCAACTTTCCTGCTTCAGGATAATAAACAGTATGGATCACAGAATCTTAAAAGTTTTGCAGGAGTCACACGTGTATTTAGTAATGTACATTACGCATTGTTGAGTAAACAAAGGAGTACCATAAAGAGTTCTAAGATGAAACATTTCATGAAACAGTTTGAGTTGCTGAGTATTCCTTTAGTTACTACACAGAATACACATGACAGTGAAAATATGAACATGTACAAAAGAGAGGTTTATCATGAACAGATAAGACATACTAATGCTATCTGATATCTGCATTTATACTCCACAAGTCATCTAATGGTACGTGGTAGAGGGTACTTCAAATAAGACATCGCTTTTCCGCTTTTGCTGCTCCCCATTCAGTACTTAATGGTATTTATGGCTTAAGTGAAAGACTGGTTAGGGACAAATTGAAATACACACCAATACTACAATGTGTGGAAGCAGTTTCCATGTAAAATTAGGATATTAAGATGAAGGGGAATGCAGAAGCAACAGGAATTACACTCTGATCAGCCTGAAGATTGGTCGAAACTGTGAGGGTAAAGACAAGCTGGCTAACATTTCAGGGGTTTTTTGAAACACCTGTACCTATAGGAGCACAGTTGGCATTCAGCTAAGATTAAGCAGCATTATCACTGTTAGTTAAGGTATTAAGATGATTCTGGGTTTGTTTTTTATACTTGAAGTGCTCCTGTGGCATTGTGCGGTGGAAAAGACACCCTTTTGATGAGTTTGTCAGTACAAGTAGTCGCTTAGAGTCTGCATCACTGTGGGCACGCTATGAAGCTCCTCCCTGGCGAAATTCCATGGTTTTTATCAACACTGATCTATGAATGTAGAATGGAGAAAAGAAAATAATCTGACAACAGAATTCGTCTGACGAGATGTTCTTGTGAAACAATTAAATTGTAATCTGAGTTGTAAATTGAGTTTGATATATGGTCTCGCCAGTAAACAAGATTGTGTCCAGAGTACATAGCCTTTTCTTCTTCATGGTAAAAACAGCTTCATGGGAAGAACAGTTGGAAGAAGCGGAGGTTCTGTCTGGTACAAGGTGAAAGAACACTTAAAGACAGATAAAACCCTCACAAAGCACTTTAAACATGTTACTAGGTGTGATCCTGTAGGAGCCAGGGCTGCTTTTCTGTGACCTGTGAACAGATTCTCAATCAGCAAAGGTGAAAAAGAAAGGATGGAGGATAATGTCTACAGAACCAAATTCTGTATGTTACTTGGACCATGATTTAACATAGTCCAAATGTTGTACATACAGAAATTATAACCATACATAGACCCTGCCTAAACACCACTACCTCCTTGTGGGAGAAATATAGAATGAAATAAAAGAAAGAGGTGAAAAATTATTGTTTTTAATATTGGATTATTTGTTGAAGTATTCCGTTAGCTTTCAACTGTAGTAATAAGATATGTAACAGTCAGAAGCATTGTGTCACTTCAGATGTGAAACTAAAATATTTTAGAAACTTGTAGAGATATCAAAACGAGGTTTTTGATGTGCTAGTACACAAAATGGTAGAACTGCTGAGTGATAGGAAACTGTTCCCCATGTTGCTGTATAGTCAAATTAGATCTCTGACATAAAGAATTTGACACCAGGTCTCAGAATCAGCAAAATACACATTAGATTTGGAATCTGGCAGAACTTCAACAATTCATTAAGAACCAGAAATATTGGACACTTGGGGGTGTCAGCTATTTTGTGTTGACACGTATCCCCTGGCTTCCACAATTGTGCTGTACAAAATGCATTGTACCTAGGGTGAGATACAGATTGGGAGGAGGGAAAAGCAAAAATTACTGGACTGTTTAAGTCATCCCAACTAACAGACATGATCTTTCTCTATCCTGATGTACAAAATACAAAAGTAGATAAAATAAAGAATGAATGTATCTGACAACAGCTGGCATTGAAAAGAGGCCTGCTGGAGATCCATAAAGTAAATAGATAGCATTGCAGTGTCTCCTCACTTGATGCCTTTAATATACTTTGATCAAAATATTCTTGGTAAAAGTCAGTTAGATCCCATGATGACTTTGAAAAGCTGATCTGGTGTAAGCTGTGTGAACAAGAAATGTGGATGGGCACAGCATTATGAAGTCTCTCATACAGTAATACACACAGCTTGTTGGGATGAAGAATGATTCTTCAACAGTTGATAGGTTTTGAAAGAGGAGAATAGTGTTATGATGATTTATTGTTGCACTTTGCTTTGGAACTGTTCATAAATATCGATTGGGTTTATGCTGAATATTGAAGCTACGACTGTGTGCCTAGTGGAAGTTCCACAGTGTTGCGTGATAAGCTGTGTGGCTAAGCTGATGGAGCAGCACGATGTAAGGAGTCTTTCCCTTCATTCTTAATGTATTTTCATCTCTCTATTCATACAGTTTCACAGCAGATCACAGCATGTCCTCTTCGAAAGGGCGTAGGAATTTTGTCAAAAATTAAGAGTTCATTGTAAAATCTGTAGTACATTTTTAACATGCGGGCATTGAACATATAGTGGAATACTTACCCCATCACATGCTGCCACTTACTGAAAACCTTATTCTGATATCAGGATTTCAAGGAAACTTCGTAGCCAAGTTTTGGTGACTCATATCATTTACTGGAAAATGAAACGGGGGGGCAATTTCTACGTCACATTGTTTGTCAGGCTATCGGCTGGATGGTGATAATTATTATATGCAAATAAATAGTTCGACATTTTTAACCAAATAACAAAATATGCACAATCAGTTCTACTCCACTGTAGTTAAAATTTGGTTTGTGTTCTATTTTATTGTTGCTTTCTTGTAAATAAGTCTTCCACATGTAGTTTATATTGACGTTCCTGCAGATACTCTATGGAAATGAAATGTTTGTATTCACAGGTCTGGGTGAAAAAAGTCTCTGATGGAAACAAGGTTCGCATTTTTCTGTCGCAGTTGACACGTGGGAAGATCTCAATAAAAAGAAGAGCATCATAAGTGTCATAAACGTGTCGATTTCCTTCAAAATCTTTGGATTTCTCTGAAATAATTACTTTTGATGTGCAGACCATAGCATTCCCTCATTGCATATCTCTGGCCATTCAGTTTTATTAAATCTGCATGATATTCTATGCAGAATATGTAAGTAGCATTTATTCTAAACCAGGAGGTGGTATCATCTCAAATGTTGGAAACGTCAGTTTAAAATGTGATAGAGTGCTTCATAGACCTTGCTTGTTTTACAAGTGTCTGTGTACAGCACCTAATTTTTATAATATTTGTATTACAAATACTGTAAATAAACGCTATTTTGTCTCTTTTACTTATCAGTGCTTTTGTTGTTGTTTAGAAGTATACACCCTTCTAGTGTTTCGAAGTTATTGACAAAGCCTTGCGGGAAGCTACATGCAGTTGTTCTGAAATTGTCTGTGCATGCTACCAGTTGAGTTACTAAAATTAAAATAAGTGTAATGTATGCTGAAATTTTTTCAACAAAGGAAACGAAATACTGAATTGACGTTCGAGGTTTTGTATGTTCTGTATGTCCCTGGATGGAAGTGATTTGAAAGGTGTAGGAGCTGATAGCAGTGACAAGATAATTTAAGTATAAATTAAAGTAGTTCAGACTTCTGGCCCTAGACAGGCCAGTCGGGAACCATCAACCACTATGTCATCCTCTGCCAGTGGCATCTTTGGATGCGGTATATAGGGGCATGTGGTCAGCACACCACTCTCCCAGTCATCATAAGGATTCTTGATCTTGGAATACCTCTGCAGTTGGTCTCATGAGGCCGAGTGCATCCCATACCAGTCCTCCCACTGAGAAAAATCTCTGGCAGCACCAGTAATAGAACCCAGGTTGACTTGGAGCAATCAGCCATGCTGACCACACAGATGCAGAGGTGGACTAAATGTAAGTATGCAGTGATACAAACAGAGCTACATGTCAGGGTGACGTTAAATTCTGTCAACCAGAATGAGAATGTCCTTTGAGGTGGCAGAAACTAAAAGAGGAATAATGGCTTCCAAATCAATTTTTTGTCATTGGAGCAAAGAACAAACTAAGAATAAAGGAGAAGGGAAGAGAAAAGAAAGATAGAGGGGTGAAGATTGTCATACTGCAGTCTTGCTCCCTACATACTTCCTAAAGATTGTAGACCCATCTACTAAGGAGCTGGTTTCTGTGCCTCACAGAGAGAAAATTTCTGTCCTTGTGGTCCAACACTATCTGCATATTCCCTGTAACTTACACTTCGTATAAAAGACACCAACCGTTTGCTGGCCGGAGTGGCCGAGCGGTTCTATGCGCTACAGTCTGGAACCACGTGACCGCTGCAGTCACAGGTTCGAATCCCACCTTGGGCATGGATGTGTGTGATGCCTTAGGTTAGTTAGGTTTAAGTAGTTCTAAGTTCTAGGGGACTGATGACCTCAGATGTTAAGTCCCATAGTGCTCAGAGCCATTTGAACCATTTTTATGGCATACGCTTTGTTCCCATAACACCCCTGGCATCAACCTTTGCTTGCCAGTAGCCCCCACATCTGCTCCCATTACAGTATGCATCCGCCTTCTGTCTTGCCAGTGCACTTTTCTCTTCTCTACGTGGGTCTATTCTGGTCATGTCAAGCAGGCCTGGACAGGTGACGCAACTAAAGGAACAATGAAACTGTCTTATGACAAGGGAGGGCAGATTTCAGGTTTTCTCCCAAACATTATCTTGCTTTTTAAATCAAATATTCAAGAAGATTATCGTGAAAAATGAACCATGTTACATTTAGCAAGAGTTTTATAGAGTCATTAATTGCAAATATGGGGAAATTATCGTCAGATGTTGATAAAGTTTCCAACCATCTGGATGATGAAGAGACACCTAACATGGCAAAGTGAAAGAAGGAAATAATTGATTGGCTTCAGTTGTTGTACCATTGATGTAAAGTGGTAGTCTTAGAAAGATGGAGGTTATGGAACTAGTATTTCTCCATAAACCCCAGTTCCCCATTTACAGAATCAGCACGGTGGCAAAAACATTGGCATACAATTATTAAACAATTACATCTCCATAGCCATTTAAATATAGTAGAGCTGATAAGGAAACAAATTAAAATTTATGTTGCCAGGAGTAATAACAAATTTACTGTGTCTGCAGTCGAAGTAGTTGCAAAATAAGTTGTTAAAGATGTTTTCTCTGAAGACTGGCAGAAAGCTATCAATCATACATGGAGCATCATGGAAAAAGTATGACATACTGAGGCAGTCTACATCTACATCGATGCTCCGCAAGCCACCACACGTAGCATGGCAGAGTGTACCCTGTACGTACCTTTAACAGCCTGCAATGCGACACCATGTCAACTGCTTTCTGGAAATTTATAAATATGGAATCTTCCTGTTGCCCTTCATCCATAGTTCTCAGTATATTGTGTGAGAAAAGGGCAAACTGAGTTTTGCATTAGTGATGCTTTCTAAAACCGTGCTAATTCATGTACATAAGCTTATTAGTCTCAAGAGTGTTCATTATATTCGAACTGAGAATATATTCAAGGATTCTGCAGCAAACAGAAGTTAAGGATATTGGTCTGTAATTTTGCGGGTCTGTTCTACCTTTCTTATATACTGGAGCCACCTGCGATTCTTTTGAGTCGCTTGGCACTTTGTGCTATGCAAGATATTAACGATAAATGCAAGCTAGGTAAGGGGCCAGTGCCATAGAGTACTTTTTGTAAAATTGAACTGGGATGCCATCCAGACCTGGTGATTTATTTGTTTTCAAATCTTTCAGTTGTTTCTCTACACCAGAGGTATGCCCATTTCTATGTAGATGAAAAGTCATTGGTATGATTTCATTCACATAATGTGTTCACCTAACTCAGTAATGAAAGTTTCCCACATTTTGAAAACTTGGTGGTCTCATCAGAAAATGGACTTTAATAGACTGTCATTACATCATCTTAAGAATTTATTGATGCCAATAAAGCTAAAATGAGGTGTAGCTTAGCCAGAACACAATGATACAGTTTCATATTTGCACACTGAAAGGTTTGAGAGAGATGGAGGGGGGGGGGGGGGGGCAAGGTGGCGGCTCAGGTGGGAGGGGGTATGGATAGCAGGGTGGGGTTGGAGGACTGAAGTGCTGCTTGGGGAAGCATAGAGGGATGGAATGAAGAGAGAGTAGGCAAGCTAGGTGCAGTCAGGATGTTAGATAAAGGGCCGGGTGGGGCACAGCAGAAAACAAGAATTTTAAACAGTTAACACTCACTGAATAGGCAGCTACTGTTAGCCAAAATTCACTGCTCAGTTTTTAACCAAATGACTGCTATTAGTTATCAGTGGTCATTACATAAAATCTACCCGGGGGGGGGGGGGGGGGGGGGGAGGAGGAAGGGGAAGAGGGAGAGGTAAGGACATACATGGAAGTTAGTTAACTTGGACAGGGTGGCCACCGTCCTTCCACTTCTTAAGCGCCCAAAAAACTAAACAGCCTTCACTTGTGTCAAATCGGCCAAGTAAATTCCAAGTTGTTGGTGTCTCTCCCAAAATATCATGTCCACTCACAGAAACCATTCCGCAGGGCAGGTGATAACTGACAGTCAAAACCAGGCTTGGCCCATTACAGAAGCAGATTTATTCTCTCTGTACCATCCAGAACTCCAAACCTCTCGCACCCCTGGCTGACTTGTATACAGTGACATCGTCGTGTTGCATTGTAAGGCGCCACATATACCTTTTGTATATTTATACGTGGGCCACAGGATCACACCTGTCCCCTTAAGGATGGGGGTTCCACCTATCACTGTTGCTCCCTCAACTCCATCTTCGGGAGCAACGCCCTCCTGACCGTCAGGGCCGCCAGTCCCCACATCTGAGTAGGAGTGCCCCTCTTCTTCGGCCCCTCTCCCACGTATGGGGTCCCTTGGGGCTCTACCCTCCAAGGCCCCACACAGTGCACAAGTTAGCCAGTGGCTCAAGGAGCAATAGGCCGCAGGTTGAAGGGCTTCCCGCTCTTCATCCTTACCTGATGCTACTTTGGGGAAGCCCTCCCAGCAAGCTCCAAAAGAGCGGTGGGAGTACAAACAAAAATCCAAGAAAAAGAAACAACCTGTTCCACCAAAAGAGGTTCTGGTGGTCACTACCGCCGCCACCACCACCACCACCACCACCACCACCACCAACCAGTTCTGCCTCTGAGGACGAGTGGAGCTTCTAGTGTCCCCTGAGGACCAAGCTCTCGCTGATGCCTCCGACACAATGCTTCTAGCCATTAGCCCTTCACCGTTGGCAACAGCTGACCCTAGGGAGTAACCTGCATTCTATGTCCCTTCATGCCTTGCTAGAACACAGAAAGCATTATCCTCCAGTGGAATTGTAGCCATTTTTTCCACCACTTGGCTGAACTAAGATTTTAAGCTCAACGACTGCTCTCTGTATTGCCCTCCAAGAAACCTGGTTCCTAGCAATGCAGACCCCTGCCCTTCGTGGCTATCGATTTTTTTTTAAAAAACGGGACTGACTGTAACAGGGCATCAGGTGGCGTATGTCTGTATGTCCTTACCTCTGTATATTCTGAATCAGGTCACTGATTCAGAATATAGAGGCTGTTGCTGTGAGGATAAGGATGACCTTGGATTTACTGTCTGCAATGTCTACCTTCCTCCAGATGGTGAAGTACCTCTTAATGAGTTGGCTGCTCTAGTCTCCCAACTCCCCCCACCATTCCTACTTTTGGGGGACTTCAACGCCCATAACTCCTTGTGGGGTGGCGCTGTGATTATTGGTTCGGGTAGAGATGTCGAGAATCTTCTCTCTCAGCTCGACCTCTGCCTCTTAAATACAGGAGACCTCTCACACTTCAGTGTGGTTAATGGCACGTATTCGGCCACTGACCTGTCGCTTTGCAGACCCGGACTTTCACCATCTCTCCACTGGAGGTTTCATGAAGACTTGTGTGGTAGTGACCACTTTACGATCTTCCTGTCCGTACCGAAGTGTCACACTTCAGGACATTTGCCATGATGGGCCTTAATAGGGCCGCTTGGCTGGCTTTCACATCTGCTGCCACTGTTGACACTCCTGCACATGACGCTATTGATGTGTTGGTCGAGCGGGTCACGGTGTCGATTGTATTGGCTGCGGAATGCATGGCTCCTCTTTCTTCCGGGTGCCCTCAGCGTAAAACTGTGCCTTGGTGGTCACCAGAAATCGCTGAGGCCATCAAAGAGCATAGGTGGGCCCTCCAACGATACAAGTGACATCCATTGTTGGAGACTCTCATTCCTTTTAAGCAGCCTGTGCCTGCCACCTGATACAAAGACTGAAGCAAGAGTGCTGGAAAAGATACATTTCCTCCATTGATTCTCGTACCCATGGCTCCCAATCGCTGAGCATTTTGCTCGGAGTTTTGCATCTGCAAACTATCAACCAGCTTTTTGTTCCTTAAAAGAGTGGGCAGAACGATGGCATTTGTCTTTTACATTGCACCACCCTGAGCCATACAATGCTCCTTTTAGTAAGTGGGAATTCCTCAGTGTCCTTGCCCATTGCCCTGACCCAGCTCCAGGCGAAGACTGGATTCACCCCCAATTTTTCAAACATCTGCCCGTGGCCTCACTGTATCAGATTCAATTTATCTTGAATTGCATCTGGGGTGAGGGAGTGTTCCCGTCCCAGTGGCAGAACAGCATCATCGTCCCAGTGTTGAAACCTGGGAAGAACCCTGCAGAGTTGGACAGCTACTGCCCCATTAGCCTCACTGCCGTTCTCTTCGAGTTACTCGAATGAATGGTGAGCTGGAGGTTGTGTTGGCTCCTGGAGTCCCGGGGCCTTTTGGCTCCATCCCATTGTGGTTTCCGCCGCGGCCGCTCAACAACTGATAATTTGGTGTGCCTTGAGTCTGCCGTCCGAACAGCTTTTTCCAGGCGCGAACATCTGGTAGCCATCTTTTTTGACTTATGGAGGGTCTACGACACGACCTGGCGCCACCACATCCTTGCCACAATGCATGGGTGGGGCCTCCATGGCTCACTTCAGATTTTTATACGAAACTTTCTCTCCCTCCATACCTTCCGTGTTAAAGTCGGGGCCTCCTTTAGCTCCTCCCATATGAAAGAGAATGGGGTCCTGCAGGGCTTTGTATTGAGCTTTCCATTGTGTTTATTCACTATCAATGGCAGCAGCTGTAGGACTGTCAGTGCCGCCCTCCTTGTATGCTGACGATTTCTGCATTTACTTCAGTTCCTCAACCATTGATGTTGCTGAATGCCAACTACAGGGAGCCATTCGGACTGCGCAGTCATGGTCTCTCACCCATGGGTTTCACTTCCCTGCCAACAAGACCTGCGTTTTGCACTTCTGTCAGTGATGGACAGTCCATCCTGACCCTGCTCTTTTTCTTGATGGCCGTCCACTACGTGTAGTTGAAATGTGTCACCTTTTACGACTGGTTTTCGATTCCTGGCTTATGTGGCTCCCCCACATTCGTCAACTTAAGCGAAAGTGCTGGCGGCATCTTAATGCCCTCTGCTGCCTGAGCAACACCACTTGGAGGGGGGGGGGGGGGGGGGGCAGAACGTCCTACATTGCTGCGGCTCTACAAAGCCCTAGTTCTGTCACGACTTTGCTATGGGAGTGGTTCATTGGTGCCCTCAGCGTTGAACTTGCTTGATCCTGTGCGCCACTGTGGGGTTTGTCTAGCAATGGGCGCTTTTCAAACGAATCCAGTGGCCAGTCTACTAGTGGAGGCTGGAGTCCCTCCATTGCACATCAGGAGTTGGCAATTGCTCACCAACTATGCAGTGAACGGCGACCTCAGTCACGGATAACGATCGCTGTATGTATCCGTTCCCTATTGTCTGAACTTGAGTCCTTTTCTTTACAGCATCCTGTGCGGGTCCATAAAGATTCGCCTCTGTGGTGTATGCCTCAGCCGAAACTACAGCTGGACCTATCGCATTTCCATAAGGGCTACGTTCCTCCTGAGGCACTCCACAGGCACTTCCTATTGATCTTCGACGCGTCCCAGGGTTTTGAAATCCTATACTGATGGCATGCTGGTTGATGGTCACGTAGACTTTGTCTATGCTCACTTGGCACATATCAAACAGCGCTCCTTGCCAGATGGCTGCAGTGTCTTCACTGCTGAGCTGGTGGCCATCTCTCGTACCATTGAGCATATTTGTTCCTACCCCGGTGTGTCCTACCTGGTCTGCAGTGAGTCGTTGATTGGTTTACAGGCTATTGATCAGTGCTACCCAGGCCATCCTCTGATAGCAACTATCCAGGAGTCGGTCTGGTCATTCAGTGGTCTTTGTATGGACCCTGGGGCATGTCGGAATTCGGGGAAATGAGCTCGTTGACAGGCTGGCCAAACAGGCCACTCGTAAGTCGCTTCTGGTGATTGGTCTACCCAAACCTGACCTCCGATCGGTGTTATGCTGTAATGTTTTCGGGATTTGGGATACTGAATGGCGCAACTTAGTTACGCCCAATAAACTCCGCGCCATCAAGGAGAGCACAAATGAGTGGAAATCTTCTCTGTGGGCTTCTCGCAGGGACTCTGTGGTCCTCTGCCGCCTTTGCATCAGCCACACTTGGCTGACGCATGGCTGTCTTCTCCGGCATGAAGCCCCACCATGTTGTCGCTGCGGTCCACATTTTGTTGGACTGTCCACATCTAGCTGTTCTGAGACAGAATTTTAATCTTTCTGACACACTTCCTTCGATTTTAGGAGACAATGCCTCCACAGCTAACTTGGTTTTACGTTTTCTACGTGACACCAGTTTTTATTCTTCGGTTTAAGCTTTAGTTCCTGTCCTTTGTCTCCCTGTGCTTTATACCCTAGTACTTTTGGGTTGGAGATTTTAATGTGTTGCAGAGTGGCTGGCTCATCCTTTTTTATCCTCGTGATCAGTCAGCCAGAACACCTGCTCTACTGTTTTAAGCTCTTCTGTCTGTTTCTTGCATGTCTGTGCTTTTCTTGTCTTCGGTAGCTCCCAGTGTGTTCAGCTTTGTGCTTTTTTTCGTCCATCTAGAATTCCTATGGTTTGTACTGTTTGTTTCCCGTTTTATTCCATGGAATTAGTTCAGTGGAAAAAGGGACCGATGACCATGCAGTTTGGTCCCTTTAAAAACCAAACCAACCAACCAATCACTGGAAGACAATGCTCGTCCTGGACATGCTCATCATGTCATCACACTGGAAATGATTGCGGAAGTAAAGGCTTCAGTCTTGGACAACCGCAGAATCGCTGTGGATGAGATCCATCGGTTACTGGGTAATAGCATGGGCACTGCTGAAGTGTGTGACTGGGTCCAGGCTTGGATCCGACAGCAGCCTACTGCCTTCTTCAAGGATGGAATTGACCAGCTGGTGTCGCATTGGTATAAATGTGTCAACAGTTTTGACGACTATTTTTGAGTATGTGTACTGTGTATAACTACATGTTTGAGTTAATAAAATTGTTACCATTTCTTTACACTAGTGACTGGGTTTCATTTGAAAGCCCTTTATATTTCTGCAATTTTTTTAAAAGAATTGTTTATAGTGAAGGCATAAATAAGCAGGGTTTCATCAGTACCGGCAAAAATTTTTCCTGAGACATGTTGTTGTTGTTGTTGTTGTTGTTGTTGTTGTCTTCAGTCCAGAGACTGGTTTGATGCAACTCTCAAAATGGTTCAAATGGCTCTGAGCACTATGCGACTTAACTTCTGTGGTCATCAGTCGCCTAGAACTTAGAACTAATTAAACCTAATCAACCTAAGGACATCACACACATCCATGCCCGAGGCAGGATTCGAACCTGCGACCGTAGCGGTCGCTCGGTTCCAGACTGTAGCGCCTAGAACCGCACGGCCACTCCGGCTGGCAATGCAGCTCTCCATGCTACTCTATGCTGTGCAAGCTTCTTTATCTCCCAGTACCTACTGCAGCCTACATCCTTCTGAATCTGCTTAGTGTATTCATCTCTTGGTCTCCCTCTACGATTTTTACCCTCCACGCTGCCCTCCAATACTAAATTGGTGATCCCGCGATGCCTCAGACCCTACCAACTGACCCCATTTTGTAGTGAAGTTGTGCCACAAATTTCTCTTCTCCCCAATTCTATTCAGTACCTCCTCATTTGTTATGTGATCTACCCATCTTATCTTCAGCATTCTTCTGTAGCACCACATTTCGAAAGTTTCTATTCACTTCTTGTCTAAGCTATTTATCGTCCATGTTTCATTTCCATAAATGGATGCACTCCCCAAGTACTTCCAGAAATGACTTCCTGACACATTTGTACGTGATGTTAACAAAGTCCTCTTCTTCAGATACGCTTTCCTTGCCATTGCCAGTCTACATTGTATATCCTCTCTACTTCGACCATCATCAGTTATTTTGCTCCCCAAATAGCAAAACTCATCTACTACGAGTGTGAGTCAAATGAAAACCTTACATTTGTAATAACTCGAAATTTTACGCCGTTATCCTGTAAGTTGGTAAGCATGCTACAAACAGCGTGCGGAATGGCCTGTTGGTGGCAGCATAGTGCAGATGCACACATACTATCACAGTATCACTATAAAGATGGCTGCCCCACTTGTGACTTGCACCAGGGAAAAACAGTGTTCTGTTATTCGGTTTTTGCATAGTGAATGTGTGAAACCTATTGGAATTAATTAACGAATGAAGGTACAGTACGGTGATGCATGTTTGTCACAGCAACAAGTCTACGATTGGAGTAGGAAGTTCACAAATGGTGTGACTTCTGTGGAAGCTGCTCCTCGTCCAGGTCAGGCACCACGAGTTGTGACTCCACAGGAAGATTGCAGCAGTTGAAGCCATAGTGAAGGAAAGCCACTGAGTGACATTGCAGCATGTTTACAGATGAGTCAGCACACCACATTGTGCATGATGTGCTCCAGTTCACAAAAGTGTCTGCAAGATCGGTGCCACGGCAGCTGACTCCTGAAATGAGAGAATGACGTGTTGATGCTTGTGAAGAACTTCTTCGGTGCTTTGAATGAGAACGTGATGGCTTCCTTGCAAGAATCGTTACTGGGGACGAAACCTGGGTTCACTTCCACCAACCGGAAACAAAGAGAGCGAGCAAGGAATGGCGCCAATCCTTATCACCAAAACCAAAGAGGTTTTGAACAGAACCATCAGCAGGGAAGGTTATGCTGACTCTCTTTTGGCATGAAAAAGGCATCATTTTGGAGCATTACATGCCTAGAGGGACCACTGTCACCAGTGCATCATACACAGATCTCCTAAAAAATCATCTGCGGCCTGCAATCAATTCAAAACGGCAGGTGTCCTTTTGTAACGTGGCAATGCAAGGCCCCACACTGCCCATACAACAGCTGCAACAATCACCAGCCTCAAGTGATTTCCATGTGTTTGGACCACTCGAAGACACAATGGGAGGAGAGAAGTTCAGTTCTGATGAAGAGGTATGCGATGCGGTGCACGAGTGATTGCGCGGGCCACCAAAAGAATTTTTTTCTAAAGTAATTTCTGCACTTTGTAAGAGTTGGAGGACTTACATTGAGTGTGGGGGAGATTATGTTGAAAAGTGATACAGCTTTGTACTACTTCTGCACAATAAATAATATTTTTAAAAAATATTTAAGATTTTCATTTGACTCACCCTTGTACTTTGTGTCTCATTTCCTAATCTAATTCCCTCAGCATCACCCTATTTAATTCAACTATATTTCATTATTCTCGTTTTGCTTTTGTTGATATTCATCTTACATCCTCCTTTCAAGAAACTGTCCATTCCATTCAATTGCTCTTCCCGGTCCTTCGCTGTCTCTGACAGAATTACAATGTCATCGGCAAATCCAAAGTTTCTATTTCTTCCTCATGGATTTTAATTCCTACTCGGAATTTCTGTTTTGTTTCCTTTACTGCTTGCTCAATATACATATTGAATAACATCGGGGATAGGTTACAACCCGGTCTCACTCCCTTCCCAACCATTGCTTCCCTTTCATGCCCCTCGACTCTTATAACTGCCATCTGGTTTCTGTACAAATTGTAAATAGCCTTTCGTTGCATGTATTTGACACCTGCCACCTTCAGAATTTGAAAGAGAGTATTCCAGTCACCATTGTCAAAAGCTTTATCTAAGTCTACAAATGATAGAACTGTATGGTTGCTTTTCGGTAATCTATCTTCTACATTTCTACGGAATCCAAACTGATCTTCCCAGAGGTCGGCTTCTACCAGTTTTTCCATTCACCTGTAAAGAATTCGTGTTAGTATCTTGCAGCCGTGACTTATTAAACTGATAGCTCAGTAATTTTCACATATGTCAACATCTGCTTTCTTTGGGATTGGAATTACAATACTCTTCTTGAAGTGTGGGAATTTTGCCTGTCTCATACATCTTGCTCACCAGATGGTAGACTTTTGTCAGGGCTGGCTCTCCCAAGACCATCAGTAGTTCTAACTGAATGTTGTCTACTTCCGGGCGTTTGCGTCGACTTAGTCCTTTCAACGCTCTGTCAAATTCTTCATGCAGTATCATATCTGCCATTTCATCTTCACCTACGTCCTCTTCCATTTCCATAATATTGTCCTCAAGTAAATCGTCCATATATAGACACTCTATATACTATGAACACCTTTCTGCTTTCCCTTCTTTGCTTAGAACTGGGTATCCACATGAGATCTTGATATTCTTACAAGTGGTTCTCTTTTCTCCAAAGGTCTCTCTAATTTTCCTGTAGGCATCATCAGTCCTATGCCTCTACATCCTTACATTTTTCGTCTAGTCATCCTTGCTTAGCCATTTTGCACTTCCTGTCGATATCATTTTTGAGACGTTTGTATTCCTTTTTGCCTGCTTCATTTACTGCATTTTTATATTTTCTCCTTCCATCAACTAAATTCAATATCTCTTCTGTTAACCAAAGATTTCTAGTAGCCTTCGTCTTTTTACCTATTTGATCCTCTGCTGCCTTCACTATTTCATCTCTCAAAGCTACCCATTCTTCTTCTACTGTACTTCTTTCTCCCATTCTTGTCAACCGTTCCCTAATGCTCTCTCTCAAACTCTCTACAACCTCTTGTTCTTTCAGTTTATCCAGGTGCCATCTCCTTAAATTCCTACCTTTTATTCTACAGTCCATAACCAATAGATTGTGGTCAGTGCCCCTGGAAATGTCTTACAATTTAAAACCTGGTTCCTAAATCTGTCGTACCATTGTATAATCTACCTGAAACCTTCCAGTGTCTCCAGGCCTCTTCCATGTATACAACATCCTTTCATGATTCTTTAACCTATTGCTAGAAATGATTATTTTATGCTCTGTGCAAAATTCTACCAGGCAGCTTCCTCTTTCATTTCTTGCCCCCTTCCATATTCACCTACTACTTTCCCTTATCTTCCTTTTTCCTAATGTTGAATTCCAGTCCCGCATGACTATTAAATATTCGTCTCTTTTTCAGTATTTGAATAATTTCTTTTATCTCATCATACATTTAATCAGTCTCTTCGTCATCTGCGGAGCTGGTTACACGGGATTCAGAAATTTTAAGGATATTGTCATCTGCCAATCATTTTTTCCTATTCGTTGCTACACGTCAATGTTATGAACATAAACTAGCCAACAGTATAGTTACGGTAACACCTGTCCTTACTTTCCTAGATTTTACATTTTCCCATCATTTGCATTATCTTACGTTGGTCTCATCATAAGCCATATTATCTCAATTGTTTTTATACCATTTAAAATCTTGTATGGATAACATTTTCCACATTTTGTGCTTTTTACACTTATTACAAGCTTTAACATCGATTTTCAGATTAATTCGCTTGGAAACTACTTTGTATTTTGCTTGTGTTCAATGTGAAAAAAAAAAAAAAAAAAAAAAAAAAATCTGTACAGTCCGTTTCACAATTGAAGTCATTTTACGTTCCGTGAGAACGGTATTGTAAACTGCAATATTTAATGAAATACAGCATTTGAATTTTTTTGCTTCGTAAAGGAAAGTCATTTAATGCACAATGCATTACATGAGAAACATTTAATTTCAAGTTAGTACGATTAGTTTGTACTAAATTTGTAAGATTTTTATTCACAAGGTCGTCTACATCTTTGTTTTGTTTGCCACAATATTAACAAAATTACTTCAGTTTCCAACTGCATCTTTATGCCATTCAGACTGCATGTGCATTTTTACAGATACAAGATACTTTTTGAAATAGGTGAATGGATCGCTTATGAACGTGCCGTGATCACTGCAATGCATTATACGTTATCTGAGAACAACACACAACTTAAGAGTGCACCTTTAACTGCTTTCCAATAACCAACTATGGATGTGGTTACAGTCAATCTGATCAACGTGTTCTCTGTATGCCATCTACATCATTCCTGAAATTGTAATTTTTGTCAGGCTGTCATATCATTTAATCATACCGGTACGTTTGCAATCGCCAGTCTCCTATTTTTCAATGAAATTTCTAACATAGGAAATATTGACCAGGAGACTACTATCCTTTTTTTCCACTGTTCAATCGTCCAATGTTTACGCTCCTTACACCTAGTGAGGCGTCGTTTGGCATTTACCGGCGTGATGAGTGGCTTATTAGCAGCTGCTCGACCATGAAATCCAAGTTTTCTCACCTCCCGCCTAAATGTCATAGTACTTGCAGTGGATCCTGATGCAGTTTCGAATCCCTGTGTCATGGTCTGGATAGATGTCTGCCTATTACACATTACGACCAACTGTCGGCAGTCTCTGTCAGACAACAGAAGAGGTCAGCCTATACGTTTTTGTGCTGTTACGTGTCCCGCCACGTTTCCACTTCCCTATCACATTGTAAACAGTGGACCTAGGGATGTCCCCCTGCGGGTTTGGGGGTTAGAATAGGCCCGCGGTATTCCTGCCTGTCGTAAGAGGCGACTAAAAGGAGTCTCAAATGTTTCGGCCTTATGTGATGGTCCCCTCTCGGGTTTGACCTCCATCTTTCTAAATTATTCCGAAGAGCGAGCCAATTGGGGAAGGGCGCCTTACATGGTGCACTGTATCCGTCGTGCATTGAGACCTTTAGCCGGCTTTTTCGTCGTTGCAATGGTGTCCCGCTCGTTTTCCATCTCTTGGGCGAGGATATGTCCCTGGGTGCGATTACCACGCTGCACTCTGCAGTGTTGCTTTTCACTGCGACGACGACCTTGGACAGTTTTGCACCTAAGATCCAGCACGGTAGCCAGTCCGTTGTGGTGGGGCCGCCGTGTACCCTGTTGGTTGTAGCCCCCTGACAACACAGGAATCGCTCTACTGATGCCTGCGCCGTTAACTCCCCACGTATGCCAAGGAGTAGATGCCCATCTCCCTGGGGCATCAGGACTCCCGGCAATGGCCATCCTGCCAGGTGGCTATTGCTGCGGCTGGGTGGCGCCCATGGGGAGGGCCCTTGGTCGGAGTAGGTGGCATCAGGGCGGATGACTCGCAATGAAGCGTGGTACTTCATCTCTCGCTGGTGGGCCTCCACCAGCAGTCTCTAAGCGATCGAGGTCTAACCTCAACGGCAAGAAATATGAACCACGATCATTTCCCTCCCTGGCCACTCCATGGGAGGAACGTATGGCAAAAGAAGGCAGTGGAGAATATTCACCCCGGTTCCTTGTGTGTACGCGAGTTGATGGGGAATCGTTTATGTCAACCAAGCCCAAGTTTTTTGTGGAGCATTTAGAGGACAAGTTCGGGGAGGTGGAGGGCTTGTCCAAAATGCGCTCCGGTTCAGTACTCATCAAAACAGTATCCTCTGCCCAGTCACGGAGGTTGCTCAATTGTGACAAGTTGGAGGATGTTTCCGTTCGGATCTCGCCGCATAAGAGTTTCAACATGGTCCAGGGTATTATATTCCACAGGAATCTTCTTCTGCAGTCCGACGATGAACTACGTGCCAGCCTAGAACGACAAGGTGTTCACTTCGTCCGGTGCGTCCATCGGGGTCCGAGGGATAATCAGGTAGCCACCGGTGCCTTCATCTTGGCCTTCGAAGGTGATGTTTTACCCGAAAAGGTGAAGGTGATGGTTTACCGTTGTGATGTGAAGCCATATATCCCTCCTCCGATGCGGTGTTTTAAATGCTGGAAGTTCGGGCACATGTCATCTCTCTGCACTTCCGGCATCACATGTCGAGATTGTGGACATCCTTCGCATCCCAATACTCCATGTGCTCCGCCTCCTATCTGTGTTAACTGCGGAGAACACCATTCCCCCTGCTCACCGGACTGTCGGGTCTTCCAGAAGGAAAGGAAGATAATGGAATATAAGACGCTGGACCGCCTGACCTACACCGAGGCAAGGCGGAAATATGATCGGCTGCATCCTGTGCCCATGACGTCTACCTATGCCGCTGCTGCAATACCTGTGCTCGCCCCATCAGTTTCGCGACTTCCAGCCGGATCGATGAGTGGTACAACTCCTCCTGCCCCCTTGCCAGTTGCTCCTGCGCCACCTACCTCAGGAGCGACACCATGCCCCACATCAGGGACGTCCGTCCCTGCTTCTAAGCTGCAGAGGTGTCCAACTTCTTCAGCTTCTTACGCTCGCAAGGGGTCCCTTAGGTCCCTCCCTTCCCAGGTTTCCACCAGTGGGAAGGCTGACGACCGACAGTGGCGTAAGTGCCCACAATCAGCTGGTCGAAGGGCTTCACGATCCTCCTCAGTCCCGGAGACTGAATCGGTGAAGCCCTCCCAGCCAGTTAAACCCAAGGAGCAGTGTGAGAAATCCAAGAAGAGCTCTAAGCCCAAGGAACTCGCGGTGGCAGCCACCCCACTGCAACCTTCCAGCTCTGCGTCTGAGGACGAGGTGAAGATTCTGGCGTCTGCTGAGGACCTCGATCTCGCCGGTCCCTCAGACCCCATGGATAGCACTAGCACGGGTGCTCAATCGGAGGCAGCAGTTGACCCAGCATCGTAATCTGCCTTCCCAGTCCCGTCATGCCTTTCACAGACATGGAAAATACCATCCTCCAGTGGAACTGCAGCGGTTTCTTCCACCATCTCGCTGAGCTCCGGCAGCTTATCAGCCTTCACCCTTTCTTCTGCATTGCTCTTCAGGAAACTTGGTTTCCAGCGATGCGAACCCTCGCCCTCCAAGGCTATCGGGGTTATTACAAGAACCGAGCAGCTTATGAAAGGGTGTCTGGTGGTGTCTGCATCTATGTCCTTAACTCTCTTCTGTCTGTCCCTCTACAAACAGCTTTAGAGGCTGTCGCTGTTAGGGTGTGGTGCCACAGGCTATTACCATCTGCAGTCTTTACCTTCCACCGGATGGTGATGTCACGCAGCATGAGCTGGCTGCACTGCTAGCCCAATTGCCGTCACCTTTCTTCTTACTGGGCGACTTCAACGCCCATAACCCTCTGTGGGGTGGGTCAGTGGCAACAGGTCGAGGCGCCACCATTGAGCATTTATTGGAATGGCTCGATCTTTCACTCTTAAATGATGGTTCCTTAACACACTTCAGCATGGCGCACGGCACGTACTCCGCCATCGACCTTTCGATCTGTAGCCCTCGCCTCTTACCGTCTGTCCAATGGAGTGTGCATGACGATATGTGTGGCAGTGACCACTTTCCGATCCTTCTGTCACTGCCACAACGTCACTCTTCTGGGCGCCCCAGCAGATGGGCTATGAATAAAGCTGACTGGGATTTGTTTTCCTCCACTGCCGCTATTGAGCCTCTCTCTAGTGATGACATTGATGCGGTGGTTCAATTGGTCACCACCGGCATCGTTACTGCAGCCGAATCTGCCATTCCCCGTTCTTCTGGGTCCCCTCGGCGGAGGGCTGTGCCTTGGTGGTCGCCTGAGATCGCTGAAGCGATTAATGATCGCCGGCGGGCGCTCCAGCGTCACAAGCGACATCCCTCCATAGACCACCTTATCACCTTCAAACGGCTGCGTGCGTGGGCCCGCCTCCTTATCCGCCAAGGCAAGATGGAGTGCTGGGAGCGGTATGTGTCCACCATTGGCCTCCATGTCACTCCATCGCAGGTCTGGGCCGAGATTCGACGCGTCTATGGCTATCAGACCCCTGCCAGCGTCCCTGTGCTCTCACTGAATGGAGCAGTTTGTACTGACTCCGACGTCATTGCAAACTGCTTAGCAGAGCATTTTGCTATGAGTTCCGCTTCTGCGAATTACCCCCAGGCCTTCCGCTCCATTAAAGAGCGGATGGAACGTCGGAGCCTTTCTTTTCGCACAAACACTTCTGAATCCTACAATGCTCCATTCAGTGAGTGGGAATTTCACAGTGCCCTTGCCGCTTGCCCTGATAACCGCTGCCGGGCCCGATCGCATCCACTGTCAGATGCTGAAACACCTTTCAGTGGACTGCAAGCGACGCCTCCTCGACCTTTACAACCGTCTCTGGGTCAAGGGTGAGTTTCTGTCGCAATGGAGGGAGAGCATTGTCATCCCCGTTTTGAAACTGGGCAAGAGCCCTTTGGAGGTGGACAGCTACCGCCCCATTAGCCTCACCAACGTTCTTTGCAAGCTTCTCGAACGGGTGGTGAGCCACCGCTTGAATTGGGTACTGGAGTCTCGGGGCCTTCTGGCTCCGTCTCAGGGTGGGTTCCGTAAAGGCCGCTCCGCCGCCGACAATCTGGTGAGCCTGGAGTCGGCCATCCGTACTGCCTTTGCCCGCCGTCAGCACCTGGTCGCTGTCTTTTTCGACATGCGGAAGGCGTACGATACGACATGGCATCATCACATCCTTTCTACGCTTCATGGATGGGGTCTTCGGGGCCCTCTGCCGATTTTTATCCGCAATTTCCTGTCGTATCGTACCTTCCGCGTGCAAGTTGCAGCCTCATATAGTTCCTCCTACGTCCAGGAGAATGGCGTGCCGCAGGGTTCTGTTTTAAGTGTCTGCCTGTTTTTAATAGCCATTAACGGGCTCGCTGCGGCTGGGGGCAATTCTGTCTCCGCTTCCCTGTATGATGACGACTTCTGCCTTTACTACAGCTCTACTGGCATTGCAGCTGTTGAACGTCAGCTACAGGGCGCTATCCGCAAGGCGCAGGCTTAGGCTGTAGCTCATGGGTTCCAGTTTTCGGCAGCCAAGACCTGCGTTATGCATTTCTGCCAGCGACGTACTGTCCACCCGGAGCTGCAGCGAACTTCTTTCAGTGGTGGAATCGCACAGGTTTTTGGGGGTGGTTTTCGATGCCTGGTTGACTTGGCTGCCTCATATCCGGCAGCTCAAACAGGCGTGTTGGCGGCATCTCAATGCTCTGCGATGTTTGAGCCACACCCGCTGGGGCGCCGACCGATCTACCCTGTTCCGGCTCTACCAGGCGTTAATCCAGTCTCGTCTGGATTATGGGAGCCTGGCTTATGGCTCAGCGTCCCCATCTGGGTTGCGGGTGCTGGACCCAATCCTCCATAGCGGGATACGCCTTGCCACTGGTGCTTTCCGCACCAGCCCTGTGGACAGCATACTAGTGGAGGCAGGTGTCCCTCCACTGCGGTTACGACGCCAACAATTACTGGCTGCTTATGCTGCCCATGTTTCTAGCTTGCCCGGGCATCCAAATTACCGTGTCCTGTTCCCGCAGTCGGTCGTCCATCTGCCGGACCGTCGGCCCCGGTCGGGTTGTCCGATCGCCGTACGTGTCAAGGAGCTTCTCTGCGGGCTTGGGTTTTTCCCTGTCCCACCTCCTTTCCAGGCGCCTCTGCGTACACCCCCGTGGTGTGTTCCTCGCCCTTGCCTTCAGCTTGACTTGGCACAGGGCTCGAAGGACTCGGTCCCTCCAGAGGCCTTCTGCCGCCGCTTTTCTTCCATCCTGGCCACGTATCAGGGCTCTGGAATTGTGTACACCGACGGTTCGATGGTTGCTGGTTGTGTCGGGTATGCGCTAACTCTAGGGGACCATTCCGAACAACGGTCCTTGGCGGCTGGCTGCAGCGTTTACACTGCTGAGTTAGTCGCCATCTTTCGAGCCCTAGGGTATATCCGCTCCTGCTCAGGTGAGTCCTTCGTTATCTGTAGCGATTCCCTGAGTGGTTTACGAGCTCTCGACCAGTGTTTTCCTCGTTCTCGTCTGGTGATGGCTATCCATGAGTCCCTGCATACTCTTGCGCGTTGCGGCCATTCTGTGGTCTTTGTGTGGACCCCCGGTCATGTCGGTATCCCGGGCAATGAACATGTTGACCGCCTGGCGAAAGAGGCCACGAGTAACCCATCTCTGGATGTTGGCCTCCCAGAGACTGATTTGCGGGCAGTCCTCCGCTGAAAAATTTTTGCGCTTTGGGACGCTGAATGGCGCGATCGGATCACACCCAATAAACTCCGTGCCATTAAGGAGACGACGACTGTGTGGCGGTCATCCATGCGAGCCAACCGCAAGGACTCAGTCGTCCTTTGTCGGCTCCGCATTGGCCATTCCCGGCTAACACACAGTTATTTACTGCACTGGGAGGACCCTCCTGTATGTCGCTGCGGGGCTGCTTTGACAGTGGCCCACATTCTGTTGGCCTGCCCCCTTTTAGCTGTGGTCAGGCAGACATTTGCACTGCCTGATACGCCCCCTGCCATTTTATCTGATGACCCTGTTATGGCTGCCTTAGTTTTACGTTTTATTAGGGCAGGGAGTTTTTATTCTTTAATCTGAGTGTTTCTGTTTTATTTTATTGTTTTCTGTTGATTCTGGCCTTTGGCCTACGGTTTTAAACTAAGTTTTTAATGTGTTTTCGGTGGTTAGCTTTTCCCTTTTTTTTTTGTTCCTATGGTCGGCCAACCACCGTCACACTCCGTGTGATTTTATTTCGTTTTGTCTGGTCCTTGTCTATGTTTCTTTTGTTCTGTGTTGTCTGTCTCCTATTCTGTTGAACATTTTTTTTATTCTCTGTGGGTATTTTTAGTATTTTGGAAAAAGGGACCGATGACCTCTGCAGTTTGGTCCCTTTAATCCTTAAACCAACCAACCGCCGTACGCGTTAAGGAGCTTCTCTCCGGGCTTGGGTTTTTCCCTGTTCCACCTCCATTCCGGGCATCTCTGCGTACACCCCCGTGGTGTGTTCCTTGCCCTTGCCTTCGGTTCGACTTGGCACAGGGCCTTCCGCCGCTGCTTGTATTCCATCCTGGCCACGTATCAGGGCTCTGGAATTGTTTACACTGACGGTTCGATGGTTGCTGGTCGTGTCGGGTATGCGCTAACTCTAGGGGCCATTCCGAACAACGTTCCTTGCCGGATGGCTGCAGCGCTTACACTGCTGAGCTGGTCGCCATTTTCGTGCCCTAGAGTATATCCGCTCCTGTTCAGGTGAGTCCTTCGTTATCTGTAGCGATTCCCTGAGCGGTTTACGAGCTCTCGACCAGTGTTTTCCTCGTTCTCGTCTGGTGTGGCTATCCATGATTCCCTGCATACTCTTGCGCGTTGCGGCTGCTCTGTGGTCTTTGTGTGGAACCGGTCACGTCGGTATCCCGGGCAATGAACGTGTTGACCGCCTGGCCAAACAGGCCACCAGTGAACCCACCCTGGACATTGGCCTCCCGGAGACTGATTTGCGGGCAGTCTTCCGCCGCACAGTTCTCTCGCTTTGGGACACTGAATGGCGCAATCTGCCCACGCCAAACAAACTCCGTTCTCTCAAGGCGACGACGCGTGTGTGGCAGTCATCCATGCGAGCCACTCGCAGAGATTCAGTTGTTCTTTGTCGGCTCTGCATTGGACACACCTGACTGTCTCACAGTTATTTATTGCGTCGTGAGGACCCGCCTCTCTGTCGCTGTGGGGCAGTTTTGACGGTGGTGCACATTTTATTAATTTGTCCGCTTTTAACTGTGCTCAGGCAGACATTTGCGCTGCCTGATACGCTCCCTGCCCTTTTACTAGATGATTCTGCCATGGTGGACTTAGTTTTGCGTTTGATTGGGGCAGGGGGTTTTTATCGTTTAATCTGAGTGTTTATGTTTTTTAGTGTTGATTCTGGCTTTTAGCCTCTGCTTTTAAACTGAGTTTTTAATGTGTCCTTGGTGGTTGGCTTTTCCTCTTTTTTTCCTCTATGGTCGGCCAACCACTGTCACTCTCTGTGTGTTTTGATTTGTTTTGTCTGATCTCTGTCGGAGTCTTTCTTGTCCTGTGTCGTCTGACGTCTTTCCTGCTGTTCGTTTTTTTATTCTCTTTGGGCGGTTTTAATTTTTTGGAAAAAGGGACCGATGACCATCACAGTCTGGTACCTTTAATCCCACAAACCGACCAACCAACCTAGGGATGTTTAGGAGTGTGGAAATCTCTCGTACAGACGTATGACGCAAGTAACACCAATCACCTGACCACGTTCGAAGTCCATGAGTTCCGCGGAGCGACCCATTCTGCTCTCTCACGGTGCCTAATGACTACTGAGATCGCTGATAGGGAGTACCTGGCAGTAGGTGGCAGCACAATGCACCTAATATAAAACGCATGTTTTTGGGGGTGTCCGGATACTTTTGATCACACAGTGTAACTGCTGTGGATCTGGCACAAAAGTTCAAAGATTATTGGCACGAAGTGATAAGGGAATAAACCTGCTCGACGAAGCATGTGTGGGATACGACATCGCATACGCAGCAAATAAAGATTGTCACACTGCCGATCGAACTTAGCTGATAAAGTGAAGTCAATGCGTCCGAGAAGGGATATTGGTGTAAGTCGACGCACTGCAGCATTTGCAGTTGAATAAACTGTGTGTAGTAAAGTTAAATTGGGCTTGGGTGTGAAAAAGTTTTGCCAAATTATGAGCGTTGCATGTATGGCGTTAAGGAAGAAGGTGATAACCAAAGGTTGCATGAAAAACAGTGTGCTGACAGCGTTGTATGCAGCTAAAAGCGCCCTGAGACAGAAAGGAGCGGGGAAAAAAAAGATCGATTAAACCGCTCGGGACTCTACCAATACCCATTCCTACCCTAGCCGACCCCTGAGGTGTGGATTCACTGGCTGAAGGTGCTGCAGCCAGGGCCGCCGGGAGCGGGCAAGGCATGACGCTTCGTCGCTAAATGGAACGCGTGCAGAAAATTTGTCATCGTCCCATAATTTCTCTCGTGTCCAGTGGCAGAACTGTACACGACATTCAAAGTCTTCGCCATGCAATTCCTGGTGCATAGAAATATGGTACGGGTACAATCGATGTTGATGTAGCGTTCCCAACACCGACAATTTGGTATATCCGATTCTCGCGCAGTTTGTCTGCTACTGATGGGCGGATTAGCCGCGACAGCAGCTAAAACACCTACTTGGGCATCATCATTTGTTGCAGGTCGTGGTTGACGTTTCACATGTGGCTGAACACTTCCTGTCCGGCAAACAGTCCGGACACTTGAATGATCTCGTCCAGGATAACGAGCAGCATACATAGCACACACCCGTTGGGCATTTTGATCACAATAGCCATACATCAACACCATATCGACCTTTTCCGCAATTGGTAAACGGCTCATTTTAACACGGGTAATATATCACGAAGCAAATAACGTCCGCACTGGCGGAATGTTAAGTTATACTACGTACTTATACGTTTGTGACTATTACAGCGCCATCTGTTACAAAGCGAAAAAAGTGGTCCAACTAAAACATTCATATTTCTTTACGTAACTCACGAATATTTAATAAAAAATGGGGGTTCCTATTTAAAAAAAAAAAACAAAAAAAAAAAAACCAGTTGATATCCGTTTGATCTATGGCACTGCAACCTAGCGGGCCAACCGTAGCGCCATCTGGTTTCCCCCTTCAAGCTAGACGAGTTTCGTTGTTTGCAGTTTTTTCGTTTGATGCTTGTTTCGTGAGATATTTGGCCCGGTCACTACCAATGGATCATCCTTTATAATCCTCTCCTAAGAATGTAATTGATATCAGACGGTACGAATTAAAATACGAAACGTCTGTCTGTTGGATCCCATTAACAACGGCAGGTTTTACGACTTGCGAATGAACTTCCCCAATGGGGATATTACTACGTAATAGCCATCAGAGGCGGCCTCCAGATGGCGGTTCCCGCTAAGGGAATCTCCTTGGCGGGTGCATTTGACTGACGAAACTCCTCTCTTCATTCAGTTGTCCCGGCAGCACATTGCTCGCTGATTGCCCGCTGATTGTTTGCTGCAACTTAAGAGTGCTATCAGTGTATATTCGTTTAAGTTTTAGAAACTATAGGCGGAGAAAGAAGCGTCCATAAGATGAGCACGGTTTTCCACAGAACTTTAAATCCTCGGTCGGATGTAACGTTCTCCAAAAATCGCCGCAATTCACCTTTGACATTAAAAATTAAATTTTCGGTGAAGTTTATAGCATTTGTGCAGTGATCATATAGGCTAATGCTACTCTGATCTCCTTTCCTATTGCCTTTTCGGAGTGATGATATTTTTATTACTAACACCACTTGGAAACGTCATTTACACCCAGTAAGAACTGTATGAACGAAGGACTTTTAAACAGTAATAGCACAGAATGAGATTTTCACTCTGCAGCGGAGTGTGCGCTGATATGAAACTTCCTGGCAGATTAAAACTGTGTGCCCGACCGGGACTCGAACTCGGGACCTTTGCCTTTCGCGGGCAAGTGCTCTACCAACTGAGCTACCGATGCACGACTCACGCCCGGTACCCACAGCTTTACTTCTGCCAGTACCTCGTCTCCTACCTTCCAAACTTTACAAAAGCTCTCCTACGAACCCTGGGATCCAACACGGCGTTCCGTATTACCCTCCTGAACCCACCGATTCCATATTCTGCTAACAGTCATTGGATCTCGACCAACGCGAGCAGCAATGCCGCGATACGATAAACCGCAAACGCGATAGGCTACAATCCGACCTTTATCAAAGTCGGAAACGTGATGGTACGGATTTCTCCTCCTTACACGAGGCATCACAACAACGTTTCACCAGGCAACGCCGGTCAAATGCTGTTTGTGTATGAGAAATCGGTTGGAAACTTTCCGCATGTCAGCACATTGTAAGTGTTGCCACCGGCGCCAACCTTGTGTGAATGCTCTGAAAAGCTAATCATTTGCATATCACAGCATCTTCTTCCTGTCGGTTAAATTTCGCGTCTGTAGCACGTCATCTTCGTGGTGTAGGAATTGTAATGGCCAGTAGTGTAGCATATGTTTCTTTTTTTTGGTGGGGGGGGGGCGAGATGAATGTAAAAATAACTAATTTTAAGTAGACATCCCATGATATCTTGTATCGTACGCAGAGGATAATTTGCGCTTAAGCCTCTTTCACTTTATCGATATCAAGCTTTTTAATTGTTCACATGAAATCATAAAAAATGTAGCTATTTAAAAAAACAGATGATGGAAAGATCTTTGGTCATTATTGCCTCGCTATGATGGTTGTCCAGCAGCTCGCTCTTTTTCCTCTCCACTTTCATAATTACAAGATGCCGACTAGCGCGTCAACGTGGAATTCAATAATGTACTGTACGTTGTCATGGTAATCGCCATCTTGTGATTATAACAGCGTCGAGGAAACTAAGCGAGTCGCTGGAGAACCCACATAGCGAGGCAATAATACTATATTGCAAACATTAGTCAAGATTTTATGAATGTCTCATCTAACACTTATCCAAATGAAAATAGTGAAAATGCGATTTAAGCTGCTGATGTGGAGATACTTCAACTAACAGAGCTTTATCACTAAACTTTTTGTCTCAAACATAACTTCAGCTCAGATGAGGATAAGATATACGGCATTTGAACAGTATCTCTTAAAACCTCTTTCAGGGATTCCTTGTGGAGAAATCAGCTTACATTTTTACAATTACCTAAAGACAAATAATCTGTTTCGAACGATGAATATTGATGAACAATCAAGTTTGTTTTTTAATTGGAGCAAAACGGAATCGACGCGATTTAAAGAGTATTTTGATATATTCCCTTGCGCTTACGCTATGAAATTGTATTTTAAATCCCTTATACATGTGCACGTCATACAAAAGCAGCTGCACGATGAGAAACAGGAATCTGTCACGTCAACTTACGGAACATTGACGGAAGGTAGCCTGAATGCTACACCATTTTCTGGGCGGGTTCGGACTCTGAAAGGAACGCAAATAAACAGGAGCGGAGAGAAATAGTGTGAATTGGCCTTTATTCCGAACGTGGTAGAATAGTCCGCATACACGCAAGTGGCCGGACTCGGAGCGAATCATCCTGAACTGGCACGATCTTCACACCACTAACACCCCACTCCCTTCACTAATACAGGGAAGTATTGCTGTCTACCACGGCGATACCCTCACGCATCATTCATTAACATAATTCATATACCGTACCATTCTCTTTATATTCATTATTTCGGGGTGGGAGGGACCAGCTCCTCCTCCTCCCCCCCCCCCCCCTTGTTATTACGCCCCTGAGCACAGTAACACACGATCACCAACCGCCACTGGCTATAACCTCATGATGTAGCAGCGCATTCAAGGAGAGGTGGATTCCGTAACAGGCGATTAACAACAGAGAAACATTTTGTCGCGTTTTTTACTGGTTGCATATCATCTCCAGTACATCACCAATAGTCTCACTGTTAAACCGAATATGGATGCAACGTCAGCCAAAAGCGAATCCACATTTTTCAACAAATTGGCTACACTATTTACTAATGTTAAAACAGTACAGTAAATACGAGTACATTCCGTATTATAGTAACATACATAAAATTGGTTTCCTATTTAGATAGATTAATTGGCTCCGCCTTACTGGCTCTGTTGCCAATTGTAACTTAAATTAATAAACTCTTCGTAAAAATTAAGAGACATTGCGTAGCGTTATCAACCACGTTCTGAATTTAGTCATTTATACGCCGGGAAAACTTTTTGTGTTAATTTGTTCAACCGAGTACCAACCAACAGTTTCATTGGTTTCACCCAAAAATTGTTTCAGGAATCACAGAAAAGAATAAAATCCTCTGGGGCTCAGTTTCGTAATCAGAAACGAGAGAAGGAAAGGCAAAAAGAAAAACTGGCAGGTTCTACTACGAAATTTTTTGACCAAATCTGTAAATGACGGTCAAGAAGCTCTTGCCTCTGCCACGTGCTCGACGTCTGGATCTGAAACTATGGAAGCAAGTGAAGGCAAGTGAGGACTTAGTTCCTCTGGCGGTCTCAACGAAAGAATTGACAAATGTGACGTTGCTACTGAAGAATCTTCAAGCAGTACAGCGGAAGTTTGTGAGAGTTTGACAATTAAGCGAAGACCGAGGGCTGTGGCCTCTTAATAGTAATCTAGTTAATATTCTAGTTAGACGTGGTCCTGCTCAAGTACATAATCATACTTATCCCATTAATGACGAGGGAAGAAACTTTGCTGACACTTACTATTATAGAAACCTTTCTAACGGCAAAAAAGCTAAGAGACTGGCTTTTCTTTATTAAAGGATTCAGTGTATTGCTTCTGTTGTAAAACGTTTGGCAGAAGTGTAAGTAGTCTGTCTGAAATGAATGGATTTGCAGATTGGCAGCATTTATCATTGACTCTGAAAAGACACGAAACAAGTGCCTCCCACAATGAAAATGTGAAGTCATGGGTACAGTTGGATAATATGTTACAAACAAAGAACACTGTAAACCAGATGTAAGTGAGAGTAATAGAGAAGGAAAAAAAGAAACATTGGTGTGATGTGCTAGAAAGGTTTATTGCCGTTATTAAGTTTTTGTCGTGACAGTGTCTGGCTTTTCGCAGTTCTTCCAAAAAAAAATATACGAACAAGAAAATGGAAATTTTTTAAAAGCAATTGAGATGCTGGCATCTTTTGATTCAGTTATGCGGGAACATTTTCGCTAAATTGAATCAAAATCTGACTCAAGTCGGATGGGTATGGCCCACTATTTACGAGATCACATTCAAAATGAAAATATTGATTTACTAGGCACAATGCTACAAAAACAAATTTTGAAGAAAGTAAAAGAATCTAAATATTTTTCCATCAAATTAGAATGCACACCAGATGCAAGCCATACAAAACAAATAACAGTAATATTAAGGCATGTTTATCTAAATCACACAGACAAGAAAGTAGATATATGTGAACATTTAATTGGTTTCTGCCCAATTATGAGCTCAACTGGTGAGGGTTTGTTAAATTTCGTTTTGAATTTATTTTGTGAACTGAACCTGGACACTCAAAATTTGCGCGGACAAGATAATGATAATGGCTCTAACATGCGTGGAAAACACAGCGGACTGCAGAAAAGAATTTCGGATATTAATAAGCGTGCATTGTCCCATGCTCAGCGCATAGCTTAAAGTTAGTGGTAAACGATGCAGCAAATATTTCTCACGAAACCATCAACTCCTTCGACATAATTCAAGAAATTTACGTCTTCCTTTCATCATCAACAATTAGGTTGTCAATCATTTGCAAACATTTACCAGATCTAAAGCCAAAAGTTTAAAGAGCTACGAGATGGTCTAGGAGAATTGAAGCAATCGAGCCCTTACGGTTCTACACAGAAAATGTATTTGATTCTCTGTTTGAAATATCAGACGCTGCTTCTAGTTGGGATTGTACCACCAGTCTCAAAGCGAAGTGACTTGCTTTAAAAATTCAAGATTATAAGTTCATTTGTTTTGTTGTAATCTGACACGATGTTCTGAGCGAAATTAATTCTTTGAGTACAGTGATGCAAAACCCGTCAATTAATATAGATATGCATCAATTTGTTAAAGAGGTTGATTGAGAAATTCACACAATATCGCACAGATGAAAACTTTGAAACAGTTTTAAAAGAAGCTACCAATGTGGCAAACAAACTAAAGGCTGAAGCAAGTTTCTCCTCTAGTAAATATGCTTCGCCCAAGAAGAAAACCGACTCAGTTTCGGTATGAACATCATGTCGAAGTTTTGTTAGACCCCAAAATGAATTTCAAAGTTGAGTTTTTTTTTATCGAATTCTAAAGCAGACAATTTCCTTAACAGATTTGAAGAGTTAAAAAGTTTACACGACGTTTTTGGTATTTTTAGCTGTGCATTATTTAGTTGCTCTAAAGAAGAACTAATGAAACATTGTAAAGATTTGCATATGAAACTTAAAAACCATTCAAGGAATGAAACCGACATTGACGGTACTTATTTGTACAATGAAATCAACGCTTTAAGGTTCAATTTCCCAGAAAATCAGTCTTTGTGAACCATAATACGATTCTTCAATATCTCTTCAAAAATTATTTAATATCAACTTTTCCCAACACAACAATAGTCCTAAGAATATTTCTTACTCTGCCAGTCACAGTTGCATCCGGTGAAAGATCATTTTCTAAATTAAAAATTATAAGAAAATTATCTAAGATCATAATGCATCAGCAGAGGCTTACAAATTTGGCTATTATTTCAATAGAACATGAGATCATAGACAATTTAGGTACTAGACAGATAATAGAAGATTTCGCATTTACGAAAGCGAGAAAACCTCAGTTTGTGTGTGTATATCTGTGTGTCGAAGAAACTTTCACTCTAGTCAGCAAACAAGCTACAATTAAAGTATTCTTAAGTTTCCTGACAGTGATCCTCATTTCTATGTAATAGCTAGTGAATTAGTATGTAAATTGATTTTCTATTTGTAAAAATTATTATTAAAAGCGTTCTATATCAGGAAAATGCGAATGACAAGTCTTTAATACGAATGTGAAAAAAAAGTTTTTTTTTTTTTTTTTTTTTTTTTTTTTTTTTTTTTTTTTTTTGTGGGGGCGGGGGGGGGGGGGGCGGAGCGGCGGCAAAATCTGGTTTTCACGCTGCCGCCATGGATGCAAGCAGCGGGCCTGGCTACAGCTAATGCCAAGACTGTCAAGAAAGCAAAAAACCCTCAGAAGCAACTACAGGAGGCACGAAGATATAACCGCATGATGGAGGCAGCGGCCATTAGAAAAGGGCTATACTTGAAAGCATACAAGAAAGGACTAGGTCTTTTCAAAACAAAAAAGACCCCCCCCAAGCAGTCTTACCAGACAGGGTGCATAAAAAATACAGATTTGCTTAAGCTTGTTAAGAAGAAATTCAACATTCCGAAATTCTGAGGTGTGTTTATGAGGTATACATCACTGAAGACTGTGTGGAAATCAGGAGAATGCGGAATTGTGAATCTGGATTTAGCAGGAGAACCTGTTGTAACTCACTGGGCAGCATATTTTTAAAAAAGAAATGAAAATAACGTCTACTATTTCGACTGCAACCCCCAGAAAAATTACAACAAAGACACGTGATCTACCATTTTCTACGCTACCAGAACTTGAATACATTCCTGTGTGGTCATCTATGTATCATGTTCCTCCTAACGTTTGCGAATTATATATGAGGAGGGGTTTTAAGCATCCGTTCACCAGCTGATGTTTGGATGCCAAGACTTGAAAAGAACGATCGTCTGTACTACATGCGAATTACTTCCCGGCAACTGATTTAAACAGTGGAGATAGGAGTAGAGCGCTGAATGGTCTAGATACATACACCACCATTCCAAATAGCACAGAAGCCAACAAACTGTATAAAGTGTAACGGTAAAAAAGAAATTGTGTAAGCTGAACCTTGTGCATGCGATATTGACGATTTAATCTAAGTTTTAAAACGGTCTGGAAAAGGGATTGAGCTCTGTGCAAATATCAGTACACTTACATCTGAAATACATCGACTGACTTTAAGCAGAAAGGTTCAATAGGCTCACCATTGGGTTTCAAAAAAGGATAGGTTTCGAAGACGGATCCCAGTAAATTTTACAAATCTGATCAGACAGTGAATATCCCCCTGTCGGTACAATCAGCGCTGAGTGTAACATTGCAACGAACACACTGCTCAACTATAGATTGGTTCATTGAATTTACTGATTCTTCCCATCAGTTGGATCTTCCAGTGACAGTTCAGACATTGTATTTCCGAATCTCGTGTAACTGAACCTTTTTTAACTTTACGTAGCAGGGAAAGGAACGCTTTTTAACTGCGAACGTCACAGTATTTAGCTGGCTAATTCCCTAATATTGCTTAATATGAAAGCAACAATATGCAGGCGGTCTCAACCGCTTATCCACCTTAAATAAAATATTTCGCTTTTAATATAATGTTACACGTAAATCTATCATTGTGTGTTTTGTTGTCTAATGAAACAGAGGAACTAACTTCATGAGTCTCAGATGTTTCCTTTTGTTGAATCACATGAGACAGGTGTTCATCGCTTCTACTGAAGATTGCTAGACAAGCTTTCTAACAAATCTTAACGTCTATTTATCTACAGAAACGTTATAGATGTTAGTTGTCTGCCGCCTACTCCTCTCTGGATCATCAGTGTATCTCCGCTTGACAGGATTCATATTCACATACATAAGAATCTAGAAGATCATTGTTACTGAGATTTCGGAAATCACGAAAAAACTTATCCCATGTAGGTACAATATCGAAGCATTTTATCGCGTAGTCTTAATTTGAATCTTGTGATTTTGCATTTTTCTCTACACCCTTATACTCTTTGCCACTGTTCGCTTCTTCTTCTCGACTTCTTTTTGTGCCAGTTCTAAGGATTACACTCTCTCTTTCGATAATATCCACTGATTTTTCACACTTCGTCAACGTTTCCCATTTCTACATCTGCCATGTTCACTACCGGTATTTGTATTCTGTACTGAATGTCCCTAGGTTCGTTAAGTGCTTAATATTACGTATTACACTAGGATTATATTCTGAGTTGACACTTTTATTAATTCCAATATAGTCTACCTCATCCCCCAAACCTTTCCAAATTACAGTTAATTACCTGTTGTCTCTTAATCATATGGCACGGAACTGGCTATTCTGCTACTCAGCTTCTTTCCACTGCAGGGAAACCGGAGTGTAGCGGAAGGTTAGCCCATTTTTGACATTACAGAAATCATATCTAGCGAAACGCAAGAAATTCTTTGCGTTGTATTACACCCTAACGTTATATTTACAGGTGAGACCAATGTCAATTTTGATAGTTTCTGCATCAAGCAACAGATGGCAGCACTTATCTCTAAGTTTTTACGTTTGAGGGTTAGCACGTTTTTACGCCCATGTATTCGTTTATTTGTGGTTCTATTCTTTTGGTTATACTCGATACCTTACGTTACATTGTTTTGTATATAGTCACACTGCGTAAGTCCTTTCCAGATCTGAAGATGGTAACTTTCAAAAAATGTTCAAATGTGTGTGAAATCTTACGGGATTTAACTGCTAAGGTCATCAGTCCCTAAGCTTACACACTACTTAATCTAAATTATCCTATGGACAAACGCACACACCCATGCCCGAGGGAGGAACCGAACCTCCGCCGGGATCAGCCGCACAGGATGGTAACTTTGATTATCGAAACCGGTTATCGAGAATAAAGGTTATTATTAGCAATCTTGGCAAAGAAATTTATCTTCTCTAACGCCTTACCATTTGCGTATACCGAGTTGTTGCTGTGGTTGGATCTTGGATCTACCACTGCATATCAAAAGTGAAACAGCAATCTCGTGGCCAGTCGCGGCGTTACGATCCTTGAAGTTTCGACAACAGCCGTGTAGAAGGTCGAAGAGCAGCTGTCCTGGCCCTCAAAGTGACAGTACGTGTCTGACCTCGTCGGAAAACGGCGGTGGAGCAGTTGGGCAACATCAACTTCTGTGCTTAGTTTTGTTTTTGGGGGCGAGAATTTGTCGAATTCGACCCAGATACGGAAAGGCAGGTTCATGGTCGCCCTATCATAACGTCTCAGCCCGCAAAGCGAAGATCGCGGCCGAGTTTTTGGCTAGCAGACGGATCACAGACCTGGATCTTCCGCCGTATTCACCGGATTTGCCCCCAGACAACTTCGGGTTGTTCCCCAAATTGAAGTTGGCAATGAAAGGACACCTTTACGACGCAATTAAAGACATTCAGCAAAATTGTACTGCAATACTGCAGTTCCAGAAAGGACAACAATGACTGTTTCAAAACATTTTAAAATGATTTCAGCTGTGTATTGATAGACCATTTGAATTAAATACAGTGATTTTGTGAACAGAATCTATAACTTTTATTTACCACAGCCACAGTCCTAACTGAACTGGGACACACTGTGCAGATACTCAACGCAAACAATAGCTCTTCACATATACAATAAACAAGCCGCAGAAATGACGTCAGCAAGAATGGCTTGCTCCAGGCAGACACACACACGAAGGAAGAAAAGGAGAAATAGTGGCTTGTGAACAGCAGTATGATAATTAAATCCGAGCTGTATAATGTCTGTCATTAACATTTGTGCCAGAACGGATACAGAAACCCCGTGCAACAGCTGAGACATTTTAGAGTGGAGTGGAACTACCAGTTAATTTTTTGGGCGGACGAGAATGATAACTGGGTGGAGCACTTTCGTGACGTTGCCATCTCACAATAGCACGTAACCTAGGACGAACATTTTCTGCGTCTCGGACATATCATCAAAGGACTGGCATGAAACCTGCTGCGATATGATTCGTGCCTGACCTGCTTCGAGGCTCTCGAGCATTCAGTGCTTTGAAACAGCGCCCAAACGGCATCTTTGTTGCATTATTTTCTGACTTAAGCGAGAGACTAACCTTTTCTAGCAGCGGAAGTGCAAAGACAGCTGCAACATTAGTGCCCTATTTCACTGTTTCCCACTATCATTGAATAACCTACCTATTCAAAGCTGGTAAAAATTAATTTCTGACAGATTAAAACTGTGTGCCGGACTGAGACTCGAACTCGGGACCTTTGCCTTTCGCGGGCAAGTGCTCTACCATCTGGGCTACCCAAGCACGACTCACGCCCCGTCCTCACAGCATCAATTCTGCCAGTACCTCATCTCCTACTTTCCAAACCTCACAGAAGCTCTTCTGCGAGCCTTGCAGAACTAGCTCTCCCGGAAGAAAGGATGTGCGGAGACATGGCTTAGCCACAGCCTGGGGGATGTTTCCACAATGAGATATTCACTCTGCAGCGGAGTGTGCATGGCTAAGCCATGTCTCCGCATATTCTTTCTTCTGGGAGTGCTAGTTCCGCAAGGTTCGCAGAAGAGCTTCTGTGGAGTTTGGAAAGTAGGAGACGAGGTACTGGCAGAATTGAAGCTGTGAGGACGGGGCGTGAGTCGTGCTTGGGTAGCTCAGATGGTAGCCGGCACGGTAACTCGGCGTGTTCGGTCAGAGGGTTTAGCTACCCTCTGTAATAAAAAAAAAAAAAACCAACAGATCAACGAACAACCTGAACGGGTGTCGTCGGACGTCCGCCACGAACGAATTCACGAACAATGTAGAACAAAATGAGATAAAAAAAAAAGATCGTAGAGCACTTGCCCGCGAAAGGCATAGGTCCCGAGTTCGAGTCTCTGTCCGGCACACAGTTTTAATCTGCCAGAAAGTTTCATATCAGCGCACACTCCGCTGCAGAGTGAAAATCTCATTTGGTGAAAATTCTTTTCTAAATATATAAAACACTTGTTTGTGTGGAGATATTCACGCTAATGTATAATCATTGCTTACCTTTCCAAGCCATACTTAATGTTTGAACACCAGCATCTCATTTTTACCAGGAAATGACTCGTAATAACAACGAAAGATGAAGATTTTATTTGATAATTTATTTTTACGTACAGACACATACATACATAAATAATTAATACTTATGAATATTTATAAAAAAACAGAGAAGTACAACAGACGTAACGTACAATTTTATTGAAGAAACTCCGCTAGGAGACTTGATTTTCAGTGTCATTAAGAAAATTCACAGTGTTCAGTCAGTCTTTGGAAGCGGAACTATATACAACGTGGTTGGATAAGTTGAATTGTGGCACATCACAATTAATTACACGTCCTATACTTGTCACTCGTTAAGGTTAGCATATTGGCAGGCTGCTCACATTCTCTATCACTCTAGCATGGCACTACAGCTCTGCGAAATCTGTAGCGGGCTCATTAACGTGAAATTTCTTACAAAACCACTAACCTGTCAGTGTCAGGAAACTGCACTGCGCTCTCGACTGTTTCATGAGTGCAATCGCACCTTTGAATTTACAGCCGCGACTGACAAATTGTGAAGCGATGATTCCACCCTGGCATTACCATACTGCTAATGCGATAATCGCGTCCTTTAGTGAGACAAGCACCAGTCACATATCATATGAATCTGTGTGGTGAAGGTACGCTTTTTATTGACATAGTTCCTGTGGACAACTGATGAACAAATGTTTTGTTTATCAAATTGGGTTACGGTTGCAGGCTTGTGAATGTACTTTAATCCAAAGATGCGCGGGAACAGAGCAGAGAGTTCAGAATATATATATATATATATATATATATATATATATATATATATATATATATATATATATATATGGGAAGGGAAGACTGTGTGTTCTTTTAGGTGTTCCTGTCGTGATTGATTAATATATACTTTTGGATGAACTGCTGACTGTTTATTCCGTTTCATGCAAGATAGTTCAGTGACTGACCCAGTCGTCTCCTTCGGGTGCTGTGTACTCATTGCGTGGACACCGGTCTGGCTGAAACCCGTACGACAATTACGCATAAGACAGCTTGCGGCAGCTGAAGGAGGCAGCTTTGGGCCGGTCGTCGAAATATTTAGGGTAAAATGGAATCAACATCTCCGCTTTACAACCGAAAGCACACTACTCGGTAAGATTGTCTTGGTAGTAGGGTCCAGAAAACTTTCTCGAGCCTAGGAGGGTCTTCACAGCATATTGTGCCCTGTTTCCAGTTCGGCACTCATACGCAGAAGGACTTGGAGTTCAGTGGTGTGCAAGTAAGAAGGCACGTGGATGAAGCGTTCTGTCCAGAGAGAAAGAGAGGGAGAATACTTTACAGCGCCACCAATGTGCTCTGTGTCTTTGTCACACCCTAACAGTTGCCTCACTCAATACTTCAGTGTTAGGGTAAGCGCACATTGGGCCACTGTTCCTGCTTACGAGACTCCGTAGAAAACTTTTTGCACTCGGAAAACGATATTCATCGCTTTTTGACGTAATCCTTGACGGTTTTGCTTTGTGCCACCTACAATGCGCACTGCAGCGGCTACATACCGCCACTGTACCTAGAGTAATAAGAAAGTCAACACTTACTGTGCTACGCACTGACCGAAGCGCACCCTACGATAGGGCTGGACGAATGGCGCTATTAACTGGTGCATTACGTGGTACACTACCTGTTGCTGCCCTTCCGAAGAAGAGCGGCGCGTTTCGTCACAGGGTTATTTGGTAAGCGTGATAGGGTTACGGAGATGTTTAGCAAACTCAAGTGGCAGACTCTGCATGAGAGGCGCTCTGCATCGCGGTGTAGCTTGCTGTCCAGGTTTTCGAGAGGGTGCGTTTCTGGATGTGGTATCGAATATATTGCTTCCCCCTACTTATACCTCCCGAGGAGATCACGAGTGTAAAATTACAGAGATTCGAGCGCGCACGGAGGCTTTCCGGCAGTCGTTCTTCCCGCGAACCATACGCGACTGGAACAGGAAAGGGAGGTACTGACAGTGGCACGTAAAGTGCCCTCCGCCACACACCGTTGGGTGGCTTGCGGAGTATATATGTAGATGTAGACCACTCGCATTACTACACGCACACCACTGTACTGTCGGCGTTCTCTTAAGTGATTGCGGAAATTCGCGCAGGCGACCATCGACTGGCCCACTACCTGCGAAAACAGAGGAACATCTCGTTTCCAGCGTCTTTTAGCACAGGTACTGTTCTCAGATTTGCTACCAGGCTATTTATGTTGCAGCAATTGGCGAGCCTACCTAATCAGTTCTGTAGTGAGACAACGAGTGATTTACGTACGTGGGGTACTAGCCAGTTTGGCAGTAGAGACTTGATATTCTAGTGGGCTGATATCGGAGTGAGAGATACTCTCCAGCCCAGAATGTCGCCAGGTGGACACAGTCGACCGGCTTCACAGTACCACCGCTCGCCACCTGTGACAGATGAGCTGCAGCGGCAAGTTAGAGCGACGTTGTCCACAAAGTAGGGTGGTCGGCGCCTTCATCACTACGAGCAGACGTCGGTTGTTCGCCGCGGCAACCTGTGAGCTAGTCCACTGGCTACAGAGCGAGGGCCGCGGCAGCAGGCACGGTCAGGAGTGCGGCGGTCACGGAGACGGCGATGGCGGCGGCTGTGTTGTTGCCTCCGGGGCTGAGCGGCTTGGCCGCCCTCGGCGACAAGGTGACGGCGGGCGTGGTCGACACTGTAAGGTGAGTGGTGGAGGGCGGTGCGGAGGCTGCACCGGGAGTGGCGGCGGCGGCTGGGAGCGCGGCCTGGCAGGCGGCCTGCTTCTCGCTCGGGCTGCGGCAGCTGGCGAGGACGCGCATCGGCACCGGCTGGCCGCACAGACTCTCGTCGCACCGGTTGTTGTCGAGCAGCGCGGCGGCCGCGGGCAGGCGGAGCACGGCGTCGAGCGCGGGGTCGCAGGCGCACTGGAACGTGTTGTTCGTCACGTCCAAAGCGACACCGGACTGCAGAAGCTGCTGACCCACTTCCAGCAAGGACGAGTTCTTGCAGACGTTGTTGACGAACCTGAAGGTGGCGCCGGACGGCACGGCGAGCTTGATTGCGCCCCCCGACTGCAGCTGGCTGTCCGAGACGGATACGGCGCCAGCGGCGTCCAACTGCAGACCGTCGTCTCCCTTTGTCGTCAGTCTAGACTCGTGCATTGTGAAGTTCGTCACGCCTTTCACAACGATGCCAGATGTCATAACGCTCAGCAACTGTAGAACAAGAGTAAGTGGCGTACAGGGAATGTGTGCACAATACAGCCGCTAGAGGAAAGTAGCTAGCTTCCCAGCCACAAACTAATTTCAAAAGTAGTACATGTTTATAAATAGTAACACGAATTCTTTACAGGCGAATGGAAAAACTGTGTGGTGTCACAAGGCTTAGGCCGGTCTCACCCCTCATTCAATCGACCAAGACTTATACGAATAATTGTAAGAACAGTTATTATTATTATGTTCTTTAAGTTTGTTTTTGGGTTGTCAGAAATACTGTGGGAAGAAAGTTTATTTATGTTGCAGATAACGTGGAATACGTTGCCCAACGATCACCACGAAAGTTCGACGTAGCGGCAAGTGGGCAAGGAATAGAACGAAGCCATGGAAGAGCCTGGGCCGCAAGGGCGTCGAGCTTCCTAGGTCGTTGTTGGACAACGTCAAAGGAAGAGAGTCTTGAAAGGTTCATGTAAAACGTATAGGCGGGTCACACATTAGGTGGGACCCGATGCCTGTAATACTTCCACAGTTATTAAAAAGTTGTTAAACGGCAAAACCAATAGTTCATCATTTATATAGATAAAAAGTAGTAAAGATATAGGGAAGGAAGAGTTGCGGCGTCAGAACGAAAAGTGATCCATCGCTCAGCAACGAAGACGGACGTAAACAGCGGGCGTTACGTGGTGAAAACAAATCAACTGATAAAATAGTAAGTCTGTAATTAAGCATAAAGCCACGTAACACTGCAACTGGTAGAAGCCGACCTCGGGGAAGATCAGTTTGGATTCCGTAGAAATGTTGGAACACGTGAGGCAATACTGACGCTACCACTTATCTTAGAAAATAGATTAAGGAAAGGCAAACCTACGTTTCTGGCATTTGTCGACTTAGAGAAAGCTTTTGACAATGTTGACTGGAATACTCTCTTTCAAATTCTGAAAGTGGCAGGGGTAAAATACAGGGAGCGAAAGGCTATTTACAATTTGTACAGAAACAGGATGGCAGTTACAAGAGTCGAGGGGCATGAAAGCGAAGCAGTGATTGGGAAGGGAGTGAGACAGGGCTGTAGCCTATCCCCGATGTTATTCAATCTGTATATTGAGCAAGCGGTAAAGGAAACAAAAGAATAGGTATAAAAATCCATGGACAAGAAATAAAAGCTTTGAGGTTCGCCGATGACATTGTAATTCTGTCAGAGACAGCAAAGGACCTGGAAGAGCAGCTGAACGGAATGGACAGTGTCTTGAAAGGGGGATATAAGATGAACATCAACAAGAGCAAAACGAGGATAATGGAATGTAGTCGAATTAAGTCGGGTGATTCTGCGGGAATTAGATTAGGAAATGAGACGCTTAAAGTAGAAAGGAGTTTTGCTATTTGGGGAGCAAAATAACTGATGATGGTCGAAGTAGAGAGGATATAAAATGTAGACTGGCAATGGCAAGGAAAGCGTTTCTGGAGAAGCGAAATTTGCTAACATAAAGTATAGATTTAAGTGTCAGGAAGTCTTTTCTGAAAGTATTTGTATGGAGTGTGGCCATGTATGGAAGTGAAACGTGGACGATAAATAGTTTAGACAAGAAGAGAATAGAAGCTTTCGAAATGTGGTGCTACAGAAGAATGCTGAAGATTAGGTGGGTAGATCACATAACTAATCAAGAGGTATTGAACAGAATTGGAAAGAAGACATGCGTCTATACGTATGGGATATGATACGTACGCACTCCTCTCGCTCCCTCTCTCTCTCTCTCTCTCTCTCTCTCCCTCCCTCCCCCTCTCTCCCTCTCTCAGACGCACTCACAAAACTTTTGCCTAGGAAAATATACGTCTACATCCAAACTCTGCAAACCACTGTAAAAAACATGGATGCATGGTAGAGGGTATTTACCACTGGACTTGTTGCTCGGACTTCTTCTATTTCCATTCATATATATGGAGCGCAGGGAGCATGACTGCTTAAATGCCCCTTTCGGGACTGTAATTAATCTCATCTGATCTTCACGATCCCTACGGGACCGATACATAAGATGTTTCAGTTTATTTCTAGATTCATCACTTAAAGCTGCTTCTCAAAACTTCGTAAGTAGCTTTTTGTGGATAGCATTCATCTGTCTGCCATTTCGGTTTCTTCAGAGTCACTGTGACACTGTCCCACGGGTTAAACGAAATTGTGATCAGCCCTGTTGCCATTCTCTATATATGTTCAATATCCCCTGTTAGTTCTATCTGGTACGGGTCCCTTACCCTTGAGCAGTGTTGTAGGATGTGTTGCACAACTGATTTGTAGGCAGTCTTTTCTGTGGACTGCTTGTATTTCTCTAGTACTCCACCAATAAACAGAAGTCTACCATCTGCTTTGCATAGAAATGACCCACCAATAAACAGAAGTCTACCATCTGCTTTGCATAGAAATGACCCTGTGTGATCACTCCATTTCATACCCCTACAAAGTGTTACACCTAAGTGTTTGTATGAATTGATCGATTCCAGTTGTGACACGTTGAAACTTTAGTCATAAGGTATTACGCTTTTTCGTTTTGTGAAGTGCACTATTTTCCATTTCTGAACATTTAAAGCAAGTTGCCAATCTTTGCACCCCTTTTGAAATGTTATCAAGATCCGACTCAAAATTTGTGCAGTTTGTTTCAGACAGTTCTTCATTACAAAAAAACTTTGTCATTTGCGAAAAGTCTGAGGTGGTTGTTAATATCGTCTGCAAGGCCGTACACATACAACATGAACAGCAACGGTCCCAAACCCCTTTCCTGCCGCACAAGCAAAGTCATAAAGGAAGAGAAATTAATGCTTATACGGCAATATCTAAGTGTTCGTTTCTCCCGCTCTTTGCTCGTGAGTGGAACGGTGGAGATACATAATGAAAGTCGTTCGATGCATCCTTTGCCAGGCACTTGAGTGTGAATTGCAGAGTATTCATGTAGATGTAGAGGAATAGTAACGGATCTTTCCGCCTGTTTATGCGCAATATGTCAAATTTACTGAAGTTTAACGTCCGAGCACTATATTAGGCCCATTTCAGTAGTAACACTATGAGATGAAAATTAAAGTTTGTGAAGTTTTTGCTGTTTTTCAGGAAAACGTACGATTCAGTAACTTTATTTGTAGTAGTATTGTCCATACGGTAGTATTAACGAGTGTTCTTACAATTCTCTGACGTGGTATTTCAAGAAGGTAGGGGAGACCAGGTGTGATAGTAATATTTTTTTATTTCAGCTTTTTTATGCGGTCACCAACATAAGTATTCACACTTTTACTTAAGTAGCTTTTAGTCTATATTTTTAAGAACGTTTACAAAAATAATTTATGACTTCATAATTATTGTGATAAAATTAGCATTGCCTTTTCTATTACGAAATGTCTGTGACTACCGTCCCTGGGAGTGGAATTGTCGCAGGGATCGTGGTTGCTTTCACATGTTAATACTACGTGAAAAATACAGGTGTCTGAAGAAAAAAATCATTCGTGTATTCATATAAATTACTTGAAGCCAAAGGGGTAAGCATGATTAAAATCTAACTAATAACGCAAAGGCAAACAAGATAATTTTAATGGTTGTAGACACAGTTCATCAATTCAATATACACAAGGAAAAAATGACTTAAAAGCTAATATCATAGACTTACAACAGCAGCCTACAGTGAAAACTGTAATTAAAAAAATGTTAAAACTCTACAAAATTAATCTGAAAAATCAGACTGGAGATTCTGACAAACAAAATGGTCATCTCCTTATGTACATTCCTCGTGTGCCCATTTCTTGAAGTCTTTACATTGTACCCACATTTCCAATGGTCTGCTATTGTCAAGTGAATCAAGCCATACAATACAAAAAGTCATCGTCCTCATTGTCAGTGCTTTGAGCTTTATTCTTGTTTCTGCTTTTTAGTTGTATTTTTATCAGCTGCGAAAAGATACTTCTTGAGATCTGTGGAAATTGGCTTTTCTTCCTTTCGAGTTCCTCTTTCACAGGAGCGTACGTAAGGAACATCTCTTTGTGTTGTTGTACTTCCTTCGTTGTTTTCTTTTTCCAGCTTTAGGGAAAATTCCGACTTCTTTCGGAGAAACAATATTAGGCCTAGACCGAAATTCTCCAAGCCACTGTAAGAAGGCTGGGACTCCCACAGTTTTTCTGTGTCATTAATTTGGTTCGGAGAGATCTCAAATGTTTGAATTTGATTATTTCCTTATTCTATTCTGTCAGCACATAGGGCAGTAGACCTATCAGGATTTGGTTGATCTGTTACGAAACAAGGACCAAATTCATGGTCGCCAAAAACGTCTCTAGTGCAGGGGAGAATGCCACAAATCTTGAAATCCTGTATGGGTATTTGATGGCATAAACGCAAGAGGATATGCAGAAATCGCTATTCCTGGAATGTCATACATTGTCATCCTCGAACCTGGGTGATATAACATCCACGAATCAACCGCAGTATTCACGTACGTCTTCAATGGTCCGTACACTTTTTCCTTATCTTTCGTGGTTCGAATCCTGCCTCGGGCATGGATGTTTGTGATGTCCTTAGGTTAGTTAGGTTTAACTAGTTCTAAGTTCTAGGGGACTAATGACCTCAGCAGTTGAGTCCCATAGTGCTCAGAGCCATTTGAACCATTTGAACCTTATCTTTCGCATAGTTGAGGCCAGTAATCGACAGATGAAAACTATGATTATCAAGGAGAAGAAGGCATAGACTATGTTTAGAGCACTTTGAGTTAGCAACAAAATGTTTCAAAAATTCGCACAAATATTATTCCATCATCCACCCAGAAGCGTTACTCGCTCCACGGCAGCCCACTGACCGATCACGAATAAAATGTTCTTTCGAGTGTACCCGGGGAAAGAGAAGAATGGTGAAATAGTGTTCCCATTAGCAGAAACAGCTGCAACCAAAGAAACTAGGCTATTTCGTTCTCTAGATGCGATCGACCTCGCTTGCTTGAAACCTTTCCGTGGCACAGTTCGATTTGGCATCTGGGCTGTTGTAATCCCCCGTCCATGTTCCAAATATCTTTCGTTTCAAAGCTGTATCGTTTCATTACAGTAGCCAGGCCATCGGAAAAAGGCGCCAACGTTTGTTTTATTGAAGCTAGAAGCTCGGGCGAAGATGGTACCTTCAGGGGTCCTAATTGACAAATCATTGTCTCTCTTCATGAACCCAGAAAACCAGTCAGCCCCAGCTTGTCGAGTTTCAGTTCATTTTGCAGGTAGTTCTAGGCTGTTAGATATAGCTAAATCATGACACAATTTTCACTTCTTTTGGACTGAGAATTAGAGGAAGGATGCTATCAGAATTTGAAACGCAAATCCTTTCTCGACAGCTATCCCCCTTGGTTGTGTGACAAGCAATCCCGAAACTTTAGCTAATATCCATAACGATGATTCACAACGATTCAGGAAGACTGCGCAAAATACACTGAAGCGCCAAAGAAAACGGTATAGGCATGCGTATTCAAATACAGAGATACGTAAACAGGCAGAATACGGCGCTGCGGTCGGCAACAACTATACAAGGCAAATAGTGTCTCGTGTAGTTAGATCGGTTACTGCTGCTACGGTGGCAGGTTATCAAGATATAAGTGAGCTTGAACGTGGTGTTATAGACAGCGCACGAGCAATGGGACACAGCATCTCCGAGATGGCGATGAAGTGCGGATTTTCCCGTACGACCATTTCACGAGGGTACCGTGAATAACAGGAATCCCGTAAAACATCAAATCTCCGACACTGCTGCGGCAGGAAAAAGGTCGTGCATGAACGGGACCAACAACGACTGGAGAGAATCATTCAAGGTGACCGAAGTGCATGCCTTCCGCAAATTGCTGCAGATTTCAATGCTGGTCCATCAACAAGTGTCAGCTGCGAACCATTCAACGAAACATCATCGATATGGGCTTTCGGAGCCAAAGGTCCACTCATGTACCCTTGATGACTGCATGACACAAATCTTTACACCTCGTCTGGGCCTGTAAACACCGACATTGGACTGTTGATGACTGGAAGCATGTTGCCTGGTCGGACGAGTCTCGTTTCAGATTATATCGAGCGGATGAACGGGTACGGATATGGAGACAACCTCATGAATTCATGGACCCTCCAAGTCAGCAGGGGACTGTTCAAGCTGGTGAAGGCTCTGGAATGGTATTGGGCGCGTTCAGTAGGAGTGATACGGGACCCCTGATACGTTAAGATACTACTATGACAGGTGACACGTACACAAGCATCCTGTCTGATCACCTGCATCCATTCATGTCCCTTGTGCATTCCGATGGACTTGGGCAATTCCAGCAGGACATTGCGACACCCCACACGTCAAGAAATGCTACAGAGTGGCTACAGGAACACTCTTCTGAGTTTAAACATTTCCGCTGACCACCTATCTCCCGGGAAGTGAACTTAATTGAGCGTATCTGGGATACCTTGCAATGTGTTGTTCAGAAGAGATTTCCACCCCCTCGTTCTCTTAAGGATTTATGGACAGTTCTGCAGGATTCATGGTGTCAGTTCCCCCCGAGCACTACTTTAGACATTAGTCGAGTCGTTGTCACGTCGTGTTGCGGCAGGTCTGGGTGCTCGCGGGGTCCTGCACGATATTAGGCAGGTGTACCAGTTTCTTAGGCTCTTAAATTATACGCCGCGTGTGTATAGAGTCCGAGCACCAGTATAGCAAAAAGTTATGTAGTTCTGTCAAGCGATAATAATGCTTTCAAATTTACTAACTAGCACTACCAACAGACAAATATGGACTGCTCCTCACCCACTCGACGGAATCTACCACTCTTAACAAAGTCATTCCAGTAGAGTGAGTCGTCTGGTGGCCGAGTTATTGACTATGGACAATTAGCCCGTGTGAGTACCATAACCGGTCTCCCCTATTCGGTTTGAAGAATGAACGTCCTGGTGCTTTGAGTGTAAATTTAAGATATTACGTTGCTAAAATGCGAGTGTACTTAAGTGACTAAAATCGATGGTCAATGCCTGAAATTCCTGCGCTTCTGGACAACAATGTGCACACAAGTGGAAGCCGGAGTTAAGAAATGAAGCTGGCTCGGAAACGAATATCTGTCAAAATGAATATCACAACTAACGATATGTAACCAGTTATTTATGAAAATGGAATCTGTTGAATGTCTAACGGTATACAATTGCCTTTTGCTCAAAATTCAACTGTGACAAGCCAACCACAGAGCGTAACTGCACAATGAGTATTGGTCTACAAGTAATTGAGCTGTGTAGCAATAGGGAAACTTCAAGTCATTCTGGAGAATAACAATATGTCAGTAAACCTGTGAACAAAAGAGTGAGGGACTTGTGGCCTACCACTAATGGATTATGGAAGAGAATCTTTGAGTCTGGAAAAGGTTCATGGCGTGTAGAAAGAACAATCGGGAGATATTTGCAGAATTAGGAAGGACGCGAGCAGAAGACAACTATGGGCAACTCATAGTTTCGAGAGAGCTACTAGACTAAAACTACTTCGTCCGGACTTCACGGCGGCGCAAGATTCAAACAGATGTTGACATAACTTGGTCCATAGATCTTCGGGCTGCAAAATAAGTGCCAAGAGGTCGTAGAATAAATGGCTAGATGATATAAAGAATATTGTTGGAACTCAGGGATGCTTGATAGCATGGAATCGAGTGAAACAGAAAAAATGAAGGTGTCTTTACTTAACAATAGATGCATAAAGAGTACGAAATAAGTACGAGTAGAAGAGGAAAAAGAAAGACGACACTGGTATTTTGATACACGTTAGGCGACAGTGCTCCAAAGGGCAGGTATCGCTTAAACAACGCCCAAATTGCAAGTGTTTTTGACGTTTGTCTCATAATGTAAAGAGTCACAGTAATAAAAAAAGATTAATGTCGTTGTTTTTCTACTTGGCTACTTACTTCACTTCTCAGGATAGTGAGCTCCGAGTTGCCGACCATCTGGAGTTCGACAGCACCCTCTAGTACTGCGTTGAAGCGTACGTCTCTGAATGTGACGTTCTGGATTTTGCTGAGGCCGGCGAAAGCCCCACTGCGAACAACGCTGATACGAACACCATCGAGGAGCACCGTCTCCAGAGCGGCACCCTGGAAGGTGGAGCCCTGGAGCTCCACCTCCGAGATGTTCACGAGCGCAAGATGGCGCAGCAGGGGCGACGCCTTCTCCTGGAACGTGGCTCTGGCGGTGTGCGCGACCCGCAGCGTGTGGAGATTCTGCAGCGGCGGGAAGGCGAACGTCACCGACGGGCAGCTGCTCACCTGCAGAACTTCGGCCGCACCGCTGCCTTCCATGAAGGGAGCCGTCAGGTCCAGCGCCTGAAATTCGTAGAATGCATTTGACACTGGCTGATTTTCCTCTCAAGTATTCTCCGGGAGACTAGAGCCAAACATTACGAAGGAACAGTTGTGTAAATGTGTACCTGAGCCAGTGAGCGCTTTGGAATACCAGGAAGAACGAGGATAATTAGTAAGTTCAGCAAAGATAGCGTCTTGTTTACTCAGCAGCGTAGTATATTACGGAAGGCGCTCAAAATGGCGACCACGACAGTCAGTAGTTGCGCAACATCTTCGTAGAATATTCTGGTGCAGTCTGACAAGTAGGCCAGGCAGCGCACAACCTCTTCAGAAATTGCAAGTATTTAGGCGAGAAGTGTTTCTTGGTCGGTGGCTGGTGTCACGTACACGTGGCTTTTAATATGTCCCCATAAGCCGTTTTACGATCACAGAAACAGTAAGTTATCTTTTCTGTACTCACGGCATGTTTGCATTGATTGTCGTTTTTGTAGCTGACATTTCAAAGCTTTCGTCGGCTCACGATCACCATCAGTGATCAAATCCGCTACAGTTGCAAACCCGGTTTCAGGATCTTTAACCCATCTTCAGGTATGTATTAAAATGTGAGTCCATAAATATTACACAACTGAGACTAAAAAAGGTTAAAATATGACAAAATGGTGTATCCCTGGTACATGACATGAAACTGTAGCGGATTTTATCGTTGGGGAAATTGGATAGTTTTCTTTTTGTCCGTCTCAGCTGGATTGATATAAAATTCAACTGTAATGGTTACCGGTTTCGGGCTGACATGCCCCGATGTTATTCAATCTGTATATTGAGAAAGCAGTAAAGGAAACAAAAGAAAAATTTGGAGTAGGTATTAAAATCCATGGAGAAGAAATAAAAACTTTGAGGTTCGCCGATGACATTGTAATTCTGTCAGAGACAGCAAAGGACTTGGAAGAGCAGTTGAACGGAATGGACAGTGTCTTGAAAGGAGGATAGAAGATGAACATCAACAAAAACAAAACGAGGATAATGGAATGTAGTCGAATTAAGTTGGGTGATGCTGAGGGAATTAGATTAGGAAATGAGACACTTAAAGTAGTAAAGGAGTTTTGCTATTTGGGGAGCAAAATAACTGATGATGGTCGAAGTAGAGAGGATATAAAATGTAGACTGGCAATGGCAAAGAAAGCGTTTCTGAAGAAGAGAAATTTGTTAACATCGAGTATAGATTTAAATGTCAGGAAGTCGTTTCTGAAAGTATTTGTATGGAGTGTAGCCATGTATGGAAGTGAAACATGGACGTTAAATAGGTTGGACAAGAAGAGAATAGAAGCTTTCGAAATGTGGTGCTACAGAAGAATGCTGGAAATTAGATGGGTAAATCACATAACTAATGAGGAGGTATTGAATAGAATTGGGGAGAAGAGGAATTTGTGGCACAATTTGACAAGAAGAAGGGACCGGTTGGTAGGACATGTTCTGAGGCATCAAGGGATCACAAATTTAGCATTGGAGAGTAGCGTGGAGGGTAAAAATTGTAGAGGGAGACCAAGAGATGAATACATTAAGCAGATTCAGAAGGATGTAGGTTGCAGTAAGTACTGGGAGATGAAGAAGCTTGCACAGGATAGAGTAGCATGGAGAGCTGCATCAAACCAGCCTCAGGACTGAAGACCACAACAAAAACAACGTGCCCACTCAAACCATACACCTAAAAATTACAAAATACACGTCTTCAGGTGCTCATATGCTTGTAGACATACCTCGCTATTAACCGTAATTATCCGTATTGTATGGTACCAATATGGTACTATATGGTACCAAAAGGCAAAGTGGGCAACAAGTACCCTCACTGCTGTTAGCTTATGTGTCCATTGAAACTGACTGACACAACCAAATTGACAAATATTACCTGCAGTAGTCAACGGACACCTTTATAAGTGTCGACTTCACACATACAAGCGTGCGCATATGGCTGCCTATTAGTTTTATATCGTGTTGCCGCAACCATTGTCTTTTTTATTGATAAGATTTCTAAAAGTAAAGAAATATCAAATTTACTTGATAGAAAATGTTGACAATTTGGTTTTACAAAGTAACGTGGCACCCAAATGGAAATATCAATTTTACATGTGTCCTCAGCACTGAACAGTTGCGGCCCTACTATCCCGTGGCAACATGCCTCGAATAAGCAAGATTTTGTCAATGACGTTCAATAACAGTTGTGGATGTGCCGTCAGGAGAAAGGCTCAGGATTAGTTCCAAGACCAGAAGTTTCTGTTCCATCCAGAGGCGTTGTATTTCGACTCCTCTGATCAGCTGCTTCCATTTGTGCGCAACCTTTTGATTCATCCCGTATACATTGTTTGTTAACGACCGGGAAGGGAGTTATTCAAAATAGTAAAGGGTGTCGCACGAAAACCGACTGCTCGCGTGAAGTGTGACAGGTAGCCCAATCATGTTGAAAGACAGCATACGTACGTTCATGAGCGGGGGCGGGGGGGGGGGGGGGCAAATCTGTGTAAAATTTCTCAAAGATTTGCATAGAAACAGCAGTGCTTACGTTGTTTCAAAAAATATAGGACCCACTATCCGACTTGCTAACAATGCATATACATTTCGATTTTTTCGCCGTGATGAGGTTCGCCATCAATCTTATATGGATTGTTTGTTGACCGCTGGTGTTTTGGGAGTATCGGACTGAGAGACGAGGAGCTAGAGAGACACAGTTTTTGCACTGACAAAGTAATAGGAATGACGTGGACATTGATAATGACAAATCTTTTATTGTTTTGAAATGCAGTGTTCAGCTAAGAACTAAGTATTTGCATACGAATAAATTCCAATTAATTATATAAAACAATGGAATTTCGTTACTTTATAAACACGATTAGTCGAACTTCAACTACAGGCGATACTAGTTATTATTGATATCGTTACTATTGGTAGGAATACGAGTATACCGGTGAATCAGTCACAACTCATAACGCCTTGCAAAGATGAGCATTTGCCCTACTTAACGGCTAGCCTGTTTACAAAAAGGTCTTATAAGCAAATAAGTTGGCTCCAGATATGTATTAACATACTTGTTATGATTTTTCACTGTCCTTCGTTTCCTAAAACGATCGTTTGTGATGGACTAAAACTACATTTTTCCTTAAAAGTATGGGAACAGACGTCACGGTTTTAGACTCGTAATTTTCTCCGTGAGGTACACCTCTCCTCGTCGGTCGCGTAAACAGCAGCTGAGATATGCTTTGCCCCTTAGCAGACATGCAGTCTGAAGGAAGCAACACGGAATTAGCGGTGGGAGCACACTTCTTATATAACGGCGTCAGCATACTGAGTTGTATATGAACGCCGGATAAGGCGTGCAACTGTTCCACAATCTCGGACGTTCCTACAGAGATAACCAAGTATTCCGCCTTTGCAGTGAGCTGCAAGATTCTGTGAAGCTTCGCAAGTTGCTCTTCCTTCGCCTTAGGACGTTATCTGTTTCCTTTTCCTGTTTGCGAGACAGGGACAGGATGTTTTCAGAACTTACAGGTGAGATTTGGAAACACTGGTGGCCTATTGACTGAAGATACAAACGAAAAATTTCTCTATAAGGATTCTTTGATATCTGATGGTTTAATCCCATGGTTTTTGGGGAATTTAATCCATATCAGACTTCAATTTTTTCTGTGACCTACAGTTTTATCACAATGTGGCCTTCTTGTTGTCATATTATTTATTTACGCATTCATTTCATGTGGTTAGATTAGGGCCTCCACGTCCTCTATTACTTCTAATCAGATTTTCTCAGTGAGTAAACGTTACAATGTTTATGGCACATGAGAAGAGTGAACGCGGTAAAAGCAATAAGAGTGAGATATGTTCATCGTTGTCCGGTGACATCTGCGTGATAAGAAAACTTACATGAAGATATCCTACACAAAGGCAAAACTGAGTCCCATCTTGTTTGACCTCAAGGGTCAGTTTTAGACTGCGTTCGGCCCGCGAACAGTCGTCAAACAAAATGGAATCGCAGAATCGAGAAAGCAAGGGCCAGTAAGACTCGTAACTGCCTCTGTCCATAAATATCCTTGCAATGAATGTGGCATATTCTTCTCTTTGAGTTCAGTAGCGGGGTGACAGCAGCGGACGCAGAAAGGAACATTTGCGCTATGTATGGGGATAATGCCACTGGTCAGGGCATGGCAAGAAAATGGTTTTATCGTTTCCAGGAAGATAGTTTTTACATTAGTGACTCTCCACGTTCAGGAAAATCTTCGGGGTTTGATGAAGATCGTTTAAACGCATCAGTCCACAACGATACACGTCAGTGTACTCGAGAACTGGCAGACGTGATGAAATGAGATCATTCCAGCATCGTGCGAGATTTTCATGCAACGGGAAAGGTTCAAAAATTGGGTGAACGGGCTCGCACATTCTAAGCCAAAAACACAAAACTCAGTGGGTAAACCACATGTGTATCTCTGCTTGGTCTTCACTAACTGGCTCATGAACAACAACGACCATTCCTATCACGTAGCGCTACTGATGACGAGAAATGGTGTCCTTATACTAACATATGGAAAAGAAAGGAATGGTTGAGCCTAAAAAAAAGCAGCAGCTTCCCGTACAAAGAGCTGCGCGCATCCACGAAAGATAATGTTGTGCATCTGGTGGAACAGTAGCGGCGTGGTGTACTACGAATTGATTCCCCGAGATGTAACCATCACTGCTGATATTTATTGTTAACAACAATTGAAGAAAAAGACTAGGAAGACTACGTTAAATGATGCTTCTTCTTCTTTCACTCCGTCTTCAGGCCTACCGGGACCATCCGACCGCCGTGTCATCATCCTCAGAGGTGGATGCGGATAGGAGGGGCGTGGGGTCAGCACACCGCTCTCCCGGTCGTTATGATGGTATTCTTGACCGAAGCCGCTACTATTCTACATCTACATCTACATTTATACTCCGCAAGCCACCCAACGGTGTGTGGCGGAGGGCACTTTACGTGCCGCTGTCATTACCTCCCTTTCCTGTTCCAGTCGCGTATGGTTCGCGGGAAGAACGACTGTCTGAAAGCCTCCGTGCGCGCTCGAATCTCTCTAATTTTACATTCGTGATCTCCTCGGGAGGTATAAGTAGGGGGAAGCAATATATTCGATACCTCATCCAGAAACGCACCCTCTCGAAACCTGAACAGAAAGCTACACCGCGATGCAGAGCACGTCTCTTGCAGAGTCTGCCACTTGAGTTTGTTAAACATCTCCGAAACGCTATCACGGTTACCAAATAACCCTGTGACGAAACGCGCCGCTCTTCTTTGGATCTTCTCTATCTCCTCCGTCAACCCGATCTGGTACGGATCCCACACTGATGAGCAATACTCAAGTATAGGTCGAACGAGTGTTTTGTAAGCCACCTCCTTTGTTGATGGACTACATTTTCTAAGGACTCTCCCAATGAATCTGAACCTGGTACCCGCCTTACCGACAATTAATTTTATATGATCATTCCACTTCAAATCGTTCCGCACGCATACTCCCAGATATTTTACAGAAGTAACCGCTACCAGTGTTTGTTCCGCTATCATATAATCACACAATAAATGATCCTTCTTTCTATGTATTCGCAATACATTACATTTGTCTATGTTAAGGGTCAGTTCCCACTCCCTGCACCAAGTGCCTATCCGCTGCAGATCTTCCTGCATTTCGCTACAATTTTATAATGCTGCAACTTCTCTGTATACTACAGCATCATCCGCGAAAAGCCGCATGGAACTTCCGACACTATCTACTAGGTCATTTATATATATTGTGAAAAGCAATGGTCCCATAACACTCCCCTGTGGCACGCCAGAGGTTAGTTTAACGTCTCTCTATTGATAACAACATGCTGTGTTCTGTTTGCCAAAAACTCTTCAATCCAGCCACACAGCTGGTCTGATGTTCCGTAGGCTCTTACTTTGTTTATCAGGCGACAGTGCGGAACTGTATCGAACGCCTTCCGGAAGTCAAGAAGAATAGCATCTACTTGAGAGCCTGTATCTAATATTTTCTGGGTCTCATGAACAAATTCGGTCGAGTAGCTCCTCAATTAGCATCACGAGGCTGAGTGCACCCCGAAAAATGGCAACAGCGCATGGTGGCTGGATGGTCACTCATCCAAGTGCCGGCCACGCCCAACAGCGCTTAACTTCGGTATCTCACGGAAACCGGTTATCCACTGGGGCAAGGCCGTTGCCCATTTAATTTCCGCCAGCATTCTGCTAGAGTAACAGTGGGTCGGGAGGTCATTCCGCACTCACCTTATTCACCCGATCTCGCGCCCTCAGATTTTCACCTTTTCCGCTCACTATCGAACAACCTTCTAGGACTTTCCTTTCCGGACGAAAATGCCCTCCGTACATGGCTCGACAGCTTCTGTGCCTCAAAACCAAGTGATTTCTGCAGTTATCCCAGCGTTGGCAGACTATTGTAAATAGTGAAGGAGAATTTATTGTTGATGACGAAAGTCTCTGTTGTGTTTATTAAACTTACGGAAAAACGCTGCGAACTTTTGCATCAACCTAATGAAACGACTAGAGGAAGCGAGAAATCTAAAGAAAACCATTGGCAAAAAGGCGACATGTTGGTGGGAGCACTGTCGTCCCGTTTTGGTAGGATGTGAGAAGAGCCAGTGGTAGAACCTGACTAACCTCTTGGCCGGGGCGGCAGACGCAGGTGATGGTAGCAGCCTGGAGCGAGCAGGTGCCATCGCCCAGGGTGGTTCGCCCCTGCGGCAGCTGCGCCGTCTGGTCCTGGGCGAAGCACGAAGCCGCCAGCAACAGCGGCAGCAGCAGCACCAGCGGGTTGGCGGTCAACATGGCGTGGTTGTCAGAGAGCGACTGGCAGCTGCCGCGCGCGGCGCGCTCTTAGATAAGGTGTCGCGCCTTCCCCTCGGAAACCCCACTTCCACGCCTCTCATCCGAGTCAACGGCCACTTCCAGAATGCACTCAAATTTTTCCGCGACTCTCACGGTGAGTCACGAGAGAGCGTTGGTCCGCTGCGCGATGCAACACACATGTCTGCAAGGGACCCGTTTACGTGGCTGGAAATACCGGGTGAGTCTATACTCGTCTCACTGTCAGCTGACCTATCAGTGTAAACAAACAGAAGTGAATTGTAATACGTCACTTCCAGGCAGCCCAGCTGCTGTAGTCATGTTTCGCTGTGGTAGTCGCCTCAGCCCGTTTCCAGCGGCCGGGAAGGAGGGTTTTGTTCGGCCTGAAGAGGATGGGCTGGATTTTCACTAACTTTTCTAAGCCAGCGGTCGTGAAACTACAGCTCGCGGGCCGCACGCGGTCCGAATCACGTATTCGTGCGGCCCGCTGTTCACATTCGTATTTTAAAATTTGCATTTAGCAATTAAACAGTGAAAACGCGATTGTTTAAAAAATCGAACTCCCATGTATAAAACAGCTTCAAACATTTGTTTGCTAGAATAAATGATGACTAACTGAAACCCTCCGCTGCCGACAGGTGTTGTTGATATACATCGATGTGGACAGCTGAAAATGTGTGCCCCGACCGGGACTCGAACCCGGGATCTCCTGTTTACATGGCAGACGCTCTACCCTTCTGAGCCACCGAGGACACAGATGAATAGCGCGACTGCAGGGACATATCCCTTGCACGCCTCCCGTGAGACTCACATTCCCAACTGTCCACAATTCTACATATGTAATGTACTTTATAGACATTTGCCCATCCACTCATTACTCGCGCACGCTTTGGCGATTCCCGTAAGAGTTTGGGCAACCTGTGCGCATTCGCACAGACGAAAGTCAATGGCTCGGTAGCCTTTAACTATATATATGAAGACAGTAACTGTTCTCGAAAGAACAGATCCTATATCAACAACACCTGTCGGCAGCTGAGGGTTTCAGTTAGTGATCATTTATTCCAGGGAAAGGCTGCACGGTCATCAACAGTATCTGTTCTTTAGAGAACAGTTACTATCTTCATATACATTTGTTTGCTATGCAGATGAGTTAATACGTTAGATACTAGACGTTTGAAAGGGAAGCAGTGATTGGGAAGGGAGTGAGAGAGGGTTGTAGCCTCTCCCCGATTTTATTCAAATGGTTCAAATGGCTCTGAGCACTATGGGACTCAACTGCTGAGGTCATTAGTCCCCTAGAAATTAGAACTAGTTAAACCTAACTAACCTAAGGACATCACAAACATCCATGCCCAAGGCAGGATTCGAACCTGCGACCGTAGCGGTCTTGCGGTTCCAGACTGCGGTGCCTTTAACCGCACGGCCACTTCGGCCGGCAATGTTATTCAATCTGTATATTGAGCAAGCAATAATGGAAACAAAAGCAAAATTCGAAGTAGGTATTAAAATCCACGGGGAAGAAATAAAAACTTTAAGGTTCGCCGATAACATTGTAATTCTGTCAGAGACAGCAAGGGACTTGGAAGAGCAGCTGAACGGAATGGACAGTGTCTTGAAAGGAGAATATAAGATGAGAATCAACAAAAGCAAAATGAGGATAATGGAATGTAGTCGAATTACATCGGGTGATGCTGAGGGAATTAGTTTAGGGAGGAGGAGGAGGATATTAGCGTTTAACGTCCCGTCGACAACGAGGTCATTAGAGACGGAGCGCAAGCTCGGGTGAGGGAAGGATGGGGAAGGAAATCGGCCGTGCCCTTTCAAAGGAACCATCCCGGCATTTGCCTGAGGCGATTTAGGGAAATCACGGAAAACCTAAATCAGGATGGCCGGAGACGGGATTGAACCGTCGTCCTCCCGAATGCGAGTCCAGTGTGCTAACCACAGCGCCACCTCGCTCGGTTAGATTAGGGAATGAGACACTTAATGTAGTAAAGGAGTTTTGCTATTTGGGGAGCAAAATAACTGATGGTGGTCGAAGTAGAGAGGATATAAAATGTAGACCGGCAATGGCAAGGAAAGCGTTTCTGAAGAAGAGAAATTTGTTAACATCGAGTATAGATTTAAGTGTCAGGAAGTCGTTTCTGAGAGTATTTGTATGGAGTGTAGCCATGTATGGGAGTGAAACATGGACGATAAATACTGTAGTTCGGACAAGAAGAGAATAGAAGCTTTCGAAATGTGGTGCTACAGAAGAATGCTGGAGATTAGATGGGTAGATCACATAACTAATGAGGAGGTACTGAATAGAATTGGGGAGAAGAGGAGTTTGTGGCACAACTTGCCAAGAAGAAGGGACCGGTTGATAGGACATGTTCTGAGGCATCAAGGGATCATCAATTCAGTATTGGAGGGCAGCGTGGAGGGTAAAAATCGTAGAGGGAGATCAAGATATGAATACACTAAGCAGATACAGAAGGATGTAGGCTGCAGTACGTACTGGGAGATGAAGCAGCTTGCTTGGATACAGTGGCATGGAGAGCTGCATCGAACCAGTCTCAGGACCGAAGACCACAACAACAACAACTAGACGTAAAGCACGTAGAAGAGAAAAACTTTAGAAAAGGCTAGAAATTTTGCTTACAGTTTGTTGGTAGTCCATTTCAACCAAAATTAAGCTTTTATGCTTCTCAATGTTTACGACGTAATGTCTCCTGAACTATGTGTCGTACACTGTTAAAATTTTGCACGTTCATTTAGTATTCTATTTGGATGCTGTCTACAAACTTTATTGCGAATAGAGTCGATAGTAACGAAATTATAAATTAGAATGTCATGTCTGATGCTGATGTTTTACTGCAATGAACTGCGAAAATGTGGTACGTGATACATTTCTTTGCTTCAATCATTTTTTTGGTGGGGGGGGGGGGGGGGGGGGAAGCGAAGAAGAGTTTCATGAAGATTTGAAATTATGTGTAAAGTCGTTGAAAGTCGCTCATTTTCTCAAATACTAAATGAATGAAGTTAGGTTAGCTGCGCGACGCCAGTTGTTTAAATTCAAATTGCTCTGAGGAGCACTATGGGACTTAACATATGGGTCATCAGTCCCCTAGAACTTAGAACTACTTAATCCTGAGGACATCACACACATCAATGCCCGAGGCAGGATTCGAACCTGCGACCGTAGCGGTCGCGCGGCTCCAGACTGAAGCGCCTAGAACCGCTCGGCCACTTCGGCCGGCTACGTCACCTGTGCTGTCTCAAGACAGACACAGTTTCCAATACTAATACTTGTCTTACTTGGCTAAATTTTTAACGTAGATTATACCTCTTAATGAGTAGATTATGACAGTATTTTACATTTTAAATTCGTTCAGTAGCCACGCGAAATACTGAAAATAAAATTTTTATTTTCCCTGTAAGTCTTTAGACAATCTACAACTGGAACCAGGTTCCAGGACAGTCGCTTAGTAATATAGCTAACCGAATCCAGAAACTTCTTAAGAGTTTTCTCGCACAGTAACAAACAAAAATTCGGCCTTGAGCTCAGTGAAGTTCGCTACTTACCTTTGGGGCAGAGGGATAATCAGTAAGACCACCACGAGATTAGAGGATGTGATAGGGGAATGTTTGTTGCTTTTCCAGTACTGGTAACTGATAGGCATGTGCGACTCGTAGAGATCAGCCACTATGGTATAAATTTTGACAAAAAACCAACATAGATAAGTGAACGCGCATTACAGACATAGTCATCTTTAAATGCGGCACTTATTTGTAGTAAGGAATATGAAATTAAATTAAGACTGTTGTAATACAACAGAATGAGTAAAAGAAAAATGACATTCAAAACATGTAGTAAACATCAGTGATCGTGACTCATATTCCATGATGGCTTTAAATATACGCACAACAACTGTTACAGTGTCAGTACTGTTATTAGAGCAAAAACGTTTGTCTACTTCTGTCGTAAACGATTGGTTTTACGGGTGGGTACCAGTTGAGCGCGAAAAGGTTTACTGTGTGCCCAACTGCGTGAGAGCAGGTTCAGAATTATCTCACCAAACATCGACGGCGCGTGATGGTGTTCTTTATAAACAGATCGACTTCACGTGAGTGTTTTATTTGCTGCTTGGTAATGCTTCCACTGAGCTATTGGCAGCCCTATTGCCCTACTATCTCCCTCCCGACAAGGTTGGGGGTGCTTTTGTTGAAGATTTAATGAGCGTTGAAACCAAAGGTGAAAATGTTACATATTTTGCTGATCATTTGAAAACGAACTTAATAGATTCAGAATGTGGATTTCCACTCGAAATTTGGGCTTCCACTACTACTACTGTAAGTTCTGAAAGAACAACCAGTGCTTGTGGAGTATTTCACAGGGCTTTTGGCCCTAATTTTCAAAGTGCACATCCCCATTTATATCATTTTGTTGACTCCATCGCTCAAATTAAGACAACAACCTACATTGAAATGAGTGATACAGATGGCCCTCAACTATCTAGCAATAAACGTGAAGATGTACGGTGTATATAGAAATTGATTTTAAAGTTCAGAGATGGAACTACGACACGCTTGAATATTGTAAAAAGCTTTTCTTATTATTACCATATGAAAAGAGAATAGTTTCTGTGCCTTTTTCAATACGTTGACGAGTGCCCAATTATGGTTACGAGCATTTTCAAGGGTTGGATAAAAAGTACTGGCAATACTGCCGTAATATGAGTGAAGTGTGTCCAATGACATGCACACTGTGTGTAGCTGATAACAAAAGGTCTGTTGAAGCAGTGCATTGAGCGGCGGCGGCTGTGTTTGAATCAGTTGCAGTGTGTCCTGTATGAAATTGAGAAAGGTCAGTTCAAGCACCCTAATAGTATGTTCAGGAAACATGAAAATCGTGCGTGGGTCAGGACTGAAGAGGCTTGTGGTCTGAATGCACCTTTTCAGGGTTTGCGTGAGGCATGTGGTGATGCAGCATTGGCATATCGTACAGCGGCGGGATGGGTGAAAGTATTTGAGGTGGCAGGGATATCATTCAAGGTCAGCCCGATGAGCGGAAACGCCCTGGTTCTCCTCGCCCACAGAACGTGCGTTGTGAACCAGCTGGCATCAAAGTGATGGTTATTGTGGCTTGCTGTGGGTTAATCCTGCATGACGTTGTCTTGCAGGGGCAAGTGGTCACTACACACTGCTACTTCCATTTCTTGTGACGTCCCTTCGTCCCACACTGAGAAGAAAGCGACGGCACCATCTGTCATGCTTCATGACAGTGCACTATTACACAGGGTGAAACCCATGCAGGAGGTCCCGCGTCCATGGAGGTGGGAGATACTGCAATATCACCGCATTCACCCGATATGAGTCTATGCTATTACGAGATTTTTACCAACATGAAGGAAACTCCTCATGGCACGTGCCTCATAGAAGACGTTGAAATGACATCTGCTGCCGACAAGAAGAAGAATACTATAAAATCTGTCGCCGCACATTCACTACTAGAAGGACCCGCTGTCTTCTGTGGATGTAGACTGAACTTCAGTATTGATTTAAATGATACATTTTCGCATGGTAATGGCTGGCTAACTGTGGCACAGGACGGTGCTTCCGAGATGTCGACAGAGATGGTGTAAGTAGGCTGTTTAGGTTTTTATGTTGGTAACGCCACGTAGCGCTCTGTATGAAAATCACTGACTGTGCTGTGTGCAGTCTGTGGCTGGTTGGACTCATTGTTGGAATATTCGCTATTGTAGTGTTGGGCAGTTCTGCGAAGAGCGCGTGGCGTTGTGCAGTTGGAGGTGAGCCGCCAGCAGTGGTGGCTGTGGAGAGAGAGAAGCCAGAGTTTTGAGCGGACGATCTGGACGTGTGTCCGTCAGAACACGGGAAATTTGTTTAATTAGATGTCACATGACTTTTGAACGCTATTAAGGTAAATACATTGTTTCTTCTCTATCAAAATCTTTCATTTGCCAACTATGCCTATCAGTAGTTAGTGCATAGAGTAGTTAGAATCTTTTATTTAGCTGGCAGTATTGGCGCTCGCTGTATTGCAGTAGTTCGAGTTACGAAGATTTTAGTGAGATAAGTGATTCATGAAAGGTATAGGTTATTGTTAGTCTGGGCCATTCTTTTGTAGGGATTATTGAAAGTCAGATTGCGTTGCGCTAAAAAATACTGGGTGTCAGTTTAGTGATGATCAGAATAAGTAAACAGAGAACTGTGTGAGTACGTCCAGTTTTACTCAGCTGTCTTTGTAGCAAATAACGTAGAAGTTTACCAGTACAGTGATTCATAATTTTTCCAAGAGGACGTTTCAGTGGACGTATTGACAACGTGTGACGGACGCTTGCCATGCGTATGGGAGAATGTGATCGAGTTGCAGGGCTTTTGTATTGAGGGTGCGTAATACAGTGCCACTGCTTTTTATTCAGACCATGTATCAAGTATTTTCGACCATACCTATGAGTGGTCAAGCTTAACAATCAGACAGTCTCCTAAGTCCCTCAAAACATGAAGAAACATTCTGTAGTGCCAACTTAACTTGTGCAGTTGATTTGACTAAAAAATCGACCAACATGCGCAGCTGACCTATTTTGAATAGCGACGACTCTCGCAGTTGACCACTTGAAGAACAGGTAAAGTTTTGTGTCTGCGCGCAGTCTGGATCGCACAAGTTTTTACAGGGAGCGAAATTTCTTCTGAAGGGCGTTGCAGAAGGGGTCTTTCAGGAGCGCTGTAAGCAGGAGCAGGGGAATGGCTAACGTCAGTGCCTACTTTTTTCTTCTTACCTGAAAGCCCTATATTTTAAACAATTTCGCGGGGCCGTGGGAACTCACGAAATAGAGAGGTAGTCGGCCGCCAGCTTCTCGCGGGGTTGAGGTGGTAAACCGAGAGCCCTCTGGTCCTTAGTTAGTGTTTTAACGTGGTTATCATTTCGGAGTTCTCGAGTGAGGGAGCCTCCAATATCCAGAGAGTTGTGTTTCCGGTAGAGAAAGCCGACAAAGTATTCGAAAGTGCCTACCCGTGCGCTAGCGTCTATTACCGCTTAGACATTTCCCTGTTGTTTTCTTTGAGTGTTGCGGAGTAGCGAGTGTGGACTTTTACGATCAATTAAGATCTCAGAGGAGACGTGGAGCCAGTAGCTAGGTGGGTAGTACGGGTTTACTGAACAGGATGAACTCTGCTAATGGTAATTCTGGGAAATAAATTTCACTGTTTTCTCTCTAAATCTGAGAGTAAAGTTTTTTGAGCGCCTTTTTCCCTGTTGTCACTGAGCTATGTTCCCTTCTGGTCGTTCGGGTAATTGTCAACGGAAATTGCCACTAGCCACTCACAGCTATCAGTATTACACGTAGCACTAAAATTTCCGACACTGTTCTGGACAGCGTGTAAATAGTTGGCATGTTGTTTCTTTCAGTGGTTTTTGCCCTCATTCGTTAAAATCAGTGTTCCTTTTTATTAGTAGAGGATTTTCCCTTTTCTGTCCTACCGTACTCATCTTCCTATGATTTGCAACTTCTGCTTCTGGACTCAACGAACCGTATCGGATTTCTCGTTAGCAGCAGGCGTCGTCAACTTGTGCATGGGCGCCTTTCCCTGGCTGGAATGTTTTCTGGAGGCAATCAGGCCATACGCTCAACCACATATGCTCACCTGTAAAATATCCTGTGCGAAACAAAGCTTGAAATTTCCTAGAATGTTCGGCATTTTCGAGTCTCGTAGTTTTAATGCTACTTTTTTCTCCAAAAGTTAGCTGAGGAGTTTGGAAATTGATATATGTAAAAATATAAACGCTTCTAGCAAAACGTTTTTCGGCGCAAGGGAGGAGTATGTTCACAAACCCTTCTCCCCTCCCGTCTCCCCGTTCTTGGTTCAACACCTGTCTCGGCCCACTGCTGCACATGTACGTAAATTATTGTCCTTCATATGTTTGCCGACCCAATAGCCGACGACACTACATCGCACACTAGTGCTATCGGAATGACCCAGTTGAAATCCTTAAGAGTGGTGAAAAGTTGCATAACCAATACTTAGCCGGCAACGAGAAGAAACGACGGGTGTGGAATTACTATAGTAGCTTAGTTTTGACTAAGCCGGAGTGGCTGAGCGGTTCTAGGCGCTTCAGTCTGGAACCGCACGATCGCTACCATCGCAGGCTCGAGTCCTGCCTCGGGCATGGATGTGTGTGATGTCCTTAGGTTAGTTAGGTTTAAGTAGTTCTAAGTTCTAGAGGATTGATGACCTCATATCTTAAGTCCCATAGTGCTCAGAGCCATTTGAACGATTTTGATCGTTGAACTGCTCCCTCTGATAAATACAACTGGCGGTGGCTATTTTTCATCCACGTTATATATCTTCCGGATGTAGATTACATGATATCATAGCTGCAGGGCTCCAGTGAGCGATTAGATATCTAAATGCCGAAATGGACAAATGCATGTATAGAGAAATGTTCAGTCGGCGGACGTAATTCCCCAAAACTGGTAATCAGTGTCTCTTAACAGCCAAGTAGTTGTGGTCCAATAACTATACAAACATTTTTGTCGAATGCTTGTGTGGCACTTCTCGAAAGCTCCAGTTTATGTCTCATTCTGTGCCAGTCAAAGAAATACAAGGGCAATTGAATGAAGGAAGCGTGTTATAATTCGAATGGATCCAAAGATCCAGTCAGTGGATGTAGATCTGCAGAACCCTTCAGACATAGAGTTCCCTGCACTTCAAAATGTCGTTTTAGTTGCTGACTCAGCTATTGTTGTAGACGTATGGTCCCAGCAGTACAGGCATTGTATGAACGTGGAAGCAGAAACTGCTTGCAGCTGCAGAGCAACCAAATGTTGGGAGGGCTACTGAGAGTCATTTACTATAGATCCAAGGATACCTCAAGTACTGCCCTCTCCTGTGGATACTTCCTGTTCTACAAGAAATACGGGATGTATTGATACTCGTCCACCTGAATGCAAATCGTGTTTCAGTGACAGATCTAGACATCGTGTACAGGGCAGACAGGGACTAGGGAGGAGGCGAGGCGTTACATCCATCCCCCTAACTAAACTGACCAGTGAGACTCACTTCGCTTTTTGGGAAATGTGCTGAGTCCTGCGTCAAGGTGGGTAAACGCAAAAGAGTTCGAGTATATTAATTATCAGCAGTTCAAATATACTCGAATAGCAGTACTTCTTAGGGAAACGGCAGCAACAGCTAGGAAAGAATGCCACGTGTGCTGTCTGGGGACCTCATTCAACATGTTGACGAGGTGTTTCGGCAGCCATTGAGGGAACATGGTGCAACTAACTGCGGTTTGTGGTGCGCGTTAGAATAGATGATGCCTATCATATGGACTCTGAGGTCATACTTGGGTCATTCCAGCGACTGGCGGAGAATACTTAGAAGACCGGACTTGCTCATGGAGTTTCAGTGGAGCTCACAATTTGCAATAGTGTCCTCTGTACTGCTCGTGGCCCCGTGAAAGAACCAAAGAAATATCCCTCCACAGTCAAGAGTGTAAAAATCTCCTGGTTTAACTGCAGAAGCATTCACAACAAAGTTCCAGGATATTGACAAGTGCTTCGTCACAGATTTACTGTATACTATGTCTCCTGACTTATAGTTGGAGTGGTTATGGGTTGTCATACTTAGGATTACGATGTCAGAGTACACCTAAAGATCATATGTTTACGACTGGAACTGACTGTGTAATAAATAGATTAATACAACTGTGTGCTACCATGATTTTTCAACAATTTTTACAAGCTGTTAATCATCGTCTTCTCAAACTGTCAGAGTTTGAAGCACTACAAAAAACAGTATAGCACACATATTACTAGGTACAGAACACTGGTTAAAATCCGACGTAGATAGCAGTGAGACTTTTGGGGAAAATTTAAGCCTGTATCGAAAAGACAGACTAATGGGAAAAGGAGACTAGGCATTTGGGTTTCTTATCTGCTGACAAATAGACGACATACAAAGTGAATCTGCATTAAAAATTGTTTGGGCAAGACGCAGTTTCAAGGCTGGGGATAAATATATAATTGCGTCTTATTATTGACAAGCAAACTAACCACCGATATAAAATTTCAGAGAACATCTCAGTTCGCTAGTACATAAGTTCCTTAATCGTACTGTCATCACCAATGGAGACTTTAATCATCCAACAATCAAATGGGACATTTACAGTTTTGCAAGTGGTGGACGTGACATGATATCCTGCGAAACATTATTAAATCCGTGCTCTGAAAAATGTCTAGAACAGATAATTCGTCATCATGACAGAGGATGTCCACATTGAAACTGGTGTCAGTGACCATGAAGCAGTTGTAGCAAGAACGATTTCAAAGCACAACGGACAGTTTTACCAAGGAGAAAGATTTGTATGTTCAGAAAAGTAGATAAAGAAGCATGTGAGGTAACGGGCGTGTTGTGGCGCCCTGAAAATGTTCTGAGTTTGGAGTTGGCGTGGCCGCACTGGGGCTCTCGGCGGGTCGCGGCCCGGCAGCAAGCACGTGGTGCCGAACGTTAGCTTAGCAAGAGGGGTAGCCCCTGCGTGTGGTCCAGCCACGTGGCTGGGAATTCCACGGTGACGCTGTGTCGATAAAGGAGAAATGCCGGGAGTGCCAAAGATGGCGGACTTTGTGAAACCATCACGGCAGACATTTCACAGTTCGTATAGAAATTAATACGAGCCAGATGAATCATGATGCCTCAAAAAGAAACATGCACATTACCATTATTTGCATGACCATTCTGATGGTGTAATCAGATTTTCAATATCTTTATTAGTTTGAAGTTTAGTATCTGACTGTAAATTATACAAGTAACAGTCAGTAACGAATTTCCAAAATTTAAACGGTTCATCCGATTTTGTCGATCGATGTGGCTTTAGAAAGCTACTAGTGTAAACCTTAATTGGTATGAATTACAGGCATTTAACTTGAATAGTACATGAGTTATTAGAGGTCAAAGTGGCCGATTACTACTAATCGCGTCAGGCCATAAGTACTCCACAGTTACACGAAAAAACGGTAGCATTATGCTTATAAATATATTTATTTATCTCTGTCTTTGTTTATATCCGATATACGATATTCGTGAAGAAATTTGTCAAATATTTACTGTGTTTTAGAAAGCACAGAGACATTAGGCTACTGGCCTACTTTTGCTTGCTATTCCTGTGACATAATTTGTTTATGTATGTAATACAGGGTGTGGTAGATAAGTAATGAGACTGGCCGCCGCGCGGAACCCCAGTCGCTCGCACGGCGGTCTCCACCTGTACGTCACGTGGTGGGGGATCTGAGCTAACAATAGAACCGGTTCGCAGTCGCGTCGGAGCTCTGGTGCAGTAAGGGTCGAGCTTCGCGTATTACGTTGTTTGTGTGCCCGTGACACTCGTGAAAACGCTGAAGATGGATCGCTTGATAGAACAGCGGTATGCAATCAAATTTTGCTTTCGCTTGGGCAAAACTACTTCGGAAACTTTTGCTATGATTACGGAGGCCTACAAAGAAGACTCCCTATCAAGAGCTCAAGTGTTCCGGTGGTTTAATGAATTTAAAAACGGGAGGGAATCCGTTGAAGACATGGAACGATCTGGACGCCCTTCAACGAGTCGTGTGGATGAAACGGTGGCCAAAGTGAAAGAACTCCTGGACTCCGACCGTCGTTTAAGTCTCAAAATGTACGCCGATGAGGTCTCCGTGAATAAATTTACGGTTCACCAAATTGTTACGCAAGATTTGATGATGAGGAAAGTTTGCGCAAAATTGGTTCCCCGAGTGCTCACCGCCGAACAAAAGCAACAACGAGTGGACGTTTGCCGTGAGATGTTGAATGATTTGGAAAATAATCCACACTTTTTAGACAACGTAGTAACAGGCGACGAATCGTGGACATTCCAGTACGACCCGGAGACGAAAGCCCAGAGCTCGGAGTGGCACACACCGGCATCCCCGCGGCCGAAGAAAGCAAGAATGTCAAAGTCCCGCATCAAGACAATGCTGATTGTGTTTTTCGACAAGCGGGGGTTAATTCACAAAGAGTTTGTCCCTCAGAGGAAGACTGTCAATGCCGAATTCTACAAAGAAGTCCTTCAGCGATTGCACAGAGCCGTCAAACGGAAGCGACAGGACCTTGCTCAACGCTGGCGTCTCCACCACGACAACGCTCCGGCGCACACAGCGTTCCTCGTGACCTCCTACTTGACCCAAATTGAAGTTTTGCCACAGCCACCATACAGCCCTGACTTGAGTCCTCCTGATTTCTTCCTATTTCTGAAGGTCAAAAGATGCCTGAAGGGTCATCGTTTCGACGATATTCCGAACATCCAACGTGCTGTCACGAAGGCACTAACTGGGATAACTCAAACGGACTACAGTGGGGCCTATGAAGCTTGGAAAACGCGCTGGCAACGTTGTGTCGACGCCCAAGGCGAGTACTTTGAAGAATATTAACGTTTTGTACAAATTGGATCAATAAATTTGTTTTTCTAGACTGAGTCTCATTACTTATCTACCACACCCTGTAATGTATGTTAGAGCGCGTTTATGGTGCAGCCATAGGAATATTTGTTTAATTTCAAGTTATTTAAATGTAAATCCAGTATTTCGAATGTGTTTCATTATGTTTGTGAATATGCGTTGGCTTGAAGACATGGTGGGAGCGCTCTAGCCTATCACAGCGCTCGTGAATGGGGAGACTGGATGGAAGTGGGAGAAGAGTACGGGACAGGACACGGGAAGTGCTGGGAGTGAGTGCTGGACGCGAAGACGAGGCGAGAGACGCATGGTCGCGAGAGAAACTTGGACTGTGGAGCGGTTTGCGCGTGATCGCGAGAGATAGAAACACTTCGGAGTGCGGACTTGTGAACTTGTGGGATTTCCGAGGTTTCTACAGTGAAGACGTAATATGCATTTATAAGTGAACATTTCTCGAGCTATGTTGTCGTTCATAACTAATTACGTGCACTAGGAATCCATTGTTTCCCTGTTATTCACCTTATATTTTATTTAATTGCTGGACCATCGACTCCACAAAGTGTTTTGCAGAAATATACGGCATTCTCAAAAGTACTTCTGCTATCGTACTCATCATTTAAAGTCGTTAAGATAGTACCTGCAGATTTTATTTAATTGCAATCTTTAATTTACAGCCGGCCGAAGTGGCCGTGCGGTTAAAGGCGCTGCAGTCTGGAACCGCAAGACCGCTACGGTCGCAGGTTCGAGTCCTGCCTCGGGCATGGATGTTTGTGATGTCCTTAGGTTAGTTAGGTTTAACTAGTTCTAAGTTCTAGGGGACTAATGACCTCAGCAGTTGAGTCCCATAGTGCTCAGAGCCATTTGAACCATTTAATTTACAAACTACTATGTTGCATTAAAAATTAGCAATTGCAGAGTGATAGGAACCTTCGAGCATTCGATTCATGTGTATATTCATATTGTATACTGTAGACTAAGAAGTATTTGGCTTGTAATTCGGCAACTATGGATCCCAGGCCCTAGACAACGAAACTAGTCAGAACTTTCAATATTTCAACTTTGAGTCTGAGGATACTTAGTTGAGGGCCACCACCACACCACCTCATTTTCATTGTATTTGAAAGCCCGCACGCAGTAGTGTCATATATCAATGAGAATCTTGAAACTGTTAGCTCTGAACAGGAGCATGTAGAACGAATGTGGCATAAGTTTAAAATAATAGTTGACCAAGCAGTTTACGGTTATTGTCTATTAGAACAGATCTTCATAGGTGGGGTCTTCCATGGTATACAATGTAAAGAAACTTCTTAAAAACAGAGATTACTCTATAATAGGTGTAAGAGCATAGGATGTAGATAGGCAGATGCTGAATGAAACGCGTTTTGATGCAGGAGGTTAATGCGTGAAGCCTTGGGCGACTGAGTATTAACAAATGAAACTGAGGATAGCAAAGCAAAAGGAGAAATTCTCAACTCTGTATTCAAATGTTTCTCTACAAAGGAAAATCTAGGATTACTGCTCCAACTTAACTCTGGCAAACACGACTCCCACTTTCCTCAATTTTTTTCTTTTTGAGTCATCAGTCTTCTGACTGGTTTCACGTCGCCGCCACGAGTTCCTGTCATGTGTAAACCTCTGCATCTCAGAGCAGCACTTGCAACATACGTCCTCAATTATTTTCTTGATGTATTCCATTCAGTTTTCCTCTACAATTTCTACCCTCTGCAGCTTCATACAGTACCATGGAAGTTATTCCCTGATGTCTTAACAGACGTCCTATCATCGTGTCCCTTCTTTTTGCCAGTGTTTTTCATGCATTCGTTATCTCTCCGAGTCTGTGGAGAATCTACTCATTCTTTACCTTATCAGTCCACCTAATTTTCAACGTTCGTCTGTAGCACCACATCTAAAATTCTTCGATTCTATTCTGTTCCGGTTTTCCCATAGTCCACGTTTCAGTACCGCACAATCCTGTACTCAAAACGTCCATTGTCAGAAACTGCTTCCTCAAATTAAGACCTACGTCTGATACTAGTGGACTCCTCTTGGCCAGGAATGGCCTTTTCGCCAGTGGTAGTCTGCTTTTGATGTCCTGCTTGCTCCGTCTGTCACAGGTTATTTTGCTGCCTCTGTACCAGAATTCCCTAACTTCGTCTACTTCGTGACCATCAATCCAGTTCTCATTTCTGCTACTTCTCATTACTTTTGTCTTTCTTCTGATATGAGATCCTGGAAGCCACGGATCAAGGCACTGAGGTAGATGCAGTGTTTCCCCGTTTCCAAATAGCATGTCCTGCTTGCTCCGTCTGTCACAGGTTATTTTGCTGCCTCTGTACCAGAATTCCCTAACTTCGTCTACTTCGTGACCATCAATCCAGTTCTCATTTCTGCTACTTCTCATTACTTTTGTCTTTCTTCTGATATGAGATGCTGGAAGCCACGGATCAAGGCACTCAGGTAGATGCAGTGTTTCCCGGTTTCCAAATAGCATGTCCTGCTTGCTCCGTCTGTCACAGGTTATTTTGCTGCCTCTGTACCAGAATTCCCTAACTTCGTCTACTTCGTGACCATCAATCCAGTTCTCATTTCTGCTACTTCTCATTACTTTTGTCTTTCTTCTGATATGAGATCCTGGAAGCCACGGATCAAGGCACTCAGGTAGATGCAGTGTTTCCCCGTTTCCAAATAGCATGTCCTGCTTGCTCCGTCTGTCACAGGTTATTTTGCTGCCTCTGTACCAGAATTCCCTAACTTCGTCTACTTCGTGACCATCAATCCAGTTCTCATTTCTGCTACTTCTCATTACTTTTGTCTTTCTTCTGATATGAGATCCTGGAAGCCACGGATCAAGGCACTCAGGTAGATGCAGTGTTTCCCCGTTTCCAAATAGCATGTCCTGCTTGCTCCGTCTGTCACAGGTTATTTTGCTGCCTCTGTACCAGAATTCCCTAACTTCGTCTACTTCGTGACCATCAATCCAGTTCTCATTTCTGCTACTTCTCATTACTTTTGTCTTTCTTCTGATATGAGATCCTGGAAGCCACGGATCAAGGCACTCAGGTAGATGCAGTGTTTCCCCGTTTCCAAATAGCATGTCCTGCTTGCTCCGTCTGTCACAGGTTATTTTGCTGCCTCTGTACCAGAATTCCCTAACTTCGTCTACTTCGTGACCATCAATCCAGTTCTCATTTCTGCTACTTCTCATTACTTTTGTCTTTCTTCTGATATGAGATCCTGGAAGCCACGGATCAAGGCACTCAGGTAGATGCAGTGTTTCCCCATTTCCAAATAGCATGTCCTGCTTGCTCCGTCTGTCACAGGTTATTTTGCTGCCTCTGTACCAGAATTCCCTAACTTCGTCTACTTCGTGACCATCAATCCAGTTCTCATTTCTGCTACTTCTCATTACTTTTGTCTTTCTTCTGATATGAGATCCTGGAAGCCACGGATCAAGGCACTCAGGTAGATGCAGTGTTTCCCCGTTTCCAAATAGCATGTCCTGCTTGCTCCGTCTGTCACAGGTTATTTTGCTGCCTCTGTACCAGAATTCCCTAACTTCGTCTACTTCGTGACCATCAATCCAGTTCTCATTTCTGCTACTTCTCATTACTTTTGTCTTTCTTCTGATATGAGATCCTGGAAGCCACGGATCAAGGCACTCAGGTAGATGCAGTGTTTCCCCGTTTCCAAATAGCATGTCCTGCTTGCTCCGTCTGTCACAGGTTATTTTGCTGCCTCTGTACCAGAATTCCCTAACTTCGTCTACTTCGTGACCATCAATCCAGTTCTCATTTCTGCTACTTCTCATTACTTTTGTCTTTCTTCTGATATGAGATGCTGGAAGCCACGGATCAAGGCACTCAGGTAGATGCAGTGTTTCCCGGTTTCCGAAAAGCATTTGACTCAGTACCACTCCTACGCTTACTATTAAGAGTACGATCGCATGAGGCATCAAGGGAAATATGTGACTGGATTGAGTGCTTCTTGGTAGGAAAGATTGAGCATGATATCTTGGATGGACAGTCATCACAGATGTAGAAGTAACTTCAGTTGTGCACCAGTGTAGTGTGTTCGGTCCTTTACACTTTATGTTATATATTAATGATCTTGTAGAGACTCAATTAATAACCTCTGACTTTAGCTACTTGCTTTAAATGTTCTGAAGTGTAAAATTGTGTACTTTACAAAACTAAAAAAGTACCATAGTATTCTATGACTACAATGTTAGTCAACGACAATTAGAATCGATCAGCTCGAACAAATAACTAGGTACGTGAAGTCAGTTGTATGTGAAGAAGGTGGCTGACTCTGGTTCATTGGCAGAATTCTAGGGAAGTGCAATCAGTCTACAAAGGAGTTTGCTTACAAAACGCCAGTGCGTCATATTCTACAACATTTAGAACATTGTCCAGGTGTATAGGTCCCGTACCAGATAGGACTAGCAGGGGATACTGAATGTATACGAGGAAGGACAACACAATTGGTTACAGACTTGTTTGACCGGTGGGAAAGCATCACAGAGACACTGGAAAGACGTGTTACTCCAGCACCTCCCCTGGCAGGTCTCACAACCTGAAGCTTGGCGAGTGAGCAAGCTGCTTTCGAAATTCCGCTGGCGGGGCCACAGCGCAGCTGAGGTGAGACGGCGCAAGCCACCTGCTGGGGGCAGTGGAGCGCTGAGTTATCTCATGCTGCGCTGCCTTGGCCTCACTACATACGCTGAAGCAGCGGCTTTTCGCAAATATTAGGTTGGTGCCTAAGTTCGTAGCATTTTCCCGTAAGTTTAATAAACATAAGCAGGTACACGTAACAGAGACTTTAGTTGTCAATAATATATTCTCCTTCTCTATTTACGACAGTCTGCGAACGCTGAGGTAAGTTTTCGATTCCACGAGAATGGAATTCATATAGTTTTGAGGCGAAGAACTCGTCGAGCCGTGCGTGGAGCGCATTCTCGCCCAGAAAGGAAGTTCCTTGGAGAAAGTTCGATAGAGAGCAGAAAAGGTGAAAATCTGAGAGCGCAAAATGAGGTGAATGAGGCGGGTGCGGAACCCAACTCCTGTATAGTGTTTTATGTCGGTCAAGCAGAATGTGGGCGGGTGTTATCGAGGAGTACCATCAATTCACGAAGTCTTACCGGTCTTGTTCTTGGGTTGCTTCTGCAAGATGGCAAATTTGTTGACAAAAAACGTCAGCAGTGATGGTTACACCCCAGGGAAGCAATTCGCAGTACACCACACGGTCGCTATTCCCCAGATGCATAACCTATCTTTTGTGGATGCGCGCAAGTCTTTGTACGGCGAGTTGCTGCTCTGTTTGGGCTCAACCATTCCTTTCGTTTCATTGTGTTAGCATAAAGACACAATTTTTCGTCATCAGTAACGGTACGGGGTGGGAATGGTCGTCGTTGTTCATGAGTCAATTGATGAAGAGCATGCGGTAGCCATACATGCGATTTTTGAACCTTCACCATTGCAGGCAAATGTTGCACGATATCGGAATGATCACAGTTCACCACATATGGCAGTTCTCGAGTACACTGACGTAGATCATTGTGCATTATTGCATTTAATCGAGCTTCATCAAATCTCCAAAGTCTTCCTGAATGTGGAGGGACCCTAATGTCAAAACGATCGTCCTTGAAACAAGAGCTGTGCTCTGTCCAGGGGCATTATCCCAATACACGGCGCAAATATATCAGGCCGCCTCTTCTGTCGTCACCACTCTATTGAACTCAAAGAGAAAAATTGCTCGAAAATGTTCCGATTTCTCCACTTGCCACTCCATTTTCTAGCGTTCACGGTTCCACTCACTATGTCTAAATGACAAAATTACGATTTGTAAACCCAAACAGCAACAGTAAACTACAAAACAGTCGATAAATAAACCCATAGCAACCTCAATACCAATACGCAAAACAAAGTCACCATCCTAATAAATACTAGCCACCCAGATCTAACAGTCGTCGACTGCTGTCTACGCAGAGAACTACTCCCCACCAACCAACTGACCCAATACAGTCTCAGCAGTTGTTGGTAGTTGTTGGTCTAATGACCTCGCCTAGAACTGATGCTGCCAGGGCCTGAAGTTGCTGTACCCGGCCAGGACTTTCTGCAGACTGACATCCCGGACGTTTCCGAGGTGTCCCTGGCTCGCACCCGCGCCTCTTCGCCTTCCGCTTCTCGGCAGCCTCCTGCCCTGCGTGCACGTGTTCTGCTGCCCGCTGTCTCAGTACTGTTCTCAGAGGTCACAGGCTTGGGACACCACGCGTCTCACCTCCACGCTGCCGCCTGCGCCTACCGACCACGTCCGCCGGCGCTTGTCACTGCCCGCTAGTGCGTCGAGTAGTGGTGGGCCGGCTGAGCTGCTTCAGCACCTGGCGGTGCACCACTGGGACATATATACACCACGAGGCCACCAAACTGTTGCGCTCAACGGAGGGGAGCAATTGCTGTCGCCGCCCCACGCAGCCGCGTGTTTGGCTGGGGTGGGCACTGCTGCTCAGGGTCAGAGAAACCGCCAAGATGCTGTCCACAGCGGCTTTATGAATTCTGCTGAATGAAATATAACGGGCAATCAAATGAAAACTATTCGGATGGAAAAAGGTAAGTAAACTGTTTATTACACTGGTGTTCAAAATTAACACAACAAACCGAAAGTTTGCAAGTTTGCGTTTATTTTGCCACAAAACAGTATGAACAGGTGGTACTAAATTAAAAACAATGTAATGAATACAGAACGTTAACAACTGCAACATGCACAACGTTAGACAAAAACGTTCTTTTTCCAACTTAACGGATTTGCACACACATTCCGACAACTGGTTAATGTGTTCGGTATGGGGTGTGACCACCTCTGGCAGCAGTACAGGCCTGACAGCGACGGGGTATGCTGTGAATGATGCCCTCAGTCTTATGTTGAGGCAATAGCGCCCATTATACCAGCAGAGCTGCTCGCAGTCCTGGAGAGTGTGGTGGATGCTGACGTGATGCAAGTCGTCTCCCTAGTTCATCCCAGACATGCTCTGTAGTATTCAAATCGGGAGAGCGAGCAGCCTACGCCATGCGTGCAGTATCTTCCGTTTCCAAGAAAACATCTACCACCTGTGCTCTATGAGGTCGAGCATTATCGTCCATCAGTACGAAGTCCGGGCGCACAGCACCTCGCAACAACCGCCAAGTGCCATCCCAAGATTTCGTCACGGTAGCTGACAGCAGTTCAACTTTTCCGATTCACTCATACAATTTCATGAAGAGGGGTTCGAGTGGTCAAAATAATTCCTGTACACACCTCCTTGATATCATATATGGAAGATAGTAACTGTTCTCGAAAGAACAGATACCATTGACGACCGTTCTTTCGAGAACAGTTACTATCTTCATATATAGTTAAATGGCTACCCGGCCACGCCGGCACGGTAGCTCAGCGTGTTCGGTCAGAGGGTTAGCAGCCCTCTGTAATAAAAAACTGAGTTAATGGATCAACGACGAACTGAAACGGGTGTCTTGCGACGTCCGCCCCGAGCATGTATGGCTCTGAGCACTATGGGACTCAACTGCTGAGGTCATTAGTCCCCTAGAACTTAGAACTAGTTAAACCTAACTAACCTAAGGACATCACAAACATCCATGCCCGAGGCAGGATTCGAACCTGCGACCGTAGCGGTCTTGCGGTGCCAGACTGCAGCGCCTTTAACCGCACGGCCACTTCGACCGGCCGCCCCGAGCAGATTCAACGAACTAATACGAACAAAACGAGATTTAAAAAAAAAAGATGGATAGAGCGTCTGCCATGTAAGCAGGAAATCCCGGGTCCGAGTCCCGGTCGGGTCACACATTTTTGGTTGTCCCCATCGAGGTATATCAACAACACCTGTCGGCAGCTGAGGGTTTCAATTAATTATCATTTATCCTTGATATCAGTCTCTTTCCAGAAGTTTGGGTCCTGATATCGTGTTCCATGTTCCCTCCAGATGCAAATCCATCGAGGATCACTCTCTAGACGAAATCTGGACTCATATGTGAAAACAACGTTGGCTCACTGTTTGACCGCACAGGTGGCATGTTGATGACTCCACTCTTGACGTTCCCTTCTGTGAAGATGCGTTAGAGGTAGACATACAGCAGGTCTCTGACAATAAAGGCCACTCTGGCGAAGCCTTCTGCACACCATTTGCCTCTATACAACACGCCCAGTGGATGCTGCGAGGTCAGATGACAGTTTCCGTGCAGTACTAAGGTGCTCCCTGCCGCTGCTGGATAAGCAGCTGCCAGCAACAAGTCGTATACTCTTTGCTCACTTATTTGTTACATAGTTTAATTCTTAATATCTTTGCGTGTTTTTGAGTACTTGTATAGTTTTACTCATAAATTTCGGGCGTATTAAAGTATTTGAGAGTTGTAGCATCGCATTTTAGTACCTGAATAGTGTAATATCGCGTAGTCTCCTGCCGCCGAGCAGTGCGTCAGCAGTGCACAAGTAGCAGTAAGTGGCTTATTTAGCGTGTAGTAGTCAAATTGAAAATTTGTTTGAGTGTTCTTATCGCACTTGTTTGGTTAAATCCGTCAAATCATTGTGTAGTTTAGAAATTAGCAGGGGCGTATTTGCATTTTAATGTCTGTGACGTGTAAAGTCGCGTAGTCGTCTGTCATTTGTTTATTTCTTTCAAATAGTCTTTGTACGTTACTGACAGTACAGTTAGCCTTCTGACGCCGAGCAGTGTGTCAGCAGTGCGCAAGAAGCAGCATTACTGCACTTACTAGGCAATCTTGTATTTTAATAACCGTTTAAATTTTGTGTCGAATTGTTTGTGCTCTCTGTAGATTAGTTCAGACGTTCTTTGCACAACAGGATTTAGCATGGATAGGGACTGGGACTGCTGCGGGCTGAATTGGCATCCCTCCGCTCCCAGCTTCAGGCAGTGTTGGCTTCGGTCACACAGCTTGAGGCTGTTGCCAATGGGCATTACTGTGGGGGTCCGGACGGGGGTTGTGTGGCGTGGACTGGGCGGTTTTTTAGGTTAGATGGCCTCGGGCAAGTACAGAAAGGGCAACTGCCTCGAAGGATGCGGGGCGAAGTCAGGACATGCGGGGATCAACCAGCAGTCGGTATTGTAATTGTAAACTGTCGAAGCTGCGTTGGTAAAATACCGGAATTTCAAGCGCTGATAGAAAGCACTGAAGCTGAAATTGTTTTATAGGGACGGAAAGCCGGCTGAATCCAGAGATAAATTCTGCTGAAATTTTTACAAAGGCACAGACGGTGTTTAGAAAGGATAGATTGCATGCAACCAGTGGTGGCGTGTTTGTCGCCGTTAGTAGTAGTTTATCCTATAGTGAAACAGAAGTGGATAGTGGGTGGAGATTATACTCAACAACCGAGCTAGGTTAATAATTGGCTCATTTTACCGACCTCCCGACTCAGCAGCATTAGTGGCAGATAACTGAGAGAAAATCTGGAATACATTTCACATAAATTTCCTCAGCATGTTATAGTCTTAGGTGGAGATTTCTATTTACCAGATATAGACTGGGACACTCAGATGTTTAGGACGGGTGGTAGGGACAGAGCAACGAGTGACATTATACTGAGTGCACTATCCGAAAATTACCTCGAGCAATTAAACAGAGAACCGACTCGTGAAGATAACATCTTGGACCTACTGATAACAAACAGACCTGAACGTCTCGACTCTGTAAGCGCAGAACAGGGAATCGGTGATCATAAGGCCGTTGCAGCATCCCTGAATATGGAAGTAAATAGGATTATAAAAAAAGGGAGGAAGGTTTATCTGTTTAGCAAGAGTTATAGGAGGCAGATTTCAGACTACCTAACAGATCAAAACGAAAATTTCTGTTCCGACACCGACAATGTAGAGTGTTTATGGAAAAAGTTGAAGGCAATCGTAAAATTCGTTTTAGACAGATACATGCCGAGTAAAACTGTGAGGGACGGGAAAAACCCACCGTGGTTCAACAACAAAGTTAGGAAACTACTGCGAAAGCAAAGAGAGCTTCACTGCAAATTTAACGCAGCCAAAACCTCTCAGACAAGCAGAAGCTAAACGATGTCAAAGTTAACGTAAGGAGGGCTATGCGTGAAGCGTTCAGTGAATTCGAAAGTAAAATTCTATGTACCGACTTGACACAAAATCCTAGGAAGTCATGGTGTTACGTTAAATCAGTAAGTGGATCGAAACAGCATACCCAGACACTCTGGGATAATAATGGCATTGAAACACAGGATAACACGCGTAAAGCTGAAATACAAAACACCTTTTTCCAGAGCTGTTTCACAGAGGAAGACCGCACTGCAGTTCCTTCTCTAAATCCTCGTACGAACGAAAAAATGGCTGCCATCGAAATAAGTGTCCAAGGAATAGAAAAGCAACTGAAGTCACTCAACAGAGGAAAGTCCATTGGACCTGATGGGATACCAATTCGATTGTACACAGAGTAAGCGAAAGAACTTGCCCCCCTTCTAACAGCCGTGTACCGCAAGTCTCTAGAGGAACGGAAGGTTCCAAATGATTGTAAAAGAGCACAGGTAGTCCCAGTTCTCAAGAAGGGTCGTCGAGCAGATGCGCGAAACTATAGGCCTATATCTCTGACATCGATCTGTTGTAGAATTTCAGAACTTGTTTTTTGCTCACGTATCATGTCATTTCTGGGAACCCAGAATCTACTCTGTAGGAATCAACATGGATTCCGGAAACAGCGATCGTGTGAGACCTAACACTTTTTATTTGTTCATGACACCCAGAAAATATTAGATACAGGCTCCCAGATAGATGACATTTTCCTCGACTTCCGGAAGGCGTTCGATACAGTTCCGCACTGTCGCCTGATAAACAAAGTAAGAGCCTACGGAACATCAGACCAGCTGTGTGGCTGGATTGAAGAGTTTTTAGCAAACAGAAGACAGCATGTTGTTCTCAATGGAGAGACGTCTACAGACGTTAAAGTAACCTCTGGCGTGCCACAGGGGAATGCTATGGGACCATTGCTTTTCACAATATATGTATAAATGACCTAGTAGATAGTGTCGGAAGTTCCATGCGGCTTTTCGCGGATGATGCTGTAGTATACAGAGAAGTTGCAGCATTATAAAATTGCAGCGAAATGCTGGAAGATCTGCAGCGGATAGGCACTTGGTGCAGGGAGTGGGAACTGACCCTTAACATAGACAAATGTAATGTATTGCGAATACATAGAAAGAAGGATCCTTTATTGTATGATTATATGATAGCGGAACAAACACTGGTAGCAGTAACTTCTGTAAAACATCTGGGAGTATGCGTGCGGAACGATTTGAAGTGGAATGATAATATAAAATTAATTGTTGGTAAGGCGGGTGCCAGGTTGAGATTCATTGGGAGAGTCCTTAGACAATGTAGTCCATCAACAAAGGAGGTGGCTTACAAAACACTCGTTCGACCTATACTTGAGTATTGTCACCAGTGTGGGATCCGTACCAGGTCGGGTTGACAGAGGAGATACAGAAGATCCAAAGAAGAGCGGCGCGTTTCGTCACAGGGTTATTTGATAAACGTGATAGCGTTACGGTGATGTTTCGCAAACTCAAGTGGCAGACTCTGCAAGAGAGGCGCTCTGCATCGCGGTGTAGCTTGCTGTCCAGGTTTCGAGAGGAGATCACGAATGTAAAATTAGAGAGATTCGAGCGCGCACGGAGGCTTTCCGGCAGTCGTTCTTCCCGCGAACCGTACGCGACTGGAAAAGGAAAGGGAGGTAATGACAGTGGCACGTAAAGTGCCCTCCGCCACACACCGTTGGGTGGCTTGCGAAGTATAAATGTAGATGTAGATGTAAATACTGTCGTGCCCTTGCAGCCAAATAACGATTCTCTCTTCCTGGTGTCACATGTGATCGGCCCTGCCCTCGTCTTCGGGATACAATTTCGGTCTCTATAAACTGTAGTCACATCCGAGAAACAACAGTATGATTCACATTAAGCCATCGCGCCACATCAGTTTGCAGCTATTCTGCTTCCTTTCCTTCTATGGCCCCCCACCGCAGATGACATGGTAGGCGTCTTCTCTGTGCCATACTGCACCGTCTGTGTCTGTATAATAGCGATTGTGGATGTGAGGCTACCTGGCAAACACTACCTCGTTTCATAGGTGCCCTGACTTCATCGTATCCATGGTTGTCAGTTGACCGGAATGCCATCTTCCGTGCAGAACACGATCGTACCGACAACTGGTTGACAGTTTGTATGATTATATCGCGAATTAGAATAGCGTTCTGTTGCATTAATTTTGGACACCACTGTATTTCAGTAGAAATCGACGTTAATATTAATCCGACTGTGCAGCCAGTGCCTTCGTAGAAAAAATGTTTGCCGTTGCTTACGGAAGTATATACCAAGGCGTGCACTTCTTCGTCCGAAGCAAATTGACGGCCACCAATGTCTTACATTAGGGCTATCGTATCGTATGGATATCGTATGGCGAGAGATCGCGACTCTATGAAGGATGCGTAAGTGCTTTCGAAACAACAGGCAAGCCAACACTGGAAAATTCATGATGACCTTTTCCTTTGACTGTAAGGCCTCCTGATTATTGACTTTCTGGAACAGGGCATCACAATTAACGCACAACGGTACATGGACACTTCAAAAATTCAAGCGCGCTATCTAGTCCAAACGCCCAGGAATGTCGACGTACGGTATGAATGTGTTACACGATAACACCCGCCCACAGGCGGAAGATGTGGTTTCGACTATGCTGCAGAATTTTCGCTAGGAAGCCCGTACGCATCCTCCATTGTCCATTTGCTTCGGACGAGGTGCATGCCTAGGTACAATTGTGCTTTCGAGAGCAACCGTAGACAAAAATGGTTCAAATCGCTCTAAGCACTATGGGACTTAACATCTGAGGTCATCAGTCCCCTAGACTTACAACTACTTAAACGTAACTGACCTAAGGACATCACACACATCGATGCCCGAGGCAGAATTTGAACCTGCGACTGTAGCAGCAGCGCGGTTCCAGACTCAAGCGCCTACAGCCGCTCGGCCACAGCGGCCGGCAACCGTAGACAGTTTTCCACAAGCGGCCGACCGTCTTGTCTCACAGTGGATACGTGTCTTATCAATTATGTACATTACTTTTGAAATAATAAACACTTAATTACTTTTTCAACCTCTCTCGTTTTCATTTGACTGCCCATTATATTTTGTTGATGCCACTGCTCTTATGATTACATGACAGCCGAAGAACTGGCATTTCTCTCCTACCATCCAGTGAACCACCCTGAGACGATTACCCAACATTTTACTATGTCAACAACTCTCTGACCATCCTGGCACCGTAGAAAACTAAACTGACGAACTCCTGACGATAGACGTAAACTATCCCGTGAAAGGCTACTTAGAAGGTTTCTAGAACCAACTGTATGTGATGAATATAGGGATATGCTAGAATCCCTTACGCATCGCTTCCAAAGAGATCACGAAGACAAGATTAAGCTAATTACAGAGCACACAGAGGTGTTTAAACAGTCCTGTTTTCTTGACCTCCATGCAAGAATGCAACGAAAAGTAGGCCTAATAACTGATAGAACCTACACTATTGGCATTGCTATATGGTTTGCAGAGTGTGGATGTAGATGTAGAACGCCATACGCGCTCGCACTTCAATATTTATATTACGGAAAAAAAGAATTTGATTGATAAGGAGACTACAGGGCAGTCCGTATATATATATATATATATATAATTGTCGTGTTTAGTTCATAACTCAACTATCAATCACCCAAAGCAGGATGCCACTCTCAAAAATTCTTGTTCAACAAGCGGTGTAGTTATGTGGTATAGCGCTCGTCTGACAGGTGGGGCACCAGGTTTCAGTTCCTGGTGGATTCATGTTATTAAACAAAAGTGCACGTTATACGAGCGTTTGGTTCAAATGGCTCTGAGCACTATGGGACTTAACATCTGAGGTTATCAGTCCCCTAGAACTTAGAACTACTTAAACCTAACTAACCTAAGGACATCACACACATCCATGCCCGAGGCAGGATTCGAACCTGCGAGCGTAGCGGTCGCGCGGTTCCGGACTGACGCGCCTAGAACCGCTCGGCCACACCGGCCGGCTATACGAGCGTTTCCAAGAAGTGTAAAATACGTAAAGATGGAAAAAATTGTAATATTTTATTTTTTAAATCTAAACAGTCTTGCTTAACTATTTTGATTAACTATGTTTTATAAAAGTTCGGTAATTAAGAACTTATATTAACGTGAAAACTGGTTTTTGGGTACGGTGTGTAATTAGAAATAAGAAGATGTGGGTTTCGCATAAAAATGACAATTACACATGTAAAACATAGCGTATATTTGATGAATTTTATTTTTAAATGAGGTAGATTTTCGAACTGCACGAAAGAAACGATATAACTAATGACCAAAAAGAAGTTCTATCTAGCGATCACCCATATCAACCGCCACCGATTTATTTCCTTCTTTATGCACTTTATGCTTCAAGGAAATGCTCATAAAACATATACCTTTGTTTAAAAACTTGAATCCGCCACAAATCGAACCCTGGCACTCCACACGGCATGCAGGTACTCTACCACAAAACCACACTATTTGTCGAAAAAGTGGGCATACTCCGTGTATTACAGATAGCCGGATATCTTAAAAGTCTATTTTCTCGAGAATTTTTGAAAGTTGCATCGACAGCTTCGGTTGACTGATATATGAGTTCTCAACTTCACGTACCATATACATATGGAAACGTAAAAATCCGATTGCCGTTTGGTCACATTGTGAGTGTACTGGCGTACTCTGTCGCTGAAGATATTGCTCGTTATATCTCTAGGAAGGTGAAGATGAATGAAAACATACCAAATTTGTCTTGTGATACTATCAATTTCTATCTGACACTCTTCTTTCGTAAGAAGTTGGGAGCATTCTTGTTCTTACTCGTACAACTCCCGAGCCATAATGGGAATTCTTTCCACTCTTTCACTCACACTGTGCAGTGATACCACTACCATGATAGCTTAGTAGGTAATTCTCAGCATTATCCCCTTCTCTACTGTTGATTACATTACTGTCTAACAATAATGCTGTCCGTAACAAACTTATTATGAGCACAAAAATTAACAGATGAAATGACATCAGTTACATGAACGCTCAAACGGGGTTGTGGGTTCTTTTCGATACCAGAGAAAGTATACACCCCTGCCATTTGCTCTGTTGGTCATTTTATTGATGGAGGTTCCACATACCTTGTCGGCAGTTGATAACCAACTTGCAGACAAAGTAGAAGCATTGACAAGTCTTCTGCTTTTTCAGGGCACAGCTGTAAAATTTGGATGGTTTTGACCCCACGATACCGTAAGAGTTCGTGTTTCCTATGTAGTTGAAAGTTACTTGTCAACTAAATATCATTTTATATTTAGTCTTAATTAGTGTTTTCATTTATTTTCAGGATTCCTATGGCTTTGGAGTCTCATTCAGGAATGTCAGTGCTAGATGCAATTTTTTTAAAATTTGTGAGGTAAACGTTAAAGGAAGATGAAGATAGCGATGGGAAAATGATCTCGAAGATGAAAATGGCCCTTCTTACAGCTGTAAACATAAAACTGCTTCAGAACAAAGCTATGACTCAGATAATGGAGAGCGAAATGAATACAGAGAGGAGCTGGAGTAATGTGTAGAGGCTATGGAGAGGTGGATTTGAATATTGAACACGAGTGAAAAATTTTGTATCAATTCATTTATGAAGTTCATTATATACTATTAATTTTGCACACCGTATATGTTCATCTACAGCCATCTATTACTGTTTGAATTTTTATGTTTCATTTAAATCCGCTGTTATGCAGGGTTATATTTGTTTTTCTTTTGTGATTTATTTTGAGTTTTTCTGTTAAACTGATGTTTTGTATTCTAATGTATGCAAATATGAAATTTATGAATAAATGCTCATGATGAAAGTAAAATAAATTACTTTTTATGCAAAAAACAAAAGCGGTATCCTTTTCGACCCCACAACGCCACTTAGGATACAAAGAAGCCACAGCGCCGATTGAGGGTTAACATGCGTGAAGTGACGCAAATAACGGCGAAATGTATGATTGTAGCTGCGCATACGAAAATTTGTCAGTACATGTAATCAGTACACACTTACTCTTGCACAACGATTCTGGGGTTTCAACGGAACTCCAAAAATACGAATTTGGTATATTCACTCTTCTGACATTTCACAATCAAGTTACCAACGTAATGACTGTACCATATTCGTTGTAGAGGCATTACATAGTAATATGCTTCTTTTAAAGCGCTGAAATCACGAATATTGCGTTTTCTCCTGCAGTATAAAAGGTCTTCGAAAGAAACAAGGAAGGAAGTTCAGCCATTAACATCCCGTTGACAAGGATGTCCTTATAGACGGAAAAGAAGGTCGACTTAAGGAAGAAAATCGAACGTGCCCTTTTCAAAGTAACTACTCGGCATTTGCCTTAAATAATCTAGGCAGTCCCGAAAAACATAAATCAGGCGTCTGGACGCGAGCCTGGACCATCGTTCTCTCGAATGCTAGAACAGTGTCTTCACTACCTCAGTTCGCTCGGTCAACAAATTTCAGTTCCGGTCGTAGCAAAGAACACCAAAAGCGAAACTCACCGATGCACATAAGTGGACAATCGTGGGTTTGACAAAGAGGGTCGAACTGACTTAGCGTTGAGCAAGTTTTCGTAGCTGTTCATTTAAGAACTGATGATGAAGAATGTAGGACACTCACAGCAACACAGTTGTATGTTGAGCACTATCCTTAAGTAGCTTCTTAATGGGACTCAGCATCTAAATGCCGCAACAGCAGATAAATTTGACCAAGCTTCAGTGCATGCTTATTGTATTGTGGTCATCGTATTTAGCTGAAAGATAAATAGGTCTTTTGCATCTTATAGGGTAGGTAGGTGAAAGGCCACGCCTGAGGTGAAGACTCGCACCGAGTTTTTGAACTGATTCCCATCGAATGAGGAGCTCACCACCAGGTGGCAGATTTGTTTCATTGTAACTTACTGTTCCATGAAAGTTCGTCCCAGCGGGTCACTCCAGAGGTGACAAAATGAGGTAAGGCTGTTTCTTACTACTTACACTATGTGATCAAAGTACCCGGAAACCCAAAAAACATAAATTTAGCATATTAGATGCATGGTGCTGCCACCTAGTGCCAGGTATTCCATATTAACGACCTCAGTAGTCATTAGACATCGTGAGAGAGCAGAATGGGGCGCTCCGCCGAACTCGTGGCCAGGTGAATGGGTCTGTACGTGAGACTTTCACACTCCTAAACATCCCTAGGTCCACTGTTTCCGATGTGATAGTGAAGTGGAAATGTGAAGGGACACGTACAGCACAAAAGCGTACAGACCTACCTCGTCTGCTGACTGATAAAGACTGCCGACAGTTGAAGAGGGTCGTAATGTGTAACAGGCACACATCTATCCAGACCATCACACAGGAATTCCAAACTGCATCAGTATCCACTGCAAGTACTATGACAGTTAGGCGGGAGGTGAGATAACTTGGATTTCGTGGTCGAGTGGCACATCACGCTGGTAAATGGCAACCGACGCCTCGCTTGGTGTAAGGAGCGTAAACATTGTATGACTGAACAGTGAATAAACGTTGTGTGGAATGACGAATCACTGTAGACAATGTGGCGATCCTTTGGCGAGGTGTGGGTATGGCGAATTTCCAGTGATCGATATCTGCCAGCGTGTGTAGTCATACAATGAAGAGTTTCACGACCGGATGTTTCAGTTGCCGAGAATTATTCCGTGTTGTACGGCCGTGGTCCATGGAACTCTTCCATCCCTGACGTTTCGTCTAAAGCTAGGTTGGACATCTTCGGAGGTGCTCCTGCTTGTGCTGAGTCTTGCCGACTGACGAGTCGGACGTCGAAGAACGGCCTAAATACCGTGGAAAGTGGAGGTGGTCGGTATTTCACGTGATAGCAGAGATGAACCTTGTCAAGGATAAAATATAACTATCGATCATAGTACGTCAAAGATAAAAACTTCTCATCGATTCTGTAGCGCCACTGTCCATACATCGCTGAGTTTCATAGCTTCTTCTTCTCTGTTAAAATTATCCTCATGTTTTTATATATTTCGATGGCTTTTAAATATAGCCGTGGTTAATAGTTCGTCATAGTAGATAAAACTTCAGTTCCCGAAAATTTCACTACGTGTCACTCGACTGAAGAGCAAGCTCTGCCACGGCTGACTTGTCTGTTTTCCCTAGTCGGCAAGGACTCTTATGTTCCTTCAGCCGTTTATTCTCTACAGAATCCCCTTCTCTGACTTGCCTTTTAATTTTGTCTTTATCACGGTCCTGATGAAATCTAAAGCAAACTGTAGAAAAAACTGTATATTCTTCAGTGCACTAACATACAGTAAATCGATGCCTTTCTTTTCAAACGCTGTCAGAATAGATTTGTTGAACCTGACTCAAAAACTCTCCAGAAAATCACTCATTTGAGACAATTTGACGATGCATACCGACTCATTTCCCCCTTATACATTCGCTCACCACTTGGCAAACGGTAAACTGAACTGCGTCTGCTTCCACAGTCGGCTTGTTCCATTGCGTCAAATGTTTTTCCTACATGATTGCTGCTTATTTTCGTCAATATATTGCACATTTACATCTCGTTAGTCCTCTTTTTTATGTAATTGAATAACTGCATCTTTTTTACTTTTCTGGGAATTTTATTTTTTCGCAAATATTCAATAAACAATTTCCTAAATTCATTTATGTAAATTTTCTTCCAGATACAATAATTTCTACTGAAACGTCATCATCTCCTAGTGTCTTCACTTTTGCCAAACCTCGAAAGTCTTTGTTCGTCTCTTCTGGAATTACTTCTGGGATTTCATTATTTTCATTACTAATAATCTGTATTTATGATTCATTTCTTGAACTAATCCAACATATTTTTATGTTAATAGACTGAAGAGATGAGAGAAAATTTGTACCAAGGCCGGGAATCGAACCTGAGTCTCCTGCTTGCTAAGCAAGGACATTTGCCACTAACCCACCTTTGCACAGCAGTTCATACAAGTGCACGGATTACCCTGCCACGCTTACTTCTACGACCCACATTGTCACTGCCGCTTCATCCTATATACCTACATAAAATCATGTCAGTATGAGACAAGTAAGGTCTCTGGAATTGTGTAATTTCATTTGTATAAGTAAGAGTACGTGCACCCAGGTTTCGGGCTGGATACCCCATTATGTTCAATACTGAGGTGCTACTCCAGAACACGGAGAGCCTCGGAAATTCTGTTCGCGTGTAAAGTAGGCTGGGGCGGCAGGGAGAATTTGGATCGAAGAGGGAGGCGTGCTAGGATAATCCGTGCAGTTGTCTGAACCGCTGTGCCTAGTTGGTTTAGTGGCCAACGCATCTGCCTAGTAAACTGGAGTCCCGGGTTTGATTCCAGGTCTTGGTACAAATTTTCAACCGCCCATTCAGTCTATAGTCTGTATGTATGAAATAATATCTGTATGAGATCATTAAAGTCTCTGAAATTGTGTCATTTCATAACCAACGTAATGTTGCGTGGGTGGACGGGCAGGAATTTTCCTGCGCAAGTGATGGCGGCGGAACGGTTGCACGGCCCTGGATTCGAACTGTAGACCACAAAGGTAGGAGGCCGACAGTGGATGAAATAGGCCAGTAGGTAGCCCAGTGACTGCAGGGTGCTAAGTCAGCAACATTAAACTCAGCGTGAACAGTAGGGCCGCAGCCGACAGCGGCATAAACTTGTGATGGCAGCTTGCAAACTCGCGTCAACTCGAGGAGCGGCGCTCATCTCCATTCGAATCTGGCGACTGTCAGACTGCGTACTTCCGCCTAGAAATGAGTAGTTTTTCTACAGGTTTGGCACTTTCTTGTTTTGCTAAGTATCGACTCCCGTCATGTAAGCCACAACAGAGGCACAGCTCAGACGTGAAGCGGTCAGTTCACCCGCATCTCAGCGGCTCTGCCTATCCGCTGCGTCTACGATATTGCTACTCTGGCCCCTCTGTTGGGCTGGCCTGTTTGGTAACTGCTCGACGCCGTGGCGCAGCACGTGCTGTACCAGCAGGTCGCTCCTGATGTTATGCGCCTGGCCGGCTCCTGTCTGACCCACTTGCATCGGGCTGTTGCATTAACAGTTTCGGCGTCTTTATTCAGCCTACAAAGTAAATAAGCTGCTGCGCAGCAACGTAAAGAAACCTCGGATTACTGGTATTATTTTCTTTCTGTTGGTATTCACTACACCGTATTACCTGATGAAATGAAGCGTCTATCCACCATAAGTTTTTATTATTAGAATAAATTCAGCAACCAGCCATTTCTTTTTACAGTTTTACTTATACCAAGACTCGTTTCTGACTATCTTTCGGCTTCAACTCGTGTAATACTGTACATTTATCTCTTCGTCAGTACAACGTTTTTATCGACTGCATTCTGAACGCTGCAGCTGTCTGTTGTTCTGTAATTTTAAGCTCGTTTTTCCGCCTTTAAATTCTTAGCGAATTTTGCACCGCATGAATGAACCAAAAAGTTTTTATTCACGAATTTAAAGGCGGAATATTGAGCAACAAGCATCTCAAGTATTCAAAATGAAGTAAATAAAAATATTATGCTGACGAATAGGTAATTGTATACGTCACTGAGGATGGGTAAAAGCCGCAAAATGTTGCTTGGCATCACTAAAGCCGTACAAAATTCCTCCACGCCTGTCACGTGCTGTGGTCTTCTATCGCACACTAGCGCCTCCGATTGTATGTCGATCCCTGCTAGTTTAGTTTAGAGTCGACCGTCTCCAGTGCATTATCATGGCGGCAAACAATTACAGGTGCTTCATCGCCTACATGATGCGCCCCAATGTTCTGTCGGTTATTATTTGTTGACGACTTCCCCTCTTCATGGGGGTGGATCCTGTGACTACGAACGTCCGGGGGGTTCCCGTATACTAACATGTGTGACATTGCTGTATGTGTTGTTATTTAGGTTTACTTTTATTGGCTGTCCTTAATTAGTTTTTTAAATATATGCATCACTATGATGCTTTCCTCTCCATGTAGAACCATCTGAAGATGCTGCTTAAACGCAGGGAAAGTGATTAAATCACCACTTGACGGCTCTTTGCAGTTTTGTTCAAGTTCAGTTTACCGTGAATTTCAATGGCTGTGGCAACCCATATTACAACACCGTATTTGTACACAAGGTAGTTTGTTGCTGTGTTTCCAGAAGTAATGTAATCCAGTACACGGAGCTCAGTCACCGTTATCATGGATAAATTTTTATTTAGTTTTCTTGATACTTTCATAGTTTTAAATTATTGATCTTACCATATTTCCATCGTATCATCTCACACCCTTCCACAGACATTTAATTAAATGTTTCTTTTTGGAAGAAGTCTTCAACGCTGCTTTTCCTGGAAACGTAAATTCCTTCTGACTTCGTTACGTCCTTTGAGAATGGCGGTGGTCAAGCTGTCCACAGCTTCCAGCGTGGTTCCCATAGAGCAGTCGGCAAGAGCGACCATGCGGCGCAGGAGGGTTGGAGTTACAAGGTTCATAACAGAAATCTCCAACAGAACCTGTCCGTCAGAAGCTCCTAGAACAGAAAGCCTAGCTGGCATTCACAGCAGAAAATATATGTCCTCTTCCACAACTTACATTCTCTCGGTTCCACTAACGTCCAGCCACCCTCTCGCTGAGATCGCTCTTATTACGAATAACGATAAGTAACATCCAGATCTTTGTTATAAAATACTGTTGTATCTGGGTTTTTGCCATAACAGAGTCATCAGAATAGGTAAGAATAACGTGGAATTTACCGAACTTAATGTTGCTTTCCCAAACAATACGAAACATGAAAAGAAGGACAGTAGAAATGCTTCCAACTCTACCACGCAGCAGATCAGATACTTTGAAATAAAATATACCCGCAAACTCCCAAGATCAGCTTGAATAAAATATGTCTGTACAAATATGTGGATTAGAGGTGACAAAACTTGCTAGATCTGGTAAGAGCCATCTTCAGCGAGCAGAAATGAACTTCCGCTTTCCTATGTACAAAGAACACAAACAAATACAATAACAAACCAGTTAGCTAGGACATGAAACGTATCAGCACGAATCCCTGCAACGGAAATAATAATAGTGATATAGTCTTGTAAAGAGAATGGCTCGCTACATCAAACTTTGGCTGAGGTGACCATAGGAAAAGATGTCTGGGAAAGCAAGTCTTCGACGACCTCGAAATAGGAGATAAAAGATGGTGTTTAGTGCACGAACGCGAACTACGGGTGCTCAACAAAAAACTTGTAGAGATCCATAAGAACATGTCCTTACTCACGGGGACAAAGAAATAATGATGAAAACGATGGTAAACTGTTGTGATTATTGTTGTTGAAGCTGAAAAATGGTTATTCTCTTACTTGGTGTGGAGTCTCTTACAGAATGGTACGCTGGTAAGCGAAGCTGAAAATTTTCCATATTCAAACTAAACAGTATTCACGTACGCCAAACGAATGAATTCGGTCCGGAACAGCACATATTAACCAAGAAAGTCCACCTGACTTCATCACCCTCTCCATCTGGAAGATACTACTGGAATAAAAACTAGAACAGTGAGTTTTGGGAATTGGTATGAAATAAAGTCCTTCGTTAGCAGCTTTGAAATCTGACGATATACACGTCATTGCTATACCGAAACTGGAAGCTCATAATCTCCTAGACATTTAGCACACCTCAGCTAAAAACTTCACCCAATTTGCCTGCAAACCAGTGTTGCGTTAAATGAGCGGAAACTACTACCCTATCACTTTCAATGTACGATGACAACGACAAAGATTCTATCAACCGCTTTGCAGTAAGTCATCATATTTTTATCTTTATGTCATCTAGTGTCATTATTAAAAAGTACTCTTTGAAAGAAACGGCATCATCTTCTTACATAAATTACAGCTGTGGACTACAACGAATATACATGTCACAGCTAAATCATCGTATCAAAACGATTAACAGTGTTTGTGGAGTTATAACTGCGACAATTTAATTCGACTATTTGTCCTTCCAGAAGTTCCTGTAGAACACATTAGTTCGAAAGTCCATTTCCGTGTTATGTCGCTAATGACTCGCTGGCATCCTACCCAATAGTTGGGGCAGATCCAGGAGATCCTACTGCGCGGCTAATTCGATCATAGGGCTTTAATTGCCTTAACTTTTACTGCGAGAAAATCTGAAAAATCGCCTATTTGCCGAGCCTGTTCTCAATATAAAGCCACATGAGCAACGTACCGATGCAGCTCCTGGTGCTTTTTAGAGAAAGGCTAGGTTATTCGAACGGGTGATATAGTCCAAGACACGATATGTGAAAACTAAATGGAAGCGACTTTCATCATATGTTGTGAAGCCGATTAGACTACTGTTGTACCGATATGCAATGTAGCATTGTATAAGTACTTCGTTGTGAACTCACCATCTTTCTCAGGACATAGGACATAATAAATCACTTATTCCTTCTCATGTCAAGGACACGCTTCAGAAGTGTGATCATGTAATTTTATTCCAGGTCTCACACTTATTTGTACAGGAAGCTTCTGAAACGTGTGAAGATATAGGAACGAAAAGATGAAATGTATACCAGAATTAACAACAACTTTAGTGAACCAAATCTGGGAAGCGTACACTTATCAATAACTGCGGCCATGTGACTGGACAAAGCTGACACGATTTCTATTCTTCTTACACCCCTGTTTCACGTACAGCGATAATAATGAAGTTACTATTAACGCTGCGGGTCAGACGTGTTGTGCGGCGATAGCAACAATAATATTCTGATCGTTAATTGACTATGGGTACACTGAGGAACCAGTCTTACGTTATCTCTGATTGTAAACATTGGTGTCATAAGTATTCTTTGACTAGCTGTATGTTCGGGAGTAGCGTGCTGTGCGACATATTACTCAAGCGTTTATGGGATCAAAATCATCGTCTATTTCTATTATTCCGTAACAACTAACACTTGAAGGTAAGTGGGCTTGACCACTGAACATGGTTTAAACGTGTGCTAAAATATTTTGAGTGTTGAATACTTTTATTTTACAGTACCATAATTTAGCTTACAGTAAGAAAATATGCAAAAAATTGTTTCTCAATAGAATGTCGTTACTTCGCGGAACGAGAAATATTTAAATACTGTCTATAGCCACTGTATAATCAGAAATTTGCTTTAGATCTTGTTGTTCATGACTGAACAGCTATGTCGCTGCTCCTTGGCTGCAACAAAAAATTATAAATAGTTTTTCCATTTATTTAACAGTTACCAGCAATTAGGAAGTAGAACCGTATATGAGTGCTCACATGTATATAGAAGAAATTTACTTGGCCTTTTGATACAGTAATCAGTGCGAAGTTTCACGTCCTTGTTATCCCCACTCTTGCTTGAAGAAAAGAAAATTCAAGTGTGCGCTTCACCGTCTTAGCGTGACTACAGTTGCTAATGCAGCACTTTCCTTGAAAGCAGTTTATTGAGACGGTGCATTAAGGCACTGCACACCGGAATAATAAGAATTAACGAACGCTCAGAAAAGGCACTTTACTGCTTACAGCGCTTTAATCACTACTTCCTTTCAAAATGGGTCTCCCGTTTTTTCGTTCCAATGCAATTATAATTTCTACAGGATGAGGAATTTCTTAATTTATATGGATGTATACAAAATATTGCAGTATTTTCACAAATATTTGCACTTAATACTTTCATTAGTCAATGATGTTACCGATATTTAGTGTCTTTTAGTCTAGTAAAGTAACCGAATTTTTCGTATTCAGATAATTAATTCTTGAATAGAAAGAACCAAGTCATACTGACTTGCTACTGACTGCTACGTGTCACATAGCATAACGTGTTCATTGATTACTTTGTTGGCAGTGGGAACATCTTATCTACTTCAACAACTTGCAAAATTTTATCGATGTCCGAAGGCGGTTATGGTACATCTATCTCGTTTGTCACCTTATTCTTTGTGCTGGCGCGCCCAGTAGGTACTGTCATCTGTAGGGAACTATTTGAACTCTTTGCTGCAGTGCAACATTTTGTGGCTAAAATTATAAATTACACATTTTGGATGATATAACTAACGAATCAACATGTTTCAAATAATTTAAAAATCAGTAAAAGCAATGTTGTGGTATGAAAAAAACTTGTTAAGTGAAAATTAGCGTGGGTGCTCAGATAGGACATTATTTAGTTTAAAGGAGGACACTGTCAGGGAAGAAACGCGCGGGGTTGGACGTAATTGACTCGTAATCACCAAGTCTGTCATGAGAAATGCACAATGCACAGCACGACTCCAGGTGAACTAGCGTTGGAGACGACAAGCGAGCTGAGTGATGAGCACGCACTTAACGACCGCTAAAGGCTGAGGACATGGGTTAAGCAAGATCTGCGACTATTGCAACAGTCTGTTACATTCATCAATTAACAGAAACGAGACAGCATCGATCCATGAGATCTCTGGATTGTTATGCTGTATACAAGACTGGAAATATTAGAACTGTACTATTCTGCTCACCTATAGTCACATTATTTGAATAATAAGTTAGGATTAAAGCATGTATTATGCTTCTTTATCGCCCCAATATGGGTTCCCCGTTCCTACATTTATGCTGGATGAATAACTTCAATTAAATATATTTCAACAGTTACCTTGAATCCAACTCATTTATGATGCATCTACTCTTTTATTATGTATCAGTCTGATCCCAAAGGCGTTACAGTAATGCGGCTATTCTTGTTGTAATTTTTGGAACAGCATCATCTAAATTAATAAATGAATTAAAAGCGGCCTTTGGTTGACAGCCACACTCTACAAACGTGCCAAGAGCTGTTATTTTTTCAAGCAATGTACATACTTTGTATTGTAGGTGTGTATCATACGAATTCGCGAGTGATTGTACTGACACGAGTGATGCCGAGTAAATCAGGTATCTCAATGTAGTGTCCAGTTCTTCAGTGAGTAATCGGATGTGGAAGAAAAAACTGTTTGCGAACCAGTGTCATAAAAAACAGCATTGTCTTCTTTTGATAGTTGATATTACCATTATAGTACGAAATGTGGATAAAAGTGCTCTTTCAAAGTCATTTAGGCTTGTTGAGGGTGTCTCTAGACTTGAGGGTCCGTTAATACAATTTGAGGCAGTATTTTTTGAGGTGCGGATACGTCGGAACGTGTTGTAATTAGTCTCACAGAAAATCAGTCCGACAGCTTTCAAATCACAGTTTCATCTACCAGACGGCGGTATTAATGATCCGGTGAGTCTCTGCACTTTGTGTTAAACATTATGGACACGTGGTGTGATTTCGGAGGTTGTAAATAGTTGTTGCGAATTAAATTATCGAGTTACAAATTGTTCCTTTTTGGGATCACTAATAGAAGATCTATATCCTACACATAATGCAGCGCCTAAGTCAAGTCGATTTTTAATACCTATGATTACACAGTAGAAGCAACATGCTGCTGCGACTGAATTATGTTCTGCACAATTGATTTTTCAGTAGCATTTAACAGACATTCCCAATAACCATCAATGGCAAGTTTTTTTGCTGATGGGCATTTCACTCCATTGCACACTGTAGCTCGGTTTCCAGAGCATATATTTTTTCTTTCAGGACTATGGTATCAGGAATTATATCTCCTGATAATTCATCTTTCCTTAAAGCAGCTTTCTTTTTATTGGCATGTGGGGTGATATTAATGTTGGAAGATATTCCCACATAGTTAAGTTCAGTAGGAAATGGAATATTCGCAAAGTTAAATACATGCGAATATTTACGGTAACTAGACACAAGGTTCACGTTGCTATTTGCTGGGTACAAACTAGCTATGGTCGACCATTTGAAGCAATAATCATTGTTGTTTGAATCAACATTTAACACAGTTATTTTGTTTGCAGTTACTTTTGGTTGTTTTCTGCGTATTCAAAGACAAAACCCATTATTTGTATTTATATTCACACAAAATTTTATGATTTCTTTTAATGTCCATCCCGAACTGTGAATTGGGAAAGTTTCCAGTTTCTTTAAAGTCATCCTGCAAATTGTTTCCATAACATTCACTGATGTCATCAAAGGGCACAGAGATGTGTTCTTGGTGTTCATGCACACTTCCCTAATCTTACAGAGTAGTGAGGCGTTTTCTTAGCTGATCGATTCAGCTCCCGCAGTCTGTAGGTGAAAACCGGGAACATGCAACAATAAATTGTTTTGGATCGTGATTGGCTGTTATGCGAATACATATTAAATTTTTAAAAGCCCAGTCTAGACTATTGTCACTGGTTCATAGATGGCTCACTCTTTATTTGAATCGTATCTCCGCAAAGTTCACGTGGCCTCCTTCTTCTGCAGCTTCTCCGCTGCTGCTTTTCCTTGTACATTTTGTCCGAGCCGTTCGATCAGGAGGATGGGAATACTAGACCGTAGATTCTCTGTTGCTCGGTCAGGAGGACCACAGATTTTGTAACATTGAATGCATAGACACGAAACATGTGTAAGAATGACAGACGAAGAATACTTACATTTTTGACTCTGTTCTTCCTATCCTAACCGCCAGCAGGAACTCTGATTCTCCTTGCAGATTACTTGTCGAATTTTCGGCACTACTCCTAGACCACGGTCGATCCTATAGAACTCCTGCTGGTAATATATGAATGATGGTAATATATGAATGATGTGTTCGCTGAGTATCCGAGGTTCTTTTAGTCCAGTATCATTAGAAACTGGAAAGTGTTCGGTGAGTTTCAGTACCTTTTCATTCCACAGATGACGATAGTAAATATAAACTGTATCATTAACAGAGGCTATACTTTGACTGGCAGAATAAATAATTATAGTAATGATACTTGCTTCTTTTATAAATAGTGAACGTTGCTGGTGTATCTTGTACGAATTTTGAAACTGCCGCTGTTTTACCGTAGTAATGATGCGTGCAATGCACAGAGAAATTACCTAGTCAACTTGGTGTGGAGTGAATGCACATTTGACTGAATGTGGCTAAGGGCAGAATGTCGTGTCACGACCGCTGGAATGTACACTACTGCCTGTGAAAATTGTAACACCCAGAACTAATGGTCTGAATCACTACCAATTCCTAGGATATGTAGAACTATGAAACAATAAGAAGTAGTTAAGACGGCCTGCAAATGGGCCCATCAACGCCATCTTTTGTGTGACAGGGCAGGTCAATGTTACACCATGCTCAGTTGACGTAGAGCCGTCAAACGAAGTGCAAACGTGCAAGCAAGTGTCGCTATATCGCGTCGACGTCAAAGGATCCAATATCAGAGTGAATTCGAACATGGCAGAATGATTGATCTATGGGAAAGGAGTGTGTCGTACAGTGACATTCACTACATTTCATGCGACACAAATTCCGGAAGGCTAAAATCGAATTTCGGAAAACGAGTTTCGCTGTCACGTTCGCACGTTAAGACCTGAAGCAGTTTTGCTAGACTGGCCAAATATCTGTTTTGTATCGTCAGCTATTTTACACAAATGGAGTTTGGAAATCAGCCGCTCCAGTTTTTGATTTAGTCAGAACAATGGTAGTTTGTCTTTAATTAAATATTAGAAGGAGGTAACTTCATGCTAGTTTAATATTTCTCCTTCACTGCACAAAAAGTCATACGTCCAGACTAGCCAAAAAATTTTAAAAACAAGATTTAACCCGACAGTCCAGGCACATTTTAAAAACGGTTTTTCGTTTATATGAGACCGAAAATCAATTGTGGAAGTGGAAATCGGTATTAGAACCACAATGCCAGAATTGGTACAGGAGTGTTTACACGACCAACCAGAAGCAGTATTGGGGAATCAGTTTCCGAAATCCGTTTTTGGGAGCCTCATGTAAACATAGTAAATGCGGCTCGTACAGGGCAACCTGCAGCGACAGTGATGAGTGTGTGGAACCACTGGTAGAAGAGAGTAGTGCATAGCGAAGATCAGGTACACGAATGTATGTTATGTATTTGGTTTACGCCGGCCGAAGTGGCCGAGCGGTTAAAGGCGCTACATCTGGAACCGCATGACCGCGACGGTCGCAGGTTCGAATCCTGCCTCGGGCCTGGATGTGTGTGATGTCCTTAGGTTAGTTAGGTTTAAGTAGTTCTAAGTTCTAGGGGACTTATGACCACAGCAGTTGAGTCCCATAGTGCTCAGAGCCATTTGAACCATTTTTTATTTGGTTTACGGGCGCTCAATGGCGATATTATCAGCGGGATATTGGATCAAACAATATGATCACAGTGGGCATGACCGCCATCTTCTCCACTTAGTCATAGCCGACAGAACAGCTTCGTCCACAGTGTTGGCTCGACATTGGATCACTGCAACTGGTTTGGGTACGTCTTTCTCAACAGTTCGACGCCGTCTACTGAGAACTTGACTAGTGGCACGCATACCCTTGCGTAGGCCTCCAGGGGCCAGAAATCACCGACACCTCAGACTGCAATGGGTACGTGAACGCTGTCACTGACGTGTTGAGTGGAGAAATATGTCTCGCTTCAACATGTCCTGAAGTGATGGCTACGTACATGTTAGTCGCTACCATGGTGAACGCCGTCGGAAAAACAGCAATGCTGAACGGCATAACTCACAAACCTCAAGTTTGATTGTATGAGTCATCATTAATTATAACTTTCGATATCGCCTCCATCTTTGCTGAGGGCAATCTGAACAGCGACTGTTACATCACGTTGATTTTATAGCTCGAGACACTGCCGCTTATGTATGCATATCCACAAGCCACATTTCAGCAGAATGTGCAAGCCATAAGTTTCTTTATTGTGGGACACGCAGCACATATTATGTCACAGTAGGACATTGCGCAGAGTACGAGAAGACGGCATGTTGCTTGACATTTTATTTCAGTATATAAACTTATTTCGGCAGTATTGCCTTCATCACTACATCTACTGACGTTGTAAGTGGACGTATGTCAACTTTGAGTAAACCATTATTGCTGTCCGTAGTTGTTAGATGTAATATTTTTTTCAGCAACGTTTTAAAGTTAATCGACAACCTCTGGCCTGCACATTCGCGTGACATATCATCCATCGAACATGTCTGGGATATAAAAGAAATGTACTCGCAGTTTCGAATATGGACAACCGTCAGCTGTATAATTGAATGACGACAATGAAAATATGTGCCAGATCGGGGCTTGAACCCCGCTTTCCCGCTTATCGCGAGCGGTCGGCTTAACTCTTTCGCTAACGTAGCGCGATTCGGTCCCCCACCCAAACTTTCATATGTTGTCAACCACGTGTGTACAACCTGTACTGGTGCATCCGTTATGTATATTCTCGTACAGGAGAGGCATTTTACTTGAAAGTCGCTTGCCTGGTGTCGACGGACAAATACGATAGTGCAGTGGCTGTATTATTCCGAATTACGATGCGAGGTTCCTTCGGACACGTGTTACTTCTTTGTGATGCAGTTACCACTATCAAATGTGGAAACTCATCGAAGAACTTGAGTGTCAATGACTTTCTCAGGCAGCAGTTTGTAGAACAAATAATACTGGTGAGTAACGCTGAGCGCAAGAGTTTCGGAATGAACCTACACAAGCCACCTAACCTACAGTGCATGCGCGCTCCGCGCCCTCTTAGGTTACCGGTTTTGTCGTTCTCTGTCGTTTTAACCTTATTTCTTATTCTCACAAAAATCGCTCTTGAATTTTAATCACGATTTGTTCTTAGGCTTACGAAGTGTAAAATTGACTTTTGTGTAAATTTTACCTCAAAATATTATGAGTTTTAACACTGTAAAGTCAACAAATAAATCGTCTCATTTCTCTGGCCGTGCTTGTACAGGTTAAGTTTAGATCGAATTCTAAACTTAACTAGTTTTTCCATAGCGCTTGCAAACTTGTTTTTTCTTTCATTAACCTCACGAGGAAGTTTAGATTATTAATGTTAACGAAATGAAAATTTTCGAAAATATGACTGAGTTCATCCGGTAGCTTAACCAAGAACATATTAAAAATCTAGCACCGCGCGCTTGCACGGTAGGTTATGTGGTTTTTATAGGCTAGTTTGTGTTTGTTTCCCGGTTTGATAGACCACAAGTGCCCTATATCAAATTGTTCGTTTCGACTTTCCTACACCTCTGTGAAACGTTGTAAACAGTTATCGTTTACCTTCTGTAAATGTGACACCTCTCTCCATTAACACGTACATGCACTTGCTGCTGCTGTGCGCTTATGGACACTGCCACTGACAGTCTGAAACAAAAGGTAGGGATGTGGTATAAGTACGGACATCTCAATAGTGGCAAGGATCTGAGCTTATCTCAGACGAGCATACTGTTTTTATCCATCGGCAGTTTCACAACAGCATACACTCCGCTACATTCATTCACATCCCAGGCTACATACCACGAATGTGAAATACTTAATGCAGCTTTCCTGAAGCATCGTTTCACCCGTCCAAGAGAAGTTCAGAGGTCTACTCACTGATCTGTTGATGCTTCTACGATTACATCACTTGATCAATCACGTTTTAGAAATGTTTTTAACATTATAAGGAAGGAAATAGTGGAGCAGTGTTTGATGCATGTCCCGTATTTTATTGAGAGAATTCGTAACATTTCCGTAGTACCAACATTGCGGAGCTACAGAAACAGATCGCCTTTAGAGCGAATTACTCAAATTTCAAATTTTTGCCCCCCCCCTCCTTACATTTAGAACAGAGGTAATCAGGAATCGATATTCATTTGTTGTAACTCTAAATACAAATCATCTTTCTAGCAGACTTTCCACTCTGGAACACTGCGGATGCTGCTTCCTTTCCTGCTGTTTAATTTGAGACTCACGGTGCTGTCGGAAATACACGTTTTTAATGAAATAATTTGTTGTCACTTACCTGATTTCTTACTATGATAATTTCTACATCTATATCTACATGGATACTCTGCAACCACATTTAAGTGCCTGGCAGAGGGTTCATAGAACCACCTTCACAATTTCTATTATTCCAATCTCATATATAGCGCGTGGAAAGAATGAAAACCTATATCTTTCCGTATGAACTCTGATTTCCTTATTTTATCGTGGTGATCGTTTCTCCCTATGTAGGCCGGTGTCAACAAAATATTTTCGCATTCGGAGGAGATTGTTGGTGATTGGAATTCCGAGAGAAGATTCCGTCGCGACGAAAAACGCCTTTCTTTTAACGATTTCCAACTCAAATCCTGTATCATTTGTGTGACACACTCTCTCATATTTCGCGATAATACAAAACGTGCTGCCTTTCTTTGAACTTTTTCGATGTACTCCGTCAGTTCTATCTGGTAAGGATCACACACCCCGCAGCGGTATTCTAAAAGAAGACGGACAAGCGTAGTGTAGGCAGTCTCCTTAGTGGACCTGTTACATTTTCTAAGTGTCCTGGCAGTAAAACGCAGTCTTTGGTTAGCCTTCCCGACAACATTTTCTATGTGTTACTTCCAATTTAAGTTGTTCATAATTGTAATATCTAGGTATTTAGTTGAATTTGCGGCTTTTGGATTAGACTGATTTATCGTGTAACCGAAGTTTAACGAGTTCCTTTTAGCACTAATGTGGATGACCTCACACTTTTTTTATTTAGTGTCAACTGCCACTTTTCGCACCATTCCGATATTTATTCTAAATCGTTTTGCAGTTTGTTTTGCTCTTCTGATGACTTTATTAGTCGATAAACGACAGCGTCATCTGCAAACAACCGAAAACGGCTGCTCAGATTGTCTGCCAAATCGTTTATACAGTGTGTTACAAAAAGGTACGGCCAAACTTTCAGGAAACATTCCTCACCCACAAATAAAGAAAAGATGTTATGTGGACATGTGTCCGGGAACGCTTAATTTCCATGTTAGAGCTCATTTTAGTTTCGTCAGTATGTACTGTACTTCCTCGATTCACCGCCAGTTGGCCCAATTGAAGGAAGATAATGTTGACTTCGGTGCTTGTGTTGACATGCGACTCATTGCTCTACAGTACTAGCATCAAGCACATCAGTACGTAGCATCAACAGGTTAGTATTCATCACGAACGTGGTTTTGCAGTCAGTGCAATGTTTATAAATGCGGAGTTGGCAGATGCCCGTTTAATGTATGGATTAGCACGGGGCAATAGCCGTGGCGCGGTACGTTTGTATCGAGACAGATTTCCAGAACGAAGGTGTCCCGACAGGAAGACGTTCGAAGCAATTGATCGGCGTCTTAGGGAGCACGGAACATTCCAGCCTATGACTCGCGACTGGGGAAGACCTAGAACGACGAGGACACCTACAAGGACGAGGCAATTCTTCGTGCAGTTGACGATAACCCTAATGTCAGCGTCAGAGAAGTTGCAGCTGTACAAGGTAACGTTGACCACGTCACTGTATGGAGAGTGCTACGAGAGACCCAATTGTTTCCGTACCATGTACAGCGTGTGCAGGCACTATCTACATCTACATCTACATCCATACTCCGCAAGCCACCTGACGGTGTGTGGCGGATGGTACCTTGAGTACCTCTATCGGTTCTCCCTTCTATTCCAGTCTCGTATTGTTCGCGGAAAGAAGGATTGTCGGTATGCTTCTGTGTGGGCTCTAATCTCTCTGATTTTATCCTCATGCTCTCTTCGCGAGATATACGTAGGAGGGAGCAATATACTACTTGACTCTTCGGTGAAGGTATGTTCTCGAAACTTTAACAAAAGCCCGTACCGAGCTACTGAGCGTCTCTCCTGCAGAATCTTCCACTGGAGTTTATCTATCATCTCCGTAACGCTTTCGCGATTACTAAATGATCCTGTAACGAAGCGCGCTGCTCTCCATTGGATCTTCTCTATCTCTTCTATCAACCCTATCTGGTACGGATCCCACACTGCTGAGCAGTATTCAAGCAGTGGGCGAACAAGCGTACTGTAACCTACTTCCTTTGTTTTCGGATTGCATTTCCTTAGGATTCTTCCAATGAATCTCAGTTGAAACCTCCCCTTTGAACAATTATACATGACTGTGCTTAAACTGACACACAATATTTTGTTAGCGCAACGCAATCTGACTTTCAAAATTCCCTACAAAAGAATGGCCCTGACAAACATTAAACTATACCTTTCACAAATCACTTACCTCACAAAAATCTTCGCTGCTCAAGCTACTGCAATACAGCGAGCGCCACTACTGCCAGCTAAATAAAAGATTCAAACTATGGAAGGCACTAACTACTGATAGGGATAGTTAGCAAATGAAAGATATTAATAGAGAACGAACAATGTATTTACCTTGATATCATCACAAGTCATAATATATATATCAGTTCATGACAAATTACAAACCTCCGCCATCTCTCTACCCACATCCACCACTGCTGGCGGCTCACCTCCAACTGCGCAACGCTACGCGCTGTTCACAGCCCACTGCCTAACACTACAATGGCGAGTATTACAACAATGCAAAGCAGCCACAGACTGCACACAGCACAGCCAGTGATTTTCATATTGAGCGCTACGTAACGTTGCCAATAAGAAAACATAAACAGCCTACTTACATAGAGAAAACCTAAACAGCCTACTTACATAGAGAAAACATAAACAGCCTACTTACATAGAGAAAACATAAACAGCCTACTTACATAGCCCCCATGCTCCCCACAAAAAATTTTACAAATTTTTTTTTTGGGCAGTGGCCAATAATGATTTGATAAAATTTTTCATAATTACAATAACAAAGAAATCAAATGCACACACTTACTGATATTATGTTGGTCAAAAGCTAAAAATTTCTCACAGTCCATAAAGACAGTCCTGATCATTCATTACGGTAATCACAGGTTTTTTTTCACAAAGTCTCATTAGTAAAAGAAATTGCACACAGAAGTAGTGGATTTCCATGCAGTCTTGAAGAAGTAGTGTTGTCCTTCCAACGGAAAGACAGTGCTGGCTCTTGACATGCTGACAGGTAATGGGCCACAATGGAGCAAACCCACAGCAGAGTCATTTGAAGTTTTGAAGAGTATTGGTAGGTAAGTCATCACAGAGCAGACCCACTGTAGTCCTGGTAGAGATTACGGTATTGGTGGGCCACCAGAGGTGCAGACCCACTGCAGTCCTTGTAGAAATAATGGTATTGATGGATCATAAAAGATGTAGACCCACTGTAGTCCTTGAAGAGATGGCCAGCAGCCATCTGTTGTGACTGTGCAGGTGCACAATCACCATTGAAGAGTCTTGCGGATAATATAGCAAGTCCATAAACCACCACTTGTGCACTCACAAAGTTTTTGAAATTGTCCTTAGAACCAGCAATGCTGTTATCCAGTCCCTTGCTGAGTTATTAACACACGTGCAAACACTAACAGTCCCTACTTCTCACATATTGTCCACATACTATGACCAACAGAAACGTGTGCAGTGAAATGTAACTAACAAGTTAATAATGTCATGAACTGGTGACAATTACAATTTTATAACATAAGAATACAATTACAAAGGTACAAAATACATCATTAAAAACATAATAATACAGATAACATTTGTAGTACAGGCTTTACAAAAGAATAGAAATAGACATATACATCAGTGTTACAAAAATAGTGACATAAGTACATACATAAAATAATGAGAATAGTTTTCGAAACATTAATTTCACACATGAACATTGAAACAGAACAGAATTGTAAACAACTTTACAAAGAAAATAACATATTATTAATGCAACTTATATTTGAGGATAACAGTATTCCTCCTCATAGTGAATATAGCTTAGTATTAGAAGAGAAAAAAATTCTATGAAACAGTACACAGAGACAGGAAGAAAACAAATCCTCAAGGGTACACAAACACATAGTGGGATAACACCAATAGGAAAGGACAGGGTTCGTTTTCAGTGTAACATTTGGTACTGCAGTCCAACCCAAAACTTCATATATCTTTCCTCTTATTTCATCCTTTGTTTCCACCAAAAAAAATTCTATCTAAGCATGCTTTCTGTATTTATATGTTCACACATTTCTTACCTCAACATTTATTTCCAAGAAAATCCTACCTAAACCTGTTTTCTCAATGCATTTCTTCCAATTCATCGCAACTCATTCTCTTAGAGGCTACCCCCTCTTAAGCTAACTTAAATCTACTGAGCTCAGATGCTAAACTAAGGGACGAGGCAATGCAGCATCACATAACAAATCAACACAAACAGCAATGCAAAAAATGCAAATTGGCAAAGCTAGCAGCATAAATGAGCAAAAGTCAAATTCAATAACACTATGCCTGGCAAACAGCAGCAACTTATACCTAAACATGACATAGCGCAAGCAGAAAAAATATTACACTAAACAACAATGCAGATATGGGAAATGTATATTCACATCTTAATGTCTATGTAATTAAAGTGGTGCACCACAAGAAGTTATTCTACCAAAAAGTTACCAATTACTTGAAAAGAAAATTATGAATGCAGCTACTAGTTCCTTCTTATTGTTCTTTCCTTTCCAAGTGCTCCTTTTTTAAAGAATGTGGATCATAAAATAATTATTTAATAGATCTGTTGACAGAAAGTGTTCACATTAGCAAATGCATTTTATTTTATAAAAGCAATGCTGCAACACAGCTGGAAAACAGATGTCAAATGAAATAAGCAACTATGAAAAGCAAAGCATAAAAATATCATTCAGTAGTCATGTGACATTTCGTAAGTTAGTAGAAATTCTCTCAACTCTCATAGAAAGACGCTTGTCATAATCAGGTGTGCAGATGTAAAAATATTTCTTGTCATTTTATTAGGCATTTCAGTAAATATCGTAAATTAAGAGCTAGTGTAATCATATGTTTTCAAGTTCGACCGTGTCGTTTTTGCGATGCTTTCTCTAAAGGAATGACAATGGCCAGGATAATGGCCTTCCCTTTCTTTTTTTTTCTTCCTGTGCTCTGAAAGGCACGCGCTAATGACTTTTTCTCCAGGCGTCTGACACAGCTGGGTGCCCGCGACGCATTACGTGCAGGTGGTCACTTAACTTTCGTACGGAAATATTTACGACAGCAATTTTCGCTAAAGTGACAGTCTCACATAAAAATACTTCACAGGTCAAGAATTAGCGTTGCAAATCTGTAGAAACAAAATCCTATGAATATAACAGTGTCCAAAAAATGTTCAGTGGCATTGTGATACATTCACACATGTCATAACTCTTAAAGTACGATTCTTGGTTTCCAACATCCTTTTTCACAAGTCAAGAGTCCCTACCCACTATTCATTACTCCTTACCTTATTACACATATACGTATCCATCGACACTCGTCAATATTTCGTCATTATAAATATGAAGCATAATCAAATAACTCATATAGTAGCCTCAGCCTATTAATCGTAAACATACCTCAGCAGCATAATACACATCGTCGTCGTAAAAATAACATCATAACACCTCAGTCAAATCTCAAAATCGTCGTAGCTTCCTCCAATAATTAAAAAAATTCTCTGCTCATGTCAAAAGTGTCATCTGCCTCAAACGTACTTTAAAAATCATAATCCCTTTACTAAATACATCATTCAAAGCTCTCATAGTATCACAATGGTTCCGAAAAAATATGAACAGTTTACAAAGTACAGACAAAATACAGTTTCATAAGTGTGAAGTTATCCAACCGTGTAATTGCGTAAACATGTGTCACTGATGCAGTAAAATAAATGTTTGTCTCTCTCAGTTAAATAATCAGATAGCTGTGTAATTCGTGTGTTAGAGAAATAAGGTACCGATGTGTAAAGTTGTATAAGCAAATACCATATTAGCTAGGGTTCCTTGTGGTTGCCACACACATGGTACACAAAGTAAGTGTGTACCCCCCTGAGGATAAATGTAATTATACCCTCAGGTGTTACAAATTACAGCAATGGAATGAAATGTATCACGGAAAGCTTTCTTTGTAATTAAAAAATCTTTGAAAATAAGTGTTTTAAGTATAAGATTAATCACTCAAATGCGTGTCCTGTAGCGCTAAATGCGCGTCTTGCTGTACGATAATTCTGTGGAACTGTCGTAGTTATCGTCCTCTGTAAGCAAAGTTCTGCTAAAGTCAATGTACTTACCTCATGATACACAAAAGTGAAATGCTTTGCGTATAGATATCTTAGTTATTACGCTTATTGCCGTGATGAGGAAAGTACTGTACAGTAACGTATTGTTATGCCACGAAAAAGGCTGTCTCATTGTTGCTATACCACAAAAGTTACTACTAAAACATGTTTTTCTTCCTAGAAGAATTCAGAAAACTGTACAGATATAAAACAGATACACTGCAAAAGCAACATTGTAAATTGTCACTCATTAGTAGCGTCGTGATAAAAATCGTGTAGCTGTCACATAAACTAACCTCTGTGTCATCGGGTATCTCTCAGAAAGTACTTTAAATCCGGAATGTATTTTCAAGTAAACCAAAATGTTGCATTAAAATCTCATTAGCAGTACTGGTAAATGTTCTAATCGTACAACTAACAAGCAAGAATGTACACACACAATTACACTGTGTCGTCTGTTCGCAATAACAATGCATTCGTAATTTCTGTTTAAATAATTTCTCTTGGTTCTTGGCTGGATATTGAACTTCAAACATTGTTGCATGGTAACAGTTTCTAAAGCATACTAGTAACGTGAAGTGAAACGTTTTATGGCAAAGACAAAGTTAAAAGGCAGATTATCTGTCAATAAATGGTTTTACATGTGAAATGTTGTGTAAACCTTTACTCTTCCTAGTACGCAGAGTTTCAACTTCAACGCAATTATCATGTGGTATACGTCGGATTCTGTAAGGTCCATTGTAAACTAGAAAGAATTTGTGACTCAAGTGTTTCTTCTTATGTGACAATGAATGAGCTTTAATGAGAACTTTCTGACCAATATACAACTTCTTTGCATTTGCTTTACCGTGTAGTTTTCTCCTTTTGTCTGCTGCAGATTTTATATTTTTAAGAGCCAAATCAATTATGTCTTTGTGTCGAAGTTTACGTGTATTCGGGAAAGGTACAAGCTCTCTGATTCTGTTCGGTGGTTCTTCATTCTTCAGTACAAGAGTAGGTGGTAAAGCAGTGGAGTCGTGAGGCATTTCATTCAGCACGTTTTGAAATAAGTGTAAATATCTGTCCCAATGCTGATGCTTTCTGTGACAATAAAGTCTACAAAGCTTATTGATTTCTTTCATAATCCGTTCGGAGGGGTTACAATGTGGTGAGTACAATGAAATAAAAACAGGTTTGATTTTATGGTTGCGAAGCATACGTGACCAAACAGCAGATCTGAATTGCGGTCCGTTATCTGAAATGACTTTGCTAACGTGTCCAACTTCACGTAAGAAATTTTTAACAAAGGCGTTGGATACAGACCGTCCAGTGGCTTTACGTAACGGTGTGAAAGAAACAAATTTTGAAGTAAGTTCAACAGCGACTAGAACGTACGAAAATCCATTAGATGTTCTGACAAGCGGTCCCAAGAGATCAACAGCCGCAAATTCTTTTAATTTAGAAGGAATAATAGGAAACAACGGAGCACGATGTGAGACAGTAGATGGTTTCGCCTTTTGACAAAGTTTACAAATAGACAAGACTCTTCGAATTCTTTTTTCCATATTGTTAAAATAACAAGTCGTTCGAAGAATATGATAACATTTTCGTGGGCCAAAATGTGCGTAGCTGAAATGAATGTACCAAATGAGCTTATTAACAAAATCGTCTGGAATGCAAAGTACCCATAGCTTGTCATCAACAGTGCAGCGTTTGAAGAGTATGTTGTTTCTAACCAGGTAATAATGCCGAATCTGTGTGTGTGTCTTTTCATGCCATTTGCTCTTGATGTCCTTCCAAATCGGATCTTTATCTTGTTCATGAGCAATGTCCTTTAAAGATGTGGTGATGAAGTTTTCAAAGGCGACTTTCTGAATGTAAAGAATACTGAAATTTTTCTGGAGGTTGCCTTCTGTGGTACTTTTCTCAAGCCCAGCCGGTGCGCGTGACAGTGCGTCCGCAACAATGTTCTCCTTGCTGGGAATGTAGACTATTGTGAAGCGGAATTCTTGCAGAAACAATGCCCAACGTTTTAACCTGTCATGATTTAATTTTGAAGACATAAGAAATCGTAATGCACGATGATCACTGTATACTTTTACGTACTTACCAGAAAGAAAGAAACGGAATTTGTTAAATGCCCAAACGATAGCTAAAGCTTCTAATTCAGTAACGGAATAATTTTTTTCAGATTTTGTTAGCACTCGGCTAGCAAAAGCAATGGTTTTCTGAATGGTAGTGTCATTTTCTATGGCTTCGTGAAATAAATGGGCACCAAGACCGACTTTAGAAGAATCCGTGCTAAGGCAGAAATCTTGTGACAGATCTGGAAGAGCTAAGATTGGCGCGTGAAGTAACGCTTCTTTCAAAGAATTGAATTCCAACTGTGCTTGTTCGTCCCAGTTCCAAATAGTATTTTTTCCAGTGAGAGAACAAAGTTTAGGTGTAGCTAGAATTTGCATATTCAGAAAACGACGGTAAAAATTTACGAGACCTAGAAAACTACGGACTTGTCTTTTTGTGGATGGCACTGGAATGGCTCTGATAGCTTCTAACTTTTCAGGATCCGGCTGAATGCCTTCAGAAGAAATAATATGTCCCAAAAACCTCACCTTTGACCTACCGAATTCAGACTTTTCCAAGTTAACTGTAATTCCAGATTCTGCAAAAATATGTAACACGCCGTTGAGGATGCGATTGTGTTGTTCCCATGAGGCTTCTGCTATCAGAATATCGTCTACATATAAGGTGATGTGACGTTTTAAGAACTCAGGTAATATGGAATTTAGCCCGCGAATGAATGCTGCCGAAGAAATGTTCAAACCAAAGGGAAGTTTCCGAAACTGATAACAAACGCCGAAACAAAGGAAAGCTGTGTATTTTCTACATTCTGGATGAAGTTCGATCTGATAAAAGCTGGATCTGAGATCAATGGAAGACAACACTTTTACACCATTAAAATTTTGAAGAAGTTCTTCTAACGTTTGCGGCCTGTCTGTTTCAGGAATAATGATCGTATTGATTTGTCTCGAATCTAAGACAAGCCTGATCGATCCATTTTTCTTCTCAACAACATGTAATGGATTGTTGTATGAGCTTACTGCAGGCTCAATAATGCCCTCATTAAGCATAGATTGTATTTCTGTTCTAACACGGTCCCTATAATGCGCCGGAATTACGTATGGTCTAACACAAAATTTAGTATGCTCACGAACACGAAATTGGTATTGAAATCCCTTGATTGTTCCTGTTTTGTGAGTAAAAACTGTGGAATGTGCTTGTAAAATCTCAAAAAGGTCTTGCCTATCATTGTCATTACAATTCTCAATTGTTTGAATTTTATTCTGAATTAACTTATTAGTGTCAAATGCGCCGTCGATATCATCCCTGTCAGTACTTGCAGAGTGATTGCTAGTGTCTAGTTCCGTAGAAAAGTCCGAACTGTTGTCTAACAGAAGGTAAAGCCGATTAATTTCCTCGTCATGGTTTGAGAGCCAATCTTCAAATTTCAAAGCTATTGACTTACCTTCTTTCTCTAAACTTATTTCAGCATCGTGAAAGTTTAAGATTGCTTTGTATTCATTCAAAAAGTCTACTCCCAATATAATTTCCGTCGACAATAATGGAACAATGAGAAAGTTCATAGAGAAGCTGTGGCTTTGACAAAAGAATTCTAAATTGGTTTGTTGGCGTACATCTACACTTTTTCCAAAGATTGCACCTTGTAATTTAATCTTACGTAACGGAAGTGTGGGGCAATCGTTCGATTTGTTGCATTTGCTAAAGGCTGTTTCACTGATTACTGAAATGGGACTGCCAGAGTCAAGTACTGCCGTAAATTTTACGTCATTTACTGTAATGTGAATCACAGGATATGCAATGTTGTTATGTTTTACGTCGTGTTCTTGGAGTAAAATGTCCCTAATGTCTTCCATTTTTACGTAATTACTAGCTACGGCAGCTGCGTCGTTAGTTTCATACGTGCGTTTTGTGGCTGCCTGCGGTATGAGTCATTGCCTATTGTCTCTTTGTTGGCGCGCGTCGTTATTGGGATTTGGAGACCTAACTTCTACAAATTCACCGTGACGAGAGGGCCCTGCTCTGTTTGAATCCCGCCAGTTCTGATGCAATTCCGGCCTGTCGTTACGATCATATCGTCTGTCGTCATGTCGGTAGATTCCATAGTTTCTTTCTTGTCGGTCACATGGTGGAGAATTTCTCCCTGAATCGTAACTGCGCGCTGGTCCGTTGCGTCTAAAGTTATTCTGTCTCCCTTGATAGTATTTATTTTGGTCCCCGTATTGTCTTGTTTATCTTATTGTCTCTGTGATAGTCATTACCACGGAGAGGTGATCTTTCCCTGTAGTTATTACTACTCTGCCAACGGTTGTCATACGGGTGGTGTCTGTTTTGGTCACGATTTGTGTTGTGAGAATAGCCTTGTCGTGTAAAGTTATTACTTCTTTCATCGCGGAATTGCGACGGATGTGACCTGTAATTGCTGTGTTCCTGGTTTCGCGTTCCGCGATTGTCAGTGTCAATTTCTAATTCTTGTAAGAGTCCCTGAAATGCTTCAATGTCGTCTTTGCAACGTCCTGCCAAAATAATATGTCGTAAATGTTCAGGCAGTTTGATTAAGCAAATGCGGATGAGTTCTGAGGGGCTGTATGGGTTTGAAAGATACTGATTCTTATGCAACATGTCTTCAAAATATTTCATAAGACTGGAAAATTCAGATTGTTCGAAACGTTTCATCATTATGATGCTATGTTTTACACGGTCTTGTGTGGCTTGAGACCAATATGCTGAGAGGAAGGCATGGTAAAACTCTCCTTCACTGTGGCAATCGTGAATTACCGATCGCATTCTTACAGCTGGTTCATTCTCTAAGTAGCCACACATAAATTCTAATCTGTGTTCCAACGACCAGTTGGGAGGAAAACAATGAGAGAATTGATGGAGCCATGCTTGTGGATGAATGTCGTTGGCAGAATTCTTAAACGTTTTGAATTTACGTGTAGTAATGAACAGCTTATAGTCAAAATCATCGTGTCGGCGAGTAGCATCTCGGTCATAGTTACGTCGTTTCGGCGGTTCCATCTCAAAATTCGGCGTACCTTGCCAACTTCTTTCACAATTTCCGAAGTGCCCTGTGTTGTTATTTTGTGTCTGTTCCGTATTTGTATGTCCCTCTTCCCGTATTGGGGCGCGAGTGTCCTCTGAAATACGTAATTCTTGTACTACTTGTGCCAACTGATCTTGCACTTCCCGGATTTCTCTTTTGTACTGTGTATTGATTTGATTTTGATTTTGTTTGAATTTTCTAATTTGTTCATACTCTTCTGTGTCAGTGAAGGCTACAGGTGTTGTGTCATTCAGATCATCATCTACCTTTGTAGATAAGTTAGTGAACTGATCTGAAAGTTCGGCTACTTTATCCGATAGTGAAATCATTTCCTCTGTATGTTTTTCTGAACCAAGTTTCAGAGTGTCCATTTGTGTTGCAATCGTGTCTACTGTGACCTTTAAGTTTTCCTGAGTTTTTGCAAGTTGCGTAACCGAATCGGTAGATGCAACTGAGTCAATTTTAGCTTGCAAGGTGTTGTGATTTTCATGAAAAATAGTTTGCAGTTCTTTTATGGCTGCTTCATGATTCTGTAATGCATTTTCATGCCGCGAAAAAATAGGTTGGAAATGCTCACAAATTTGTGATTTTACGTCATTACAGACTTTTTGACATTTCGATTCAATGTTATGTAACTCACTAGTTAAATCTTCACGCGTTTGTTCAAGTGTGGTGTCTAACTTTTGAAGATTTTGTTCCATTGTGTCTAACTTTTTGAGATTTTGTTCCACTGTGTCTAACTTTTTGAGATTTTGTTCCACTGTGTCTAACTTTTTGAGATTTTGTTCCACTGTGTCTAACTGTTGCTGTGTTTGTCTCTGGTGTTGTTCCATTGTGTCTAACTTTTCAAGCTTTTGCTGTGTTTGTCTCTGATTTTGTTCCATTTGTTGCATTAATTGCAATAATAATGTATTAGTGTCTGGAATCTGTTTCTCTACGCTTTTCGGCAGTGCATTTGCACCGACAACATTCACATTTTGACAAGCAGAAAATGTGTCTTGACTTATTTGAGAAAACGGTGATGACCCAAAACCTGAATCTACAGTATTTGCGAAATTGTGTCCTGTCATTTCGGATTCCTGAGGCGAGCTGTTGCCGACCGATCGATCGATAATGCTTCCCTCTTCACTAATTGTTTCACTGTCCACGCCATTGTTTGCCGCCCGCTCCATTTCCCTATGCACAATTACCAAATTACTACTTTGAACATCAGTTAATTCATTACTCGGTGGCGCTAACACACTGCTCTCATTTTCACTGTCATTTCTCAGTTTACTTTGGAGCCTAGTATTACGTTTTTCACACGCCATTATTGTCACAGTATTTCACACGACAACACAGAAAAACACAATTTGAAGAGCAAAAATAAGAGAACACATTAACATAACACTGAAAATAATATCTAGTTAATTACAGCTGCGAAATACTTGGTGCAAATCTATATGCATGCCACAACTGTTTTACTGTACAACAATGAAAGGCTACAACTACAAAGGAGATTCTCTCTACAATTACGCGCTAGCAATAAACAAAAGCTACACTAAATACACAAACTACAAGAAAAATCAGAAGATTCCAGTGAGGTATCCTGGCAGGGTCGCCATATGAAACCTCCCCTTTGAACAATTATACATGACTGTGCTTAAACTGACACACAATATTTTGTTAGCGCAACGCAATCTGACTTTCAAAATTCCCTACAAAAGAATGGCCCTGACAAACATTAAACTATACCTTTCACACATCACTTACCTCACAAAAACCTTCGCTGCTCAAGCTACTGCAATACAGCGAGCGCCACTACTGCCAGCTAAATAAAAGATTCAAACTATGGAAGGCACTAACTACTGATAGGGATAGTTAGCAAATGAAAGATATTAATAGAGAACGAACAATGTATTTACCTTGATATCATCACAAATCATAATATATATATCAGTTCATGACAAATTACAAACCTCCGCCATCTCTCTCCCCACATCCACCACTGCTGGCGGCTCACCTCCAACTGCGCAACGCTACGCGCTGTTCACAGCCAGCTGCCTAACACTACAATGGCGAGTATTACAACAATGCAAAGCAGCCACAGACTGCACACAGCACAGCCAGTGATTTTCATATTGAGCGCTACGTAACGTTGCCAATAAGAAAACATAAACAGCCTACTTACATAGAGAAAACCTAAACAGCCTACTTACATAGAGAAAACATAAACAGCCTACTTACATAGAGAAAACATAAACAGCCTACTTACACAGTCTGGCATCTGCTTTACCGACGATCAACTTTATATGATCATTCCATTTTAAATCACTCCTAATGCGTACTCCCAGATAATTTATGGAATTAACTGCTTCCAGTTGCTGACCTGCTATTTTGTAGCTAAATGATAAGGGATCTATCTTTCTATGTATTCGTAGCACATTACACTTGTCTACATTGAGATTCAATTGCCAATCCCTGCACCATGCGTCAATTCGCTGCAGATCCTCCAGCATTTCAGTACAAATTTCCATTGTTACAACCTCTCGATACACCACAGCATCATCTGCAAAAAGCCTCAGTGAACTTCCGATGTCATCCACAAGGTCATTTATGTATATTGTGAATAGCAACGGTCCTATGACACTCCCCTGCGGCACACCCGAAATCACTCTTACTTCGGAAGACTTCTCTCCATTGAGAATGACATGCTGCGTTCTGTTATCTAGGAACTCTTCAATCCAATCACACAATTGGTCTGATAGTCCATATGCTCTTACTTTGTTCATTAAACGACTGTGGGGAACTGTATCGAACGCCTTGCGGAAGTCAAGAAACACGGCATCTACCTGTGAACCCGTGTCAATGGCCCTCTGAGTCTCGTGGACGAATAGCGCGAGCTGGGTTTCACAGGACCGTCTTTTTCGAAACCCATGCTGATTCCTACAGAGTAGATTTCTAGTCTCCAGAAAAGTCATTATATTCGAACATAACACGTGTTCCAAAATTCTACAACTGATCGACGTTAGAGATATAGGTCTATAGTTCTGCCCATCTGTTCGACGTCCCTTCTTGAAAACAGGGATGACCTGTGCCCTTTTCCAATCCTTTGGAACGCTACGCTTTTCTAGAGACTTACGGTACACCGCTGCAAGAAGTGGGGCAAGTTCCTTTGTGTACTCTGTGAAAAATCGAACTGGTATCCCATCAGGTCCAGCGGCCTTTCCTCTTTTGAGCGATTTTAATTGTATATCTAGCCCTCTGTCATCTATTTCGATATCTACCATTTTGTCATCTGTACGACAATCTAGAGAAGGAACTACAGTGCAGTCTTCCTCTGTGAAACAGCTTTGGAAAAAGACATTTAGTATTTCGGCCTTTAGTCCGTCATCCTCTGTTTCAGTACCATTTTGGTCACAGAGTGTCTGGACATCAGCAGCTGATTGGCCTCCACGGGTACACTTCTGCGAATGGTTCATCCAACAATGTATCAATCCTCATTTCAGTGCGAATGTTCTCTTTACGGATGAGGCTTCATTTCAACGTGACCAAATTGTAAATTTTCACAATCAACATGTGTGGGCTGACGAGAATCCGCACGCAATTGTGCAATCACGTCATCAACACAGATTTTCTGTGAACGTTTGGGCAGGCATTGTTGGTGATGTCTTGCTTGGGCCCCATGTTCTTCCACCTACGCACAATGGAGCACGTTATCATGGTTTCATACGGGATACTCTACCTGTGCTGCTAGAACATGTGCCTTTACAAGTACGACACAACATGTGGTTCATGCACGATGGAGCTCCTGCACATTTCAGTCGAAGTGTTCGTACGATTCTCAACAACAGATTCGGTGACCGATGGATTGGTAGGGGAGGACCAATTCCATGGCCTCCACGCTCTCCTGACTTCAACCCTCTTGACTTTCATTTATGGGGGCATTTGAAAGCTCTTGTCTACGCAACCCCGGTACCAAATTTAGAGACTCCTCGTGCTCGTATTGTGAACGGCTGTGATACAATACACCATTCTCCAGGGCTGCATCAGCGCATCAGGGATTCCATGCGACGGAGGGTGGATGCATGTATCATCGCTAACGGAGGACATTTTGAAAATTTCCTGTAACAAAGTGTTTGAAGTCACGCTGGTAAGTTCTGTTGCTGTGTGTTTCCATTCCATGATTAATGTGATTTGAAGAGAAGTAATAAAATGAGCTCTAACATGGAAAGTAAGCGTTTCCGGACACATGTCCACATAACATATTTTCTTTCTTTGTGTGTGAGGAATGTTTCCTGAAAGTTTGGCCGTACCTTTTTGTAACACCCTGTATAGATAAGGAACAGCAAAGGGCCTATAATGCTACCTTGGGGAACGCCAGAAATCACTTCTGTCTTACTCGATGACTTTCCGTCAATTACTACGAACTGTGACCTCTCTAACAGGAAATCACAAAAATGGTTCAAATGGCACTCAGCACTATGGGACTTAACATCTGAGGTCATCAGTCCCCTGTAACGTAGAACTACTTAAAGCTAACTAACCTAGGGACATCACACACATCCACGCCCGATGCAGGATTCGAACTTGCGACCGTAGCGCAGGAAATCAGAAATCCAGTCACTTAACTGAGACGATATTCCATAAGCACGCAATTTCACTACAAGCCGTTTGTGTGGTAGTGTCAAAAGTCTTCCGGAAATCCAGAATCCAGGGTGTCCGAAAAGTCTTTCCCTGATCACATAAATTGATAACTCAGGCTAGAAGCAGATAAAAAATGGTTCAAATGGCTCTGAGCACTATGGGACTTAACTTCTGAGGTCATCAGTCCCCTAGAACTTGGAACTACTTAAACCTAACTAACCTAAGGACATCACACATCTCCATGCCCGAGGTAGGTTTCGAACCAGCGACCGCAGGCCAATAGCAGTCGACACTTAGTGCGAGTAAAGAGCTAGTTGTGTTTCACAGGAACGATGTTTTCTAAACCCACGTTGACTGTGTGTCAATAGACCTTTTCTTCGAGGTAATTCATAATGTTTGAACACAATATATGTTCCAAAATCCTGTTGCATATCGACGTTAACGATATGGGCCTGTAATTTAGTGGATTACTCCCACCACCTTTCTTGAATATTGGTGTGACCTGTCCAACCCGAAAGGAACCTAACTGGTATACAATCTGGGCCAGAAGACTTGCTTTTATTATGTGATTCACTACTCCGATGATATTTACTTCTACATTACTCATGTTGGCAGCTGTTCTTGATTCGAATTCTGGAATATTTATTTCGTCTTCTTTTGTGAAGCCATTTCGGAAAGCTGTTTTCGTAATTCTGTTTTGGCAGCGCTGTCTTCGAAAGTAACTCCATTACTATGGCGCAGAGAAGGCATTGATTGTTTCTTTCCACTAACATACTTCACATACGATCAGAATCTCTTTGGATTTCTTACTATATTGGTTGGCGTCAACAAAATACATGGCTAGTCTAAATGAGTCATTGTGTTCCAGAATTCTATATTCTCCGAAGTATGGTTTAGAACTATAAACTCACCGAGTTTGCATTGTGTCCACCAGCTGCAGTGCCGAAGTTGTATGGGCCGTTTTTCTTCCGTGAGAAGACTGTAACGGATACCTCACAGTTGTCGTTGTTTCCACGGTTGACTGCTGATTCTGAGAATTTCACCTTCCAACAGGACCGATCTCCCACTCATTTCAAGTATCGATGTTCGTCGCTACCTAAAGGACGAACTTCAGCATCACTGGATTGAGCGTAGTGATGAACATTAATTTGGCTCTGTTCCCTAGGCCTCCAGGGTCGTCTGACCTTTTTCTTTGCGGTTAAACTGAAGGTCATGTTTACTTACCCCCACTGCCAAGAACGTTGGAACTGCTCACATACCGCATCAATGCTACTGTGGTGAGCATGGACAGGATGTTGCTACATGAGATTTGGAACGGATTCTACTATCGCTTGGACGAGTCTCCTGTAACCACAGCAGCACTCATAGAACATTTGTAGAGTGCAAAATGCAAATTTGGTGAGTTTACAGTTCTCTTTATGCATCAGATATATTTTTACATGTAATACTAACGAAAATATAGAACTTGAAAACGAATGAGTGACTTGTAGCAGTCCCGTATTTTTGAATTCAGAGAGGAAGGTTGGTGACCGAAATTACGTGAAAAGATCTCTCCGCAACGAGAAACGCTTTGGCTTTAATAATTGCCGCTTCAAATGGTTCAAATGGCTCTGAGCACTATGGGACTTAACATCTGAGGTCATCAGTCCGCTAGAACTTAGAACTACTTAAACCTAACTAACCTAAGGACATCACACATCTCCATGCCCGAGGTAGGTTTCGAACCTGCGACCGTAGCGGTCGCGTGGTTCCAGACTGAAGCGCCTAGAACCGCTCGGTCACTGCGGCCGGCAATTGCTACTTGAACTCGCGTGTTATATCTGTGGCTCTCTCTCCTATATTTCGCAATAATACAAAACGAACCGCCCTCTTTGAACTTTTTCGATGTTCTCCATCAATCCCATCTGGTACGGATGACATACCGCGCAGAAATATTCTAGGAGACGGACAAGCGCAGTAGACCGTTACATCTAAGTGTTCTGCCAGTAAAACACAGTCTTTAGTTCGCCTTCTGACAGTCTTTAGTTCGCCTTCTCCACAACATTTTCTATGCAATCGTTCCAATTTAAGTTGGTTGTAACTGTAATAGCTAGGAATTTAGCTGGACTGACAGCGTTTCATTATGTAGAGTCAATGGCCAGTTTCCGCGCCGAACAGATATCTTGCCTAAACCATTTTGCAGTTGGTTTTGATCTACTGATGAATTTACTAGACGAAGAACGACACCACCAGCATAAAAATCTAAGAGGGCTGCCCACGTTGTCTCTATGTAGATTAGGAACAGCAGATGGCCTATAACAATTCATTGAGGAAAGGCAGATATCACTTCTGTTTTACTCGATGACTTTCCATCAGTTAGTACGGACTGTATTCTCGAAATCTAGAAATATGGAATCAGTTTGAGGTCCCCTGTCGATAGCAATCATTATATCGAGCAGAAGCGTATAATTCACTGCGCATTAGAAGGAATACTTAGTAAAAGTATGAAATATCAATGCCATGTCAGAACTGTTTTTTTTTGGGGGGGGGGGGGAGGGGTCGGGGGTGGGAGGTTATTTACCTTCACAAATGCCAGCCATTTTCTGCCACTGGTGGCCGCCTTCTGCCTGTGTTACACGGATGTCTCCTTTTTGCAGAAGAGGACACAGTCATCGTATTGTAAGATATCTCTGTGTCTATCATCCCCAAATATATTTGTCTGAGGCTGCATGAGCCAGTGAGAAAAGTTAAAAATGTGCATTGTAATATGAAACAAAATTTAACAATCGCTGCTTTGGATTGTTGGACGGAGTCTAGTTACCGGAGAGGTCTATCAGTTTTCAGGAAAGCAGCGTGGCAGTCCGCCGGTATCATTCGTAGCAGTGCAAATATGTAGCGCTTTACAGGAAACCACAACTTGAAAGTCTGGGAGCGCCTGATAACTTTATCATATTTTCGAAAGAAATCTGACGTTCGGTTGCTGCCTTCCGCCATTAACACACGCTTTCTCACGAAGTAAGGGTTTCCAACAACAGGTTGTAGTGATAAAACACAAGAATCGACTTCGTCGAATATTCTTATCAGGCAAACGGAAGTACGTTCGTACTGTCGATGGAATTCTGAGGCGAAATATCATCTGCTTTGTACAAAATATTTTTACCAAATTGCATCACTGAAAAGGAATCGTCAGATATACGTTATGACCACCTGCTTAATACCTTGTTTATTCGTCTTTGGAACGAAATACATTACTGATCCTACGGATCATGCACCCGACAGTTAATTGCTACCCAGGTTTGCGGAGGCATGTGGCAATAGATGTTTGCGCACAGGTCATGTAATTCATGTAAATAACGTGTTGCTGATTTGCATAGGCGGTGATGGGGCCCGGTAGCGACCTAGATGGGTTCCATAGTATTTACATCGGGAGAATTTGGATGCCGAGACATCAACGCGAGTTCACTTAAACGCTCCTCAACCACTGTAGTGCGTTTCTGGCTCCGAGACAGAGACAATTATACTGCTGGAAGATGATATCGACGTCGGGGAAGACATTAAGCAGAAAATCGTGCTGGTGGTTCGCAGCTGTCAGCGTGTCTTCCATTACTACCACAGGTACCACACAAGCAAAGCTTAATACTGCTCCCACCAGCCTGCGTCCGTGGTGCGCTGCCCGTTTCGAACAGCCGGTCATCTCGATGACGTCGTTTGCGGGACGACCATCGACCTAGTGTAGCAAAAATATGATTCATCTGAAGAGGCAACACGTTTCCACTGATCAACGGACGAACCTCGGTGGTCCCTTGCCCATTGAAATTTCAAATGATGATGTCGTTGGGTCAACATATGAACACGTAGGGGAGGTCTGCTGCGGAGCTCAATGTTCAACACTGAACAATGAGCTGTGTGTTACGAAACACTTGCGCGTGCACCAGCATTGTGCTCTTTCGGCAGAGGTGCCACAGGTCACCATCTATCGTACTTTACAAAGCATATAAGCCTCCGAACTCCATGTTCTGTGAAGAGTCGTGAAACTCCAGGTATTTAGCTCATAGTGGTAGTTTCACTGTCCTTCTACCTCTTTCCGTAGATGCTCACGACAGTAGCATGTGAACATTCGAGCAGCTTCATCGTTTTCGAGACGCTCGTTCAGTCTCCATCTACATCTACATCTGCATGGATACTCTTCAAGTCACACTTTAGTTCCTGGCAGAGGGTTCATCGAACCACCTTCTTAATAGTTCTTTATTATTCCATTCTCGAAAAGCACGAGGAAAAAAACGAGCTCTGATTTCCAATGTTTTTGCTGTGATAATCGCTTCTCCCTATGTAAGTAGGAGTCAATAAAATATTTTCATATTCGGAGCAGAAAGCTGGTGACTGAAATTTCGTGAGAAGATTCCCACCTTCTTAATAGTTCTTTATTATTCCATTCTCGAAAAGCACGAGGAAAAAAAACGAGCTCTGATTTCCAATGTTTTTGCTGTGATAATCGCTTCTCCCTATGTAAGTAGGAGTCAATAAAATATTTTCATATTCGGAGCAGAAAGCTGGTGACTGAAATTTCGTGAGAAGATTCCGCCGCAATGAAAAACGCCTTCCTTTTAATGATATCCACCCCAGATCCTGTATCATGTCATTGACACTCTCTCCCCTATTATGCAATAATATATAACGTGCTGCTCTTCTTTGAACTTTCTCGATGTACTCCATTAATTCTACCTTGTAAGATCCTAGACTGCGCAGCAGTACTCCTAAAAGGACGGACAGGCGTAGTGTAGGCAGTCTCTTTAGTAGATCTGTTACATTTTCTAAGTGTTCGGCCAATAAAACGCAGTCTTTGGTTAGCCTTCCCCACTACATTTTCTATCTGTTCTTTCCAATTTAACTTGTTCGTAATTGCAATCCCTAGGTATTTAGTCGAATTTACGGCCTTCAGATTTGAATGATTTCTCGTGTAACCGAAGTTTAACGGATTCCTTCTAGCACCCAAGTGGATGATCTCACATTTTTCGTTATTTAGGACCAATTGCCAAATTTCGCGCCATACATCTTTGTAAATAGTTTTGCAATTTGTTTTGATCTTGTGATGACTTTAATAGAAGTTAAAGACAGTATCATCTGCAAACAATCTAAGACGGCTGATCAGATTGTCTCCTAAATCATTTATATAGATAAGGAACAACAGAGGGTCTATTACACTGTCTTGGGGAACGCCAGAAATGACTTTTTACTCGATGACTTTCCGTCAGTTACTAATAACTGTGACCGCTCTGACAGGAAAAACTGTGACATCTCTTCGCTAGGGTGGTCCCCCGTCCGTGTTAGCTCGGCTTACATTCTTATGTTACCGTGTCACGCGACCGCAAAGCGACCAGGCGGCATCCAACGTCGCGGTGGCCAGTGATCATACTGTTTTGGCTTATCAGTGTATACTTAACTGAAACTGAGTCCACATAAAACTTATTACAATATGAAGAAGGTTTTAATTAACATTGGAATGAACAGATATTATATTCCCAGAATCAAAATTAGGTGAAACCGTCAGCAAATGGGCGAGGAGCCTATGGTTTTGGTATCACCAAATCCAATAAACATTGGAGGAAGCCAGAATCGTCCATGATAATCAATGTAGCATTATGTCAGGGTTTCGTCGATTAAAACCTAATACTGTGGTCCATTGTCGGAAATTACTTTCAATATATGTCCTACATGGGATAAAAAACGTTTTACAAATGCATTCGAAATAGTTTAGAAGTGAGTTCAACAGCGACAAAGATGTAACAAAAACCTCTGTTAGATCTGGGAATCGGACCAAAAATGTCTACAGCGGCCATGTGTCTCAATTTAACGGGTACAATGGGATGTAACGGAAGAATATGTGAAGTCGTGTCTGACTTAGCTTTCTGGCAGATTTTACATGACGCTAAAACTCGTCGAATACGTTTCTCCATGTTGACAAAATAACAGTTCTGTCTCAGTACAAGAAAACATTTTCTGGCTCCGTAATGTGCGTAACTTAAATGAGTATACCAAATTAATTTGTTAACAAGCTCGTCAGGAATGCATAGTAACCAGTTGTTGCTGTCAGGGTGTGAGCGGTGAAACAATGTTATTGCGTACAGTGTAATGGTTTCTGATGGTAACATTATTCCTATCTTGCCAAAGGTGTTTAATTTCTTTCCATACGTTGTCTTTGCTTTGCTCTTGTGCTATGTCTCGTAATGATGCCGAAATAAAATTTTCGAATGCAACTTGTTGAATATACGTGACGCAAAAAATTTGCTTGGCAGAAGTTGGTTGCGATGTCTTGCTGATTGTTGCTGAGAGAACGGGATAGTGCGACTGCTACAATATTTTGTGTACCGGGAATGTGAACAATTGTAAAATTAAATTCCTGTAAATAGAGTTTCCATCTGCTTAACCTGTCGTGTGTAAATTTAGCGGAAAGTAAAAACTGGATAGCTCTATGATCTGTGTAAACGGTCGTATGTCTTCCATAAAGAAAATGCCCAAATCTCGTAAATGCCCATACAACACATAATGTTTCAAGTTCTGTAACAGAATAATTGCGTTCAGAGCAGGTGACAGAATGCGACTCGCAAACGCGATGTTTTTAATTACTGTAGAACCATCTTCTTCAATTTCCTGAAAAATGTGCACACCTAAAGCGGTGCTAGAACTGTCGGTGGCAATGGAAAAATTTCTAGTAAGTTCTGGATGTGATAAAAGTGGTGCATTCAACAAAGTTTGTTTCAGATTGACAAATTCAGACTGCGCTTGGCTATCCCAGGACCAAATAGCGTTTTTACCTGTCAATTGACATAATCTAGGGGTGTCTAAAGCAGAGTAATGAATAAATTTACGAAAAAAGTTAATTAAACCCAAAAAGCTGCGTAGTTGTTTCTTCGTCGTAGGTACAGTAATGTCACGTAAAGCTTGAAGTTTTTCCGGGTCAGGCGCAATGCCTTCTGCTGAAATTACGTGCCCAAGAAATTTTATCGAAGTTTTGCCAAAGTGTGATTTGCTAAGATTAACTGTGAGTCCTTGTGCACGAAAAGTTTGTAACAGTTGTTCAAGAATCAAATTGTGTTCAGACCAGTTAGCTTCTGCAATAAGAATGTCGTCTACATACGTTGTGATTCTGTCTTTTAATTCTGTCGGAAGTATAGTATTCTAACCGCGAATAAACGCTGCTGAAGAAATTGTTAAACCGAAAGGTAATTTGCAAAATTGATAACAGTCACCAAAACAGAGAAAAGCTGTGTACTTTCTGCAGTTCGGATGAAGCTGAATTTGCCAAAATCCCGATTTCAAATCTAACGTGGAATAAATAGCAGTACCATGAAATTTCTGTAGAAGTTCTTCTAGTGTCTGTGGGCGATCTGTTTCATTAATAATAATGTCATTGATGTGACGTGAATCAAGTACGAGGCGCAGTGAACCATCCTTTTTCTTAACAAGATGGAGCGGGTTTATATACAGACTAACTGCCGGTTCAATAATACCTTGGTCAAGCATAGCTTGCAATTCTTTCTTATCTTGATCTCTGTGAATATACGGAATGGGATAATGTTTGGCTTTAAATGTGTCGTGCTGTTTAACTTGAAATTCATACATAAATCCGGACATAGTACCAGGGATGTTGTCAAAAACTGGAGCTTGCTGTAAAAGAATTTTGCGTAGCTCTGAACGTTCGTCGTCTGTATTTGCACTGCTCTGTTTAACTTTATCAGAAATCATTTGCATAACGTCATAGTCGGCTTCGTCTGGAGTATTACAGTTGTGTACGTACGTATCTGTGAACAATGTGGAATGACAGTATATGTAACGCGATGCAGAAATGACCTCTGTCCGATTAATTGTTTGTTCTTCTGCAGATAAAGAGTGCTGAAATTCTAATGCCAGTTGTACATTTTCATCCTTTAACATTAAATACGAATTTTGAAAGTCAATAATTGCGTCGTGTTGTAGAAGAAAATTCGTACCTAAAATAACGTCTGTTGTCAACAAGGGAACAATCCAAAAATTTGAGTGAAACATATGACCTGCAATACAAAATGATAAGTGTGTCTGTAATTTTACATCTACTCCTTAACTAAATACTGCTCCTTTTACTTTAGTTTTGCCTAATGGTAACGTAGGATAGGTATTCTCTTTGTTACATTCGTTGAAAGTTTCTTCATTTATAACTGACATAGGTGATCCAGAATCGATTACTGCCGAAAATTCGGATGATCCAATCTTTACTTCAATGACAGGGTGGGAAATGGTTTTTTGAATAACTGGTTTTTCCTGCAAAAGAGTGTCTCGGATGTCGTCAAAAGTAAAAACATTTTCGTGAACAAGATTCTCTGTGTCAAAAGTATTGCTTGCGTTGCTGGAAGATGCAACCTGTACTGTATCTAGTCAAATTCTTTCTGACGTGCTGTTATTCGCGGGAGGAAGCTGTGACATTTCAACTATTTGTACTGTTCTGTTATTTCTTCCTGACGTATTACGTTCGGGATGATACCGACTGTCTGGTTCATTCATGATAATTTGTTGTGGATGATTCTGCTGCTGGTAAGACCGACTGTTACGCTGAAAATTGTGCTCATTACTTTTACGTCTGTCATAATAATCATTGCTATACGGCGCGTTGCGATACGAGTTGAAATGATGTGTTTTCTGTACGTAGTGATTTCCTTGTTGCTGTGCGTTACTATTTGTCGGAGCCGACGCAATACGTGTAGGCGGCGAAACATTAAAGCTTGGTTGACCTTGCGCATTACATTGTTGGTTAGGTATGCTAACCGGCTGGTTTTGTTGCTGTTGTTGGGAAAAACTTCTATTATTACCAAAATGTGGTTCCTGTTGCTGATAATTTTGCCGATACTGATAACTAAAATTTTGTCTGTTATTGAAGTTCTGGTGGTTGTCATCTTCAACTTTTGTAGTCCTGTCTTCCTCAGTTGCGTGTAATATTACGGTATATTGATAATTTTTACTTATGGACCGTCTGACAGCAACTGAATAAAACAGAATTTTAGTGCCATACGCGTTTCGCCTTTATTTTCTGCAAGGCATCATCAGTGGCAGGTTGCGTGGACTATTTCTTACATATTACGCTCCTGTTGCATTTTTGGTGTTGTTGTTCTTCTTATGAACGCCAATTTGCGTTTTTTTCCACATTCCACAGCACTATGCACTGAACGCTTGTTTTAATGGTTGTCATTCCTGGAGCGTCGATCACCCTTGCCATTGAAATAGCGTGGCTGATCGTAATTACTGTATCTTGTTGGCCTTGGTTATGATGTGAAAAATTTTTGTTTACGAAAGAATAGTCTGATTGCTGAACTTCCAAAAGCTGTAGCAGATCTCTAAATGCCGAAATATTTTCTTTCTGCTGACCTGTTAAAAGTGATACTCTTAACGATCGTGGTAATTTAGAAATACACAATTGGATAAGTGCAGATTCACTGTATGGCTCACTTAACTACAGGTTTTGTTGGACCATGTGTTCAAAAAATTGCGTGACAGTGGGAAAATTTGAGTTCTCATAATTCGGTAAACTAATTAGTTGATCCTTGATTCCGCGCTGTGTCGTCTTCGACCAATACGCTGACAGAAAAGCATTCTGAAAATCTTCTACACAGTAGCATTGTCTCGCGATCGGTCTCATACGAGTTGCCGGTTCGCCTTCCAAAAAACTGCAAATAAATTCAAGTTTGTGTGTTACGGGCCAAGTTGGTGGCAAAGCAAAGCTTAATTGTTGTATCCAATCCAAAGGATGAATCTGTGTTCTGTCATTTTTAAATATCTTAAATTTTCTCACGGATAGAAAGTGCTTGTAATCAAAATTATCGTCTCTGTATGTATGAACAGGTTCAGGGTTGGATGATAATCTGTTTGTCTGTGGCTGTTCGGAATCTAAGTCACGTACTCTCTGTAAATTACCTAAATTATACTGGCTGTGTGAGTCTGACAAATGTTCAGAAAGTGGCGTATGCTGTGATGTTTTAAAGGCTGAAATATTTTTCATCTCCGTCAATTCGTGCTGTAAAGATGATAATTTTCTACGTAATGTATTATTAGACGAACCTATCTCATTGATCGTCTGCTGTAAATTTTGGAATTCGGGTGTTTGATTAAACGGAACTGGTGATGTATCGTCTGATTTGGTGTCATTATTACTTTCGATAACATCAATACGACTGACCAATTCATCATATTTTTCAGTCAGTACTTTTACCTGATCATCGTTTTTAGTATCACAAGCATTAATTTGTTTTTGTATTTTACGTGTGATTTTATTCACTTTCTTAACGTCTGCTTTAATGGCATCGGGATCCTGTATTAGTTCCAACTTTTCAAGTCTGTTGGTCATTGTCTGAAAGTCTAATGTGTGTGTGTCTGTTTTTGTTTTAAGATCGGAGATTTCATCATGCAATTCAGTGTTCAACTGTTTGATAGTATTACTTTCGTCTGATACTGTAGCAATGTTGTTGTCTACGTATGTTTTTGCTTTCGTAAACAATTTACGCTTATCTTCCTGTCTCTGTACAGTAATTGTTTCCATGACTTGTTGCTTTACTTTATTCTGTTCCTGTATAAATTTACTATAACGCGTTTCACTGTTGTGTAGGTGGTGATTAAAACGTTCGTCAATTTGGCTGTTCTGTTGGTCAAATTTCGCGTCTACTTTTGCATCCAGTGTGCGTGAAAGTTCTGCTGACATTAATTTAAACTCGTCGCCTAACTGTGTTGCGTTTTCAGAGCATTGTTTAGCGACTGCACTAATTTCATCTCTAAGTAATTTAGTTGTGGCTGCATGTGTATTACTTAATTCTTGAGCTACGGATCTAATTTCTTCACTACTGCTCCTAGCAAAAGCCTTAATTTCCTCACATAATTGTTCTTTAGTATCATGACATTGCGCGGCAACGGCTGTAATCTGTTCACTAAGTTGTTTGAAATTGTTCTCTTGTTTATCATTCGACTGTTTGGAATAGCTGTCTAGTTTTTCATTAGGTTGTTGTTTGAGATTTTCATTATTTTCATTAATTTGTAGCAATAATGCCATAACTTGATCCAAGCCAAAATTAGTGACTCTTTTCTCTGAGCTGTGTGGTGGTGTGTCTGCATTTGTCACGTCTTGTGTAACCATTTGGTCATTCTCTGATTCACAAAAAGGTTTGCCAATCGGATGTGCACCGTTGGTCGCTACATCGGAATCAAATAAATCTGACATACACTCCTGGAAATGGAAAAAAGAACACATTGACACTGGTGTGTCAGACCCACCATACCTGCTCCGGACACTGCGAGAGGGCTGTACAAGCAATGATCACACGCACGACACAGCGGACACACCAGGAACCGCGGTGTTGGCCGTCGAATGGCGCTAGCTGCGCAGCATTTGTGCAGTGCATTTGTCGCCAGTGGTCGGCGGAAGGTGCACGTGCCCGTCGACCTGGGACCGGACCGCAGCGACGCACGGATGCACGCCAAGACCGTAGGATCCTACGCAGTGCCGTAGGGGACCGCACCGCCACTTCCCAGCAAATTAGGGACACTGTTGCTCCTGGGGTATCGGCGAGGACCATTCGCAACCGTCTCCATGAAGCTGGGCTACGGTCCCGCACACCGTTAGGCCGTCTTCCGCTCACGCCCCAACATCGTGCAGCCCGCCTCCAGTGGTGTGTCGCGACAGGCGTGAATGGAGGGACGAATGGAGACGTGTCGTCTTCAGCGATGAGAGTCGCTTCTGCCTTGGTGCCAATGATGGTCGTATGCGTGTTTGGCGCCGTGCAGGTGAGCGCCACAATCAGGACCGCATACGACCGAGGCACACAGGGCCAACACCCGGCATCATGGTGTGGGGAGCGATCTCCTACACTGGCCGTACACCACTGGTGATCGTCGAGGGGACACTGAATAGTGCACGGTACATCCAAACCGTCATCGAACCCATCGTTCTACCATTCCTAGACCGGCAAGGGAACTTGCTGTTCCAACAGGACAATGCACGTCTGCATGTATCCCGTGCCACCCAACGTGCTCTAGAAGGTGTAAGTCAACTACCCTGGCCAGCAAGATCTCCGGTTCTGTCCCCCATTCAGCATGTTTGGGACTGGATGAAGCGTCGTCTCACGCGGTGTGCACGTCCAGCACGAACGCTGGTCCAACTGAGGCGCCATTTGGAAATGGCATGGCAAGCCGTTCCACAGGACTACATCCAGCATCTCTACGATCGTCTCCATGGGAGAATAGCAGCCTGCATTGCTGCGAAAGGTGGATATACACTGTACTAGTGCCGACATTGTGCATGCTCTGTTGCCTGTGTCTATGTGCCTGTGGTTCTGTCAGTGTGATCATGTGATGTATCTGACCCCAGGAATGTGTCAATAAAGTTTCCCCTTCCTGGGACAATGAATTCACGGTGTTCTTATTTCAATTTCCAGGAGTGTATTTTGACTACACTGTTCACTTTCGTTAGAAACATTTATCTGTTCGTTACGTAAATTTTGCAAATCGGGTGTCTCAAGCTGGGCAGCGTTCATTTTAATGGAAAGTGACACGTCATCAATTGTCGTTAAATTAACAGTGGACACAATTGAATTCGTTTGCTGATTATTAGGATTAAAATCATTACTAGTGATCGGCACGCACTGATTGTCTGTAAATGGAGGACTATCATTAAGACACTGAGTGTCGCTAGTATTATCTGTCAAATTATTCGAGTCGGCTATTTCACTCATTGCACATCGCGATGTACTGTTAACAATTTTTCGCGGCATTTTTCACAAATCAAAATTAAGCACAAAAATGAAATAAAGACAAAGCAAAAATGGAACAAACACAATTACAACAAAGAGCAATAAATTGCCGATGATCTGTGAAAGAAAGAGTGACAAATCAGTAAATGCGTTGCGCCAGATGCAAACTACATTTAAGTAAATAAGAACAGATATATGACTACTTCTCAGAAATTCACAAAGAAAATACGATCCTGGCCGATTGTCGCCAAGTGTAACCTCCCCACAAAATAAAATAAATAATATGAATAATAATCAAAGTATCCACGGGTGTGCTGCCGGTCTATAGTGTCCAACGGGCACAATATTTCTGCGAACATACATGTCGCCATCATCAGGTGAACTGACGGACTGAGCTCCTGTGAACGTGCCGGCACGGAGATCCGTAAGCTATGGCTGTTCAGAGGGAACCGACGTCATCTCAGACGCCGTCGCAATCTGTTCCACCGCGCGACCGTGGCGCGGGGCGCGGTCGGCGGAGGGAGCGCGGCGCGGGCGGAGGGTATTTAAATCGCCGCGACCGAACCCAGTTCCCTCTGAGCAGCCATAGCGTACGGATCTCCGTGCCGGCACGTTCACAGGAGCTCAATCCGTCAGTTCACCTGATGATGGCGACATGTATGTTCGCCGAAATATTGTGCCCTTTGGACACTATAGACCGGCAGCACACCCGTGGATATTTTGATTAACAAATACGCCGGGAGAAACTCAAGAATCACTATATGAATAATATTCACGTTTAGTGTAACCTCCCCACAAAAATTTCATTCCAAGTGTAACCTCCCCACAAAAATTCCTTCCCAAGTGTAACCTCCCCACAAAAATTATTTCCCATTTAACCTCCCTACAAAATAAAATAAATAATATGAATAATATTCACGTTTAGTGTAACCTCCCCACAAAATATAATAAATAATATGAATATGATTCTAATTTAGTGTAACCTCAAAACAGAAAATTCATTGACATTTAACCTCCCCACAAAATAATTTACCGTAACCTCCCAACAAAATTCGTTGCCATTTAACCTCCGCACAAAATTCATTCCCTTTTAGTGTAACCTCAAAACAGAAAATTCATTGACATTTAACCTCCCCACAAAATTCATTCACATTTAATCTAAGCTCAAAAACAGAAAAATTCCTAAACCTCTCAACAGTAAAAAATTATAATTATGTCGTTCACATTCAGTGTAACGTCCCAACAAAAAAAGTAAATTCAGTAACCTGGTAACAATACAATGTAACTAACCTCTCAATTAAATTGTCGCTCACTTATAACTTTTCAATAATTGACTGTGAATTTAACCTGGTAAATTTTGGACGTCAGCAGTGCTGCGTCATGGCCCTGAAAGATCATTCTGAATAAAAAAGAGAAAAATTCTTACCTCAATGAAGTCGCCGGATAACGCATATATATCTGCTCTTAAAATAATGTTTTCTGGCACAGCCCTGTGGAATGCTGGCCGATAGATTTGTCATTTATGAAAGGAAGCAACTGATTTTTCTTTTGCAACAATCGGGATGATCATGGATGGGAGAAATTAGTAAATTCTTTAAATTGAAATGAATGGTTGTTAAAAGTTACTTTTTATGAGAAAGATTATTATTACGAGATTTTTAAAACATTTACATGGGAGTTGAGATAACATTACTACATATGCGCGAGGCTGCTTTTTATCTTATACAATAATACTCAGGCTCCGGCATCGCTGCACCGCGACCGGCCACCCAACACGATACACCAGACCAGACCAGAGCAGACTACAGACTAGCCACAACTAACTGCTACAGCTACACAGTTCCTACTGCAGTCATCACTGCTCTCTGGTCAGAGATTCTCTTATACCTTGCATATCGCAGGCAGCGCATGAGCAATACATCGAAATTACATCTGCTCGGACCTCTTACAAACTGAAGTTCAGAGGACTTTTGGAAACGATTAGAAGGTATTTGAATTATTGAAAGACTTGTTATGCGTTGTCCATGCATGTTCGATTTAGCTGTATATCGTTTTTAGTACATAATTAGCGTTTGCGATCTTAAATACGAGTTGAAATAATGAAGCGTATTATGATGAAGTCAGTAGGCCTACATGTTTGAATTAAACACGTTAATAATTGTACAGTATTGTTTTTGACATCTGTAATTCGTTCTGCAGACGTTCGTAAACGATGCCAGGTTCCGAATCAGAACACTAGGCATTATTTTGGTTTCAGTATTATTGCCTGACTGTTGACGCAGGCAAGTTGTAAGCACGTTTTCCGCATGTGTCGTGGTTGCTTAAACATTATTCGTAGTAAATAATTGTAGGTACTCTTGAAGACAGTTTTTAATAAGCCTACTTACTGTGGGGTAGAAGGGATACCGTAGTTTTCTTGTTATATTTGGTCGTTATTACAGTAGCCTACATTTAACATTACCTGATTTTTGTAATTTTTTTTTGAAGATGTGACAAGAAGTACTAATACGTCTCACACTTTTTGCATGTCACAAGTAAAAAACTGCTTACGACTTTCATTCATCTGACGTAATACAGGTACGTTAAATCTTTAGCGTTAGGCATTTCCGATACAAAACAAATGCTATACACTATGTTTTTTTATTTACGTTACTTTCATTGCAATATGTCTAGTAAACGAACTTTAAAGGAGATAAATGCAAGTAACGAATAATTTTTACAGCCACTGTATCAAATTTTCCTGTGCTGTACGTAGTAGGCTACTATGAGTATTTTATAGCTGTAAAGAAAGGCATTTAACGAATGATTTCGCCATATTGTCTTGTGCTTTTGATTCGGTGAGTGTGTACTCCACTACTGGCCATTAAAAAGTCCCGCCCGCAGTTTGGCAGAAAAATTGCCGCCGTATCGTCCAGTTGGCCACTATCTCCCTATACAGGTTCTATAACACTATCCTGCGGGCAGCGCCCTCGCTGGCGGAACTGCGAAGCTGATCTGTCCCTAGGATTGCCACTTTCCACGACCATCCGCGTAATCTCTCTTCTTCGTTTAGAACAAATCGTGGAAATAATGGTATTCCACGCGTTACCTAACTGGCAGCCGCAATCATACTTCATCAGGATTTCCGCCATACGTATTTCTACGGATACATTAATAATGGAGTCCCAAAAAGACGCTGTTGTGGCCAGAATTATTATCGTATCATATTTTATTGAATGGCCGCTGATGATACAATGTTTAGTTACAGCAGACTTGTTTGTTTACAAAAGGCGAGTGGGCGTGTTTGTTCGATAGAAATATGTCACATTGGCGAAATATTTTGTAAATTGCAGCCATCTGCAACAACAAATCGTCCTTCACTGATCCCAGAAGGTCTGCAGTTTCAGTTAGTGGGGGGGGACCACTTTAACTTGAAATTTCTGGACGACTCTCGTCATCATGAACGAAATTTTTTCAGCAATGTGAAGAAAAGATAGAGACTTTTACCGATGTGTTCTCCTCTTTATCCACTTCCTGGATTTTGGTTTTAACTGATAGTACCTTGTTAACTTGCTGGGTAGCAGTCCAGTACCCCTGAACACTATTTTTAGCTGGACGAGCATTTCAGACAAGTTATCTGAATCTGTGACTACCAACTTGTCGGCATGACGTTGCGAATGCTCTGGCTTGGACGCGTGCACTGATTCGGTTGAGAAGAGTGTCGTAGAGACCTGGTGTCCTCTTATAAGGCAATTTAGCCTCCAACTGTTGTAACTGATCCTTGATAGTCTGGATACTGGCAATGGGACGGAGCTGGCCACCGATATGGTCACACACATGTTCTATTGGAGACAGGTATGGGGACTTTACTGGCCATGGGAGTACCTCAACATCAAGCAGACAGTTCGTAGTGACACTTACCGTGTGGACGAGTATTTACCCGTTGAAAAATGACACCACGATACTGTCACATCAGAGGAAACACATGAGGATGCAGAATGTCCATGATGTACCATTGTACCGCCACAGTTCCCTCACACTACCACACTACTATGGCTCTCCAACGCATGACTCCAAGAGGAACATTGTTACGACTCTCAAATACGTATGAAAAATGGGACCTCTCCTCAGGTCGACGCCATACTCAACGACTATGGTAGTCCAAGGTAGTGCAAGAGCTGCGGTTCATTGCTGAATACAATGCGACGCCATTCATCATCAGTCCATGCTTCTCGATCATAGCAGCACTCCAGGCGCAGCTGTCCGTGTCGTGGTGTTACCGGCAGCCTATGCATGGGACAGTAATTGCCTAGTCTAGCTGCTGCTATTCTCCAACCAACTGTGCGGGATGACACAGAATGTTGCAGGGGGTTTAGTACTTGTTCTCGGATAGTAGACGCAGATGAGAACGGATTGCGATGTGCTTGGTGCACATTGTAGTGATCCACCCTCGTGGCGCCTAGACGTAGTAACAAAGAACCTTGAAGACGAGTATGAGCACGGATCCCAATATCGGACCAATGTCACGTCTGAATGCCGCCTCCCCCCCCCCCCCCCCAAATCTGGGTACTGGATGATTTGAGCAGCTGGCCAAATGAAGATCAACACTATGGCGCCTTTGAACTCTTATCAGGTGGTGATAACGCCACGTCACACGAGCACGAGGCGTCTGTGTCCTTCACAGCGATCACCCAACATCTGACGCTGTTCACGTCCCTTTTATATCCCACCAGCCATGGTAACAACAATAAACACCAACAGCACAACTGCACCCTGGTGGCCGTTCCATCTGTCACAGAGGACTGCAGTTCCAATCATTTACATACCCATCAAAGGCGTGTACGAGTACGAAGTTACATTGACATCCGACCATGCAATATGGTTCAAATGGCTCTGAGCACTATGGGACTTAACATCTGAGGTTATCAGTCCCCTAGAACTCAGAACTACTTAAACATAACTAACCTAAGGACATCAATCACATCCATGCCCGAGGCAGGATTGGAACCTGCGACCGTAGCAGTCACGCGGTTCCGGACTATAGCGCCTAGAACCGTTCGGTCAAAGCGGCCTCCCATGCAAGATGGCTAGGATGATTACGAAGTTGATGTAACAAGAAGAAGACACGCGTAGGCCGTGTCCAGGTGGTGCATGGTGTTTTGTATTTTCTCAGCCACGCAGGGTGGGGTGGCGGTGTCCAGGAATGGAAGACGGCGCCTAGCGACACTGCGGCCGTCAGAAACTCCATAATGCTGGCAAACTGCTACGCTGCACTATTTGGTTAGCATGCAAAGGGAGCGAGTAGGAGTCTGTGTCAACGCCAGAAAACAGTATTTGAAGTTTAAGACTTAAAATTTAACTGTCCATCATAAGACAAAAGAACGACGCAGCACGAAGGATTATCCGAATGGGACGGAAATCGGTAGATGTGATGTACATAGAAACAAGTGATTAAAATTGTGTGATTTATTCATAGCGCATTGGTCCACCTTTGGCCCTTATGGAAGCAGTTGTTCGGGTAGGCATTGGTTGATAGAGTTGCTGGAGTCCTCCTGAGGGATATCGTGCCAAATTCTGACGAATTGGCGCGCTAAACAGCCAAAATCCTGAGACGGTTGGAGGGCCCTGCTCATAGTGCTCCTAATGTTCTCAATTGGGGAAAGATCCGGCGACATCGCTGGGCGAGGTAAGGTTTCTCAAGCAGTAAGACAAGCAGTAGAAACTCTTGCCGTTTGCGAACGGGCATTATCTTGCTAAAATATAAACCCAGGATGGTTTGCCATGAAGGGCAAATGGCTCTAACCACTATGGGACTTAACATCTGAGGTCATCAGTCCTCTAGACTTAGAACTACGTAATCCTAACTAACCTAAGGACATCACACACATCCATGCCCGAGGCAGGATTCGAACCTACCACCGTAGCAGACGCATGGTTCCGCACTGAAGCGCCTAGAAGCGCTCGGCCACACCGGCCGGCCCATGAAGGGCAACAAAACGGGACTTGAAATATCTTCGACTTACCGCTATCCCGTAAGGATGCCGTGGACGACAATCAAGGGGGCCTACTATGCAATGAAAAGGTAACCCAGACCATTACTCCTGGTTGTCGAACCGTATGACGGGTGAAATTCAGGATGGTACCTCACAACTGTCAAGGGCGTCTGCAGACACGTATTGGTCGTGGAATCTTATTGACCGGAGTAGAACTGTCTTCAGTGCTGAGTCCCCCTTCGAATTGAGCTCCGATAGCTAGTGGAAACGTGTCTGGAGAGGCCCCGGACAGCAGTGGGACATCAACTTGAGTGCCGCCTACTGTGGCCGAGCGGTTCTAGGCGCTTCGGTCCGGAAGGTTTAAGTAGTTCTAAGTCTAGAGGGAATGATGACCTCAGATGTTAAGTCCCTTAGTGCTTAGAGCCATTTGAACCAGCCATCAACTTGAGTATCGCCTGCCATACGGCCCGGCAACCATGAGTGATGGTCTGGGATGCTATTTGTTTTCAGAGAAGGATTACTTTGGTTGTCGTCCGCGGCACCCTTACATCAGAGCGGCACGTCGCAATATTCTACGTCCCGTTTTGTTACCCTTGATGGCAAACCATCATGGGCCTACATTTCAGCAAGATAATGACCGCCCGCGAACAGCAGAGGTTCTACCGCTTACCTTCGCCAGCGAGGTCGCCGTATGGCTCTCCATTTGAGAACGTTTGATGCATTGAGTGCACGGTCATCTAACCAGCTCGGTAATGTGACGATCTAACGAGCCAGTTGGACAGAATGTGGAACGGTATCCCACAGGAAGACGTCCAAGAACTCTGTCAACGAATGTGTAGCCGAACAACTGCTTGTATAATGACCAGAGATGGACCAATGCGTTATTGATTTGCTCGATTTTTGAATCTTTTCCTCTTGAATAAATCTTCCAGTTTTCCTGAAACTGTAATAATTTTTTTCGCCATACATGTACATCGCAGTTACTGATTTACGCCCCATTTGGATTGTCTTAGAATGTATTTGCAATTGGTTGTTTCCCAAAAAAAAAAAAATTCCTCTTACTGTAGAGTTGTCAATGAATGAAGCACGCATTGCTGTGAGGAGGGACTTCCAGCTGCTCCGGTGTGTGCAGGGCGCCGGAGATGGGCGACTCAGGGGAGGGCGGCGGGGAGGTGCAGGCGGAGCCGGCGGCGGGCGCGGAGGCGGCGCCGGAGCAGCCGTGGGCGCTGGCGGCGCAGCTGGTGGCGACGAACGCGGGGCAGGGCCGCGCGGCCTGGGCGCACTCGCGGCTCAAGCACCTCACCGAGCTGAGCGTGCGCTCCGCCGCCGCCGCCGCCAGGCTCACCGCCATCATCTGCACGCTGGGGCCCGCCTCCGCCAAGCCCGAGGTGCTCGACGAACTGCTCGCCGCCGGCATGAACGTCGCCCGCCTCAACTTCTCGCACGGCTCCTTCGAGTACCACGCCGAGACTGTCAGTACCCCACATACATCTCCATATTTTCCTGCCTTCTGATCTTTTTTAATGTTTAAAACGTTCCCCGACTTCGTCTTCATCAAATGTCCGGAGCCGACATGTGAGCGTTTCTAGTGGTGTGCGGCGCGTGAGCCAAATCGTATGACGTATTACGCCACCGATCACCACGGAGACTTTTATCGGGAGTCCCAGACTAGCGTCAGGTTTTGTTACATTGTTAATACAGTATTGGCCATTAAAATTGCTACACCACGAAGATGTGCTACAGACGCGAAATTTAACCGACAGGAAGAAGATGCTGTCATATGCAAATGATTAGCTTTTCACAGCATTCACACAAGGTTGGCGACATATACAACGTGCTGACATGAGGGGAGCTTCCAACCGATTTCTCATACACAAACAGCAGTTGACCGGCGTTGCCCGATGAAACGTTGTTGTCATGCCTCGTGTAAGGAGGACAAATGCGTACCATCACGCTTCCGACTTTGATAAAAGTCAGATTGTAGCCTATCGCGCTTGCGGTTTATCGTATCGCGACATTACTGCTCGCGTTGGTCGACATCCAATGACTGTTAGCACAATATGCAATCGGTGTGTTCAGGAGGGTAATACGGAACGCCGTCCTGGATCCCAACGGCCTCGTATCACTAGCAGTCGAGATGACAGACATCTTACCCGCATGGCTGTAACGGATCGTGCAGCCACGTCTCGATCCCTGAGTCAACAGATGGGGACGTTTACAAGACAACAACCATCTGCACGAACAGTTCGACGACGTTTGCAGCAGCAAGGGCTATCAGCTCGGAGACCGTGGCTGCCGTTACCCTTGACGCTGCATCACAGACAGGAGCGTCTGCGATGGTGAACTCAACGACGAACCTGGGTGCACGAATGAAAAAACGTCATTTTTTTCGGATGAATCCAGATTCTGATTACAGCATCATGATAATCACATCCGTGTTTGGCGACATCGCGGTTAACGCACATTGGAAGGGCGTATTCGTCATCGCCATACTGGCGTATCACCCGGCGTGATGGTATGTCATGCCACTGGATACACGTCTCGGTCATCTCTTGTTCGCATTGACGGCACTTTGAACAGTGGACGTTACATTTCAGATGTGTTACGACCCGTGGCTCTACCCTTCATTCGATCCTTGCGAAACCCTACATTTCAGCAGGATAATGTTGCAGATCCTGTACGGGCCTTTCTGGATCCAGAAAATGTTCGACTGCTGCCCTGGCCAGCACATTCTCCAGATCTCTCACCAATTGAAAACGTCTGGTCAATGGTGGCCGAGCAACTGGCTCGTCACAATACTCCAGTCACTACTCTCGATGAGCAGTGGTATCGTGTTGAAGCTGCATGAGCAGCTGTAGTTGTACACGCCATCCAGGCTCTGTTTCACTCAATGCACAGGCCTATCAAGGCCGTTATTACGGCCAGAGCTGGTTGTTCTGGGTACTGATTTCTTAGGATCTATGCACCCAAATTGCATGAAAATGTAATCACATGTTAGTTCTAGTATAATATATTTGTCCAATGAATACCCTTTTATCATCTGCATTTCTTCTTGGTGTATCAATTTTAATGGCCAGTAGTGTACATACTTGATGAGGGTTGACATCCTCACTTTGATCGTTGAGACTACACTGAAACAAATAATAAATGCTCCATTCCAATCTCACCGCTTTCGGAAAGATTCGTACGTCCTATTACTAGACTGGCAAACGTACACCACCAACAGTCAACAAAACACCTCCAATTCATGCCATTCAAATTCCACAGAAGTGTCCAAAACGGGAAAGTACTAGAAAACTACAATGGCCAAGAGCCACTCTTAGCACAACATTTCAAATTTTCATGGAAACAAATAGCTGGTGATAATAATTAAAGTGCAGCTATTCACAGAGGTCCAATGTGGGCTGTAATTACTGGATGACAGCGAAACTTGGTAGATATTCTAACGCGTTAATGCTAAACCCATTTATGCTGCAAAAAATAGTTCCATTTTTGTCCACCAAGTGCAAATATGAAACCCATTTATGCTGCAAAAAATAGTTCCATTTTTGTCCACCAAGTGCAAATCTGTCGCTGTGAATCCAGGAAAGATGTAAAGAAATACTTCCATGTCTAACGGATTAGGAGCGGGACGTGGGCAGAAGAGGTCAGACAAGTGAAAAAGGCATAATATTGATTTTATTATTTACTGCTGCTTACACAATTTGTTCAGTACTAGCACCGGAGAAATCGACGAGACACTGTACGGGGCCAGATTTGCACCTGGTGGCGAAAATTGTAACTAAGTTTTTCCCACCATAAATCGGTTCTCCATTAATGCATTAGCGTATCTACCAAATTCGCTGCCATACGATAATAACAGCTCCCACTGGACCTCCATGAATAGCTGCTCTTTAATTATAACCACCTGGCACCTAGCTAAGCCCACTGTTCTGTCAACACAGTCTCAGTATACCTAAGAGCTCTTTATTCTAATATGAGAGCTATTTTTTTCAAGTTTCTATCAGTCTTCATGTGGAAACCACGATGAAAACGAAAAGCAACATTCAGCTGCACCTTCCACCCTCCAGCCACTCTGACTTAGGCATTTGGCGTAGTGTGGTTCCAACTTTCGAATACCTTCGACATAGAAACCTGTGGTGTCCATCTGTTCTCTAGTTGGTTTGCAGCTCGATGTCTGGGCGAAAATGCTATCCTCATAGCCAGCGGTTCATGTGAGCGAAGGGATAGGTGGATTATCAGACACTTCCCATGGAAAAAGCTGCTAGTCAATGATTCCGAACCTGGAGATAATTACCCCTGAGAGGTAAAATTAAATTTTCAGGGAGGTGAAAACCAAACGATTCGATTCTGTTTCAGTCACGAAACTAAATTATTTTCAGATGTTCATAACTATTAGCACAGTTTTTTAGACTCTAATACCGCTTATGTAAGTCATCAATAATTACTTTATCTTAATTAGCAGCTTTAATGCCGTGGAGATTACAGATTCCTCACATAGTCCATCCATCACATACATATGTTGTGCTTCGCCCCGTACATCGCTGTTGACAAAAGTGAGACATAAAGGTGACAAATATCTCAAGAAAATGTCTTCTCCAGGTTGTAGACAGTAACAGCAGTATTCCAGAAATTGCTTCATTACTCTCTTTGAAACAGATAAATGAACTAATTGACAGCACGACACAGCAGTGCTACATAAGGGCTGTACACAGTGTTATTATTATTAGAGTGGTTAGACACAAAGCATTAATTGCCTGAAGTCGTCCAATTTCTGTCAGTTCAGAAGTGAGGTGTGCAGGGACAATGATTTACAAACAGTAAGTATAGTGCTCACATCTGAATCTGTTTGATTTTAAATGGGGTTGCAGCGTACAGATCAAGCAAGTGCCACATTGGAGAGGAGTAATGCAGGGGACGAATGTTTTGTAACAAATGTCTATCCTCATTGTGGATAGTTAGATTTCTTATCTAAGAAGGAATTGTGGGTAGCAACTGCTATGCACCACGAATTCCTTCGTCATTCATTGTAACACACACACAAACTAAATATCATTTTTCTTTCATCATTTTAAAAATAAAGATGTTCCAAGAAAAGTCCTTCATTCTACAGTTTAGTTAGGTGTTAAAGTTGGTGATAATGTGGTGGAGGGGGAGGGCAGGGGTACTAGATAATGTCTAATTACACCCAGGGGCAATGGTCTAAGAAAGCTGGGGAACCACTGTGCTAGAGCGTCTTCGTTGCAGCTGCAGTGTGCGGCTGTGCATTGTCACGAAGAAGGACATTGTCTGGTGATAGCGTTCCTTTTAGATTATTCTGAATTGTCCTCCGTAGAAGATTTTCTCGCTTTACAAGATCATTGGTTAACACTCACTTCCTTCCCTGACCGCCTGTATCCTGAAAGTATGTACGTCCTGCTTCAAAGTTCCTGCACCACTCCTGCACTTCGTTGTCACGCATAATTGTTACGTTATGTGGGCTGTATGAAGCCAGATGGAACCCCTCAGCTAGGACTGTTGATATTTTTAAAAATATTGGGAATCCGATTTATTGATACTTAAAAAGTATTTGCATCAGCCTTCAATGTAGCATCAAAATTACTTATATGTCGATATATCGGAAAAATATCGCCATAAAAATATTGGCTGCCAGTTTTAGAGCAATATATTTCAATATTGATTTTTATTAGGTATTCTGTACATAGACAAGCTAGCAGCTTGCTTATCCCCCTCAGAGCAAGAATTGAAACGAAAATGATGCACGTTCATGCTTGGCGATGACCACTTTTCTAACAATAGTAGCTACAGATAAGTGGCACAATAAAAGGTGTCCAATGGGCCCGTTGTTCGATTTCCTCGCATATCGGATTGGTCTAGAACACTTCATGTCAACTTTCCTGTTTTTTCATTTTTGCAAACGCCAGCTACCAAGCAGCTGTAGTGTCAAAATTGCATGGTGTAGTTAAACGCTGCAGTTTCTGTTGGTAATGCCGAGCGCCGATTACGTTAGCTTTTCTTCTCACGCGTCCCCGCCCACCGCAAAGACCAGCCTTGCCATTTAGATTTGCGTTAAAAATTGTCATTTAAACGCATCTGGTGTGCTATTTCTTTACATCGGATATCTTGTTATTTAATTCATATCGCCACCCCCCAGTGCAATCAGATTTGTTCTTTGTGCCACCTGTACTTGCTTCATACAGTCACAGAGAAAGATTGGACGTGGTGAAAGCTCAAAAAGTAGTAAGGCTCCTTCACACAGTGAAAGTAAAATTATGCTGTATTACAATTTCAAAAGAACAAATTCAGATATTTATCGAAAATTGCGAAAAAATATAATACAAAATAAAAATATGGGTACTCGATATTGCCATTTCGATATCGATATGTCGGAGGAGCAAAAGCACGTCGATACATATCGACATCTTCTACATATCTATATATCGATATCTTGTCCGCAGACCTACTCTAAGCATGAAGAAACCAACTGACAGAACGTATTTCTCGCTTGGCGGAAGACTATTTTTCTAGGCATCTCTGTGTTCTCACTGTGCTCTCAGAACTGAAAAGTGCGACGTAAGGCCATCGACGGGCATACTAGAGACACTGTGCAACACATCTTTACAAAGCTCCATTGGATTTTCACTGTGCTTTTAATTTCGCGACCGAGCAGACCTTGAAAACAAAAATATTCCTCATACAGGGCCTCTTCCGACTCATCAGGTAGGGAGACACTAAAATGCAACACTTTCCTGCAGAAACCGGAAAATCTTATTGGTGAAATTACAGCGAAATCCAGACCTTTAGCTGCTTACAGGTGTTGATAAATATCAACGGGGACAGTTGAAAATGTGTGCTCCTATCGGGATCTCCTGCTTACATGACCGGCGCTCTATCCGTCTGAGCCACCAAGGAAACAGAGGATTTGTCTCTGGCACGCTCCCCGTGAGACCCACATTTTCAACTTACTGTTCACACACTACATTTTTAGTGCCCCTGCCCACTATACTCATTACTCGCGGCAGTCAATCTACCGATTCCCGTAAGAGTTCGGACATGTCCAAAACAATAGATACCATCTTCATATAGATAAGGCTTACCGGCCAATGATCTTCTTCAGTGCAGATGCACTCACATTGCCCGAACTCTTCGGACATGTCCGAAAGAACAGATACCATCTTCGTACATATAAACTCATTAGTATTCCACTCCAGTGCACGGGAGGGCGCTTGCTAATTCTTGATAACTTTTAATTTGGAAGAATAACTGTGTCCGTCTCTGTAGATCACTAACTTTCGACTCCAGAAACACGAGAGCTGCCAGTCGTCTCACTAATTTCGTGAGTTCTAACTTACTCCAGAAACTGTTTAATAATCGGGAATTTTACCCAGTCAATAGTGTGTTGCAAGATAATTGGCTGTTGACTCAAATGCAGACTTACACAGTTCACCAACACCTTTCTGTAGCGAATATCACTTCTCTGGCAAGTGCTGTCTCTTGAAAGAACTTTTCTGTTATTTCTGTGTAATCCCCCAGTGTTATTCTGTACATACAGCGTGTGTATGAGTGGTTACCAATGTTGTGTCTGCAAAGGAAATATCATGCCCACAAATGAATTGAAGGCAGCCCCGCCATTGAGAACCCACACTTAGAGGAATGTATTAGTTACTTAGTCGAGATGAGATTCTGTTCTAGTGCTGCGGTACCTAACGGTTACTGATTGAGTAGTTACTCTTAATAAGCAGCATCCCATACGAGCAAACCTCTTGCGTTTTTACCCGTGTTTTAGGTACCTGAGCTATGCGCAGCTCTATTCAAAAGAGTGGCTCGATGTAGTCATAGGGTGGAGCCGTGCACGTCTGCTTTCATGCACTGCAGTTAAATCACTGGAAATAATAACCGGTAGCTGTAATCTGTAATCAAAATAGTCTATGCATGGACTAGAACTGCGAGTTAATAAAATACATAGATATACAAAGTAAAGTTAAATGAATATTTTAATAAAAAGGGTTCTGTTAGAACATCTGTAACTGAATAAAGTTTGTTCTAGGAAGGACATTTAAAATAAACGGGATGTGATTCTACGATAGTCAGTCAAAATACAGACGGAAAATGCCGTTGTCAAATGCAGTAAAGTTACGTAGAGGGCTTTGCGAGAATGGTAGAAAAATCTCCAAACTATACAGTCATCAAAGATACGCGAGAACTAAGTCCATTACAAGCTCAAAATACACGAAATATTCACCACCTCAGAAGAGTTCAGAGGTCAGCATGACGATTTACAATTTAACACACGCGTTGCAAAGAACAGTAAGTTATATTCTGTCTATTTCAGTTCTATAAATCAAGGGGAAAAACGTTAGTCCTGCTTTGGAGCACATTTAGACCTCTCGAATTATGAAGTCCCTTCAGAAGTTAGACGATTGTAGCGGCCGTTATCCGCCATACGACTGAATTGTGCACGTCACTGTAGACAGGTCTTAAAAATAAAGAACTGTTATAAACATTCTGTCACACTCGAATAATTTACAATAATTATAATAAAGGTTTGTCCATAAATAAATATGCCAGTATTTTTGTGCAAGTGCGCTCACGTCAAATGACTACAGATTATCGCTAAGTATTATTTAAACAATTATTTACTCCTTCTTAACAGAACTATTTTCTGTTTCTCTTTTCAATTGTGATGGCAGCTAAACAACATGCGATTGACCAGTTTTAAAATAGCACAGTTTCTTAACAGCACTTGTGATCAACATTTAAGTAAAGTGACTGACAAAATACCGAAAGTTTCAGTAAATAAATACATAAGTATGACAAAATATGAGATACTGATGTTGTATTAATTTCCTGTGTAAATGTGGAGAATAGGATGTTCAAATGGTTCAAAAGGCTCTGAGCACTATGGGACTCAACTGCTGAGGTCATTAGTCCCCTAGAACTTAGAACTAGTTAAACCCAACTAACCTAAGGACATCACAAACATCCATGCCCGAGGCAGGATTCGAACCTGCGACCGTAGCGGTCTTGCGGTTCCAGACTGCAGCGCCTTTAACCGCACGGCCACTTCGGCCTGCTGAATAGGATGTTCTGACAAACATTTGCATAATGAAAGCGATATAAAAGACGTCTTAAATCAATAATAAAATAGATGCAGATGATATCTATAGAGCAATGCTATCATCTGAGATACCATTTCTTGAGATCGCATGAAGAGCTTAAAAGTTGTAAATTCATAGATTCATTGTGTAAAGTTTATTCACTGTGAAATATTATCTTCTGCAGTTGTAAAGTTATTGAGGTATTGTTGTGTCATTGTATGTGCCTCATTTTTCTGAGATCGCAGACTTATTTAGATTTGCGCTAATATCTGACCGTGAGTTACTCACAAGAGCTGTAACTTAGCCATCTTTAAGATTGTCTGATACTCCGTCATGTCTTGGAGCATCTCCTGCACAAAGGACACGCGAGTAACAGCCGTCCAAGTTCCAAGCTTCGGGATATTCTCCACGTCCGATCCTTTGCTGCCGCACATGCTCGACTGGAGCCGCCATTAGCCAGCCGCTGTGGCCGAGCGGTTCTAGACGCTTCAGTCCGGAACCGCGCTGCTGCTACAGTCGCAGGTTTGAATTCTGCCTCGGGCATGGATGTGTGCGATGTCCTTAGGTTAGTGAGGTCTAAGTAGTTCTAAGTTTAGGGGACTGATGACCTCAGATGTTAAGTCCCATAGTGATTAGAGCCATTTGAACCATCTTTTTCAGCCGCCATTGCGGCCCGCCCTGCCACGTCGTACTATCGACCCTGGGGCCGCACAAATTCGCAAACAAATTCACCTTACCTTGTACTAATTCCAGTGGCCGATAGCTCGCCTAAATATGCGTAACTTTGTTGCTGTTGTGGCCTTCAGTCCAGAGACTGGTTTGATGCAACTCTCCACGACGCTCTATCCTGTGCAAGCCTCTTCATCTCCGAGTAACTACTGCAAAATACATCCTTCTGAATCTGCTTAGTGTATTCATCTCTTGGTCTCCCTCTACGATTTTTACCCTCCACGCTTCCCTCCAATACTAAATTGGTGATCCCTTGATGCCTCATAATGTGCCCTATTAACCGATCCCTTCTTCTAGTCAAGTTGTGCCAAAAATTCTCTTTTCTCCAATTCTGTTCAGTACCTCCTCATTAGTTGCGTGATATACCCATTTAATCTTCGACCATCATCTGTTATTTTGCTCTCCAAACAGTAAAACTCATCTACTACTTTAAGTGGCTCATTTCCTAATCTAATTCCCTCAGCATCACCTAATTTAACACGACTACATTCCATTATTATCGTTTTGCTTCAGTTGATTTTAATCTTATATCCTCCTTTCAAGACACTGTCCATTCCGTTCAACTGCTCTTCCAGGACCTTTGATGCCTCTGACAGAAATACGATGTCGTTGGCAAACCAAAAAGTTTTTATTTCTTCTGCATGGATTTTAATTCCTACTCGAAATTTTTCTTTTGTTTCTTTTACTGCTTGCTCAATGTACATCGGGGATAGCCTACAACGCTGCCTCACTCCCTTCTCAACCACTGCTTCCCTTTCATGCCGCTCGACACTAGCTTAATCAGGAAATCAATAACGTTGAACATATATCCTCCTGGAATGAATACACCTAGATATTTATTTTCGCAGAAATGAAATAAATGTATTAAATCAACAAACAATGTTAAATGCTAATTTTAATCTAGCTTTGAGAATGGCTCAAAGCCGCGCCTGTGTTTATTAGACTGATACACTAATTTGGTTGATATTCAAAAAAAATGTTCAAATGTATGTTAATTGTTATGGGACCAAACTGGTTCCGTCATCGCTCACTAGACTTACACATTACTTAAACTAACGTATGCTTAAAACAACACACACACCCATGCCCGAGGGAGGACTCGAACCTCCGGCGGGAGGGGCCACGCAGTCCGTTAAATGGCGCCTAAAACCGTGTAGCCACTCCGCGTAGTTGGTTGATATTGATTGGCCCTCTGAAACCGAATACCTGCACCCTGACTGACAGCGACAGTAAAGAGCTGAGAGAACTAGCAGCCAGAACCAACACATTGTTGTGATTGTTTCCCTGCCTGCCAAGCCGCGGTCCGTATATCATCGATTTCAGTGCTGGTAGACGTGGCACTGCAGTGTCAATCTGCCCGGTGCCGTTGGTCGCTGGGCAGGGGTGTACGGTGCGTAGTTAAAATTCTGTGTACATAGAGGACGTAATACACTGTCCACAAACTCCTAGGGCGGAGACCGCTTTAGTATGACACAGAACACAAGTCGCGATTTGTGCTTGCTCATAAGTCAGGAACAGAAACGCAACTCAAGTATTCGATCATAAAAAAAGACACTTCAGTATCTCTCACACTCCTCAGAGAAACAAGAAATCGTCACTCTTATTAACGAGAAGCGACTAACTCGTTTCTTGTGGTGAAATTGACACTTTGGAAATTCTTACGGTGAGAATCTTCATTGACGGTCTTGTCAGAAAAGCCTCTAAGTCGCTCACACACGATGTGTTCTCTTTCGACAGCCGCAGGAGAGTCTCTTACGCCGGCCTCGGTGACCAAGCGGTTCTAGGCGCTTCAGTCCGGAACCGCGCAACTGCTACGGTCGCAGGTTCGAATCCTGCCTCGGGCATGGATGTGCGTGATGTCCTTAGGTTAGTTAGGTTTAAGTAGTTCTAAGTTCTAGGGGACTGATGACCTCAGATGTTAAGTCCCGTAGTGCTCAGAGCCATTTGAATTGTGTTTAAGAGTCTCTTACACTCTTTCCAGCGAGGCTCGCTGCGTCCACATGTGGTCTCCCTGCAACGAATCCTTACAACCGTTACAAGAGCAGTGTCTCCCACTACACCGGCCGTGAAGCTGCCAGCCAATAGTCTGCAGTTCATACTCCGTATGGGTCACTGTTCTACAATATTCAAAAGCTCCTCCTACGATTAAAGACTCCACCAATCAAATTCACTTCTCTGCTTTTTGGCGGGAAACATCGCTCGCCGTTAGGCATTCCTCCGTATTAAAGGTGTTATCACTCTCCAACACTGTTGGACTCTGGCTGTTTTTTTTTTTTAGCTGCAAGAGTGCGTTTAGCCTCAATTCACTGGTCCCGCCACAGGGGTCGCCCGTAGGGCTATAAGCCGCTGCATCCACACTGTTTTTTATAGAGCAGTAACACATATCTCTCGGTCGAAGATGACACGTCTACATTTCCAAACGGCCTTTGTGCTGCTGATCACATCCTTCTCAGGAACGGGTAACCGTCACCATTCCCTATAGTCAGAGTTCAGCTCAAATTAATTTCAGGCGTGTAACACTACAGAAAAATATTAGTGCGTGATGCTATACAGTATCAACCAAAAGAAGGATCAGTTATCTGATCACCCACTGTCAATCGCGGTCTCATATCGAATAAAATACGCAAACGAACTGGTATAATATTACATGCATAAAGGCAAAATACTACCGCGTTACATTTAACTTCATGCAAGTGGGAGAATACCTGACGTATTCGCTAAACGAGTCTAATTGTTGCCAACCACAAGATGGAGTAGGTATCATGAATCTGCCTTATAGCGAAATTCATGCGGATTTTGGAGGGCTAACTCCTGGGTAGAGATGGATGTGAACAACCCTAACCCCTATGCCCCGAAAACGTTGGCTTTTCCTTTGCTCACAAATATCACAGATGAATAACGCGCCAAACTCAAGGCAACGTAATATTGATGACCTGATTAAAATCCAAATCGCATATTTACACCTCTGAGCGTTCGTCTCTAAAGGGTAGAAAATAATACGTTTAATACAGGGTGTTTCAAAATGAATATACGGGTTTTAAGGCCTTGTAGCATTTATTACATCCAATTTACAGTTTTAAATAATGCGGCAAATGAAAAACCAACTCAAACAGTTTTTCTTGAAGTGTTCATCGTGAGTACATTCGTCAAATATCGAGCTGATAGGCGAGTTCCTTCCCAACCTTGATCAGTGTGTCTGGAATAATTGTTAGAACAATGCTGTTTCTGCAGTTGTGTAGATTAACTGGTAGAGGAGACACATGCGCACGATCCTTTATGAACCCAGAAGGTATAAATTGCATCGCGTCAGACCGTCTGTGAAAGGCCAGTCCAATGGTCGGGTACAGCGTCGTATAACCAATCGCGCACTGAGTTATGCCAGTGAGGTGGCGCACCATCTTACGGCCAAAAAAGTTTCTCTTGTTCAGCTTCTTCCAGTTGAGGAGGTAAGAAACACCAGTTACAGTCGCTTCACTGGAAAGGAAAGGTCCATAAACTTTTCGCCGGGATATGGCACACGAAACATTCAGTTCACAATATGTGCGCCCACATTTCAGCTTCGGTGAAATGTCGATTCATCACTGAAAACGACACGATCCAGAAAATCTTCATCGTCTTGCAGCAACACTTCTTTTGCAAAGTTGGCACGTAAAGCGTAGTCTGCAGGCTTTAGAACTTGTAACAGCTGCAAACGATAAGGACGTAGTTGTAAGCGTCTCCTTGAAAGTCTCCACACAGAGGTCACTGGAACTGCTAACTCACGACTAGCCTTGTGAACTGATTTCTTGGGGCTACGCGTGAAAGATTCTCACTCCTTTAACACGTTCTTCAGTCACTCTTGGTCGCTCCATACCGTTCCCTTTGCTCAGAGCTGTACAAACGAAACTTTCTGAGTTTCTCTTTCATTTGATGTGCTATTTATAATTGTAAGTTGAATGTAATAAATGCTACGAAACCTTAAAAACCGTATATCCATATGACATGCTGAATGCCATTTTTAATTAGTGAATTAAGTAGTCTATGTTCCTGAGTGAGGCACAGTTAACTGAATTCAAACATGAAAGCAGGTATTGCACCTGCAAAGTATGTTAATTCACATTTATGGGCACTAATTTCTTTTGCCGCATAAATCACATTTTATTGCGATAAAGAGTAAATAAGTGTCAATGCTGTTATTACGGTTACCATATGTGTCTGGATTAAAATTTTTGTTGCAAACGTCATTTAAGAATATTTAAGAAAAGTTGACATTTTGTTTAAAATGAATTACTTTTATTTATAGTTCCCCAGATAAATTGCTGAATGCTTAAGACTTCATCTTACTCAACATGACCAGTTCCTGGACTACAGTAATACATTACAACAACATTTAAATAGAGAAATGTGATAAACATTCTGTTACATTCAGCTCATTTAACTAAATATAAGCAATAGTTGGTTCATAAATAAATGAACCAGCATTCTCGTACACGCGTGCTCATGATGAATGACAACAGACTGCCGTTAAATATTATTTAAACAATTATTTATGTTTTCTTTACAGAAACGTATTTTGGTTCTCTTTTCAATTGTAGAGTCCACTAACACATACGATTGACCACTGTGATTTGTTTATACATTTTCCAAATATTACTGAAACTTTGGGTTTGTGGGAGTTACTGGTTCCAAGGACAATTTTATCAATAACACTTCATCTGTCTGGTTTTAGTTACAGTAACGAAAGTAATACCATGAAGGCTTTGAGTTCTACTACTGCAGCAAATATATATTACTTCTTTATTCAGAGATTGCTGAACTTAGTACCTAATTGCCTGGTATACTTCGGTTTTGTAAAGATTTGATCCACGGCTTCAAAATTACCTAGAATTAATGAAATCACATTTTAAATATATTCATTCATTTTATGTCTACGACTCCATATATGGTAAGGCTTCCCTGAGATTTTATAACCATTACCTATTAACAATGCACATTATTCTCCCCTATTTATTTAGTTACTAACTTGTTGATTTTATTTTTTGCTCGACCTTATTCTAATACCTCGGTATACTGAAGAATGTGTCCACCAATTTTTAAAAACGAAAACATTTTCTCAGTGAATATGTGCTTTGTATTTAAAAGGTGTAATGGAAACAGTTGAAGAAACGTTGCGGGACGGATACCTCACATGAGAACAAGAAAGAGTACACATAAATATATATGCGAAAATTTTTCGTTTTCGATTTTTTAATTAAAGTTTATGTTAACCAGATTGGAGGAAAAATTCAATAAGTGAAGCTTATATCCAACATCAGAAAATTAGGTTTGTCGAATAATTGAACAACGTTATTCATACTGGTTAATACGCTGAAGCACAGTGTCCTTATGAGGACGTGTTGCTATGAGGCATGTTTGTATTTGACATCTGTGTATATTTAACGTTAATCTTTCTCCAACGTTTAAAGTATGCAATATTTCTTTTATTTATTTGTTTTTCATATTGCAGCCTGTTACCTAGAAAGGTAACGTAGACTATACAGTCAAATTTTTATCGGTAATAATAAATACAGGATGTCTCTCGTAAGAGTCGTCAGGCGAGTTTTCTCTGGTGTTTAGCAGATATTTGCAATTTCTTTTTTTACAACGAGTAATTGGACTCAGCCCAAACAAATAGTACTCATCGTGTCTTTCATGCTACGCCCAACGTCGACAGAAAGCATCATTTGTTTCACGTTGCAAACAAAATGGTTTTTAAAGCGGAATTTTACTTGCCCACTCGACAGAGTCGTCCCAAATTTGTCTAGTGGATTTGCATTAATAGGGAAAGTAAAACACGAAGAATAACCCGTAATCGAGCAGGACAGCACCGCTATGCCCCACGCCACGCAGAAACACTGCTCATTCGCTGCTGCCGTATTGATTACTCTACGAAGTTAATTGTTCGTGTTAATACATGTTGATAAAACAACTAACGAGCTATTTTTTGTGAAATAGAGATGGGGTAAGAAGGGGAAGGGATGGGTGGGATTTCGGGACTTCCAGCCGCACCGGGCACTGTGGTAATGCAACGCGAGAATTGAAAATTCCTGCCGGACCGGGACTCGAAACCGTATTCTCCACCTCTCATGAGTCGTTGCCTTAACCGCTTCGGTCATCTGGACACGGTCTCGTGATCAACTCATCATCTCACCCCATGCTGCAATGCAGCGTTCCTCGTCCGTTAACCCCCTGCTCACAAATTATTAATTCTCTTACGAGTTCGGACGATAGTAGCGCAATCTTGCCTCGGGCATGGATGTGTGTGATGTCCTTAGGTTAGTTAGGATTAAGTAGTTCTAAGTTCTAGGGGACTGATGACCTTAGAAGTTAAGTCCCATAGTGCTCAGAGCCATTTTGATGGTATCGCATCCGCAATGAAACAAACGTTAAGGAGCACTCGCCCTATTACTGAAATTTATGTGTTTAAGTGATGTCTGTTCTGTCGGACATTCCGACAGTACAAACAACAATCAAATGTATGCATTTCACTAAGGCGTTAGACTAATTTGGGACCGCTCTATCGGATGCACACGTAAACTTCCACTTTAAAAATCTTTTTCTTTATAACGGGAAACAAAACCTACATTTTCCACCGACGCTGGGCATCGCATGAAGGACTTGATGAGCAGATTTGTTTGGGCTGACTACATCTACACACTGCAAGAAAGAAATTCCAAAACTCTGCCAAAACACAGGAGAAAATGACCTCACGATCCTTAGGAGAGACACCCAATATATGTATTATTTGTTTCTTTATGGTACTTATAAACATTTAGAAAATAATTGTAATTCTACAAAATTGCTGCTACTATATTATTCTCTAGCACTAAGAAAACTACAATAAAAAAGGAGGAAACCGTTAACAAATTACTCAACCGTCAATACCACTGTATTGGTACTGTTTCTGTTGTGTTTATGTTAATTTATTAGCGTAAACTGTTAATATTTGTTTCCGCTGCTGGGTCCACCCTCATATTGTCATTTCAGACACAGACATAAGCTGTAAGAGTGCGCAGATCGAGTGCAGCGCTGGCATCCGCTGCACAGGTGCGGCTGGTGCGCGAGGCGGTGGACCGCTACAGCCACGCGATCGGCGCAGACTGGCCGGTGGCCATCGCGCTGGACACGCGCGGCCCGGAGATCCGCACGGGGCTGCTGCAGGGCGGCGCCACGGCGGAGCTGCTGCTCGTCGAGGGGCAGAGCGTCACCCTCACCACCGACCAGCAGGTGCCGCCACCACAGCCCCGGCCACAACACACTTCCTTCTCACCACTTCACCACTTACCATCACAAAATAATCCCCTCGTTCTTCCTTACAGTCCTTCTATAATACACTACTGGCTATTAAAATTGCTACACCACGAAGATGACGTGCTACAGACGCGAAATTTAACCAACAGGAAGAAGGTGCTGTGATATGCAAATGATTAGCTTTTCAGAGCATTCACACAAGGTTGACGCCGGTGGCGACACCTATAACGTGCTGACATGAGGAAAGTTTCCAATCGATTTCTCATACACAAACAGCAGTTGCCTGGTGAAACGTTGTTGTGATGCCTCGTGTAAGGAAGAGAAATGCGTACCATCACGTTTCCGACTTCGTTAAAGGTCGGATTGTAGCCTATCGCGGTTGCGGTTTATCGTATCGCGACATTGCTGCTCGTGTTGGTCGAGATCCAATGAATGTTACCAGAATATGGAATCGGTGGGTTCAGGAGGGTAATACAGAACACCGTGCTGGATCCCAACGGCCTCGTATCGCTAGCGGTCGAGATGACATGCATCTTATCTGCATGGCTGTAACGGATTGTGCAGCCACGTCTCGATTCCCGAGTCAACAGATGGGAACGTTTGCAAGACAACAACCATCTGCACGAACAGTTCGACGACGTTTGCAGCAGCATGGACTATCAGCTCGGAGAGGAGACCATGTCTGCGGTTATCCTCGACGCTGCATCACAGACAGGAGCGCCTGCGATGGTGTACTCAACGACAAACCTGGGTGCACGAATGGCAAAACGTCATTTTTTCGGATGAATCCAGGTTTTGTTTACAGCATCATGATGGTCGCATCCGTGTTTGGCAACATCGTGGTGAACGCACATTGGAAGCGTGTATACGTCATCGCCATACTGGCGTATCACCCGGCGTGATGGTATGGGGTGCCATTGGTTACACGTCTCGGTCACCTTTTGTTCGCATTGACGGCACTTTGAACAGTGGACGTTACATTTCAGATGTGTTACGACCCGTGGTTCTACCTCCCATTCGATACCTGGAAACCCTACAGTTCAGCAGGATAATGCACGACCGCATGTTGCAGGTCCTGTACGGGCATTTCTGGATACAGAAAATGTTCGACTGCTGCCCTCGCCAGCATATTCTCCAGATATCTCACGAATTGAAAACGTCTGGTCATTGGTGGCCGAGCAACTGGCTCGTCACAATACGACAGGCACTAGTCTTGATGAACTGTGGTATCATGTTGAAGTTGCATGGGCAGTTGTACCTGTACACGCCATCCAAGCTCTGTTTGACTCAATGCCCAGGCGTATCAAGGCCGTTATTAAGGCCAGAGGTGGTTGTTCTGGGTACTGACTTCTCCGGACTTACGCACCCAAACTGCTTGATAATGTAATCACATGTCAGTTCTAGTATAATATATTTGCCCAATGAATACCCGTTTATTATCTGCCTTTCTTCTTGGTGTAGCAATTTTAGTGGCCAGTAGTGTATATTCTATATAATTAAAGGTTAAAATATTCATATTTGGTTTTGTTTCTCATTTGGGATCTTTTAGACTTTGTTAGGACGAATCTCATAATTTTAAACATCACCCTACAGAAGGCGTCGTACACTTAAATGATTTGTTATAACATTCTTCACTCTCCGATGGATGTCTACCGTTGTTTGCCGTTTGGCAGCTAAGAAATGAGTAGCAACACCCTGGTTCTTCTTGGAGCCATTTGGTAATAACGTGACCATAGTTCTCCTTACCCTTACGCAAGTCATACGGACATTAATGCTGCGCTTATCACTTGCCTATGTGTGGGTGCTTATATATCCGCGTCGGAGTCGCGCTGTGATGCATATGTGCTGCAGCAACACCCTCAAACGGAAACTTTTTGATCGTACCTCGGATTTTACTACGAAAAACTGACGTTCTGATGTATCTATGAAACGTAACAGTTTATGTTATAAGACGAATCATACTCCGCAAGCCACGTAAAGGTGTGAGGCGGAGGGTAATTCTGGCACCTCTTCTGGTACCACTAACTGATCCCCCATTCCTGTTTCATTCGCTGACGGCGCGTGGGGAAAATGCAAGCTGGCAAGCCTCTGTATTAGCTCTAATCTCTCGAATTTTCTCGTTGTGCCATTTCATTGTTTGGATGAGCTGAATATGCGGTCCGCAGACTGAAATTTTTGGTTGGATCATTAGGTGTACTCGGATGATAAATCCATAGATCAGTGCCCCGCGAAAGGCAAAGGCACGCTTCATACTTGCAATGTATGAGAAATGTCGTTTAGGTATTTTTTGATGTAACAGCGATTGTTTCCTGCCCGCTTGAGTATCTTGTGGGCAGTGATACGGAGAATGAAGAACCATCGAGACGTTTCCACAGTTTCGCATACCCAAGCGGATGGTGGAGCCCCAGCTACAGTGACGTGTCCGGCCACTGCAGCGTATGTGCGGCGGCCGGAAGTGGCAGGAGGCGGCCGGTGCACGCCGATAAGGCGGGCCTGCGCGCCGCCGATTGCGCAGCTCTTCCTATCTTGCGGTCGCTGACAGTTTTGCAACCGCAGTTTCCTCCAAACGTGCCGCAGATAGGCTCTGAAGAAAAGTCCGGTGAGCCTTCCTTGCTCGCGTCTCTCTAAGATTCACGGTAGTGAGGCCGAAATGACGCAGACTCCCAGGAAGCAAACGACGTAATGGGAGGTTTACTCCGACATTCATCCGGAACTTTACATACTCGACCATCGCAATGTCTCACTTCCTCAAGTGTCCGGAAGCATTATAATTTAGCCATCTTCACGGTATATTTAGCTGTTACAAATGAACATTTAGGTCAGATCTATAGGTGCAGTTTAATTATATGAATTGATGAAGGAAGCAACTGTTAGTAGATAGATGATGATAATTAACGACTATTTAATACGACAGTCAATAGTTTCAGTTTAATAAGTCGTAAAGTGTCTTTTGCTTTTCGAATCGTAATACGGCTGTTTCAGTAAAAATGCGAAGTATGTGTAACAGTATTTGATAGAGTTCTTCAACATGCTATAACAACGTATCTTCAGTTTTCCGCCGCTTGAATAAAGAGAAAAACATATTCGCTTATATCAATTAACGAACTGTTTGAATATGTGTAATGAAGAACGACGTTTGCTGCAGCAGTTTACGTATGTGTCACACAGCTGTACATCCATATGACATGGCTGGATTTAAATAAAATGTACTTAGTTTTCTAACTGTATCCTCAAAATCAAACCAATGGTGTGGAGATCTACAGTTTAGCTTTGACTCAAATTCACGGTGCAAAAACGCGTCGTTCTACTGCGCAGATGATTCATTTATTTTGAAACACATACTTTTTTACATTCCTCAGCAGTTAGATGGTTTTGCTGCCTGGGCGTGGGGGAGGGGGGGGGGGGCATCAAGCTACCCTATATCACAAGAAAAATTCACACGAAAAACTGTTATGGTTACAACAAGTTATATTCCACAATTCAGTGCGGGGGAAATCAAAATATGATACCGTCACTAATAAAATATTGTGCTTGATCAGTATGCAAACTATATCTAAAAAAGTCATTGTATTCCGCCAAAAGCAACTGCACTCTCCAATTTACTTGTCGAAGGCAGTTTTAATCACATCACCATTTTCAGTCGACCTATACACACGCACACACTCATAACACACACAAAATACATTCATACATACAATGAAGTGACAAAAGTCATGGGATACCTCCTAATATTGTGTTGGACATCTTTTTTCCAAGCAGCAGCTCGACATGGCATGGACTCAACAAGTCCTTTAAGTCCTTTGCAGAGATACTGCGCCATGTTGGCTCCATAGCTGTCCGTAATTGCGAAAGTGTTGCCGGTGCAAGGTTTTGTGCAAGAACTGACCTCTCGATTATGTGCCATAAATGCTCGATAGGATTGATGTCGGGCGATGCGCGTAGCCATATTTGTCGATCGAAATGTCAGGATAGTTCTTCAAACAAATCGTGAACAGTTGTGATGCTATGTCATGGCGCATTGTCAGCCACAAAAATTCCATGGTTGTTTGGGAACATGAAGTCCACGAATGGCTGAAAATAGTCTTCAAGTAACTGAAAATAAACATTTCCAGTCAATGATGGGTTCTTGTGGTCTGGAGGACCCGGTCCATTCAGTATAAACACACCCCACACCATTATGGAGCCACCACCAGCTTGCCCAGTGCCTTGTTGACAACTAGGATCTATGGCTTCGTGGAGTCTGTACCATAATCGAACCCTACTATCAGTTCTTACCATCTGAAATGGGGGACTCATCTGACCACTACACGGTTTTCCAGTCGTCTAGGATCCAACCGATATGGTCACGAGGCCGGGAGAGGTACTGTAGGCGATGTCGTGCCGTTAGCAAAAGTACTGGCGTCAGTCATCTGCTGCTATAGCCCATTAACACCAAATTTCGCCACACTGTCCTATCAGATATATTCACCGAACGTCTCCCATTGATTTCTGCGGTTATTTCACTCAGGGTTGCTGGTCTGTTAGCACATGACAACTCTTAAGCAAACGTAACTGCTCTCAGTCGTTACGTGAAGGCCGTCGCCACTGCGTTGTTCGAGGTGAGAGGTAATGCCTCAAATTTGGTATTCTCGGCATATTCTTGACAATGTGGGTCTCGGAATATTGAATTCCCTAACGAATTCCGGAACGGAATGTCACGCGTCTAGGTCCAACTACCATTCTGTGTGCAGAGTCTATTATTGCCATCCCATGTTGTCACCTCAGTGTATGTGCAAATTGCTAACCCCTGACTCTTTTCGCCCCAGGTGGAGCAGATAAAAATGGCCTGGAGAATAGAGTAAGCGCACACTGACAGATCAGATGACCTGGGTGGCCAGTTAGGGCCGCGACCAGACTGACCTCTGCAAACAACTCCTTCAAGTGTGAAGATTGTGTAAATATACTACAGGGTTCGGCTGGCTGTATGGGCATTTGCTTCATTATGTTGGAAGTAACTGTAGGTGTTCTCCTCCTCCGATAATGCTGCCACAAACCGTTTGGAATTGTAAATGGTTGCGAAAACACACTTGACCTCTTAGCCACAAATAATCCTATTCTAATAGGGAGCGTCATGACGGATACAGGGATTAGTGAACACAAGGTCATTGTAGTGAGGCTGAAAACCATATCAACGAAAACCACTATAAATAAACGTAAAATATATCTATTTAAAACAGCGAATAACAATTCGCTTGATGCCTTCCTACGAGAGAGTCTCCATTCCTTCCAAGCTAATTATGTGAAGACCAGATATGGCTCAAATTCAAAGATACAGTATCGACAGCAATAGATAGATTAATACCTCATAAGTTAATAGGAGACGGGACTGATCCACCATGGTATACAAAACACGTCAGAACACTGTTGCACAAGCAACGATAAAAGCATGCGAAATTCATAAGAATGCAAAATCCAAAAGACTGACTAAGTTTCACGGAGGCTCGAAATTCAGTGCGGACATCAATTCGAGATGCTTTTAATAGTTTCCACAATGATACATTGTCTTCAAATATGATAGAAAACCCAAAGAGATTATGTTCGTATGTAAAGTACACCAGTGGCAAAAAAACAGTCTATACTGTCACTGCGCGATAGCGATGGAATTTCCGCAATTCCTTCGCGAAAGAAGATGACGTAAATATTACAGAATTAGCTGTTAGCATGAGTGACATAAAATTAGATATCTTAGGTGTTGCGAAACAAGTCTTCCGGTCCAGATGGTATACCAGTCAGGTTACTTTCAGAGTATGCAGACACAATAGCGCCTTTCTTAGCAATCATATACAACCGCTTACTTGACGAAAGGTCTGTTGCTAAATACTGGAAAGTAACACAGGTCACACCAATATTCAAGAAAGGAAATAAGAGTAACCTATTGAATTACAGACTCATATCACTGACCTCAATATGCAGTAGGATTTTGGAGCATATACTGTACTTGGACATTATGAATCATCTTGAAGAAAATGACTTATTGACACATAACCAACGCGGATTCAGAAAATATCGTTCTTGTGCAACACAGCTAGCTCTTTATTTCCATGAAGTAATGAGTGCTGTCGACAAGGGATCTCATATCGATTCCATATTCCTAGGTTTCCAGAAGGCTTTTGATACCGTTCCTGACAAGCGACTGTTAATCAAATTGCGTGCATGTGGAGTATCGTCTCAGTTGTGTGGCTGTATTCATGATTTCTTCTCAGGGAGACCACAGTTCGTAGTGATAAACGGTAAATCATAGAGTATAACAGAAGTGATATCTGGCGTTCCGCAAGGTAGTGTCATAGGTCCTCTGCTCTTCCTGATTGACATAAATGATCTAGGTGACAATCTGAGCAGCCCCCTTAAATTGTTTGCAGATGATACTGTAATTTACCATCTAGTAAAATCATCAGACGATTAATTCCAATTACAAAATGATCCAGAGAGAATTTCTGTATGGTGCGAAAAGTGGCAGTTGGCACTAAACAAAGAAAAGTGCGACGTCATCAACATGGGTACTAAAAGAAATCTGATAAATTTTGGATATACGATAAATCACACAAATCTAAGGCCTGTCAATTCGACTAAATACCTAGGAATTACAATTACGAGCAACTTAAATTGGAAAGACCACATTGATAATATTGTGGGGAAGGCGAAACAAAGACTGCGCTTTGTTGGCAGAACACTTAGAAAATGCGACAAACCCACTAAAGAGACAGCCTCCATTACACTTGTTCGTCCTCTCCTGGAATACTGCTGCACGGTGTGGGATCCTTACCAGGTAGGATTGACGGATGGTATCGAAAAAGTGCAAAGAAGAGCAGCCCGTTTCGTGTTATCGTGCATTAGGGGTGAGAATGTCACTCATATGATACGGAGGTTGGGGTGTCAGTCACTGAAACAAAGGCGATTTTGTTTGCGGCGAGATCTATTTACAAAATTTCAATCACCAAATTTCTCTTCCGAATGTGCAAAAATTTTGTTGACACCCACAAACGTAGGGAGAAATGATCATCATAATAAAATAAGAGAAATCAGAGCTCGAACGGAAAGATTTAGGTGCTCTTTTTTCCCACGCGCCACTCGAGAGTGAAATGGTAGAGTAGTAGTATGAAAATGGTCCGATGAACCCTCTGCCAGGCACTTAAGTGTGAATTGCAGAGTAACCATGTAGATGTAGAAATGTCCGGACCACTTTTATTTGTCCAGAACATGAAACCTGGGCATAAAAATATAGAAAAATATCACTTTTATGCTGGCTAAACCTTGTTATATCACTCGTATTGAAACATCCCCTTAGAAAAATTGATGAATTACTGTGCTTGGATACCCGTTACGATATTTGATTTTCAAATAGCTGAGCAGAACTAAACGTACTCGGACATTTCTCTCATTACTTATCCTGATCAACACTAAACTGACACACAATATTTTTAGCGCAACGCAATCTGACTTAATAATCCCTCCAAAAGAATGGCCCTGACTAACAATAACCTATACCTTTCATGAATCAATTACCTCACAAAAATCTTCGTTACTCGAACTACTGCAATACAGCGAGCGCCAATACTGCCAGCTAAATAAAAGATTCTAACTACTGATAGGCATACTTAGCAAATGAAAGGTTTTGATGGAGAACAAATAATGTATTTACCTTAATAGTGTTCAAAAGTCGTAATATACATGTCAGTTCATGACATCCAATCTTACAAATTTACGGTCTCTGATGGACACACATCCGGATCATCTGCTCTCAAAACTCCGCCATCTCTCTCCCCACATCCACCACTGCTGACAGCTCACCTCCAACTGCGCAACGCTACGTGCTGTTCACATCCAATTGCCCAACACTACAACAGCGAATATTCCAACAATGCCAACCAGCCACAGACTGCACACAGCACAGCCAGTAATTTTCATATAGAGCGCTACGTGGCGTTACCAACATAAAAACCTGAACAGCCTACTTACATAGCCCCCATGCTCCCCACAAAAAATTGTTTTGGGCAGTGGCCAATAATGATTTCATAAAATTTTTCATAATTATAATAACAAAGATATCAAATGCACACACTTATTGATGCACTGTTGGTCAAAAGCAAAAATTGTTCTCATAAAGACAGTCCTGATCATTTATCAAAATTGTGATTGCATTGCACAAAGTCTGATCAGAAAAAGAAAATGCACACGGAAGTAATGGATTTCCATGCAGTCTTGAAGAAGTATTGTTGTCCTTCCAATGGAAAGACAATGCTGACTCTTGACATGCAGTCAGGTAATGGGCCACAACAGAGGAAACCCACAACAGAGTCAGTCGAAGTTTTGAAGGATATTGGTAGGTGGGTCATCACAGAGCAGACCCACTGTAGTCCTGGTAGAGAGTATGGTATTGGTGGGTCATCAAATGTACAGACCCACTGCAGTCCTTGTAGACATGGCCAGCAGCCATCTGTTGCGACTGTGCAGGTGCACAGTCACCATCGAAGTGTCTTACGGACAATATAGCAAGTCCACAAACCACCACTTGTGCACTCACAAAATTTTTCGAATTGGCCTTAGAACCAGCAATGCTGTTAACCAGTCCCTTGCTGAATTATTAACACATGTGCAAACACTAACAGTCCCAACTTCTCACATATTGTAGCCAACAGAAATGTGTGCATTGAAATGAATGCTTACAAGTTACTTAATTTGATGAACTGGTGTCAATTACAATTTTATAACATGAGAATACAATTACAAGGGTATAGAAAACATCATTAAAAACATAATAATACAGATGACATTTGTAGTAATACAGGCTTTACAAAAGAATAGAAATAAACATGTACATCAGTGTTACAGGAATTATGACATCCATAAATAAATAATATAATGGAATAGTTTTCGAAAATTAATTTCACACATGAGCATTAGAACAGAACAGAATAAATAATGTCTAAACATCTTTACAAAGTAAATAACACATTATTGGAAAAATTCTACAACATAACTCTTATCAGATAAATACATAAAGACAGGAAGAACATAAATATTCAAGGGTACACAAACACATAGCGGAATAACACAAAAGGAAAGGACAGGGTTTGTTTTACTGCAGTATTTTGCGAACAAAACTTTCTTTACTTCTTGGAGATCTCCCTTCGTTCATCATTATTCCCAAAAAGTCCTATCTATACCTACTTTCTGTAATCTATTCATATCCTCTTCCAAAATAATTATTCTTCATTGTACAGTACCCTTTTTTTTTTAAAAAAATACATTTTTCGTATAACTTCTCAATGCATTTCTTCCAATTCATTGCAACTCATGCTCTTATATAGCCTACCGCCTCTTAAGCTAACTTAAATCTACTGAGCTCAGATGTATAAACTAAGGGACAAGGCAATGCAGCAGCACAAAACAGTTAACACAAACAGCAATGACAAAAAAATGCAAACTGGCAAAACTAGAAGCAATAAATATAAATTAGCAAAGCAAATGCAACATTACAACTAATATGAGCCAATGTGCAGCAACAACAAAAATAAATCAGTAGTAAAACTGGCTTAACAGAGTACTACAAAGTGAAATTCAGTAGCACTATGCCTGGCAAACAGCAGCAGCAAATGCAATAACTTATACCTAAATATGACATAGCTCAAGCAGAAAAAATTGTACACTAAAGACAACAATGCAGATAAGGGAAATGTCTATTCATATCTTAATGTCTATGTCATTAAAGTGGTGCACCACAACAACTTATTCAACAAAAAAAAAAAAAAAAAATTACCAAGTACTTGAAAAGAAAATTAAGTTTGCAGTTACTGTTATTAGTCACTTCTTATTGTTCTTTCCTTTTTCGAAGAATGTGAATCATAAAATTATTATTTAATAGATCTGTTGAAAGAAAGTGTTCACATTAGCAAATGCATTTAATTTTATTTTATAAAACCAATGCTGCAACACAGCTGGAAACCAGATATCAAATGAAATAAGCAACTATGTACAAAGCAAATCATAAAACCTTAATGCAATAGCCATGTGGCATTTCATAAGACAGTGGAAATTCTCTCAACTCTCGTAGAAAGACACTTGTCATAATCAGGTGTGCAGATGGAAGAATATTTCCCATCAATTCATAAGCATTTCAGTAAGTATCAGAAAGTATGAGCTCAAAACTGCAATCATATGTTTCAAGTATGAGCGTGTCTTATTTGAAATGCTTTCTACAAAGAAATGTCAATAGTGAGGTTAATGGCCTCTGTTTTTTTCTAATGCCTTTTTCTCCAGGCGACTGGCACAGCTGGGCGCCCATAACGCATTACGTCAAGGTCACTTAGCTTTCTTACCGAAATATTTACCACAGCAGTTTGTGCTACAGTAACAGTCTCATGTAAAAAAAATTCACAGGTCGAGAATTTGTGTTACAAATGTGTAGGAACGAAATCCTATAAACATAACAGCGTCCAAAAAATTTTCACCGGCATTGTGATACATTCACGCATGTACACACATTTCATAGCTCTTAAAGTACGATTCTTGGTTTCCAACATCCTTTTTCTCAAATCAGAGTCCCTAACCACTACTCATTATTCCTTACCTTATTACACATATACATATCCATTGACACTTCTTCAATATTTCATCATAATAAATACATAGCATAATGAAATTCCTCATATAGCATCAGCTTATTGATCATAAACATACGTCAACAGCGTAGTACACATCATCATCGTAATAATATCATAACATTTCAGTCAAATCTCAAAAACGTCATAGTTTTCTGCAATAATTTCAAAACAGAAAAAAAAATCTCTGCTCATTTCAGTAGTGTCATCTACCTCAAACATACTTTAAAAATCATGATCCCATACCAAATACATCATTCAAAGCTCTCATAGTATCAGAATGGTTCTGAAAAAATATGAACAGTTCACAAAGTACAGACAAAATACAATTTCATAAGTGTGAAGTTATCCAGCTGTGTAATTGCATAAGCATGTGTCACTGATGTAGTAAAAAAAATGTTTGTCTCTCTCAGTTAAACGATCAGATAGCTTTGCAATTTTGTGTTAGAGAAATATGGTGCCGATGTGTAAAGTTGTATAAGCGAATACCATATTAGCTAGGGCTCCTAGCGCTCACCACACACATGGTACACAAGTAGGCGTGTACCCCCCTGAGGATTAATGTAATTATACCCTCAGGTGTTACGGATTACAGCAATGGAATGAAATGTATCACAGAAAACCTTTGTATCATCGTAATTCAAAAATCTTTAAAAATAAATGTTTTAAGTACAAAATTAATCACTCAAATACGTGTACTGTAGCGCTAAACTATGCGTCTTATTGTAAGATAATCTCTGTCATTACTTAAGGGTAAACAATGTGCCAAGTGTTGTAATTATCATCGTCTGTAAGCAAAGTTCTGTAGAAGTCAATGTACTTACCTCGTAATAAACAAAGTGAATTGCTATGCGTATAGATATCGTAGTTGTTACGCTTATTGCCGTGATTAATGTAAGTACTGTACTGTAACGTACTGTTGTGCTACAGAAAAGGCTGTCTCATTGTAGCTATACCACAAAAGTTACTACTAAAACATGTATTCCTTTCCAGAAGAATTCAGAAAAACTGTGAAGGTATGAAACAGATACACCACAAAAGCAATATTATAAATTGTGTCACTCATGAGTAGCGTCGTCATATAATCGTGTAGCTGTCAAATAAACTAACCACTGTATCATCTGGTCTCTCTCAGAAAGCACTTTGAAACGTCCCCTTTGAACAATTATACATGACTGTGCTTAAACTGACACACAATATTCTGTTAGCGCAACGCAATCTGACTTTCAAAATTCCCTACAAAAGAATGGCCCTGACTAACATTAAACTATACCTTTCACAAATCACTTACCTCACAAAAATCTTCGCTGCTCAAGCTACTGCAATACAGCGAGCGCCACTACTGCCAGCTAAATAAAAGATTCAAACTATGGAAGGCACTAACTACTGATAGGGATAGTTAGCAAATGAAAGATATTAATAGAGAACAAACAATGTATTTACCTTGATATCATCATATATAAATATAGCAGTTCATGACAAATTTCAAAACTCCGCCATCTCTCTCCCCACATCCACCACTGCTGGCGGCTCACCTCCAACTGCGCAACGCTACGCGCTGTTCACATCCAGCTGCCACTGCCCAACACTACAATGGCAGACAACAATGCAAACTAGACACAGACTGCACACAGCACAGCCAGTGATTTTCACACAGAGGTGGCGTTACCAATAAGAAAACATAAACAGCCTACTTACATAGCCCCCATGCTCCCCACAAAAAATTTTACAAATTGTTCTGGGCAGTACCCAATAATAATTTGATAAAATTTTTCATAATTACAATAACAAAGATATCAAATGCACACACTTATTGGTACAATGTTGGTCAAAAGCTAAAATTTTCTCACAGTCTATAAAGACAGTCCTGATTCATCACAGTAAAATTACAGTGTTTTTCTTTTTTTTTCAAAGTCTGAACAGTAAAAGAGAATGCACACAGAAGTAGTGGATTTCCATGCAGTTTTGAAGGAGTAGTGTTGTCCTTCCAACGAAAAGACAATGCTGACTCTTGACATGCAGACAGGTAATGGGCCACAACAGAGCAAACCCACAGCAGAGTCAGTCGAAATTTTGAAGAGTATTGGTAGGTAGGTCATCACAGAGCAGACCCACTGTAGTCCTGGTAGAGATTATGGTATTGGTGGGCCACCAGAGGTGCAGACCCACTGCAGTCCTTGTAGAAATAATGGTATTGGTGAGTCATCAAAGATGCAGACACACTGTAGTCTTTGTAGAGACGGCCAGAAACCATCTGTTGTGACTGTGCAGGTGCACAATCACCATCGAAGAGTCTTGCGGGGAATATAGCAAGTCCATGAACCACCACTTGTGCACTCACAAAATTTTTTTTGACATGTCCTTAGAACCAGCAATGCTGTTATCCAGTCCCTTGCTGAATTAGTAACACACGTGCAAACACTAACAGTCCCAACTTCTATGAAACGTCCCCTTTGAACAATTATACATGACTGTGCTTAAACTGACACACAATATTTTGTTAGCGCAACGCAATCTGACTTTCAAAATTCCCTACAAAAGAATGGCCCTGACTAACATTAAACTATACCTTTCACAAATCACTTACCTCACAAAAATCTTCGCTGCTCAAGCTACTGCAATACAGCGAGCGCCACTACTGCCAGCTAAATAAAAGATTCAAACTATGGAAGGCACTAACTACTGATAGGGATAGTTAGCAAATGAAAGATATTAATAGAGAACAAACAATGTATTTACCTTGATATCATCATATATAAATATAGCAGTTCATGACAAATTTCAAAACTCCGCCATCTCTCTTCCCACATCCACCACTGCTGGCGGCTCACCTTCAACTGCGCAACGCTACGCGCTGTTCACATCCAGCTGCCGCTGCCCAACACTACAATGGCAGACAACAATGCAAACTAGACACAGACTGCACACAGCACAGCCAGTGATTTTCACACAGAGGTGGCATTACCAATAAGAAAACATAAACAGCCTACTTACAACTTTAAATCCATAACGTATTTTCAAGTAAACCAAAATGTTGCATTAAAATCTCATTAGCAGTACCGGTATATGTTCTAAGTATGTAAGCCTTATAATCGTTACGTAATCGCGCAACTGACAAGCAAGAATGTACACACACAGTAACACTGTCGCCTGTTGGCTATAACAATGCATTTATAATTACTGCCTAAATATGTTCCCTAGGTTCTAGACTGGATAGTTAACTTCAAAACATTGTTTCTAAGTGTGAAAAAGCGTACTAGTAACGTGAAGTGAAAAATTTTATTGCAAAGACTAAGTTAAAAAGCAGATTATCTCTCAATAAACGGTTTTACATGTGAAATGTGGTGCAATCCATTACCTTTCTTCAGTACGCAGCATATAAACTTGAAAACAATTATCATGCGGTATATGTCGGTAAAGAATGCTAAAATTTTTCTCGAGATTGGCGTGTATGTTATTTTTCTCTGAGCCAGCCGGCGCACGTGGCTGCCTGCGGTCTCTGTGTTGACGCGCGTCGTTATTGGGATTTGGAGATCTAACTTCTACAAATTCACCTTGTCGAGAGGGCCCTGCCGTATTTGAATCCCGCCAGTTCTGATTAACTCTGGTCTATTGTTAAGGTTATATCGTCTGTCGTCATGTCGGTAGTCGGTGTAGTTATGTTCTTGTCGGTCACGTTGTGGAGAATTTCTCCATGAGTCGTAACTGCGCGGTGGACCGTTGCGTCTGAATTTATTCTGTCTCCTTCGATAATACTTATTTTGGTTCCCATATTGTCTGTTTCTCTGATTGTCTCTGTGATAGTCATTACCACGGAGAGGTGATCTTTTCCTGTAATTATTACTACTCTGCCAACGGTTGTCACACGGGTGGTGTCTGTTTTGGTCATGATTTGCGTTGTAAGAATAGCCTTGCCGTGTCCAATTAATATTTCTGTCATCGCGGAATTGTGAAGGATGTGGCCTATAATAGTTGTGTTCCTGTTTTCGCGTCCCGCGATTGTCAGTGTCAATTTCCAATTCTTGTAACAGTCCCTGAAAAGATTCGATGTCGTCTTTGCAACGTCCTACCAAAATAATATGTCGTAAATGTTCAAGCAATTTGATTAAGCAAATGCGGATGAGTTCTGAGGGGCTGTATGGGTTTGAAAGATACTGATTCTTATGCAACATCTCTTCAAAATATTTGACAAGACTGGAAAATTCAGATTGTTCGAAACGTTTCATCATTATGTTTTACTCGGTCTTGAGTAGCTAGAGACCAATATGCTGAGAGGAAGGCATGATAAAATTCTCCTTCACTGTGATAATCGTGAATGACCGATCGCAATCTTACAGCTGGTTCATTCTGTAAGTAGCCACCCATAAATTCTAATCTGCGCTCTAGTGACCAGCTGGGAGGAAAACAATGAGAAAATTGATGAAGCTATGCTTGTGGATGAATGTCGTTGCCGGAATTTTTAATGTTTTGAATTACGTGTAGTAATGAACAGCTTATAGTCAAAGTCATCGGTCGGTGAGTCGCATATCGGTCATTGTTACGTCGTGTCAGCGGTTCCATCTCAAAATTCGGTGCACCTTGCCAATTTCTTTCATAATTTCCGAAATGCCCTGTGTTATTATTTTGTGGCTTTTCCGTATTTCTAATTCCCTCTTCCCTTGTTGGGGCGTGAGTCTCCTCTGAAATACGTAATTCTTGTATTACTTGTGCTAACTGATCTTGTACTTCCCGGATTTCTCTTTTGTGTTGCGTATCAATTTGATTCTGATTTTGTTTGGATTTCCTAATTTGTTCGTACTCTCTGTGCTATTAAAGACTACCGGTCTTGTGTCATTCAGATTATCATCTACCTTCGTAGATAAATTATTTAGCTGATCCGAAAGTTCGACTACTTTCTCCGATAATGAACTAATTTCCTCCATGTGTCTTTCTGAACCAATTTTCAGAGTATCTACTGTGTCCTTTAAGTTTTCCTGAATTTTTGCAAGTTGCGTAACCGAATCGGTAGATGCAACTGAGTCAATTTTAGCTCGCAAGGTCTCTTGATTTTCATGAACAATAGTTTGCAGTTCTTTTATGACTGCTTCGTGGTTCTGTAATGCATTTTCATGCCGCGAAAAAATAGGTTGAAAATTCTCACAAATTTGTGTTTTTACGTAGACTTTTTGACATTTCGATTCGATGTTATGTAACTCAATAGTTAAATCTTCACGTGTTTGTTGAAGTGTTTCTTTAATTTGTTTCTGATTTTGTTCCATTTGTTGCGGTGTTTGTCCCCATTGTGTTTGTTTCATTGTGTCTAACTTTTGAAACTGTTGTCCCATTTGTTGCATTAATTGTAATAACAATGCACTGGTGTCTGATACATGTTCGTCTGCACTTCTCGGCAGTGCATATGCACCGGCAACATTCGCATTTTGAAAACCAGAAAATGTGTCTTGACTTGATTGATAAACGGGTAATGACACAAAACCTGAATCTACGGTATTTGCAAAATAGTGCCCTGTCATTTCGGATCCCTGTGGCGAGCTGTTGCCGACCGACCGATCGACAATACTGCCCACTTCACTAGCTGTTTCACTGTCTACACCATTATTTGCCGCCCGTTCCATTTCCCTATGCACAATTACCAAATTGCTACTTTGAATGTCTGTTAATTCTTTACACGGTGGTGCTGATAAGCTACGCTCGTCGTCACTATCATTTCTCAATTTACTTTGGAGCCTAGTGTTACGTTTTTCACACGCCATAATTATCACGTATTTCACACGATAACAACAAAAGCACAATTTGAAGAGCAAAAATAAGAAAGCACATTAACATAGCACTGAAAATAATACCAGTTAATTGCAAGCGCAGCTGCGAAATACTTGGTGCAAATGTACATGCATGCCACAACTGTTTTACTGTACAACAATGAAAAACAACAACTACAAAGGAAATTCTCTCTACAATTACGCGCTAGCAATAAACAATTACTACACTAATTACTCAAACTACAAGGAGAAAATCAGAAAATTCCAGTGAAGTATCCTCGGCTAAGGGTCGACATATGAAACATCCCCTCAGAAAAATTAATGAATTACTGTGCTTGGATACTCCTTGCGATATTTGATTTTCAAACAGCTGAGCAGAACTGAACGTACTCGGACATTTCTCTCTTTACTTATCCTGATCAACACTAAACTGACACACAATATTTTTAGCGCAACGCATTCTGGCTTTCATTAATCCCCACAAAAGAATGACCCTGACTGACAATAACCTATACCTTTCATGAGTGACTTACTTTACGGTCTCTGATTGACACACGTCCAGATCATCCGCTCTCAAAACTCCGCCATCTCTCTCCCCACATCCCCCACTGCTGGCGGCTCACCTCTAAACGCGCAACGCTACACGCTGTTCACATCCAACTGCCCAACACCACAATAGCGAATATTCCAACAATGCCATCCAGCCACAGACTGCACACAGCACAGCCAGTGATTTTCATACAGAGCGCTACGTGGCGTTACCAACATAAAAACCTAAACAGCCTGCTTACAGTATAAAAATTCTTTGTCTTAAAATCGTTGCTTGCATTCGACATGATTACACTAAATGATTATCGACACTGGCAGGAATGGAACGATCGCTGTCGATCAGTAATGTTGGAGCAGCTAATATCTGCTTACTTACGGAACCAGCGATAGTGATTCAGCAACGCCGGAACACAGGAAACCTAACACATTTATATTATATTTTTGTACAATGCTGTAAACGTGTGATAGGGTTTCTAAGATATGCCATAATCATGATAGGTATGGGTACAACTGCCACAATTCTGAAGTCCATATGTAAAATTAAAAGAATGTAATCGTTACGCGAGTTATGGCACCGTGCCAGAAAACGTAACACATTAAAATACCTCACCACAGCTATTGAACTGGAACATACATGCGTGGTCAACCTCTTAAAAAGGAATAGGGTTCATGGCAACGAACTTAGCAGCACAACTGTGTTTTCGTTGTAACAGTTTGCTTCCAAATAGTACTGTGAATTTAGAAAATAGCAGTGAAATAACTCCATTCCTCTTAAAAAGGAATAGGGTTCATGGCAACGAACTTAGCAGCACAACTGTGTTTTCGCTGTAACAGTTTGCTTCCAAATAGCGCTGTGAATTTAGAAAATAGCAGTGAAATAACTCCATTTTAATAGTACAATTCTGAAAATTCCGGGAAAGTTTGCGATTCACTGACTTACCTCATGTACCTGGCACGAGCATTGAGGTATGTGTCCCCTATTTCAGATACCGTTGGGAGCATACTGAGGAGGAAGATAGGCCGAGTTCAGTTTCCGTCTCCTGAGGACTTAGTTTAATGAACATAAACTTATAAAGAATAAACATTACAAATTATTTTATCTTTGCATGTAGTGATAAGAAAGAGCTCTCGTAGGTGGGAGTGGTTACATCCGAAAACTTGCTGGAATGAGCAAGAATACTGGCAGATACTAGGAAGTGCGCCGATTTTTATGAGGAGACAGGATTTTTTGTTTGTTTGTTATTTGTGGTGAGGTCTTACGGGACCAAACTGCTGAGGTCATCGGTCCCTGACGAGACAGGTATGGCAGTGACCCAGACGCGCATCGAAGTTGGTGTTGTGTTGCAGTACGCGGAGTCGAGCACGGCGGAGCACCTGTACGTGGACTACGGGAACATCACGAACGTGGTGACGGTGGGGGACCGCGTCTTCGTCGACGACGGGCTCATCTCGCTGATGGTGCGCAACGTGTCCGAGGACGCGGTGCAGTGCGAGGTGGAGAACGGCGGGAAGCTGGGCAGCCGCAAGGGCGTCAACCTGCCGGGCGTGCCCGTCGACCTGCCCGGCGTCTCCGAGAAGGACGCCGGCGACCTGCGCTTCGGCGTCGAGCAGGGCGTCGACATGATCTTCGCCTCCTTCATCCGCAACGCGCAGACCGTCCGCGACGTGCGCGACGTGAGTGAGCGGGCAGCTTTTCTTAACACCGCTCCTAGCACACCATGTCCACGTTTCCTATCCTCGTCCAAACTGAATCTCCCACTCTACAGCTGTGTCTGTCCTGTTTTGAAATGCCCTGCAAGATTTGAACTGTGCGTCGGTCAAGATTCGCACCCAGAACTTCGACTTTTACACGTTTCCTATACTCGTCCAAACTGAATCTCCCACTCTACAGCTGTGTCTGTCCTGTTTTGAAATGCCCTGCAAGATTTGAACTTTGACTTTTACACGTTTCCTATCCTCGTCCAAACTGAATCTCTCATTCTCCAGCTGTGTCTGTCCTGTTTTGAAATGCTCTGCAAGATTTGAACTGTGCATCGGCCAAGATTCGCACCCAGAACTTTGTCTTATGCGGACAGTGCTCTTAACCACTGCGCTATTCACACAAAGTCCACGGAATCTGTAAAGTGAAAGATTCATTTTGCAAAACATCTCGTAAGCAGGGGATAAGCCATTTTTCGATAATGTTCTCCTTCTACAGTACAACCAAGTGTGGAGAGTTTCTGTGAAATTTGGGAAGTAGGAGATAGGTGAGAAGTTTCACACTGAATATTCACTGACTGTGGCTAACAAACGGACAGTACAAACTTCCTCTCACCGATCTGATTCACAGTGACAGGATCTGTAGGGCACGACTAGGAATTCAGCGTATGTGAACAGGAAGGCACAATTCTCAATCGTTCTCGAGAGGATCAAGTTTAAAAAATTTTTGGCATGTTAATATACTTTGTATAATCGCAAGTATTCAAGCAGTCCGCAGCCGAGCGGGTAAGGTCGTAGCTTCACAAGTGCGTGCTCCCTAGATTGAATCTTGCTATTGGTACTTTTTAAAAATTCCTTCATTATTCTGCCAGCAGATTTCTCATGACAGTCGAAATGATCAATATTCAATTCTTCATTTATTACTTATATAATATTTATCCTGGAAAAGGGAAAAACATTTTTGTAAGGAAATTGAAAATTATAAAACGATACATAAGAGCTTTCAGTCAGATTAGTACAATCATAACATTTATATTACTGTATCTACGTTTGTGACAAGTATAATATATAACGCGTTGAGCGCTGGACGACTGATACTCATCGTAGAAATATGGAAAACAATAAACGTGTGATGAACGTGAAGTTTTTGCATACGCATGATTTCTCATTATGTCTATTGCAAAACACACTTGATTTACATTCATATATGATTCTCGGTCATCACGCAATTAAATGGCGCACTACGCATATTGAAACACATCACTGAATATTCTTACAGACGAATGATGGCGTGCGATTGATCGAATTTTTATGCAGCCTTCTCTAGAAGCTATCTTTCTATTCTGTTGGATGAAGTACAGGCAATTTTGTAGCCGCTGTATAAGGTTCTTCGCCTGTGTGTAAAAATAAACGTCGCAAGGCTGCACAAATGAAGTTATTTTATTTTATTACTTTATTATTTTAACAGGGTATTTTATTATTTTTAATAAGGGCCGTTGTGGCCGGGAGGTTCTAGGCGGTTCAGTCCAGAACCGCGCTGCTGCTATGGTCGCGGGTTCGAATCCTGCATCGAGCATGGATGGGTGTGATGTCCTTAGGTTAGTTAGGTTTAAGTATTTCTGAGTCTAGGGAACTCATGATCTCAGACGCTAAGTCCCATGGTGCTCAGAGCTATTTTTAATAAGGTATCGGTAGCTAGATTCGATGCAGGTACCTTGCGCTTGTGAAACTAATCGCCTACTTCCTCAAGCAAAATTGAAATTCGTCGTAATGTGTTATGGGATGAAACTGCTGAAGTCATCGGTCCCTAAGCTTACACACCACTTAATCTAACTTAAACTAACTTACGCTAAAGACAACACACACACCCATGACCGAGGGAGGACTCGAACCTCCGACGGGGGAAGCCGCGCCTTCCTCAGGTGTGGACTCATTGAAAGCTAGTGACCGTACAAATTATACAAACAGGCCTAAAATTTTTCGAACTCGATTTTCTCGAAAATGGTTCAGAGCTGCGTTTTGCTGTTTACATATGTTAACGAACTAGTCATTCCCTACACACCCTGTCAATATGAATCAAATGCGGGAAGGGAAGTTCGTACAGTGCCCTTGTCAGCCAGCGGTCGACGCGCCGCGAACCGCATGAGCCCCTGGGGGCCTTCTCCATACAACCCGCAACTGTTTTATAAATAAACATCTTATCATTGGGAAATATTGTAATTTCGCGCCAAAACTGAAATCCGAGTAACAGTGACGGCCGAACGAACTGACGACAATTACTGCGGCTCGCCACCAGTGCCGGCCAATCGAGCGAAACGAGTTATTGTGCGTCCGCGGCGCTGTGCGAAACTAACAACTAATTTGTTTTGAATTTTGGTAAGAGTGACCGTTTCCTGTTTCACACATTTGAGTTCACAAAGCTAAATAACGTTTATGAAACGCAATAATACGTCTGTTATTTCAGGATTTACTCGTGTTGAGGACTTAATAATTTTCAATGGTGGCTTAAAAAAAGAGAAGGTTACTAGAAGAAAATAGTGTGTTTAACGATACAAGGGCAGATTTATACTTCCTTACTGATTGTGAAGGAGAATCCCTATGATTAACATGTCAAAAGACTTTTGCTGTTCAAAAATAACATAATCTAAAACGCCATTATGGAACGAGCATAAGGCAGAATTTGAATGTCTTGTGCGTGATTTATGGAAATGTAACATTAACGCAAAAAGGTGGGAATTTAAGGAGATGGGACCTGGATAAACTGAAAGAACCAGAGGTTGTACAGAGTTTCAGGGAGAGCATAAGGGAACAATTGACAGGAATGGGGGAAAGAAATACAGTAGAAGAAGAATGGGTAGCTTTGAGGGATGAAATAGTGAAGGCAGCAGAGGATCAAATAGGTACAAAGACGAAGGCTAGTAGAAAACCTTGGGTAATAGAAGAAATATTGAATTTAATTGATGAAAGGAGAAAATATAAAAATGCTGCAAATGAAGCAGGCAAAAAGGAATACAAACGTCTCAAAAATGAGATCGACAGGAAGTGCAAAATGGCTAAGCAGGGATGGCTAGAGGACAAATGTTTGGATGTAGAGGCTTATCTCAATAGGGGTAAGATAGATACTGCCTACAGGAAAATTAAAGAGACTTTTGGAGAAAGGAGAACCACTTGCATGAATATCAAGAGCTTTGATGGAAACCCAGTTCCAAACAAAGAACGGAAAGCAGAAAGGCGGAAGGAGTATATAGAGGGTCTATACAAGGGTGATGTTCTTGAGGACAATATTATGGAAATGGAAGAGGATGTAGATGAAGATGAAATGGGAGACACGATACTGCGTGAAGAGTTTGACAGAGCACTGAAAGGCCTGAGTCGAAACAAGGCCCCGGGAGTAGACAACATTCCATTAGAACTACTGACAGTCTTGCGAGAGTCAGTCCTGACAAAGCTCTACCATCTGGTGAGCAAGATGTATGAGACAGGCGGAATACCCTCAGACTTCAAGAAGAACATAATAATTCCAATCCCAAAGAAAGCAGGTGTTAACAGATGTGGAAATTACCGAACTATCAGTTTAATAAGTCACAGCTGCAAAATACTAACCCGAATTCTTTACAGACGAATGGAAAAACTTATAGAAGCCGACCTCGGGGAAGATCAGTTTGGATTACGTAGAAATGTTGGAACACGTGAGGCAATACTGACCCTACGACTTACCTTAGAAGAAAGATTAAGGAAAGGCAAACCTACGTTTCTAGCATTTGTAGACTTAGAGAAAACTTTTGACAACGTTGACTGGAATACTCTCTTTCAAATTCTGAAGGTGGCAGGTGTAAAATACAGGGAGCGAAAGGCTATTTTCAATTTGTACAGAAAGCAGATGGCAGTTATAAGAGTTGAGGGGCATGAAAGGGAAGCAGTGGCTGGGAAGGGAGTGAGACATGGTTGTAGCCTATCCCCGATGTTATGCAATCTGTATATTGAGCAAGCAGTAAAGGAAACAAAAGAAACATTCGGAGTAGGCATTAAAATCCATGGAGAAGAAATAAAAACTTTGAGATTCACCGATGACATTGTAACTCTGTAAGAGACAGCAAAGGACGTGGATGGAAGAGCAGTTGAACGGGATGGACAGTGTCTTGAAAGGAGGATATAAGATGAACTTCAACAAAAGCAAAACGAGGATAATGGAATGTAGTCGAATTAAGTCGGGTGATGCTGAGGGAATTAGATTAGGAAATGAAACATTAAAAGTAGTAAAGAAGTTTTGCTATTTGGGGAGCAAAATAACTAATGATGGTCGAAGTAGAGAGGATATAAAATGTAGACTGGCAATGACAAGTAAAGCGTTTCTGAAGAAGAAAAATTTGTTAACATCGAGTATAGATTTAAATGTCAGGAAGTCGTTTCTGAAAGTATTTGTATGGAGTGTAGCCATGTATGGAAGTGAAACGTGGACGATGAATGGTTTAGACAAGAAGAGAATAGAAGCTTTCGAAATGTGGTGCTACAGAAGAATGCTGAAGATTGGATGGGTAGATCACATAACTAATGAGGAGGTATTGAAGAGAATTGGGGAGAAGAGGAGCTTGCGGCACAACTCGACTAGAAGAAGGGATCGGTTGGTAGGACATGTTCTGAGACACCGAGGGATCACCAATTTAGTATTGGAGGGCAGCGTGGAGGGTAAAAATCGTAGAGGGAGATTCAGCAGGATGTAGGCTGCAGTAGGTACTGGGAGATGAAGAAGCTTGCATAGGACAGAGTAGCATGGAGAACTACATCAAACCAGTCTCAGGACTGAAGACCACAACAACAACAACATTAACGGACTCAAATCGTCAGAAAAGAACCAACAAAATGTTTTTAAGATTCAGATTCGAAGTAACATGTCAAGTGCTTTGGTTGAGGCTGGGAACCTGAAAAAAAAACTCTTACTGAAGATGTGGACAATAATTTATGCGAGAAACTTCTGAAAACGGTGCGATTATTTAAATGGTTCTTTTCATCTATCGAGGAAAGTGATAACATTTCAGGTTTGGGGCAGCTACTTGTATTTGTTGGCGGAACTGATCGCAACTTAAAATTTTTTAGGGAGTTTTCCAGTTATGCAGTTTGAAAGAAATAAAATTATTTCGCCACTTAGAACACGCGTTAAAATTGTGAGGTCATGGTTGAGCTTTAACCGTACCCCTGTAATGTTATTAAGACCTGCATCCAGTGGCCTTTGTGCAGAACAGATAGCTCCTCATAAGACCATGTGAACTCTTAAACAGAAGTTCCACTATGGATAGTTATACGATACATCTGAAGTTAAACAGAAGTGGTCGAGTCATAAACGAAATGTGGGCACCATACCTCACAAAGTTTACTGAGTAGGGTTTCATCTAAATCTGGAATGAAACAAAAGGTCACAAGGAAGTTCTGTCTATTACTAAAATGCCTGGATCTCGCTTTTGAACATAGAATGGGTAAAACAAGTAATATTAGGGTCATGAGGTTACAAGTGACCTATATCAACATATACAATAATACCTTGACATAGGTGGATAAACTTGGTATGAAAGAGATGGTAAGGAGTGAAATTAACTATATCCACGTAAATAATCAGTGATTGCTGAGTTAACCATAAGAATGAAGGATCAGATCCAGAAAAGAACATGCATCCACCGGTTACCTTGCCTAACTACCTGTAGAGTTGAACTCGCTGAGTGCAAGGACGAATTTAGAATATCAAAACCTAACTCGAATCAGTGGACTTTGTGGCCATCTTGAAACATCCCTTCGACTGCTTTTCTGAATGCAATTCTACAGCCCACAGAGTTTGGCTCCCTGATCTCCCATTGTCTGCATCACTGTGGCGTGGAACGTAAGGAGTGCAGACCAGAACATTCCTGCCATGGGACCCCGGCTTTCAGCACCAATGCTTTTATGACAGTGACATACTTGCCATTCTTCCCCTGTGCCCCTTCGTGTTTTTATCGTCAGCAAGCCAACTCCAATTTCCAGAAAAATTACAGAGTTCCCTTCACCATAGAAAGAAATGAAATAAGAAGTACTAGTTAGATTTGCACCCACTGGTATTTATTTTACTTATCTACATACCCTCATGCATTACTTGTGGTAGAAATTTGGAAATTTGTGGTAAGGTGTTATGGGACCAAACTGCTGAGGTCATCGGTCCGTAAGTTTACACACCACTTAATCTAACTTAAACTAACTTACGCTAAGGACAACACACACACACCAATGCCCGAGGGAGGACTCGAACCTCCGACGAGGAGAGCGGCGTGGGCCGTGACAAGGGGCCTTAGACCGCGCGGCTATCCTGTGTTGCGCATTACCTGTGATTAGCTTTAATTTAATCGTCTTATTGAATTGAATGGCTCATTAATTAGGCACAGAGTGGTATTTTTTCTGTAATAGTATCAACGCATTTATCATGGCTGAAATTGGTAAGCGTTACAACTGATGCAGGGAGAAACATGACTGGACAAAACAAAGAGTTTAGTCAGTAGAATTAACCTAAACTGACAGGGATCGATTGGGATATTCCATTATTTTTCCATTGTATTGTCTACCAAGAAGCATTATGGTACAAAGTTCTCTCATGGATAGAAGTAATAGTCATCGTGGTATCAACTGTAAACTTCATCAGAAAAAATGCGTTATACATTTCAAATTTCAAAAGTTTGTCAGATGTGGAAGCAGATAATTGAAATGTCCTGTATTATTCTGAAGTGAGATGGTTAAGTAAAGGAGCAATACTGAAAAGATTTTGACCTGAGGAAAGAAATCAGCACATTTATGATATAAGAGGTAAATGTGTTCCAGAACTTACAGATCCTTAATGGTTAATAGACCTTGGATTTTTGACAGATTTAAGTACTGAGTTAAAAATGCTGAATAAGAAGCTACAAGAAAAAAATAAATTACCATTTTATATGCACACAGACGCAAGGTAAGTCGAAAACATACTGGTGAGAAAATGATAGATCATTTCCAAACTGCAAAAAAAAAAAAAAAAAAAAAAAAAAAATTAAATGGATTTTAACAAGAGATTTCAACGGGAGATATTGTGGCTTCGAGAAAGTTTCTGGTGAATTGCAGATTTTTGCAAACCCTTTTGCATGTGCTATTGATGATGTACCGAGTAATTTAAAAATCTGTGTTACTGACCTTCAGTCTAATGACACACTAGAAAATATTTCTATGAAATCAATAATCTTGTTAAATTTGATGGTAGTTGGCCATCTAACTGGAAGAACTGAGATGGTCTGCTCAGCAAATAATCACAGTTTTTGGCAGCACTTGCTTACGTGAGCAAATTTTTTAATTCTCAATTACAGAAAAAATAAATATTGTCCTTGTTCCACAGATTAGAATTTGAGAGCTATTGCGTATTTCTACGACAGAAACAAAAGCAAACACCCGACAAACAGCCAGTCAAATATAGTCTCAGAACCACTTTAAATTTTGATTGGACTCGCATGTGTAATAATTTTGTAGCTGTCACTTGCTTTGTTTTTTTTTTGTCTCATTTCCTTTTTGTCATTGTTCCTACTTATTAATTAAATGATGATAAATAAAATGTAAAAGTAAATATCTGTGCTTTTGCATTTGTAATATGATCGTATAATTAGAGTTACACAAGATTTTTAAGAAATGTGACCCGCCTCTATTTCATTTTGCCACTATACGATCCTTACTTTCAGAAGGTTGCCGACCACTGGGCTAAGCCAGTTTTCTGCAACAGCCTTTCTTCTGGGAGTGCTAGTTGTGCAAGGCATACAGGAGAGCTTTAGTGATGTTGGGTAAACTACGTAGGACGGAAATAAATCTATGAGTGCAAGTCATGAGTCGCGCCGGAAGGCTCACGTCCTGATCCGGCTCACAGTTTTAATCTGTTTCGAAGTTGACTCATTATTTTGCCACTGTTGTTTCCTACGTGGCCGACACAATCGTCCGGCATTTCTTCCTGTCATTGTGCAATTTTTGATCTATAGTACTGTAAGTTGTTTTTCGAATCGTCACCAGATCTGTAGCTCTTGTGACGGTTAATAAATCAAAAGGAAGTATGATCGACTCAGTAACCTCAAGTGAAAATTACGTTAAAAGAAGTGGTGTAACCAAGTTAGTGGTGTATGAATGAAGATGATAGTCGGACTTCCTGTTATAACCGTTACTTCCTGCCTCTGTCTTCATATAAGTATTTGTTTACTTCGAAAGAAGTTCTGGTCTCGTTGGCCGTGACAGCTTCGGAGATCGGACCCTATAGCAGGCGTGTTAGACGGGGAGTGTTTGAAAAGTGAAGAATTATGGACCGGGGGAAGGTTACAGAAAATATATTGACTCAATCAGAAAAAAGAAATGTAAGGCAGCTTGTACAGTGCGGAAAAACCAGCAACCCACAATATCGGATTATCAGTGACGATAGCCTCTTCTCCAAGAGAGAAAGAGTTTATACAAAGAAGAACACAGGTAATTAATGAAAAAGTTCGTTCTAGTACGCCAAAAATCCTAACAGGACAAAAGAAAAGGAGGGAGACACTGGATGGCCGTGAGAGTAATCAAGACTCGTTGCAAAGGCCGGCGTGTGCGGTAAGCTTACCAGAATTGCCTCGGAGTGCTGTTTACAGTTGTCTCGCAGCAGGAGTCGAGTACATCTTATCTCGACGTGACCGAATTGCTACCACTATTAAACTCTGCACGTCTGACACCAAGGTAATGGAGGTCAGAGCATCCTATACACAAGCTAAGATGGCCGCAGACTTCTGCGCCAATCTTCACGAACGATCAACACCCGGCAGACGAGAGGAGAGATTATGTAAGGGTGGGCCGGAGAGTGTATCTTGGCCAGTTTTATGGCCTAGGTGGAGTGCACGGGGGAGGGTGTGCTGGTCTCCATCGCTACTTCTTTGTGGTGGGAAGGGAGGTGTCTTCCGAACTCTCAGGTTGGATATTCAATTGTAGTGCCAACTTGAGGGAGCGGAGAAAGAACTTGTTCTTCGTGACTGCATCATTTTAAGCTGCATTATGACTACTAGAGCCTGCCATCTTATTACTTTATGCAGGCCGTAGTGCTCCACACAGACCTCATAGCCAGTATCCATGGCCACCACCACGCAGCAAAATTGTGCTACTCAGTTGAGGCCACGGGCACTATTGTCCATGCTGCACCATGTGGAGGTGGGGCTGTGTGGAGTTCTTTTGTCTACACTTTGCTGTTACCCCTTATTTACATGCAGCAATTACATTTATTTTTTAAAGAAAAATACAGAAATTTTGAAGTAGGAAACTATAAATTTATGTTATAATTTAAGAAGAGAATAAAGGAAGACAGGAAATAGTAGATATAGATATCCCTTCACCAACACCACTTGGGTCTTGGTATTGAACTTCAAGTCCAGCGTCCCATTTTAGTATTGTTCGCATGAACATTCCTCTTCGGGAAAAATCGGTTTGTTCAGTCCATGCGGATCTAATCTATATTACTGTTGTTTCTTAGACTTCTGTGTGAATTGATGTTTGTTAGGTTACATAACAACTACTACCACTAAGTAATTTATTTAAAAAATTCTGCTTGGCTTTGAGCAGTATCCTGGATCAGTGTAACCTAATTAACTATACACTGTTCCTACGTAGATGTAGAAATATAAAAAGCCATTACTAACGTATTATTAATCTTGTAAATAGTGTTTTGTAGAATACAACTAGACTATTTTCAGCAGTGGACCAATTAATTTTGTATAATTGCGTTGTGTATTTACACTCTTTGATTTTGCTTGCTTACTTTATATTAAATGTGTATCACATTCATATTATTACATTTACATTGATGTATTCATTTATGTAACTACTTAACAGTGTTGGTTACAGATTTAACCTTGGTTCTAGAACAATATCTAACCGTGGACTATTCTAATTACTCCCACATTTAATTAGACTCATTCATAATCAGATATAAATTGCAGTCCTTCATTAACGTCCACGTGAGTAGTCGTGCACGTTTCACTTGTTTTATGTTACGTATATTTTGTGTGTCTACGCTATGTCAGTGTTGTTACTGTCACTCGTATCATCGTCAGTACTGGAGCTACTCGTGCTATCTGTGTCGGCCTGTCTTCGTCTTTTGCGCCTTCTGTATTGATGATTTTGTTCGTATAGGTCATGTTCTGCTTTTCAGATGTTGTTGGCGATTGCGTTCAACTATGTCTAAGTATCTGGGTTCCTCAGCGCATCATATAGTGTTGTTTCCGTTCTACGTTCTACGTTATTACGCAACTGCCTGCATCTAATGCATTTCAAAAGAAAGTGTTCTGGGGTATCAATTTCCCCCGCATGTGCAACGATTGGTTTCTGAAACCGACATGCGTCGCAAGTGCGTGAGATAAGGGCCATGTTCAGTCACAAAATGAACCATGCCTCGTCTGAGGTTGACATGGCACAACCGTAAAATGAATAGACTCGACGACCTTAATCAATGTCGTCCCAAACTTTCTGCCAAGTGTCCACCCGCCAATTTTTTAGTTGGCGCCTGTCTTCTGCGTGCTGCCCAGTGATCTGCAATACCATATTGTTGCTCATCCGCCTCTGGACCGCCTTTTTTCCCACCGTCCTACGTTGACGTTTGTGATCCGTGTGCAAAGTGTGCAAGAGTCGCTCGGTGTGGAGTCTGTACGACCCCAAATCCAGGATTTTAACCGCCTGCCACCCTAGCTACTGGAGAGGCCCAGAGTGATTTTAGATTTGGTGCGGTACAGGAGAGATAGCACTCCTGCTTCCGTTTTTAATCGGGCCTTTTCTGCCGTTTTATCTGAGCGCCATGACCATGTAGCTGTTTTTACGGATGGATCTAAGCAGGGTGACTCTGTTGGTTGCTCTGTCGTCTTTCCGGATCGTGTCCTCAAGGTCAGACTGCCTCCCGAATTTACCATCTTTGACGCAGAACTATATGCCATCTTGCCGGCACTGGAGCAGATGAGACTTTCTCACAGTATTAGATTTCTCGTCTGTTTAGATTCTTTGAGAGCCCTTTACTCTCTTCAGCGTTTGTACCCAGCAGATAAAGGAACCAAGACTATCCACGACGCCCTCCTCTAACTACAGCGACTGGGGAAGCAGATGTCTTTCTGCTGGGTACCAGGGTACGCGGGAATTCTGGGGAATTAAAGGGCTGATCGAGCAGCCAAGGAGGCTTGTCGTGACCGTCAGGTCTTTCAGTTTGCTGTCCCACTGCATGCCCTCACCTCGCTGTTGAGGTATAAAGTCCTGTGTCGTTGGGAACATAAGTGGCTAGAAGTGACCGACAACAAGCTCCGTGTGATCAAGCCCACAACTCGGCCGTGGCGTACTTCCTTCCAGCCACGTCGACGGGACGAGGTCATCATTACTCGTCTTCGCATCGGCCACAGCCCTATGACGGATGGATTTTTACTACGGCGAGAGGACCCTCTGATGTGTGCTGCTTGTGGCGTGCAGATCACGGTGCACCACATTTTATTGGACTGCACTTTATTTGCTGACCAGCGGACTTCAGTGAATTTGCCGGCGGATCTACAATCTATTTTATGCAATACTCAAACGAATGTGGTTCGGGTTTTAAAGTTCTGTGAATTGTCCCACATTTTAACAAGATTGTGGGGAGATATTTTTAATGTGTCAACGGAGTAGCTGGCGCACCAAAATTTTTCAGTAAGTGGTCAGCCAGTCTCATTTCCCTGTGCTGTTCTTTTAGCTCTTTTGTGGTTTGTTTTCCCTCTTTGATTAGCTATCTGTCCTCAACATTGGTTTTAATGCATGGGAGAGTGCCTGTGCGATAGTCATTATGTTGTCGTTTCGTGTGCATGCGTGTACGACAGTTTTCGTTCTTATTCACATGAGTTTGTTTCATCGATGTCAGGGCGCTGATAACCTCGTCGTTGGGCGCCCATAAGTTCCCAAACCACACACACACTGATCTGCAATACTCTCTCAGGTTTACCCATCTTCAGCCAATATACTGCAGCCCGATATCAAGCGGTTATATCGATCGGGTGTATTCCAAGTACCACATACAATGAATCAACTTGTGATACCGAACGCCCCTGATAGTCTAAGGAGCACACTCCTCCGCCCCCGCCTAACAGTGATAATGTTCATGACGAGAGCGAGTTTATGTGCCCACGTACTAGCTGCAAAGCTCAATACGGGCTCGAAAAGCGCACAGTGGTACATTCTTATGTATGTGAGCGGTAGTCTGCATCGTGTCGAATTTAGTGTCGTTATTTGCGAAGTATGCTTTCGGCTTTGTTTGTGATTAGTCGCATGTGTTCACTGAAGCTACGTCCTTCGTCAATGTGTACCCAAAGATATCTAGTTTTGTGTTTGTGTTGTTAATTTTAATTGCCGGGTATCTTTGTAGTAATCTCTTAAACATTGGGTTCGCTGTTTTTTGTGCAGCTATGGATAACTTGTTTTGGTTGTACTGTTGTTGTATTGCGTGTAGTATACCACTGGACTTGTTTTCCAACATTGGTCATGTTTTGGGTGATATCACATCTAACAGGTAGCCAGCATACGCAACGATCCCGTGTGAACGTTCATCTCCACCGATTAAATTCCAGAGCGTTCAATTGTGATATCCCAGAAAATAGGTCCGCAGATAGAGCCTTGTGGACATCCTTTGGTAATCCTTTTTACAACCTTACGGTTGCCCTCTTGTCACCCAGCCGCTCTGTTCCTACAACAGTCTCTAAGACTATTGTGCAGGGGTTCGCGTACCTGTAGTTGTCGAAATCGTTCAGACATTGCTGGCCACCGAAGATTGTCAAAGGCGCCAGCAAGGTCAATAAGAATCGCAACTGCGTACTTCTGAAATGTCTATTCAACAATTTGATAAGCCCGATTAATCGTGTCATCAGTAGATTTTTCCCGGTCTAAAGCCAAACTGGCTGACTAAGGCCATGGAGTTCCCTGTGAGCTTGGAGGCAGTTACGTGGAAGCCTCTCATGGATCTTAGCCAATGTATTTAACAAGCAAATTGGACGGAACGATTTTGGTTCTGTTGGATCCCTATCTGCGGCTTTTTTGATAATTACTGTGTTGGCTGTTTGGTAGACTAGAGGCATCCGTTTCACTTTCAGGGTATCACTTATTAGATTTTTTAAATATGGGGTTATCTGCGGAGAGACCGGGCGCAATGTTTCTGATTGTATATGGTCTGGTTCTGGTGCTTTCTTGTTTATCAAGCCAGAAATTGCTAACGCAACCTCCTCTCACGCCAACGGGCCGGTGACGTTCTGTAGTGTTATCCCTAAACATTGTCTCCCTAAGGTCTGTCTGTGTGCTTGGGTATCTGTTCGTGGATCGTCATTGGGCAGACGTTTGTCGAGCAGATATTATGCTGTTTGTCTCCCTTCCCGTGTCATAATTCCGTCATCTTGCCTTAGTGTAGCCAGCGTCCGCCCCAGTAGCTGAGTGGTCAGCGTGACGGATTGCCGTCCTCTGGGCCCGGGTTCGATTCCCGGCTGGGTCGGAGATTTTCTCCGCTCAGGGACTGGGTGTTGTGTTGTGTTCATCATCATTTCATCCCCATCCGGCGTGCAGGTCGCCCAATGTGGCGCCGAATGCAATAAGACCTGCGATATGGCGGCCGGACCTGCCCCGCGAGGGGCCTCCCGGCCAATGACGCCAAACGCTCATTTCCATTTCCAGTGTAGCCAGTACAAGAAGGTACTTAATTTTCTCAGTTGAAAGTTTGTATGATATTCCCCAAGTGTTCTGTTGTAGATGTGTTGTAGTGTTCGCAAAGTTCTTGTCTAATCGTGATTAATACCGTTTTCAATGTAGTCTTCGCGTCCTTGTATTCTTGTAGTCGAATCTGTCTGTCTCGCGTGGTGGTTGCCTTGTGGTAGAGCCTTCTCTTGCGTCTGATATCCGGTCTTACTCTAGAGAGCTCCAGGGAGCATCTTTCCTACGCCGGTTAGTGAAAATCGGTATGTATTTTCGTTGGACAGTTTGTAATATTTGCTAAAGTCTATATGGCCTTAGGTCTACACTTTCATCTAAGTTTATCTCTTACATAGTTTTGAACCCCCACCCAATTTTCCCTGCAACATATATTTATTTGATGATGCTGTATGATTTGCTGTGGTCTTTGTGTCAATGATGAGTGTACTACGTTCACTTGTCGCTACATTCAAACACACACGCCAATCTATTTCTATATTTATAGCTATATGGTTAACTATAGTTAGGCTATGTTATCAAAAGTATCCGGACACCTGGCTGAAAATGACTTACAAGTTCGTGGCACCCTCCATCGGTAATTCAATATGGTGTTGGCCCACCATTAGCCTTGATGGCTGCTTTCACTCCTCGCAGGCATACGTTCAATCAGGTGCTGAAAGGTTTCTTGGGCAGTGGCAGCCCATTCTTCTCGGAGTGCTGCACTAAGGAGAGGTGTCGATGTCGGTTGGTGAGCCTTGGCACGAAGTCGGCGTTCCAAAACATCCCAAAGGTGTTCTGTAGGATTCAGCTCAGGACTCTGTGCAGGCCACTCCATTGCAGGTATCTTATTGTGTAACCACTCCGCCACAGGCCGCGCATTATGAACAAGTGCTCGATCGTGTTGAAAGATGCAATCGTAGTCCCCGAATTGCTCTTCAAGAAGGTGCTTAAAACATCAACGTAGGCCTGTTCTGTGATAGTGCCAAGCAAAACAACAAGGAGTGCAAGCCCCCTCCATGAAAAACACCACCACACGGTAACACCACTGCTTCCGAATTTTAGTGTTGGCATTACATACGCTGGCAGATGACATTCACTGGGCATTCGCTATACCCACACCCTGCCATCGGATCGCCACATTGTGTACCGTGATTCGTCACTCCACACAACGTTTTTCCTCTGTTCAATCGTCCAATGTTTACACTGCTTATACCAAGCGAGGCGTCGTTTGACATATACTGGCGTGATGTGTGGCTTACGAGCAGCCGCTCGACCATGAAATCCAAGTTTTCTCACCTCCCACCTAACTGTCATAGTACTTGCAGTGGATCCTGATGCAGTTTGGAATTTCTGTGTGATGGTCTGGAAAGATGTCTGCCTATTACACATTACGGCCCTCTTCAACTGTCGTCGGTCTCTGTCTGTAAACAGACGAGGTCGGCCTGTACGCTTTTGCGCTGTACGTGTCCCTTCACTTTTCCACTTCACTATCACAACGGAAACAGTGGACGTGGTGATGTTTAGGAGTGTGGAAGTCTCGTGTGCAGACGTATGACCCAAGTGAAATCCAATCACGTGACCACGTTCGAAGTCCGCGAGTTCCGCGGAGCGCCCCATTCCGCTCTCTCACGATGTCTAATGACTACTGAGGTGGCTGATATGGAGTACCTGGCAGTAAGTGGCAGCGCAATGCACCTAATATGAAAAACGTATGTTTTTGGGGGTGTCCGGATACTTTCGGTCACATAGTGAATGTCTATATTGTTACTGCCACCAGTATGTACTATATATATACGTGGTTGTCCTTCTTTGTTGATAATGTACAGGTTGATCGCACTTAGGACGTCGCTGATGAACTGATTTTGGTCATCAACCCGATCACAATGCCACGAGATGGATCTAGCATTGATGTCGGCTGTAATGATCACCTTCTTCCCTCTCGAGTAAAGTGCTATCATCCGAATCGTGTCTGTGTATGTTTGAATTATATGGGAGTTCTGGGCATGTAATGACGCTATTACCGATTTGTCTGGACTCTTGATTATAATATATTACAATATGTTGGTTGCACAACTGTGTTATTTTTTTTTAGCCTGGGACTCGCGGTCCATTATCACTATAGCAGCGATAGCGCCTACATTTCATATTATCTGAGCTGTTCGGGGGGGGCAAACATATTAATTTCCCATTTATGCTGTATGGTTCTTGAATGAACATGACATCAACGATAAACTCTTGGGCCATCCTGCGGAGTTCCGCACTTACAATTCTACTCCTCATAGCACTGAGCTGCAAAATCTTGACGGCTGCCTTGTGTACACGTAGCACTTCCCGCCCGGTTCCTCTGGGTCGAAGTGCACACTCTCGTGAGCTCTGACAAGGTCTTCATACATTTTCTTAATGTTGAGACTTTTTGAACGCCGCCTATAGAACTAACTCAGAGATTAAGAAGCTCATTCCCATCAGTGGGTAAGTTTTCCGTCCGAAGGATTACCCTATTCATCTGCTCGGTTGTTGAAGCAAATGGAATAACCCTTCTCATGTGCTAGTCGCATAACTAATGTTTGTGTAGCCTGCAGGACATCCCTTTGCTCGAGGGTGCTGATCCTGAAGTTCAGTTCAAACGCTCTGCAGTTTGCTGGTTCTTAATTATGATTATGTACTTGTTCATCCAGTGTGTTTTTCGGTTCAGACTTAATGCAATTAGTTACTTTCTGCTTATGACTACATAATTGTTCGTCCTTAATGTCGTTCACCGCTTTTTTATGCACCTCCACCTGTATATCTTTCTTACATTCGTTATTATGAGAGTTAACTTTGCTTCCCCACTTTGTTTTATGGCTTTACATTTTGTTATTAGCTTGCGTACCTTGCTGATCTTGTCACTACCTACAGCGGGTTTGCCATCTTTATGTTTTCATTATTAGTGATTGATGCAATTGTCACTACTTCATCACACGGCATATCAATGGGTGGTATTGGGATTGTTTTTATTTCATCACTCGGCACCTCCTTGGGAAATGGTGGTGGTACCCCTACTCCATCAGTTGCCACATTTTTGGGGATTGTGGAGGTTTCCCACGTTCTTCACATGCCACATTATTTGAGATCAGTGGTGGTATCCCTACAAAATAACTTGCTACATAGTTTTTACTTTCTTTACACGATACACAGTAGGTGTTGCTCTGTTTCATGGGCATTACTATGGGTGGATGTGATGGCCTCTCATTGATGGCAGAACTGGTTTCCCCTGGGCTGCAGTATCGTCCTGAGACAAACTTAACAGGTTTTATGTACTGTTTACATTTTGTTGTGTCATATCTGTCTGCATGTTCGGGATCTGTCCGAGGTATAATTGACTGTTTTATACTTTGTTGCGTCTCGTAGATGTTGTTGCGAAATGCATTTTGACGCTATTCATTATGTGAGTGAACAGCGTGTGTGTGTGAGATGTTTTGAGTTTGTCTCTCAATTATTTCATATTCCTATTCTTCAACTTTTTAAATTAGTGCAGTCTGAAATCTAGTCCATAATAAGAGTTCACGTTTTAGCGTAGTGCAACTATCGGATCTACCCTATCTACATTACAGTTCTGATCCAGATAATTTGTATTATCAAGATATGGCCTGCGTGTATATTAATCATGTTATTTCATTTTTACTGGTTAATGTGTCCCGCTGCAATAAACCATGCTACCGTCGCCATTTTACGGCGCGGTGCCAGCTTGTACTTCTTGTGCATGCAGATCGGTTTTTCATCCTCAGTGTAAAAATGTCCGATTCTGTGTTTAGAACGTACTTCGTGTGTTGACTGGAATTCGTATTACAATGTGAGGCCACAGTCAGTCTTCTCAATTTGTCTGCTGTACAAGAGTTTGTAAGTTACACACTCAGTCGTTCATCCTTTGGTGCAGGTCTTGCCTGTTATGTTACACGGGATTATTATTATTATGTAGTATTCTGCCTAGTGGCAGGTCCACGTCTTCGTACGGAGAATTTCTGATTCTACTGTTCCCTGTCTTCAGCTTCCTTCAGTCTGTTGTATCTCCTTCCATCTTTCATGTCGTCCAGATGTTGAATTCTTCTTCTTTCTCGTCCTGCGTTTCTTCTGAGTTTCCCTTCGATGACATTATGTATGAGTCCCTCGTGTGTAAGTACATGTCCAATCCAATTGGCCTTTCTCTGAAGAATTGTACGCAGAGTAGTTCTCTTCTCTCCTACTCTTCGCAGTATATCGTCATTTTGTATGCGATCTGTCCACTTGAACTTTTCCATTCTCCTCCAGTACCACATATCAAAGCTCTCTAAATATTTTTTCTCCTTCTTTCTCATGGTCCATGTCTCTGCTCCATACAGTGCGATGCTCCAAATGTAGCACTTTATAAGTTTTTTCCTCAATGCCAAACTCAACTTGCTGGTCAGCAGAGTCCTCTTCTTGTTGAAAGCAGCTCTGGCCATGGCAATTTTTGCTCGTATTTCGATGGTGCAGTGGCATCCTTTGTGATAAAACTTCCCAGGTACTTGAACTGATTCACATGTTCCAGTTCCCGATTGTCACCAGTAATCTTCAAGTGTTTCTCACGTTTAGATACGCGCATCACTTTTGATTTTTCGATGTTGATTCCCATGCCGTATTTTCTTCCCGTTTCCACCAAATTGTTCATCATGTGTTGCAGCTGTCTCTGATTTTTGGCGAGCACTACCAGGTCGTCTGCATACTTGATGGTGTTGATGCATCCTACTTTATACACCGGTCCCGGGCATTATGGTTTTTTATATCCTTCTTCACGACATATTCCACAAATAATTTGAGGCTCTCTGTAACCCTTCACAGCTTGGCCCAGATCGCAACACTTAAAACATTTTGCAACAACATTGTAATCTTTGGCTCCTAGAGGATGGAAACTTACAAATACTTTGTTTTGGCTCAATAACTGATTTCTTACTCTGGGACTTACCTCTACAATGTTATTTACAAAACCTGTATTTCGTGGCCTGGTAAATTTAACTCATATAGTTCGTTGAGAAACTTATCAACCTTTCATCATCCTTGTAAGTTGTTGGCACCTATAGATTGCCACAAGAGGTCTTCTCTTTTTTATGGTTTCACACTTAATTTCTGAAATGTTGCGACTTTTCTCTCAAAATCTTTTAGTCTTCTTGCGTCTGTGTTTCCACAATGACAAAGGATTGTGTTTTGCTGATTGATCTTATCCTTAGGTTTTCTTTCTTGGATCTATGCATGTCGTAAGTTTGTTTTAACACTTCATTTGTGTTTTTGGTTAATGAAGAGAGTTGTATGCTGTTTTGCCTTGGCCTCTTATGCGTTAGTATTACAACTTGCCTTTCCTGCTGGAACGACCGCTACTGCACCGTAAGTCAGTGGTGACTGTTTATTCTCTATCTTTTTGAGATGTTCATTTTCTAACCTTAACCTAATGTTCTCTTCTTGCAGCTTCTCAAACTTTTTTCTCGCGTTGGGGTATTATTAACCTCTATAACTGTGATCTGGTCCTTGAGTTTGTTATTCTCCCTGTTTAGGATGTCAATCTGTCCCTCTAGACGTGCTCGTCTTAATGCATCCAAGGACTCAATCTCCTGTTCTGCTATGGCCCCAATCTGTACCTATAAACTTGCACGCAGTCTAGCGTTCTCATTATTTATTGCCTGCACTTACCCTTCCAGTTGTGACTGGGAGAGAGTGAAAATGATTAATCCGCGTTTCAATTTTTGTGCACATGCCGGGGGCAATTTCTTAACCCCCAATTCCTGGGAAACTTCACCAACTATTTCATCTATGGCTGATGGTTTCACTTCTGGGGTACCAAATTCAGTGCTCAGAAGCTGCTGCTCCTCCATTTTCTGAGCACCTTTCTGCAATACAGAGCGTGTACCTCTTGTTATTGTCACAAGTGAGCGTGTTGCCGACGAGGTGCTGCTTGATCTGCTCCTAAATGGAGCAGAAGATGCAGCTGTCGGCTGGGGCTGCGTTTGTCGCTCCAGGTCTCACATGCGGGCACGGGAGTGGAACGGTACAAAGCCAAAGATCATGCATTGGCGTCTCAGTTACTTCGATAATGGAAGCAACAGGAGCCCATGTAGACTTAAATGCCATAATATGTTTATTGGCTAAAGCTGCAGTGTTACAGCGCGATCTAAGTTTATGTACCACGATCAAAATTCGATGTTTATACCACGAAGAGTCTTCAATCTGTGCACCACTAAAGGTTATGTCGTGATCCTTGTTCGTTCTCTGTACTGCGATCAAGTACGTTCTCTGTACCATGGTAAAAGTGCGTTCGCTGTAACACGATTGAAGTTCGTTCTATGAACCACCTTTTGGCGCGAACACAATCACGGCCAATTGTAGCCTTCAGTTACTCTACAGAAAATTTCAAGGACTCGCCACAACTATGAATTATACCTGCCTGTTCTCACTCAACTCTGGAAACACTTTTATCCATAAAAGTCATCCAGCGCAGAAGAAGAGGAGTAGACTGGGTTATGATGACTAGTACACTTGCGAAACCGAAAGTACGCGAGGTGCAATCGACATACAGTGTATTTTCTAAGATTTTAGAGTAAACTATTACCAGATAAACTAGTTAAAAGATTGTGCAATGTATCACTGTCAAAATCGCACACAACTCTCGACCAAAAACGGAGCTGACAAATGACCCCAACGAGAAAATTAGCGAAATTAGAAGTAATATAGAAATTTACCGACAATAACTATTCCCACACTTCTTTCGTGAATGGAACATGAAAGAAGGGATTAGATAGTGGTACCACAAGCATCGTCCACCACACGGCGTCATTGTGTGCGGAGTATTGATGTAGAAACGATATGTTTTCTTTAATTGCCCCCTAATGATGATTTAGAAAATGATAACGTAGAGCGTTCTATTGATCCGAGCAGCCCAAAACTGGTAGTGTAGTGCCAAAAGGCTGCTCTGTACCTTGGTTTGGACCAGACCGCTGTCGTAATGAACTAAACTTGACACTAACAATTCGCCGAAGTAAGATCAGCTTATTAATTCAAAGCCAGCTTAAAATAAATGTTCTTATTCCATACTTTTCTAATACGTATTTCATTTATACAATAGTAAGAGAACTATATTTGCATTCATTGGCTACAATAACCGGGCTTACGTTGCCGGAATGGATGAGGCATGACTAACTAACATTGTATCATAGTGGCTGGTCGATTATAGACTGATAGCGATTGGTTTATGCAATTTACTGTCATGTATGCCTCTGGGATTACTTGTTCGCAAGAAAACTGTCTGAAAAACTATTCATCTCAGCTGAAATACTTCATCGGTAAGGATAAATAATTCAACACAGCAACGCGACACGTCACAAACTAAAAAATAATGGTTGACATAGCGAGGTCGAGGCGTTGAAATGTTCCAGTGGTATCTAGGTTTGTGATGCAACTGGGAATCTGTGAGTCCATCAGCGTTTATGGTAATGAAGTTGCAGCCATGCATCGATCAGGAGTTATGAGATGTAGTGTTGGCGGCACGAATCTATGACAAAATGTCAACAGGTTATTGAGTCATTACCATCTACATCTAGTTGCTGTCTGTGCCTCCTACAGCGGTTACTCTGGTTGACAGATAATAACTACCTGTGGTGATATTACTCGACTGTAACTGCATAACTGATACTGGTAATTTCTAAGTAGGATAAAAGCAGATTACAGTCATAACTAAATGCTTTTTACGTATCTAGTCTTGCCTACCATTTCCGCCGAACTAAAGGTGCTTCTTGCTAAAATTGCTGTTCGCAGCTAGTACGACGTAAATATTTCTTCTTTTGATGTGTCAATGCTTCACTGTATATGATTCACTGAGAACTTTGTGGTTTGCAGCATTTACATTTCTGTTCATATTTTTGGTTTCTGAACAGGTCCTTGGTGAAGATGGAGCTCGTATTATGATAATATCGAAGATAGAAAATCAACAAGGTATCGACAACGTTGACGAAATAATTGAAGAATCCGACGGCATCATGATCGCGCGAGGAGACATGGGCATCGAAATACCTCCGCAGAAGGTGAGGAATGTAATCATTGCAGTACTGTTTCTCCTTGTATCGCCCTGCCGGCATAGCTAACGGTAATACTTTCTACAATAACAAGTCGATATTGTCTTACGGTTTCCTCGACACATGCCACAGTAATCATTGGCTTTTAGTGTCGCAAGTATTATGTATGTGCACTATCTAATCAAAAGTATTGGGACACCTATTGGTGGACTCTAATATGGGGTGTATCGATCCTTCACCCTTCTGACTGCTTGAACTCTGCTGGGGACACTTTCAATAATGTGTTTGTCATTGCCGAAACCAGAGTAGGTGGTAATTTAGGACACTGGAGTCTCGAGCGAAGTCGACATCGAGGTGGTTCAGGTCGAGACTCTGGGCAGGCCAGTCCATTTCAGGAATGTCATTGTCCACAAACTATTTCCTCAAAAATACTGCTTCATGACGGGGAGCGTTGTCATGATGATACAGTCATCGTCTTGGAACTATTTCTCTAGTGTATACAATGCTGTGAAATGTGTTCAAATCTTTCCACATTTAGCATTCTCTTAAGTACTCTAAGGTGACAAAACACTAAATCTTGAAAAACACCCCCATACCGTAACACTATCTCCTCTGTACTTCATTGTTGCCATTACAGATGATGGCAGGTAACGTTCTCTAGGCATTCGCCAAACCCAAACCTGCATGGTATTGGTCTAACTGTGTTTGTTCCTTCACATTTGAGTTTTACAGTCACATCACCAACAGTTGACCTGGGCAGCTCTAGAAGGGTTGAATTGTTCCTGGTGGATCTGTGACTCAGGTTACTTCCAATGACTGGTCCACGTTCGAAGTTACTGAGTTCTTGTGATCGACAGATTGTGCAGTTATTGCTTCTCTGCTGACAGCACAATGTTCCCCGCCTCCTTTTATACTGGCGGTCAGTACGCCATCGCAACATTATGCCTTCCCACACCACAGCACCCGTCTATCCTACTTACCAACTTTTCCGTTATCCCTTTCCTCGCCGATACTGCTAAGAACTACCACGTTCCTTACTTTATCAGTCCGTCAAATTTTCAGTATTCTCCTGTAGCATCACATCTCAAACGCTTCGATTCTCTTCTTTCCCGGGTGTCCCACAGTCCATGATACACTTCCATACAATGCTGTGCTCCAAACGTATAATCTCAGAGGTTTCTTCCTCAAAAATAAACCCCATGTTTGACACTAGTAGACCTCTCTTTGAAGGTATGCCCTTTTTGCTAGTATTAGTTTGCTTTTTATGTCCTTCCTGCTCCATCAGTCATGCTTTGCATGTAGCAGAATTCTCTGGCCGAGGGTCGGAGATTTTCTCCGCCCGGGGACTGGGTGTCTGTGTTGTACTCATCATCATCTTATCATAATTTGGGACGGAGCTTCTGACCACGGTGTTGAGCGCCCAAAAAACCATCGTCATCATCATCATTCTTTGACCGAAGTCAAACTCACACAACTGCAGCACTGTCCCCAATTCTGATGTTAAAGTTTTCATTAATTTCATTTCTGATGCTTACTTTCGCTTTACTTCGTTTCTTTCAATCCATAGTGTGTGCTTGTTAGACTGATCCCTTCAATAAGTACTGCAATTCTTCCTCATCTTTACTGATAAAGGCAATATCTTCAGCAAATCGAATCGTACCATCTGAATTTTAATTCAACTCGAAGCATTTATTTCCATCATTGCTTTTTTATGTATAGATTTGTTACTGATAGATTACATATATCTTTTTTACCATTACTTAACCACTATTATTGTTATTACGAGGGTTGGAACTTAAATAGTGGCAACTATTTATTCACAGCCGATACAAAAGAGTTACATGTTTGCACCTGTTACTGTCATTCAATGTAGTCACCAGTGTTGTGTAGAACCCGTTGCCAGCGATGTGGAAGGCGTAATATACCGTTATCAGAGCCTGCTCTGTTGATGGTGCGAATGGAGCAGTCTAAAGTTAACGATGATTCTCGTGTACGACTGTGACGGTGTTATCAAAATGGCTTTGAGCACTATGGGACTTAACTTCTGAGGTCATCAGTCCCCTAGAACTTAGAACTACTTAAACCTAACTAACTTAAGGACCTCACAAACATCCATGCCCAAGGCAGGATTCGAACCTGCGACCGCAGCGATCGCGCGGTTCAAGACTGTAGCGCCTAGAACCGCCCGGCCTCTCCGGCCGGCGATGGTGTTATCCTAACGCATTACGTTCCTCCACGGCAAACCGTCAGTGCACAGTATTACTGTTCGTTTTTGGAGCATCATCTGCAACCAACTTTGCGAAAGAAGCGGCGACACTTTTTGCGCAACCCACCCATCATTTGCGCGACAATACGCGGGCGCATACAGCGCAAGCTGTGGCTGCTCTGTTCGGTCGCTGGGACGTAAGTCCTTGTGACTTTGATTTGATTCCGAAGATGAAGGAACCACTTCGTGGCATTCGCTTCAGAACTGTTCCAGAGACAGAACAGGCAGTAGCCCTTTCCATTCGCAACATCAACAGAATAGGGTTTGCTAACGGTATACTACGCCTTCCACATTGCTGGCAACGGGTTATACATAACGCTGGTGACTACTTTGAAGGACAGTAACAAGTGCAAACATGTAACTCTTTTGTATCGTTTGTGAATAAATAATTGCCACTATTTAAGTTCCAACCCTCATATTATTATTATAATTACTTTTATTTTTACTGTGCTGAGATACAAATTTCTAATCAATTAAAACATACAACAAAGTCAAAAAATGTTAAAACATGACCTGCTATGTAAGTACAGGGAGTAAGTCTAAAGGAAGCAATAAAATAAATAAATAAATAAATAAATAAATAAGATATAGGTTGAACATTAAGGGTAAAAGACTACATCCCTGCCTTAGACCATTTCTTATCCGCTCTTCCAGTCCTATCTTTCCCCTTGGTTCTTGGACATTTTGTACAGGATTATTCATAAGTACCTCTGGGGTTTCAGAATATGACTGTGGAAAAACTACATGACATACGGAGAAATGACCATACATCAGTGGACAGAGCATATCTCTAAATTTCTATTCGCCGGATAAGGAGTCAGTCAACTTTCTTATCTTTAGTCACTCTTTTTAAAAAAAAAAATTGTTCATCTTTTGTTACCTTTTTAAATTTTCGTCACCTTTCTCACTTTTTTCTCGTTTAGGAAAAAGAAGTTATTTAATTTTGCTTCCTAGTTAGTTCGTTTAGCTTTTTGGGATGCTCCATTGATGAAGCTAGATAAAGTCTATGCGTTGTTGTTTTTGTTGTGGTCTTCAGATCAAAGACTGGTTTGATGCAGCCCTTCATGCTACTCTATCCTGTGCAAGGTTCTTCATCTCCAAGTACCCATTGCATCATTCTGAATCTGCTTAGTGTATTCATCTCTTGGTCTCTCTCTACGATGTTTACCCTCCACGCTGTAAACTGGTGACCCCATGTGCAGGACCCCTTGTTCATGTTCTACCAACCGATTTCTTCATCTAGTGAAGTTGTGGCACAAATTCCTGTTGTATTCAGTAGTTACTCATTAGTTACGTGATCTACTCATCTAATCTTCAGCATTATTTTGTAGCACCACATTTCGAAAGTTTCTACTCTCTTCTTGTCGAAGCTATTTATCATCCGTGCTTCACATCGATTCATGGCTACACTTCATACAAATACTTTCAGAAAAGACTTCCTGACACTTAAATCTATACTCGATGTAAACAAATTTCTCTTCTTCAGAAACGCTTTCCTTACCATTGCCAGTCAACATTTTATATCCTCTCTACTTCGACCATCATCAGTTATTTTGCTCCCCAAATAGCAAAACTCATCTACTACTTTAAGTGTTTTATTTCCTAACCTAATTTCCTCAGCATCACCCGACTTAATTCGACTACATCCCATTATCCTCGTTTTGCTTTTTTGATGTTCATCTTATATCATCCTTTCAAGACACTGTCCATTCCGTTCAACTGCTCTTCCAGGTCGTTTGCTCTCTCCGACAGAATTACAATCTCATGGGCAAAACCTCAAAGTTTTTATTTCTTCTGGATGGATTTTAGTTCCGACTTCGAATTTTTCTTTTGTTTCCTTTACTGCTTGCACAATACATAGATTGAATAACATCGGGAATAGGCTACAACCCTGTCTCACTCCCTTCCCAACCACTGCTTCCCTTTCATGCCCCTCGACTCTTATAACTGCCATCTGGTTTCTATACAAATTGTAAATAGCCTTTCGCTCCCTGTATTTGACCCCCGCCACCTTCAGAATTTGAAAGAGAGTATTCCAGTCAACAACACTGTCAGAAGCTTGCTCTAAATGGAGGAACATGTAAGTTAATGGAGAAGAGTAGGAGAAACAAACCCTAGTGCTCGAATACAGCATTAGTAGTATGCTGCTGGACACAGTCATGTCGTTTAAATATCTGAGCGTAACGTTGCAAAGCGATTTGGATCGGAACGAGCATGTAAAGATTGTAGTGGGAAAAGCGAATGGTCGACTTTGGTTTGTTGGAATAGCTTTAGGTAAGTGTGGTTCATCTGTAAAGGAGATCACACATAAGATAGTAGTGAAACCCGTTCTTGAGTACAGCTCGAGTGTTCGGGATCCACACCAGATTGCATTAGAGGAAGACATCGAAACAATTCAGATCCGGGCTGCTGGATTTGTTATGAGTAGGTTCGAATAACATGCAAATGTTATGGAAATGCTTCAGAAACCCCAGTGGAAATCCCTGGAGGAAAGGCGACATTCTTATTGTGGAACATTGTGGAGAAAATTTAGGGAACCAGGATTTGAAGTTAACTGTAGAACGGTACTACTGTCACCAACATACATTTCGCGTAAGCAGCTCGGAGATAAGAGAAATTAGGACTCATACGTAGGCATATAGCCAGTAGTTTTTCCCTCGCTCTGTTTAAAATTAGCACTCATGCGTAGGCGTATAGCCAGTCGTTTTGTCCTCGCTGTGTTTGCAACTGGAATAGGATAGGATGTAACTAGTGGTGGTAGAGGGTACTCTCCGCCACGCACTGTACAGTAACTTGCAGTGTATGAATGTAGATGGTTGTTGGTCAGCCGAAAATGCTTAACATATAGTTATTATTGGCTTCGATTGCGATGAAGTCGATTAAAATTAACTATTTTTAGGATTCGGCAGCTGAACCTAACCATCGATGTTTCCCAATCAACAGTGCTATACAAGTCTTTTCTTGTTTGGACGGTTATACCTTCAAAAAGCAAGGTCTTTTCTGGGATACTGGACAGGGCAGTTGGGAGGTCACCATATTTTTATGAATACCATGAACCCCAGTTTCTTTAACGCTTTGGAGACGAAGCTCGAACACAGATCAGGCTGCAACTTCGTGTTAAAAATTCCACGCCCGAGTATAGGTCGGGCCGCGATTTTCTCGAAGCGCAAGCCACCTATCGTTCGAAACCTGGACTCATTTCGTATGAAAACAATGTACGGACGTCTCGCGACCTGCTCCTTGATTGGTGCTGCCTACTGCTGTCAATTTCTGGATTTACTTCGAAAGAATCCTTAGCGAATTTTGCTTCTATTGTCGTGAATGGCTGAGCCAATACGATCGTATTGACGTAATTTAATGTATGTACTTGCAGTTTGGTACAATTCTGCTGCAAATGCGTCAAGTTTGTTGAGTGAGCAAGAAATTTTCGAAGTTCAAGAAGAAGGAATTACTCAAACATTCACCCCGCCCTATTTTCTTGGGACGACAATTATAGTTTGTGACGTCATCATTATAAAATTTGTAATGTATCAAAGAGCTAAAGTATATATGAAAAACGAGTCTTGAAGCCTGGCCCTTTTTTGGGTATGTATTAGTCTTGAAGATACATTATTTAAATACGCCCCAGTAACGCTTGAAAACACGGCATAAATGACCGGTTTCCTAGGCTTAATATTCTTCTAAGTGGCTAGTCAGCCAAATGTTAACGCAGTATTAAATACTGTGTGTGAAAGCTTCATATAAGTAGTTTGGTCTTTGGTCAGAAACTTGGGGTTAAATAAGTGGTCTGCTTTGAGAAGTATTTTGATAAGTGTGGTGAGCGTACTGTGAGACCTTCAGTACACACACCATCAGATTATTTGACTTGCCGCTCTAACGAAGTAGGTGAGTGTCAGCAATATGTCTCGTGGTGTTATCGTGGCGTGTTTACCTTCTGCCGTTAGGTCAGACGATAGAAAGGCCACTTGCACGCTTAGAGTAGCAGATTGACGGTGACCAACTTTAAACAGAACTTGATTAATTTTCACACACATTTATTAAAATAATAACAAGCATAAAATTTACTTAACTTGGTTCTGGATGATATTTACAATTGACAATCTGAAGTTCCTTTTGTATTGGTACGTTAATCTTATTCTCACATATCTCTCTGATACCCGACAAAAGTGTCTATACATTTATCTTCATGGCTATGTTCAGGACTGTGGTAATCTTATTAGGTGCAGACTGAAACTTGACTATAGACTGGTACAGACAAATGCAGACTGGTACCAACTGGTGCAGACAAATGCAGACTGACTAATCGGAGGTCTGTACACTCGTTATAATACCTCGCGCGTTCATGTATCACTGCGCGAGTGTGATCCGCGAGGAGAAAAGGTTCTACGTAAGCAGCAATCTCATTGGCTGCGTTACATATTAATACGCGGATCGGCGGAAGCAGAAGTTGGTCTGTCTCTATGGCAGCGCCATCTCGTAGTGCGGAGACGGACGACCGCTGCGCCTGCGCTGTTGTGCTTAGTGGGGCGCCCTCTAGTGGGAAAGTTGTGTACGCGCTGACTACGTGGAACTATGTACACAACAACAAGCGATAGAGTTTTCTCAAAGTTTGTTGGAGAGCGAACAGAAATAGTGGGAGTGCGGATGTGAACGAGAACGAGAACACGAGGGTTGTGGAGTCAGCTACGAATCGAGATCACGCTAAACAGTTTCCGCCAGGCTGGTGGCTTGCGACCGGTCACTACAACGTACAGATACAGTGTTAATCTGGGTCACTGTCGGAGAAATGTGTGGCGCAGGTGTTCGTGGCGCAGAAGTCGATCCTGGCCAAGTGCAACCGGCTGGGCAAGCCGGTGGTGGTCGCCACGCAGATGCTGGAGTCGATGGTGGGGCTGCCGCGGGCGACGCGCGCAGAGTCTTCGGACGTGGCGAACGCCGTGCTGGACGGCGCAGACTGCGTGATGCTGTCGGGCGAGACGGCCAAGGGCAAGTTCCCCGTGCTGTGCGTGCGCGCCATGGCCGAGCTGTGCCGCGAGGCGGAGGCGGCCGTCTGGACGCGCCAGCTGTTCGCCGAGCTGAGCTGGCTGGCGCGCCCGCCCGTCGACAACACGGAGGCCACGGCCGCCGCCGCGGTGCGCGTCTCGCTGCACAGCCGCGCCGCCGCCATCCTCGTGCTCACCGACAGCGGCAAGGCCGCCAGGCTCATCGCCAAGTACCGGCCGCGCTGCCCCATACTCGCTATCACGCGGGACGCACAGGTACACCGGCCCCTGCCCGCCATAAACGAAGAAAAACTTTTATTTACTTTCTGTTATTTACTTGCCTGTTTCCTTAGCTGGTCAGTTTTGATTTCTCAGATGTACTTCCACGGTGCTCTCGGAGGAGTCCCCTTAGCCTTAGGTCAAAACAGTGTAATGTGTGTTGTGCACTGGAATACTTACACGAAAAAACTACACTACTCGCCATAAAAATTGCTACACCAAGAACAAATACAGAACAATATTCATTGGACAAATATACTATAACTGACATGTGATTACATTTTCGCGCAATTTGGCTGCATAGATCCTGAGAAATCAGTACCCAGAACAACCACCTCTCGCCGTAATAACGGCCTTGATACACTTCGGCACTGAGTTAAACAGAGCTTGGATGGCGTGTACGGGTACAGCTGCCCATGCAGCTTCAACACGATACCACTGTTCATCAAGAGTAGTGACTGGCGTATTGTGACGAGCTAGTTGCTCTGCAACCATTGACCAGACGTTTTCAATTGGTGAGAGATCTGGAGAATGTGCTGGCCAGGGCAGCAGTCGAACATTTTCTGTATCCAGAAAGGCCCGTACAGGACCTGCAACATGCGGTCGTGCATTATCCTGCTGAAATGTAGGGTTTCGCAGGGATCGAATGAAGGGTAGAGCCACGGGTCGTAACACATATGAAATGTAATGTCCACTGTTCAAAGTGTCGTCAATGCAAACAAGAGGTAACCGAGACGTGTAACCAATGGCACCCCATACCATCACGCAGGGTGATACGCCAGTACTGCGATGATGAATACACGCTTCCAATGTGCGTTCACCACGATGTCGCCAAACTCGGATGCGACCATCATGATGGTGTAAACAGAACCTGGATTCATCCGAAAAAATGACGTTTTGCCATTCGTGCACCCAGGTTCGTCGTTGAGCACACCATCGCAGGCGCTCCTGTCTGTGATGCGACGTCAAGGTTAACCGCAGCCACGGTCTCCGAGCTATTAGTCAATGCTGCTGCAAACGTCGTCGAACTGTACGTGCAGATGGTTGTTGTCTTGCAAACGTCCCCATCTGTTGACTCAGGGATCGAGACGTGGCTGCACGACCCGTTACAGCCATATGGATAAGATACGAGGCCGTTGGGATCCAGCACGGCGTTCCGTATTACCCTCCTGAACCCACCGATTCCATATTCTGCTTACAGTCATTGGATCTCGACCAATGAGAGCAGCAATGTCGCGATACAATAAACCGCAATCGCGATAGGCTACAATCCGACCTTTATCAAAGTCGGAAACGTGATGGTACGCATTTCTCCTCCTTACATGAGGCATCACGACAACGTTTCACCAGGCAACGCCGGTCACCTGCTGTTTGTGTATGAGAAGTCGGTTGTAAACTTTCCTCATGTCAGCACGTTGAAGGTGTCGCCACCGGCGCCAACCTTGTGTGAATGCTAAGAAAAGCTGATCATTTGCATATCACAGCATCTTCTTCCTGTCGGTTAAATTTCGCGTCTGTAGCACGTCATCTTAGTGGTGTAGCAATTTTAATGGCCAGTAGTGTATGTATCCAGCTGATCCATATATACACCATCTCCGTTGTGTCCTACTTGATACCTTGTGGAGCATCTCAGGTCGTATGTTCGAAAGGATTCCTCAAAGCAGAGCATCACTGGAAGATCTGACTCAAAATCTGCTGACATCAGCTTCCACAATCCCGGAATTCTGACAGCATCATACCTAAACTCTTGCACCACGCCCATGACATCAATATGTCACTGCCCTGTGAAGGTCCGCCCAACCTCCGCCCCTGCCTTCCTCCCCCACTCCTGCACCCCACCCATTGCACTGCTTACGCCTCCACACATTATGGGAGTGTCGACACCATCGTGTTGTCTGCCATAGCTGTGAGGCTCCAGGCCACCAACGGGTGCAAGTACAGCCCCCCCCCCCCTCCCCCAACCTTTGACCAGTTTTAATTTTTATAGGTTGATTAGGAAATGATACACTTAAAGTAGTAAAGGAGTTTTGCTATTTGGGGAGCAAAATAACTGATGCTGGTCGAAGTAGAGAGGATATAAAATGTAGACTGTCAATGGCAACGAAAGCGTTTCTGAAGAAGAAACATTTGTTAACATCGAGTATAGATTTAAGTGTCAGTAAGTCGGTTCTGATAGTATTTGTAGGGAGTGTAGTCGCGTATGGATGTGAAACATGGACGATAACTAGTTTGGACAAGAAGAGAATAGAAGCTTTTGAAATGTGGTGCTACAGAAGAATGCTGAAGATTAGATGGGTAGATCACATAACTAATGAGGAGGTATTGAATAGGATTGGGGAGAAGAGAAATTTGTGGCACAACTTGACTAGAAGAAGGGATCGGTTGGTAGGACATGTTCTGAGACATCAAGGGATCACCAATTTAGTATTGGAGGGCAGCGTGGAGGGTAAAAATCGTAGAGGGAGACCAAGAGATGAATACACTAAGCAGATTCAGAAGGATGTAGGTTGCAGTAGTTACTGGGAGATGAAGAAGCTTGCACAGGATAGAGTACCATGGAGAGCTGCATCAAACCAGTCTCAGGACTGAAGACCACAACAACAACAACAACAAGCAGGTTGATTGCATGAGCACATCGTTTGAAGTCTGTACTTTGAGAATGATGGGGCTCACAATGCTTTCCAGCACGGTGCTCTCCATACTAGATCACTGCTCAGGCATTTCTTACAGTTGGTGCCATTGTGCAGTTGTTATATTAAAAACCAGGAGAAAAATATTATTCCCCACAATACCATAAGATATTATCCAATTATGATTGAGTCCTACGGGAAATGTTCTTTCATGGGTCTTAAAGAAAACAACTGGTGTTTCTAAGTATTACTATTATCTACCTGTGTATAGTTTTAATTATGAGGAACTCGAGACAGTACTGTATAGAAGGTACAATCATATCTTCAGCATATGGTTCATCCATTTTGTGGGTTAAACTTCGATTTGTAACTACACATACTAAGACGGCACTCTACTACTGCACTGCGGGTGCACCGGAAAAGCCGTTAGCGTGTCCACATGTTGCCCTTGTCACGTGTGACCAGCCATAAAATATGGTGGAATAAATAGATGAAAATGTAAGTGTAAAAAATTTTGATAGAATTAGCTGTCTGTCATTAAGACAACACATCTTCTTTTGGGTAATTGCATGGCTGCCTTTAATGCGATTAGAGTCACTGCCTCCACTGTAACGTACTCCGGAAAGAAAAAGAAACTTTTACCACCCTCCAATTAGTCAATTCATTGTCTGTAAGCACTACAAAGCACGGCCACTGCAAGTCTTTCATATCTTCACACAGTAAAGCGATACCTACAGCAAAGAAGTTCTATGTATACAACGTTATTCCCCATGTCACACGACACCTCCAACAAACGTTGTCGATGTCGTGATCACCTCACTCATCAAAAATGCCAAACATGATAACTAAATATACCGATTGAATTGGAAAGCCTTCGACAGCTCCCCACATTCAAATTCACTTAGCTCCAGCATAATGCACTCACAGAACACTTGCATCATACTGAGGAACTCACATTGCTTTACCACAAACTGCTGCTTGGCGACATTTGCAACATCGTGCCCCACAAGTCTTTTCTCAGTAGTAAGCACGCATGGCTGCATCTCCCGATGCATGTAAAGCACGCTTTCAGCACACAGCTGATTTTCGGATGTTGATTCACCATGTCATTTCCTATGCACCGAGTATGGAGGCGTATAGACAGTCGTATTTCTCGTAGCCCCATTTGCAAGTGGACTGGTACACTGAAGTACTATAAAATAAAAGACGTCATGGTATTTTCTATGCCCATTGCTACACATGCTAATGTATAGTGTGCTATTACGCAAATGTGCATGTTGTAATTGGTGGAATGTGTTGATATTTTTACCATCCATCCATAGAGAGTGTCAACGAACAGTACTTCTTCCAAATGTTAACCCAACAAAACACTAACTACCAAAGCCAACACTTATACATACACTAAAGAAACACACATTGATGGTTGAATATACACATATATTAAATACAGCTGTATGCCTCCTGATGCTTAAGAAATATCACTCCATAATTCCGTAACAACGTGGGCCAACATCAGTACGTGTATAAAGCCTTAGTGGGCTAGGGGCACTAGTAATACTTTGTGCTGTGTTCTCATTACTGTGTACGGTATTGACAGATGATGCTGACACTTTTTCTACACAGGTATATTTGTTCTTTCAGGGATTTTAGGGGAAGTGATCTTTTTCTTATATTGACTGAGTGTTTACAACTATTTGATGCATCATAGACCATAGGTTACAGATGGGATGACTGCAACTATTTCTCCTCTTTCTGACAATAAACACACAAAACTTGCCTTAATAACGAGAAGATGATGAAATTATTCAGCTTTCCATTCTGGGAGAGTAAATTCCAGGTCAAAAATACTGTTTGGACAAGTCTCTCGCACACCATCAAGTATGTTAAACTCTGACAGTTTTAGTGGACTACCAGCACATGTGTGTTTTTAAGTGGGATAGCCTCTCAACCACACACAAAATTCGCATATAGGGGTTGGCAGACTAGCAGTTAAATTATATGTGCATAGTTATGGCACCATTTAACTGGGACAACAAGCACAATTAACATAATTTATGGTTTTAACTGAAACATAAATGTTATTCGTCCGGAAACATGAGCAATATGACTAGCTGCTGGTTTACACATGGCAGTAGATATTATGTCTGTCTACAGTAAGTTATGGCTTGAACTGAAATGCGTATATACGGGGACAGCCTCCAAGCGAACACTAAGTTCGACCCAGGAAATGTCGTAGAACTACCAGAGCAAACTGTTAACGCCGTAAATTACCCTAGCATGCAGTCACTATAAGGTTTGATGATGTACTACAATTTAGTAGCAGCGAGATGACGTATGGAGCAGTTGTGTTTGATGCTTGCATGTGACCAAGAATACAATTTGCGGTCCATAACAATTGCAATTCGTTGCATCTGAAAGAGTAACATAGCAACCGTAGAAATCGGTAAAACAGACTTCACCATAAGTATTATACGAAGTGTTATAATGCACTCCCATCCGCTTGAATATGCGGTAACGGGTTAAGCTGTAGGGAGGATATGACTGTATCATCGTTACTTCCATTTTCCTAAAGACTGGAGTGATGTTCTTAAGATTTCGGAACATAAACTGTGTTGGAACATTAAGAAAAAAATACATCAAAGAAAACAGCATGATATATAGGAAGCAAAGTCTCCAGACGATTGTGTTTTTAAATCTTCACACGATATTCTAGTTCTCTCACAGCTGCGAAGTCTCTTGAAAACAACCTGCCTTATATTAGTGAACTGATAATTTTGATTCCCGGCGGGGTCAGGGATTTTCTCTGCCTCGTGATGGCTGGGTGTTGTGTGCTGTCCTTAGGTTAGTTAGGTTTAAGTAGTTCTAAGTTCTAGGGGACTGATGACCATAGATGTTAAGTCCCATAGTGCTCAGAGCCATTTGAACCATTTGATAATTTTGAAGTAAGAAGGTACTAACTATATGTGATATTTTTTGTGGCATATGTCGATAAATATCGGTGTGTAACTATGGATTAGCATGCAGAACTGTTTAGCAGACAAGTTCCATAGCACGTTTCCAGACTTCGCGTTTCCACTATTCCTGATGTCCATGCCATAGGCACCCGGCTACATCTATTCGATACATTGTATCCCCCCCCCCCTCCCCAAATCCTGTAGTAATGTTGGTCCCAATGCAGACAATCACCGCAAATAATCATGTTTCTCTGTCTTGGCTCAATCGACTTCATAGCAAGGACCCAACTCCAGTAAACTGGATGACCAGAAAAACAAGTGTTTGCCGCCTGGAACCTGCGTGCATTACTGTGTGTATAAACTAATGGCAGTATGAGTGAGTTCGCTCAGCTCCCTACCTGCGAGTGATGTCAGACACATTGCTTATCAGTTCTCATTACACCTACGTTGCTACATCAATAATGACGGAGTGATAGCCTGTTCATTAGATCTCATTCTGTTTATAGGAGCGTTGGTTGGAGTTTAACGCTTCCACCACACTAACACAGCAGCTCTGACATTAAAATGTGTACAAATTAAAGACGTCTTGAAATATTCTTCGAAATGACAGAAAATTCGTCAAAGGCAACTCTTATTTACGCTAAAACACACATAGAGTGCTGACTTCAGATGTTTGTAATAGCATCCCATGGTCACATAACAACAACGAAGACATTCATTTACTGTATATTTTTCTCTTATACATAAATAATACGGAATACATTCCATCAAGGTCTATCATTGCTTAGTGTGTGTCCGTGTATATATACAGGATGGCCATAATTAATGTTTCATTTTCAGAACGCTGTAGAAAGAGAACCACTGTTCAGAATTACGCCAAATTTGAGCGGCATATTATTGACGTAAGGGGAAACGTCATGGATAAAAAGGAAAAAATACGAAAATTTTGCCAATTGACGGCGTTGTAAGAGTCAGAATATGCACAACAGCAAACTCGCGGCTCGAGACTGTTCCTCAGTTTGCGTCCTAGAGACCCAGAATGACTGTCTCCATGAAGGATGACGCGTTGCTGGTAAAGCTCTGTTGCAAGAAAGATGACTAAGCGCCAGTTGCTCTGCGGAAGTTCTGGGCACTCAAAGGCATGAAAACAGGGCACTGGTCCGATGTCTCCTAAGGGTCTGGAGAAAATGGTTACAAAATTCGAAAAGACGGGTCGTTTTGCAGTGCAATGGGACAGACGGAGTAAAGCAGTTCATTCGATGTCTGTCGAAGATGTGGCCACAACGTTGCAGGAGGGGTCGAGCGGTGGAGTGCAAACATGCAGTTCACGAGGAATTGCCAGAATGTTGGACATGAATGCGAGAACGTTGTACAAATCCTGCGAAACATCCTACATTGTTATCCATACAAAACCACCCATGTTCAGGAGTTGCTTCCTGATGACCTGCCAACAAGACAAACATTCACCCTGGAATTTCTTATTCGCATGGAAGTGGACTATGAATGACTATGGAACGTTCAGTGGACAGAAGAAGACCACTTCTATCTCCAAGAACATGTTACACGCTGAACTGCAAATATAGACAACAGAAAATCAGCATGCACTTCAGCCGACATCACTTCATTCTGCAAAGGTGACTGTGTGGCGCAGGTTGACTGCACCGATTATTGTATCGCCATATTTTTTCGCGGAGGTTAGTATTGCGGGCCTTGTTGCCTTTACCGTCAGTGGTAAACGGTATGAGAGTCTTTTGAGCACCATCGTCATTCCAGCCCTTCAACAGCGCGGACTTTTGGGTAGCATCGTTTTTATGTGAGTTGGTGCTCCTCCGCGCAGTGCGCAGCCAGAAAAGCGGTTGCTGCAGAGGTATTTCGGAAATGCTAGAATAATCAGCCGTCATTTCCCTACAGAATGACCCTACAGATCACCTGATCTTAATCCGCATGACTTCTCTGTGTGGCGTTTTCTGAAAGATATTGTTTTCGGTGCTCCAATTACGAAAGTAGCTGAATTGAAGCCAGGCATTCCGAACGTGACCCCGAGACACTCCGATCTGTTGTGGAAAATGCTGTTTCTTGATTTCAGCCTGTGGCAGAACACGGTGAACAGCATATTGAACATGTCTTCCGCCAGCATCACGACAAGTAGAAACTTCCGTTACTTTGCTGTGTACGCGGTTTATAGCCACAAGGATTTAAAAACCGGTGTTATTTTGCTTTTTATTCGGCTTTTGACCCCTGGACAATTAAAAACCGTTGTCATTGGCAATTTATGAGGTTTCAGGAGTCAGGGCAATTAAAAACCGAATTTTCTCACCCGATGTGGTATAACCTTTCTATGCTGAATGGGCTTACGTACCTAACAGTGTCACAACTGTGTACTGCCGAACTTGTGCGGTCACTCACATGGAACAGTATGTATGGTGTAACGCTCAACTCAAACCATAGCCGTCGTATTGAAATTCATCTGTATTTTGCAGCCCATCACATTTACGTTAAGATGCTTACAGCGCCATCTTTTGGTAAAATTTTCGTTAGCTTTTTTTGTTTCATGACGTTTCCCATTGCGTCAATAATATGCTGTTCCAATTTAACGTCATTCTGAGCAGTAGTTCTTTGTCTACAGCGTTGTGAAACTTTAAGTTCAATCATGGACATCGTGTATATCAGAAGTTGCTTTTGTAGTTGGTGCATCATTTACACATCATTTTTATCCTGTCTGTCACTCACTTCATCGCCTGCGGCATAACTCACACACACAAAAAAGGGGATTCCAGATGAATGTAGTGTAGATAATCAAGTGGCTGCACAACGTAGCCATACATAGCTGCTCCCACAGCGACGGCAACCCCATCACAGTACATTTGCATAGCCCCTTAGGTGCCTTTGTGAAACCGGATCCATCCTTGTCGGAGTGCCAAGAAAAACATTGGGCATGGGAGAGAGTGCATTAGATGTTAGTTGTGGCACCAGTAGTGGGGGACTTGCACGAGCTTGCACACAATGTATGCATTCACATCATGTCACGGATTCCCTCGCTTGTAATGATACACAGATTATGGTTATATCTCCAGGCAATAGGGAACAAATCTATATGTGTGTCTTTTTTAGTGGCACTGAAATGGAAGAAAGTCCCTTGAACATTCTGTATCCAAAATAATGCCCCACAAGCTGTGTGCGGTGCGTGTTGGAGCATACATCGTACCACTGTTATCGCCACTGGTCTTGCTGCAATTCCCTACTGCCTTCTTATAACGGACCTATAGCCATGGTCGAGGGCAGATGTGGTGCAGCAAATGTGCCAAGGAGCATTTTTAAACATCCTTCTCTCTCTCTCTACCTCTCCCTCTTTCTACCTCTCTCGGCTGGTCCCGGCGGAGGTTCGAGTCCTCCCTCAGGCATGGGTGTGTGTGTTTGTCCGTAGGATAATTTAGATTAAGTAGTGTGTAAGCTTAGGGACTGATGACCTTAGCAGTTAAATCCCATAAGATTTTACACACATTCATTCTTCTACCTCTCCTCTCTCTATACCTCTCTTCCTTTCTCTCTCTTTCTGTCTATTCCCCCCCCCCCCTCCGCCCCCCCTCCGCCCCCCCTCCGTCTCTCTCTCTCTCTCTCTCTCTCTCTCTCACACACACACACACACACACACACACACACACACGTACACGTACACGTACACGTACATACCACGGTAATAACGTGGAGTTACGACTAATACTTGTATACGACGTGTTTTTTGTTCATAAAGTATCAGAGTTTTCATTTTTTGCGAATAATTTCATTTCTCCATTTACATAAATGCTATCGCCTTCGAGGTACTCCCCATTAGATACGAATATTAAACAATTATGCAAGAGCTACTTCCAGTCTTCGAAACACTTCTGGAATCTGATCTTTGGGGAAGTACTTAGTTTTTTAGTGATGCACTTTTAAACTCATCTATGCTTGTGAGACGTCGGCTCTTTAAGGTTCTTTTTATTTTTGTAAAGACTATGGAGGCTGGGGCATCATTAGAGTGTCTTTTTTTCGCCATAAATCCACGAAAAGGCAGTGAAGTGTTAGCAGGTGCATTACCGTGGTGCAAAAGCCACGAATTATTTCACATGTTTCGTACCTAAAACGTCCGGAAAAATTTCATGGCCTGAGCCACTTGATAAGCCAAAGTCATCAGAAGCTTCTCTGGTTGTGCTTAGGTGATCGTTCGTAATCATTTCTTTCACTTCTTCCACGTTGTCGTCGATTGTAGATGTGCTAGAGCGTCCGGAACTCGCAGCCAACTTGGAAACGTCTGTACCACTCGTAAACGGTTGTTTTACTCACATCAGACTCACCAAAAAATATTCAACATAACCTAAAATTTTATTACATTTTTTTTCCATTTCTAAGCAAAATTTAATGCAAGTTCTCTGATCCATTTCTGAAACAAATCACTAACCGCTATTTATAGGTAGCCTTCTTGATAACTGACGACAGACTAAACATCCAATATAGCTACGGTACCAGGGTACAGATACGTTTCAGACATGGTTAGCAACACAGCAACGTAAAATGGCGCGAATTGGACTAATAAAACTAGCGAAATTACAAAATTTCCGATACTTTATGAACGTCATATGAGGGGCCAGTTTCTGTTTGAGGGCTATGTTACGACGTATGTGTAACATAGAGCGACTACGATGTGGATATATAAGCAATGGATTTGTGTGGCATTCGTATTTTTCTAACGTGCGTGCGGTAAATGCAGAAACGTTAACTGTGGCGACTTTATTACCAAATGCGCCCAGATGGGACCAACGTGCTGTTACCCTTTTTTTGTCTGGCGGAGGACAAACACCGGTAGACATCCATCAGAGAACGAAGAATTTGTATGGTGCTGCATGTCTGTCGAAAACCACCGTTGTATGATAAGGGATGCTGCTGCTTCATGATAATGCACGTCCCTGCATCGTAAATGTCATAAAGCAGAAATTACCTCAACTCAAGTTGGAGACCCTCTAGCGCCAATCCTATTGTTCTCATCTCCCTCAATGCGGTTATCACGTCTTTGTTCCCTCGAAAAAGGCCTTGAAGAGTCGACGACTCCTGTCGGTCAACGATTTGCGTAGGCAATTATGGACTTCTCACGATACAGGACACGGTGTTTTACCAAACGGGTATATGCAACCTGCTGCGTCTGTGAGATGAGTGTCTCAATGCCTGATTTTCCCTGATTGGCATACCGATTCTTGACAGTGCGGCCTTCGAACGGAAAATTTTTAGATCAGCCATATTTACACCTATTAAATGAAGTAGACTGCTTTTACCACTGTATCGAATGACTATGTAAAGCCATTTTGTCATTTTGTTCATAATCCAAATCAGATGTAGCAACTGTTAAATCATAATTCGGTAGTCGTTTAACAGGGCGGAACGTACTTGGTGTACATTTTTTTCTCTCGAAAATATTACGAAACACCTATTTGATAAACTGTATCTGATAGTCTTAGACAGGTCCGTATGGCTCAAATATCAACCGATTTCTGGTTCATACTAACGTGATACTATTGTACAGGGGACATTGTCACGGCTCTTATTGCTCTAAGGGCACATGGGAAGTTCTAGGGGACTGATGACCTAAGATGTTAAGTCCCATAGTGCTCAGAGCCATTTGAACCATGCAGTACGCAGAAAACAAACATTGGTTACATGAAAATGAACTCATATAAAATATATCACATTGTAGCGCTAAGGTGACATCACCAGAAGCAAAAAATAACGATCTAAGCAATTATTTGTTTGAGGTGGCGTCCTCAGCATAAAGTAGCAAAGCAAAGTACAATACGTTATTAACAGTGATGGAAGTTTAAACAACAGCTTAAAATATATACATATTCAATTGAAGAGAATTAACGTTCATACGTGAGGCGTAATATGTATAAATTGGAAATTTGTGGTAAGATCTTATGGGAGCAAACTGGTGAGGTCATCGATTCCTAAGCCTACACATTACTTAATCTGACTTAAACTAACTTATACTATGGACAACACACACACCCATGCCCGAGGGAGGACTCGAACCTCCGACGGAGGCAGCCGCCCGGACTGTGGCAAGGCGCCTGCGACCGCTCGGCTACCCCGCGCGGCCGTAACATGTATAGATAGTTACAAAATCAAAGAGCTTTTCTTTCTTGATAAATGTACAAAAAACCTAATGTAAGAGCCACTTAGTATAACGATGCTATTGACAAGTCTAAGAAATGACGGCTTTATGATAGATATACTGGCATGCAAGAATTATTGCAAACTAGATTGGCAAAGAACGTAACCTGCGATCTTGGGGACTGCAGGAGAGCATGAGCATGAATTAATTGTTATGCTACAAAAAGTCGCGGCCTTAGGCTAATGTCGTTGTGCATGTTTTCTTACACAAACAATTTTTTTTTTCACAAAAGTAAACCACATAACATATTTTCAGTTAATCGTACGTGACAATGAGAAGAAGGTGTTCGACAAGAAAAAACTAGGCCTGTTGTAGCAAAAGACAATGTAAAATATGCCTTCATCTCCGACTCGGGCCCATATTGCGAAAAAATCGCACGTCTTTAAAAAAGGACAGGTAACTATATCACCAAGCACCAAGCGCACTTACGGATTGCACTGCGAGTTTGTATAAGTTACGTGGAACTAGGAAGCTGGAACATTTGCTAACGTCAAGAATATAGGAATAGTCAGTCTTTTTTAATCGACTAGACGACATCTGTGTTACACATCCGATCCCATTTGGTACTTACCTGACATTGATAAATTATTGGTATTTTAGACTATTGGTTATTCCTCGTATTTTTATGTCTTTTCTTAACATATCTCGATCACACGAATGACGCATAAATCTTATATACGAGGGCTGTTCAATAATTTTTTTTTTGACGGCATACCTGTACTCATCCTCATGATTTTAATGGTCCTTCTCAAAGAAAGTAGTCTCCCATGAATGCGATGCACTTGTCCTTGCGTTTCTGCCTGTCTTCAAATACATGCTGGAAACCATTTTTTGAGAGGTCCTTCAAAATAGCCTCATGTAGGGAATAGAAAAAAAGTCATAAGGGGCTAAACCCGGACTATAGGGAGGGTAAGGGATGCAATTTGCTGCGAAGCATTATCGTGGTGCAGCATCCAGCCTGCTTCACGGAAATGTGGTCTTTAGAGCCTGATATGGACTTGCTGTGTTTTCAAGACATCCCTGTAGTATTGTCCAGTTACTGATGTGTGTGCAGGAACAACATGCTGATAAACCATTCCATGAATGTCAAATAATGGGATGATCATAACTTTCCCAGCGGTAGCAACCACTTTTGCTTTTTTGGGGGTTGGTGATGAAGGACACTCCCACATTGAGCTTTGCTGTTTGCTCTCAGGATCAAGTTTCATCAGCAGTGGTTATATTTGAAAGAAACTCCAGATCTTCCTCTAACATCAACTTTGACAGCATGCAGACCTGCACGCGGATGTCCTTTGTTCGGGAATCAACAGTCTCGCAAACCATCGCGCACAAACAGGTGCCATGTGTAATTTTTCTGTCACCAACGTGTGGATGGCACTCAATGAAATACTCAGTATTTCAGAAAGTGATCTTAAGGTAATTCGTCGATCCTTTCTCACAATGACAGCATCAGTGTTGATGTTTTCTTCTGTAATAGCAGTAACTGGAGCACCGGGTCCACCTTCCTTTGAATTAGATTGCCTCCCCTCTTTAAACATTTTAAGCCACCTTAGAGCTGTGCTGTAGGGAAGAACAGGTTCTCCATAGGTCTCTTATAACATTGTATAGGCCTCAGCTGAAGATTTGTTGAGACGAGAGCAGAATTTCGAAGCCGCATATTGTTCCTCGCGTGTTACGTCCATTGCAGCGGTAGGCGATACTGAACATGTCTGAACTTGCCTGCCTCTCACAGGCGGGAAACAGGAGTCCCAACAATGAAACTGCTACGGCGTGTTTGTTGCACACCAAGCCCACAGAATAATGTAAGATTAAATTTTAGCGCGAGAAATTATGACCATAAAAATTATGATCATTCTCTATTGAACAGCCCTTATATATATAATATGACGAATATAAGATTCCATATTAAACACATATTACAGCTTCTAACGGTACCACCGACCACCTTAAACGGCAATCAATGCCAACGTTATACCTCTGCGAGGCATTTTTGAGAAAGTTGACCTTGAGATAACCTAATGGAAACAGAGCAATCAAACTGGGATTCGTTTTCGAAAGACTCCAGCAGAGTATAACTAACAGTAAACAGGTGGGTCAGGAACAGACGTTCTCCCAGCATAAATGCAAGTTGTAACATTAGATATAAAAAAAATCGGTCGCCAGCCTAATCGGTCATTCTTGTGTCAAGGTAAATGATAAAGCAGAAGGCAGTGTTAAGACTAACCTAATCTTCCTCGACACACACACACACACACACACACACACACACACACACACATACACATACACATACACCGAAACTCTTTCCTTACATCTGTTCCTACTACGACACAGCAATCTAACCTTGCAGATAAATGTGCTACTAACAAACAAATGGTTCATGAGATAGTAAACAGTAACATATGCCTCTCAACAATACGTACCTTAAATGAACTAGGTGCAACAGTTTATAAAACCAATTACCGACACACATGAAACTAGTAGCAATAATGCACACGGAAAAGCCTGAAATGAGTCTGAATTTAAGTCAGAGGGTCTGCTAATGATCATACTCTGTTACTTCATTGCTTAGTACAGCGTTAATCAACTTACATTAGAATAGATAACACATTAAATAGTTCTTCCTTGAACGCGATTTGAAGCAGTTAAACAGAATACAAATCTAACTACACTGGCTCTGAAGGAGCCTTTGCATTGCTTCATTAATTAACTAGCCTAGTACATGAGGACCCTTAAACTTTCATGGTTTGAAGAACCATGCTCATTAAGAAAACTACACCAGTACGTATGAGAATTTTAAATATTCTTATGATTAATCATTAATTAAGTTAAGCATAACAAACTATAACTCCTCAAATAACAAATGTGCTTTCATAAGCAGCATTTTGACCTATTCAGGATTATAATTGGCTGTGCAAATATCAAAACAGCATTATATTCAAGTTCAACTACTTTCTTATAATAAATTAGGACACTCGGAATTAAATTCACTAGTATAGGATTCCTGTCCAGGTTTGTGACTTGGGATAATCACGGGTATAAGACGATTATTATTAAAATCAACCAAATTTCACAAAAACTTTGTCCATTTACAGAGTGCTAAATATAAACAATTTAGTGGAAGGCTGGTGCTACTGGTGGCGTATTTTGCAGTGGCTATTAACCTGGCGGCGATGCAATGATAGCAATAGTGTTGGCCTCACCCTGCTACAGATCTTCTTGGCGTCGTAATTATATTTTTATAGGGCCAAAAACCATGTCATGGTAATAGCATCACCAAACGCAGCAAAATGGTTCAAATGGTTCTGAGCACTATGGGACTTAACATCTATGGTCATCAGTCCCCTAGAACTTAGAACTACTTAAACCTAACTAACCTAAGGACATCACACAACACCCAGCCATCACGAGGCAGAGAAAATCCCTGACCCCGCCGGGAATCGAACCCGGGAACCCGGGCGTGGGAAGCGAGAACGCTACCGCACGACCACGAGATGCGGGCAAACGCAGCATCCGAGGCCCATAAATACTGCTCTTAAGCTCCTCTGGCCACAAAACTCCAACAATATGAGCCACGGCGATTTTCTACTGTCATAAAGAACGAGTTGCTACTTGCGCGCCAACCACACCATTTCCACTCTGGCAGGCTACTTCCGTAGCTGCAGAGCTTCCCCACATCTTTTACATTCAACCCTATGTTCCTTAACAATGGGCCAAGTCATTTATTGTACATTACATAACAATCATTTCAGTAGTTATTTAGGTTCACAAGCATAATTTTAAACAACGTCGTTCAAAAGTTTCACATAACTCAAAAAGTATACACATTCAAAGAACTTCCATGATAGATACAACATTCTATACACGCAACACTACAAACTGACATATAAATATCGATACAGATACAAAATAAGTATAAATTGGTATTACATACGCTCCATGGTTCATTGATGTTTCCTGTTAAGGATGTATCAATGAAACATCAGAAACACCTAAACGGTGTCGAGCAGTCAGAAAACAATATGTTGTCAACAGACGCTATGGTTTAAGTGGTGTGCCATCAAATAAGTTACTAATGAGGCAGTAAGATGGTTGCAGCTGATGTTACCAGTGATATTGGTTGACTCTGGCCTGAAGTTGTAGTTTAATTGGCTCTCAGTGTGCGATAGTCTGTAGCACAAGTGGTACCATTATATTTGCATGAGCTGAACCTTCCTACGACGTACCACACCCTCTGTCTCAGCTACCAGTTCAAACTCAATATCCGAAGAGATGCCGACACTGACACACTGTAAACCATCACGTGAAACAAGCCATAGTGATTCTGCATGTGATGGTTATCCATGACAACGAATTTTTCTTTTGTGTATGAAGCTAAACAAAAATTAATGTTGTAATATGACTTTAATTAATTTACAATCCCATGTTCCGTGTATTGTTATGAGTCATAACTGCAAATTATTACAGTGTTTCGTGTACATATATATACATATGAGAGCCGGCCGTTTTGGCCGAGCGGTTCTAGGCGCTACAGTCTGGAACCGCGCGACCGCTACGGTCGCAGGTTCGAATCCTGCCTCGGGCATGGATGCGTGTGATGTCCTTAGGTTAGTTAGGTTTAAGTAGTTCTAAGTTCTAGGGGACTGATGACCTCAGCTGTTAAGTCCCATAGTGCTCAGAGCCATTTGAACCATTTTATACATATGAGACAGAGAGAAAAGGATGTGTAAAAGTGCTCCTTGGCACATGTGTAAGCACTATATCTACCATCGACATTGCTCTCATTGGCCCTCAGTTGTATATAGGAAGGTAGGAGGAGGGTTCAAATGGCTCTGAGCACTATGGGACTCAACATCTAAGGTCATCAGTCCCCTAGAACTTAGAACTACTTAAACCTAACTAACCTAAGGACATCACACACATCCATGCCCGAGGCAGGATTCAAACCTGCGACCGTAGCGGTCACGCGGTTCCAAACTGAAGCGCCTAGAACCGCTTGGCCACACCGGCCGGCTAGGAGGAGGGCTGGGGGCACAGAAAGTGCTACCACCTGGCCTTGGTGCGTGGAAGCCTGCCCCTACAGACTCCGAGTACGATTGTAAGCAGTTGGTTGTGCGAACGCATATTGTTACGTTGCAGTGAGATTATTTTCTTTAATATCTGACTTTTCTTTGCATGCAGTTCCTTCGAAGAACTGTAATACTGATATGTTAAAGTATCTGTTTCCCAGTTTTCATTGGGAGTGTTATTCTGCGGGAACCATAGTGTGGTCCAAATATGGGCTACCACGAAGGGTCTAATTATGTGGTAAGTTCTATGGAAATTTGTGATAAGTTCTATGGGAGCAAACTGCTGAGGTCATTGGTCCATAAGCTTATACAATACTTAACCTAATTGTAACTTACACACACCCATGCCCGAGGGAGGACTCGAACCTCCGACGGGGGAAGCCGCGCGGACCGTGACAACGCGCCTTAGACAGAACGGGTACCCCGCGCGGCTCTAATTATGTGCTAGCCCGTATTTGGACCAATTTGTATTCCTATAATTTTAGTTGAAATCTACTCAAGATTTATTTTTCAGGATCCCATGTACCGAGCGGTATAGCGCAGTGGTTAGCACACTGAACTCGCACTCGGGAAGACGGGTCAAATCTGCATCTGGCCATCCCGATTTAGGTTTTCCGTGATTTCCCTAAATCGCTTAAGGCAAATACCACAACGGTTCCTTCGAAAGGGCACAGCCGCTTATCTTCTTCATCGTTCCCTAATCCGAACTTGCACTCTGTTTCCAAAGAACGCGTTGTCGACGGGACGTGATACACTAATCTCCTACTTCTCCTCCAGGATGCCACGTAACAAGCCTAAATACCAAGCCAAAAGGCAAGGGCAAAAGGAAGACATGGGACCCTTTGAAGATGACTGAAGCCATCTCGGCTGTAAGGGCGAAGTAAATGGGAACTCTAAATGCTGCAAAAGTTTATTATGTACCTCCCTCCACCCTGCAGACTTTAAGTGAGAGGGGACTGATGGCCTCAGATGTTAAGTCCTATAGTGCTCATTTAAGTGAGAAAACAGATCTTACTCCAACTGCTGCTGCCAGTGCTAAGCTAGGTAGGCATTCTGTTTTATGACCACGTCTGGAAGAGGAGCTTGTTTCTTACTTGTTGACTATGGAATAAAGGTTTTTTGGTAACACTTACCCGACTTGAAATGAATGGCGTTTATTTTAGCAGAGAGAAATAACATTAGCACACCTTTCACTGCTAAAACAGCTGGTAGGAGTTGGGCAGATCCTTTCCTGAATCGCCATTCATCTCGCCTATTGATTCGTAGGCCCTGAGGCACTTCTTTCTCAAGAGAATTGGGCTTCAACAAAGAAAAGTTGCAGCTTTTTACTAACTGTTAGTAGAGGCTTACAATAAACACCAGTACGCACCGGATCGCATGTATAACACTGAAGAGACTGCAAGTAATTGGCAGAAAGGGAATGCACTAAATTTCAACCCTTGTTTTTGCTGAAAAAAGGTTGACTATAACATTCATACTTTGCATAAGTTCATCAGGACGTTTTGCTTCTCCTGATATTATTTTTCCCAGGACTATAATGTCGCACCAATTGATTAAAGGTGCTCGTCCAGGAAACATCGACCGAGCCTATCCCTCCAGTTGGATACAAACTCATTTGTTTACAGAGTACGTTCGACCACTGCATCAAAACGGTCAAGCCAACTGAAGAGTCGCCCGTTCTCCTTGTTTTAGATGGACGCTACAGACATGTTCGCAACCCTGAAGTGATTGATTAGGCCCAGATGAAACACACTTGCGTCATTTCATTGCCATCCCAATCAACACATAAGGTCCAGTCTCTCGATAAAACTTTCATGGGACCATTTAAGGGCTATTACAGTAAGTGGGCAAGACAGTATATATGTTCACAAATCTGTTACAGCATATGAAGTAACGGATCTATTCGGGAAACCATTCATACTGGTCAGATTGCAGTAAGTGGTTTTGGAAATTTGTGGTAAGGTCTTACGGGACCAAACTGCTGAGGTCACCGGTCCCTAAGCCTGCACACTACTTAATCTAACTTACGCTATGGACAACACACGCACCCATACCCGAGAGAGGACTCGAACCTCCGACGGGGGGAGCCTCACAAACTGTGACAAGGAGCCTTAGACCGCGCGGCTAACCGGTTTTAAAGCGACAGGGATTTATCCTATGAACAAACATCCGCACCAGCGCAAGAGTCTCTTACCTCATCCAACCCTCAGCCAGGATCTTCGCGAACGGATAACACAGAACCTCTAACGGTAGACATACCAAAAAATTCAGGATTATCCTCTCCTCAGCCAGGAACGTTTTCGGAATTTTCTCTGCCCATTCCTTCCTCGTCAAACGCACAACCTGGAACTTCGTCTCTTGTTAGCCCTTAGACATTTCACCTGGACCCACAGAAGCGATAGAGGTCTGAAAGCTGCAAAAGTTTGCTTGATTACAGGATCACCGTCCAAAGAAGAGTTCATAAGTTCCTTGGACAGGTTCTTGAAGAGGAAGAGACAGCTAACTATTCCTGATCGAAAGCAGATTCCAAAATCAAACAAAGAAGGCAAGAAAAACAAAAAAATCCACAGAATAAAGAGAAAGTCGACCATCTTCGTCTGACGAATTGTACACTGAAGCGTCAAAGAAACTGGTATAGACATGCTTATTCAAATACAGATATGTGAACAGAATACGGTGCTGCGGTCGGCAACACCTATATAACACAAGAGTCTGGCGCAGTTGTTAGATCTGTTACTGCTGCTACAATGACAGGTTATCACGATTTAAGAGAGTTTGAACGTTGTGTTATAGTCGGCGCGCGAGCCATAGGACATAGCATCTCCGAGGTAGCTATGAGGTGGGGATTTTCCCGTACGACGATTTCACGAATGTGCCGTGAATATTAGGAATCCGGTAAAACCTCAACTCTCCGACACCGCTGCGGCCGGAAAAAGATCCTGCAAAAACGGGACCAACAGCGACTGAAGAGAATCGTTCAACGTGAGAAAAGTGCAACCCTTCCTTCCGCAAATTGCTGCGACACAAAGCTTTACGCCTCACCTGCACCTCTCGACACCGATATTGGACTGTTGGTTAATGGAAACATGTTGCCTGGTCGGCCGAGTCTCGTTTCAGATTGTATCGAGCGGATGAACGTGTACGGGTATGGAGACTGCCTCATGAATCCATGGACTCTGCATGTCAGCAGGGAGCTGTTCAAGATGGTGGAGGCTCTGTAATGGTATGATATGGACCCCTGATACGTCTAGATACTACTCTGATAGGAGGCACGTACGTAAGCATCCTGCCTGATCACATGCAACCATTCATATCCATTGTGCATTCCGACGGACTTGGGGAATTCCAACAGGACAGTGCGACACCCCACACGTGCAGGATTGGTACAGAGTGGCTCCAGGAACACTCTTCTGAGTTTAAACACTTCCGCCGTCCACCAAACTTCCAGACATGAATATTATTGAGTATATCTGAGATGCCTTGCAATGAGTTGTTCAGAAGCGATCTCCACCCCCTCGTACTCTTGCGGGTTTATGGACAGCCCTGCAGGATTCATGGTGTCAGTTCCCTCCAGCACTACTTCAGACATTAGTCGAGTCCATGCCACATCTTTTTGCTGCACTTCTGCGCGCTCGCGTGAGCCCTATACGATGTTAGACAAATGTACCAGTTTCTTTGGCTCTTCAGTGTATAATGAGGTTGAGCCTGTCCTAGACGACGAGGAAAATGATTTACAGCTTTTTGAAAACCGCACGCCTTCTGGGACAGATGTATCGTGCTTATTCTGCGAAACCCCATATCCAGCCGACGCCAACGGAGAAATTTGAATTCAGTGTATCCAGTGCCGTACGTGAGCGCGTACTGAACGTGCAGTGATGGACAGTGGAATTTATATTTGTGATTATTGCAAATAAACTTGCACTTCAAATATCAAACATGTTTCTAAATATTTTTTCCTTCATGTTAAAGATAGCCCATATTTGGACCCAAGAAAAAAGTCGGCGTTTTGTATTGGTTTTTGAAATAAATTATTTAAAATAAGAAGAATGTGTTTTAATTGTTTAATCCCCCATAACTTTGAAGGGCACATATTATAGTACCATCCACGATTCCTTCAATAATTTAATTGTTAAGAGGAAAATGTTACTGTATAAAAACTTTAGCTAGTCTATACTTGGACCCTTTCCTCTACATATTGCACATTAGGTGTGAGACCAGATTAGTGTTTGCATGCACGCGTGCTTATCTTAATCCTGTGATATTTATTTGAGATATATGGCGTAGAAGGCAGAATTATCACACAGTTCAGAGTTTCTCGAGAATTACTTCGATATTCTGCCTTGGAATATCATTTCAGTTCCACCAAAAACTCTCATATACGAGCGTTGATAAATAGTGGCAACTATTTATTCACAACCGATACAAAAGAGTTACATTTTTGCCCTGCTACTGTCCTTCAAAATAGTCACCAGCGTTGTGTAGAACCCGTTGCCAGCGATGTGTAAGGCATAGTATACCGTTAGCAGAGCCTGCTCTGTTGATGGTGCGAATGGAGCGTCTACTGCCCGTCGAATCTCTGGAACAGTTCTGAAGCGAATGCCACGAAGTGGTTCCTTTATCTTCGGAATCAAATCAAAGTCATAAGTACTTAAGTCCGGGAAGTATGGTGGGTGGTACAGTACTTCTCAGTCCCATCGACCAAACAGAGCAGCCACAGGTTGCGCTGTATGCGCCCGCGCATTGCCGTGCAAAATGATGGGTGAGTTGCGCAGAAAGTGTCACCGTTTCTTCCGCAAACCTGGCCGTTTTTGAAGCGTCACCTAGCTGTTAGCTAGGAATATATTTTTTCCGTTTACATTCTTATTCATGGACGCTAATACTCACATGGCAACTTCCTTGCATCGGGAAGTGTTTAGAATTCACAGTAGGCTGCATACAGTGTTAAAAGCTTTTTCACATCTACATCTACGTGATTACTCTGCTATTCACAATAAAGTGCTTGGCAGAGGGTTCAATGAACCACCTTCATGCTGTCTCTCTACCGTTCCACTCTCGAACGGCACGCGGGAAAAACGAGCACTTAAATTTTTCTGTGCGAGCCCTGATTTCTCTTATTTTATCGTGATGATCATTTCTCCATATGTAGGTCGGTGCCAACACAATGTTTTCGCACACGGAGGAGAAAACTGGTGATTGAAATTTCGTGAGAAGATCCCGTCGCAACGAAAAACGCCTTTGTTTTAATGATTGGCACTCCAGTTCACGTATCATGTCTGTGACACTTGAAACACGTATGTAACATAGCAGCGATGGCGAGGCATTGTAGCATCTGTGACCAGAGAGTATGCGCTTGACCGCGCGAGTGTTGCGAGCGGTTCTCAGTCTGTCAGTCAGTCGTTGCGAGTCTGTAGCTCTGTCTAGTTGAGGGCAGTACTCTGTCTGTAGTCGTGGCAGTCGGTAGCTCGGTTTAGTTGCGAGCGGTCGGTCAGTAGTAGTCGTGCAGTGCAGTACGCTAATAGTCGTCATGCAGAGCTAAATAAATTTTTACATTATCTAATGATTATATTAATTATCAGTATACCTCATTCAGCATCTTGACCAGTGTTACCGACCGCCTACATCACACAACCGCACTGGGCTGCTACTACTGACCGACCGCTCTGCATGACGACTATTAGCGTACTGCACTGCACGACTACTACTGACCGACCGCTCGCAACTAAACCGAGCTGCCGACTGCCACGACTACAGACAGAGTACTGCCCTCAACTAGACAGAGCTACAGACTCGCAACGACTGACTGACAGACTGAGAACCGCTCGCAACACTCGCGCGGTCAAGCGCATACTCTCTGGTCACAGATGCTACAATGCCTCGCCATCGCTGCTATGTTACATACGTGTTTCACACTATATCCCCTATTTCGCGATAATACAAATCGAGCTGCCCTTCTTTGTACTTTTTCGATGTCATCCGTCAGTCCCATCTGATGCGGATCCCACACCGCACAGCAGTACTCCAGAATAGGGTGGACAAGCGTAGAGTAAGCAGTCTCTTTTGTAGACCTGTTGCACCTTCTAAGTGTTCTGCCAATGAATCGCAGTCTTTGGTTTGCTCTACCCACAATATTATCTATGTGATCGTTAGAATTTGGGTTATTTGTAATTGTAATCCCTAAGTATTTAGCTGAATTTACAGCTTTCAGATATGTGTGACTTATCGCGTAATCGAAATTTAGCCGATTTCTTTTAGTACTCATGTGAATAGCTTCACACTTTTCTCTATTCAAGATCAATTGCCACTTTTCACACCATACAGATATCTTATCTAAATCATTTGCAAGTCGTTTTGATCATCTGATGACTTTACAAGACGATAAATGACAGCATCATCTGCAAACAATTTAAGACGGCTAACCAGATTGTCTCCTATGTCGTTAATACAGATCAGGAACAACAGGGGGCGTATAACACTACCTTGGGTAACGTCGAATATTACTTCAGTTTTACTCTAAGACTTTCCGTCTATTACGAACTGCGACTTCTCTGACAGGAAATCAGTCTCCAGTCTCCAGTCGCACAACTGAGGCGATATTCCACAGGCACGCAGTTTGGTTAGAAGACGATTGTAAGGAGTACCGAGTACACAGTGCCACTACAAAGGCGAAAGTCGTGCCTTAGCATGCACTGTATTGGTCTTTAACCGACGAACGACTGACCTAATGCTACATTGAACATCACGGACGATTCTGGCCTCCTCCAATGTTTATTGGATTCAGTGATACCAAAAACATAGGTTCTTCGCCCATTTGCTGACGGTTTCACCAAATTCTGGTTCTGACCATATAATACCCATTCATTCCAATGTTAATTAAAACCCTTCTTCATATTGTAATAAGTTTTATATGGACTCAGTTTGAGTTAGGTATACACCGATAAGCCAAAACACTGGCCACCGCGAAGGTGGATAACGTCTGGTCGCGTTGGGGGCGCGCGACACTGTAACATAAGTATGTAAGCTCAGAAACAAGGACGGACAAGCGTCCTAGCGAAGATATGTCAGATATGTCACAGTTTTTCCTGTCAGAGCGGTCTCAGTTATTAGTAATTGACGGAACGTCATCGAATGAAACAAGTCATTTCTGGCGTTCCCCAAGGTAGTGTAATAGGTCCTCTGCTGTTCCTTGTCTATATAAATGATTTGAGAGACAACCTGAGCAGGCGTCTTAGGTTGTTTGCAGATGATGCTGTCATTTACAATATATATACATGATCTAGCAGAACCTTTCACACATGATGCGACTGCCTACAGCAAAGTCTCAACGCAAGAAGACAGTATAGATTTACAGGATGTCTTGCAGTAGAGTGATGAATGGTGCAGGCTACTGTAGTTGACACTGAACGTAAGTAAATACACACATCAAAAAACGTTTTGCATCACCTCCGTCCCGAGAGTTCAGGAACCTGTACAGAAAATTGGAATAGAGATCAACATAAACCTCACTTCCGCCCTTTTTATTGCTCATGAAAACTACACATTGCATGTTGTACCACAATACACCGAGACCTTCAGAGGTGATGGTCCAGATTGCTGTACACACCGGTACCTCTAATACCCAGTAGCACGTCCTCTTGCATTGATACATGCCTGTATTCGTCGTGGCATACTGTCCACAAGTTCATCAAGGCACTGTCGGTCCAGATTGTTCCACTCCTCAACGAAAATTCGGCGTAGATCCCTCACCGTGGTTGGTGGGTCACGTCGTCCATAAACAGTCCTTTTCAATCTACCCCAGGCATGTTCTATAGGGTTCATGCTTGGAGAACATACTGGCCACTCTATATCGAGCGATGTCGTTATCCTGAAGGAAATCATTCACAAGATGTGCACGATAGGGGCCCGAATTGTCGTCCATGAAGACGAATTCCTCGGCAATATGCTGCCGATACGGCTGCGCTATCGGTTGGAGGATGGCATTCACGTATCGTACAGCCATTACGGTCACTTCCATGACCACCAGCGGCGTACGTTGCTCCCACATAATGCAACCCCAAAACAGCAGGGAATCTCCACCTTGCTGCACTCGTTGGACAGTGTGTCTAAGGCGTTCAGCCTGACCGGGTTGCCTACAAACTAGTCTCCGACGATTGTCTGGTTGAAGGCCTATGCGACACTCATCGGTGAAGAGAACGTGATGCCAATCCTGAGCAGTCCATTCGGCATATTGTTGGGCCCATTCTTACCGCGCTGCATGGTCTCGTGGTTGCACGAATAGCATTATTCAATATGGTGGCTTTGCTGTCAGGGTTCCTCCGAGCCATAATCCGTAGGTAGCGGTCATCCATTGCAGTAGTAGCCCTTGGGCGGCCTGAGCGAGGTATGTCATCGACAGTTTCTATCTCTCTGTATCACCTCCAAGTCCGAACAACATCGCTCTGGTCCACTCTGAGACGCTTGGCCACTTCCCTTGTTGAGAGCCCTTCCTGGTAAAAAGTAACAATGCGGATGCGATAGAACGGCGGTATTGACCGTCTAGGCATGGTTGAACTAGAGACAACATGAGCCATGTACTTCGTTCCTGGTAGAATGACTGGAACTGATCGACTATCGGACCCGCTCATGCATGGTTGTTTACTTCTTTGGGCGGGTTTAGTGACTTCTCTGAAGAGTCAAAGGGACTGTGTCTCTGATACAATATCCACAGTCAACGTCTATCTTCAGGAGTTCTGGGAACCGGGGTGATGCAAGACTTTTTTTGATGTGTGTGTTGTACATACTTATGAAAAGAAAGCCACTATTGCACTACTATACTACTGACGACAAATTGTTTGAAACAGTTTCAAGAAGTAACTATCTAGAGCGATCTTATGTGGAATGACCATATAAAAAAACGGCAAGAAAAGCAGATGGCAGACTGAGAGTCATAGAAAGCCCCTTAAGGAAATGTAACTCATCCACGAAGGAAGCGGCTTACAAGGCGCTTGTTCCACCGATTCTAGAGTATTGTTCATCAATATCAGCTAGGACTGTCAGAAGAGATAGAGAAGGTCCAACGAAGAGCCGTGCATTTCATCACGGTATCGTTTAGTTGGCGCGAGAGCGTTACAGATATGCTGTACGAGCTCCTGGTAGACGTTACACGAGAGACGTTGTGCATCACGGAGAGGTTTGCTATTGAAATTTCGATATAGAACTTTCCAAGAAGAGTCGGACAACATGTTACTTCCTCCAATACACAACATGCGTGATGACCACAACGTGAAAATATGAGAAATTCTAGTCAGTACAGAGAGCTATCGACAATTGTTTTTTCCAGTCGCTATTCACGAGTGCAACAGGGATGGGGAGATCAGTTAATGGTACCACAAGTATCCTCCACCACACAGGATTAGGTAGCTTGCGGAGTACGATGTAAATGTAGATGTTACTCATAATGAAATGTGCAATGACGATGTAGTTGTTACCGTAAGTTCCCAAACTGAAAAATCAACGCTTAATGTCGAAACGAAGCATTCGCGAGAAGCAGAACCAGAGGATTAAAGCTACGTCTGGTTCTTCGTGTTGCATAAGCTCGGTTTCCACCTCGGCTGTACCTTTAACACGCGTTTGTATGCTAACAGATACAGCGCCGAAGTATTATTTACTTTAAACCTATAATTCAGCTTTTGATAAATTTTTCTTCAGATTAAGTTACGTTTCTTAGTTACAATATATCGCACTTGAGTGGCATCTGCTAACTGGTCATAAATAAAGCGATTAGAGACGACAGCTTTAGGAATGTAAATACACTATGCTACATTTATTTACTTTCACTATATGGTGTTTGGATCACCGTTGATAATTTCAGTTAGCCTTTACAAATTACTATCACAAGACAATCAAGATCTTTTCATCACTGCTACTGAAATAGTTATATACCCTATACTGGACGTCCCTGGAGGAATCGTCAACATTTATGGATATGACATGAACGATCATTCCAAGCAAAAACGTTTAGTAAACATGATCCCTAAAATGCATACCTTAAGACCTACGATAATGTGAAATAAATGTCTTCTGCTGCAAGTTCTTCGCTTTCCATATTTTGAGAGTTCGAAGTATGGATCAAAACAATGAAAAAATGTGCAGTGAACATGGTCTCTGCAGTGGATAACTTAAGAGACATGAGCACTTGTACATATTCGCTAGTGTGAAACACATCTAGTCTCCTGAACAGGTGTTCACAGCTCTTACTCAAGACCCCATGTTCACAGCACATTTTTTTTCTTGTTTTGGTCCTTACTACCTCCTCCCAAAATATGAAAATTAAAGAGTTAGTAGTAGAAGAGATTTGTTTCACAGTACCGAAGATGAAAAAGTGTCATAGCTCTTAGGGTACGCATTTTAGAGCCCTTTTTAATCGAAGTTTTTGCTTCCAATAATCGTTCCTGTTATATACCTGAGTACTGACCATTCATTGTGTATTAATAAAATTTTCTTACGATGATAGCACGATTTTTAGTTTTTTATTACCTTTACACAAACGGGATGGTGACAGGTGGATTTCATGGGAGTTCTATAGTGCGAGTCATTAACTGCGCAGTGATCGGCCTATCAATGGACGGGGCTGGCGGCGTGCTTTAGTTGGCTGGCATTGCTGTGCACATCTGTGTTAGACAATGCACTTTGCGTGTCTCGCAGCTTGGAGAAGCTCGGACCTCTGGCATTGCTAGAAGTGTCTCCTATAGACTGTCATGGCTTAGAGCTGTAGTTAAGTGTATGTCATGATAGCGGCTTCACTCTGAAGATTAGCAGTGAAGTTCCACACTAGGCCAATTCCTCTCTTAACGTTCTGCATAGTTTTCAGCTAATGTCTATACATCTGATTGGCCAAATCATGTTGTTCTTCTCGCCCATCGAATTATTTAGCAATAACTTTAATATCTGCTGAGCATACCTTTCGTTTCCCAGCCTACAAAGACAACGCACTCGCCAAGGCATTTTTTCTCAGAGGGCCTCTTCCTTTAAGGCAAGTGACGTTTTCTCTATTGCTGCACACGTCTCGAGTCTTGACGTCTTTCTGTCAGCTCGGACTTCTAAAAATCGCGTTTACTTCTATTATTTCTTTATTTACTGAGCTAATTAGTTACATGTTCCATAGATCATCTGAACGATTCTTTTATCGAAATAATGTGGAACGAGTCAGTTTACAGCACATGAATACGTGATTACTCATTAGTGTTGACATAAATGAACTTGTTTTTTACAAGTAAGCTGATTTTAAATAAAAATTCGTCCATAGAAAAGATTTTGTCCAGGAGAAATGATTTTTGATTAGACTTTAGACTTGCTTTGCTGCCTGTCAGATTTTTATGATTTTGGGCAAATGATGAAAAATGTTTGTTTCTGTGTATTTAAGTCTTTTCTGAGGCATTGAGAGCCTTAACGATGGGTATGAAAGTAGCGTTTTCTTCTAGTGTTGTAGGTATGACCAAAACAACTTTTCTCAAACAGTGATGGATTATTTATGACGAATTTCATTAGTGAATATATGTATTGTGAAGTTGCAGTTAAAATACCTATCTCACATAAACATAAGAGGCATCTACAAGATGATTGCGGGTAAACACCACGTATACTTCTTAAAGCTCCTTTTGTACAATCGTTACTTTATTTCTAAGTGATCAGTTACATCAGAAAATTGCTCCGTAAGACATTATTGGGGGCTGGCGGAACGGGGGGGAGCGAAGATATGTCTGGAATTGACTCCTTTGTTTCCAAGATTAGTTACTGTACAAAGAGCGAAAGTAGCTGAATTTCAGTATTATGCTTCCTACAGTTCCAGTTTTCATGAGCATCTACACCAAACAATGTGGAGCATTCTAACCTGTTTATTGACCGCTCTTTTTTTGCTACATGAACTGTTGGTATGTCTCTAGAAGATTATTGTAAATGATTGAAGCGATTTCAGGAATTCCTGAACTACGTTAATTGACACAATGTTACAAAACTGGAGACTCATACAGAAAATCTCAAAAAGTTTTGTATTGTTGCACCCACACTTCAGATTTCTGCCACAAGAGTGCAACAGTGAGCAGATAGGCAAGATGGCAACAGGCGCTGGCAAAGCGTATACTGCGCGTGAAATGCATTCACATCAGTCTGCCATAACAGTGCAAGACACTTTATAAGGAAGTTCAGCAAAGATCCACCAACTGCCAACTCCATTCGGCGATAGTACGCGCAGTTTAAAGCTTCAGGTTGCCTCTGCAAGGGGAAATTAACGGCTCCACTACAGGACACGTGTATCTGGACGCGCTGGAGAATTGGCTCATTCCACAATTGGAGATCGACAGTGTGGACTTGATTTAGCACGAGGATAGTGCTCCTCCCCACTTCCATCAAGCGATTCGTGAATTCTTAAACAGGAAATCGAGAAACCGGTGTAACAGTCGTGATGGGGTTGATGATAAGCTATTCATGTCATGGCCTCCACACTCTCCAGACCTAGCCCGATGCGATTTTTTTTGTGTAGGGTTTTATGAAAGATTCAGTGTTTGTGCTTCCTCTATCAATAAACCTACAAGAACTGCGAGCTCGCATCAACAGTGCTTTTGAGTAGATCGGTATGGACATGCAGAGCAGAACTTGGGAAGAACTTCATTATCGACCTGAGGTCTGCAGAATCTGTAAGGGATATCACATGGAACATTTGAAATATGTAAAAAAAAAAAAAAAAAAAAAAAAAAAAAAAAAAAAAAAAAAAAAAAAACTTTTCAGAATTTCTGTGTGTGGTCAAATCCCTGTGACAATATGGCAAATAATATGGCTGCAGGAAATGTATGAAATCGCTTCAATCATTTATAATGACCTTTTAGTTGTTGTACAGAACTGAAAATAGTGTGTTTTCTCAAAACTCAGAGAAAGTCCACTTTCAGAGAACCGTCTCGTAATTCTTTGAAAAACGTCATTAATAATCTCTTCTGTGGCTTTCTCTCTAATTGTATTTACTATACCACTAATATCGTCTGCAAAAAGTATCAGTTCTGCTTATTGCAACTTAAGTGCAATGTCATTCACCTAGGAAAGGGATGGGAGTGGACCCAAAATTGAACCTCGTGGAGCTAACGTTTGCTTTTGCTATACCCCAGTAATATGCGCTTGGTCCATGTCCAGTCAGTCACTGCAGGGACGTATAACATGCAGTAAATGGTTTAGGAGGGGAGGGGCGTCTTTATGGTCCTGTGGCTCCATGTTCAGGCCAAGTACTTGCGGTTTAGGTGCCGAGAGGCTGGCTCCTCCTCAACTCCCATCCACATATGTATGGCGTCAACTGGACATCGTCTGGACGATATATAATACACTGCTGGCCATTAAAATTGCTACACCACGAAGATGACGTGCTACAGACGCGAAATTAAACCGACAGGAAGAGGATGCAGTGATATGCAAATGAATAGCTTTTCAGAGCAATCACAAAAGGTTGGCGCCAGTGGCGACATCTACAACGTGCTGACATGAGGAAAGTTTCCAACCGATTTCTCATACACAAACAGCAGTTGACCGGCGTTGCCTGGTGAAACGTTGTTGTGATGCCTCGTGTAAGGAGGAGAAATGCGTATCAACACGTTTCCGACTTTGATAAAGATCAGATTGTAGCCTATTGCGATTGCGGTTTATCGTATCGCGACACTGCTGCTCGCGTTGGTTGAGAACCAATGACTGTTACCAGAATATGGAATCGGTGGGTTCAGGAGGGTAATACGGAACGCCGTGCTGGATCCCAACGGCCTCGTACCACTAGCAGTCGAGATGACAGGCATCTTATCTGTATGTCTGTATCGGATCGTGCAGCCACGTCTCGATCCGTGAGTCAACAGATGGCGACGTTTGCAAGGCAACAACCATCTGCACGAACAGTTCGACGACGATTGCAGCAGCATGGACTATCAGCTCGGAGACCATGGCTGCGGTTACCCTTGACGCTGCATCACAGACAGGAGTGCCTGCGATGGTGTACTCGACGACGAACCTGGGTGCACGAATGGCAAAACGTCATTTTTCCGGATGAATCCAGGTTCTGTTTACATCAGCATGATGGTCGCATCCGTGTTTGGCGACATCGCGGTGAACGCACATTGGAAGAGTGTATTCCTCATCGCCATACTGGCGTACCACCCGGCGTGATGGTATGGGGTGCCATTGGTTACACGTCTCGGTTACCTCTTGTTCGCACTGACGGCACTTTGAACAGTGGACGTTACATTTAAGATGTGTTACGATCCGTGGCTCTACCCTTCATTCGATCCCTTGCGAAACCCTACAACTCAGAGGGATAATGCACGACAGCTTGTTGCAGGTCCTGTAAGGGCCTTTCTGGATACAGAAAATGTTCGACTGATGCCCTAGCCAGCACATTCTCCAGATCTCTCACCAATTGAAAAAATCTAGTCAATGATGGCCGAGCAACTGGCTCGTCACAATACGCCAGTCACTACTCTTGATGAACTGTGGTATCGTGTTGAAGCTGCATGGGCAGCTGTAGCTTCACACGCCATCCAAGCTCTGTTTGACTCAATGTCCAGGCGCATCAAGGCCATTATTACGGCCAGAGGTGGTTGTTCTGGGTTCTGATTTCTCAGGATCTATGTACCCAAATTGCGTGAAAATGTAAACACATGTCAGTTCTAGTGTAATATATTTGTCCAATGAATACCCATTTATGATCTACATTTCCATTTGGTGTAGCAATTTTAATGGGCAGTAGTGTAAGTGCAATGTCATTCACATAGGTAAGGGATAGGAGTGGACCCAAAATTGAACCTTGTGGGCCTAACGTTTGCTTTTGCTGTACCCCAGTAATATGCCCTTGGTCTATGTCCAGTCAGCCACTGCTCAGGCGTATAATATACAGTAAATGTTTTAGGAGGGGAGGGGCATCCTTATGGTCCTGTGGCTCCATGTTCAGGCCAAGACCTTGCGGTTTAGGTGCCAAGAGGCTGTGGCTCCTACACACCTCCCACCCACATATATATGGGGTCAACTGGACATCGTCTGGACGATATATCTTTATAAGAAGTCTCAAGTTCTATAGTAGGTAGTAATTTCGTTGGGCCATACCGTTTTATCCTCCTTTTTGAGGTCGCGTACGTAGTTTGCAGCCACGATTCTCGAGGCAAGTTGTAGAGCTTGCTGGTAATGTGCGGGCAGGTGGCGCGGCAGAGCAACATGTGGCGCGCGGTGATACCGCTGCACTACTGCTCGTCGCCGCTGGAGGACTGGCTGCAGGACACGGACCTGCGCTTCCAGTTCGGTATCAGCTTCGCCAAAGGCCGCGGCCTGGTGAGGCGCGCCGACGCCATGGTGCTGGTGAGCGGCTGGCGGTCGGGCTCGGGGCACACCAACACCGTGCGCGTCGTGTACGCCAGCGGGTCGGGCGAGGAGCCGCCCGTGGAGGCAGAGTCCAGCAGCGACAGCGATGGGGAAGCAGTGCCGTCGGCGGTGGAGGAGGAGGCGGAGGCGGAGGCGGAGGCGGAAGGCGAGGGGGAGGCCGCCGAGGAGGCCGCGCCCGAGTAGCGCCTGTCACGCTCTGTCAGCTCAAGCAAATAAAGCTCACCAGCCTCAACCTACAGTTCGCTGGCGAGTAGTAACGCCTCTTCTGTAAGACTGCACTGGCTGCCTTCAGTCCAAAAATGGTCAACTTAGTCAATACAGGGTTCCTCGCGCAAGGCGAAAGTGTATACGATATCGGTTGCCCGAATCTCAGTCTGTTTTCGTTCATAATGAAGTTTGCCATCGGAGCTATCCAAACAAATCCCATGAGAGCGAAAAATAAAAATCTGGCTCTATGTCCCAGTGCGCTATAATGGAATTTAGTCGAATTAAATCACACTGGAATTAGATCAGGATCTGAGTAGTAGTCGAATTTTACTATTTAGGAAGCAAAATAACTGACGATGGCCGAAATAGACAGGATATACACTGAGGAGACAAAAGTCATGCGGTACCGATATGCGGTAATATCGCGTACAAAAGGGTCTAAAACGGCAGTGCATTCACGGAGCTGTCATTTATACTCAGATGATACATGTGAGAAGGCTTCAGACGTCATTATGGCCGCACGACGGGAATTAAGAGACCTTGCACGCGGAATGGCAGTTGGAGCTAGACGCATACGACATTCCATTTCGGAACTCGTTAGGAAATTCAGTATTCCGAGATCCACAGTGTCAAGAGTGTGCCAAGAATACCAAATTTCGGGCATTACCTCTCACCACGAACAACGCAGCGGCTGACGCCCTTCACTTAACGACCGACATCAGTGGCCTTTGCGTAAAATAGAAGTTGCTAACAGACAAGCAAAGCCGCGTCAAATAACCGCAGAAATATACGTGAGATGTACGAAGAACGTATCCTTAAGGAAACTGGAGAAATTTGGCGTTAATGGCTTATAACAGCAGCCGACAGAAGCGAGTATCTTGGTTAACTGCACGACATCGCCTGCAACGTCCCTCCTGGGCTCATGACAATATCGGTTGATACCTAGACGACTGAAAAACCGTGCCCTGGTCAGATGAGTCCAGATTTCAGCTGGAAAGAGCTGATGGTATGGCTCGAGTGTGGCGCAGATCCCATGAAGCTATGGACGCATGTTACTGACAAGGCACTGTGCAAGATGGTGGTGGCTCCATAATGGTGTATTTACATGGAATGGACTGGATCCTCTGGTCCAACTAAATCAATCATTGACTGGAAATGGTTATGTTCGGCTACTTGGAGACCATCTGCAGCCATTCATGGACTTCATGTACCCAAACAACAATGGAATTCTTATAGATGACAATGGGCCATAATAGATTTTTTCGCGATTGGTTTGAATAACATTCAGGATAATTCGAACGAAATATTATGCCACCCAGATCACCCGGCATGAATTCTATCGAAAATTTATGGGGTGTAATCGTTACGTCAGTGCGTGCTCAAAATCCTGCAACGACAACCCTTTCTTAATTATGGACGACTATAGAGGCAGCGTGGCTCATTATTTCTGCAGAACACTTTCAATGGCTTGTTGAGTCCGTGCCACGTCGAGTTGCTGCAGTAGGCCGCGCAAGAGGAGGTATCCCACGACTTTTGTGCCCTCAGTGTAAAATGCAGGCTGGCTATAACAAGAAATATGCTTCTGAAAAGAGGAATTTGTTAACATCTAATATAAACTTGCTAGGAAGTTTTTTCTGAAAATATTTACATGGAGTCTAACCAGGTATGAAAGTGGAACATACACGACAAACAGTTCAGAAAAAAGAAGAATAGAAACTTCTGAAAATTGATGCTACATAAGAATCTTAACGATTAGGTGGGTAGGTATAGTATTTAAGGAGGAAGTACTGATTCTTAATAGGGAAAAACCAAATTAATGGCACAAGGTGACTAAGACACGGGATCGTTTAATAGGACACGTTTTGAGACGTCAAGATATCACCAATCTAATACTGGAGGGAAGTTTGGAGGGTAAAAATTATAGATGGAGGCCAAGAGACGAATACAGTTAGTAGATTCAGAAAGATATAGGTCTCAGTACTTATTAGGAGATGATGAGGCCTACACAGGATAACTGTCGTGGACAGCTGCATCAAACTAGTCTTCGGACCGAAGACCACCACATCAACAACATCTCGACAACTATGTATGGTGGTTGCGTACAACATGAAATCTGACCTGCTATCCTGAATAACGAAATGGACACAAGTGTACGTAATTTCGCACCACAGCCTTCTTCAACTACAACTCGGTTGTTTTGTACCCGTCACTAAGAGCACAGTAATAGTCTAGAAACTTTTGTACTATATCGAACTCCCTATTTAAACCCTTACAACATATTCAGTTACGCTATCGTAACTAAAAAGCAGCCAGTTGTAACACTCTTAGCGCGTAAACAATCTGCCATCCATTCACCTGTCTACATACCCTGCTCATCTCCACTTAATTTTCTATATAGTCACAATTATATCTTTCAGCCCAATCTGTTCTCTGCTCTATTCGTTTGCGTTTCTCTCTCTCCCAGTAGTTCCCATCATGCATCTCTCTACTGATAGCTGAGGAACTCTCAGTTTTTCAGTGGGCCGCATCAAAAGCCCTTTGTCATAAACAAAACCGATAACACACAGATCGCAAGCTTTCCGCACTCACTACATTAGAAATAGGATTATGAAATATACAGAGTGTACTAAAAAGATGTATACACTTTAATTGCTTGTATCTTCGAAATTAATGGACGGAAAAGGTTCATTGTCGGTGGAAGCGTAGTTTAAAGTTCAAGTTAAGAAGGCTGTATAGCTTTTTTCCTTCTCTTCCTATTCCTACTATCGAAATGCAGTCCCTCATTACTATTAAATCTTCCTCTCCCTTAATTATTTGAATGACTTCTTTTATCTCATCATACGTTTCTTCAATTTCTTCCTCATCTGCAGAGCGTGGCCGGCCGGAGTGGCCGAGCGGTTCTAGGTGCTACAGTCTGGAACCGCGCGACCGCTACGGTCGCAGGTTCGAGTAGTAGTTTAAGTAGTTCTAAGTTCTAGGGGACTGATAACCTCAGAAGTTAAGTCCCATAGTGCTCAGAGCCATTTGAACAATTTTTTTTTGCAGAGCGTGTTCGCGTATAAACTTGTACTACAGTGGTCGGTGCGGGCTTTGTGTCTATCTTGGCTACAATAATGGGTTCACTATGCTGTTCATAGTAGCTCATCTGTATTCCTACTTTTTCTTCATTGTGAAACCTACTCTGCCTTACCCGTATTTGACTCTGTGTTTAGAGCCCCGCATTCAGTTGACCAAAAGTTCTGTTCCTCTTGCCACTGAACTTCACAAATTCCCACAGTATCTTCACGCAATCCTTTTCCGTTTTTTTCTAACCTTCCTGCCCTACTAAGGGACCTAACGTTCAACGCTCCAAACCGTAGAATGCCAGTTTTTTTTCTCCTGATGACGACATCCTCCTGAGTAGTCCCCGCCCAGAGATGCGTAAAGGTGACTATTTTACCTCCGGAAAGTTTTACCCAAGGGGACGCCATTATCCTTTAACCACATGTTACGAGGCCAGATCAGTCAATCATCCAGACTGTTGCCCCTGCATCTACTTGAGAAGGCCGCTGCTCCTCTTCAGGGACAACACGTTTGTCTGGCCTCTCAAAAGATACCCCTCCATTTCCCAGTGTACCACTTATTAGAGCTTTTTGCCATTCCACAAACATATGGAGCGGGGGAAAATGATTGTTTATATGCCTCTGTGCGTGCTGTAATTAATTTAATCTTATCCACACGACCCCCATGTGAGCGATATGTTGGGGGTTGAAGTATATTCCTACAGTAAAAGTCAGTTCTTGGAACTTTGTTAGTAGACTTCCTTGGGATAGTTTCTGTCTATCTTCACGAGTCCGCCAGTTCAGTTCTTTCAACATCTCAGTTACACTCTCTCTCGGGTCAAACAAACCTGTGACCATTCGTGCTGCCCTGCTCTGTATACGTTCAATGTCCCCTGCTAGTTCTGTTTGGTACACGACACACATATTTCAGTGATATTCTAGGATGTGTCGCACGAGTAATTTGTAAGCAATTACCTTTGTAGACGAAATGCATTTCCCAAGCATTCCACCAATAAACCGAAGGCTGCTAAATGCTTTACACACGACTGGGCCTATATGATCCTTGCACTTCATGTCCCTACTAAGACTTACACGCAAGTATTTGTATGAGTTTACAGATTCTAACTCAATCTCACTAATATATTGACCAAAAGAAGGGATCGGTTGATAATTTAGTATTGGAGGGAAGTGTACGGTTTAAAAACCGTAGATGAATAGTCAGCAGATTCAGATGGATGTACGCTGCAGTAGTTATATGGAGGTGAAGAAGCTTGCGCAGGATGGAACAGCACGGAGAGCCGCGTCAAACTAGTCTTCGGACTGAAGACCACCCTAACAAGAACAAAAATGCCAATAATAAACCCCCTGAACCAATTATGATATTGGGGAGGGACACCATCTTATTGAAAGTAAAACGTTTCGTTTCCATACAACTTACCGACAGCAGGTAAAATGGATTCTCAAGCTTCTCTGGGTACACCTCACCTATAATTATGCCGACAAAGAAGAACGGCCCAATCAAGCCCAGATAAGATAGCCCACACCCAACATTCACCCCCAGTTAATTCACCGCTTTGTCCACAATGACGTATGGATCCGCAGCGACCCTGCAGACCAGATCTACTCTAGAATTGAGTTTAAATGACGCCTTTTCAGAGTGCACAATCATCTCCGCAAACACTTTTTTGTTGCCCACCATGTCACTGAAGCACTCACACTACTATGCTGTGTCAGCCTGCTTAGTTGAGTGGTAACGTGTTTACCATGAGGCGGGACTGGGTTCGATTCCCGGCTGGTTGGAGATTTTCTCCGCTCGTGGGTGTTGTGTTGCCACCACCGCCGACGCGCAAGTCGCCCCAAGTGGCATCGCCTGAAATAAGACTTGCACCTGGCGGCCGAAATCCCCGGATGGGGCTTCTCGACTATCAACGCCCTCCGATCATTTTTTTACTTAAACTTCTCAGTCGTCTAGGTATTTAGCTCTTAAACTTCGCAGTCTTCAAAATGTGCTGAACAATTAAGCGACTCACCTTGATTTCACGGGCACACTGTCTCACAGACTTCTTTGTTAAGCGAACTACTTGTTCTAACACAGCACAGACTTGCTGTTCTTCAAGGTTGCGCAGGTGCATCGGTAACGAAGCCTTCGACACAAAATTTATCTCGAAAGAGTGCACGTGTCAGTGCTTCTGACTAAAACGCATTTCGCCATTAGGGTTGAAATTCATTAATATTTTCGTACATAATCTATCACGTCAGAACTGACTTTGTTTCACCGGCTGTCAGCCTTGCACCAGCCATGTATACCGATGTAGCTGAAAACAAAGCAAAACAACGCCTCTGCGGCAACTACCAGAACAAAAAAATAATAAACTACCAACAATGAGACGTTCCAGTCAATAAATTTTGAAGTTATGGGAAATTAAATAATGTACACATATTATTGGGACATATTGTATATTCGGCCTAAGCACAATAATTCAAAGAGATTTGTACTCCCGAGTTTAGTTTTTTCCCTGCCGATCCGTTCTTTGTCTTCAACTGCCCTAACTATAAAAAATCTCCAACTTCTATGGATTCATTGTTAATTTGTCCTATTTTCTTTGTGTTCTTTATGTATAATGTTAATCTTGCTTTAACTGATTTTCAAACTAGCTCTATTATTTCCTGAATAGTTGCTGAAGTTCATTTGCGCTGGAAGCAAACAGTACGATCATCAGAGACGGGGAAGTGCTTCAGTTACGATTTATTATCATTTTCCTAACTTAAGAGTCTGGGAACATCATTTGAGGCTGCCGAGAGTAGCTTTGATTAAATTGAATATGCTTGCTTGATTAGACCTTCAACTGCAAAATTATCATTATTCTGACAAAATATAATAGAAGGAATAGTCTTGATGTATGTGTACTTCAATGTACTAACAACATACTACAATAGCTAAGTCAATGTTGTCTCAAAATAGATGTATCTCGGGCAAAGCGGTACCTTATACTAAGTGCTGAGTCCTGTAATTTCGTTCATGATTTATGTGTTACGCTATGCTGAATACACTTCTGAACACATCGATATATATACTGAAGTAATAATATTCTATTTGGAGTGCACTATGCAAAGGTAAGTCCGAAAAATATCATTCACTTACTTTGGCACCCAATAACTAAAGAGCAATGTTGATTATTACCGACGAAAATATTCAATTCAGTCTTATCTTTATTCTGCAAACACTAAATAGCTTTATCAGGTACTTCGCACTGTAAAAAGATAGTTAGATGCTTAAATGAGTAAAACCAAATTCCTTACTTCACAGTCACCGTAACGAACTTATTTGACTGGCCTTCTTCACAACTTGTTTCTTTTTTTAATACAGGAACACGTTAGCCTCTACGTGATTGAAGTAACAGTAGTTGTACCAATAAATTTACAATGCTAGCTGCCTACTTGCGTCTCAGCAATCCATCCACATTCCTTGGCGACTACAACACCAGCAAATACGGTCGCCACACTGCCCGTTGTCAGTCATATGCTAAACAACTATGTCTACTGGCTCTGACTTGGCCTTGCTCCTTGTTCCTGTTTCCTCGCATACCTCTCATTTTACGGGTTTTTATAGCCCTATAGACCATTTCTCGTATCCTCTTTTCGAAGTACACCTGTCTAGCCATATGCGTTCTTGGATTCCTCTTCCTTCCATTACATGTTTTGTTTATTTCTGTCTTGGTCTATTATACGGATTCTAAGTTTGATTTCTGGCCTGTGGAGTAGATGTGGGTTTGAATTTGACCCTGCAATACCTGAGAAATGTAAGTTATCAGTTATCAAATCAATGATTAAGAAAGGCACCTGACTACGAAATCAAGCAATGATTACTGTAAACTGAGTTTATTACAGTCTTTATCTCTTTGCCTGTAACTATTGACATCTGAGAAGAAAACATATTTAATGATTACTGAAAGGAAAAAGTAATAACGTTGCAAACGTGGATAACAGATCTGGAACAGAAATCAAATTTAACGCCTGTCTGAACACAATATTTACTGCCATGGAGATCAGACTGTTATTGCTGTTGATTAGTACAGAGATGGATAGGAAATACTACAAAAGGATTTGCATGTCCATGTATTGCTGGAAATGAAAGTCTATTGAGCTTCTAACTGGAAATAATTCCTCGAAATTAAAATTTGAATTACTGAACGTCTTTATATAAATTTTGCTTCTCCCTGCAGTTCGCTTCTCTGTTGCGGCTGTGGGTCACCATATTTAGAGTCTCAAGTGGCAGCAGAGGTGGCTGCAAAAACAATCGCTGTCTTAGCACCAACAGCTCGTCTCTGCCAAAGCTTAAGCCCTACCTCAGCTGGATGAGAACCTCTCATCCCAAACGTGCGACGTCGAAGCAGAAGTGTGGTCTAGAAATTAAGTCTAGTAGAGAAGTGACTATCTGCAGAGCGCTTACGACAGTGAAAACTTTTAGCTCTATGGTTTTGCGTTGGATAGTTTAGACAGGCGCAATAGTGATTCTTGTGAGTGCCAACCAGTAAGATATCTTGCAAGATGCTGGCCTTCCTTGCTTAGTCAGATTTCAGGTGGTGAACCACTTGAAAAACTAGTTATTGTTGAGACTCCGAGAGTGCGTACATTTTATTCTCTCTCTCTCATCATACGTTCGTGCGGTGGCCCATACGGTGACATAACTGTAAGGACACTCGACACACACTAGTCCGGCTCCTAGATTTGAACCAACAGGAGCTGTCTTTGTGTTTTTTTAAACTTTTGTTTAGTTTTGCGTCACCCGGTTTGGTTTTGGCATCTCACTCAGTAAAAAGAAGTCCCAACTTTCTGTTCCTGTTAAACTTTCTAAGATGCTATCTCAACAGCCCATGTCTGACGTCCTGCTGAGTCCTCCTACAAAAGAAGTTCTTCCCGGTCTCTGGTCATCAGCCGACAAGCACCCTTGGATGTGGCCTGCCAAAAGCAAGCGCTGTTGTTCTGCATATTTGTGAGATGAATACTGCATCATCTGAAAGTGGGTGCACGCTACCAATTGTGCTGTTGCGGCTTTCTACTCTCTCTCCCACTAAACAAAGTACTGCTCCGGCTGCTTTCACATCTGTCTCAAGTTTCCCTTCACATGGGTCGGCAACTGGGTGATTCTGCGAGTGGTGCAGTTGTATGCTCTCTTAGGATTATAATACCTAGACATCGTGTCTCCCTCTTACCGGCATTCATCTTGCTTTCCCAGTGGACTTTCGTGCAATCTAGTATATGAAATTAAAATCCAAGTGGTTATGTGTCGATTGCTCTGCACCATTATCTACATCTCTGCTTTGTAGAGCAACATACTTTGTATAATTATCCTAATTTTGTCTTCTACATATTTTTTCTGTTTGTAAGGAGGAATTAATTTCATTCATAACTGGTTTAGATTCGATTACTTTTGCTGTAATTTATCTGTTATTACCATATTTTTGAGAACTTAATGCAAATAAATATGCACACATTGTTGTATTTACTTTTGTCAACCCTATGCTGGATTATTGTGGAGGGTGACATAGGTAAAATACCGTCAGCACTTCCAAACATATGTAGGTTGCAGTAGTTATGCAGAGGTGAAGAGGCTTGCACAAGATAGAATAACATGGACAGCGGCATCAAACCAGGTTGCAGTAGTTATGCAGAGGTGATGTGGCTTGCACAAGACAGAATATCGCGGACAGCGGCATAAAACCCGACCTCGACTGAAGGCTACAACGCCAGTAAGCTGGGCGCCAGTTATCTAATGTTTTGCTTTGCTGTCCACTGTCGGGCGGCTTTTATGTAGAATTTTTTTTTGTTTCAGACCATTCACACAAGGTTGGCGCCGGTGGCGACACCTACAACGAGCTGACATGAGGAAAGTTTCCATCCGATTTCTCATATACAAACAGCAGTTGACCGGCGTTGCCTGGTGAGACGTTGTTGTGATGCCTCGTGTAAGGAGGAGAAATGCATACCGTCACGTTTCCGACTTTGATAAACGTTGGATTGTAGCCTATCGCGATTGCGGTTTATCGCATCGCGACATTGCTGCTCGTATTGGTCGAGATCCAATGACTGTTAGCAGAATATGGAATCGGTGGGTTCAGGAGGGTAATACGGAACGCCCTGCTGGATCCCAACTGCCTCGTACCACTAGCAGTCGAGATGGCAGGCATCTTATCCGCATGGCTGTAATGGATCGTGCAGCCACGTCTCGATCCCTGAGTCAACAGATGGGGACATTTGCAAGACAACAACCATCTGCACGAACAGCTCGAAGACGTTTGCAGCAGCATGGACTATCAGCTCGGAGACCATGGCTGCGGTTACCCTTGACGCTACATCACAGAGAGGAGCGCCTACGATGGTGTACTCAACGACGAACCTGGGTGCACGAATGGCAAAACGTCATTTTTTCGGATGAATCCAGGATCTGTTTACAGCAGCTGATGGTCGCGTCCGTGTTTGGCGACATCGCGGTGAACGCACATTGGAAGCGTGTATTCGTCATCGCCATACTGGCGTATCACCCGGCGTGATGGTATGGGGTGCCATTGGTTACACGTCTCGGTTACCTCTTGTTCGCATTGACGGCACTTTGAACAGTGGACGTTACATTTCAGATGTGTTACGACCTGTGGCTCTACCCTTCATTCGATCCCTGGGAAACCCTACATTGCAGCAGGATAATGCACGACCGCATGTTGCAGGTCCTGTACGGACCTTTCTGGATACAGAAAATGTTCGACTGCTGCCCTGGCCAGCACATTCTCCAGATCTCTCACCAATTGAAAACGTCTGGTCAATGGTGGCCGAGCAACTGGCTCGTCACAATAGGCCAGTCACTACTCTTGATGAACTGTGGTATCGTGTTGAAGTTGCATGGGCAGCTGTACCTGTACACGCCATCCAAGCTCTGTTTGACTCAATGCCCAGGTGTATCAAGGCCATTATTACGGCCAGAGGTGGTTGTTTTGGGTACTGATTTCTCAGGATCTATGCACCAAAATTGCGCGAAATTGTAATCACAAGTCAGTTCTAGTATAATATTTTGGTCCAATGAATACCCGTTTATTATCTGCATTTCTTCTTGGTGTAGCAATTTTAATGGCCAGTAGTGTATGTGGAATCCCTTTTGTCGTATCAGCCATTTTAATCATTTCTGAGCTGCGTGTTGGGAACAGAGTAAATTAGGGAAAAGAGATTAACTGGGAACTACACGCATCAAAACAAACAAATACATTATTAATTTGTTTTGATCACGAAACAAAGAAATAAATTTACTGGCCAGTACATCTCAGAATGCTTGCCTAGGATGGAGTAATTGTATACCAATTGTCAGAGATGCGACAGTTTGTTGGTCGGTTTTTGGAGGTATGTGGCATTAGATATCAACGGACAGGTCATGTAATTCGCATAAATAATGGGCCACTGATTTGCGTACTCGATGATGGCGCCTGATAGGGAGGCAGATCAGTTCCATAGGATTTACATTAATCGAACCTGGTCGTCGAGACATCAATGTGAGTTCACTATATTGCTCCTCAAATCTCTATAGCACAGTGCTGGCTCCGAGACACGGACATTGTACTTCAGAAAGATGACATCAGCATCGAGGAAGACATCAAGCATGAAGTGATGCAGGTGCTTTGCAGCTATCAGCTTGTCTTCGGTTACTACCATCGTTCCCATGCAAACGCTAGAGAACGTGTGTATAACCCAATACTGCGTCCGTGCACGGTGCGCGATTCGAGCTGCGTTCGCCTGGATGAGTGTGTTTGTGGAGACCACCATCGACCTTCGACCTCGTATAGCCAGAAACGCGATTCATCCGCCCAGGTGACAAGTTTCATTGATCTACTGCCCAATCCCTAGTGATAGCTTCACTGCCCCTCTACCACTTTGCATAGATGCTCACGACAATAGCAGGTGAACATGCGACCAGCTTCGCCGTTTTCGAGATACGCGTTCATAGGCTCGCAGGAAATAATACTCTGCACTTTGTCAGAGTCGCTGAATGGATTTCCGCATTTGGAGCTTCCATGTCTGCTCCTCTTACATACTTTGGTTACTGTATCACATGCCCGCAACGCCACCACGTGGCATCCAACGTCGCGGTGGGTAGTTGTCATAATGTTTCGACAGATCAGTGTAAGTGTGTATGGTAGTGGATTGCTGCCTGCTACCTGTCTTAATGTAGTGCGTGTTCTTGTACTGATTGTAGCATCTAGTGCACTGGCGACTAATGGCGTCAACAGTGAACGAAAAAAGACAGTTCATCCTCTTCTTACGTGTGCTGTTTTCTGTATACTTTATTTTATTAATAATTCGGAGAAATGTTTCAGCGTACAATTCACAACTACAGAATGAGAATTGATGCTTTGATGATTTTTTGAATCTTTCAAAATATAAGAGTGGTTTTAACAGTTTAAGAAAATAGGAAATAAACATGCCAAAGGTGAAGACAAAATGAACTATGGAACAAATGGTGAATGAAACCATAAGGTGGAATTTGCTTTGTATTAAACGTGGAACTGTGGTAATCTGCACGGTGTGTCTAACTAGAAGTATTCGTAATTCCTTTTTTGATTTGTCAATGATATCGCTTTAATTGGAAGGATTGGTCTCCCAGCTGATTTAGAGTTCGTTGTTGACACATAGATGGCCCACGATATCCATCGGACAGTAATCTGGTAACATTAACTTTCAGGAGGTGATGTAGTGTGGTTCCCTGTTCCAATAAATAATGTTAGAAGGCTACATCAGATTTAAGAGGTGAAATATTAATGGCCAATACACTTTGGAACATAAATTTCTGCTATCGTTTGTTACTGATGGTTAACGGGCACGCACACTATTACTTCTGAGATCTATCGTTGCTTCCCAACTTTGTAATTTTGTTATAGGGTAACAGCTTACGTTAAAACTTCAGACTGATGCAAAGAACTATAATCATATTGGTTGGAGTCTTGGAAGAGATAACATCTTAGTCCTTCGCCCACACAACCTGATGAGCGTAAAATATTGTAGATAACGATGGAATCGCTTTATCAGCTATGCTTGAAAAGCCCCAAAATTTTCATTTAAGCTACAGTATTTAATCAGTTTGCTCGGTATATCACCGTGCCTGGAAACTATGAACTCTTTTAAAAAAATGTAAAAAAGTAACACAAGCCAGCAGAGGAGTCTTAAGGAAACTCAATATTGCACTTATTTAGTAAAGTGAATAGTTTTTGCTTTACAAATAAGAAAATATATTTCCTAATATGATGTGTGACTATTTCACAAGACACTTTAGTAGGTCCTTTCATCTTATTCTATTCAATTGTGTCATTCATTTAGGTCTAGATTTACTTAATTTTTCCCAGCGAAATAAGCTTTAATCACACACCTCTCACGTAACTTACGAATAAATAAAGGAAAAAAAAAACAATGAAAAAGACATCAAGAAAGACAGCAGTATGTTCACGCCTTACTAAGACAATAAAATTATTTCGCTGGAGAGAGCCCCTTGTACCATGTATTTTCGTCGTAGAGGAGAGGCAAAGTCTCGCTCCAATGAAGTATGCGAAAACGGTAAGTAAAATGATGTGAATATTAAGAAATAAATTAGTAAGATTGTTCAAACAATTGTAACCGACTACACCAATCAGTGCATATCAATCGTTCATTTGTAATTAACCATGTGGTGGAAATGTAGCTAGCTTTAAGCGATAGTTAAAAAATCAGATTTATTGGGACTATAGACACCCAGCACACAGAATTTTTATTTCTTGGTCTCGCTGCGTGAGAGCCTTTACGTACAACTGAGTAGTACGCGTTCCACGGAGAAGCAAATTCCAGAATTTAAATTTGTTTGAAATGTACTATGATCTGTGCCTACTGTTCCTAATTATGTTTACGATTTTATTATACTCATTTAATACACTGGTAAAACTTGAAAATTGAAAACTTTCACCGATATACTACATTAATAACATTCATATGGGTGCTTGATGGAAGACATCAGCAGCCAAGGTTCGGAGTGCCGAGACAGGAACCAGGCATTGGACGCGAAACAGCTGGGCCCAAAAATCTGTTTTTTATTCCCGGCTTCCCCTTTTCTGATCACAGGGAGGCCGCCTTTGTTGGTATAGCAAAAGATGAGACAACTTAGCTGGATGGAAGAGTTCAATGGCGCATGCCTGTGTTTAGTTATATCAGCAGGTCTTACCACGGCCTTACTGACGGTTGATCGTGAAGGTGGTGTCTACCAGGGGAGTGGAAATTACGGGATTTATAACGTAAATTGTTACACTGACGGCCCAGCTCAAGTATTGAATGAAAAACACGAAATATTATGTTTTAGAAGTAGCTGGTTTGATTATATATTCTGCAATCATCAGCTTCAAATATTTTACGTGCGCCAATCTTGTTCGTACTGTTGCATCGGGCTTCATAGTTAAAGAAAGACAAGCAGGTTTTATATGTAATTACTGCGGTTGGTAGTAATCCCAATGAGATAGCCATAATGGCGGCTAAACAGGTGACATCCAGGCTGGTAATTCTGGTCATGAAACGAACTGATCGAAACTTCCGTAGTAAGAGCTGTTAAAATACAAATACTGTATATCATTAGTGACAAGGAAGTAAATAACCACAATACAATGGGTGTAAATTATCAAAATTCAGAACATTCATTCACTAGATTTAAGCTTGTCAGGCAACGTTACAATTTCAGTTTGAAATTCCTGAAGCTGCTGTGCTCTGAAAATGTTTATACCACAAGCTAAGTCTTCCATTCACCGTTATTCTTAGATTTGTGCAGTTCTTCCTATAGTAACAATTGTTCGTTCATTCTGTTGCCGTGCGTTACCTGCAATTTCAGCCATTTACAGGAGGGTTACTTAATGTGCTTGTCTCGGATGTGAATAGTGAAGCAATCACATGTACGTTCATATTTTTCATAATTTTTCACGTACAATTCTCCGTCAAGTTAGCAGCCACAAGCGCAACATACAACGCTGACCTATACTTTCTTGGGCACTTTATTCCCATTTCCAAAATTGTTATCTCCTAGTACAATCGAGCCCCATTCTACCTTCGTTAATTATTGGTGTTTAATTCCTACATTTTCTTATTTCACCTTATGCTATAGTGCACATATCACTAATTCGCAACAATTTATTTTCATATTTTACAGGGCAGCACTAACCTTTATTTATTTTTCCATTCATAGTCCTCCAACTTAATGAAATATTCCTAAAAAATCTTATTGATTAACGCATTGTTGAGAAACAAAACCATATTGACATAAGTGTACGTACTTGAAAGATGGCAAACTAAATAGAATCAGAAACAGAGTATAACCAAGAAAGGAATAATTGTACCACCCATCTCTAGTGCACGAAGTCATGCAACTGAGAAGCTGCCAAAACACGGAAGCCCTCTACATCACCTAATTAAGGCATGTCTTCAATTTCACTACATTTTTTACTGCAAAAGGCTTATTTGACTTAAGGTACACTAATCATTATGCATTTGGGCGAGGGAAACTCTCCACTAAAAATGGTCAATGGTTAGCCATATGACTACTTGTATTTAAAAATTGCTTTCCTTTCAGCTCTATTCCCAAACAAATTCTCTCTTCTTCTTTGTCAAGTTTTACAGTATAATTAACTTCGTACGTACTCAAATTCTGGTCTTTACTTTTTACAAAACGTATTACAAGATGGGTTTCACATACATTTAATATAAGATGTAAGGCATCAAAATCGAGTTCACAAGAATAATAATTCAGAAAGTGGAGGCCCACAGTCATGTTAAAATTAAGATACGGAATAATTAAGAATTGTCGTTGCTTCAATTTCATTAAATTTCAAAGGCAGCAGAACCTCACGATCAATAGATTTGGAGAGCTTTCCAGCCACTCCTAAAATTTTCGAATGAAACACAGCATTACAACTATTTTTCTTACTTGGAAAAATATCAAAATAATCTTGGACTACCGAAGAGATCTCGACATTACTGCCTGTTAAGATTTCAGAATCAGTACAAGCTACTCCTGTACATACAATAGTACTAATGTTTCTTATAGCTGCCGAAAGATCATCTTGTTTCAACGTATGTTCGTTACTAGGGGACTTTGCGTCTCATGTTCCTGTCAGAGACAAACACTGGAATTTCTTAGGCAGCCTGTTGTTGAGTGACAGGTCACATTGCAATGGGCCATGTGCCACACTTCGTGTATATTTAAGAAAAATGTAGCATTGTGGTCTAGCTAAACGGTAAGCGTAGTCTTCGACGGCCATTTTCACAGTCAGTGATCACACTATCAATGTGTAAAATTCTCTGACGTTTTGGCCACTACTACAAATAGCTTTCCTGAGGATACTGCTGAATTCGAAAAGCTTTGGTTTTTATATACTGTTGGACCTTCCTGAACCATGGATCTTGCTGTTCGCGGGGCGGTTTGCATGCCTCAGCGATTCACATAGCCATACCATAGGTGCAACCACAATGGAGGGGTATCTGTTGAGAGGCCAGCCAAATGTGTGGAATATTAAAGAGGGGCAACAGCCTTCTCAGTAATTTCAGGGGCAACAGTCTGGATGATTGACTACCGTGGCCTTGTTGCATCAACCAAAATGGCCTTACTGAATTGATACTGTAACCACTTGAAAGCAAAGGGAAACTACAGCCATAATTTTTCCTGAGGGCTTGCAGCACTACTGTATGGTTAAATGATGGCATCGTTTTGAGTAAAATATTCTGGAGGTAAATTAGTCCCCCATTCAGAACTCTAGGTGGGGGCTACTCAGGAGAAACAAAGCTGACATTCTATGGAAGGATGGATGGAATGTTAGACCCATTATTTGAACAGGTAGATTAGAACATTTAAAAAATAATATGGATAGGTTGAAGTAAGATATAGGGGGAATTAGTGCAGAAACAAGAACGGCAGTTGTAAGAGTCAAGGGGTATGAAAGAACGGCTGTGAGCACTATGAGACTCAACTTCTGAGATCATCAGTCCCCTAGAACATAGAACTAGTTAAACCTAACTAACCTAAGGACATCACACACATCCATGCCCGAGGCAGGACTCGAACCTGCGACTGTAGCGGTCGCACGGTTCCAGACTGCAGCGCCTAGAACCGCACGGCCACTTCGGCCGGCAAGGGGTATGAAAGGGATGCAGTGGTTGAGACGGGAGTGAGACAGTGTTGTAGACTTTCCCCTATGTTATTCAATTTGTACATTAAGCAAGCAGTAAAGAAAACCAAAGAAAAATTTAGACAAGGAATTAAAGCACAGGGAGAAGAAATAAAACCTTTGAGGTTCGCTGACGATATTGTAATTCTTTCAGAGGCAGCGAAGGGCTTGGAAGAGCAGTTGAACGGAATGGTCTTGAAAGGATGATATAAGATGAACATTAACAAATGCAAAACAAGAATAATGGAATGTAGTCGAATTTAATTGGGGGATGCTGAGGGAATTACATTAGGTTGAAACGTCCCCTTTGAACAATTCTACATGACTGTGCTTAAACTGACACACAATATTTTGTTAGCGCAACGCAATCTGACTTTCAAAATTCCCTACAAAAGAATGGCCCTGACTAACATTAACCTATACCTTTCACAAATCACTTACCTCACAAAAATCTTCGCTGCTCAAGCTACTGTAATACAGCGAGTGCCACTACTGCCAGCTAAATAAAAGATTCAAACTACGGAAGGCACTAACTACTGATAGGGATAGTTAGCAAATGAAAGATATTAATAGAGAACAAACAATGTATTTACCTTGATATCATCATATATAAATATAGCAGTTCATGACAAATTTCAAAACTCCGCCATCTCTCTCCCCACATCCACCACTGCTGGCGGCTCACCTCCAACTGCGCAATGCTACGCGCTGTTCACAGCCAGCTGCCTAACACTACAATGGCGAGTATTACAACAATGCAAAGCAGCCACAGACTGCACACAGCACAGCCAGTGATTTTCATACAGAGGTGGCGTTACCAATAAAAAAACCTAAACAGCCTACTTACATAGCCCCCATACTCCCCACAAAAAATTTTACAAATTGTTTTGGGCAGTGCCCAATAATGATTTGGTAAAATTTTTCATAATTACAATAACGAAGATATCAAATGCACACACTTATTGATACAACGTTGGTCAAAAGCTAAAATTTTGTCACAGTCCATAAAGACAGTCCTGATCGTTCATTACGGGAAAATAGTAGTGTTTTTCTCAAAGTCTGAGCAGTAGAAGAAAATGCACACGGAAGTAGTGGATTTCCATGCAGTCTTGAAGAAGTAGTGTTGTCCTTCCAACGGAAAGACAGTGCTGACTCTCGACATGCAGAGAAGTAATGGGTCACAACAGAGCAAACCCACAGCAGAATCATTCGAAGTTTTGAAGAATATTGGTAGGTAGGTCATCACAGAGCAGACCCACTGTAGTCCTGGTAGAGATTACGGTATTGGTGGGCCACCAGAGGTGCAGACCCACTGTAGTCCTTGAAGAGATAATGGTAATGGTGGGTCATCAAAGATGCAGACCCACTGTAGTCCTTGTAGAGATGGCCAGCAGCCATTTGTTGCGATCTGTTGCGACTGTGTCCATAACCACCACTTGTGCATTCACAAAGTTTTTGGAATTGTCCTTAGAACCAGCAATGCTGTTATCCAGTCCCTTGCTGAATCATTAACACACGTGCAAACACTATCAGTCCCTACTTCTCACATATTGTCGATATACTATGACCAACAGAAACGTGTGCAGTGAAATGTAACTAACAAGTTAATAATATCATGAACTGGTGACAATTACAATTTTATAACATGAGAATACAATAACAAAGGTACAAAATACATCATTAAAGAACATAATAATACAGATAACATTTGTAGTTCAGGCTTTACAAAAGAATCGAACTAACATATACATCAGTGGAATTATGACATGAGTACATACATAAAAGATCACAATAACTTTTGAAACATCAACTTCACACATGAGCATTAAACAGAACAGAATTAATAATGTCTAACATCTTTACAAAGTAAATAACACATTATTAATGCCAATTGTATTTGAGGATAACAGTATTCCTCATCATAGTGAATGTAACTTAGTATTAAAAGAAAAAAAAATTCTATGAAACTACACAGAGACAGGAAGAAAACAAATACACAAGGGTACACAAACATATAGTGGGATAACACCAATAGGAAAGGATAGGGTTCGTTTTCAGTGTAACATTTGGTACTGCAGTCCAACCCAAAACTTCATATATCTTTCCTCTTATTTCATCCTTTGTTTCCACCAAAAAAATTCTATCTAAGCATGCTTTCTGTATTTATATGTTCACACATTTCTCACCTCAACATTTATTTCCAAGAAAATCCTACCTAAACCTGTTTTCTGTACTTTTTTTTTTTATATAACTTCTCAATGCATTTCTTCCAATTCATCGAAACTCATTCTCTTAGAGGCTACCCCCTCTTAAGCTAACTTAAATCTACTGAGCTCAGATGCTAAACTAAGGGACGAGGCAATGCAGCATCACATAACAAATTATCACAAACAGCAATGACAAAAAAATGCCAATTTGCAAAGCAAGCAGCAGCAAATCTAAATTAACAGATAAAATGCAAAATTACAACTAATATGAGCCAATGTGCAGCAACAATAAAAATAAATCAATAGTAAAACTAGCTTAACAGAGTAATACAAAGTGAAATTTAGTAGCACTATGCCTGGCAAATAGCAGCAGAAATAACTTATATCTAAACATGACATAGCTCAAGCAGAAAAAAACATTACACTAAAGACAACAATGCAAATAAGGGAAATGTATATTCACATCTTAATGTCTACGTAATTAAAGTGGTGCACCACAACAACTTATTGTAAAAGAAATATTACCATGTACTTGAAAAGAAAATTATGTGTTACTGTTACTAGTTCCTTCTTATTGTTCTTTCCTTTCCAAGTGCTCCTTTTTTTTAAAGAATGTGGATCATAAAATAATTATTTAATAGATCTGTTGACGGAAAGTGTTCACATTAGCAAATGCATTTAATTTTATTTTATGAAACCAATGCTGCAACACAGCTGAAAAACAGATGTCAAATGAAATAAGCAATTACGCAAACCAAAGCATAAAAACATCATTCAATAGTCATGTGGCATTTCGTAAGTAGTAAAAAAATCTCTCATCTAGAAAGACAGTAGTCATAGTCAGGTGTGTAGACAAACTATTTCTTGTCATTTCATTAGGCATTTCAGTAAATATCAGAAAGTACGATATGTTTCCAAGTAATCAGCGTGTCGGATTTGCGATGCTTTCTCTAAAGGAATGACAATGGCCAGGATAATGGCCTCCTTTTTTTTTTTTCCTGTGCTCTGAAAGGCACGCGCTAATGGCTTTTTCTCCAGGCGTCTGACACAGCTGGGTGCCCACGACGCATTGCGTGCAGGTGGTCACTTAATTTTCTTACGGAAATATTTACGACAACAGTTTCCGCTACAGTGGCAGTCTCATATAAAACATTTCAGAGGTCAAGAATTTGGGTTACAAATCTGTGGAAACAAAATCCTATTGATATAACAGTGTCCAAAAAATTTTCGTCAGCATTGTAATACATTCACGCATTTACATACATTTCATAACTCTTAAAGTACGATTCTTGGTTTCCAACAACCTTTTTCACAAGTCAGAGTCCCTACCCACTATTCATTACTCCTTACCTTATTACACATATACATATTCGTCGTCGTAAAAATAACATCAAAACACCTCAGTCAACTCTCAAAATCGTCGTAGCTTCCTCCAATAATTTCAAAACCTAAAAAATTCTCTGCTCATGTCAAAAGTGTCATCTGCCTCAAACGCACTTTAAAAATCATGAATCCATACCAAATACATCATTCAAAGCTCTCATAGTATCACCATGGTTCTGAAAAAATATGAACAGTTCACAAGGTACAAACAACATACAATTATGTAAGTGTGAATTTATCCAACGGTGTAATTACGTACACGTCTGTCACTGATGTAGTAAAATAAATGTTTGTCTCTCTCAGGTAAATAACCAGATAGCTGTGTAATTCTGTGTTAGAGAAATATGGTACCGATGTGTAAAGTTGTATAAGCAAATACCATATTAGCTAGGGCTCCCTGTGCTTGCCAAACACATGGTACACAAAGTAGGCGTGTACCCCCCTGAGGATTCATGTAATTATACTCCCAGGTGTTACAAATTACAGCAATGGAATGAAATGTATCACGGAAAACTTTCTTTGTAATTAAAAAAAAATCTTTAAAAATAAGTGTTTTAAGTATAAGATTAATCACTGAAATGCGTGTCCTGTAGCGCTAAATGTGCATCTTGTTGTAAGATAATCTCTGTGGAAGTGTCGTAGTTATTTTCCTCCGAAAGCTAAGTTCTGCAGAAGCCAATGTACTTACCACATGATAAACAAAAGTGAAATGCTTTGCGTATAGATATCGTAGTTATTATGCTTATTGGCGTGATGAAGAAAGTACTGTACAGTAACGTATTGTTATGCCACGAAAAAGGCTGTCTCGTTGTTGCTATACCACAAAAGTTACTACTAAAACATGTTTTTCTTCCCAGAAGAATTCAGAAAACTGTGCAGATATGAAACAGAAACACTGCAAAAGCAACATTGTAAATTGTCACTCATTAGAAGCGTCGTGATAAAACCGTGTAGTTGTCACTTAAACTAAACACTGTGTCGTCTGGTATCTCACAGAAAGTACATTAAACCCAGAATGTATTTTCAAGTAAACCAAAATGTTGCATTAAAATCTCATTAGCAGTACCAGTATGTGTCCTAAGTATGTAAGCCTGATAGTCGTTACGGAATCGTGCAACTAACAAGCAAGAATGTACAAATACAACACTGTGTCGTTCACTATAACAATGCATTCGTAATTTCTGTTGAAATAAGTTCTCTTGGTTCTTGCCTGGATATTTAACTTCAAACACTGTTGCATGTTAACAGAGTCTAAGTCTGACAGAGCTTACTAGTAATGTAAAGTGAAAAGTTATATGGCAAAGACAAAGTTAAAAATCAGATTATCTTTCAATCAACGGTTTTACATGTGAAATGTGGTGCAATTTTTTACCCTTTCTAGTGCGCAGAGTTTCAACTACAAAGCAGTTATCATGTGGCATACGTCGGTAAGGAACGCTAAAAATTTTCTAAAGGTTAGCGTCTATGTTATTTTTCTCTGAGCCTGCCGGCGCACCTGGCTGCCTGCGGTGCGAGTCTGTCTGTTCCTTTGTTGGCGTGCGTCGTTATTGGGATTAGGAGACCTAACTTCTACAAATTCACCTTGCCGAGAGGGCCCAGCTCTGTTAGAATCCCGCCAGTTCTGATGAAATTCACGTCTGTCGTTTTGTCGGTACTTTACATGGTTTCTTGTTTGTCGGTCATGTGGTGGAGAATTTCTCCCTGAATCGTAACTCTGCGCCGAACTGTTGCGTCTGAAGTTATTCTGCCTCCCTTGATAGTATTTATTTTGGTTCCCATATTGTCTGTTTCTCTTATTGTCTCTGTGATAGTCATTACCACGGAGAGGTGATCTTTCCCTGTAGTTATTACTACTCTGCCAACGGTTGTCATATGGGTGGTGTCTGTTTTGGTCACGATTTGCGTTGTAAGAATAGCCTTTTCGTGTCCAGTTATTGTTTCTGTCATCACGGAATTGTGACGTATGTGACCTGCAGTGATTGTTTTCCTGTTTTCGCATCCGGCGACTGTCTGTGTCAATTTCTAATTCTTGTAGGAGTCCCTGAAATGCTTCAATATCGTCTTTGCAACGTCCTGCCAAAATAATATGTCGTAAATGTTCAGGCAATTTGAGTAAGCAAATGCGGATGAGTTCTGAGGGGCTGTATGGGTTTGAAAGATACTGATTCTTATGCAACATGTCTTCAAAATATTTCACAAGACTGGAAAATTCAGATTGTTCGAAATGTCTCATCATTATGATGCTATGTTTTACTCGGTCTTGTGTGGGTTGAGACCAATATGCTGAGAGGAAGGCATGGTAAAACTCTCCTTCACTGTGGCAATCGTGAATTACCGATCGCATTCTTACGGCTGGTTCATTCTCCAAGTAGCCACACATAAATTCTAATCTGTGTTCTAACGACCAGTTGGGAGGAAAACAATGAGAGAATTGATGGAGCCATGCTTGTGGATGAATGTCGTTGCCAGAATTCTTAAATGTTTTGAATTTACGTGTAGTAATGAACAGCTTATAGTCAAAATCGTCATGTCGGCGAGTCGCATGTCGGTCATTGTTACTTCGTTTCGGCGGTTCCATCTCAAAATCCAATGCGCCTTGCCAATTTCTTTCATAATTTCCGAAGTGTCCTGTGTTATTATTTTGTGGTTGTTCCGTATTTCTATGTCCCTCTTCCCGTATTGGAGCGCGAGTGTCCTCTGAAATACGTAATTCTTGTATTACCTGCGTCAACTGATCTTGTACTTCCCGGATTTCTCTTTTGTACTGTGTATTGATTTGATTTTGATTTTGTTTGAATTTTCTTATTTGTTCATACTCTTCTGTGTCAGTGAAGGCTACGGGTCTTGTGTCATTCAGATCATCATCTACCTTTGTAGGTAAGTTAGTGACCTGATCCGAAAGTTCGGCTACTTTCTCCGATAGTGTACTTATTTCCTCCATGTGTCTTTCTGAACCAATTTTCAGGGTATCTACTGTGTCCTTCAAGTTTTCCTGAGTTCTTGCAAGTTGCGTAACCGAATCGGTAGATGCAACTGAGTCAATTTTAGCTTGCAAGGTCTCATGATTTTCATGAACAATAGTTTGCAGTTCTTTTATGGCTGCTTCGTGATTCTGTAATACATTTTCATGACGCGAAAAAATAGGTTGGAAATGCTCACAAATTTGTGTTTTTACGTCATTACAGACCTTTTGACATTTCGATTCGATGTTATGTAACTCAGTGGTTAAATCTTCACGTGTTTGTTCAAGTGTAGTGTCTAACTTTTGAAGATTTTGTTCCATTGTGTCTAACTTTTTGAGATTTTGTTCCACTGTGTCTAACTTTTTAAGATTTTGTCCCATTTGTCTCTGATTTTGTTCCATTTGTTGCATTAATTGCAATAATAATGTATTAGTGTCTGGAATCTGTTTCTCTACGCTTTTCGGCAGTGCATTTGCACCGGCAACATTCACATTTTGACAAGCAGAAAATGCGTCTTGACTTATTTGAGAAAACGGTGATAACCCAAAACCTGAATCTACAGTATTTGCGAAATTGTGTCCTGTCATTTCGGATTCCTGAGGCGAGCTGTTGCCGACCGATCGATCGATAATGCTTCCCTGTTCACTACCTGTTTCACTGTCTACACCATTGTTTGCAGCCCGCTCCATTTCCCTATGCACAATTACCAAATTACTACTTTGAACATCAGTTAATTCATTACTCGGTGGCGCTAACACACTGCTTTCATTTTCACTGTCATTTCTCAGTTTACTTTGGAGCCTAGTATTACGTTTTTCACACGCCATTATTGTCACAATATTTCACACGATAACACAGAAAAGCACAATTTGAAGAGCAAAATAAAATAACATAGCAATGGAAATAATGTCTACTTAATTGCCAGCGCAGCTGCGAAATACTTGGTGCAAATCTACATGCATGCCACAACTGTTTTACTGTACAACAATGAAAAACTACAACTACAAAGGAAATTCTCTCTATGATTACGCGCTATCAATAAACAATAGCTACACCAATTACACAAACTACAAGAAAAAAATCAGAAGATTCCAGTGAGGTATCCTCGGCTAAGGGTCGACATATGAAACTTCCCCTTTTTGAACAATTATACATGACTGTGCTTAAACTGACACACAATATTTTGTTAGCGCAACACAATCTGACTTTCAAAATTCCCTACAAAAGAATGGCCCTGACTAACATTAACCTATACCTTTCACAAATCACTTACCTCACAAAAATCTTCGCTGCTCAAGCTACTGCAATACAGCGAGTGCCACTACTGCCAGCTAAATAAAAGATTCAAACTACGGAAGGCACTAACTACTGATAGGGATAGTTAGCAAATGAAAGATATTAATAGAGAACAAACAATGTATTTACCTTGATATCATCATATATAAATATAGCAGTTCATGACAAATTTCAAAACTCCGCCATCTCTCTCCCCACATCCACCACTGCTGGCGGCTCACCTCCAACTGCGCAACGCTACGCGCTGTTCACAGCCAGCTGCCTAACACTACAATGGCGAGTATTACAACAATGCAAAGCAGCCACAGACTGCACACAGCACAGCCAGTGATTTTCATACAGAGGTGGCGTTACCAATAAAAAAACCTAAACAGCCTACTTACAAGGTAACGAGAAACTTAAAGTAGTAGATGAGTTTTGTTTTTTTGTTACTTGGGCAACAAAATGACATGATGGCTGAACTAGAGAGGATATTAAATGTAGACTGGTAATGTGAAGAAAAGCGTTTCTGAAGAAGAGAAATTTGTTGTGAGTGTTAGGAAACGTTTCTGAAAGTATTTGTATGGAGTGTAGCCATGTATGGTAGCGCATCATGGACGATAAATAAGATTTTGAGATGTGATGCTACAAAAAAAAAAAAAAAAAAAAAAAAAATGCTGAAGATTAGGTGTGTAAATCACGTAACTAACGAGGAGGTACAGATGGCGAGACATCAAAAAATCACTAATTTAGTATTGGAGGGAAGTGTGGGCAGTAAAAATCGTAGAGGGAGGCCAAGAGATGATTGCAGTAAGGAGATTCAGAAGAATGTACATTGCAGCTGAAGAGGACAGAGTAGCATGGAGAGATGCATCAAACCAGTCTTCGGACTGAACGCCACAACAACACATAGTGGTGGAAGAGGCTGTTATCGAATCTGATGGGGTATTTACGCTCAGAATGATGGTTCCGACGTGCTGATGACACCTCCTTCATCTGGCCTCATGAAGAAGAGTTACATAACTTTCACCAATACCTCAATCAGCAACACAGCAAAATCCAAAAGTTTTGAGGAGATAGAAAAGAATGGGGTATTGTTTCATCGACATGGAAGTTTACTGAAAGCCTGATGATAAAATCAAATGGCTCTGAGCACTATGGGCCTTAACTGCTGTGGTCATCAGTCCCCTAGAACTTAGAACTATTTAAACCTAACTAACCTAAGGACATCACACACATCCACGCCCGAGGCAGGATTCGAACTTGCGACCGTAGCGGTCACGCGGTTCCAGACTGTAGCGCCTAGAACCGCACGGCCACTCTGGCCGTCCCTGATGGTAAACTGAACCACATAATATATAGAAAGGCCACTAACATATACAGGTACCTACATACCTTGTCCCACCATCACCCTATACAGAATCCACCTAGTACACTTTAAGCAAGAAGGCCCACAGGGTTAGCAATAAAGAACTTATGAAGGCAGAGCTACAAAACTTCAGATTCGTTCTTGGAGCCAGTGGTTATGGGATGAAGATGATAGATAAAACTATGGCGACAAAAGATGGAGTCAGATGGGAAGTGCAGAAGCAAATACAAAAATGGCTCTACTACCACATCTTCAAGGGGACACTAAACATGTAGGCAAAATTTTCCGCCGAGCAGGCATCAAGCAGCAGAAGAAGAAAAGATGTTCATGACTCATCGAAAAATGTGGTTGATAAGCTACATGCCGCAGGACGAAATCGGGTGTGAGTGGGGACTAGTGTATGTAGGCAAGACCTGGTGACCGATCAGCACAGAGGCATCTGACAGTATCCGACTAAGACAGCACGTCAAGTCAGCAGTGGTAGATCACCAGGATGAGTGCGGCAAACAGATACAATTTCGAAAAACCTGCGTACTGGTGAAACAGCCTCTTACTTTCCGGAGGAAGATTAGAGAGGCGATAGAAATTTCCAAGCGACCCCCAACATGAACAGAGAGGATGGGTACAGACTTCCGGCGTCTTGGCTGCCAGCAGTAACAGTGGTACTGCACTGCAGCTCACGCTAAGCAACACACATGGGCGCGCGGGAGACCACAGCGGCCGCACGTACACAGAGTACTCGCACGCCTCAGCCGGCACTAGGCAGCAAGTAAACAGCGCTACGTCACAACCGCCGTCCGTTTCCCAGTCGCCTATTTCCACCAGTGCAAGCAATTAAGCAAACATCAAGTAAGAACGTGTATTGTCAGCAATGAAAAGAAATAATGCAAACACCAGCAAAGGACGTCTAACACACTTACCCCTCGTCCTCAACACGCTGTCAGATTATGATAACAGCCTCTTCCACCAGTATATATGAACCAAAACTTTTCTCGTGTAGCCGGCCGGATTGGCCGAGCGGTTCTAGGCGCTACAGCCTAGAACCACGAGACCGCTACGGTCGCAGGTTCCGAATCCTGCCTCGGGCATGGATGTGTGTGACGCCCTTAGGTTAGTTAGGTTTAAGTAGTTCTAAGTTCTAGGGGACTGATGACCTCAGACGTTAAGTCCCATAGTGCTCAGAGCCATTTTTTTTTCTCGTGTAGCAATTAGCAAAAATACCCTGTGAAAGGCCATTTCCAATGATGGCTGAAACGTCGGAGACTTTTACACATTGACAAATGCTATCACATGCCGAAAACAATTTTATTGAAACTTCCTGGCAGATTAAAACTGTGTGCCCGACCGAGACTCGAACCCGGGACCTTTGCCTTTCGCGGGCAAGTGCTCTACCATCTTTTTTTTTTTTTTTTTTCTTTTTTTTTTTAAAAAATCTCATTTTGTTCGCTTTTTGTTCGTTGTGTCTGCTCGGGGCGGACGCCGTAAGACATCCATTTATGTTCGTTGTCGATCGATTGACTCAGTTTTTTTATTACAGGGGGCACGTAACCCTCTGACCGAACACGCTGAGCTACCGTGCCGGCGACCCATCTGAGCTACCGAAGCACGACCCATGCCCGCTCCTCACAGCTTTACTTCTGCCAGTATCTCGTCTCCTACCTTCCAAACTTTACAGAAGCTCTCCTGCGAATCTCATTTAGGAACAATTTTATTGATTATAGCCTTAACGGTGTTTCACAATCGGATTTCCCATGGCATACAAACCTATATAATTATGTCCTCTCTCTCGATAACGTGAATTTCAGAGTGTTTGTTCTGCCTTGTTGAGATACTATCCGTGTTCTATTGGCGCGTTCTTGACTGCATCTCGTTCTACGTTTTCAGAGACCACAGGTCCCATATTTTCCAATCAAATGTTCTACCATTTACGTTTTGTCCTCCTGCGATTTTTTCTGTTCATTAAATAGTACTTCAATATCGAATATATCATCCGGTTTAATTTTGCCGAAAATGTCATGGTTGCTGGGACTGCCATACAGGGACTTGCCCTGCTCAGATGATGAGGTACGAGTATCAGTTCGCGCCAGCCTTCAAACGCAGGACTGATTATGGCCTCGCCATTTCGCCTTTTCTTTTAGTTTACTTTACAACGTTTTCCTTCATCTTTTACGTTTAAAACAGTTGTTGGGACCTCATAATCCAGCGACTCTAGTCGATCCTGTACCCACACAGGATATAATTTAGCTGTTCATGTGTCAGACCAGTTTTTTCATAATCCGACGTCGCACAATGGTTACCATTACGTTGCGTGCGACCTGGGATTGGCCTCCTGCCTCGGCTGTCAACTATTTGAGTTATCGGGCTGCCACCTTGTCTTTGTTGTGGGTTCTTACTTCCGCCATGATGTGCATGTAAACCTTCTACTCATTATAAGAATCTTAAATAATCATCGTAATTATGCCTGGATGTAGCAACGAATCCTCTGTAAATGGAAAAGGCGACATTCTCTCGATACCAGCAGCAATCACTTCGATGTTCCTGCCTGCGTCAATGTACTTTATACACAATTTTGAAAGCATTGCGCCTTGCAGGTCAAAGTAACTGAACTTATGACATCCTGTAAATTCAGCTTCTGCTGAGGCAACCGGCAGATAATGCACAATTCGTTATGACTAATGCTGATTTTCATGGCCAGTTTTACACTATTTATCATTTACAGAAGTATTCTGTGTCAGTAGTACACTGCGAAATCACTCCGACACTTTCCGCTTGGCACCAAGTGTATGATTAATCTCTACTGCAAGGTTGTTGAGAACAGTGCACTGCTCTTGCGTAAAGTTAGCGCTTATACTAAGTAACACTTTACACATTTACCTTGGATTCTTACGTGTACATATCACAAAGATTACGCACTTACTAAGTTTAGAATTGAAATTAGAAGCAATAAAGTTATATTTGAAATTTACATGTTCACCCAGTTGTACTTTGTAGTTGCTAAACTGTCTTTCAGTTTACAGTTTCAATTTCTAATTCAAGCTAGAGAATTCAGTTGAAATGTATTCGCAAAGTGGCAATGTCATTTTTCAATTCTGACCTCAAACAGCTGAGTGAATCTATTGACAACAGTATCAAAATATGTACATCTACATCTACATAGATACTCTGCAAGCCGTTGTACAGTATGTGTGTCGGCGGGGGCGGTGGGTGTACCCTGTACAACTAGGCATTTCCTTTCCTGTTCCACTTGCAAATAGAGCGAGGGAAAAACAGCTGCATATATGCCTCCGTATGAGCCATAATTTCTGGCCGGCCGGGGTGGCCGAGCGGTTCTAGGCGCTACAGACTGGAACCGCGCGACCGCTACTGTCGCAGGTTCGAATCCTGCCTCGGGCATGCATGTGTGTGATGTCCTTAGGTCAATTAGGTTTAAGTAGTTCTAAGTTCTAGGGGACTGATGACTTCAGCTGTTAAGTCCCATAGTGCTCAGAGCCATTTCAAAAAATGGTTCAAATGGCTCTGAGCACTATGGGACATAACTTCTAAGGTCATCAGTCCCCTAGAACTTAGAACTACTTAAACCTAACTAACCTAAGGACATCACACCCATCCATGCCCGAGGCAGGATTCGAACCTGCGACCGTAGCGGTCGCGTCAGAGCCATTTGAACCATAATTTCTGGTGTCTCATCTTCGTGGTCTTCACTCGCAGTTTATATTGGCGGCAGTAGAACCATTCGGCAGTAATCTTCAAAAACTGGTTTTCTAAATTTTCTCAACAGTATTTCTCGAAAAGAACGTCGCCTTCCCTCCAGGGATTCCCGTTTGAGTTCCTGAAGCATTTCCGTAGCACTTCCATGTTGTTCGAACTTACCGGTAACAAAACCGGCAGCGCGCTTCTGAATTACTTCAAAGACTTCCTTTACTCCGACCTGGCACGGATCACAAACGCTCGATCAGTACTCAGAAATAGATGGCACCAGCGTCCTACATGCGGTCTCCTTTACAGGTGAACCACACTTTCCTGAAACTCTCTCAATAGAACGAAATCGCCTATTCACCATTCCCACCACAGTCCTCACACGCTCGTTCCATTTCATATCGCTTTGCAATGTTACGCCCAGACGTTTAAACAACGCACTGTGTCAAGCAGCACAATACTCATGCTGTAACCGAACATTATAGGTTTGTTTTTTCTACTTGTCTGCATTAATTTACAGTTTTCCACATTTAGAGCTAGCTGCCATTCATCATACCAACTAGAAATTTTGTCTAACAAACTCATCTTCTGTATTCCTACAGTCACTTCGACACCGAAAGCCACAGCATCATCGGCAAACAACAGCAGATTGCATCCTACCCCGTCCGATAAATCATTTATGTATACAGAGAACAACCGGCTGGTGTGACCGAGCGGTTCTAGGAGCTTCAGTCTGGAACCGCGCGACCGCTACGGTCGCAGGTTCGAATCCTGCCTCGGGCATGGATGTGTGTGATGTCCTTAGGCTAGTTAGGTTTAAGTAGTTCTAAGCTCTAGGGGACTGATGACCTCAGATGTTAAGTCCCATAGTGCTCAGATCCATTTGAACCATCTACAGGGAACAACAGCGATCCTGTCACACTTCCTTGGGCCAGACCTGGCGATACTCTTGTCAAGGACAACGCACTGGGTTCTATTACTTAAGAAGTCTTTGAGCCATTCACATATCTATGAACTTATTCGATATGTTCGTACCTTCGTTAACAGCTTGCAATGGGACACCGTATCAAATGCCTTCCAGAAATCTAGAAACAGGTATCTGCCTGTTGCCTTTCATCCATAATTTGCAGTGCATCATGTGAGAAAAAGCCAAGCTCAGTTTACACGAGCAGTGCTTTCTAAAACCATGCTGATTTGTGGACATAAGCTTCTCAGTCTCAAGAAAATTTATTATATTCGAACTGAGAATGCATTCCAGGACTCTAAATCAAAATGAAGTTAGGGGTAGTGGCCTGTTATTTTGCGGGTCCTTCTTACTTAAAGGAGTCACATACGTTTTTTCCAGTCGCTTGGGACTTTGTGCCGGGCGAGAGATTCACGATAAATGCAAGCTAGGTGAGGAGTCAATGCCGTAGAGTACTCTTTGTAATACCGAATTGGGATTCCATCCGTGCTTGGTGATTTATTTGCTTTCAGATCTTTCGGTTGTTTCTCTACCCCAATAATACTTATTACTATGTCGTCCATAAGGGAGTGTCCGCAGCTCGTGGTCGTGCGGAAGCGTTCTCGCTTCTCAAGCCCGGGTTCCCAGGTTCGATTCCCGGCGGTGTCAGGGATTTTCTCTGCCTCGTGATGACTGGGTGTTGTGTGATGTCCTTAGGTTAGTTAGGTTTAAGTAGTTCTAAGTTCTAGGGGACTGATGACCATAGCTGTTAGGTCCCATAGTGCTCAGAGCCATTTTTTGAACCATAAGGGAGTTTCAAATGGTTCAAATGGCTGTAAGCACTATGGGACTTAACATCTGAGGTCATCAGTCCTCTAGAACTTAGAACTACTTAAACCTAACTCACCTAAGGACATCACATACATTCATGCCCGAGGCAGGATTCGAACCTGCGACCGTAGCAGCAGCGCGGTTCCGGACTGAAGCGCCTAGAACCGCTCGGCCACAACGGCCGGCTAAGGGAGTTTGTCTGACATTCAAAAGACACCAAGTCTGTACGATTCTCCTGCGTGAACGATTTCTTGAACGCGAAATATAAAACTTCGGCTTTAGTTTTCTTAGCAACTGCCACCCCAGGCTGGTCAACAGGGGACTGAATGGAAGCCTTAGCCCCTTTTAGCGATTTTACATAGGACCAGAATTTTCTCGGGTTGTCTGCCAGATCTTTTGCTAATGTATGACAGTGTTAATTGTACGCTTCACACACAGATCTTTTCACAGACGCACGAATCTCTGCTAGCCTTTGCTTGTCGTCATCTGTGCGTTCTCTTTTGAACAGAGAGTGCAACAGCCTCTACTTTCTCAGCATCCTCCGAATTTAGTTACAAACGGTAATGAGTCTTCTCCATCCTTTATCCACTTACTATGCTCATAACTCTCCAGACCACGATTTACAGTCTGCCCAAACTTTGCCAATAATCCTTCTATGTCTATCTTACTGGAACTAAGTGACGTCAGTTCACCCTCTAAGTGAGATGCTAACAACTGCTTATCTTCTCTGTCTAGCAGAAACATTCTCCTAGCCTTCTTGACTGATTTATCAATGTGCTATAATGACATTATGATCGCTAATACCAGTTTCTATACTGACATTGCCGCTAAGATCAGGCCTGTTTGTAGCTACAGGGTCTAAGAGATTTCCACTGCGTGTGGCCTGCCGAGCTAGGTGCTCAATACAGTTTTCAGAAAACGTGTTCAATAGCATTTCGCACAACTGTCTCTACCCCCTGCAATGAATCCATAGACATCGTAGTCTATACTTGCCAGGTTCGACTCCAAGTAGTATTGCATGATCTGGGTTTTTACTCCCTACTGACCGTAGACTTTCTTTGAATCACTCTACAACTGCAACAGCGGAATCAGGTGGCCGGTAAAAACATCCAGCAATTAACTTAGTTTCACGTACACCTGTTATACGTGACCAGATGACTTTACTGTCGCACACCACTTCGAACTTAACAGAGGCAATATTTTTGTCAACTGCGATGAACACTAGCCCTCCTATGGCCACTAATCTTTCTTTCCGATCTGGAGAAAACTGGTGTACCTGGACGTCTGCATGAGACGAACAATACTCTAAGACAAATAGGATGCCGCGAATTAAAAAAAAAAAAAAAAACACAAAAAAACTATCCAATACATTTGATGACTATCGATTTAATTAATTTGAATAATTTTTTTTGCATCAACGTGGTGTTGGCGAAACAATAGTTAAGGGGGTGGTGTGTGTGAATGGGTGACATAGAACAGAACAGCAGGTTAAGTGCAGACAAATGATTCGAAAACTGTACCAGAAAATGGTGGGAGAACATACTGATTACTTAATTTCGTATCATGGGCGGTACAATAGTTTACGTACTGTGACATGGAAAAACACTTAACAGAACGATAGGTTAAGTGCCGACAAAGACCTGAACATTAGGTTTAGACACCCAGAGTACAGTGCCTAACATTAGGTTATGCAACATGTTTGCCCCATGTCTTTGCTTCTTGCAAAACGTACATGTTTCCAAACAGCACAGAATGATGAGCAAGAGAAATCCAACTGCCAAAAAATGAATTTTTTATAAATAAACAATATATGGAAAGGGTTTTCCATATATTCCATACACTGCCTTGAATCATCTAAAACAATATTCCATACAAAGCAAACGATTTCCCTCCAAATGACCGATCAACTGAGTGTTTTTCTTACCATTTTCTGGGAGGGAGGTGGGGGTTTACCAGATGGGGTGAGGTTAATTAATTGATCAACTTAATTAAGAAGTCAATCAAATAGATAAGAGTGAGGGGGGCTATTCTAATAACTCAGACCTGAAAGCATAGCTGTAGCAGTGAGGGGAGGGGGGGGGGATAGGAGATGGAGGGGTGGGGGAACAATAGGTTAAGTGCAGTGTCATGGAAACCCACTTAACAGGACAATCTCTTTCACAGAGGAAGACTGCACTGTAGTTCCTTCTATAGATTGTCGCACAGATGACAAAATGGTAGATATCGAAATAGACGACAGAGGGATAGAGAAACAATTAAAATCGCTCAAAAGAGGAAAGGCCGCTGGACCTGATGGGATACCAGTTCGATTTTACACAGATTACGCGAAGGAACTTGCCCCACTTCTTGCAGCGGTGTACCATAGGTCTCTAGAAGAGCGTAGCGTTCCAAAGAATTGGAAAAGGGCACAGGTCATCCCCGTTTTCAAGAAGGGACGTCGAATAGATGTGCAGAACTATAGACCTATATCTCTAACATCTATCAGTTGTAGAATTTTGGAACACGTATTATGTTCGAGTATAATGACTACAGACTAGAAATCTACTCTGTAGGAATCAGCATGGGTTTCGAAAAAGGCGATCGTGTGAAACCCAGCTCGCGCTATTCGTCCACGAGACTCAGAGGGCCATAGACATGGGTTCCCAGGTAGATGCCGTGTTTCTTGACTTCCGCAAGGCGTTCGATACAGTTCCCCACAGTCGTTTAATGAACAAAGTAAGAGCATATGGACTATCAGACCAATTGTGTGACTGGATTGAAGAGTTCCTAGATAACAGAATGCAGCATGTCATTCTCAATGGAGAGAAGTAAGAGTGATTTCAGGTGTGCCACAGGGGAGTGTCGTAGGACCGTTGCTATTCACAATATACATAAATGACCTTGTGGATGACATCGGAAGTTCACTCAGGCTTTTTGCGGATGATGCTGTGGTATATCGAGAGGTGTAACAATGGAAAATTGTACTGAAATGCAGGAGGATCTACAGCGAACTGACGCATGGTACAGGGAATTGCAATTGAATCTCAATGTAGACAAGTGTAATGTGCTGCGAATACATAGAAAGAAAGATCCCTTATCATTTAGCTACAATATAGCAGGTCAGCAACTGGGAGCAGTTAATTCCATAAATTATCTGGGAGTACGCATTAGGAGTGATTTAAAATGGAATGATCATATAAAGTTGATCGTCAGTAAAGCAGATGCCAGACTGAGATTCATTGGAAGAATCCTAAGGAAATGCAATCCGAAATCAAAGGAAGTAGGCTACAGTACGCTTGTTCGCCCACTGCTTGAATACTGCTCAGCAGTGTGGGATCTGTACCACACAGGGTTGATAGAAGAAGATAGAGAAGATCCAACAGAGAGCAGCGCGCTTCGTTACAGGATCATTTAGTAATCGCGAAAGCGTTACAGAGATGATAGATAAACTCCAGTGGAAGACTCTGCAGGAGAGACGCTCAGTAGCTCGGTACGGGCTTTTGTTGAAATTTCGAGAACATATCTTCACCGAGGAGTCAAGCAGTATATTGCTCCCTCCTATGTATATCTCGCTAGGAGACCATGAGGGTAAAATCAGAGAGATTAGAGCTCACACAGAGGCATACCGACAATACTTCTTTCCACGAACAATACGAGACTGGAATAGAAGGGAGAACCGATAGAGGTACTCAAGGTACCCTCCGCCACACACCGTCAGGTGGCTTGCGGAGTATGGATGTAGATGTAGATGTAGAAGTTAAGTACCTGTCAATCAAAGGCGAACGGTAGGATTGCCTCTGAGTGCATACCTGTCTCTGATGTAGGCAACCCATACTAACAAAATGTGTAAGTAGGCAAACGTGTAGCGGCAAATAATGGTGTAGACAGTGAAACAGGTAGTGAACAGGGAAGCATTATCAATCGATCGGTCGGCAACAGCTCGCCTCAGGAATCCGAAATGACAGAACACAATATTGCAAATACTGTAGACTTAGGTTTTGGGTCCTCACCGTTTTCTCAAATGAGTCAAGACACATTTTCTGCTTGTCAAAACGTGAATGTTGCCGGTGAAAATGCACTGCCAAAAAGCAAAGACACACAGATTCCAGACACTAATACATTATTATTGCAATTAATGCAACAAATGGAACAAAATCAGAGACAAACACAGCAAAAGCTTCAAAAGTTAGACACAATGGAACAAAATCAGAGACAAACACAGCAAAAGCTTCAAAAGCTAGACACAATGGAACAAAAGCTTCGGAAGTTAGACATAATGGAACAAAATCTTCAAAAGTTAGACACCTCACTTGAACAAACACGTGAAGATTTAACTACTGAGTTACATAAGATTGAATCGAAATGTCAAAAAGTCTGTAATGACGTAAAAACACAAATTTGTGAGCATTTTCAACCTGTTTTTTCGCGGCATGAAAATGCATTACAGAATCACGAAGCAGCCATAAAAGAACCGCAAACCATTGTTCATGAAAATCATGAGACCTTGTGGACTAAAATTAACTCAGTTGCATCTACTGATTCGGATACGCAACTTGCAAAAACTCAGGAAAACTTAAAGGACACAGTAGATTCGATTACAACACAAATGGACACTCTGAAACTTGGTTCAGAAAAACACACTGAGGAAATGTGTTCACTATCGGAGAAAGTAGCCGAACTTTCGGATCAGTTCACTAACTTATCTACAAAGGTAGATGATGATCTGAATGACACAAGACCTGTAGCCTTCACGGACACTGAAGAGTATGAACAAATTAGAAAATTCAAACAAAATCAAAATCAAATCAATACACAGTACAAAAGAGAAATCCGAGAAGTACAAGATCAGTTGACGCAGGTAATAAAAGAATTACACATTTCAGAGGACACTCGCGCTCCAGTACGGGAAGAGGGACATAGAAATACGGAACAACCACAAAATAATAACACAGGACACTTCGGAAATTATGAAAGAAATTGGCAAGACGCATTGGATTTTGAGATGGAACCGCCGAAACGAAGTAACAATGAGTGATGTGCGACTCGCCGACATGACGATTTTGACTATAAGCTGTTCATTACTACACGTAAATTCAAAACATTTAAGAATTCTGGCAACGACATTCATCCACAAGCGTGGCTTCATCAAGTCTCTCATTGTTTTCCTCCCAACTGGTCATTAGAACAAAGATTAGAATTTATGTGTGGCTATTTAGAGAATGAACGAGCTGTAAGAATGCGATCGGTCATTCACGATTGCCACATTGAAGGAGAGTTTTACCATGCCTTCCTCTCAGCATATTGGTCTCAAGCTACACAAGACCGAGTAAAATATGGCATCATAATGATGAAACATTTCGAACAATCTGAATTTTCCAGTCTTGTGAAATATTTTGAAGACATGTTGCACAAGAATCAGTACCTGTCAAACCCATACAGCCCCTCAGAACTCATCCACATTTGCTTAATCAAATTGCCTGAACATTTACGACACATTATTTTAGCAGGACGTTGCAAAGACGACATTGAAGGTTTTCAGGGACTGTTACAAGAACTGGAAATTGACACTGACAATCGCGGAACGCCAAAACAGGAACACAACAATTACAGGTCACATCCGTCGCAATTCCGCGACGAAGGAAATAATAACTGGACACGACAATGCTATTCTTACAACGTAAATCGTGACCAAAACAGACACCACCCGTATGACAACCACTGGCAGAGTAATAGTTACAGAGAAAGAGCGCATTTCCGTAGTAATGAATATGACAGAGACAATCAGAGAAATAGACAATATGGGAACCAAAATAGTTATTATGAAGGGAGACAGAATAACGTCAGACGCAACGGTCCAGCGCGCAGTTACGATTCAGGGAGACATTCTCCACCATGTGACCAACAAGAAAGAAATTATGGAATCTACCGACATGACGACAGACGATATAATCGTAACGACAGACCTGAATTGCATCAGAACTGGCAGGATTCAAACAGAGCAGGGCGCTCTCGACAAGGTGAATTTGTAGAAGTTAGGTCTCCTAATCCTAATAACGACTCGCGCCAACAAAGAAACAGACAGTGACTTGCACCGGCAGGCAGCCACGTGCGCCGGCTGGGCTTGAGAAAAATAACATAAGCTAACCTTGAGAAAAATTCCAGTGTTCCTTACCGACGTAACCACGTAATAATTGCGTTGAAACTGAAACTCAGCGTACTAGGAAGAGTAAAGGTTTACACCAAATTTCACATGTAAAACCGTTTATTGAAAGATAATTTGCTTTTTAACTTTGTCTATGCCATATAACTTTTCACTTTACATTACTAGTATGCTTTGTCAGACTTAGAATCTGTTAACATGCAACAATGTTTGAAGTTAAATATCCATTCAAGAACCAAGAGAACTTATTTAAACAGAAATTACGAATGCATTGTTATTGTGAACAGACGACACAGTGTTATTGTGTGTGTACATTCTTGCTTGTTAGTTGCACGATTACGTAACGACTATAAGGCTCACATACTTAGAACATTTACCAGTACTGTTAATGAGATTTTAATGCAACATTTTGGTTTAGTTGAAAAGACATTCTTTATTTGAAGTACTTTCTGTGAGATTAAAGATGACTTAGTATTTGGTTTCTTTGACAGCTACACGATTATATCACGATGCTACTAATGAATGACACAATTTATATTATTGCTTTTGCGGTGTATCTGTTTTATATCTGCACAGTTTTTCTGTATTATTCTGGAAAGTAAAACATGTTTTAGTACTAACTTTTGTGGTATAGCTACAATGAGACAACAATACGTCACAGCACAGTACTTTCTTCAACACTGCAATAAGCGTAATAACTAAGATATCTATACGCAAAGCATTTCACTTTTGTGTATCATGAGGTAAGTACATTGACTTCTGCAGAACTTAGCTTTCGGAGGACGATAACTACGACACTTCCACAGAGATTATCTTACAACAAGACGCACAGTTTAGCGCTACAGTACACGTATTTGAGTGATTAATTTTCTACTTAAAACATTTATTTTTAAAGCTATTTGAAGTACAATGATACAAAGGTTTTCCGTGATACATTTCATTCCGTTGCTGTAATCTGTAACACCTGAGCGTATAATTACATTAATCCTCAGGGGGGTAGACGCTTACTTTGTGTACCATTTGTTTGGCAAGCACAAGGAGCCCTAGCTAATATGGTATTTGCTTATACAACTTTACACATCGGTACCATATTTCTCTAACACATAAATTACGCAGCTATCTGATTATTTAACAGAGAAACAAACATTTTTTTACTGCATCAGTGACACATGTTTACACAATTACACAGTTGGGTAACTTCACATTTATGAAATTGTATTTTGTCTGTAGTTTGTGAACTGTTCATATTTTTTCAGAACCATTGTGATAGTATGAGAGCTTTGAATGATGTATTTGGTATGGGATCATGATTTTTAAAGTACGTTTGAGGTAGATGACACTTTTGACATGAGCAGAGAATTTTTTTAGGTATTCAAATTATTGAAGGAAGCTACGACGATTTTGAGATTTGGCTGAGGTTTTATGATGTTATGATGACGATGTGTATTACGCTGTTGCGGTATGTTTATGATCAATAAGCTGATGCTATATGAGGAATTTGATTATGCTATGTATTTATTATGATGAAATATTGAAGAAGTGTCGACAAATATGTATAAGTGTAATAAGGTAAGGAATAATGAGTAGTGGTTATGGACTCTGACTTGTGAAAAAGGATGTTGGAAACCAAGTATCGTACTTTAAGAGTTATGAAATGTGTGTTAATACGTGAATGTACCGCAATTCCGACGAAAATTTTTTGGACACTGTTATATTTACAGATTTCTACAGATTTGTAACGCAAATTCTAGACCTGTGAAATTTTTTATATGAGACTGTCACTGTAGTGCAAACTGGTGTCATAAATATTTTGGTATGAAAGTTAAGTGACCACCTGCACGTAATGCATCATGGGCACCCAGCTGTGCAACAATCGCCTGGAAAAAAGCCATTTGTGTGTGCCTTTCAGAGGCACAGGTAAAATAAAAAAGAAGCCATTATGCTCGCTATTGACATTTCTTTGTCGAAAGCATCGCAAATACGACACGCTCAAACTTGAAAACATATGATTACACTGTGGAGCTCTTAATTTATGATATTTACTAAAATGCCTAATGAAATGATAAGAAACATTTTACATCTATTGTCTTTCTAGTTGAGAGATTGCTCATTGTGTTTAATATCTAGTTTCTAGCTGCACTGCAGCATTGGTTAAAATAAAATTTAATAGATGTACTAATATAGATATTTTCTGCCTACAGATCCAGTAAATAATCACTTTATGATGTACTTAAAAAAAAACGAAGGAGCACAAAAACATTTCACAGGAATTGCATACAGAATTTTCTTTTCAAGTACTCGGTAATTTCTTTTGTAGAATAAGTTTTGGTGCACCACTTTAATTACATAGACATTAAGATGTGAATATACATTTCCCTTATCTGCATTGTTATCTTTAGTGTATTTTTTTTTGCTTCAGCTTTGTCATGTTTAGATATAAGTTATTACACTTGCTGCTGCTGTTTGCCAGGCATAGTGCTACTAAATTTCACTTTACATTACTCTGTTAAGCCAGTTTTACTACGGATTTATTTTTCTTGTTGCTGCACATTGTCTCATATTAGTTGTAATTTTGCATTTTATTTGTTAATTTAGATTTACTGCTTCTTGCTTTGCAATTTGAATTTTTTGTCATTGCTGTTTCTACTAATTGTTTTGTGCTGCTGCATTGTGTCGTCCCTTAGTTTAGCATCTGAGCTCAGTAGATTTAAGTTAGCTTAAGATGGGGTAGACCATATAAGAGAACAAGTTGTGATGAATTGGAAGAAATGCATTGAGAAGCTATAAGAAAATGGTTTGGCCAAAAAAGTATTTTGAAAGAGGATATGAACCAAAAAAAGTAGGGTTTATGGACAACAGGTTTAGGTAGGATTTTCTTGGAAATAAATGATGAGGTAAGATAATGGAAAATAAATAATGAGTTAAGGAATGTGTGAACATATAAATACAGAAAGCATGCTTGGATAGATTTTTTTTGGTTGAAACAAATGTTGAAATAAGAGGAAAAATATATGGAATGAAGTTTTGGGGTGGACTGCAGTACCAACTGTCACACTGAAAACAAACCCTGTCCTGTATTTTTGTGTTATTACACTATGTGAATTTGTGTTTTTCCTGTCTTAATGTGTTTAGCTAATAAGAGTTATGTTGTAGAATTTTTCTGATAATATGTTATTTTCTTTGTAAAGATATTTAGACATTATTTATTCTGTTTTGTTTTAATGCTCATGTGTGAAGTTGATGTTTCAAAAGTTATTCTAATCTTTAATGTATTTACTTATGTCATAATTCCTGTAACACTGATGTATATGTTTATTTCTATTGTTTTGTAAAGCCTGTACTACAAATGTTATCTGTATTGTTATGTTCTTTAATGATGCATTTTGTACCTTTGTAATTGTATTCTTACTTTATAAAATTGTAATTGAAACCAGTTCATCAAATTAAGTAACTTGTAAGTTCCATTTCACTGCACATGTTTCTGTTGGTCATAGTATATGGACAATATGTGAAAAATAGGGACTGTTAGTGTTTGCACATGTGTTAATAATTCAACAGATGGCTGCTGGCCATCTCTACAAGGACTACAGTGGGTCTACACCTTTCATGATCCATCAATACCATTATTTCTACAAGGACTGCTGTGGGTCTGCACCTCTGGTGGCCCACCAATACCATACTCTCTACCAAGACTATAGTGGGTCTGCTCTGTGATGAACTACCTACCAATATTCTTCGAAACGTCGAATGACTCTGCTGTGGGTTTGCTCTGTTGTGGCCCATTACTTGTCTGCATGTCGAGAGTCAGCACTGTCTTTCCGTTGGAAGGACAACACTACTTCTTCAAGACTGCATGGAAATCCACTACTTCTGTGTGCATTTTCTTATACTGCTCAGCCTTTGAGCAAAACACTGCAATTTTACTGTGATGAACGATCAGGACTGTCTTTATGGACTGTGAGAAAATTTTAGCTTTTGACCAACATTGTATCAATAAGTGTGTGCATTTTATATCTTTGTTATTGTAATTATGAAAAATTTTATCAAATCGTTATTGGCCACTGCCCAAAACAATTTGTAAATTTTTTTGTGGGGAGCATAGGGGCTATGTAAGTAGGCTGTTTATGTTTTCTTATTGGCAACGTTGCGTAGCGCTCTGTATGAAAATCACTGGCTGTGCTGTGTGCAGTCTGTGGCTAGTTTGCATTGTTGTCTGCCATTGCAGTGTTGGGCAGCTGGATGTTAACAGCGCGTAGCGTTGGGCAGTTGGAGGTGAGCCGCCAGCAGTGGTGGATGTGGGGAGAGAGATGGCGGAGTTTTGAAATTTGTAAGACTGGATGTCATGAACTGCTATATATATTATGACTATTAAGGTAAATACATTGTTTGTTCTCTATCAAAATCTTTCATTTGCTAACTATGCCTATCAGTAGTTAGTGCCTTCAGTAGTTTGAATCTTTTATTTAGCTGGCAGTAGTGGCGCTCGCTGTATTGCAGTAGTGCGAGTAACGAAGATTTTTGGTGAGGTAAGTGATTTGTGAGAGGTATAGGTTAATGTTAGTCAGGCCCATTCTTTTGTAGAGATTTTTGAAAGTCAGATTGCGTTGCGCTAAAAAATATTGTGTGTCAGTTTAAGCACAGTCTTACAGAATTTTTCTAAGGGGACGTTACAAATGTACCAGCATCCCCTTCCTGAGGGGGAGGGGGTGGGTGACAATAGATTAAGTGCAGCGACATGGGAAACACTCAACAGAACAATAATTTAAGTACGAGTCAAACAAAGGAGAACCTGAGTGCTACAAATATTTTCACGTGTTTGTTTTCATCTTTGCAAAAGCGTGAGTGAATTTTAAAATTAAGGAGCTCTTTTTTACGCAGAATTTGATACTCTACAACTTTTCTGCATGAAACTTTACCAGGTGTACCGGTATGAAATGAGTGTTAAGATACAAATGCGTCGATAGGGAACATTTGTAGTGAACGAGCCTTAATTTTGTTTTGTTTGGTTGGTATGTCATCTGTCAAAGATATTTAGTATACATCAAGTCATGGAACAAACAACATCATATGTTTTCATCATGTTAACAATGTCGAATTTTGTACCAGAAAGTGATGATTTGCGGAAAGCATTAATTTTCTGTTTTCATTTGAAAAAAAGTGCTGCAGAGTTGTATCGAATGCTTGTTGAGGCATATGGTGATCATGCTCTATCAGAAGCAACATCCAAAAGATGATTTCAACGGTTCAGAAATAATGATTTTAATGTAATATATGAAGAACGTGTAAGACCACCAAAAAAGTTCGAAGACGCTAAATTGCAAGCAATATTGGATGAAGATGATACTTTGAGTCAGAAGCAAATGGCAGCAATGCTAAATGTTGCCCAACAAACAATTTCTGACCGTTTGAAATCTATGGGAATGATCCAAAAGTGTGGAAAATGGGTGACACATGAATTGAATGAAAGACAGATGCAAAACCGAAAAACCATTTGTCAAATTTTGCTTCAAAGACATGAAAGAAAATCAGTTTTGCGTCGAATTGTTACTGGCGATGAAACATGGATTTATTTCAAGAATCCTAAACGGGAAAAATCATGGGTTAATCCGGGACAACCATCAACATCGACAGCAAAACCAGATCGATTCGGCAAGAAGACAATGTTCTGTGTTTGGTGGGATCAGAAAGGTGTGGTGTATCGTGAGCTTCTAAAACCCGGTGAAACTGTGAATACTAATCGCTACAGACAATAAATGATCAATTTGAACTATGCATTGATCGAAAAAAGACCAGAATGGGGCAGATGACATGGCAAAGTAATTTTTTTACGCGACAGTGCACCTACACACAAAGCAAAACTGGTTCAGGATACAACAAAACACTTGGCTGGGAGCTGCTACCCCATCCGCCGTATTCACCAGACCTGGCCCCTTCCGTCTACCATTTGTTTTCATTAATGGGACATGCATTGGTTGAGGAACACTTCGATTCCTACGAAGAAGTCGAAAATTGGGTGTCTCATTGGTTTGCTTCAAAGACGAACATTTCTATTGGCATAGTGTCCACAAATTGCCAGAAAGGTGGTCAAGATGTATAGAAAGCAATGGTCAGCACTCTGAATAAAATGTGTTTACTTTTCAACTCAAAATTAGTGTTTAATTTTCACAAAAAAAACGCTCATTTCATAACGGTACACCTGATACATTTGGAGTAGCCATTTTCTGAATTACAGGTGTTGGAATACGAGAATAACTAACTTTTTCGCCAAATTGATAAAAACTGGCTATTTTTACAATTGATTCTGATTATACGATTGGACAGATTTTAACTTTTAAGTTTGTCATTCTAAAATTTTATGCTCTTTCATTTTGGTGCTTTGTGAATTTTCTGTAGGATGTATTGTTTTCGAGAAGCATAATAAGCAAAAAACGGATATGGTTTTTCGGCCTTCAGAAGTTTAACACAAGCTGGAACTCGTTACAAACTCATTTAACTCTTGTTTGAGATGCCCAACGTCGATTAAAATTATCTCTAGCTAGTGCATATTTATTGGATAGCAACAATCTATCTAGCCCACCCTACTAGATGAGTAGCCATTTCTTGCATTGTTGTTATTTGGCCTTCAGTCTGACACCTGGTTTGATACAGTTCTCCATGCTACTCTATACTACTCCCCCCCCCCCCCCCCCGCTTCCCTCCAACATTAAAAGGTGATCATGGCTCAGAATGTGTCTTATCAACCGATCACTTCTTCTAATCAGGTTGTACCACAAATTCCCTTTCTTCCCAGTTCTGTTCAGTACTTCCTCATTAATTACGTGTTCTCTCCACCTAACCTTCAGAATTCTTATCAAGAGCACATTTCAAAAGTGTCTACACTCTTCTTGTCTAAACAGTTTATCGTACTTGTTTGACCTCCATACGTGGCTACACTTCATACAAATACTTTCACAAAAGACTTCCTAACACTTAAATCTAGATTCAATGTTAACAAACTTCTTTTCTTCAGAAACGATTTTCCTGCTCTACCGTATCTTCCTTCGTCTTCGGCGTTATCGTTGTTGCCGTGAGGCACCGTTGTACCAAGAGGAAAGACGTGTTGATCTTAGAGCATGAGATATGATAAACATAAGCCATTGGCAACACACAGCGGTCACGGTAGCACCTGATTCCAGAATAGCTGCAGTAGTTATGATCTACGAGCTACCCCCTCTTGACCAGGTCCCCAAAACTTAACTCGTAACGAGATCCCTTCGAAGCAAATTGTCATAACGATCGTCTATAAAGGCTTCGTACAACGTGAAGAAATGTTACAGTTTAGGGAACAATAGCAGATACGACCAAACTGTCTTGTTTCTCCTGTTTTATTTAACATCACTTTGTTCACAGTTTTATTTCTCATTCACCACTCACTCACCGAAACCCTTTGATGAACAGTTTTGGTTGCTTGACACCAACAGTTAATGATAATGATTCAGTTTTTCTCCTTTTGATAAATTGAAGCCCGCTCTCCGCGATATAATTAAAAAAAAAAAAAAACGGTCTCAATACCGCGTCTCTCGTGAGATGCGTATAGATTTATACCGGAATTTACCGCCCTGTAGGTGTACTCAATTTAATGACCACACTTCGCTATCCGCGATTTCGTGTAACTAAATGTCCATTTGTTAGTCTGATTGTATACTGTAGTTATTTAAAACTCGTTCCTATATTTTTTCACAACGCACAATTAGCACTTCTTTACTTGTTTATTTCTAAGAGTAAACGAAAAAAAAGACGCCGTATCATCGGCTTCGTCGGTATAAAGCAAAACACCTCAATATGCCCAATTTTACCTCTTCGTATATGATCGGCTACCTTACTCATTAATTTACCACATATTATTTCCAATAACACTAAACAGGTATCGTCGTTATATTTTAATTGTATTCAAAAGCATGTTATTATTATTACGACTGACCAAATCGTAACAAATCACGCGGCGTGCGCTTTTAACGATAATTTACACTCGCCCAGCCTTTATTCAGGCAATATTATATATAAATATACAGACATGACCGAAAGATCGATCTCTCTACCGTAACCAATAGAGGCAAATACGCTATTCAAGTTCCGTTACATCTATCTTGACTCGTAATGTTACACTGCCATTGGTAGTTCGCAATGTATATCGTCTCTATTTGGCCAGCATCAGTTATTATGCTGCCCAAATAACACAACCCATCTACTACTTTCAGTGCTTCCTTCCCTAATATGATTTCTCAGCATCACCTGATTTAATTCGACTATATTCCATCATTCTTGTTTTGCTTTTGTTGATATTGATCTCACATCCTCCTTTCAAATTACTGCCCATTCCGTTCAACTGCTCATCCAAGTCCTTTGTTGTCTGTGACAGAATTGCAATGTCATTGGCAAACGTTGAAATTTTACTTCTTCTCGGTGAACTTTAATTCCTACTCCATATCTTTCTTTTGTTTCCTTTACTGTTTACTCAATGTACAGATTGGTTAAAATTGGCGATATGCTACAATCCCCTCTCAATCCCTTCTCAGACACTGCTTCTCTTTCATGTCCCTCGACTCTCATAACAGCCGTTCTGTTTTCTGGAGAAGATGTAAATAGCCTTTCGCTCCCTGTATTATATCTGTGCTGCCTTCACAATTTCGAAGAGTGTATTTGTCACCATTGTCAAAAGCTTTCTCTAAGTCCACAAATGGTATAAACGTAGGTTTCCCTTTCCTTACCCTATCTTCTGAGATAGACATAGTGTCAGTACTGCCTCACATGTTCCATTTCTCCAGAATCCAAAATGATCTTCTCTGAGGTCGTCTTCTACCAATTTTTCCATTCTTCTGTAAATGATCCGAGTTAGTGTTTTGCAACAATGACTTATTAAACTGATAGTTCACAAATATTCACATCTGGTAGCACCTGCTTCCTTTGGAATTTGAATTATTACATTCTTTTTCAGGTCTGAAGTTATTTTGCCAGTCTCAAACATCTTGCACACCAGATGGAAAAGTTTTGTCATGGCTGGCTCTCCCAAGGCTATAAATGGTTTTGATAGAATGTCGTCAAGTCCCAGAGCCTTGTTCGACTTAGGTCTTTCAGTGCTCTGTCAAATTCTTAATGCAGTATCTTATCCCCCATCTCATCTCCTTCTATGTTCTCTTCCATGTTTATAATATTGCTTTCAGGTTCATCTACCTTGTAGAGAGTCTCTACATACTCCTTCCACCTTTCAGTTTTCGCTTTTTTGCTTAGAACTGGTTTTCCATCTGAGCTCTTCATATACATACAGCTGCCTCTCTGTTCTCCATACGCCTCTTTAATTTTCCTGTAGGCGATATACGTCTTTCCTCTAGTGAAATATGATTCTAAATCCTTACATTTGTCATCTACGCATTCCTGCTTAGCCATTTTTCACTTCTCAGTCTCATTTTTAGGTGTTTTTATTCCCTTTCGTCTGCTTCATTTGCCGCATTTCTATATTTCCTCCTTTTATCAGTTGAATTCTGAATCTCCTGTAGTATCCAAGGATTTCTATTAGGCCTTCTCTTTTTACCTACTTGATCCTCTGCTGCCTTTACGATTTCATCTCTCAAAGCTACCCATTCCTCTTCTACCATATTGCTTTCCCTTGTTCTAGTAAATCGTTGCCTAATGCTCCCTCTGCAACTCTCAACAACCTCTGGTTCTTTCAACCTATCTGTGTCCCATCTCCTTAATTTTCTACATTTTTGCCCTTTATTCAGTAATAAAATACACTGCATAAGCAATAAATTGTGGTCAGAGTCCACATATGACCCTGGAAATGTCGTAGAATTTAAAATCTGGTTCCGAAATATCTGCCTTACCATTATGTTATGAATCGGAAAGCTTCTGGTGTCTCCAGGTCTCTTCCACGTATACAACCTTCTTTCATTACTCTTGACCTGCGTGTTAGCTGCGATTAAATTATACTCTGTGCAAAATTCTACCAGGCGGCTTCCTCTTTCATTCCCTTCCCATAATCCATATTTACCTACTATTTTGCCTTCTCTTCCTTTTCCCCCTGTCGAATTCCAGTCCCTCATCATAATTAAATTTTCGTCTTCCTTAACTATCTGAATAATTTCTTCAATCTCATCATACATCTTCGATCTCTTGCGTCACTCATAATAAATTTCTTCAGTTATCAAGATAGTTCTGTACAGGGTTAGGCAGCTAAGACAGCCTACCCCAAATATATCCAGAATGAACAAATATGCTGAGGTATGGTTTACGCACTAGTAGTGGGCACTGCGGAAAGTTCCCTGACGTTCGCAAGAAATTCTTGTCGTTTCTAGTCGCCGACTTTTGGTTTTAATGGAACTATACAGTTTTTTCAGTGTCATTTGAAAGCAACGATATAACACATAGGGGACTTAACCAAATAGTATGAATATAACAGCGCCGCAAACCAGTCTTTTCGCCAGGAGAAGAGGTGCCGCAAGCGTCTGCCCTGCTAACCCTCCACCCGACGCAATCAGCCTGGCAGACACAGCTGACGCGTTTTTGTTGCCCTCTCTCCAATTAGATGGCGTGGGATTTCCCCGCCATTAGTACCTTCCTATCTTCAGTAGGTGCTCACAACCCTCTCCATTAGTGTTCGCGCAGCTTTCTTGGACAGCAGATTTGACATTAGTTGCCTCACTAGGTAATTTCGTCTGACTGCGTCTCAAATACGGTGTGTATTTTTAGTTTTTTTTCATCAAAGCTGTTATTTCGCTCACTTGATGGGTGAGTAGTGTGAATTTTCTGAATATTTTGCGAAAATGTATAGTATACTGAGCTGCCCTTTCAGGCACATTGCGCCTGAATACGTAATTAGCCTGCTGCCCTCTTTTACACTCCACATTCTCCACAGATATGGATGGCTTGGAATTATTACGATTTGCGTAACCCATGTAAGCTCGAAGAAATAAGGATTTGCTGATCTGCAATGATGGGGAAGACCCCATGGTATCTAAGGATCGTGGTGATGAGAGTTATAGTCGTTTACAAGACTGGGTGGAAGAACTTGAAGGCGACTATGTGACGGAAGAACGTACTGAAGATACTCCTGAAGATGAAGAAGTAAGAAACAACAAAACAAGAAACTTTTATTTGGGAAGAGGTAAAAAAATAGTGTGAGCCGAATCCTATCTGGGAAAAGATACCATATATGAGCTCACAACTTCATCACTCATCTTCCCGGAGTCATAGGGACTGTTAAGAACGCTAAAAGTGGGTTGAATGTTGAAATAATTTAGTCACTAACGACATTCTTGAAACAATCGTCAAATACACCTAACAAATACAATGATACTGTCAAGGATTGTTTCTCCAGAGAGAGAGAGAGAGAGAGAGAGAGAGAGAGAGAGAGAGAGAGAGAGAGATCAGTTCCACAGACGTAAATGAACTAAGAGCTTTTATCAGCTTCTTTTACCTAGCAGGTGCATATAGAGGCAATCGTCAAGTCTGGAGGAACTTCGGGGGACTGAAGGAGATGGCGTTGAAAAATTCGGTCTCATAATGAATCTCAAATGATTTAACAGTCTGGCACGTTCCCTCTGTTTCGACGACGAAACTACCAGAGTCTAATGAAATGACTTTGACGGGCTAGCTCCTATCCTTGAAGTTCTCGAAAAGTTCGTGAAAAATTGTCAAAAGAGGTATTGCTCCGGATGTAAAGTCACAATAGACGACATACTTCCACGTTTTCGTGGCAGATGTGTTTTTCGGCAGTACATACCCTCAAAACCAAACAAATATGTAATAAAACATTTTGCTCTTGTTGATACTAAAATGGTATAGACAGTCAACACACTAAGTGAAGTTTTCAAGAGAATGGCTGAGCCTGTATTTGGATCTGGTCGCAGTATCACTGCTGATAACTGGCTTTTTGATTTTGACCTCATCGACTATTTGAAGACAAAAATACTGTCGTACGTTGGAACTCTCAACAAAGTAAGAGACAGTTGCTATCAGATTTTACTGATGCAAAAAGGGAAGAAATAATACAGCCGTGTGTTTGGCTTTAATGATGGGAAGGTTTTGGTTTCCTGCACACCACGCCATAACAAAAATGTGATTCTTGTATCTTCACTTCGTAATGACAATGCCACTGATCACGAGTCTGGAGAGAAAAAATGAAACCAGAGATAGTCACTTTCTACAATTGAACAAAAGGTGGCGTTGATACTGCAGATAAAATCTGTGCTACTTACAGTGTGAGCTGAAACACAACGCGCTAGTCAATGATCATTTTTTTTTCACAATGTTGAATGTGAGTGATACCAGCTCCCAGGTCATTTACCTTGGAAATCAACTGAAGAAAATGCATAGAAGAGTGTACCTATAATCGCTGGCACGACAACTCGTTGTTGGAGGGATACGCAGCTGAAGTATGAAGAAGATTAGAATCCACTCCCGCTTTGAAAGCTGACTCAAAAGATTTATCCCCACGGAAGACAGAGAGAAATCACCACTACTCCACATCCTAAAAGACGTAGATTCACCACCTGCACTACTGAAACTGGTCACAGAAGGACTTTAAACTGTTGTTGTTGTGGTCTTCAGTCCTGAGACTGGTTTGATGCAGCTCTCCATGCTACTCTATCCTGTGCAAGCTTCCTCATCTCCCAGTACCTACTGCAACCTACATCCTTCTGAATCTGCTTAGTGTATTCATCTCTTGATCTCCCTCTATGATTTGTACCATCCACGCTGCCCTCCAATGCTAAATTTGTGATCCCTTGATGCCTTAGAACATGTCCTACGAACCGATTCCTTCTTCTTGTCAAGTTGTGTCACAAACTCCTCTTCTCCCCAATTCTGTTCAATACCTCCTCGTTAGTTATGTGATCTACCCATCTGATCTTCAGCATTCTTCTGTAGCACCACATTTCGAAAGCTTCTATTCTCTTCTTGTCCAAACTATTTATGGTCCACGTTACACTTCCATACATGGCTACACTCCATACAAATACTTTCAGAAACGACTTCCTAACACTTAAGTCTAGGTGAGTTCAAAATCTGTGCCTGTCAGGCTCATTACAGCCGAATCTGGGAGTTCTATAATTGTGCCTGATTAGGGTTAATCAAATGAGAGCAAGCACATAACTCAGTTACGGCTCACGTGTTTATTGCCATGGGTGTCATATCAAGTGCTCAAAACGTTGACACTGAGCACTGCTGCACGTTATAAAATGATTCTGGAGAAACAATACCGCATGTTGAATTTCACCTGGAGTCAGCAGCAGCGCAGGATGGTGTTATAAGAGATTTCATGCATTTGGGAGTCATCGGTGTTTCCTAATAGACCTCTTGTTTCAATTTTCGTCACAGATAAAGTATAGAAATATTAACTTTGATGAGTGTGCAGACCATTTTGCGTTTCCTAAACGACCGTTCCGATGCTCTCCAAATGTTTTCTTAAGAGGGTTTGTCATTAGACGTTGTATGTGCGGAATGAGAGGGACATCCTTCATGTGTTGGTACCACAATGATTGACTTACGTGTGATGGAATGTCTCCCAATAACTACGGGACCGTCATATCTTAGGAACTCGAGATACTTGACAACACTTAGATTCCTATCAATAAAACATGGTACAGTGATGCGGATGCTGAAAAACGGGTACCTAACGTTGACAGATCAAGAGCGTTGTTTTTATACACGTCTTTTTTGAGTCAGCGCGAATTTTCAACCGACAATTAGTGTATATTGCGAAGATTGACTTGCACATCGTTTGTGAACTATGTTCTTCGTTAAAAAGAGATGCCGCACTACTTCGCATTTTTTGTAGATAATGTTCCAAAAACTGTGACCAGTTTTGGAAGACATTACCACGAAACTGTAGATGCAACGAAATGTGAAGAGAATGAAACGCTATACACTCCTGGAAATGGAAAAATGAACACATTGACACCGGTGTGTCAGACCCACCATACTTGCTCCGGACACTGCGAGAGGGCTGTACAAGCAATGATCACACGCACGGCACAGTGGACACACCAGGAACCGCGGTGTTGGCCGTCGAATGGCGCTAGCTGCGCAGCATTTGTGCACCGCCGCCGTCAGTGTCAGCCAGTTTGCCGTGGCATACGGAGCTCCATCGCAGTCTTTAACACTGGTAGCATGCCGCGACAGCGTGGACGTGAACCGTATGTGCAGTTGACGGACTTTGAGCGAGGGCGTATAGTGGGCATGCGGGAGGCCGGGTGGACGTACCGCCGAATTGCTCAACACGTGGGGCGTGAGGTCTCCACAGTACATCGATGTTGTCGCCAGTGGACGGCGGAAGGTGCACGTGCCCGTCGACCTGGGACCGGACCGCAGCGACGCACGGATGCAGGCCAAGACCGTAGGATCCTACGCAGTGCCGTAGGGGACCGCACCGCCACTTCCCAGCAAATTAGGGACACTGTTGCTCCTGGGGTATCGGCGAGGACCATTCGCAACCGTCTCCATGAAGCTGGGCTACGGTCCCGCACGCCGTTAGGCCGTCTTCCGCTCACGCCCCAACATCGTGCAGCCCGCCTCCAGTGGTGTCGCGACAGGCGCGAATGGAGGGACGAATGGAGACGTGTCGTCTTCAGCGATGAGAGTCGCTTCTGCCTTGGTGCCAATGATGGTCGTATGCGTGTTTGGCGCCGTGCAGGTGAGCGCCACAATCAGGACTGCATACGACCGAGGCACACAGGGCCAACACCCTGCATCATGGTTTGGGGAGCGATCTCCTACACTGGCCGTACACCACTGGTGATCGTCAAGGGGACACTGGATAGTGCACGGTACATCCAAACCGTCATCGAACCCATCGTTCTACCATTCCTAGACCGGCAAGGGAACTTGCTGTTCCAACAGGACAATGCACGTCCGCATGTATCCCGTGCCACCCAACGTGCTCTAGAAGGTGTAAGTCAACTACCCTGGCCAGCAAGATCTCCGGATCTGTCCCCCATTGAGCACGTTTGGGACTGGATGAAGCGTCGTCTCACGCGGTCTGCACGTCCAGCACGAACGCTGGTCCAACTGAGGCGCCAGGTGGAAATGGCATGGCAAGCCGTTCCACAGGACTACATCCAGCATCTCTACGATCGTCTCCATGGGAGAATAGTAGAGTGCATTGCTGCGAAAGGTGGATATACACTGTACTAGTGCCGACATTGTGCATGCTCTGTTGCCTGTGTCTATGTGCCTGTGGTTCTGTCAGTGTGATCATGTGATGTATCTGACCCCAGGAATGTGTCAATAAAGTTTCCCCTTCCTGGGACAATGAATTCACGGTGTTCTTATTTCAATTTCCAGGAGTGTATAATGTTTGGTTGATCCGTCTCGTACATCCGAGATGGCTCTTAGTGACATTTGCATTGTGTGTTACGTCTGCTAAAAATGTTAGTTTCATTTCTTTCATGAGTTGTCCTTCTTTCTGCTTAGCTTAATTTATTCTCCACCTTTCCAGTTTCTAGAACATTTTTATAATGTTTGCAAAGACAGATCGTGAGTAAGTTGGAGTCGTAATTCGGCGACTATATACGACAAAAATGACTTGCTAACGTACGGAAATTCACCATATTTTCCGCTATAACTCGTCGAAAACGGCACTTCAACATATATATTCTTCTGGATGTATTTGGGTGGCCTGTCTTAGCTGTCTCATCCTGTGTATTTGACAATTTTTCTGAAGAATTGTCTAGGTCAAATAGGACCATTATCGGTGGGTAAACACGGGGGCGTTTTGAAAAGTAATGACTCTGAACTTTTTATGTGAAAACTCTTAGAGCTTTTTAAATAAAACTAAAGTTAAACATTTTTATTCTTCAAGTCTACATATTTGCAGCCCACTGCCAATAGACAACGCTGAATTGAAGCGTGTAAGACAATTTCGAACCACTTACGATTGTTACATTATCTCCAATTATCCGGCGCCTAGGACTTAGTCATTGATTATCCTCTACATTACTCGACCACTGTATTATTACACTTGCGAGTGAAAGGACTTCGGTCGGTTTATCATGATATTTTAGGAGAACGCTCTGGAACACTTGATAGTATATGCAGAGCTGTCTCGAAATCTTTCACAGTGCCATGCGTTTTCCGTGTTCAGCATTGTACTTGTTCAACGTTACCGCTCGTTTCCGATAACGGCCACACGAGGCCACGTGCAATAATAATGTGGTCTGGTAGAATACTCTCGACTTGCCCTCACCCGATTTTTGTCTGTTTTCATAACTTAAAAAGCATCGTCGAGAACTTCGATTTGATAGTGATGAAACGGTGCAAGGAGAGGTGAGGATGTGGTTCCTACAGCGAAGTTATACATTCTACAGTGACGGTATCAACGAACTGGTATCTCGTTGGGAGAAATGCGTTCGTCGCCAGGGTCACTATGTTGAGAAATAAATATGTAGACCTAAAGAAAAGATGTAGAATGGTAATAACGTTTCTTTTATTTAAAAAGCTTTAAGAGTTTTCATATAAAAAATTCAGAGGCATTACTTATCAGCGCGCCGTCGACCATTTCTGAGCAGCGTAGTATTAAACCAGGCAAGTTGTGTATTTCCACGTGGAAGTTTGTGAGAGGAATAAATACACAAATAAACAAACAAAGAGTCCAATATATTTTAAATTTCCTCTTCATATCGTTTCTCAAACATTTGCTTGTCTTGCACGTCCTGCTCACTTCGCGTGTTTGTTCCTGCTGTTTCTGCGCTTATCGATGTTTATGTGTTTTCCCTGGCGATATAGCAATCGCCTACCGTATTATTTCTCCTTATTTTGTTGGCAGACATGTTGTTTCATCTAACCAGAGTTTGCAATGTTGCCAACTCTTCAGCGTCATTTTAAATCGTTTTTATTAACCTGCTACCTAAATATTGGTGTCTGGTGTATTAATCACAGTCACCCTCACTCAGGCTCCATCCCTATCCCTCCACTTCTTTTTGTGTGCACATGTGTAACGTGAATACCTATATGATTATCACACATGCATGTGTATTTGGGGAGGGGGGGTTCTCTCTTTGCTGACCAGAGCAGTATACTCGTATTATGAACGTGTCTCGAGGTCAGCGTTAGATCGCATTTCAGTCAATATGCTATGTAGTCATAGGTCGTTATTTCAAACAAGACTGGATGTATGACATTTAAAGACCGTTAAACAGGTATTTGGTGTTGATATGAATAAGTACAATGAGTAGAGTTTCCGGGTGCCGTTATTCTACTCCGAATGAGAATACTGGGACTGGAATACTAACGGGGGTCAATGCCACGAGGGACACCATTATCGAAAAAAAATATTAGTACCGTACTCGCAGTAGTACGCCAGAAAAGTATGGTAATCATAAATGTATCGAAATAAAGTGTCAACATCTCTTTTTGATAAAATAATTAGACTAGATGCTCTCTATCGTCTCCAATTTCTCCATCTCCGTTTCTAAAATCCGTCGATAATAGAAATATAGCCGATTTTCACACGTTTTAAATATAAGAATACAAGCGTTAAATCAAACAATGTTTTTATTTTTTTCGCAAATTGCAATTCTTAAAAATCTGGTATTTGAAATAGTAAACTACAAAGCAAATTATGAGAGAAACAGCTAGATAATACCTAAAAGCAAAACATCAAATCTTAAGTAAACTTCTTCCTCCGTACTTTCAAAAATAGTAATTTATCCTGTCGCTAATGATCTGTTATATGACATCCGCGACGTCCTGCGTGCCTTTGGGAATAAACAGTCTATGAGCACAGACATCACTTTAATCATCCTGTACTCATTGGCTGATTTATGCAACTGGAAGTTTAAAATTCTAATGTCTTCCTATTGCTCTAAGGAATTAGCCCACAGTTGTGGCACTGGTGTTGCCAAATAAAGGCTAACTGCATCGTTTTGATCAACCCGAGCAGGCTCGAAAGAGGCGACTGCTCCATACTTTTCCTTTTTTTCTGCCTTTTAATGTCTCACGATGACTCCAAATGTCATACACCGTTTGTCGGTAGGTAAATAATTGTACCTTGCTGTTGCGACGGGGTGTTTTCTTAAATAATTTTTCATGTTTGAAGTATTTCCCGAAGAATTCAAATTTTTAAACGGATTTTGCACTTCACATCATTATTATCTAGATCATCGGTTAATAAACAAAAGATTTTTATGGAAAACATTTACGTCTGTGCACGAACATGCTCACTCTCTGATGAAATTGTAGAAGACTTCTAGAAAGAATTATACAAAACGACAAGTTGATAACGGGCATTTTAATGCCAAAATAGAAACAGAATTAAAAAATAGTTCTTCCACGGAAAACTTTGGAAATCATATGGCTCTGAGCACTATGGGTTCAAATGGTTCAAATGGCTCTGAGCACTATGCAACTTAACTTCTGAGGTCATCAGTCGCCTAGAACTTAGAACTACTTAAACCTAACTAACCTAAGGACATCACACACATCCATGCCCGAGGCAGGATTCGAACCTGCGACCGTAGCGGTCGCGCGGTTCCAGACTACAGCGCCTAGAACCGTTCGGCCACTCGCCGCCTGTCCTATTGTACGAGTATGCCCGTCCTATGATGTTTGACATCTGTGATGAGGGGTGGCCGCTCAATCCCATGTCGTCTGGATGTGGTTTCACCTTGAGTTCGCCACATGTCGGAGACACTCACCACAGTTTTGGCTCTGAGCACTATGGGACTTAACTGCTAAGGTCATCAGTCCCCTAGAACTTAGATCTACTTAAACCTAACTAACCTAAGGACATCACACTCATCCATGCCCGAGACAGGATTCGAACCTGGGACCGTAGCGGTCGCGCGGTTCCAGACTGTAGCGCCTAGAACCGCTCGGCCACTCCGGCCAGCCCACCACAGTTTTCCTCGAACACCCGACGAGACGTGCAATTTCCGAAATTCTCGTGCCGAGCCTCTTGGCCATCGCAATCTGCCCTCGGTCGAACTCAGATACATTGCGCGCTTTCCCCATTCTACACAGGGACAGCACGCTCGCTGATACTAAACACACCAGTCAGTCCTCGCCAGATGATGCTACTGTCTCCTGGACAGGTCTATACCGATAGTAGATCGGCGGTCATCATGTTCTGGCTGAACAGCGTATACCCTCAGTAGAAGCTAAATAGAGACATGAAATGGCAGTTAAAACGTAAACTCCGTCCACGGGCACGCCGGACCCATCGGTACTGACTGAAAGCCGTCTCACTCTCCACCAGTGATGGCATTGGATCCGGTACGAAGGATGTAGGGTCAGCACACCGCTCTCTCGCCCGTTGTCTCTTTTTGCAACTTGAAGCTCGGTCAAGTAGCTCCTCAGCTATCATTACAAGGCTGAATACACGGTGTTACAGTCCTCCCACGAAGGAAAAATCCCCGGCAGTATCGGGGACCGAACCCGGGTCCTCTGCAAGGCAGTCAGCCGCAGCGCAGACCACTCAGCTCAGGAGGCGGAAAAAAAAGCTTACTCGTTCGGCTGCGGACTCCTTGTACGAGTTACCATCGTGCGACATATTTTAGCATGCTTAGAATACTCAAAGTCGATTTTCTCGTGAACGGTTGAGAGTTGCGTCTCCCTGTTTGTTATCAAACAATAAGCAAATTGTTGTGCCGGATGCTATGGTTATAAGCCATTATGGAGATTGCAGTGATCAAAATCTACTTATAAGGGAATCGAACATACTTCCGCTCACGGATTTGACTAATACTGACAGGGTATGTAGGGCACAACTAGGACTTCAACATATGCAAACAGTAAGATGTAACTCTCATCGTTTTCGAGAATATCGAGTTCGAAAATTTTAATTGTGTTTACATGCTTTGTATGGTCGCTATTAATCAAGGAGTTTTCAGCAGAGCGAGTAAGCGCTTACATTTGTAATCCTGAGATCTCTGTATACAATCTTACCGCCGGTACGTCTTTTTTCCGTTACACCTGATTCTAAAAACAGATTTATTATGCATGAAATGTATTCGCAGTTGCGAACAGGGGCAACCATCAGCTGTATAATGAAATGACGACAACGAAAATTTGCGCTGGATCGGGACTCGAACACGGATATCCCGCTTTACGCGAGCGGTCGTCTTGACCGCTTTTTCCTACTGTAAGCGGCAGAAAAATATTAAATATCGCTGCAATTAATGAAATTCGAATCTTTTTTGATTTAATAAACTTTTTGTCCCAAGCGGTCGCATACTGTTTTTTGTTTACAAAAAAGAATGTTTGAAGGAAAGGATACAACAGCTTCATTACCAAAATAACAAACAATGAAGATCAAACAGGACGCCCTCCAGGGAGAAAATAATGACCTGCAATTAGCATCAATAACAAACAAAACGTAAATGGGATCGAAATCGCACTCCTGACGAAACAAACAAAACATCACCCTCGCACCGCCAACTTGTGGGTAGATGCACTCGGAATCCCAAATCTATCAGACATGTTCTGCGCACGTCTGCGCGAAGAATATTCCATTTTGCCTGTACACTCGTCCGAGTCCTGGTGTTACACACTCTCATTGAAATCACATTCTCGTAGTCGGGGCACCCCAGCTGCAGGGGCGTCAAATAAGGCGCTACCGAAGAAGTTAGCATAATATTCACGGATCTCGGACTATGCGTGAGAAAGTGAGAAAGATAAAGTGCTTTTTCAGGAATGTCCAAAAATTAGGAACACTCTCATCTGCTTCAAGGAGCAAGCAAGAGATCCACAGATCTTTTATCCAGTTCACCGCGTTGGTTTTCGTACGTGGGAAATAAGTCTCATCTGGGAACAGAACTATCTTCGGTGCAAAGTCGTGGAGAGCCGTACGTAGAAGAAAGGCAAGCATTTTCTGAATCAGCTCCCACACCTCCGAAGAAGATCCACACATCAGTCGGTGTTCATCACTGTCAAGCACATGTAGTGAAGGCCGAACTTTGGCATGTGCAGGGGTTTCCCAGTGTGTCTGTTACAAAACAAACTTGGCTTACGTTTGTCTTCAGTTCTCAGTGATAACGCAACTTCGTCGCTTACGACGTCTATCTGTTATTGGAAAACTCGAATTTCTCGGAAACGGTTGAGAGTTGCGTCTTCCAGTTTACAGATGCTGAGGTCCTAGTCGTGTACTACACACCCCATCAATATGAATCAAACTGTTGAAGGAAAGTTCGTATGGTCCCCTTGTTAGCTCCAAAGTGAAGAGAAACACAAAACTAGGAAGAAATGAACTCACGTGGCAGGAAATCATTAGGTTAATTGTTACAAGGGTATGTAGGTATACCAGATAAAATTAGGTAACGGATTAAACAAGTAGAAAATGTAGAGGGGTACGTAGGTGTACCAGATAAAATTAGATAACGGGTTCAACAAGTAGAAAATGTAGAAGTGGAACAACTGATTTATTCAGACGGAATGTGTGTTGAGCCAGTAGTGTGCAACTCGGTAGATATTTACTTTCTTGTACTTAGCTGTTAATTAGTCACACTTTACAAAAGACAGACCCATGGAGGAGATCGGAAAAAAGCTAGCTAGTGCAAGTGTGCTCTGATCACCTACTTTGCTTGAAACAATATCCGCAAATTTCACTCCATTTTTAGTCAGGTGTATAATAGTGTTTCCAATCATAATAGTGTTTCCAATTATCGCCCAGTCTCGGGTTTCACATAGCTTCATCTAATGATATACTTGATATTTATTAAAAGAAATAGCTCATTTCTCTAAGTAATCAAATGCTGTGGTATATAAAGCCATTGTCTCTTCCTCAAGTTTCGAAATCAGATTAATCATTTCTTGGTTAGGGCGTCCATTCTTTAATTTCGTCAGTTTCATTATGATTTGCTTGTCAATAAAACTGGCAGTCTTCCTTTGATTCAGACGTATTTGAGTGTCTATTAATATATTTCTTATTTTAATTATCGAGACTCCAGGCTTTTTATATTTTCTTCAAACAGAATCAAGTTTGACTGCAGAAACATGAAGTAAATTTCACTGCTCCTACTACTGAAAAAATCTGAAATTATTTCAGGTGCCCTGTCTTCGGCGTCAAAAAATAGTTTGGACTCCAGAGTTTAAGAATTCTCTCAACTGTAGACATGAACGACAGCCATCTTGTTTTTGAGTGAGATAGAAGAGTCTTATGGCTGGCATCAATGATAAGCAGAACTCTGTCAGCTTCTCTGTCCTTACCGCGTATAATGAAAAATAATTAAATATTTTATGACGATTATTTCAGTGTCGACAGTCAAGTCTGCAGCAGCGCTTGATATACTGTTGTGGAGAGTATGGGCAGGGCATTCAATTCCTTCTACATTTTTCCCTAGTTCTTCTTCAGTTTGGTGAAATACATTCCGCTGGTAGCGTTGATGAATTCCTCCAAAGTAGGTATTGGTACTATCTCCACAAAAAGGGATTAATTAATCTAATGGAATTTGCACTTGCCTTAAAGTTTCTTGACAAAACTTCCCAATTGTCTCCTATGTTTCCTTACTGTGCGAATCAAACTTCAACAGCTTCTGTTGGACTCCGTCTGTTTCAGTAAAGTATTGAACAACTAGAGGAAACATCTTTTCAGCCCTGTGATTCGGATGCGTGGGAGCCTATGCAGTAAAATGAAACTTTTTGCAATTGTGTTATACATTCGGACAAGGAGTGTGATGCGAGAATATTTTTAACAACAGCTAAAGGATTGATGATGCTTGACAACATTATAAGCTGTTGTTAGTTCTGCAGCACCAACGAGCAACTCTTCCTGGATATCTTCTTTAATCATGAATGTAGAAATAGGCTTTGATGTGGACGTTACCGCGAATCTGTTTGTGTTCTTCTTCACAGAAATGTTCGCCCCCGGTAGCTGAGTGGCTAGCGCGACAGAATGTCAATCCTAAGGGTCCGGGTTCGATTGCCAGCTGGATCGGAGATTTCCTCCGCTTAGGGACTGGGTGTTGTGTTGTCCTAATCATCACCATTTCATCCCCATCGACGCGCAAGTCGCCGAAGTGGCGTCAAATCAGAAGACTTACACCCAGCGAACGGGCTGCCCGGCGGGAGGCCCTAGTCACACGACATTTACATTTTATTTCCTAGAAATGTGATGCCTCACATCTGCCTTACCTTCGTGAGTTACTGAGATGAAACAGCTACAAATCTCACACGACGATTCCTGATCCTTACGTCCATTCTTGACAAAAGACCACTCTTTTGTGTAATCATTGGAAAAGTGACACTTTATCTTTCCATCCGTAGGCATTTTCGTAAGGTATGATAAGTTTATTAGACGGTAAACTGTCGACAATAACAATTTATCATGGGCGTACACGTCACTGTATACTTCATGCCCTCTATACCCATAGTGCAAACTTCAAAAATTACTACTTACTGTATTATGTTTAGAAAGAATCGTCTTATCAGATCGCTACCCAAATGGAAACTGTGCGATTCTTCCGTGCGGTACTGCTTAAATAGATCCAGCCCTGTACTACTGGAGAAACCCGTATTTTCTCGAATTATGGCGTTAGCTCTAGTAGGTGCTTGCATGGTCGATGCAGGATGCTCTACATGCAGCCCCATCTGTGAGATGATCTTGTCAACATAAACTTGTTGACATGTATAAAACTAAATGAGGCTAGATTTACATGTGGCGCTAACAGATCGCGTTACTTCAGTACTTTCACCATGCTCGTAAGAGTATTTTGCAAAATCGAGACAAAATTGAGTCTTGTCGTGATGTCGGGACAAGAAGGACCATAACGGTGACGGTCCCGGTATATCGGGACGGATGAAAACCCTACATAGGTGTCCTCTAGACTTTTGAGTGTTCTGCGCTGCGGGTGTTGGTGGTAGGATGTTAGGGTATTTCACACTATTATGAAAATATTTTAAGAGAAACAATGGTAACTGGATTAACAAAACGAATGAGCCCCAACTGCATTATTGCCAGTAAACAACACAAAAATACTCAGCAAATACGTCGGTGGAGTTTTACGTTCACCTTCTACAGAACAGCGAAAATAAACTCAAGTTTAACGATGTTTAACTTTTTTCCCCCAGGAGAAACTAGTTTATTATTTTATTGCAGCAAAGGCTGAAGCAGTAGCAGAAGCGTGTTGGATTGCATAGCAGGTGATTAATGCGGACTGCGTGGATAACCATGGTAATCAAAATCTGACTGGCTGCTTTGTGCCGCTCTGGCGCCTGAGAAGTTACGAACGCTGCGAGTTCTCGTGCCCAACGCTAGGTGGCAGGGCATTCGCTTCACCATCGCAAAGACGTAAAATATTAACGGACAATGGACGTGACTTTTCGTTGAAGTTACGAGTTATTTTCACTCATTTCTTCCCTTCCAACACTTTTTTTTTATTCGTTATAAGCTTGTCTTATAGTAAATGATGTACGACTTCTTCAGAAGTTTACTTTCTTGAACTGCCGTTACTTCGAAACTTCCAGTTCTGTTTTTTGTCATTATACGGGTGCTTTGATACGAATTTTCTATAAAATGTCGAGTATTGTACAATCCATTCGGATTCCTACACCTTTTTTCCCTCCTCCAGCGTGCCCCAAGGCTCCGTCCTCTGCCCCCTTCTGTACCTTTTATATAGGCGGACAAGCCGCCGCCCTCACTCCCCGTCCACCTTCTCCAGTTTGCCGATGACACCGCCTTCCTTGCCCTTGCCCCCACCCTGCAGCGCTCCCAACACCTTCTCCAATCCCATCTTGACCGGTTCTCCGCTTGGTGCAACCAGTGGTTGCTCAAGGTCAATCCCTCCAAAACCCAGGCGATCATTGTAGGCAAAACCACCCCTTCCTTCCGCCTCCTTGATTTCTATCTCACCATCTATGGCCGTCCTATCGCCCTCACCCCCACCTTTAAGTACCTTGGCGTCACCCTCGACCGTCGCCTCTGCTGGACCCCCCATCTCCGGACAATCCAAGCCAAGGCACGCTCCCGACTCCGTCTCCTCAAGCTCCTTTCCGGCCGTACGAGGGGTCTGGACCCCTTCACCATACTCCACACCTCATCCGCCCTATCCTTTGTTACGCCCATCCAGCCTCGATCTCCGCCCCCCTTACCTTTTATAAATCCCTACAAATCCTTGAACGCCATGCTCTCCGCCTCGCCTATCGCATCTGTCTCCCCTCCCCTCCCCCACGCTACGTGGACATTCGCGCGCCGGAGATCATCGCCATCAGTGTCTCGTGTGTGCCGTCGTGTTTAGTGTTCATTGTTCACCGTCGCACTCCTTCGTTCACCTGTGCCATCGCCATCTTCAGTGTTCGTGCGTCGTGTCAACAGTTTGTAGTGTGGTTTATCGTCGAGTGTGAACGGCCCCGCATTTGTCTTTATGTGTCTACTGTTTTATCATCCACCGTTATGTCACTTATGTGTATTCTTTCTGTTGTTTATTGATCTATTCTATGGCTGAAGAGCGGCGTAACATGCTGCTGACAGCCTGCCTGTTTGTACGGGTTTGAAAATAACAATAAAGAAAAAAAAGGTCCATTAACAGTAATTGTGTTCATAGTGTTTTGTCTCAAAGGTTCCGTAAGACTTCCAGTGAATTGCTTTGTGGTATGCACTTGTTAAATTAATATCATTCTCGTTCTGTTCTGCCGCGTATGTAGCAACTGACCTGAACCTTCACCAGAGAACGCACATTTTAACCATTCATTGGTGGACAAGTGCAGACTGCGGAGTGTCACGAACCGCCACATCTCGTAAAAATCTGGGACAGATGCGTTGGTAACGGCTGGTCGAATGTAATGCAAAGACTCGAGTTATAATACGATGGAGGAACGTATAACATCAAATCTTTCTACGTATGAAGGAAAATTAGAGATGGAAGTTTGTGAAGTTGATGTAATAGTGCAGAATTTTAATGGTAAGGGGGGAACTTGTTTCCGGCTGGTTTCAAAGTTTCTAGGAAGTATAGGAGACTGGTTGGTATTCGCCATTCAGGTTACATGTTGCGAAATGTAACACTATAACACGAGCCAACATAGAATAAATGCATCAGATACTGGCACAAAATTGATGACTTTCTCTATAGAAGGTAATACGGACAGAAACTGCTGGAGATGTAACTGACATTCACCGGCGAATAGGTGACTAATCAGAAGATAATTGGCCCCAAGTTCCTTCCCACCCACTAATTAGACTTTTATAAAAATCGTCAGGCATTGCAGCCGAAGACTTTCGGTGTAAGTGGTCTCACTTATTCCGGCAAAAGCCTTGTCAAAGAGGTCGGAGGAGCGAATAGAGTTTGGTGCGGCAAGCTGCCCCTAAACACGGAAGAATCAGCACTGATCGACGACTTCAGGATGCAAAAGGTAATTAAAGAAACATGTCGTGTTCCCACAGCAAAAATGTCATGTAATAAAAAAAGTGTCATACTGATCTCTTCACACGATTCAGGATTTGTCCCACATTAGGACTGAGAGAAACTCGGAGGGCGAGGGAGGAGTGACAATCGTGAGAAAAAGACTGGAAACTGCAGAAACAGTAACATTCTACGAGTCTTAGCGTGGAACGTTAGATGTTCGAATGTGGTAGGGAAGCTAGAAAATCGGAGAAGGGAAATAGAAAGTGTCAGTACATTTGTAGTAATAGGTAAAATAGAATGGAAAGAAGATAATGGTGAGACGAATATAGAGTGAGTTAATATAAACAGTTCAGCGACAGGATTGTTCTCATCAGAACCGAAAGGAAACCTTGGCCGCCCCATAGCGCGTGTATACATGCCGACGTCACAAGCAGAAGATGAAGATGAGAGCATGGAACTGGTAACTCAGTATATAAATGGAAATGAAAATGTAATAATAATGGTGGATTGGAACTTTGCAGCAGGAAAAAGGAGAGAAGGCTCTGTCTATCAATTACTGGCTTTCAGTCTATGCGTAGCCTCCGTCGTGTCAACACTGTAGCAGAGGCAGTACTCTGGCTGACTACTAGTGTTTCTGTTTTTGTAGTTTAATGGTGCGTCACTAGAGGAACACAGTAAACTTCGTCACTACAAATTTACGAAAGTAATCGTGAGAATTATGATGGGATTTTAGTTCTTGGGGTTATCCATGTCATGGTAGAAGAGAGAGGACTGAAGCTCAACGAACTTGCACAGATCAATGTGTAATCAATAACGGGTAACACCGTGAGGGCGGGTCGTGAGTCGTGCTTGGGTAGATCAGTCGGTAGAGCACTTGCCCGCGAAAGGCAAAGGTCTCAAATTCGAGTCTCGGTCCGGCACACGGTTTTAATCTACCAGCAAGTTTCACATCAGGTCACACTCCGCTGCAGAGTGAATATCTCATTCTGGATCGTATTGAATACTTTGAATGTTTGTTATTCATATCAGATAGTGGTGGGCAGGAAATCGCGTATCTGTTAGAAATCACAGTGACTGAGAAGTCACAGATATCACAGTAGCAACTTTACAGAATCTAACTGCGATTTCAGTCACAGTTAGCAGTCGTAAGTAGTATTTCACATTCAAAGACGTGAGCCATCTATTGGTCGAATTTAGCACTGCTTTCTGCGATTTCAGTGACAAGTCGCAACTAAGAGTCGCAAGTAGCAACTAAAAAGCGCGGTTAACAGTGGCATCTGTTGGTCAAAGTTCGTACTACGTCCATCTCTGCGGTACGCTATGGAGTCCAACTGCGATTTCCGTGACAAGTCGCAACTGAGTCGCAAGTAGCAACTAAAAAGCGCAGTTAACAGTGCCATCTGTTGGTCAAAGTTCGCACTACGTCCATCTCTGCGATACGGTATCGAGTCTAACTGCGATTTCCGTGACAAGTCGCAACTAGGAGTCGCAAGTAGCAACTAGAAAACGCGGTTAATAGTGCCATCTGTGGGTCAAAGTTCGTACTACGCCCATCTCTGCGATACACTATTGAGTCCAACTGCGATTTCCGTGACAAGTCGCAACTAAGAGTCGCAAGTAGCAACTAAAAAGCGCAGTTAACATACTTTTCCTAGTGTCATCTGTTGACCGACGTACGTACTTCGTTACGAGAGCCTTGTGCCTCACGAGATCGATGTGCTGTGTGTGCATATGAAGGGCTTATTTCAATAGTGGCACAAGTCCATTTTTGTTCATTTTGAGACACAGAGTCGTAAAGTTAAATGAGCGCTGAAAAATCTGCAGTTGAGATACCAGAAATATTCAAGCATATGGCTTCTTGCTAGAGATGAACCTTTATTTATGTTTGTTTGGATCACTAATTTCAGAAGCATTATAGACAGAAAAGTGGAGGTAATGGACTTGTACCACTATTGAAATAAGCCCTTCATATTATATGACGACATGCACATTCAGCATCAGTTATGGTTGGTCAAAAAACTGCTGTGACTCTGAATGTATTATATTAATAAGAAGCAACACTGCCTTTTTCTCCTGAAAATATCAAGTAACGTAACAAATGTGTTTGATTCTGCTTCAAATATGACAGTTTTGGTTAATACTCCACATGCCTACAGGACTTTGCAATGTTAACACAGCAGAACTCAGACATCTGTATAAGTGTAGAGAAATGAAAACAGTCATATGAATGCCTCACTTTTGTTCCGACACAGTTCAAGACTCGGGAGAAAAGTTTTACTCCTGGTGTTCTACATGGCAACTTCACACACAAGAACTTTTTGCCGACACTACTACCATCTACATAAGTAAGCTTTTCCTGTGTTACTTTCAAGTAATGCACTTAAGCTATTCCTGATTTAACTGGAAGATCTGTACTTCTCACTTTCATATCAACAGCCTCAAAATGCATATTGTAGACTTCGGGATATGTTACAGGTCAGTGTCACATCAAGATTGTGGAGAAAGGGGCGGGAGGGCGCATGTCACTCTCCAACAAGTGTTTACCAATAAGTAAGTGGGTATAGGACGGCTTAAACATGTGGAAAATGAGATTTTTATTATTCACTCACTGTATTTGACATTTATTATTCCTTTAAAATCGCACAACTCCAATAAAACACAGTTTAATCATTCACTCACTTATTTCACAATTATTTCACTTTTAAACTGCAAATCCTCTAAGAGCTGTCTTGAATCTTCACGAGTCTCTCTCTACAGCCTTGATGTGGATAGATACGTACAGCAACCAGTAATCAGTGAGAACTGTGTCTGCAAAAACACAAGGATTATTAAACAATTTTTGCTGTCATTAATTACTAGCAATATAATTGACAGAGTAGATTGCTAATATTTGCTATAATGAATATCACATTTGCAAGAACGATCTCACTAAAGTAATTAAGTCCATCGAAACGCTTAGAAACTAACCTCTCGTCTGACGAAAACGGTCTAAAGACGCAGTGGCAATTTCTTCAGATCTGTTGACAATGATATTTTGAGTTATCACTTTACTGAGTGACTGAAATGCAGTTCAGGTACCTGTGAACATAACAATATGTTAGAATTCATTTTCTAAATACGAACTATTACGGTACTGTACGGCTACTTACATATTAATTACACTATTAATATTTTCACAGTTGTTTCTTTAATACAAAATTAAAGCCATCGGAAGAAAAAACGTAAAACATACTTGCCAATGACAGGTTTGTTGAGATGCAATTTTCTGTGTTGACAGATGTAACTTTTTCATACGGTGGTAAGTCGCAGAAGTCACAGAAAACGCAGAAGTAGCAGAAATCGCGGAAGTAGCAGAAATCGCAGAAATAGCAGTGGCGGAGGGATACACGACCTCACGACCTATGTTCCTTAACTACGACTCTTAACTGCGACAAATCACAGTTAAGAATAACAGATATTGAAAAGTAGCATTCACAGAAATCACTGATATCGGAAAATCGCAGTTTAGCCCATCACTAATATCAGACAATGCAAGTCTAGAAGATGTCAGTAGAGGAACGGGTGTAGATACAGTCAGTGAAATTGCAGAGAAGCATTCGAGTACAATCCCAAATAAGTGACTAGTTATGAAAGCGGATGTGAGAAAGGTATCTACCCATACTGTGTTAAAAAAGGCATTGAGAACTGTCGAGGCAGGGAATTGCGTCGTTGTCAGGCCGTCCATAATTGTGAAGCTGTTTCCGGTGCAAACTGACCTCTCGATTGTGTCCCATAAATGTTCGATGGAATTCATGTCGGGCGATCTAGGTGGCCAAATCATTTGCAATCGCGAAAATTGTGACATGGCGCACTGTCATCCATAAGAATTCCATCGTTGTTTGGATACATAAAGTCCATGAATGGCTGTAGATAGTATCCACGTAGCCGAACATAACCATTTTATCCACGTAGCCGAACATAACCATTTTATCCACGTAGCCGAACATAACCATTTCAAGTCAGTGATCGGTTCAGTTGACCAGAGGACCCAGTCCATTCCATGCAAACACAACCCACATGTCTGGGAATGAAGACTCCAATATTTTTTTTTTTTTTTTTTAATGGACTTGTAGTCCGGGGTGATATGTTACAATACAGCGTCACCGGTCTATTGCGGTCTAACTGTGTTGGTGAGGCAGTAAATTTCCACAGGGCAGTGACTCCGTCACTGCAATTCGCTTTTGAGGTGTGGCAGTGGGACTTGTGGTCCCGTACCACCCTCTGACGGTGATAGTACTACATGAGTCAGGCAGAAAAGTTTTGCCTAACATGGGCAGGTGAAGGTGTGGCGGTGGGACTTGTAGTCCCGTACGCCAGGGCAGGGAAGTCTCCTACGCCATCTGCTGGTGTTTTATTGGGTCTGTACTTTGTGCTGCGCTCTGCAGCGGATATATTTCAACTGTAACTGTAGGACGTGTGAGAATAAAGGTGTGTGTGTGAGCAGAAGTTTTATTGTGTCCTTGATTTCACTAGTGTGTAGCAACATTTTGGTGCCGAAACCCGGGAGAACATGAAGCGGTAGAGTGCTACTACACATTAAAGAGGACTCGACGCCGGCGGAGAAGGTTCTGAGCGACTTCAATCTCAAAATCCGGTCACGTCACGCCACGTTCAGCTCACACAGATAAGTTGCGGCATTGCTCTGAAACTCTAGCAAAGGACACTGCGGGGCGATTGATTTGTATGCGATGTTACTTGGTGCATGTTTGTTGGTGGCAGAGCAATAGAGGGCAGTTGGCGTATTATTTGCAAAGCACAAAGGGGACTTGCTAAAGTATTGGTAGACTGCAGCGCCATCTGTTAGCAACAGCGACCACTACTAAAGGTCGCGGAAGTTGAAAACTGCACGGTCGCGTCATCTGTTGATAACTACAAACATCACTAGGGGGCTGCTAACGGTTCACACTCCAGGACAGCGCCATCCCTTAGCGATAGCATCCAACGGACGGGATGTCGTGTCCTTGAACGCACTCTCGCGACAGAAAGCAAAACCACCAACTCACCATGGCAGAAGCAGTTGCTACGAACTTGGGGAGGCTGCGCCGGAAGCGGACGACCTTGCGATCGAATGCGACGCGTTTCGTCAGCCAAATAAACGCCTTCGATGGTTCGACAGCTGCAGAAGAAGTAGAACACGTTCAGGAACGCCTACAGGAAACATTAGAAGAGTTGGCCCGATTCAACGATACAATACAGGACTTGCTGGATGACTCTGAATACGAAGCCGACACGGAAGCTTGTGAGGAATATAAATGCAAACGGGCCCTCCAAAAGGCGAAAGGCCTTCTAGGAGGAGCGCGCTCAGGAGACAGGAATGCGACGTCAGCGGCTCAACAACACGCCTGTATGGACATAAAATTGCCTACTATCAAACTGCACCAATTTTCAGGGGACATAGAAGCTTGGCCTCGATTTTGGGAGCAGTTCATAGCCTCCATAGACGAGAATCCGCTGTTGTCAACAATGAACAAGCATGTATTCCTCCGTGGTTACCTTGATGGGGAACCTAAGGACTTGGTCGATGGCATTGCTGTTACAGCTGATACATATGAGCAGACTAAGCAAATTTTGAAATCCAAATATGGGGATAACAACAGAATTATCCTAAGTCACCTGGATTTCTTGGAGAATCTTAACGCTTCGACTTCAGGCAGTCCAGAGGCTCTCAATTCCACCTACATTGAGTGCCATAAGCGCATCCAATCACTACGAGCACTAGGGGAAAATGTGGACTCTTATGGGAGAGTGCTTACACTCAAACTTCTTCAAGCCTTTCCTGAAGAAATTTGCAAAAATTGGCTTGTTGATGCCTGAAGGCAAAAGATTGAAGAAGGGAACCTCACCCACCTTATGGAGTTCTTAAATGAAGAGGTGCAAGGAGCTATCAACACACGCAAAATTCGTGGAGATACTGTACCACACGAAAATTACGTACCAACAGGATCTGCCTTCCATGTAAAGGTTAAAACAAAGAGGGACAAGAAGAAAAAACAGAATACAGAGCCCTTCTGTGTGTATTGCGGCGAAAGAGGGCACTGGGGCCAAGACTGCCAAAAGATTGCAAGCTTGCAGGCAAGAATCGACGCCCTCAAGACAATGAATTGTTGCTTTCTATGCCTGAGATGTGGCCACAACAGAAATCAGTGTTTCAAACGGGGAAAGGCGTCCTGTGCGATATGTAAGGGGGAGCATCACATTTCAGTCTGTAGTAGCCATACCACAACAGTAAATAAAATTGAAACTATGACTTCTAACTTCACATACCTGCAGACTGCTCGTGTGAGTATCACAGGACCCACTGGTAAGAGCAAACAGACACGTGCCATCCTGGACACAGGGAGTCAATCGAGTTTCATTCACCATTCACTGATCGAATCTCTCCAACTAAGTGTCATTGGAAGCACTACTCTCGAGATAACTACTTTCGAATCCAATTACAATTCATCACTCTCAAGGAAAAAGATGCAGTTTAATATGATGGGGTGCTCCACTAACTCCCACATATCAGTAACAGCCTTTGAAAGCACAAATAATTTTTCACAGCAACCAACAGTGCCACAAGATGTAGGAGATATGGCCTTGAGGGGTGGTACACCACTCGCAGATCTTAAAGGAGACACTGAAGATCTACCTATTGAGATCCTGATTGGAGCTGATTATTACTGGAGAATCGTGACTTTGGAACAACCAATCAGGGTATCACCATCGTTGGCTCTTCTCCCAAAAATCTTTGGATATGTTCTCAGTGGAAACAGATGTAGCACCACTGTCAACTGAGCAACTGTCAACTTCATTCAGGGCAGCTGCAGTGATATATCTGATGAGTCAGTGCGCCGATTTTGGGACCTAGAGACAATCGGGATAACAGAACATCAAGAGCGAGCATTAAAACCCATGGACCACCCTATTTATCAGGAATTCCGAGAATCATACTGTGTGGAATATGGCCGCAGAGTTGTATCTCTGCCTCGAAAGAAGGATATCTCTCTCTCCTGCAACCGCACAACTGCTGAAGCGCGTCTTCGCTCCTTACAAAACAAGCTGCTAGGGAATGAAGGGCTGAAGGTCATTTACCACGAGACCATGTCGAAATATATTGAGAAGAACCAGGCAGAGGTAGCACCTGAGGACTGTACTGGTGGAAACACATTCTACCTGCCACACCACATTGTGAAGAAATGCATCAGTGAAAGTGTGAAGTACAGAATAGTCTTCGATGCATCCTCACATGAGCCAGAGTCTCTATCGCTGAATGATGCCCTTGAAAAGGGACCAAATTTACTTCCGGATATTCTAGCAATCTTACTACGATTCTGCACACTTCCGGTGGAATTAGTGTGTGATGTGGACCAAGCTTTCGTGCAGTTAACGTTGAAAGAAGAAGACAGAGACCTCACGAGGTTCCTTTGGTATCGTGTTGAGCAAGCTGGAAGTGGTGCCTACATGACCACAAATGACGTGATTACATATCGCTTCAAACGTTTGCCATTTGGACTTGCACCAAGCCCATTCCTGTTGTCAGCTGCCATAAGGGATGGTTCAAATGGCTCTGAGCACTATGGGACTCAACTGCTGAGGTCATTAGTCCCCTAGAACTTAGAACTAGTTAAACCTAACTAACCTAAGGACATCACAAACATCCATGCCCGAGGCAGGATTCGAACCTGCGACCGTAGCGGTCTGGCGGTTCCAGACTGCAGCGCCTTTAACCGCACGGCCACTTCGGCCGGCGCCATAAGGGAGCTAGTAGCACTAAATAGTGAAAAATATGCACAATCTTCAGGACTTGTAAACAAGTCGGTATTCATGCACGATTTTGTAGCGAGTGTTAGAGACAGCGACACCGCTGCAACTGTTTACCAAGAAACTGACAGAACTTTTCCAGCAGATAAGTCTTCCATTGTCCAAATGGGCGACTAATTCGAATGATCTGAAGGCAATATGGAATGTTAGAGACCTTGAAACAAAGACCACAACCCAAGTTTTAGGAATTAACTGGAACACAGAAAATGACTCTATCTGCAGTGACTACAAGAAGATAGCTAAAAATATAATGGACAAACTGGTTACCAAGAGAAATGTTCTTCGAGCAGCTGCTCAGTTTTATGACCACATGGGTGTGTTCACTCCTGTTGGGATCGTTTCAAAGATAATTTTCCAAGACACGTGGCTGAGGGGTCTTACATGGGAGGAAGTTCTGTCCACAGATCTTGCATGTCGTTGGCACTCACGGGTCTCAAAGCTTCATCACTTGTCATCACTACATATTCCTAGATGGATAGGGACGCTGGGCACAGGTGGCTCTGCGGAGGTGCATGTATTCTGTGATGCATCTGAAAGAGGGTATGGCGCTGTTTTGTATATAAGGACATCTACTGAAACTGGATACACTGTGCACTTTGTCTGTAGCAAGAACAGACTGGCCCCTATCAAGAAGGTAACTCTACCCAGGTTGGAGCTACTTGCTGCACTGGTCGGACCACGATTCCTTCATTACTTTTGCCAGGAAACAGGGTTTGATGCCAACAGAGCTACCTTGTGGAGCGACTCGACAGTCACTCTGGAATGGGTACGGAGTGATCCAAACATATGCAAAACATTTATCTGTAATTGTGTGACAGAGATATTGACATACACCACAACCAGCCAATGGAGGCATTGTCCGGGAAGCCAAAATCCTGCAGATCATCTCACGCAGGGACTAGAAACAAATCTGCTAGCCACTCTTGATATCTGGTGGGGTGGTCCACCATGGCTTTCAGAAGACAAGCAGTTCTGGTCACTGGAAATCTCAGCCCCACCTCCATCAATGCCAGAAGCCAAAACGAGAGCAAATGTCACTCTGATCACCATCACTGAACCACTACTGGACATTGCAAGGTTTAGTTCATATTGGCGAGTACTGCATATAACTGCCTTTGTATATCAATTTATCAGCACAACAAGAAACAAAAATAGAATCTCCGGCAGTTTTAGTGCTTTGGAATTACAAAATGCCCGCAGCTACTGGATCAGAAGAGTTCAAGACGAACTATTCACTAGTGAACTGTCTGAATTGCGTAAGGGAGAACAATTGCCCAAGGAATCAAAGATTGCTCGATACAATCCCTTTATATCAGATGGCATTTTTCGTCTTGGTGGTAGGCTGCAATGTGCTGCACTGTCACACTCAGAGAAGCATCCAGTTATATTCGATGGACGTCACCATTTCACTGAGCTTCTCATGAGACACACACATATAAGACTGCATCATCTCGGTGTGCGGATTGTGTTAGGGGAACTGCGAGAAGAATTTTGGATTCTGCGAGGACGACAAGCTGTTAGGAGAGTTCTTCACTCTTGCGTACTATGCAAGATAATACACAGTCGCCGGTATGAAGAGATGGAGGCCCCACTACCACTGGACAGAGTTCAGCCTTCAAGACCATTTGCAGTAACAGGCATAGATTTTGCTGGACCATTATATGTCAAATCTGGACATCAAACAAAAACGTCCTACATGGTTCTATTCACATGTGCAACAACACGGGCCATTCATATTGAACTTGCAACTGACATGTCCACTGACAGATTTTTGATGGCCTTGCAACGCTTTGCAGGACGTAGGAGCCTACCAGTCATTGTCTACTCAGACAACATTCCATGCAGCCAACTCAGAACTGGCAGAGCTTTTCAAAACCATACAGCATACTGACGTACAGCTCTACTGTGCCCACCATGGAATCACTTGGAAATTCATACCACCACTTGTGGCTTGGTGGGGAGGCTGGTGGGAACGCATGATAGGTTCAGTCAAGTGCTGCCTGAGGAAAGTTCTTGGTCGGTCCCAGGTGGATGAAGAGAAAGGAGAGAGCGACACTGCGTTGACGCCAGCCCACTTTCTAAATGGTGGGAAATTAGTAACAATTCCATGTGGGCCAGAGCCAGCAACTAGAAAGGACCTCGCCAAGGAATTCTGACTCAGGCAAAAGGTCAATGACGACATCTGGCGCAGGTGGAAGACAGAATACCTCCTGCTGCTAAGACAATATCATGAGGTGATGGGATACCCTTCGCAAAGGAAACCGAGAATTGGAGAGGTTGTTCTGCTCCAAAAAGACAGCAAACCACAGCACCTGTGGAAGAGGGCTGTGGTAGAAGAAGTGCGGCATGGCAGAAACAGTAAAATACGGTGCATCATCCTCCGCCAGCCATATGGTATGAAGATCTGTCGACTGGTCCAGCTGGTCATCCCTCTCGAGATGGACCAGGGTGGGAAGGATGTCGAGGAATGAAGACTCCTACGCCACCTGTTGGTGTTCTATTGGGTCTGTACATTGTGCTGCCCTCTGCAGCGGATATATTTCAATTGTAACTGTAAAATGGACGTGTGAGAATAAAGGTGTGTGTGAGCAGAAGTTTTACTGTGTCCTTGATTTCACTAGTGTGTAGCAACACCACACGATTATGGAGCCACTAGCATCTCCCACAGTGCCTTGCTGACATCCTGGGTCTATGGCTTCGTGGTGTGTGCGCCACACTTGAGCCCTATCTATGAGCTCTTACCAACTGAAATGGGGACTCATCTCACGAGATCATGGTTTTCCAGTCGTCTACGGTCCAACCGGTATGGTCACGAGCTGAGTAGAGGCACTGCAGGCCACGTCGTGCTGTTAGCAAGGGCACTCGCGTCTGTCGTCTGCTGCTATAGCCCATTAACGTCAAATGTAGTTGCACTGTTCTAACGTATACGTGCGTCGAACGTCCCACATTGATTTCTGACATTATTTCACGCAGTGTTACTTGTCTGTTCGCACTGGCCACTCTACGCAAACACCACCGCTTTCGGTCGTAACGTGAAGGCCGTTGGCCACTGCATTGTCAGTAACGAAAGGTAATCCCTGAAATCTGATGTTCCCGGCACACTCTTGACACTGTGGATCTTGGTATATTGAATTCCCTAACGATATCCGAAACTGAATGTCCCATGCGTCTAACTCGAACCCACCATTCGGCGAACAATGTCTGTTAATTCCCGTCGTACGTCCATAAACACTTTAGAAACATTTTCACTTGAATCACCTGTGTCCAAATGACAGCTCAGTAATGCATTGCACTTTTATGCCTTGTGTGTGCGACATTACCGCCATCTGTACATGTACATGACTTCTGTCGCCTCAGCGTGTATTAAAATTGCCGCCGAAGACAGTATGGTGAAACTGGCTTCAGAACTGAAAATTTTTTATTTTCACCGTATCTTAAAAAAAAAAAATCGAGAGATAGATATGTAAAAATCTATCGGGTGGGGAACTGTACAACTCCCCTTGGTAGTTAAGAGGTTTGCTATACAAAGGAAGCAACTACTTGCGTAGTAGACTACTTGTGGAGTGCGCTTGTTTTTTTAGGTTAGGCGGTAGTTTGAGGTACTGTAATGAACACTCGCCGGACGACACGCAGGGAGCGAAACCGGGCCGAGTTTCTCTGCTTCGTCTGTCAAAATTTTATCAGTAAATTATCGAAGTATTCGTAACAAAGTCCCCGAGTTTACTGCCCTCCAGGATATTTCTTGCGCTGAAATTATGCTCGGGAGCGAGATATGGCTGAAATCCTACTAAGAAAGCTCTGAGATAGTGATTAATGGAACATATATTTAAAAAAAGAGGTTAGAGGCCATAGGAGGGGGAGTTTTCATTGCTGATGACAAACATATTGTCTCTACTGAGAACGAATTTGAGTGTGACAGTAATGTTATCTGGTCGCTTATAGCAGGTCCAAGTGAAATCAAGTTAATTGTTGGATGTTTTACCAGCCACCCATTCCGCTGTGACAGTTTTAGAGCCATTCTGAGTAAGTCTACGGTTAGCAGCACGGAAACACCCAGATAATGCAACATTAGTCGGAGACGAATATAGACTGAGACGTCTGCAGGGGCGCAGACAGCCTGTCTTGTGAAGTACTTTAGAATACATTTTCCGAGAAGTGGCTTGAGCGGCTTGTTAGCGCACACGCAATGAAAATATTTTTAGACCTTGTATCTACAAACAGGTCTTACCGTATCGACGACGTCATTATAGAGACAGGGATTAGTGGCCATGACGCCATCACAGCGACTATCATAAATCAATGAAGAACGCTACCAGAGTATTTCTGCTCGAAAGAGCAGATAAGCAATTGTTAGCATCCCACTTAGTCAAGTGACATCATTTAATACTAGTATGGCGGCAAATTTTAAACAGATTGTAAATCGTGCGCTGGAGAAGTATGCGCCGAATAAGTAGATTAAGGGCAGAGAAGGCCCACCGTGGTTTAACAACGAAATTCGGATATGCTGAGAAAGAAATGGCTGTTGCACTCTCGGTTCAAAAGACAATGCTCAAATGGCGACAGGCAAAAGCTAGTAGAAATCCGTGTGGCAGTAAAAAGATCGTTGCACAAAGCATACAACAACTACTACCGGCATACCTTAACAAAAGATCTTGCCGAGAACCTGAGAAAATTCTGACGCTACATAAAATCGCTAAGCGGGTCTGAGGATTGTATCCAGTCACTCGGTTTGGTGTGACAGGAGAAGATAGCAAAAGGAGTGCCAAAGTTTTCAGTTCGGCATTTAAGAAATCGTTCACCCAGGAGACTCGTACAAATACACCATCGTATGACCATCGCACGGTCCCCAGTACGGAGGAAGCAACTGAAGGAGTTGAGAGCACATCAGTTGCCTCTCACTTACCTTGCACATATCGACAGTCTATCGCCCAGAGCGAAGTCCTAAGCGATTGGAAGAAAGCGAAGGTGGCTCCTTTATTTAAAAAAGATATAAAAGCCGGACCCACAAAACTACAGACCAGTATCCTTAACACCAGTTTACTGCGAATTCTCATTCGCATATATTGTATTTCCTTGATACTGAAAGACGTCTGTCCAGGAATCAACACGCCTTTAGAAGGTACCTCTCGTGCGAAACTCAGCTTTTCTCATGTGATATCCTGCGAACCACGAAGAAGACCAACAGGCAGATTTCACATTTTTAGATTTCCGTGTAGCATTTGGCACGGTGACCCACTGCAAACTGTTTACAAAAGTACGAGCATGTGGAGTAGGTTCCCTGATATGTGAGTGGTTCAGAGACTTCTTAAGCAATGAAATTAAATGAGCGTTTGGCGTCATTGGCCGGGAGGCCCCTTGCGTGGCAGCTCCGGCCGCCTTGCTGCAGGTCTCATTACATACGACGCCACATTGGGCGACCTGCGCGCCGGATAAGAATGAAATGATGATGAAGACAACACAACACCCAGTCACTGACCGGAAAAAATCTCTGACCCAGCCAGGAATCGAACCTGGGCCCGTAGAACGACAATCCGTCATGCTGACCACTTTTTTTTTTGTTTTTTTAATCTCATTTTGTTCGTTAGTGTTCGTTGCAATTGTTCGTGGCAGACGTCCCCAGACGCCAGTTGAAGTTCATTATTGATCCATTAACTCAGTTTTTTTTATTACAGAGGGCAGCTAACCCTCTGACCGAACACGCTGAGCTACCGTGCCGGCAGCACTCAGCTACCGAGGCGGACTTCCTAAGCAGTAAAACCCAGGATGTTGTCTTCGACGACATGTGTTCGTCAGAGACAAGGGTATCGTTGGGAGTGCCCTTGGGAAGTGTGACAGGACTGCTCTTACACATTATATACATAAACGATCTCACGGACAGGGTGAGCAGCGATCTGCGGCTGTTTGCTCCTGATGCTGTGGTGTACGGGAGTGTGCTGTCGTTGAGTGACTGTGTAACCTCCCCATCACTTATGGACCTTAATGACAGTGAAAAATTGAAATGCGTGCACCTAATGAAAATTTGGGAAAAGCAATCGTCACTGAAGTTGATTTGTCGGTAAAGAGGGAGGAAAGGGTTACATCTAAACGAAAGGAAAAATGCAAATGAAATGGGTGGAAACTAATTTTGAGAAAAGGGTAAAATTAATAAAGAAAGTAAATGTGTGTTCGTTACATTAACAATTAACTGGCGTTAATTAGATATTTGAGATTGGGAGAAAATTACGGTCACCAGTCCTATGGACAACTACTATAATAACTGAAAATGAAAGATTAATGCACATATAATTAGCACTAAAAGTGTGGCAACTGAAGGTTGACACATGTTGTGTGAAAACTGAATGTTTGTCAGAAGTAATAAATTTCGCTACACTCTGACTTAATGTAGCAAAAGAATTAATAAAACCGGAAAATTCAAAGTTAATTTAGTGACTGAAGTTAATAGTGAACTTTGTTTCTGAAGCGCTACGAAATTCAATAAAATACGGTTAGTGTTGGGCTACCTCAACAATCATTTCAAAAGCTACTTGAATCTATGCAATTTAGAAATAAGAGATTTAACTTTGAACTTGAATTAAATTATTCTGAAAAATTAACAATAGTAAAATTTAGTACGTACCAAGCTGAGCTGCAGTCACAGGTAAGCTAAAATATGGTAACAAAACTCGCATTCTTAATTTCTGCTTGTGTCATCTAAATATCGTAACCAGCTATGAATACTTAAACTGAACTTTGATATTAAAGCAGTGAAATGGAATGATATTACTTTAATGCTGGCGTTTGAATTTCAACGACACTCGGGTTCATTCTGGAAAAGGGAGGGGCCCTGCTTGGTAATGCAATTGGGACAATGAGCAACAAAGGTTCATGCTAAGTTGCTGTGTTTTAGTGATGGAATAGTTTGAAAAGCTGAGGTCTACCATACAGTTCTAAAACTTTACGTGCTTTCAGTCTTCCTTGTTGGTTGATTGAAGGTTTGAAGTCATCGATCGAGGAGGTGGCGACAGTCACTCATTGTCGGTTGTTGCTGTTGCAGAAGCTGGATGTTGGCGCGCCTTCTTCTCGACACGGTCACCGGGCGAAACAGGCTCTTGATGTGCGCCGGCTAATGCTTCCCGTCCGCGACATCGTGTCAGAAACTATCATAGCAAGTCGAGCGCAATTACACGCTGCCAAACCCCGAAAGCGCGGCAACTCGCGGGAGCATCACACAACACACCTGCTCCACCGCCCTACTCCAGCCAGACCCTCTCTGCCCGCACTCCATGTGGCAGAGTTAACACTACCCAAAGATCCTAAACACTTTGGTTCTCCACATGACCTATCGATGTAATCGTTCGATAGCATAGTTTTCCCTAGGCCAGACTCAGCGTAAAAATACGAATAATATTTACAAAATAAACCAATTATACATCGACATAAATACATAAATATATATATACAAACAGTAGAACAATTACAATATATAAAGACACAGAATTGTCATATCTTCAGGTAACAAAATAAGGATAAAAATTTATAGTACAATAGATGGAAATAGGAGGATATGCATTTCCGGCGTTACAACTGTAGGAGGATATCAGGTGAATTAGACAAAATTTCTGGTTGGTGTGATGAATGCCGGCTAGCTCTGAAAGTAGGAAAATGTAAATTAACGCAGATGAGCCTGAAAAACAATCCAGTGGTGTTCGAATACAGTATTATTAGCGAGCTGCTTGACACGGTCACCTCGATTACATATCTAGGTGTAACATTGCAAAGCGATTTGAAGTGGGACGAGCGTCTAAGAATTGCAGTACGGAAGCTGTTGTTTTTTTTTTTTTTGAGACAATTTTAGGAAAGTGTGGTTCATCTGTAAAGGAGGCCGTATACAGGAAGCACTAATCATTCTTGAATAATGCTAGAGTGCTTGGGATCCGCAACAGGTCGGTTGGAAGGAAGACAGTGAAGCAATTCAGAGACAGGCTGCTAGATTTGTTACCCCTAGGTTCGAACAACATGTAAGTATTACGAAGAAGCTTCGGGAACTCAAATGGATATCGCTGGAGGGAAGGCGACGTTCTTTTTCGAGGGGCACTACGGAGAAATTTGAAGCTGACTGCCAGATGTTTCTATTGCCACCAACTTACATTTCACGTAAGGACTACGCATGTAAGATAAGAGAAATTAGGGCTCGTACAAAGGCGTATAGACAGTCGTTTTTCCTTCCCTCTGTTTGCGAGCAGAACAGAAAAGGAACTGACTAGTCTTAAAGGGTACACTCCACCAAGCACAGTACGGTGATCTGCGGCGTATGTATGTAGACGTAGATGTAGATGTAAAATGTCCCGTCTCAGTAAGTTAAAATTACTGTCGCTGGTCAGAGCGGTCTACATTGTTGTTGTTGTGGTCTTCAGTCCTGAGACTCGTTTGATGCAGCTCTCCATGCTACTCTATCCTGTGCAAGCTTCTTCATCTCTCAGTACCTACTGCAACCTACATCCTTCTGAATCTGCATGGTGTATTCATCTCTTGGTCTCCCTCTACGATTTTTACCCTCTACGCTGCCATCCAATACTAAATTGGTGATCCCTTGATGCCTCAGAACATGTCCTACCAACCGATCCCTTCTTCTAGTCAAGTTGTGCCACAAACTTCTCTTCTCCCCAATCCTATTCAACACCTCCTCATTAGTTATGTGATCTACCCATCTAATCTTCAGCATTCTTCTGTAGCACCACATTTCGAAGGCTTCTATTCTCTTCTTGTCCAAACTAGATATCGGCCATGTTTCAGTTCCATACATGGCTACACTCCATACAAATACTTTCAGAAACGACTTCCTGACACTTAAATCTATACTCGATGTTAACAAATTTCTCTTCTTCAGAAACGCTTTCCTTGCCATTGCCAGTCTACATTTTATATCTTCTCTACTTCGACCATCATCAGTTATTTTGCTCTCCAAATAGCAAAACTCCTTTACTACTTTAAGTGTCTCATTTCCTAATCTAATACCCTCAGCATCACCAGACTTAATTCGACTACATTCCATTATCCTCGTTTTGCTTTTGTTGATGTTCATCTTATATTCTCCTTTCAAGACACTATCCATTCCGTTCAACTGCTCTTCCAAGTCCTTTGCTGTCTCTGACAGAATTACAATGTCGTCCGCAAACCTCAAAGTTTTTATTTCTTCTACATGGATTTTAATACCTACTCCGGATTTTTCTTTTGTTTCTTTCACTGCTTGCTCAATACAGAGATTGAATAACATCGGGCATAGGCTACAACCCTGTCTCACTCCCTTCCCAACCACTGCTTCCCTTTCATGCCCCTCAACTCTTATAACTGCCATTTGGTTTCTATACAAATTGTAAATTGCCTTTCGCTCCCTGTATTTTACCCCTGCCACCTTCAGAATTTGAAAGAGTGTATTCCAGTCAACATTGTCAAAAGCTTTCTCTAAGTCTACAAATGCTAGAAACGTAGGTTTACCTTTCCTTAATCTAGCTTCTAAGATAAATCGTAGGGTCAGTATTGCCTCACGTGTTCCAATATTTCTACGGAATCCAAACTGATATTCCCCTAGGTCGGCTTCTACTAGTTTTTCCATTCGTCTTTAAAGAATTTGCGTTAGTATTTTGCAGCCGTAACTTATTAAACTGATTTTCAGACCTGTCAACACCTGCTTTCTTTGGGATTGGAATTATTATATTCTTCTTGAAGTCTGAGGGTATTTCGCCTGTCTCATTCATCTTGCTCACCAGATGGAAGAGTTTTGTCAGGACTGGCTCTCCCAAGGGCGTCAGTAGTTCTAATGGAATGTTGTCTACTCCCGGGGCCTTGTTTCGGCTCAGGTCTTTCAGTGCTCTGTCAAACTCTTCACGCAGTATCGTATCTCCCATTTCATCTTCATCTACACCCTCCTCCATTTCCATAATATTGTCCTCAAGTACATCGCCCTTGTATAGACCCTCTATATACTCCTTCCACCTTTCTGCTTTCCCTTCTTTGCTTAGAACTGGGTTTCCATCTGAGCTCTTAATATTCATACAAGTGTTTCTTTTTTCTCCAAAGGTCTCTTTAATTTTCCTGTAGGCAGTATCTATCTTAGCCCTAGTGAGATAAGCCTCTACATCCTTACATTTATCCTCTAGCCATCCCTGCTTAGCCATTTTGCACTTCCTGTCGATCTCATTTAGTAGACGTTTGTATTCCTTTTTGCCTGCTTCATTTACTGCATTTTTATATTTTCTCCTTTCATCAATTAGATTCAATATTTCTTCTGTTACCCAAGGAGTTCTACTAGCCTTCGTCTTTTTACCTACTTGATCCTCTGCTGCCTTCACTACTTCATCCCTCAAAGCTACCCATTCTTCTTCTACTGTATTTCTTTGCCCCATTCCTGCCACTTGTTCCCTTACGCTCTCCCTGAAACTCAGTACAACCTCTGGTTTAGTCAGTTTATCCAGGTCCCATCTCCTTAAATTCCCACCTTTCTGCAGTTTCTTCACTTTTAATCTACAGTTCATAACCAATAGATTGTGGTCAGAGTCCACATCTGCCCCTGGAAATGTCTTACAATTTAAAACCTGGTTCCTAAATCTCCGTCTTACCATTATATAATCTATCTGAAATCTGTCAGTATCTCCAGGCTTCTTCCATGTATACAACCTTCTTTTATGATTCTTGAACCAAGTGTTAGCTATGATTAAGTTGTGCTCTGTGCAAAATTCTATCAGGTGGTTTCCTCTTTCATTTCTTAACCCCAATCCATGTTCACCTACTACGTTTCCTTCTCTCCCTTTTCCTACTACCGAATTCCAGTCACCCATGACTGTTAAATTTTCGTTTCCCTTCACTATCTGTATAATTTCTTTTATTTCGTCATTCATTTCTTCAATTTCTTCGTCATCTGCAGAGCTAGTTGGCATATAAACTTGTAGTACTGTAGTAGGCGTGGGCTTCGTGTCTATCTTGCCCAGAATAATGCGTTCACTATGCTGTTTGTAGTAGCTTACCTGCATTCCTATTTTTTTTATTCATTATTAAACCTACTCCTGCATTACCCCTATTTGACTTTGTGTTTATAACGCTGTATTCGCCTGACCAAAAATCTTGTTCCTCCTGCCACCAAACTTCACTAATTCCCACTATATCTAATTTTAACCTATCCATTTCCCTTTTTAAATTTTCTAACCTACTTGCCCGATTAAGGGATCTGACATTCCACGCTCCGATCCGTAGAACGCCAGTTTTCTTTCTCCTGATAACGACGTTCTCCTGAGAAGTCCCCACCTGGAGATCCGAATAGGGGACTATTTTACCTCCGGAATATTTTACTCAAGAGGACGCCATCATCATTAACCATACAGTAAAGCTGCATGCCCTCGGGAAAAATTACGGCTGTAGCTTCCCCTTGCTTTCAGCCGTTCGCAGTACCAGCACAGCAAGGCCGTTTTGGTTATTGTTACAAGGCCAGATCAGTCAATCATCCAGACTGTTGCTCCTGCAACTACTGAAAAGGCTGCTGCCCCTCTTCAGGAACCAAGCGTTTGTCTGGCCTCTCAACAGATATCCCTCCGTTGTGGTTGCACCTACGGTACGGCTATCTGTATCGCTGAGGCACGCAAGCTTCCCCACCAACGGCAGGGTCCATGGTTCATGGGGGGGGGGGGGGTTTACGTTACGAATACCGAATACAAATTTCACTATAGATCTTTATGTTCAGAATGTCGAGCAGTGCTATAGACCTGACTGGCTTAGATATGGCCACCTCTAGTAACGATGTGAAGCGGTGTAGACTACTATGTCCAAAATGGGCCGGACCGCACAAAGTACCCGAATGCAATTTCTAGGGAGTTGTTCAATGTGGCTACTGCCGTAGCTTCCATCTCGCCGGGAACAAAAATTGCACTGCACTTTCTAAGTCGAAGCGAACGAAATGTAATACTGTGTAATATAACAATACAATTGGTAGCTCGTATGCAGATCGTGCTGGTACTCTTCCACCGGTTTTCTGTGCTTCCGACGTTTCTTACCGCCTAAGCAGTGCGGTTTATCGGAGCCTCTCACAGGCAGCCTATTACTTGCTGCCGGCCTCGTCGCCGCCGTCTGCACATTATTCCAGCCCAGTTCCACACGCTGAGGCGTCATGAGACTCAGGTGACCGGGCGCTGCCGGGCTGTGGAAGTGCTACTGTAACTGCACCTACAACGTAATCACCACGGACTAGGCCGGGCCCACATTTCTTCCGTCAGAGTGGAGGCAGCAAGTAACAGAGGACACTCTTGTAAGCCTAATGCAACGTCACCTAACGGTTTTTCTCCTGAGTTGTTGCTGACTAACAAGCAATCCAGCACGTATCCTTTCATGCCCAGTAGCTAACTCGCTGCTAACCTGCAGTCTATGCACTGACTAGAATTGCGAATCAATAAAATAAACGGACATATTAATAACGATAAATGAATCATCAATAAAAAGGATTCTCTTTTAACGTCTGTAGTTGACGTAGACCACACCAGATAATTATGTTGAATTCCGTTTATTCTTGGAAGTATATCTCAATTAAATGGAAAGTGGTCCTACGGTACCCAATGAAAATACAGACAGAAAATAACCTTCTTAAACACTGTTGCCTTGTTGCCTTGCTAGAATGATAGCAGCATCCCCAAGCTAAATAGTCGTCCAAGACGTGCGGAAACACAGTCCACTTCGTGTCTACAACATACTAAACATTCACAAAGTCAAAATAGTTCAGAGCTCAACACGATGATGTACAAATTAATTCATGTGAGGTAGCTAGTAGAAACTCATACTCCATCCATTCTCAACTCCGTAATGCAGTCGGAAAAAGCCAGTAGTAAAGCAGCCTTTCACCACCAAGAAGCTATCATCTACATCACGGGTGGCCAAACTTTTCGGTAGGCGGGCCAAATTTTTGAGAGGGATTTCCCCGCAGGCCACATTACCAGTTTCCCTTTCGTGAGCCAAAACAAGCAAGAAATTATAATTTATTTTTTAAAGGAAATAAAAGAAATCTGACAAAATACATTTATTATATTTTTAATGAAATACACTACTGGCGATTAAAATTGCTACACCAAGAAGAAATGCAGATGATAAACGAGTATTCATTGGACAAATATATTACGCTAGAACTGACATGTGATTACATTTTCACGAAATTTGGGTGCATAGAGCATGAGAAATAAGTACCCAGAACAACCACCTCTGGGCGTAATAACGGCCTTGATACGCCTGGGCATTGAGTCAAACAGAGCTTGGATGGCGTGTACGGGTACAGCTGCCCATACAGCTTCAACACGATACCACAGTTCATCAAGAGTACCGACTGGCGCACTGTGACGAGCCAGTTGCTCGGCCACCATTGACCAAACGTTTTCAGTTGGTGAGAGGTCTGGAGAATGTGCTGGCCAAGGCAGCAGTCGAACATTTTCTGTATCCAGAAATGCCCCTACAGGACCTGCAACATCTGGTCGTGCATTATCCTGCTGAAATGTAGGTTTTCGTTGGGATCGAATGAAGATTAGGGACACGGGTCGTAACATATCTGAAATGTAGCGTCCACTGTTCAAAGTGCCGTCAATGCGAACAAGAGGTGACCGAGACGTGTAACCAATGGTACGCCATACCGTCACGCCGGGTGATAAGCCAGTATGGTGATGACGAATACGCCCTTCCAATGTACGTTCACCGCGATGTCGCCAAACACGGATGTGATCATCATGATGCTGTAAACAGAACCTGGATTCATCCGAAAAAATGACGTTTTGCCATCCGTGCACCCAGGTTCGTCGTTGAGTACACCATCGCAGGCGCTCCTGACTGTGATGCAGCGTCAAGGGTAACCGCAGCCACGGTCTCCGAGCTGATAGTGCTTGCTGCTGAAAACGTCGTCGAACTGTTCGTGCAGATGGTTGTTGTCTTGCAAACGTCCCCATCTGTTGACTCAGGGGTCGAGGCTTAGCTGCACGATCCGTTACAACAATGCGGAGAAGATGCCTGTGATCTCGACTGCTAGTGATATGAGGCCGTTGGGATCCAGCACGGCATTCCATATTACCCTCCTGAACCGACCTATTCCATATTCTGCTAACAGTCATTGGATTTCGACCAACGCGAGCAGAAATGTCGCGATACGATAAACCGCAATCGCAATGGGCTACAATCTGACGTTTACCAAAGTCGGAAACGTTATTGTACGCATTTCTCCTCCTTACACGAGGCATCACAACAACGTTTCACCAGGCAACGCCGATCAACTGCTGTTTGTGTATGAGAAATCAGTTGGAAACTTTCCTCATGTCAGCACGTTGTAGGTATCGCCACCGGCGCCAACCGTGTGTGAATGCTCTGAAAAGCTAATCATTTGCATATCACAGCATCTTCTTCTTGTCGGTTAAATTTCGCGTCTGTAACACGTCATCTTCGTAATGTAGCAATTTTAATGGCCAGTAGTGTACAATGCTAGTGGGATATCTGGCTTTGTTTAACTGAACTGAATCAATGTTGATGTCAACTGAAGTTGTTGTTACTCGGAAAGAGTTCTCATTTGTGATTTGATGTAATTACCACGTAATGTTTGCAACTAATGAAATCATGTTTTAAGCATGTTTGCAAAATGCTGCTTCTTGTCCAAATATTGCAGTGCCTGTGTCATTCTCATTACGATGCAAAGTTTCTTTGGACATGCAAGCATGTGCAAAGGAACAGGCGGTGCGGCGACTATAGCCGTTATGAAATACATTAAATGTATTCGCAATTGCTAATAAGGAAAACCATCAGCTGTAGAAGGGAGTGGAATGTACTTATTCGCAATTGCGAATACATTAACTGTATTTCATAACAGCTATAGTCGCAGTGGAGGCTGTTCCTTTGGATATGCATGGATGTCCAAAGCAACTTTGCATCTTAATGAGATTAACACTGCCACTGCATTATCGTTATTTATCTTCCGATACCGGGTAAGCGACTTGAGTACCAGGTCTGACCTGTACGGGAATATAAATAATGGGTGTACGAGTACGGATCGTAGACACATGGTTGACGACATATGGAAGTCAGGTCGTGCGTAGATAGCCGGGCGGTAAGGCGACCGCTCGCGATAAGCGGAACATTCTGGTTCGAGTCCCGTACCGTCACAAATCTTCATTGTCGTCATTCCATTCTAGAGTTGACCGTTTTCCTTATTCGCAATTGCGAATGTATTAAAAAAATTTGTAGAACTCTTCCAACCCAACCTGATTAAATTTATCTTTTAACTGTGCATCACATTGCATTTCGCAGAATTCCATTAGTAAATGTCCCGTTAGTGAAGTCATTTCTACGGAGAGTGGCGTAGCAAATACAGAAAGATTAAAATCTTGAGATCGGTCTTCCAATTCATTTTTCAAGTCAGATATCAAACAAGCGTATTAAACCGCTGCTGCCTGTGCGAATTCCGATTGCTTTGACAGTGTAGGAAAATTTGCGAAATTTGTTGCTCGCAACTGTTGTTTCCAAAGCCTAAGTTTAATTTGGAATGCGGAAATAACATCATGCATGACATTAGGAAATTTGGAAATTTGTGGTAAGGTCTTATGGGACCAAACTGCTGAGATCATCGGTCCCTAAGCTTACACAATACTTAATCCAACTTAAACTAACTTACACTAAGGACAACACACACACCCACAAGGCACCGCCATTACTTGCGGAGGTATTTTCAGCGCTAAGGAAGTACTAGAACCTCATTCGAAGAACAAGACTGCAACTGAGAAAGCGTACAACAATATCACCCAGGTAGTGGGCGTACGTATTAATCTGGACTACTCTTAGAACACAATAATCAATAGGTGCTGGTCAAAAAGCCAGGAGGCTAGAGCAGTGGCCAGATACAGCGTGCAGGTACAACGCTGTGTCTAAATACAAGAAATCTGTCGGCAGCGCCTATGTGGTTATTAAAAATAAAAAGAGTGAACTACTTCGCCTCCCGAAAATGCTGGACTCCTAGACATTGAAGGGACATTAAGATACGTCATGACTATGGCAGCAACACATATCGAAATATAAGACACTCGCTCTCCTCGCTGCGAACGCTGACCTCGTTCGTAACGACAAAGGGAGCTGTTATCTGCTAAACCGAACAGCTGGTGCTGTATCAGAGCTGCGCAGAACCGGCACGGATGCCTCATTTATGTGGATCATCAATTACAGCGGATGATCTTCTTGTTGCAGTTAGAGGCATAGTAAAAAGTGAGTGAAGCAAGGCGTGGGTGGAGCAAAGTTCAGCACAAAGCACCTGGCAGAAACAAATCCCTCCACATTTACCGGAGACGCAATGGTATGCTGAAAGTGGGCTCGGAAAAACAACTTATCTGGCTCAGGGAACGAGAGACAATCTGTAAGGATCACTGCCAGGTTGAAATTCAATGACGGCTACAATCGTCAACACCTCCACAGGTTGTTCCAGGAGGAATTATCAACATTGAGTTGTATAACAGGAACCATCATTCGAAGCAAAATAGTCTGGTGAACAGTAAAATGCGTACACTGGGAGCTATGAGCACTTCGTCACCTTCTATACTATGAAACTTTGCAGCCCATGTTTACAATATATTTCTTTCCTTGTTTTGCCTCATATTACCTCTCAAAATATGGAAAGCGAAGAGCTTGCAGTAGAAGAGATTTATTTCACTGCATCGAAGATGAAGAAGTGCTCATAGCTCTCAAATTATGCATTCTAGACCCAAAGTTTACTAGGCCTTTTTGCGTCGAATAATAGTTCCCTGATATTGACTATTTCTCTTCGGACACCTTGTGCAGACTCGACTTCATGCCATTGCCACTTGGCTCCTGTGGGGAAATCTAGGCCGTCAACCACATCTCCTTTGGGTGCTCTCGATACAGAAATGAGTCAGATTGGCTACTTACGGAGTTTGCTAACATTAATCGAGAACCTCCTTCGAATGCGCTAAGACTCTTGACTACAATGAATGTAGACATTTGGAAATCGCCTGTGGAGTTCGTTTTAATAGTTGGGATGAAATCGTAACCATTGAGCTTGTGTGTGTGTGTGTGTGTGTGTGTGTGTGTGTGTGTGTGTGTGGGTGTGTACGTATATATGCATTTATTTAGATTGACTAGAAATATGTTTGTTAACGTAATAAACCACTGTATTTATTTACGTGTTATTCACGATGTCACTGACATTTGTTTTAAATTTCTTAGGAGTTGTAGCAACGATACATTGACGCCTTCAAATGACAGGCTGCTCGGCAAACTTGGATTGGCTGTGTTGGTGTACCCAAAGGCCAATAGTTAAGAAGGCAGAGTTACGGGAAGAAACGGGCTTGGCAATAGGAATGACAAAACAGAAAATTTTCTCGAGTTCTGCAGAAACGTTCAGCTAGTAGTAGGAAATACACTGTTCAAGAATCGCAAGAGTAGACATTATGCTTGGAAAATACCTGGAGACACACAAAGATGCTTAGCTGGATTACATAGTGGTGAGACACAAATTCTAAAGTCAGATATGAGACATACCGAGGAGCAGATGAGCCATTATAGACTCAGATCACAATGTAGTAGTGTAGAGTAGACTGGAGTTTAAGAGAATCACCAAGAAGACTCAATGTACAACGAAGTGAGGTAATGAAGTATTGAGGAATGATTATATGGGTTCGAGATTCTCAGAGGCTGTAGATACTGTGATACTGAGAACTACAGTACGTAGTTCAATTGATAAGGTATTGATACATCTAAAAAGAGCAATCGCAGAAGTTGAAGAGACAAATATAGGTGTAAGGCTGGAAACTACAAAGATATTATGGGTAAGAGATTAACTGATTGATGAAAGATAGAAATTCAAAAACATCCAGGAAAAAGATCGGAATTTAGCAATGTAAGTCACCTAGGAAAGAAATCAGTATTAGCGAAGCTATAGCGAAATACCTGCAAAAAAAAAAAAAAAAAAAAATGAAAACTGAAAAGGAAATACAACCTCTGACAATAAAGTTCGGTGAATAGTCCTGTAACATTAACGTAGATGAACTATGAACTACAGTTGCCCTACTGTCCTTCGAAATAGTCACCTCCCATAACCATGCACCGCTGAGCTCTGCGATACATGTCCTGGAAACTTTGCAAGAATTCTTCCTTTGGGATGGTGCTTTGCAGTTTTGTTTCAGGGTCGTACCGGAGACACCAGGTTTCATCCTCAGTGGCAGTACGGTTCAAGAAATTGTGTGTCGTATCCACCATTTCGACAAAATCCTGTGAAGCCTCTAAACATGCCTGCTTCTGATCGTCAGTCAAGTGATGTGGCACAAGACGACAACACGTTTTCCTCTTCCCTAACTCCTTGGTAAGGATTTGTCGCAGGGATTCATGGTTCATCTGCAGTTCATCCACTATCACGCGCACAGTTAATCGACGCTCGTTCGTGGTTAATGTCCTCACTTTCTCAATGTCGCCGGTCGTCCGCTACGGCAATTGTCAGAAACACTTTCCCGACCGTCTTCGAAACTAGCGAACCACTCTTACACACACTTCATGGACAGTGCTTGATCCCCATAAACACGTAGCAGTATTGCAAGCGTTTCTTTCGGTGTCTTGCCAAGCTTAAACAAAACTTTAAATTGATCCTTTGGTCGTTCACTGTCCTGTTCTCAGTTCAGAATCAACGCACTGAACAAGCACTTTGTCCAACAGGTGTAACACGGAACATACACGATGCGCAACTGAACTACGGTGGGGGCAGGTTAACACCGACCGCTACGTAGGTGCAGCGTTGTAAGACGTCAGTGTTGCCCGATCGACCTTTCTGACTTCATTCACCGAACTTTAATGTCAGAGGTTGTAATTACTGGAAGAACTGATTCAGCACATAAATAAGTCAAAATAACGTTTGGAGGATTTACAAGCAAGATGAATTCCAGTGTATAACGCCGAGGACATACTGGCTGTGTGAAAGGAATCCGCTGAGGGTTTCTGCAAGCGAAAGGAACTGCCTGCTGACGTGACAGAAGAAGAAACTGGTGTTCATTTGTAAGACATAGAGGATCCAGTATTAATATTAGATTTTGAAGGAATTTTGACTGACTAATGATCAAACAAGGCAAAGGGAATACATAACATTACCTCAGAATTTCTAAAATCATGGGTAGATGTGGAAACCAAAACATTATTCGTATTAGTATGTTGTACGTATGAGACTGGAGGTTTACCTTCAGGCCATCGAAATAATATCTCCAACACAAACCCAAAGACAGAAAAAAGGCAGATGAATGCGAAACCTATCGCACAAACACCTCAACAACTGGTGCCTCCAAGTTACTTCAAGAATAATACACAGATGAATAGAAAACGAAATTGGAGATACTTTAGATGGAGATTAGTTTTAGTTTGGGAGAGGTAAAGACACTGGAGAGACAGTTCTGACACGCTTGATAATGAAGGCAAGGCTTAAGAAAAACCGTTACACGTTTATAGGATTCGTCGACACAGAAAAAAGGGTACGAAAACGTAAACTAGTTCAATGTGTTCAAAATTTTCAGATAAACAGATATAAGCTATAGAGGAAGGCGGATAATATACAATATGTACGAAAACCAAGAGCGAACAATAAGAATGAAAGACCAAAAACGATTTGAAAATGAAAATGAGGAAGTGATATAGGACATTTTTAATGGAATGAGCAGAATACCAAAGGAAGATAGACATAAGAAAGACGATAGTTCTGAGGGGTACCGAAAATGGAATAAACGTAATTTAAAAATTGTTGACCGTGTGGTAAATGAAATGCAGACATACTGCTACTTTGGAAGCAAAGTAGCGCATGACGGACGAAGCAAGGGGGATATTAGATGCAAACTAGTGTGGGCCCAGCGAGCATTCCTCGCTAAAAGAGTTCTACTTGTACTAAACATATGTCCTGGAAATATACTATGAACAGCAGGAGAATCGGGTAAAGAAGAATACAGAAGCGCTTGAGATGTGTTGTTACCAAACGCTGCTAAAACTGAGTGTTGTGATAAGATATTAAATGCGAAATCGTCCGCAGAATCGGTGGGGAATGAAAATTGTGGAAAAAAACTAGAAGAAGTAACAAGATGACAGAGCATATGTTAAGACTTCAGGAAATAAGCTCCATCTTATTACATTGAGCCATAGATCGCAAAATACTGTAGGGGAAGTCAGAGATTAGTATGCAAGTGAGAAATAATCGAGAAATGTAGCTATTTCTGTGGGATGAAAAGAGAGGATGGCAAGGGAGCGGAAGTCGTGGTCGATAACAGTTAGATCCATCTTTTCTTCGAACTGTCTTCCCGGGGGACGGAATATGGGTCTAATTTAAGCGGTGATTAATAGAATGAGATGTACGAGTTTCAAATCCCAAAAAGAGTCGTCTACAATAGTTTAAAACTAAGACAACGTGACTACCTTTCCAACCTTAACTGCATGATTCACCTGGTAGTGACTGTAGTCTACAAAAGTAGAGCAAACGCATCCTAAAATGTAAAATCTGAATCGATTCAACTGAGATAAATCCATGTTATAGATCGTTAGTAAAAACTGAACTTAAAGGGAGTCTACTCGTGCCAGTGATCTCTCAAGAAGAAACACTTCAGCTCAAACTTACGCTGAACACTAGCACGTAAATTTTGAAACTGTTTACGCTCTATCGATGAGTGGGGAATGTTGAAAGCTGTTTGCAGAATGCACCTCAAACGCAATTTCTGCTTTAGCCGCCAGTTAGAACTTATCAGTTTGGTTTTAATGGTATACTCACAAATTATCATGTTTTTACCTACACCAATTCGGCATGGAAGCGGATAAAATAAGGTTTGCTAGCATCTTGGTAATGAAAGACCTATTACCAGAATGAGCAGTTAACTGCATATCTGTTGTAATAATTAATGTTAGAAGAAACAGATGTTCCCAAGATTTTGTGAGGGACGTCTTATGTGCTTTTTTACAACTCATATTGCGAAGTATAAATCAACCTCAACACATCATCTAAAACACTGAAACATTCAGTTTTAGGCACGACGTGTAACTGGCTAAAAAGTTAAAGATTTGTTATGTCTGTGCTGTACGTTTTCAGTTATTCCAAGTGAGACAGTAATTCCAGAAAGGAGACGTGCGTCAACATACGTGTTTCTCAAGGAATGAGCTCTCTTCTGTGTACTCATATGTTTTCCCACTTTCTTGAAGAAGGTGATGTTTTCCGCGCGGTAGGCTACCTGACGAGCAATCCTGTACCTTGCCACACAACCGGGATGTACGCAAGAGGGAATTTCCTTCCATCGGACAGATCGGAAGTTTTGTGAAACGAATGAGTTTCCGCAGCGATGTCTGTCCTTTTATTCGTAATGACAGCTGTGGACCTTACTCAAGAGCACTTTCTGAACAAAGTATTTCTTTACACAAACCTTGCTTCACATGTCAAAGAATTGTTGCATTCATAGATGCTGAGGTTGACTGAGAAGGGAATTTTCAAAAGTAATCAGCGGATGTGTACATAATAAAGTGAAAAAAGACAAGTAGTGTTTGCCTAGACCGCCACTGGCGTTGTGAAAGCTGGATGGGTCAACTTGGACTTCAAGACATTTATTCAATCACCTTCTTCATAGTCTTCGAGTATCAAGAACTTATTTTACGACGGACAGTAAGTCGACAGATGAGATGTTAATTCATATCGTAAGTGAATAACCGCAGAGAGCAAGAGTGAAAGAGAAAGTGTCATGAAGTTCCATGGAGCCAGCCTTTCTCCATGATATTCCCTTGCTTCGTTAGTCTTCCCCTGTTCATGCGAAGTGAATAATAGAGTAGAAACAACTGATAGCGGACATTATACACTCCTGGCCATTAAAATTGCTACACCACGAAGATGACGAGCTACAGGCGCGAAATTTAACCGACAGGAAGAAGATGCTGTGATATGCAAATGATTAGCTCTTCAGAGCATTCACACAAGGTTGGCGCCAGTGGCGACACCTACAACGAGCTGACATGAGGAAAGTTTCCAACTGATTTCTCATACACAAACAGCAGTTGACCGGCGTTGCCTGGAGAAATGTTGTTGTGATGCCTCGTGTAAGGAGGAGAAATGCGTACCATGACGTCCCCGACTTTGATAAAGATCGGAGTATAGCCTATCGCGATTGCGGTTTATCGTATCGCGACATTGCTGCTCGCGGTGGGCGAGATCCAATGACTGTTAGCAGAATATGGAATCGGTGGGTTCAGGAGGGTAATATGGAATGCCATGCTGGATCCCAACGGCCTCGTATCACTAGCAGTCGAGATGAGAGGCATCTTATCCGCACGGCTGTAACGGATCGTGCAGCCACGTCTCGATCCATGAGTCAACAGATGGGGACGTTTGCAAGACAACAACCATCTGCACGAACAGATCGACGACGTTTGCAGCAGCATGGACTATCAGCTCGGAGACCATGGCTGCTGTTACCCTTGACGCTGCGTCACAGATAGGAGCGCCAGCGATGGTGTGTACTCAACGACGAACCTGGGTGCACGAACGGCAAAACGTCATTTTTTCGGATGAATCCAGGCTCTGTTTACAGCATCATGATGGTCGCACCCATGTTTGGCGACATCGCGGTGAACGCTCATTGGATGAGTATATTCGTCATCGCTATACTGGCGTACCACCCGGCGTGATGGTATGGGGTGCCATTGGTTACACGTCTCGGTCACCTCTTGTTCGCATTGACGGCACTCTGAACAGTGGACGTTACATTTCAGATATGTTACAACCGGTGGCTCTACCCTCCATTCGATCCCTGCGAAACCCTACATTTCAGCAGTATAATGCACGACCGCATTGAGGTCCTGTAGGGGCATTTCTGGATACAAAAAATGTTCGACTGGTGCCCTGGCCAGTACATTCTCCAGATCTCTCACCAACTGAAAACGTTTGGACAATGGTGGCCGAGCAACTGGCTCGTCACAATACTCCAGTCACTGCTCTTGATGAACTGTGGTATCGTGTTGAAGCTGCATGGGCAGCTGTTCCTGTACACGCCATCCATGCTCTGACTCAATGCCCAGGCGTATCAAGGCCATTATTACGCCCAGAGGTGGTTGTTCTGGGTTCTGATTTCTCAAGGTCTTTGCACCCAAATTGCGTGAAAAAGTAATCACATGTCAGTTCTTCTATAATATATCTGTCCAATGAATACCCGTTTATCATCTGCATTTCTTCCCGGTGTAGCAATTTTAATGGCCAGTAGTGTACGTCTGTCAGGTTACTGCGATGTCATTCGTTAGAGAGTGAACAGTTCAACATCAGAACCACATTTTTCTGCACGTACAATGATATTCGACAGAACGAATGGTCTCGCGACTTCACTTGCCCCGTCAGTCCAAATGCTTCGAGACTGGATTAATGAAAACTAAAGAAAAGTTAATACGATGGTTTTAATACTTCAGGTGTTGGCTGGCTCTGAGCACTATGGGACTTAACTGCTGTGGTCATCAGTCCCCTAGAACTTAGAGCTACTTAAACCTAACTAACCTAAGGACATCACACACATCCATGCCCGAGGCAGGATTCGAACCTGCGACCGTAGCAGTCACGCGGTTCCAGACTGAAGCGCCTTTAACCGCACGGCCACACTGGCCGGCTTTCAGGTGTTCCACGTTATCTGCCACAACTTGTGAACAAGAACACAACTGACCCGTCGAATGCGCCTCTGTTGTTTACAGTTGTTAGTTCAAGCAGAAGCCGGCCGCGGTGGCCGAGCGGCTCTAGGCGCTTCAGTCCGGAACCGCGCGACTGCTACGGTCGCAGGTTCGAATCCTGCCTCGGGCATGGATGTGTGTGATGTCCTTAGATTAGTTAGGTTTAATTAGTTCTAAGTTTTAGGGGTCGATGACCTGAGATGTTAAGTCCCATAGTGCTCAGAGCCAGTTCAAGCAGCAACCGTAGTTACGGCGCTGATGTCGCTTATAAAAATGTTTCAAATGGCTCTGAGCACTATGCGACTTAACTTCTGAGGTCATCAGTCGCCTAGGACTTAGAACTAATTAAACCTAACTAACCTAAGGACATCACACACATCCATGCCCGAGGCAGGATTCGAAACTGCGACCACAGCGGTCGCTCGGTTCCAGACTGAAGCACCTAGAACCGCACGGCCACTCCGGCCGGCGATGTCGCTTATATACCAGCAATAAAATCAGTCTAGGAATATTTTGGATGGGCAGTGTATGTATGCCTGTGCGTAAATCAAGGTCCGCAATTTAAACTGAGGCAGTTCTGAGACTTTTCTATACTTTGCAATGCAGTTTCTAAAAATACACTCCAGGAAATGGAAAAAAGAACACATTGACACCGGTGTGTCAGACCCACCATACTTGCTCCGGACACTGCGAGAGGGCTGTACAAGCAATGATCACACGCACGGCACAGCGGACACACCAGGAACCGCGGTGTTGGCCGTCGAATGGCTATAGCTGCGCAGCATTTGTGCACCGCCGCCGTCAGTGTCAGCCAGTTTGCCGTGGCATACGGAGCTCCATCGCAGTCTTTAACACTGGTAGCATGCCGCGACAGCGTGGACGTGAACCGTATGTGCAGTTGACGGACTTTGAGCGAGGGCGTATAGTGGGCACGCGGGAGGCCGGGTGGACGTACCGCCGAATTGCTCAACACGTGGGGCGTGAGGTCTCCACAGTACATCGATGTTGTCGCCAGTGGTCGGCGGAAGGTGCACGTGCCCGTCGACCTGGGACCGGACCGCAGCGACGCACGGATGCACGCCAAGACCGTAGGATCCTACGCAGTGCCGTAGGGGACCGCACCGCCACTTCCCAGCAAATTAGGGACACTGTTGCTCCTGGGGTATCGGCGAGGACCATTCGCAACCGTCTCCATGAAGCTGGGCTACGGTCCCGCACACCGTTAGGCCGTCTTCCGCTCACGCCCCAACATCGTGCAGCCCGCCTCCAGTGGTGCCGCGACAGGCGTGAATGGAGGGACGAATGGAGACGTGTCGCCTTCAGCGATGAGAGTCGCTTCTGCCTTGGTGCCAATGATGGTCGTATGGGTGTTTGGCGCCGTGCAGGTGAGCGCCACAATCAGGACTGCATACGACCGAGGCACACAGGGCCAACACCCGGCATCATGGGGTGGGGAGCGATCTCCTACACTGGCCGTACACCACTGGTGATCGTCGAGGGGACAGTGAATAGTGCACGGTACATCCAAACCGTCATCGAACCCATCGTTCTACCATTCCTAGACCGGCAAGGGAACTTGCTGTTCCAACAGGACAATGCACGTCCGCATGTATCCCGTGCCACCCAACGTGCTCTAGAAGGTGTAAGTCAACTACCCTGGCCAGTAAGATCTCCGGATCTGTCCCCCATTGAGCATGTTTGGGACTGGATGAAGCGTCGTCTCACGCGGTCTGCACGTCCAGCACGAACGCTGGTCCAACTGAGGCGCCAGGTGGAAATGGCATGGCAAGCCGTTCCACAGGACTACATCCAGCATCTCTACGATCGTCTCCATGGGAGAATAGCAGCCTGCATTGCTGCGAAAGGTGGATATACACTGTACTAGTGCCGACATTGTGCATGCTCTGTTGCCTGTGTCTATGTGCCTGTGGTTCTGTCAGTGTGATCATGTGATGTATCTGACCCCAGGAATGTGTCAATAAAGTTTCCCCTTCCTGGGACAATGAATTCACGGTGTTCTTATTTCAATTTCCAGGAGTGTAGTTCTCGCCTGCTACAACTTACTACACATAAAATTTATTTGAAACAAATCTCTGCGAAAATTAATTTTTCTTTAGTAACCGATGTCCGTGGGTAGGGAATTCGTAAGAATGTTTTGCGATCACGTGTAGTAGGATCTCTGTACACAGATGTTGGACTGTACTTATCACTGACAGCTCGATACGTGAGTATTTGTACATCGGGTTCCCATATCCTGTGTTTTAACGATTGCCGATCAGTTTGTACTGAACAAAAATATCGAGGAAAAGCAGGCAATTAATTTTCAGTTGTGTTGTTATTTGAATCTCCTCGTGCAACATATTAAGAAAGTGTATGAATTCATGCTGCTTCGTCATTGTCCACGTGAACACATATTTTTATCTTAGAAATTTCTTCCAGCTTGTCACTCCTTCTATTACCAGATTCACGTGGACTTTGTTGTTTCCCTATACTCTTTATTAACTTTCCTTCTCAATACTCTTCTCTAAGAAATCATTTAAAATTATTCCGTCATTATCTTTCTCAGGTTACAGACAGTCTGCTTTCAGAAACTAAAGGGTGCACTGCTGCAGACACTTAGTGTTTGAAGTGCATTTCTCAGTCTCTGTCGCCAGCTGATAAAGTTTATATTCCTTTTTTGTGCTTTTTCATTCTTTCATAGCGGAACTTTTTTACTTCCCACACTACGTATTCTCTTGTCGTGTTTATCTACTCGACATTTTTCCTTCTGTGTGTTTTTTTTTAATTTAATTTTTTTTTTTAGACCGAATATTGTTCTAAATAACACCTTCACTCTCTTAGGTAGTGTACCTTACTTCTAGTCTCCACAGCAACGTCGCTGACGATTGTTAGTGCTGGCGAATCTTTCCCTTTCTCTTTGTTTGCTGTTGTTTTGAACTTTCTTCTCAAGCTACCTTTTAATATTTACAGGACAATGTGTCAGTCTCATTCGGATTATTAATTGCAAACTGTAGGTATGAAGAGGCTGTGTAAAATAAAGTCATGTTTTCACCGAGGGAAAAATAATGCTCGAATGTACTGATGAGTGTTACACCATGTGGATATTGACTTAATGTGTTACGCAATGGCTTGAGTAAATTCGATTTGTACAGAAATGCCCGAATTCTGGCATACTTTCCTCAGATTTCCTTTGCCTACACTACCCTCTGCTCGTCCATCTGCGTGCGTATCAGTGAAGTGAGATCCACGTAATCATCTTCATAGGCATCGACCGAAATAAATGGCGCCCTAACAATGAAGAGGCAAGGTAAGTAGGTTTCATAAAAAAAATATTGACAGACAGGTAGCGTTTCTGAACGAAAATAGCAGACCTCTTTCGAAGCTAACTTATTTCCTGCACATGCATCCTATTTCCTGGTAACAGGGAAAGATTCGTGGTAATTTACTGTGACTGTTCACCATTATCGTTACAATAATAAAAGAAAAGGACTATATTGCATATGCCCTACAGAATCAATTTATTCAGGCTAGCCGGTTTTCGGCGTTTTGTGGATGATTCTATAAGAAAAAAAGCTACGCACATATATATTGGTCCATTGATCGTGACCGGGCCAAATATCTCACGAAGTAAGTGTCAAACGAAATACGAAATAACTACAAAAAACGAAACTTGCCTAGTTGAAGGGGGAAACGAGATGGCGCTATAGTTGGCCCGCTAGATAGCGCTGCCATAGGTCAAACGGATATCAACTGCGTTTTTTTAAATAGGAACCTCCATTTTTATTACGTAAAGAAATATGAATGTTTTAGTTGGAACACTTATTTCGTTTTGTGATAGATGGCGCTGTAATAGTCACAAACATATGGCTCACAATTTTAGACGAACAGTTGGTAACAGGTAGGTTTTTTAAATTAAAATACAGAACGTAGGTACGTTTGAACATTTTATTTCGGTTGTTCCAGTGTGGTACATGTACCTTTGTGAACTCATCATTTCTGAGAACGCATGCTGTTACAGAGTGATTACTTGTAAATACCACATTAATGCAATAAATGCTCAAAATGCAGTCCGTCAACATCAGTGCATTTGGCAATACGTGTAACGACATTCCTCTGAACAGCGACTAGTCCGCCTTCCGTTATGTTCCCACACGCATTGACAATGCGCTGACGCATGTTTTCAGGCGTTGTCGGTGGATCACGATGGCAAATATCCTTCAACTTTCCCCACAGAAAGAAATCTGGGAACGTCAGATCCGGTGAACGTGCGGGCCATGGCACGGTGCTTCGACGACCAACCCACATGTCATGAAATATGCCATTCAATACAGCTTCTACATCTACATCTACATCTATACTCCGCGAGCCACCTTACGGTGTGTGGCGGAGGGTACTTATTGTACCACTATCTGATCCCCCCTTCCCTGTTCCATTCACGAATTGTGCGTGGGAAGAACGACTGCTTGTAAGTCTCCGTATTTGCTCTAATTTCTCGGATCTTTTCGTTGTGATCATTACGCGAGATATATGTGGGCAGTAGTAATATGTTGCCCATCTCTTCCCGGAATGTGCTCTCTCGTAATTTCGATAATAAACCTCTCCGTATTGCGTAACGCCTTTCTTGAAGTGTCCGCCACTGGAGCTTGTTCAGCATCTCCGTAACGCTCTCGCGCTGACTAAATGTCCCCATGACGAATCGCGCTGCTTTTCGCTGGATCATGTCTATCTCTTCTATTAATCCAACCTGGTAAGGGTCCCATACTGATGAGCAATACTCAAGAATGGGACGAACAAGCGTTTTGTAAGCTACTTCTTTCGTCGATGAGTCACATTTTCTTAGAATTCTTCCTATGAATCTCAACCTGGCGCCTGCTTTTCCCACTATTTGTTTTATGTGATCATTCCACTTCAGATCGCTCCGGATAGTAACTCCTAAGTATTTTACGGTCGTTACCGCTTCCAATGATTTACCACCTATGGCATAATCGTACTGGAATGGATTTCTGCCCCTATGTATGCGCATTATATTACATTTATCTACGTTTAGGGAAAGCTGCCAGCTGTCGCACCATGCATTAATCCTCTGCAGGTCCTCCTGGAGTACGTACGAGTCTTCTGATGTTGCTACTTTCTTGTAGACAACCGTGTCATCTGCAAATAGCCTCACGGAGCTACCGATGTTGTCAACTAAGTCATTTATGTATATTGTAAACAATAAAGGTCCTATCACGCTTCCCTGCGGTACTCCCGAAATTACCTCTACATCTGCAGATTTTGAACCGTTAAGAATGACATGTTGTGTTCTTTCTTCTAGGAAATCCTGAATCCAATCACAAACCTGGTCCGATATTCCGTAAGCTCGTATTTTTTTCACTAAACGTAAGTGCGGAACCGTATCAAATGCCTTCCTGAAGTCCAGGAATACGGCATCAATCTGCTCGCCAGTGTCTACGGCACTGTGAATTTCTTGGGCAAATAGGGCGAGCTGAGTTTCACATGATCTCTGTTTGCGGAATCCATGTTGGTTATGATGAAGGAGATTTGTATTATGTAAGAACGTCATAATACGAGAACACAAAACATGTTCCATTATTCTACAACAGATTGACGTAAGCGAAATAGGCCTATAATTATTCGCATCTGATTTATGACCCTTCTTGAAAATGGGAACGACCTGCGCTTTCTTCCAGTCGCTAGGTACTTTACGTTCTTCCAGCGATCTACGATAAATTGCTGATAGAAAGGGGGCAAGTTCTTTAGCATAATCACTGTAGAATCTTAAGGGTATCTCGTCTGGTCCGGATGCTTTTCCGCTACTAAGTGATAGCAGTTGTTTTTCAATTCCGATATCGTTTATTTCAATATTTTCCATTTTGGCGTCCGTGCGACGGCTGAAGTCAGGGACCGTGTTACGATTTTCCGCAGTGAAACAGTTTCGGAACACTGAATTCAGTATTTCTGCCTTTCTTCGGTCGTCCTCTGTTTCGGTGCCATCGTGGTCAACGAGTGACTGAATAGGGGATTTAGATCAGCTTACCGATTTTACATATGACCAAAACTTTTTAGGGTTCTTGTTTAGATTGTTTGCCAATGTTTTATGTTCGAATTCGTTGAATGCTTCTCTCATTGCTCTCTTTACGCTCTTTTGCGCTTCGTTCAGCTTTTCCTTATCAGCTATGATTCGACTACTCTTAAACCTATGATGAAGCTTTCTTTGTTTCCGTAGTACCTTTCGTACATGATTGTTATACCACGGTGGATCTTTCCCCTCGCTTTGGACCTTAGTCGGTACGAACTTATCTAAGGCGTACTGGACGATGTTTCTGAATTTTTTCCATTTTTGTTCCACATCCTCTTCCTCAGAAATGAACGTTTGATGGTGGTCACTCAGATATTCTGCGATTTGTGCCCTATCACTCTTGTTAAGCAAATATATTTTCCTTCCCTTCTTGGCATTTCTTATTACACTTGTAGTCATTGATGCAACCACTGACTTATGATCACTGATACCCTCTTCTACATTCACGGAGTCGAAAAGTTCCGGTCTATTTGTTGCTATGAGGTCTAAAACGTTAGCTTCACGAGTTGGTTCTCTAACTATCTGCTCGAAGTAATTCTCGGACAAGGCAGTCAGGATAATGTCACAAGAGTCTCTGTCCCTGGCTCCAGTTCTGATTGTGTGACTATCCCATTCTATACCTGGTAGATTGAAGTCTCCCCCTATTACAATAGTATGATCACGAAACTTCTTCACGACGTTTTGCAGGTTCTCTCTGAGGCGCTCAACTACTACGGTTGCTGATGCAGGTGGTCTATAGAAGCATCCGACTATCATATCTGACCCACCTTTGATACTTAACTTAACCCAGATTATTTCACATTCGCATTCGCTAATAACTTCACTGGATATTATTGAATTCTTTACTGCTATAAATACTCCTCCACCATTGGCGTTTATCCTATCCTTGCGGTATATATTCCATTCTGTGTCTAGGATTTCGTTACTGTTCACTTCCGGTTTTAACCAACTTTCCGTTCCTAATACTATATGCGCACTATTTCCTTCAATAAGAGATACTAATTCAGGAACCTTGCCCTGGATACTCCTGCAGTTTACCAATATTACGTTAACTTTTCCTGTTTTTGGTCTCTGAGGACGGACGTTCTTTATCAACGATGATAATGTCCTCTCTGGTAAGCCGTCAGGTATTTTATCGTTTCGCCCAAGGGGGGGTCCCTCTAACCTAAAAAACCCCCGTGTGCACGCCACACGTACTCTGCTACCCTAGTAGCTGCTTCCGGTGTGTAGTGCACGCCTGACCTGTCTAGGGGAGCCCTACAGTTCTCCACCCAATAACGGAGGTCGATGAATTTGCAACCATTATAGTCGCAGAGTCGTCTGAGCCTCTGGTTTAGACCCTCCACACGGCTCCAAACCAGAGGACCGCGATCGACTCTGGGCACTATGCTGCAGATATTAAGCTCAGCTTGCACTCCGCGTGCGATGCTGGTTGTCTTCACCAAATCAGCCAGCCGCCGGAAGGAACCAAGGATGGCCTCAGAACCCAAGCGGCAGGCGTCATTCGTTCCGACATGTGCTACTATCTGCAGCCGGTCACACCCAGTGCGTTCAATAGCTGCCGGAAGGGCCTCCTCCACATTACGGACGAGACCCCCCGGCAAGCACACCGAGTGCACACTGGCATTCTTCCCCGACCTACCCGCTATTTTCCTGAGGGGCTCCATAACCCGCCTAACGTTGGAGCTCCCTATAACTAATAGGCCCCCCCCCTCTGTGACTGTCGGGACCTTGCCGGAGAATCGGCCACTGGCCCAACAGGCGAGGCATCCTGTGGTGGCTCGGAAACGATGTCATCACCACTAGGAAGCACCCCGTACCTGTTGGAAAGGGGTAAGGCAGCTGCCACGTGGCCAGATCCCACCTTTGCCTTTCGGCCAGGCACGCGCGAGCCCACCACTGTCCGCCATTCACCCTGGAGTGATGGCTGACCGGTAAGATGCTCACTGCCGGAAGACGCAGCGACATCAGGGGTTCCATGTGATTCCAAGGCCACCGAAGTAGGCATAGGTCTCACCACAGTTGCCCCAACGCCACTACGAGCCGACGCCTGCGCCTCGAGCTCGATGAGCCTAACAGACAAAGCCTCCACCTGCCCCCGAAGAGTGGCCAATTCTCCTTGCGTCCGCTCACAACAACCACAGTCCCTACACATGACTATGTTTACCCTACTCTATACGGTGACAAATTCCCAAGATAATCTTCTGATGAGCTACTCTGATAATCAAGAAACACTCACTGAAGTACGAGACGCGAAAACTACGCTAGGTTTTCCCAGAAAAACTATTTAAAAGCTAAGCGCAGCAAATAAGTACAAAAACGCTTTATACAAACAGTACTCGCTGCTGCTGGTGCTCTCGCTCTGGCTGTCACAAGACAACTGCTGATTCAAGTGACTAGTGGCTAACGGCCGCGAAATAAACAAAAGACGGTTTTAGGGCGCTTTCTGTTCTAAACGATCAAGAAAACACTAAGAAATCTAACACGAAAACTACGTAAAGTTTTATCAAGAACTGTTAGTTACTATGCAGAGCAGATAAACACAAATAGAATCCCTTCCTTAGTGGATGGTCGTAAACAAAATGCAAAATAAACGCTTTATACAAACAGTACTCGCTGCTGCTGGTGCTCTCGCTCTGGCTGTCACAAGACAACCGCACGCGAGCTATGTGCCGGACATCCATCATGTTGGAAGTACATCGCCATTCTGTCATGCAGTGAAACATTTTGTAGTAACATCGGTTGAACATTACGTAGGAAATCAGCATACATTGCACCATTTAGATTGCCATCGATAAAATGGGGGCCAATTATCCTTCCTTCCATAATGCCGCACCATACATTACCCCGCCAAGGTAGCTGATGTTCCACTTGTCGCAGCCATCGTGGATTTTCCGTTACCCAATAGTGCATATCATGTCGGTTTACGTAACCGCTGTTGGTGAATGACGCTTCGTTGCTAAATAGAACGCGTGCAACAAATCTGCCATCGTCCCGTAATTTCTCTTGTGCTCAATGGCAGAACTGTACACGACGTTCAAAGTCGTCACCATGCAATTCCTGGTGGATAGAAATATGGTACGGGTGCAATCGATGTTGATGTAGCATTCTCAACAAAGTCCAATGTCCGTAAATATTGTAAAGCTCGACTTTTTATCTTTTATTCTTGGGGTTATTCCTTGTAAGGCCTATTATGTCAATATTCGTTCCAAGAAAAGAAAATTAGCCTTAATGGAGGCGGATCGGACGTTACTGCTTTTGCATCTTCTTTCTTTAGAGCCGGCATTGATTGCAGTAATCGATAATTTATTAATTCATAAACACAGGTATTTTTGGCATTGTGTGTTTTACGTATGGTTTACATAAAATACAGTTTCATGTACTCATACGAGTGGAAATCAGCAGGCTTGCAGCATTCCCATTCTTTTCGTTAGAGCAAGACAAGAACCCATCTCACAAAGGGTGACAAAAGAGGCTCGTAAAACTTCACTTTTTATTTTTCAGTCTAGATTCTCTGACAATTTCAACGATAATAATGAGTTTGTTATATGGAATTGCATTTGTGTTTCCCTAATAAACTTGTACTTCTTTTTACGATTTTGTAGAATGGCTCTTTCTGCATTTATAAAATTTTTATCGTATCGTAAGTAACATCACAGCTAACAATGCCATCAACAGACACTAAGTGCCTACCATTGCGAAAGCTTTTAAACAACGTTGGAAAAGATGTTACTCGTCTAGACTGAGGAACAAACACACACTTTATGTCATCTTTGACGGTGCAGTGGTAATGCAATTTGAAAGGTAAAAAGTTGAACAATAAATAAATATAAAGAGAGCAAACCAGAAAATACATTAACACCAAACACGAAAAACGGTGCCTATACATAACAGTTTACATTAAATAAACAAACACAACAAAATAAGTAATTGTCAAGATTACTTCAAGAGGTATTACACACGGAGAGAGATTGATATATGAAGTACGTTAGAATTTTTAATTCTTTCTTTTATTTGGTTTCCGCATCGATTTCCATGTTTAATGTCTCTTAAAGTATTCTTGTGAAGTAGCAGTTTTATTTTATTTTATTGATTTTTTTATTTAATGTGAACTGTTATAAAGGCACTGTTTTTTGAGTTTAGTGTTAACGTTTTCCCTGGTTTGCTCCTTTTATGTTTATTTATTGTTAAACTTTTTACCTCTTTAATTGCATTACCTCCGCACTGCCACAGATGGCATGTACTATGTATTTGTGGGTCAGTCCAGACGAGTACCATCCTTCCCAGTGTCGTTTACAAAAATTGTAACTTGTTTGATGACAATAGATATTTAAAGTGTGATGACATTGTAAACCGAAAACCGGTTAACCTGAACAAATTAATCCTGTAGAACATGCGCAATTTGGTACTTTTCATTTATTGTTGTTTATCCACCTACAAGGAAATTGCCAAATTTGTGGTAAGGACAATGGGACCAAACTGCTGAGGTCATCGGTGCCTAGGCTTACGCACTACTTAATCTAAATTTAACGAACCTACGCTAAGGACAACACAGACCCATGACGAGGGAGGACTCGAAACTCCGACGGGGGGAGCAGCGTGAACCGTGACAGGTTGTGCTAACAAGCTAAGGAACAATCAGTTATCATGTTTGCCTGTTCATTTCGCTCTTTTGCTGTTTATGCTTAATCTTTAGGCACTATCGTCTATCAGAGTGACCATTCGACTTGAAATACACTAATTCAGATATTTTGGTCCGCAGCTCGTGGTGTTGCGGTCGCGTTCTCGCTTCTCGAGCACGGGGTCCCGGGTTAGATTCCCGGCGGGGTCAGGGATTTTCACCCGCCTCGAGATGACTGGGTGTTTGTGTTGTCCTCATCATTTCATCATCATTTATGGCATTCTTGCCACTGGTGTGCTTTATGTATAACCAGAATCTCTTTGGAGTTTCTGCCAGATTTCGAGACAGAATTTCGTTGTGGAAATTATTAAAAGCATCTCGCATTGAAGTAGGTGCCATATCTCGAACTTCTATAAAACTTCGCCAATCTTGGGGATTTTGCGTTCTTTTAAATTTGGCATGCTGTTTTCGTTGCTTCTGCAACAACGATCTGACCCGTTCTGTGTACCATGGAGGATCAGTACCATCACTTATTAATTTATGTGGTATGCATCTCTCAATTGCTGTCGATACCATCTCTTTGGAAACATTCCAAAACTTTTCTACACTTAAATGATCAGATCGGAAGGAATGATGACTGTCTCTTAAAAAGGTATTAACAGCATTTGAATGGTTGTAGGTGTTACGGTATTCAGCCTAGCAGCAACTGCCTTGTGGTCGCTAATCCCTGTGTTCGTCTCAATACTCACTTGTAAAGTCATCAGATGATCAAAACGACTTGCAAAATGATTTAGATAAGATATCTGTACGGTGCGAAAAGTGGTAGTTGACCCTGAATAAGGAAAAGTGTGAAGTTCTTCACATGAGTACTCCGTCTTCAGGCCGCGAGTGGCCTACCGGGACCATGCGACGGCCGTGTCATACTCAGGGGATGATGCGAATAAAAGGGGCGTGTGGTCAGCACACCGCTCTCCCGGTCGTTATGATGATATTCTTGACCGAAGCCGCTACTATTCGGTCGAGTAGCTCCTCAATTGGCATCACGAGGCTGAGTGCACCCCGAAAAATGGCAACAGTGCATGGCGGCCTGCATGGTCACCCATCCAAGTGCTGACCACGCCCGACAGCGCTTAACTTCGATGATATCACGGGAACCGGTGTATCCACTGCGGCAAGGCCGTTGCCTGTTCACATGAATACTAAAAGAAATCAGCTAAATTTCGATTACGCGATAAGTCACACAAATCTGAAGGCTGTAAATTCAACTAAATACTTAGAGGTTAATATTTATAAATAACCTAAATCGGAACGATCACATAGATAATATTGTGGGTAGAGCAAACCAAAGACTGCGATTCATTGGAAGAACACTTAGAAGGTGCAACAGGTCGACTAAAGAGACTGCTTACACCACGCTTGTCCGCCCTATTTTGGAGTACTGCTGTGCGGTGTGCGATCCGCATCAGGTGGGACTGACGGATGACATCGAAAAAGTGCAAAGAAGGCCAGCTCGTTTTGTATTATCACGAAATAGGGGTGACAGTGTCACAGACATGATACGTGAATTGTAGTGGCAATCATTAAAACAAAGGCGTTTTTCGTTGCGACGGGATCTTCTCATGAAATTTCAATCACCAGTTTTCTCCTCCAATTGCGAAAATATTCTGTTAGCACCCACCTACATAGGGGGAAATGATCATCACGATAAAATAAGAGAAATCAGGGCTCGCACAGGAAAATTTATGTGCTCGTTTGAACCCTCTGCCAGGCACTTTATTGTGAATATCAGAGTAAACAAGAAGATGTAGAAAGTGGCGAGTTTGGACTGAGCAAGGGTTGGGAATTTGTACGGGCGCTGATAACCGCCCCACAAACCAAACATAATCATCGGATATTTTACTGTTATGACTGATTACAGTGACGTATCACCGCGGTATAACCTGGGAAGACAATTGTTAAGTCCCCACATTGCATTCGACGAGTCCTATGTTACGACACAGTTTTGGGTGCCCTTCTCTGCCATCGTCGGGTAGGGCGCGGGCTGCTTATCTTTCCGCGACCAGCTCTCCGCGTCTGGAGCAGCGACGGCGACAGTTGTCCCAGATGTCAGCCGGCGTAAGAAGCGAGCGAAGCAAACAAGCAGCGGGGACAATCGCAACTGGATCGCAGCGCGGCGCGGCGCGGCGCGGCGAGGTGGCCGGCTGTCTCCTCTGGGAAATCTGGCGCTGCCACGGGCCGCACTGTCTGAACCCGATCCGCCGCCGCCGCCGACGCTGCTACAGTAGCGGGCCGGCCTGCAACACTCAATCTCCGCCCGCGGTAATCAGTTGGCGCCGGGCCCCAGGGACGCCGGAGCCGCGTCGGCGCTCCAACACCTGCAACCGCTGTGCACTGCGCTGCTGGGGGCAGGGGGGTGGGCGGCGGTTGAATAACGCTACTGTGCGGCTGAACTGGGGCTCTGACCGCCATTATGGGTCGTTCTCGTTCTCCTCCTCTCCCCCCAGCAATCATGGCAGTGGTTCATACAGCAGAACTACACAGCTGGATATTAAAATTCTCTCACCGGGAAAAATAGGGAGTGATGAAACTTTAGTCATTGTGTGTGTGCAGTATAGCACGAAGAACACACGAGTAAATTTATAGGTGGTTTTGGGCTGTACAGGGTGCGAAATCTAGTACACAGAGCTGCCAGTTCCGGCAACAGCGAAGGCTCTAACCCAATTGAGCATCGAATCTGAGTATGGGTGACAGATACGTGTACGTCATTCCATGATTCTTGGACTGCAAGATGGCGGTAATTAATTATAGAGTTCCTCAACAATCTGTGACCACATGTCAGTAGGTGAGAGATTCGGAGAAGGCGTTGACCACAGCAACATTCCAACACCATCTGTCTCGATGTAGGTAATGACAGCAATGCAACATGCGTTACTGCGTTATCTTGCTGAAAGGTAATCTCACGAAGACCTCAAAAAATGGTTCAAATGGTTCTGAGCACTATGGGGCTTAACATCTGAGGTCATCAGTCGCCTAGACTTAGAACTACTTAAACCTAACTGACCTAAAGACATCACACACATCCATGCCCGAGACAGGATTCGAACCTGCGACCGTAGCAGCAGCGCGGTTCCGCACTGAAGCGCCTAGAACTTTTCCTCGGCATGACGGCATTTACCAGCAGGACAGTGCAACATACCACACAACACGCAGTGTACGTGCGTGGTTCGAAGAGCACGAGGATGAGTTTACTGTACTTCTCTGGCTTCCAGACTCCCAGAATTTAAAATCAATCGAGATTCTAAGGACCACCGCGTTCGCGCTGTTCACGCCACGGATCCTCAGCCGATAAACCAAGCACAGCTGGCCGTAGTACCGGAGTCTGCACGGTTTCACATCTGTACAGGATGGCAGCCAGTCACGGAATATTTTAGGGAATTGGTTTAAAAAAATTTATTTCAAAGTCCCAGTGGAATCTTTATAAGTTTTCTCCCAGAGTAATTCACGCCGTGTCTACGTGACACAAGTCGCTTGCCTTTCAAAACCGAGGCAGTTCTGTCCAATGAAAGCTGCTGACTGGAGACGCCCTGAGCCCTCTGATGAAACTGCTAGCGAATTCACGCCATTGGTTTTAGCCAATAGCGTGCACGGGATACCGATAACGTGTGTGGACGCTGGAGTGTTCCGCGGTGCGGAACACAGTTGCCTCTCTCCCTCGTAATCCAGACCTCGAGCAGAACAGACGTCTTTTTGGAAGGCAGAGCCTCCGCCTCTGCTTTTCACGACCGGCCACCAACGTAAGTTAACATGAACCGCTTCCCCTTCCGTTGCCCATTTTAGTTAATTGTTCGACATCCTAGACTGGCCTAAACCTGCTAACTTCCGACCCTAGGCTGGCTCTGAGCACTTTGGACTTAACTACTGAGGTCATCAGTCCCCTAGAACTTAGAACTACTTAAACCTAACTAACCTAAGGACATCACACACATCCATGCCCGAGGCAGGATTCGAACCTGCGACCGTAGCGGTCACGCGGTTGCAAACTGAAGCGCTTAGAACCGCACGGCCACACCGGCCGGCTCCGACCCTAGGCGCGCCCTTTGTACTCCGTATATTGAAATATATCCTCTTTATTGTACTTAATTTCCTGTTTTGTCATTTAACGGTAGTCCTGCATGCCCACTATCAAATCCTGACCGTTCGACCTCCTGCACACTGCCGCCACGAGGCATATTTAACAACCTTCTTCTCCAGGTTCTTTAACAACCTGTTCAATTCACGCGTCTATCACTTTCGTTTCTTGCAGATCATATAGATTTCGAGTCATGTTTATGAAGAATAAATTCACAGATATCACATGGTAGTAAATGGAAATGAGCGTATGGCGTCATTGGCCGGGAGGCTCCATACGGGGCAGGTCCGGCAGCCTTGGTGCAGGTATTTTTAAATTCGACACCACATTGGGCGACCTGCGCGCCGGATGGGGATGAAATGATGATGAAGACAACACAACACCCAGGCCCTGAGCGGAGAAAATCCCCGACCCAGCTGGGAATCGAATCTGGGCCTCTTACGACGGCAGTCCGTCACGCTGACCATTCAGCTATCGGGGCGGACATGACATGGTAGTGAAAATTAGTATTCCTTTGTGATCAGTGCTCAATCGTGTTCCCAAGTAAATGAAAATATCCAGTTGTAACTATCATATATATGAGCACCTGTGGCATCCACTTTTTTTCTCTCTCGCTCTCTCTGTCTCTCATAGGAAGAATTGTTTCATTGGACAGGGCTACTATAAATGATACATTCGGTTGCGAAGCTCTGTATTTTCCAATGTATTACATGTACATATATGACTGATGCAAGAACAGAACTGTATGCTCACCAAGCTTGTAGTTTGCATTCTAGAAATGTTCTATGACCTTACGTAGCAACATGCTGCCAGTGGTCATCACGGCAGCGTTGATGCCTTCTCTGGACTATTCTCTCTTCCTGGCAGTGTTCTTAATGTAGTCTATCCACTAAGGAAAATATCACAAGGCGTTAGGACACGCGAGGTCAGCCACGCGGAATTTCCTCGTTTAGACAGCGACGAACATCGGTGCTCCAGAGAGGGGGTGCCCCCTCTTGTGGGAAGATGAAATTCTGAGAATCAGCAGTCAGTCGTGGAAACAGCTACAACTACAACGTATCATGGTAAGAAGTATTGTCAGTCTCATCACAGAGGAAAAACGGTCCATACAGCTTCGTCTGTGACACTGGACAGAAAACATTAACCTTTCGGAGAATTTCGTTGATGAGCCACAATTTCGTGAGGATATTCATGCCACACACTCTCGTCTTGTAGCGATTATCGTTCCGGCGAAATGTTCATCTTCGTGTGTTTCCTGCATTGTGAGGCAAAACTGAAGGCGCCGGCAATATTCTTCCGGTTTAAATTGCTGCGCGAGCTGCAGACCGTACAGTTTGTAACGTAAGCGCCGCTGCAAAAACTTCCACACAGTTTGCTGCGACATTTCAAGTTCGAGACTGTTTATTTTTTTTTGAACTGCATACGAAACTTTCCCTCTCCCTTTCCGTGGTTACATCTGCCACACTTGATGGATCGGTACATTTCTCGTTCAAATGGTTCAAATGGCTCTGAGCACTATGGGACTTAACATCTGAGGTCATCAGTCCCCAAGAACTCAGAACTACTTAAAACCTATCTAACCTAAGGACATCACACACATACATGCCCGAGGCAGGATTCGAACCTGCGACCGTAGAAGCCGCGCAGTTCCGTACTAAAGCGCCTAGAACAACTCGGCCATCGCGGCCGGCACGAAGACCTCAAAGGTGGGGAAAAGGCACTGGTCTTAATAGTCAGGAATGTAATGGTTGCTGTCTAAATTATCTGCTGTGTGAACAGTGTGATCATGTGTCTCAATACACCATACAATCACATTAGATGCTGAGCTCCTACGACAGTTAAGAATACAATCTGAAAAAGCTTTCCTCGGATCCTCCACAGATGAATACATCCTTCATAATTCTTAACATGTACTCGAGATCCGTCCGAAAAGACAACACGCTACCAACCCTGTTTGTAGTATTTTCGCCGGCTGGTGTGGCCAAGCGGTTCTAGGCGCTTCAGTCTGGAACCGCGCGACCGCTATGGTCGCAGGTTCGAATCCTGCCTCGGGCATGGATGTGTGTGACTTCCTTAGGCTAGTTAGGTTTAAGTAGTTCTAAGTTCTAGTGGATTGATGACCTCAGATGTTAAGTCTCATAGTGCTCAGAGCTATTTGAATCATTTTTTGTAGTATTTTCGTTGGACGCACCATTGTCTGCCATCTATCTTTGCTGCCACACCAAGGAAAGCCATAGAACTGGTCTGTGTGCTGTCACATTACGTAGCGCTCCTGACGTTGTTGCTCTGCTCGTGTGCATACTTATCTTGCTGCAGAAAGTCACATTTCCTGACTGAAGATAATCCAACAGAGATGAGCAAACAGTGGTGCTAGCCGCACAGCCACTGAGATCCTGAGGCGTTAAGGGGAGTTGGAACGCCCTATCCCGGCAACGTTAAATTTAGTGACTTGGCTTCCCTGAATTTCAGGAATCACTGTAGCCATTGACATGAAACTTTTGCAGGACATTAAAATGTATGTTCTGAGTCTACTGGATTACAATAATTGCATTTTAGCCACTGCTTTCGGAAATACAATTTTTTAATTACACAGTTAAAATTTTGTATACTTTTTTGTACGTTATGCTAAATAATTTTAATTATACAGAATATTATGTTCTTCTTTTAGTTCGGTAGACTCAGGATATGTGCGTTATTACTCCCTGAAAATTTGAATACTCTACTCGAAGTGGTTTCTGAGATTAAGGGAAAAATGCAAAAGAAAATGTAAATTTTCAGGAACCGCTTCTAAAGTTTCAAAAGTCTGTAATTCACTTAATATATGCTTAACATTTTATTTTTAGTAACTCAGAAGCACCCTGCACCATACTGTATATCATACTCTTGATCTTTTCCCAAGTTTTTTCTTCTTTTCCTCTTTCTGGACTCTTTAGGGGCCAACTGTCCTGCATACTCTGCTTTATCAATGCGAACCTTGTCCATCCGTTCAAGTTCTCTGATGCAGTTTGCTTCAGGATTAATTCCCATACGCTCTGGTACTTTCACCCTACCAGTGTTGCCATCATTAAAAGCAATAACAGCATCACTGACCCGCCCCCCCCACTTTAGTGTCTTCAATCCAACAAAAATATTCTTTGGTAAGCGAGTACATGTCAGATTATTGAACGAATCAATGGGATTTTGAGTCTGACCATGCAGACACTTCGTCAGTAACTCAGGATTTCCCAGGTCTCTGTACATAGGTTTTATGATATCCATCACTGCTGCTGGGATGGAATGTTTATGGCTGTATGAACTGTTTGAGTACTGGGCATTGTGGTAATTGCACCATGAATCAGGTCCAGGAGGGCAAAGGTGGTGTACAGGCTTTTAATCAGTTGACAGTCGGTGGAAGAAGTTGTCTGCTTCATTTTCAACAAGTCCTCAGTATTATTTCTTATGGCCATCCCATAATACACTTGTAGTTCATCAATCATTTTGTCTGTCAGCCTGCCTCTTATGGTTTTACCACCAGAAAGTTTCTTGTCTCTCAAACTTTGTTTCAACTTCCTCAACCTGGTGCCCATCCTCTTCTGGACATGACCAACACTGTTAACATCTAACACAGCAATTCACAGCCTTCTATATAAAAAATTACCGATTTCATTAGACCATGAAGTAATCCATGAAAAATTTTAGCATTTTCAACCTGTGTGGATTGTATTTAAAAAATAAAATAAAATAGTTCCCATGTGAGTTTATAAGTGATATATATATATATTTATATATATATATAATTTTATTTGGAAAATTGCAGATTTTACAATGAGATAAAAATCTGAAAATGTGAAAAAAAATTCCGTTCTAACTCCCCATGAATGTGGCCCTCCTGTTGCATGACAATCACGAGATCCCAATCAACGTGAGCAACAGTATCGGGAAATGATGAATCGCAGTGTTGACAGTCCGGTATCCTGCTGCTGTCCGATTCCGACAGGTGTTGCTAGACGTTTCTTCTTCTGATCACAAGAAGCATACAGTCAACATTTTTGGTATAGGCTGCCTACACCAAAAATTAACTATAGAAGAAAACTATCACATCCAAAAATCAATAGCCCAAGGAAAGAAAGTACTCAATGAATACACATCACTGTGTAACAAAACCCTCTTTGTCTCTCTCTCTGTCTCTCTCTCTCTCTCTATCTATCTCTGTCTCTGCTCCAGTACTAAACACACACACGCAAACCCACACAAACCATACACCAATGACGCCAAATAGATTTCAAACTCGTGCGCCTCACCCAGACAAACACGCTACGAAACAAATACCACACGCCGGCCGAAGTGGCCCTGCGGTTAAAGGCGCTGCAGTCTGGAACCGCAAGACCGCCACGGTCGCAGGTTCGAATCCTGCCGCGGGCATGGATGTTTGTGATGTCCTTAGGTTAGTTAGGTTTAACTAGTTCTAAGTTCTAGGGGACTAATGACCTCAGCAGTTGAGTCCCATAGTGCTCAGAGCCATTTGAACCAAATACCACACAGTCACAACAACATGTAATGGCAGCGAAAACTCCACCTATTTTTCGAGGAATCGAAAAAGTGCAGTGCCAAGCGACCATAGGTCACGAAGTAAGCTTATTTACTTCGCCAACAACACATGAGAACGCACCATAACTTCAAACCTGTAAGTTACACACAAAAACGTGATACAGACTCATTTCCATTCGTAAATGCAGAACAAACAGGAAAAAAATTACGTTTTGCTCTTTGCAGATGACAAGTTGTATATTGTGTAGCAGAATAGCTACCAAAATAAATGGACAATAATATCATGTAAGAATGCATACATCCACTTTTCGCCAATTAAGCTATAAATGGAACTTTGATATTACGTCATAAAAACACAAATTTTAATATGTGACTACAATTTTACTGTTAAAAATAAAAATTAAACCCACTGAAGATAGCACAAATGCGCTGCAACATGTATGGGTGAAACAAAACAGCAAAAAAAGGCGTCTTGCGTAAGGCGGAACTTCTCATCCCATTTTCGCAGCAAGCACGGACACAACAAGAACTGCACCACAAGATGAATATAATCGATGTTTTAACCAAAGAAATACAGTTAATTAATATTTCATAGACAAAAGCATTTTTATTTTCATTTTATCGTTCCGAATATTCATGAAAAACAGTGGGGTTAATTATAATACTGAATGTGAATTTTCTTAACTTATAAATGAATAGAACTATGAAGTATGTCAGAAATTCAAAAATTATTATATTTATCACAATTTTACATTACTATTGTGACTCAACAGTATACATTTATTCACAGTTACAGTGAATTATACAGTTTGTGGTTTCAATCTCTGTGGGTCATGATTTAAATTATAGTGTATCAGATTCTACGGTACTTTACGAAAAAATAGTTGTGTTGAACAGTTTCATTACAAAAAACTACCAAGAAATTTTTTGGCAGCAATGTGTGAACAAAATTCTGAGAGCAGCATAATGGAACTGCCCTAGGTTGTTTTCAATAACTGAAAAATGAATGACAAGTAACTTTATAATAGCAAAATGTGTCTAACATGTCTAGGCTTTGTTGTGATTAAGTATTATTATGAATACGACCACATAAAATAAACATATGTTCGTAAATGAAATAGGAATAGGAAAATGATCAGTTAACCAATTAAAGTCTATAGGATACAGATACTTCAAATAATGAACTTTTTCACACAAACTGTTCAATTTGTAATGTTCTTTGTCTGTTTCATTTTACATTTATATAATTTATTAGTGGTTCTAACACCATATAAGAACACATGGTCATTGGGGACGTGAAAAAAAAAAATGTTGCTTTAGAAAAGAAGGTAGAAACATCAGCATATCCTGTCTTCTCTTCACTTATATATTTCCATGATCTTAGTAGCGGATAGTTCTACTATCTGTAGTGTATCAGTCCTTTTTCACATCTGTGATTGGGAGAGCATCTTTTACATGAGTGTAATCTTTCTGCATCTTGGCTTACTAGAGTATCTTCTACTTGAGCATAATGTCAACTACAAAAAAACCTTGGACTGACTTAATGTCTGGGTGAAATAGACTAATACGAGCTGCTTCTGACAAAGATATACCTGCGAAAAGAACTGGTCAGCGTCAAAACTGTAATGAAGACAAATATTTATAAAATCTTTAAAATATGTTTCAAAAAATTAAATAATTATAGTATTACGTAAATGAATACGAAGAAACTATTAAAACTATAGATTGAAAAATTAGTGCTGTTATGATCATATTAAACAATCATACTTTAGGTTATCTTGTTGCAAAAATTACTTTCTCAGAATGCTATTTCATCCTCTTCCAAATAACATTAACAATAATTTTTTTCTTATGGTCAGACTTGTATTAACTCTTTGGTGTTATCAAATGGTCAGTAACATCATGCCACTACAACTCTCTTCTCATTCAATTCTTCTATTACTTCCGTCATTTCTGGTGATCTTCTAAGATTGTGGGTCAGATTGTTGACCAGATGTGTGCATAGTGACCCTGTTGATTTGCTATGATCAATCATTGACCTCCAAAATCTTCAGTAACGAAATCATTAACTATGAAATTATGCAAGAATCACAATTAATTCAGTTTATTACATTGAAATGCATGATAAATCATTTGACAATATATTTATTATGTTGAACTAATATCTTGAATTTAATAATTAGGTATAAGTATAAAACAATTATATTTGTGAAGTCGTTGAGTGATTGTCGTGATGTTGATACAAAGGCAGATACTGCTGGAGAAGGTTATACATTGACGTTTGTGGCCAAAGTTGAAAACATATTGATCATAAAATCTGGAAGCAAGAATTCCAGATGAAGCCTAAAATTACTGAAACACAGTAAAAATGGTTTGACTGTCGTGACAGTTCACTTCACTTTCACGACTAGATCTGACCATGTTAATCTCCAGGTGGAAGATGCAGTGACTGCAAAATCAGTCATTGACTGCAACTGAGACTAAGCTCAACTCAGCCAGAAAATTGCTCGTAGAGGCACCTGGCTGCTCAGCTGACGAGGTGTGGGGAAATGTCTGCTGGAGATGTCTGATGGAAAAGAGTCCTAGTGGTGAAACGATTCTGCACTGTACGCTTCCTAAAATGAAGACTTGTTTTATCATATGCTTCGTTCGTCACATCATTTAGATTTGCTCAACTATGGATTTTCCAAGTGCCGTCCATTAAAAAGCTACTTTTAAAGAAGCTGGTCCCCTTCCCTGAGTCATGTTTCAGGTAGTTAACCTGTAGTATCCCCTAACACTTGGCGTTGAGAAACTGTGACCTGCTCTTATGTACGGCCAATGAATGTGACCTCGCCAGCACTGTCGCATTTCTCTCTCTAACTTATAAGTCATTTATGTTAGCCAGTCCAGGCTGTTCTTACATTGTGTTAAAGATTTGGGTTTCACGGTGACTATGCTTGGCGGCTTCCCATGCCTTCAAACGAAGCCTAAATCCTGAGTCCTCGCTCCACTTTCCGATGTTACCTGTTGTGGGCAGTGTATTTCGAAGAAGCTCTGTTTTCTATGTTCCCCACACAGTAATGTTCATCTTCGCCTCACCAGAAACAGCACTTCTCCTCCTTCCATATTCAGGTTGGTAAGAAGAGACGCTATCGATGGCCCTACACTACCGGATATTATATCTGCTTTGTGACTTTCTGGCGAACTGTGCCCAGGGCAGCTCCTTCAAGCAAAGACTGACTGGTCAAGTGGCACTGACCTCCAACGCTCCCAGCGAGTCTTTCCACGGATTTCCCGAGGGGCACTCTCCCCTGCTGACAAACATGACGAGCTGCATGCTTGTGAAGTTGCAGCTCAGCTCAGTGTGCCTTCAAAGAGGCCTCTTATTTGGTGAAACCATGCGATTGAATATGAAAATGTTACCTACATTAATCAAGTATTGACTATCACAGGTACTTATACATCTGTAATTTATCAATTCGGACTAATGATTCTGATTTTATTGGTCGTTTTAATATTGGTTTTAGATCAGATACGGTTCAGTTTTCAAGAAAAACGGTCGTGTAACATCACCTCTTCCTATCGTTTTTAAATTTATGCAGATGCAGCTGTGCTCAGAACTTGTTTAAGTGTAAGTGTATCAAAGAAATTTGACCTACATGGCAGTGGGATTATATGCTTATTTGAGGCACTGTGAGGGATTTGGATTTTGCCAAGGGTAGACATCAGTACTTCATTCTATTATATACTAACCTAATGATGCATCACTTACTCACTCTCTTTTACGTTGTGGGCATAAATTAATTTATTCATCGATCATTACGGGTTTATTTAATATACCAGCTACGAACTCATTTACTCTGATTTAAAACTGACATTAAGTTAGTCAGATACATATTCACACTCAATGACTTTAATTACGTTTTCTGATCCTTCATATTGTGCCTGCAGAAAGACTGTCCCGGCAGGCGGGCGGCAATCTCAGGCACATGTCTCGGCTGTAGAACTGGCTGACCAAGTTTCATACGCCCTATGTGTGTCTGGTGGTGGCTCGTCCATCGTGCCTTGTACTTGTTTCAGCCCTCTCGTGCCATCTGCAATTGGCATCACTCTCATGTGTCCTTCCAACACGTGGCTGGTGTGGCATGGAATAATGAAAAAACATATATCAATAATACAATTCACATAAATGCAATTACATTCTGTTATTAATATTTCCTTTTTTAACTACTCTTATTAGTACTATGTCTTATTAAAACATTGTCCATTACTGTTAGTTCCAGTGGAGTTACACACTCGCAAATCAATATCCTAACGAATGGATTCATTCTCTTTAGTGCTTAATCTTTACATATTTGATTCGTAGCGACTTTCACTTTTTTATTAGTTCTAAAATCAGTGCAGTGAACATCCTTACAGTTACTTTGCTTCGTAAGATTTCATTCTCTCACAGAAAGTTCCAAAGCATTGTCTTTGTAAAATTCCTTTGGTTGGAAGTTCAAGTGAAGTTTTCCTCAGTCGTTAGCTTCCATTGTGGTTATTCATTTACTGCATACACTAAAAATTATCCCAGACAGGTTTACCAATACTCAGTAGTCATCTCTTAATTATTCATGCATCTGCCGTTCATTATGTCACCAAAGACTACTGTGATCACTCTGGGTGCTTTACCAGTTTTAATTTTCCCTTGCATTCTGATCTTTAGATCTGTGACTTTTTCTCCTATGAAGTTAAATCTTCCATGTATCCATCTTCATTTCATCTCAAAAGTTCGTTCATTACTCATACTGTGGTGATTGCAAATCTGGAACAAAATCCCAAGCACGCTTAGACTCTCCACTCACGTATAAAATTGACGCTATGACAATTCACTTTACTTTGTTTGTCTCTTACTTCAGTGGTTCCTTACCTTACTATTTCTCTTTCTTCTTACCGTTTTCCACTTTTACCATGGTCTATTTTCTGCCTCAGTTTTAGCATAGATCCAAAAATATAACGCATTTCTTCCTTCAACGTAGGTAGTATTTAATTTAATCATTTTTATCTTCTCTCCTACTTTCGCTTTCATCATGGTTATTCTCAAAAGTTCAGCTAGCTGTCCTCTCAGCAGTACACGGATATACACAAACTTATCACATCTCACTCTCATCAGCTCGCAGAATAGTCATATAAATCAGCCTATTGTATTCTCATTAATCATCCGCATATTCCAGTATTCCCTCACGCTTCCTAACCCTAACAGTGCAACGTTCCTTCACTGCCAGTCTGCCAGTAACTCATCATGAAGCTCCATGGCTTCTTGCACAGTGCTCCATCGCACATGGCGAACCTATACAAAATATAAATAAACCTCAAAAAATACTCACGTCTTTATCAGGGCAACTACAGCCAACGAGCTACCTAGTGCTTCTCTTCGCAGTATCTCCTACACCCTCTTCCTGATTCCAGCCGATGACAATTGAACGTGTTCCATGTGAAAACTGTCTCTTATGACCTCATAACTCTTATAATTGCCCTTTGGATCTCATCATTTAATTATTGCTGACTCTTCGTGGTACTGATCACCTCTTTCTGTTAAACTTCTCAAAACATTATACATTGAATTTCTACGACTGCTGCTCATTGACTGAACTGTCTGAACTTCTCAGGTTCTTTCCATCTGATAGCTTGGTTGGCCTCGTACCGATTCTTCTGCGTTTCACTAACGTTTCCTTATTTCCCAACATGTAATGTGCTTCTCATGGCTCGTATGACAAAAATAATGCGTAGATAAGGTTACGTAACAAAGAACACGAAGAATTTGTTCCCGGGCACAAAATATAGAGACATAGATATACAGTATACAGAAAACATAAATTATGGTCGTGATATTATACTATTTATGTAACCCTAGTTAACCCTAATAAAAATTACCTCTGACCTTCTCATTAAAATATTTTCAAGTCTGACGTTTCTGCGACACTAAATATTTCCCGTCACTTTTTAAATGCAAATCTTAAAATCTCGTCTCCACATCGTCTCTTTGTAAACTCAATTTTTTTGCATTGTTCATTTTGAAACATTAACACGTCAGCTTGTCTGTCCTTAATCATAACCTAACGCATATTTATTGTACAGTTCTCGGCGCACAGCCCTATCACTGTATTTAGCCATCTTTCATCCGACCAGTGTGATGATCTTTCTCATATGATTTGATGGATCATTTCGCCACAAATACGTGAACGAACACATTGTAAGTCCGCGCTTCTTGATGTATTTAGATTAGATTAATACTAGTTCCATGGATCATGAATACGATATTTCGTAATGATGTGGAACGAGTCAAATTTTCCAATACATGACATAATTAAGTTAATTTAACAACATACTTAAGTTAATATAACAACTTTTTATTTTTTGTGTGTTTTTTTATTTTTTTATTTTTTTTCTTTATTTATATCTAAAAATTCGTCTATGGAGTAGAAGGAGTTGTCATTCAGAAATTCTTTTAATTTCTTCTTAAATACTTGTTGGTCATCTGCCAGACTTTTGATATTATTTGGTGAGTGACCAAAGACTTTAGTGGCAGTATAATTCACCCCTTTCTGTGCCAAAGTTAAATTTAATCTTGAATAGTGAAGATCATCCTTTCTCCTAGTATTGTAGTTATGCACACTGCTGTTACTTTTGAATTGGGTTTGGTTGTTAATAACAAATTTCGTAAGAGAGTATATATACTGAGAAGCTACTGTGAATATCCCTAGATCCTTAAATAAATGTCTGCAGGATGATCTTGGGTGGACTCCAGCTATTATTCTGATTACACGCTTTTGTGCAATAAATACTTTATACCTCAGTGATGAATTACCCCAAAATATGATACCATATGAAAGCAATGCGTGAAAATAGGCGTAGTAAGCTAATTTACTAAGATGTTTATCACCAAAATTTGCAAAGGCCCTTATTGCACAAGTAGCTGAACTCAAACGTTTCAGCAGATCATCAATGTGTTTCTTCCAATTTAATCTCTCATCAATGGACACACCTAAAAATTTGGAATATTCTACCTCAGCTATATGCTTCTGATTAAGGTCTATATTTATTAATGGTGTCATACCATTCACTGTACGGAACTGTATGTACTGTGTCTTATCAAAATTCAGTGAGAGTCCGTTTACAAGGAACCACTTAGTAATTTTCTGAAAGACAGTATTGACAATTTCATCAGTTAATTCTTGTTTGTCAGGTGTGATTACTATACTTGTATCATCAGCAAATAGAACTAACTTTGCCTCTTCATGAATATAGAATGTCAAGTCATTAATATACACTCCTGGAAATTGAAATAAGAACACCGTGAATTCATTGTCCCAGGAAGGGGAAACTTTATTGACACATTCCTGGGGTCAGATACATCACATGATCACACTGACAGAACCACAGGCACATAGACACAGGCAACAGAGCATGCACAATGTCGGCACTAGTACAGTGTATATCCACCTTTCGCAGCAATGCAGGCCGCTATTCTCCCGTGGAGACGATCGTAGAGATGCTGGATGTAGTCCTGTGGAACGGCTTGCCATGCCATTTCCACCTGGCGCCTCAGTTGGACCAGCGTTCGTGCTGGACGTGCAGACCGCGTGAGACGACGCTTCATCCAGTCCCAAACATGCTCAATGGGGGACAGATTCGGAGATCTTGCTGGCCAGGGTAGTTGACTTATACCTTCTAGAGCACGTTGGGTGGCACGGGATACATGCGGACGTGCATTGTCCTGTTGGAACAGCAAGTTCCCTTGCCGGTCTAGGAATGGTAGAACGATGGGCTCGATGACGGTTTGGATGTACCGTGCACTATTCAGTGTCCCCTCGACGATCACCAGTGGTGTACAGCCAGTGTAGGAGATCGCTCCCCACACCATGATGCCGGGTGTTGGCCCTGTGTGCCTCGGTCGTATGCAGTCCTGATTGTGGCGCTCACCTGCACGGCGCCAAACACGCATACGACCATCATTGGCACCAAGGCAGAAGCGACTCTCATCGCTGAAGACGACACGTCTCCCTTCGTCCCTCCATTCACGCCTGTCGCGACACCACTGGAGGCGGGCTGCACGATGTTGGGGCGTGAGCGGAAGACGGCCTAACGGTGTGCGGGACCGTAGCCCAGCTTCATGGAGACGGTTGCGAATGGTCCTCGCCGATACCCCAGGAGCAACAGTGTCCCTAATTTGCTGGGAAGTGGCGGTGCGGTCCCCTACGGCACTGCGTAGGATCCTACGGTCTTGGCGTGCATCCGTGCGTCGCTGCGGTCCGGTCCCAGATCGACGGGCACGTGCACCTTCCGCCGACCACTGGCGACAACATCGATGTGCTGTGGAGACCTCACGCCCCACGTGTTGAGCAATTCGGCGGTACGTCCACCCGGCCTCCCGCATGCCCACTATATGCCCTCGCTCAAAGTCCGTCAACTGCACATACGGTTCACGTCCACGCTGTCGCGGCATGCTACCAGTGTTAAAGACTGCGATGGAGCTCCGTATGCCACGGCAAACTGGCTGACACTGACGGCGGCGGTGCACAAATGCTGCGCAGCTAGCGCCATTCGACGGCCAACACCGCGGTTCCTGGTGTGTCCGCTGTGCCGTGCGTGTGATCATTGCTTGTACAGCCCTCTCGCAGTGTCCGGAGCAAGTATGGTGGGTCTGACACACTGGTGTCAATGTGTTCTTTTTTCCATTTCCAGGAGTGTATTAAGAACAACAATAGACCCAAGACTGACCCTTGTGGAACCCCATTCTTGATAGTTCCCCAGTTTGAGGAATGAGCTGATCTTTGCATATTATGAGAATTGCTTATTTCAACTTTCTGCACTTGGCCAGTTAGGTACAAATTGAACCATTTGTGCACTGTCCCACTCATGCCACAATATTTGAGCTTGTCTAGCAGAATTTCATTATTTACACAATCAAAATCCTTTGAGAGATCACAAAAAATCCCAATGGGTGGTGTTCGGTTATTCAGATGATTTAAAATTTGATTAGTGAAAGCATATATGGCATTTTCTGTTGAAAAACCTTTCAGGAAACCAAACTGACATTTTGTTAGTACTTCATTTTTACAGATATGTGAAGCTACTCTTGAATACATTACTTTCTCAAAGATTTTGGATAAAGCTGTTAGAAGGGAGATTGGATGGTAATTGTTGACATCAGATCTATCCCCCTTTTTATGCAAAGGTATAACAATAGCATATTTCAGTCTATCAGGGAAAATGCCCTGTTCCATAGAGCTATTACACAGGTGGCTGTGAATCTTACTTATCTGTTGAGAACAAGCTTTTAGTGTTTTGCTGGAAATGCCATCAATTCCATGTGAGTTTTTTCTTTTAAGCAAGTTTATTATTTTCCTAATTTCAGAGGGAGAATGGGTGAGATTTCAATTGTATCAAATTGCATAGGTATGGCCTCTTCGATTAACAGCCTAGCATCTTCTAATGAACACCTAGATCCTACTATATCCACAACATTTAGAAAATGATTATTAAAAATATTTTCAACTTCTGACTTTTTGTTCGTAAAGTTTTCATTCAATTTGATGGTAATACTGTCTTCCTGTGCTCTTGGTTGACCTGTTTCCTTTTACTAATATTCCAAATTGTTTTAATTTTATTATCAGAGTTGCTGATTTCAGACATGATACACATACTTCTGGATTTTTTAATAACTTAATTAAAATTGATATACAAATATACTTGCTGATGTAACTTATTAAAAAAGGGGTTTTACTCTACTATATTGGAATGAAATTAGGTTAGTTATGTTTGTGTTACAGAGGACGTTACTTACACCACATGACACAAACTGAGGCTGCTGTACTTGTTGTAAACAGCAACCTCAATTTCCTTCTTCCTATAGAGCAGTAAAGTCATATGGTGACATGTACTGCTGCCAGTTTGATGGAGTCTAATTCACTCAAATGGTATGTTGATTAGAATGGATCATTGCTACTGGATAACTTGGTATTTTACGAAATGTCTTATGTAAATCAATTGATTCTGTAATTCTCTTGTATTTTAGTACTGAACAAGTCTATTTATAGCTGAAATATGGGTATGCAAGAACACCAAATTCCAGATTTTTTGTTGTATTTATAAACCTATATAGTCACTGTACAATAAGGAAATTTTTACATGTGTGGCAGGGTATGTGGATGGCTTGCCCTTGGTGACTGATTGTCTATCGGAGATAGATGTGGATTTAGCAGAAGAATGTAGCTCATGGATATAAATACCTTGTATTGTTGGTTATTTGGAATCAATGCGTCTTCATGGACACAGGTACCGATCTCTGTAACCTCGATGAGTGTGGCAAATGTGCTGCCAAGACATGTCCTGGCGCATTGTCCTCACACCGCAGGTAGCGTGTACTGAGTGCCCAGCGATGCTACATCGTACCATGTGGAGGTCTCCTGCAAGCGAGCCCATAGTAGGCCTAACCACGTTGTCTGCTGTTGTCCAAGAGACGGCGTCCCATCTTTCAATTCCCGGAACATGGGAAGGCGGCTGCATCCCAGGGAATAGACTCGCGGTGGCGATAGAGCCAAGGTTGTGAGGAGTGTGGGATGTTAGGCAGCAGTCGAGGGTTCGATGCCGGTGACAGTGTGTCGTAGATACGCAGTTGTCTTTATGGCAGCTTCCGATACTTAGTGGGCGTGATAACACAGCCCAGCTGTCGGATAACGACTTGCTGTCAGCATGGGGTGTAAATACTGCTGTCAGGAGGCTGATCACGCAGAAGAAGTAGCGCTGCCACTTTAATCCGTCACGCGGAAGCTTCTTGAAGAGTGGTCAGTATCTGACGACTTGGTCATTGCCCTGTGAAGGCATCTGGGAGCGCGGTGGCCACCCTTGATGTTGGAGAGAGCTGAGTCGAATGGGTCACTGAAACAGGCGATAAGTACCTGGAACATGGCGCTGCGGCTATGGGTGCCGCTTCGTTTGCCACACATAGCTCACACTTTTATTAATTCGAAAATTACGTGGAAGAAGTTGTGAAAACATTACTTTTGAAGATTCAAATCGAAACAAATCTCAATTTATAGTGTTATCACTAGAGCAAAATAAAAAAAAAATATTTTAATTATATGACTAGAAAGAAATATCTGATGAGATGTAGACCAATCTGTTCCACGAAAGCCGACTTTCTGTCGACACTTCAGGAGATGCCCAGCTTCGTTACCGCTCATTCTTAATCATCCTTCAGGCCTCCTTCTGAAAGAATCACGAACTCGACAAAACACACACGACTGTCCTCGGTCGAATTTGGTCTCCAGACATACGCTTCTGTAGCGTGTGCATGATGTCGTTGGGTGTGGAAGACACCGGTACATTTAAATGTCTCCATAACCAGAAATATAAGGAATAACGTCACCTGCACAGGGAGACCGTACAAATGAAACTCTTTGACCAATCGATCGATCATTCAACGTTTGTGTTCGATGTTATCGTACGCTATGTAGCATGCACACTGGTAGTGAGCCGTGTCCGATGTGTTACTAAGGGTAATGTTCGAGAATAGCGCGCTTTATTTGTCTCTCAGAAGTTGGTGTAAACAGCATTCATCAATTTCTCCGGTATGAGCTTATGAATTTGTCACCCACATTTCCCGTCCACACGAAAACGAAGCTGATGCCTTACTTCCAAGACCACTCGAAAATGTGCAGCAACTACCACCGATGCATAATTTATCACAAAAGTGCAAGGCTTCAGCAGCCGCAGTGCTTCGCACGCTTGTTTCAGGAACATCCTTTACTCGTCAAAACACTCGCTCCTCCATATTAGGCGTGCGAAGCCTGCGAGGTCTACGGCAACCCCTAGTCAATTTGGGAGTGATTCCACGTCTGCAAGTCGATGGAACGTTTTCCAAATGGGACGCGGTGTTGAGGATATCATTCGACGTACGTGACACGAACCTATAGATTATCGCTGTTGGCCAAGCCATATCAGAATATCACGTCTGTTTCCTACGTGAACTAACAGTGTCCCATTTAATTGTGTACTCTGTCTAAATTCTACAGAATCACTGTTCTTGTTAGGATGTCAGTACATCGTCATCGGCATACGTATACAATAGCTAATATAGCAGACAGAATCGAGTTCAGAGGACCGAGTTTCTCTTCTTGGAGGTACCCAATTCGAATCTTGACGGTAGAAATAAATAAAATGCATTGTTTTTGCCTGGTGAGGGAAAACGAGATGGTTTTATGATCGGGAGAATTGTTTCGAGTGTTCTGGGCTACATTCCAAATCTCCCGGCAGGGGCTCATGAAGTGAAGTCCGACATTGCTAATGGTTTTCTTGCGAAAGAGTTGTCTATGTGCTGGCACCGGGTATTACCATCTCCATTACTGCTGATTCACAACAGCGCAGACGTAACACTATACTAAACTACACAGGTCCCTAATAACACACCGCTAATACAACATTTAAATCAATTAAAGTAATTAAACCACTAGAAGCCTGCATAAGGAATTATCTCAAGGATCACTTCACAAAAGATCATTTTCAGTACCAAAGATATGATTGGTAAGGCTTAATGAATATAGAAATCATTTCCATAAATTCAGACCAATTATGACTATAACAGCCCACACATGAAAGAAAACACCTGTTCACAGAGAAGTCGCACATGGAAACAGAGCAGAAAGTAAACGGTGTGGAGTGTTGACTTGTTCCAGCACAGCTTGTGTACGACGTGATCGCTCAGCACAAGATCAAATAAACTTGATCACTAAATTCACTTACAGAGTAATCTCAATAACAGGGACGGGATGGAACAGTTCACACGAACGAAGAGTTCCATCCTCAAACTGAAGCGTGTTAAATCTTAAAACGTCGCAAACTTGTAATACCGTCCCACAAAAAGAAACTTTCTCGCAGCAACCCAGAGATAAACAAAATACTGCTAATCATTCATCATTTAATAAGTCTCTTCATAAATGCAGTGGCAAAATGTACAAAATACTGAAAACAGCTTTGAGAAGGGGGAAACGGGGACTTTGCAGCATTAAAACTCTGGCTTCACACAGTGATGTGTCAAGATAATGAGATAAAGGAAAGAGATTGAAGACAGGGCAAGTTCGTTACAAATTAATGAGTCAACCATCTGCTGACCATAAAGAATGTCAGCTATATAAATCAATGCATTCATTTGAAGTAGCGGTGTTCAGCAAAAATCATTAAGGGGAAAAGCAAAATAAACTTGACACTCAATAATCTAATCTTCACAGTTCACACAAGTTGGATGCTAATGAAGGCAACCTGCACTAAATATTTAGTCAGTAGAGCAATATATATATATATATAAAACGTTAGCGAGAAAATTCTGAACAAGTTAACGGAACACGATCATCCACAATCGTTCTAGCAATCTAGCAAGAGCAAGTAATGGAAATTAACTACAAAAGCAGCTATTGCTTATTCTCTAAAGACAAATGCGGTGAAGTACAAAGGTACACTGTCCGTGCATGTTGAAATGCACATATGTGATGCATCCAGCAACTTATCTTAAGCGTTTCAGTCAAACTTCGCCACAGGATACTGTACAATCGTAAGCGGCTCTCGCATCAAGGAAATAGAGTGCAGATGTGCCAATGATTTAGTTGCCACAAGTTCGTTATCTTTGCCTTTCGCCGTATTTGTTCGGAAGTCTTACAGAGCTCTGTCACTCTCTGACTCTAATACCGGATCGACCCCCATTTTTCCGCCGGATACTTCCCCCACCCCAAGCCCTCCAGTCCCTCTCCCTCGTAGAGTTCCTCAGCTATCATACGCTCTCTCCTCTGCCCTTAACAATAGAATTCCTCTTGCACTCTTAATGTTGACGCCTTTGTTTCTAGTTGCGTCCAGTGTTGTGTTATCCTTCCGAGGACCATTTCTTTTTCGATGTATTCGCTAGTTTTCCTCAAGCAGTCCGACTTCGCTTCCCTGCAGTCCCCTAAGATTTCATTCCTAAATGACTTATATTGCTCTTTCCTTTCTTTTACGGAACATTTTTGTACTTATTTCTTTCTCCTATCCCCCAATGTTTCTTCGCAGTAACTTCTCTTGTACCTATATTTGATATCTGTCTGGTCAATTTCTGTGAGCGCCCTTTCCAGGCATGGTCATTCCTCTTCAACTGAACTGCCTATTCTGATATTCATTACTGCACTATCATCAGCCTTAGAGAACTTAAAGCCGGCTGAAGTGGCCGTGCGGTTAAAGGCGCTGCAGTCTGGAACCGCGAGACCGCTACGGTCGCAGGTTCGAATCCTGCCTCGGGCATGGATGTTTGTGATGTCCTTAGGTTAGTTAGGTTTAACTAGTTCTAAGTTCTAGGGGACTAATGACCTCAGCCGTTGAGTCCCATAGTGCTCAGAGCCATTTGAACCATTTTGAGAACTTGAAATGCACTTATTATTCCTTCGCGCTTCATTATCTAACTCATTACTGTATTAATTTCTTCCGACGATTCCATTCAACTGCAGCCTACTTTCCATCAATCCTAAATCGTAGTCTGAATCTATGTTTGCTCACGGGTACGCCTCACAATCCAGTCCTTTTCCAAGGACACATCTTCCTCATGTAACTTTTGAACAATGTATTCGCTATTACGAGCTGAAATGTATTATAGAACGCAATTAAGCTTCCTCCTATCTTATTCCTAGTACCGAACCCATATTTTGTTTTAATACCGTCGTCTATTCCCTTTGTGATAGATCTTATTTTGATTTAACTGTAAAGTATATATCATTTAATATGGCTCAAATGGCTCTGAGCACTATGGGACTCAACTGCTGAGGTCATTAGTCCCCTAGAACTTAGAACTAGTTAAACCTAACTAACCTAAGGACATCACAAACATCCATGCCCGAGGCAGGATTCGAACCTGCGACCGTAGCGGTCTTGCGGTTCCAGACTGCAGCGCCTTTAACCGCACGGCCACTTCGGCCGGCTATCATTTAATAAATATCGGAACACTGTGCGGGACAAAGATGCAATGCAAACATTCCCGCTCCAAAAAGAGATATGAACGAAGATAAAGAAGAACATATATCTGTATTCTAATGTTTCCTTAAGCCGATATCAATTTTTTTTTGTCTCTTCCCATCCGTGATTCTGGGCGGACGTATTGCGTGAATGTCAGACAACAACATATATTTGTGTACAAGTTTTTACAATATATCTTCTGAAAAGACAGGCAGTTTCTTTCATTTCTAAATTACTTCATCCTGAAAACGATAGCTGGATACACCGTAGCCTGCACACTTCGGAGCACATGGTAACATTCTTATTATTACACTGCATTCTTTATCACGGAGCTGGACACTGCATCTTCTTCTTCAAGAAAGAAGACGTAAATATCACTTTGTTCAAAGGAGAGTTAATGTATGAATCAGTTAAGACTGTCATAGTGCCAATCGTAGCGAGAGACTGTGGAGGTGTGACCTTAGGGTAAACTGCTGCTGATGAAAGTACCCGCCAGCGAGACACCTTGAAATAATCCATGTTATTTGCACTTCCTTACAGTGTCAATGCTTAAATATCAGTATATCTCCTCTATTACAGCATACCAATCCCCCATGACTATGAGATGTTCATCTCCCTTTATGTATTGAATTATGCGTTCACTGTCGTCATACACTTTCTCTGTCTCTTCTCTTATACTTGTGACGTCGGCATCTATACCTGAACTATTGTTGTTGGCGTTGATTTGTTGTCGATTCTGATGAGAATAATCCTATCATTGAACTATTCACAATAACTCCCTTTTTGCCCTATCTTCCCATTCGTGAAATGCTCTTCTGCAGTTTGTATTAAACTAGCTCAGCCCGACAAGTAATCTTTATGTTCTTTTCATTTCAATTCAATGACCCACAATATATCTAGGCTCAGCCTTCACATTTCCTTTTTAGATTTTGTAACTTGCCTACCAGATTCAGATGTCTGGCATTTCTCGCTTCGATTTGCACAACGTTACCGTTTCGCTGGGTATTCAATCTTTTTCCTCTGGTCACCTTTCCCTAGGCACCACGCTCTAGGCGATCCGAATAGGGGACTAAACCACATTATTTTGTCAATTGAGAGATCAAAATGATACTTTTTCAACTACAAGTCACATGGTCTGTGGATATACATTATTTGTCTTTAATTCGATGGTTTCCATTGCCTTCTGGATCATTTTGCCGTTGATTATTGCTGATTTTTCCACCTTTTAAGAGAAGTTTCCCAGCCCAAGGGCAAGAGGGTGCCCCGAAACTCGTTCATTCTCTGTCCTCCATGACACGGCCGTTGACAGAACGAAGGTGTCTCCTAACGCAGGAAATCTTCGCCCACCATTGCTCTCGATTTTTATTCAAAATCTAAACCATGGTTGGGTTCGAACGCAGGACCCAGGTTACTATTTAGAGAAGCTACACCTAGACCAGTTTGCCACAAGCATAGATAGATAGAAATTCGTAAAGCCTAAGTTCGTGCATGATGGGAAAATGTGAACGATGATGAAAGGATGGAAGATAAGTAGACTTCTTTCAGCCTTTCGAGGTAACTGAATAATGTTAAAATTTGGTTTAACTGTCCTGAAATCATTCCTATCCTCATGCATAGCAACTACAAATAATCTATCTACATCTTAGTGGTGTGCATCACCAAACAATTGAACCGATTTTTGGAGAGTTCCTCCAAAAATATCCCTTGTAATTGCACAGAAATTCTTAAAAATATAATACAGTTTTATCATGTTTTTTCTTGATGATAAATGATAAACACGATAAACACCCGACAGATGTCAAAGTGATTAGAAACTGAATGTTACTTGAGCTAAGATAAGTACAAGGGCACATTTACTGTCGAAAACCGGACTGGCATTTGAATCCAGCTTCTCACAAATTCGAGCCCCGTGACTTAAACGCTGCATCTACTGTAGGAGTGAGAATGTATTAAGGACACAACAAATATTATAATTAAAGCCGATTTTCGAGATAGGGCAAATGGAAATAAGATCGTATATGAATCTCACTGGCGTCCGGTGTTCAGTATGATATGTTATACAGCAACCGAATTTATGCCCCGCCATGGACCACATTGTTGCCGCAAAAGGTTATTAAATCTGAAGCCAATAGCGTTTCTGTCGGCGTGGAAAACTGCTTTTATTGAAGCATCATGACAAGCTCCGAGCAGAAAGGGTTCAGCATTAATTATCGCACTCTGCTTTTCAGCTCATGTTCGACGCAACAAATTGTTTCCTCTTAACAAAAAATTCGCAGTTTCTGCATTAATGTGTTAATTGAAAGCAGTCAATGGATCGATGGCACTCTAAATGAGAAAAAAGTGGTCTATTCAAATAAAAAAAATTGGGGCGTTAAAAATACCCTGAACGTGCAATGTATTCTCGATGGCGAATATATACGCAGGTTTCGAACATAATTTAGCTTAATACAGATGTTACTTCACGGTGATTTCTACTTCTGGCCTTTTTGTTTTTGAATGTCCTCTGTGCAAACCGTTCCGTCAAGTTATGTGCACATATGCGGTTGGCGGTAGTGTCGCGTACACAAGATATGAAACGGCAGTGCATTCACGGAGCTGTCATTTGCACTCAGATGATTCATGTGATAAAGCTGCAGTCGTGACTACGGCCGCACGACGGGAACGATCAGACTTTGAACACAGAATGGTAGTTGGAGCTAGACGTGTGGAGCATTTCATTTCGGAAATCGTTAGGCAATTCGAAAATACAGAATTTCAGACATTGCCTCTCACCACGGATATGCAGTGGCCGACGGCCTTAACTTAACGACCGAGAGCAGCGAAGTTTGCGTAGAGTTGTCAGTACTAACAGACATGCAACACTGCGTGAAATAGCGGCAGAAATCAATGTGGGACGTGCGATGAGCGTATCAGGGTAGGACAGTGCGGCGAATTTTGGCGTTAATGAACAGCAGACGACTGACACGAATGCCTTTGCTAACAGCACAACATCGCTTGCAGCGGCTCTCCTGGGCTCGTGACCGTATCGATTGGACAATAGACGGATGGAAAACCGTAGCCTGGGCATATCAGTACCGATTTCAGTTGGTAAGATTTGCAAGTCATACACCCAAGTTGTCAACAAGGCACTGTGCAAGCTGGTGGTGGCCCCATAACGGTGTGGGTTGTGTTTACATGGAACTGAACCGATCATTGACTGGAAGTGGTTATGTTCGTCTACTTGGAGACGTTTGGAGCTTATCTGAAACTTCGTGTTCCCAAACGATGATGTCATGACAGCGGGCCACAACTGCTCACGATAGGTTTGAAGAACATTTTGGAGAGTTAAAGCGAATGATGTGGCCACATAGATCGTCCGACATGGATCCCATCGAACATTTATGGGACACAGTCGCGAGGTCGGTTCGTGCACAACATCCAGAACTGGCAACCCTTTCGCAATTATGGACAGCTATTGAAGACACGTGGCTCAGTATTTCTGCAGAAGACTTCCAAAGACTTGTTGAGTCCATGCCACGTAGAGCTTCTACACTACGCCAGGCAAAAGAAGGCCCAACACTATATTAGGAGGTATCCCATGACTTTCGTCACCTCAGTGTAGATTAGCTATTGGCCATAGACGATTGTGTTTCGGCTGATATATGGCCTACTGCTCCATTCCTTGCTAACAAAATAATAAATACTGGGGTATTGTATGGGTTAAGCAGTAATCAGAGGAGGAGCTGAGTCTTCTTCCTCGAGGCTTATCCCTCACTGTTCCTTGCGAGATTTAACAGTTCCCGGCGGGGTCAGGGATTTTCTCTGCCTTGTGATGACTAGGTGTTGTGTGTTGTCCTTGGGTTAGTGAGGTTTAAGTAGTTCTAAGTTCTAGGGGACTGATGACCATAGATGTTAAGTCCCATAGTGCTCAGAGCCATTTGAACCATTTGAATTTGATTTAACAGTTTTACAGAGCGACGTTATAAGATAGAATAATTGTTTTTACTTGCTACTTTTTATTGTGCACATACACATTACGTAGAATATGAGAAGACGACATAAGGTGTAGCTATTACGGGCAAAGGTGTGAGCCGTCTAGTTTTTCTGTTGAGCAAGAGCGAGGACTGTCGGATGATTAAATTTGAGTGTTAATGAACAGAGCAGCGCGCAGGGATCAGGAGAGCAATGAGAAATGCTACTAGTCACTTATGGTTTTTTTATTATGTAGCTCTGGGGTTTCAGAAGACGACTGTCCAAAAATTACAACACGTACAGAAAATGCAAACACGTCTGCGGATGGATCGTGTCTCCAAATTTTTAACTCACATTACAGGTGCTCAATATGAGCACCGTTTGTGACACGGCAAACATCAATACATACGTGGAAGAACATGAGCCCGCTTTGGAAATCTGTTCAGTGGGTTGCCTCTCTGCAGGCAAGAACTAGTTCGATGCGATATTAAAGAGCGGATGATTTGCCTACATGTTTTGACTCGTCTGCCCCCTATTGGCCCGCACTGCAGCTAAAACACGGCACGTAGCCCGAATAGAAACCTGGGGAGATGCCCCATCCACTGATACATGTCTTTTCTGTATGTCACTTAGTTTTCGTACGGTTGTCTTCTGTAAACCCAGTGGTACTCATGGATAATTCTTTGTAAAGATTCATTAGCAATGAATTAATGATAACTGTTGCATTACAGAGAAAGGGCTGAGAGAGAACGCCCCTAACAGCTCTAGAGACTGGAATAGTTGTATATGTAATGTGACTGGAATGTTTTCAGTTATCGTGTGAGGCGTCAGCGTTACAACTGAACGCTTGGTGGGCTATACGCTTCACATCAATGCACTTGATCGTAGTAATATCAAAGGAACCCCAGTCAAATGGTGGTTTCCCCATAACAAAATTGCAGAATTTTTTATCTTCGATTCTGCGTATTTCTTGGGGCGGGTGATGAATCCGAATTTCATGCTTGTTGCCTTGAAGGAGGTAGGCTTCACAACGAAAAACGCAGAAAACCATAAAATTTTCGCACCTTTTCAGTTTCTCGCTTATATCTCGAAAACTATGCGTTTTGTGATGACTACTCCATAGAGAATTAAAACAGATAAAATTTGCTACACAAGTCACTGGTCAGATTTGATTTTATGGTAAGTCGTATCAGTGTTATGCACACTGAAAAACAGCAATTTTTTGGCCCTTCTGCGAGAACATAAAAAATACCCACTCCCACCACCCACAATTCGAAAAATATAATGATTGTCAACAAAAACACCACAACAGGTGAATGTACATAAAACTTCCCACAAGAATCGTTATTAACACTCATAAGGGGAGAGGTAGCAAAACGAAAATTACGATGCCTTACTGCGTCCTACAGCCAAACGACCACTCACACCTGTCTGTTTCTCATAGATGCTGTACTTCCGGTGAATACGTTTCAAATAAGTTGTTTTGAACTAAATGATGCAAAATATTGTTTAATTAATGCATTAACAAATTATATATGTACGTATTAGTAGTAGTAGTAGTAGAAGGGTTTTGTGGGCGCACGACAGCAAGGTCTTCAGCGCCCGTTCAGTATCATAGTGAGACGGGTGTCAAGAAAAAGACTCAGAACATTTACATAAAACAGAACATAAAACACGGGGAACAATCATTGAAAAATATGTGCTCACCCACACCGAAGCGTGGGATGAAGCAGGGCGTCAGCAGTAAAACATGGACAACACAGGAAGAAAAAGGTAGAGGGAGCTAAAACAGTGTAGCAGATGGAAGTGGCTGGCTGACCGCAAGGAAAAATGGGAGGAGTCAGCCACTCTGCAATACAGTAAAACCTCCGGCCTAAAAGTTTAGGCCAGAGTCCAGACACATCACAAAACTTAAAAACCCTAGACACACGCGTCTCATCGTTAACTAAAACAGAAGGCAGATCCCCATAAACTTGTGCGTCTGCCCGTGCATCACGGTATAAAATGCAGTCTGTTAAAATGTGCCGGACAGAGATGTGCACACCACAAGCATCACAAAACGGAGGATCCTCCCGCCGTAATAAATAGCTATGCGTCAGAGGACAGTGCCCGATCCGAAGACGTGTGAGGGCCACCTCTTCCCGCCTGAGCAGCCGGCAGGAGGAACGCCACGGCCGAGTGGTTGACTTTTACATCCGCAGTTTATTGGCCGTCACCGCCAGCCATTCGTCCTCCCACAACTCCATGCACTTCCTGTGGAGTGCAGCGATAACAGACTGCAAGGGAATAGGACACTGGACCACATCCTGCTCTCTGCAGGCCTCCTTGGCAGCCCGATCAGCCTGTTCATTGCCCCATATGCCGACATGACCAGGCACCCAGCAGAAGGATACCTCTTTACCCCGCCGTTGGAGCAAGTACAGTTGGTCGTGTATCAGCTGGACCATCTCCTCAGTCGGGTATAGGTTCTGCAGTGATTGTAAGGCACTAAGAGAATCGGAGCAGAGAAGAAATCGATCGCCCCGAACACGATGCATCTGCTCCAGTGCATGGCATCGAATACGAGGATGAAAGTGAAATCAGTACGTAATACTGTACGTAAGTCATGAAAAGAATGAATATATTATTTTCCAAATTTATGTCCCTTTGCTAATTAATTTTTATCCATGATAACATGAATCACTCAGTTACACGTAAAACGGTGCATCCCATACAGCGACATAGTTTCTTTCTGGGTGATGGTGGAGATGTTCTTGTATTGTCATTGTAAATGTGGGATGACATGGGGTTCCTGAATAGCTGCCATCTTTTCACAACGGAGAACGGTGCGGAGCCAGGAACCAGCAAATGATTTGTGTCTTCAGTATGGCTTCATAAGCTGCCGCTAATTGTTTCCGCACGGTGTCAGAACTGTTTGAAGAAGGAACCACGGACATGAAGATGCTTGCGTTCCCTCGAAGATTACTCGACCTCAATCTCGTAGAGCACATCTGGAAAGCCATAAAGCGAAATCTCCGGATCTTCCATCCGCATCTGACCAATGCCCGTGAGTTACGGGAAGCGGTTGATGAGACTCAGATACAAATGTTTCAGATGGCTCTGAGCACTATGGGACTTAACATCGGAAGTCATCAGTCCCCTAGAACTTAGAACTACTTAAACCTAACTAACCTAAGGACATCACACACATCCATGCCCGAGGCAGGATTCGAACCTGCGACCGTAGCAGCCGCGCGGTTCCGTGCTGAAGCGCCTACAACCACTCGGCCACCACGGCCGCCAGACTCAGGTACAAACACTTTCCGTGTCTCGTAGCCGTCATTAGATTAAAACGAAACGCTAGACTTTAATAGATTCATGTCTGTAATTCATTTGCTCGTGTGTTTGTTTGCGTCCAGAGTATTGCAGAATTACCAGTCAAGACGATTAAGAGATGCTCTGATAGCCCGTAAATTATAAGAAAGGACGCTAAAACAGGTAGTATTAGCAACATACACCGATCCACCAGAACATTATGACCACCTGCCTAATAGTAGATATGACCACCTTTGGCTCAGATAACAGAGGCGATGCATCCTGGTATGGAAACAATGAGGCCTTCGTAGATCGTTGGAGGGAGTTGGCACCACATCTGCACACACAAGTCACCTAATTCCCGTAAACTCCCGGGAGAGGGGCTATGAGCTCTGACGCCACGTTCAATCACATCCCAGATGTGTTCGCTCGGGATCAGATCTGGAGAATTGAGGGACCAACACAACAATTGGAACTCGCCACTGTGTTCCTCGAGCCACTCAATCACTCTCTTGGTCTTGTAACATGGCGCATTATCTTGCTGAAAAATGCCACTGCTGTCGGGAAACATGATCGTCATGAAGGTGTGTACGTGATCTGCAACCAGTGTACGATACTTCTTGTCTATCATGGTGCTCCACTGGACCTATGGACGACCACGTGAATGTTCGCCAGAGCATAATGGAGCCGCCGCCAGATTGTCTCCGTCCTACAGTACAGGTGACAAGAACCATTTCCCCAGGAAGACGACAGATTCGCGCCCTCCCATCGGAATGATGAAGAAGGCTTCGGGATTCATCAGACCACGCAACTCTCTGCCCCTGCGTCAACGTCCAGTGCCTATGGTCATAGTTGCCGATGTGGTGCTAACATTGGCACATGCACATGTAGAGTACAGGGGCCCATCGTTAGAAGTGTTCCGTGCACTGTGTGTTCAGACACACTTGTACTCTGCCCAGCATTAAAGTCTGATGTTAGTTCCGCCATAGTTAGGCGCCTATCCTGTTTTGCCAGTCTGCCTATCCTACGACGTCCGACATCTCTAATGAGGGATGTCTGCTCAACCCCTCGACGTCTAGACGTGGTTTCATCTTGGTTTCGCCACGTGTTGAAACAGCACTCCTACAAGTTCTGCAGTTCCTGAAATTCTCTTGCCGAGCCTCTGGGCCATCAGAATCTACCCCCGGTCAGACTCAGAGAGATCGCGCGCCTCCCCCATTCTGCTGACGGACAGCACACTTACTCATACCCCATGCCCGTGCGGTTAAAGGCGCTGCAGTCTGGAACCGCAAGACCGCTACGGTCGCAGGTTCGAATCCTGCCTCGGGCATGGATGTTTGTGATGTCCTTAGGTTAGTTAGGTTTAACTAGTTCTAAGTTCTAGGGGACTAATGACCTCAGCAGTTGAGTCCCATAGTGCTCAGAGCCATTTGAACCATTTCATACCCCATCCTCGCTAGGTGACGCTACTATCGTCTGGAAGGGTTTAGTCGCTGACAGGTCGGTGGTCATAATGTTCTGGCTGATAAATGTACAGCACGTGTTGTTAATCAGTAGGATATATTCAACTTATTATTAAGTGCATGTGTAATATGAAACAACTTAGTTACTTGAAAGAAAAAGCACCTCAGATGTTTTTTATCGCCATCATTGAAATCAGTTGTTCATATGCGTGTTAAAGAATAGTGGGCAATACTGCCCCATGAAGAAATTCCAGTCTATCATATGTTATCGAGTTTCGAAGTACAACGCAAAGCTCAAAAAGGTAATATAGTCAAAGAGAAAAAGTCGGTATTAGTAATAAGAACCAACAAATGTGAAGTTCTTAAAACTGTAACTACTCGAATTGTAAATGAGAAGGTGCGTTACTTTTCAAGATGTAAGCTATATATGGATGACTAACTTCTATTGTGTCAATGTTTCAGCACCCATTTACTCAAATCAGTTATGAGTTACAACAACGTTGCTATGCAGTGAAAAATGTACATTCTAAAATCTTCAAACTTAAACTATGGCGAAAGTATTTTGGGAAAGTTACAACATTATAGATCTCTTTTAAGCCAAGGAAATGATGGAAAAATTCTAACACATTAAAGCAAATAAGTTGCAATACGTCGCACATGTTGTTGAAGTGCAACAAGAGTGCAACAGTGTGAAAATGTTGCTAGTAAGAGAAAACTTATTTAAACAGGGCTGACTAGGGAAGATTTAGGCTGTGGGTTTGATGATCATAACATAGGATGATCTTGTTATACAGACGCAGGAGATCACAGATTCCATGCAGTAATCGAGGAAGAGTACTCATCATGCAATAACAGAAAATCGTGGAATGAATCAAAGAAAGGCAAAGTGTGTATCAAAACAGTATGATAACTGAAAAACGTTCACAGAAATCTAAGCGAGCGATTAAAACAAGAGTCGTTCCACCAAAAAATAAACTCCTGGGAACGCATTTTTTAGGAAAGTTTATAACTGGACTCGTGGGAAAAGTCATAGCGATATATATTTCACATAATACAGCGATTAAAACAAGAGTCGTTCCACCAAAAAATAAACTCCTGGGAACGCATTTTTTAGGAAACTTTATAACTGGACTCGTGGGAAAAGTCTTAGCGATATATATTTCACATAATACATTTACCTACAGTTCTATTTTCTGCTTCGTTGTGACTACTAACTCAAAACTTGCTTCTTCATGAATGTACTGAAAGGGCGGAGATAAATATTAGCTGCTAAGTGATGTATATTTTGAGAATTCTAGAAACAATAACCTTAGGAGTCCATTTGTAGCCGGGTAGTGGCGTCGTGGAAGAAACATTATTTCCCCGCCCACAGTATCAGTGCTGCTGATACCTTGCGCAGGTTCAATAAATCCTTTGTTTATTACTGGTGGAGGAAATTTTTAGTTGGTATTAAGACGAACCACATTTCATCCGAAAAGGTCAATAGCTTTGCAGTCAATAACGGAAGCACGTGCAAACGCTCGAAGTCATTCATTCGCAGCAGGATACCTGCGAACGTGAGAGCGTGTCACGGAGGTGAGTACCTGTTGCTTGGAAAATAACGTACAATAGAAGGGGAAACCCAGAGTTTTACAGATGGATCTGCTTCAAGAATGTATTATTCGATCGCTGGATTACCTGTTACAGCAGCATTGCTCGCTAATGCTTGCGCAGCACTTACTGTGGACGAAAGTGGCTCTCAGTATTTGTCAAGATTACCTGGAGAACGATATGGATTACTGCAACTGTGAAGAATAAATGGAAATTAAGTACTTCTGCGTTTTCGAAACTGGTATCAGTTGCTAGTCGCCTATAAAGGATGGTTAGAAACAGCCTGAAAAGCTTGTAAGGGTGTTGCAGGGTAGGTTGTGCTGATAAATAATTGTTCAGAAAAAATTTCGGTACGTTGCGCCGATTCCGATTTAATTAGCATCGAAGTTACGTAAAGGTTTGCAATTATGTGTCGGTTTTTCTTGGAAGTCGCTAAGTGCTTTCATTCTTAGATACTGTATGAATATAGTCCGGGTATTTACTCGGCACCACTTACGTGGGTTCAAGATAAACACACACTTTCTAACTGTAATGGTTGACTTATTGTGTTAAAATTTTAACGTAAGATTATACCCCATAATCAGGCCCTTGCGCACGCAAATTCAAGTGGCCCGCCAGATACGACTAGTGTCAGTTGTAATAGCGTAGATGACAACGTACGAGACTGCCCAGCATTTGGCTCGGTTTCGATCCTTGCTTCCGTACCATTGTAAGTAGACTGTTTAGGTTTTTATATTGGTAACGCCATGTAGCGCTCTATATGAAAATCACTGGCTGTGCTGTGTGCAGTCTGTGGCTGGGTGGCATTGTTGTAATATTCGCCATAGTAGTGTTGGGCTGTTGGCTGTTAACAGCGCATAGCGTTGCGCAGTTGGAGGTGAGCCGCCAGCAGTGGTGGATGTGGGGAGAGAGATGGCGGAGTTCTGAAATTTGTAAGACTGGATAATACATTGTTTGTTCTCTATTAAAATCTTTCATTTGCTAACTATGCCTATCAGTAGTTAGTGCCTTCCGTAGTTTGAATCTTTTATTTAGCTGGCAGTAGTGGCGCTCGCTGTATTGCAGTAGTTCGAGTAACGAAGATTTTTGTGAGGTAAGTGATTTGTGAAAGGTATAGGTTAATGTTAGTCAGGGCCATTATTTTGTAGGGATTATTGAAAGTCAGATTGCGTTGCGCAAAAAAATATTGTGTGTCAGTTTAAGCGCAGTCTTGTATAATTGTTCGAAGGGGACATTTCACCATGTGCTATTTTTATATCGCTCTCATGTTCAGTTTTAGGAAAAACATACGAAGAACACAATAGGCGACACCGTCTCTGGTGGTCTGCTTGAATCTGGCTGACTTCAATGTTAATTAACACGGAAACGGCGCAGTGGATCGCAGTTTTCCGTAACAACCCCTTTCAGCACTACCTACCCTGCAACGACATTATTAGGTTTTCAGCCTGTTTCTGACCACGTGGTATTACACATATCAGGGGCAACAAAAATTTGATATTCACTATTTCACGTAATGACTCACCGAATTTAAAAAAAATTAAAATGTTGCCATAATCTTCTCGTTACGGCGTATAATCTTACATTAAAATTTTAACACAATAAGACAACCATTACAGTTAGAAAGTGTGTGTTTATCTTGACCCCATGTAAGTGGTGCCGACCAAATACCCGGACTATATTCATACAGTATTTAAGAATGAAAGCACTTAGCGACTTCCAAGAAAAACCGACACATAATTGCAAACCTTTACGAAACTTTTTGCTGACACCCTCCACAAAATGATGAAAGGAAAAAAAAATTTATCGCTTATTACGCTTTCGCTGCTCACGCAGTCAAACTTCAGCATCAGTAATGGAATTTTCACTTATTACTTCCATACTTCCCACCTCTATTCATAAGAAAGTTTGCAGACAGTATTCACACATACCACTTAATGTACCTGCAAAGTTATATCGATGTATGACACATAGTTCAGCAGATACGACGTTATAAAATTGAGATGCGTGAAGAACTAACTTTTACTTGGTCAAATATTTAACATATCAAATCATTTGAAAAGTGATCCAACGTATGAAGCTGTTTTATACGAGGGTTAGAACTAAAATAGTAGCAACTATTTATTCACGACCGATGCAAAAGAGTTACATGTTTGCACCTGTTACTGTCCTTCAAAGTAGTCACCAGCGATGTGGGAGAGGTAGTGTACCGTTATCAAAGCATGTTCTGTTGATGGTGCGAAAGGAGCGGTCTACAGCCTGTCGGATCTTTGTGAACAGTTCTGAAGTGAATGCAACGAAGTGGTTCCTTCATCTTCAAATGGTTCAAATGGCTCTGAGCACTATGGGTCTTAACTTCTGAGGTCATCAGTCCCCTAGAACCTAGAACTACTTAAACCTAAGTAACCTAAGGACATCACACACATCCATGACCGAGGCAGGATTCGAACCTGCGACCTTAGCGGTCGCGCAGCTCCAGACTGTAGCGCCTAGAACCGCTCGGCTACTCCGGCCGGTCCTTCATCTTCGGAATGAAATCAAAGTCACAAGGTCCTAAGTCCGGGGAGTATGGTGGATGGCCGGCCGCGGTGGTCTAGTGGTTCTGGCGCTGCAGTCCGGAACCGCGGGACTGCTACGGTCGCAGGTTCGAATCCTGCCTCGGGCATGGGTGGGTGTGTTGTCCTTAGGTTAGTTAGGTTTAGGTAGTTCTAAGTTCTAGGGGACTTATGACCTAAGATGTTGAGTCCCATAGTGCTCAGAGCCATTTGAACCATTTTTTATGGTGGATGGCACAGTGCTTTCCAGTCCTATCGACCGAAGAGAGCAGCCACAGCTTGCGCTGTATGCGGCCGTACATTGTCGTGCAAAACGATGGGTAGGTTGCGCAGATTGTGTCGTCACTTCTTTCGCAAAGCTGGTCGCAAGTGATGCTCCAAAAACGAATAGTAATACTGTGCATTGACGGTCTGCCGTGGAGGATCGTAATGCGTTAGGATAACACCGTCACAGTCGTACACGAGAATCACCATAATTTTAGACCGCTCCATTCGCACCATCAACAGAGCAGGCTCTGATAACGGTATACTATGCCTTCCACATCGCTGGCAACGGGTTCTACACAACGCTGGTGACTACTTTGAAGGATAGTACAGGTACAAACATGTAACTCTTTCGTATCGGGTGTGAATAAATAGTTGCCACTGTTTATGTTCCAACCCTCGTAGATGAAAGTGAAAAATGACCGTGTGACATTGTTGGCCAGGAAGCCTCATCCAGGGAAGTTTGGCCGCCGGATGCAAGGCTTATTTCAGGTTAGGCCACATCGGGTGATTCTCGCGTCGGAGATGATGAAACGATAACGAGGACAGCGCAACATCCAGTCTACGAGCGAAGAAAATCTCCAACCCTGCCGGGAACTGAACTCGGGCTGCTGTATAAGAGGCAGCCACGTTACCACTCAGCTAAGCAGATGGACTGTACTCCATTTAATAAAATGGCAATTGAAGCGTGATAACTACTGCCAGGCTATACGAGTAAGAAAGTCAAAGACAAAGACACCATGCACGAGAAACGCAACTACACACTGTAGTCAGGTTCAACTGATTGAGAAATTGGTGAAAAGTAAGATTGCAGTATCCATTAATAGTGATACTCCGCAACAAGTAGAATTGGGAAATTTATTACTGAACTATGCACGTGTGTTTGGAAGTAAGCCTGGCATAATCAGAACACCTGAGTAATTTAGATGTGCGCCAACACGAGATCTATTGTCACAACATGTGTTATATCCCTTGGGCCAAGAGGGCAGCCATCATTAATGAAATCAGACAGCTGCTTGAACTTTTGTATACAATTCCTTGTAAGACTGGTAGTATTCCTCACGAAGGAAGTTCTACTGGCATATTCTAAAACCGTTAAGATTAAGGGTCTGTATGCCCACCACGACCTGAAGAAATATTTGCAAAATAAATGAGCTTATCCATATTGTATATGACATCTTAAATTTAATTAAATTAATGAGTCAAATTTGTGAGTGGATTAGCTAGTACTAATGATGCTGTATGAGAAAGGATTGTATGGACTGGAAAAATCTTGTTAATAGTATCAGTAATTAGACATTCAACTAATAAATAAAATTTAGATTTGTTGAAGTTAAAGTGAGTATAGCTTCCATTTACAGACTATGCATGTAAAATACATTACTTGTTAGGCACTGAATTGCCTAGAACGTTTAAAGCGTTACTAAACGTACGTAATTGGGCAAACAGCGATTGTAAGAAGATCTGAACACCAACGTTGTGGTGTTAATCTGAGTAAACTGTCTCGAAAGTACACTGCAGAAAAGCGCATAAGCGCTGTAATGATTAATGACACCACCTCGCTAGAAGCTGGGCGTTGCTGTTCAAAATGGTTCAAATGGCTCTGAGCACTATGGGACTTAACATCTATGGTCATCAGTCCCCTAGAACTTAGAACTACTTAAACCTAACTAACCTAAGGACATCACACAACACCCAGTCATCACGAGGCAGAGAAAATCCCAGACCCCGCCGGGAATCGAACCCGGGAACCCTGGCGTGGGAAGCGAGAACGCTACCGCACGACCACGAGATGCGGACGGCGTTGCTGTGAACACGACGTCTTGCACATCAGGTGCTCCGTGGGTATGCAGATTAGACCCGTGGTGAATATATTACCTCAGATCATATAAAATGATAGACTACCACCATATAGCTAATAGACTACTAGAAAAAGCATCCTCTGCCCCTCACATCGGAAAACGTTACTTGGTAAGTTCCTGAACTCGTCATTAGCATCACCTGTATCTATTGGTTGGAAGACCTGGGTATTTCAGTAGAATAACTTACTTTTACGGTTAGATAGATTTAAGTTAGATACATTTAAGTGTCAGGAAGTAGTTTCTGAAAGTATTTGTATGGAGTGTAGCCATGTATGGAAGTGAAATGTGGACCATAAATAGTTTGGACAAGAAGAGAATAGAAGCTTTCGAAATGTGGTGCTACAGAAGAATGCTGAAGATTAGATGGGTAGATCACGTAACTAATGAGGTGTTGAATAGGACTGTGGAGAAGAGAAGTTTGTGGCACAACTTGACTAGAAGAAGGGATCGGTTGGTAGGACATGTTCTGAGGCATCAAGGGATCACCAATTTAGTATTGGAGGGCAGCGTGGAGGGTAAAAATTGTAGAGGGAGACCAAGAGATGAATACACCAAGCAGATTCAGAAGGATGTAGGTTACAGTAGGTACTGGGAGATGAAGAAGCTTGCACAGGATAGAGTAGCATGGAGAGCTGCATCAAACCAGTCTCAGGACTGAAGACCACAACAACAACAGCAACAACAACACGGTTGCTGAAGGATTAAGTCTCATCTGTTAAAATAATATTTATTCAAACAGTGTGTAAAAATCATTCAGGACACACAAACGTCGAGGTCATAAAACAATTTGAGAATGAATTTACTTAATTAAAATAGAGTAATGATAAGAAAATGAATGGTTGTTACGTTTTCAACCATGATTGGAAGATTATGTAAGTACACAAAAAATGTATGAATTCGAACAAATACACGTAACAGATCAACGAATAAAGCAAGAATGAGAAAGAAACGTCATTGGGCGGGTGAGCTCCAATGAGGTAACTCTATTACAAAGCAAAACATGTGTGGTTACGGCAAGAACCCCCTTTGAAGCAAGAATCAAACTGCAGAAAACCTTGCATACCAGTGCGTGATGTGCATAGATGAAGTTAGGAAGATTAAAAAATAGAAACCAGGAATGAAATCCTCTTCCCTCAATATATCGCGATTTCCGAAGTCGGGAGTGTGCACAGCAAATGCGGTCTTACCGTGACTGCCATCGAGGCTGTTGGCGACAAGTCGGCCTGCGCCGAAGGCCGACCGCGGCTAACTGTTGCTGGCTGAGCCGATGTGACGGATCTCACATCAAGCTCCTGATTACTCGCCGCGGGTGAATCTTTAAATACTCGGCAGACGGCTGGAGTCAAGAAAAACACGTACGAGCGCGGAGTAAAGATTAGCATTACAATGTAGAGGTTCGAAATCGAATACCCATACGAATCCGAATACGACCACGATTGCCTTTCTCAGATTTTGGTAGGCGTCAGACAGGCACGACGCACACTCTTTTCTAGCCAATCCCAGAAAGGGTCTAAGTGGTCCTCCGATCAGGGAACTGGAAGTCCGTTCCCCAGCTCCCCCACAATGAAGTTAAAGAAGTATCCTCCAACGAAATATGCATATAATCTCTTCGCGTCCCGTTTGTCGTATGCGACACTTGGAACTGGTAAGTAATTGTCTGCGTGCAGAACCTATGTAACACCAATGATACTCAAGTCAACTTCCAAGAGATATCACGACCTACCACAGCAAGTTTCGGCGCTCTGAATAGTTATTGAAGTCAGGTGTTCCCTACCGGATGTCTGCAGAGGATGAACAGCAAAACGATATCGAGTTTTTGTAAGTGTGTGCTTTTATTCAATTATTCGCGCCCTAACTGCCTTGAATCGATGCTATTTTGTTGTTCTCAGACTGTTAATGGAATATTAGCCCCCTGTAGCACTAAGACACACTCTTCAAAATTTATTGCATGTGTTTAATGTGTTTGTCGTTCATGACGCAATGGATTTGTACCTCTTAAAATCGTTTCTTCATTTGTAAACATTCAGCTGTAATTTGTTATCAGATTTAGCACGTTTCGCTATTATTGAGTGGTAATAAGTAACTTAACTTCACCCGAACAAGCCATGAAGGCCTAACGACACCGACCGGTCGCCGTGACATCCTCAATCCACAGGCGTCACTGGAAGCTGATATTGAGGGCATGTGGTCAGCACACCCCTCTCCCGGCCATATGTCAGTTTAGGAGACCAGAGCCTCTACTTCTCAATCAAGGAGCTCCTTAATTCGCCTCATGCGGGCTGAGTGCACCCCGCTTACCAACAGCACTCGGCAGACCATATGGTCACCCATCCAACTTAGCTTTGATGATCTGACAGGAGCCGTAGCGGCAAGCCCGTTGACAGTGATAATGAAGCACCTATAATAATAACGATAATAATAGTAATAGTAGTAATAAAAGAATAATTGCTTGATAGAAGCTAAAACAAGTAAAAAAAATTCCTTACTGTCAGAAGATGAGATAGTCATGAGCTGTGAAACTATTCGACTTTGATGGAAATCTGTTGTAACTCTGTTGAGATGTCTGGCGGTGATGAGGGTGATGAGACCTTCGTCCCGTATACTGACAAATGGTTCAAATAGCTCTGAGCACTATGGGACTTATCTGCTCAGGCCATCAGTCCCCCGTATACCCCCGTATACTGACACAGGATCAGTAGTTTTGTCCTCTGATGACGACTCAGACGTGGGGGATGGCGTATTCACAATTACTTCTGCCAAAACGACGAAGTAGGCCTGCTTGACGCGACACAGATGCGTTTGAGCCCTTGCCACCTGGTCTAGCTTTAAAAAAAAAAAACAGCTCGGGTAGAACAAGAAAACCTATCACACCAGCACTTCTCAAAATACATCACAGCAGAAATTTTTGAATAGATCTCCACACGTTCTGACGAGATGTTTTTCGTACATACCGACGAATCACTGAACACAACAGCTGAAGAAATAAAGCTACACTCATGCTAATAAATTAAGGATAATTGCAGAATGTGGTGTCACACAACGTGGCACTACACAAAACTAGCGCTAATAGCATAGGCACATAGGGAACACACACGACACAGATCTGTAAGTCCACGGTATTGGTGATAAGTTGAGAAAACCGTCCTGAAACACATGTGATACAAAACGCCACTGTTTCCTGCGCATGTACCCCGACATCAGTATGGGATATGATCACCATGCACACGTACACAGGCTGCACAACGGGTTGGCATACTCTGGATCAGGTGGTCAAGCAGCTGCTGGGGTATAGCTTCCCACTCTTGCACCAGTGTCTGTCGGAGCTCCTGAAGTGTCCAAACGGTTTGAAAACGTGCAGCGATACGTAGACCGAGAGCATCCCAGACGTGCCCGATAGGGTTTAGGTCTGGAGAACAGGCAGGCCGCTCATTCACCTGATATCTTCTGTTTCAAGATACTCCTCCACTTTGGCAGCTCGATGGGGCCGTGCGTTATCATCCATCAGGAGGAAGGTGGGACCCTTTGCATACTGGTGCAAAATGGTGACCCGATACACCTGACTTGTTACAGTTCCTCTGTCAAAGACATGCAGGGGTGTACGTGCACCAATCATAGTCCCACCCCACACCATCAAACCATGACACTCGCCTGTGAACATAACCTGGAACCATTGTTCAAATGACCATGTACTGTGTTCTTGACACCAGGCTTTACGGGCTCTCCTGTGACCAGGGGTCAGTGGAATGCACCTCGCAGGTCTCCGGGGGAAATAAACCATGCCTGTTCAGTCGTCTGTATTCTGTGTGTCAGGAGACAACTGTTCCAGTGGCTGCGGTAAGGTCCCGAGCAAGGCTATCTGCAGCACTCCATGGCCGTCTGCGGGCACTGATGGTGAGATATCGGTCTTCTTGTGGTGTTGTACACTGTGGGCGTCCTGTACTGTAGCGCCTGGACACGTTTCCTCTCTGTTGGAATCACACTTTGTGGCACACGGAGGGCCCGTGCTACGATCTGCTGTGTTTGACCAGCCTCCAGTCGCCCTAGTATTCTACCCCTCATAATGTCATCAATATGCGTTCTTTGAGCCATTTTCAACACACAGTCACCATTAGCACGTCTGAAAACGTCTGCACACTTACTCACTGCACCGTACTCTGACATGCACCAACACACCTCTGCGTAAGTAGACTGCTGGCAACGCCACCGTGCGACGACGGCAGGTCAAATGCACCGCATTGTCATACCCCGAGGTGATTTAAACCTCCAAACCGCCCACCAAAGCGTTGTTTCACCATATATCAGCATTATCCTTAATTTATGAGCATGAGTGTATTTTCTGGAATTCCCGTTAAGATGTCGTATCTTGGATATCCTAGAGTGCACACAGTTTCTTCTAAATGAAATTGTGACTGTTTCCCTTCAGCATTATCAACTGAATGATTTCCATCGTCTGGTTTTCTTTTCATTACAAGTTTACGAAATATAAAATCAGTACCTTACTCAAATCCATTTCTAAAATTTGCTTTCCATAAATGCCAGTGTGTTGAATATGACACAGCGTTTTATTTGGAAAATAAAGCCAATAACTTTTGAAAATACAGTTTCTTAACCTTGTTGGTCAAGTGATTAAATGATATAGAGATATTAGACGGATAATCATTTTTTTCTGCTACTGGGTCTGAAGACGATAAGGAAATTGGAAACGAGTGTAGCCCTGTTCCCACGTACAGACCTATTTGTCGAAAATTATGGAAACTTTGTTGGACTTCGCACAGCATTCTCACGGGAAGGGCACACATTGGAAATTTGTAGATGTACTAGTGGCTATTTGTTTTGCTTGAAGAAACATGTGCGGAGACCACACACAGCAGGATAACGGCAAGTGCACAGGTGAGGACTCCACCTAAAGGTTACTGTGCAAGCAGAGTACTCACCCCTTCCACCAGTGGTTTCCTCTTCTGCTATAGAGGACAGCGGTCTTCCACTTGAGCAAGGAGGTTAATCCCTGTGTGGTTTGCTAGCGTACGTGCTGCCCTCTGAGTGACTAGCATCTCTTCCAAAGCGTGTGAAATCTCTTGTTTTCACCCGAACGAAAATGAATTCTCTGGTGAAAACCAGATGCATTTAATGGGAAAAAACTGCTACAAGAATGAAATGTTAGATTAGGTACAGAGGGGTGGATACTCCACGTTGATACACGCTACCCCTAACCAATCATGAAATCAGTGCGCAATACCGGTAAAAAGCTGGCAAGTAAAAACTGAATCGGAAAATGAATGAAACAAGAGAGCCTCGTATGCAAATTCAGTATGCAAATAGGATAAAATGTGAGGTAAAAGGCCTGAAAAAGGCCGCAGCTTCGCAACCCATGAGCATAATCAGAATGTTTGCTACTTCAAATTACTTAGACATAACACTTTCCTCTAGAATGTTGACTTGTTGGTGCAAACGGCAGAAAACCAAAATACTGGTACATTCATCTGAGGCATCCTTATGTCGTGAAAAATTTATTCTAAGATCTACATTCTTGGATAGTAAAGTTGCATGGACTATTACCAAACACCTCCTTCCATTGCTTCTGGGATTAGTAAATGAAACGCTGGCACAATGAAAAGTGCCACTTATGTGCATACCTTTATACATATCTATAAATTTTATCTTACTGAAAAGTAGCTTTAGAAACTGATTTAGATTTATTACTCTGCAAAATTTTGAAAATATTGGTCTTAAGTAAACCAAGTGATGATGTTCCATACTCCTTTACAGAGAGTAGGGGAACGATGCGGGAGACCCGCACCGCCGTAGTAGGCAAGGTCCTAGCGGAGGTGGTTTGCCGTTCCCTTCCTCCGACCGTAAATGAGAATGAATGATGACAACGACGAGGACGATGCAAGAACGCCCAGTCACCTCGAGGCATGTGAAAATCCTTGACACAGCCGGGGATCGAAATCGGGACCCCGTTCTCGGGAAGCGAGGACGCTACCGCGCGAGACCGCGAGGTGCGGACAGTAAACCAGGTAAGTGTTGTATAAGTACAGATTCCTAGTTTCTTGCGATTTTAAATGTGTATTTTGCTCAGCATTGAGCCTTTGATTTTCTGTTGTCTTTCTTTGCTGTTCTATGTTTCAAGTGTTGGTTCGATTTTTTAATTCTACAAATAGACGATGTCGTCCTAACCTGTCTGTAACCTGTTCTTTACACAGTGCAAAAATACTTGGTGATCAGGTCAGAATCGAATATAAAACCAGACTAGTGAATGAAAACTCACTCTGTTGTAGTACTGAGAAATGCAATCGTCTCCTAAATATGTTATGCCATGAGCACTTGGATTCCATGGGGGAAGGTAACAGCATGGACAGTGGAATGTTACACTGTCAGACTACGATATTGCGAACTCGGTTCCAAAAAACGAGTACGTTTACAATAGCAATATGTGAGGAAATTTAGACGGTGTAGAACACTTGGAAGACTATAGTGCCACAGTCAAACTAGAAGCGTAGCGGTGCTTGTTATTGTGGACTGCAAAGCTAAACCTGTCCGTGCACTCCTTGCAGCATGACGTGGCACTTACCTGTGGTGTACTCAGCAACAGGTCGTCTGCTGCTACTGTGATGCAGATTAATGATGCTATTAGCCCAGTGTGGAGCGCTACACCTGCTCGCGCGCTTCACGAACACACAGACTGAGGAATGTACTGTTACGAAACGCAGGGTTGGCAAGCCGGGGGCGGGTCTAAAAGCCTCTGAGCAAGGAGCCCGTCCTGTTTGCCTCTACGAATACTCATTGTGCCGTCATTATTACTCGTAAATTGAAATATATCTTTTAAAACTAACTTTTAATGTGCCATGAACTTTAGTTGTTACTGTGCGCTGACGTAAAGAAAAATTCTATCTGTATCGTAATGAAATTCTATTTACATATAACTTTTGTAGGTTTCACTCTACATTGTGGTAACTCAGTTGTGCAATTGCTTTATGTGATTCGATAATGCTGTGCTATATGAGAGAAACATGAGAAACAAAGAAGTCTGGGTGACTACCCCTACCTGCTGGTCTGATGATGACTTTTCCTGTTGACAGTTTAATCATTCACTTACATACTATCTCAGCCGACGACGTCGCCTGAATCAAATTCTTGGGTCCGTTGTATCCGGTAATCGCCTGCTGCAACCTCCTACCGCTACCAGAACATAATATATAATGAACTGTTCCATTGCAACGTTGTGAAACAAGAATGAAATATAAACATAATAACCTTGATATATAATGCTAGAACAGATAAAATGATGAACTTTATTTCAATTACAGCTTGTTTCAAAACCGTACTTCTTTAATAACTGTTATACGTTGGTATTATCATTTTTAGTAGTGCTTTTGATACGTTGTTCCTACGGTGTTCATTGTGACACGTCCAGACGTCCGAACATTCAGGCATTCAGGCATCGGAAGAATGCAAACATCAGCATCTCATTCTAATTTCTAAATTATTTTCCAGGCATATTTGGATGGAAAAGAAACACCGTGGTTTAATATCAGAGTTACAAAACTGCCATATAAAAAAAGAGAACTTCATCATAGATTCAGGAGAAGTCAAAACTTAGTAGGCAAACAAAAGCTGAACTTAACAAAAATGAGCGTAAAGAAAGCAATAAGAGAAGTACTGAATGATTTCGAAACTAAAATTTTGTCAACCAATCAGACTAAAAACCCTAAGACATTTTGGTCTTATCTAAAATCAGTAAGCCAGTCGAAATCATCTGTTCAGTTACTCGGTGACAATGTAGATACTGGAAAGGAAGGAAACAGAGAGAAGACAGAAATATTGCATTTGGTCTTCCGAAATTGTTTCACAGTGGAGAAAGGTAATACGGTGCCTCATTTCGATCATTGTATGAATTTCGAACATCGAAATGGCAGATATTCAGATAACCGATCGCCAAATAGAAAACCAAATGGCTCTGAGCACTATGTGACTTAACATCTGAGGTCATCAGTCCCCTAGAACTTAGAACTATTTAAACCAAACTAACCTAAGGACATCACATACATCCATGCCCGAGGCAGGATTCGAACCTGCAACCGTAGCGGTCGTGCAGTTCCAGACTGTAGCGCCTAGAACCGCTCGGCCACCCCGGCCGGCATAGAAAAGTAACTACAATCGCTTTAGTAATGGAAAGGCATCAGGAGCAGATGAGATACCTGTGAGATTCTACAAAGGTTACGTGAAAGAACTTGCTCCCCTTTCAGCGGCATTGTAGTTACCAGGAGCAAAGTAGAGTGTCTAGTGACTGGAAAAAAGTGCAGGTTATTCTCGTTTCTAAGAATTTGTGACTGGATTCAAGACTTCCTTGCAGACAGAACTCAACATGTCGCTCTTAATGGAACGAAATCGATAGATGAGAAGGTGATTTCCGCAGTGCCGCAAGGAGTGTCGCAGGACCGTCACTGTTTACAACGTCTATAAATCTAGCAGAAAGCGTTGGAAACTGGAGAGTTCAGTTAGTGGTACCAGAAGTTGTCCCCACCACACACCGTCAGATGGCTCGTGGAATATAGATGTAGATACAGATGCTGTCGCTGCCGTGTTGGACGGCGTTTTCCAGAAGTCTGCCTGTAAATGCGCTGTCTAACTCCTGCGGACGTATAGTCACGCGTGTTAATTAAGCAGCAGTCGGCTTGTGGCGAGACAATCGTCTCAAGTCTGAATGTGGTGCAGTACAGCCAGATTGTCCAAGGGTACCGCACCGGTAAGCTATAGAAGGTTCAGCACAAACTCCTTCCGAGCGAACACTGCAAATGTAACTGCACGCAGTGGGCATTTTGAGTCGGGTGCCTCGCAGGAGTCCATTGCTCACAGCGGCGCATAATGCTGCGTGTCTTCGGTGGGCTAAAAAGCACAGAAACTGGGTAGTAATTGAATGGCGGCATGTATTGTGGTCTGACGAGTCGCAATTTTGCCTCTTTCAAATGGTGCAAGGCGTCGAGGGCACCGAATATCCAATGAGACGTTTAATCGGAGGCACCTGAACGGTGAAGTTCAGGACAAAGGTGGTTCTCTAATGTTTTAGGGGTGTTCTTCGTACCGTGACATGGGTCTACTCATTCAGGGTATCGTGAGCATGAACCAGGTTGTCTACATCTACATGGATACTCTGGAAAATCACATTTAAGTGCCTGGCATAGAGTTCACCGAACCAACAATTCTCTATTATTCCAATCTCGTATAGCGCGCGGAAAGAATGAACACCTGTATCTTTCCGTACGAGCTCTGATTTCTCTTATTTTATCCTGGTGGTCGTTCTTCCCTATGTAGGTCGGTGTCAACAAAATATTTTCACATTCGGAGGAGAAAGTTGGTGATTGGAATTTCGTGAGAAGATTCCGTCGCAACGAAAAACGCATTTCTTTTAATGATGTTCTGCCCAAATCCTATATCATTTCTGTGACACTCTCTCCCATATTTCGCGATAATACAAAACGTGAACCTTTTTTTGAACTTTTTTGATGTACTCAGTCAGTCCTATCTGGTAAGGATCCCACGCCGAGCAGCAGTATTCTAAAAGAGGATGGACAAGTGTAGTGTAGGCAGTCTACTTAGTAGGTCTGTTACATTTTCTAAGTGTCCTGCCAACAAAAAGCAGTATTTCGTTAGTCTTCCCCACAACAATTTCTATGTGTTCCTTCCAATTTAAGTTGTTCGTAACTGTAATACCTCGGTATTCAGTTGAATTTACGGCTTTTAGATTAGACTGATTTATCGTATAACCGAAGTTTGAGTTCCTTTTAGCATTCATGTGGATGACCTCACGCTTTTCGTTATTTAGGGTCAACTGCCACTTTTAGTACCATTCAGATATCGTTTCTAAATCGTTTGTTTTGATCTTCTGATGACTTTATTAGTCGATAAACGACAGCGTCATCTGCAAACAACCGAAGACGGCTACTCAGATCGTCTCCCAAACCGTTTATATACATAAGGAACAGCAAAGGGCATATAACACTACCTTGGGGAACGCCAGAAATCACTACTGTTTCACTCGATGACTTTCCGTCAATTACTACGAACTGTGACCTCTGACAGGAAATCACAAATCCAGTCACATAACCGAGACGATATTCCATAAGCACGCAATTTCACTACGAGCCGCTTGCGTCAAAAGCCTTCCGAAATCCAGAAATACGGAATCGATCTGAAATCCCTTGTCAATTGCACTCAACACTTCATGTGAATAAAGAGCTAGTTGTGTTTTACAGGAATGATGTTCTCTGAACCCATGTTGACCGTGTGTCAATAGACCGTTTTCTTCGAGGTAATTCATAATGTTCGAACACAATATATGTTCCAAAATGCTGCTGCATATCGACGTTAACGATATCGGTCTGTAATTTAGTGCATTACGCCTACTACCTTTCTTGAATATTGGTGTGACCTGTGCAACTTTCCAGTCTTTGGGTACGGGTCTTTCGTCGAGCGAACGGTTGTATATGATCGTTAAGTATGGAGCTAATACATCAGCATACTCCGAAAGGAATCTAACTCGTATACAGAATTTTGCAAGGCACTCAAGAGTGTGAAACCTGGGAAGGCTCCTGGACCTGACAGCATCCCGATGGAGCTTATTGAGGGTGGCGGCTTGCCTCTAAAAACTAGACTCTCCTCACTTATTATATTAATGTGGGAAACCCGCAAGGTACCAGCTGACTTGAAGAACTCCACAATTGTCACCATCTTCAAAAAGGGCGACAGAAGCGTCTGTGGTAACTACCGGGGAATATCTCTACTCTCTGTCACTGGAAAAATTTTTGCAAGAATCCTTTTAAATCGCCTCCAGACACTTTCAGAGACTATACTACCAGAGTCTCAATACGGGTTTCGACCTTCAAGAGGGACAATTGACATGATCTTCTGTGCACGACTACAGGAGAAGTGCAGAGAACAGCAAAAGCCTTTACTACTTGTTTTCTACGATCTAGAAAAGGCCTTTGATACAGTTCCCAGAGAAGCCATGTGGATGGTCTTAAAACGCTTCGGCTGCCCTGAACATTTTGTTGACCTGATTGAAGCTCTCCACGTTGATATGACTGGACAGGTCCTCTGCCAGAATGAAATGACTGGTGAATTCCCAATAACAAGTGGGCTTAAACAAGGATGCGTTCTTGCACCTACATTATTTGCATTGTATCTGGCAGCTATGCTTTACGAGACAACCGTAAACAATGCAGGAATAGAACTAAAGTACAGCTTTGATGGAGGATTATTCAACCAGTCCAGACTCCATTCAAAAAGGTTCACCAGTACCACTCGTGTGACAGAGCTGCAGTATGCTGATGACAATGCCTCTCCAGCTCATTCACCTGCAGAGTTGCAGCTGTCAGTTGATTCCTTCAGCAGGGCGTACGAACGATTTGGTCTCTACATCAATATTTCAAAGACAAAGGTGATGGCGCAGCCAACTCCTGGCTCCTCCGTTCCTGACTTCAGCATATCCATCTATGATACACTCCTGGAACAAGTGGACCATTTCCTCTACCTGGGAAGCATACTGTCATCCAACTGCTCATCTGGAAAAGATGTGGAGAATAGAGTACGTGCTGCACATGTAGCATTTGGTCGTCTTACAAAGCGTGTCTTCCTGAATAAAGACCTAACACTGTACACCAAACTGATGGTGTACAAAGCTGTAGTCATTTCCACCCTGCTATATGGTTGCGAAACCTGGACGTTGTATCGCTGCGATCTGAAGAAACTAGAACGCTTCAACCAACAGAAGCTAAGATATATCATGAACCTGAAATGGGATGACTTCATATCCAACACGGCTGTTCTAGAGAAAGCAAAAATGCATAGCATGGAAGCTCTTATCATTGGGCATCAACTCAGATGGGTCGGACATGTCCAGCGGATGAAAAATGACAGACTTCCACGCCAAATGCTGTACAGCGAAGTGAGCACAGGTAAAAGGCCACGAGGTGCCCCTCTCAAACGTTATAAGGATCAGTACAAGAAAAATCTGAAAAACTTGAACATCGATCCGAGTAACTGGTCCACAATAGCAGAAGACCGAAGTCGCTGGCGCTCAGTTACCTCAAATGCTCTTCAAAACTTTGAGCTGGAACGTCGATGAATGGAGAATGACAAACGCCAGAGACGTAAACTCCTCCAGGCTCAGCCACGTCCTCCACCTTCCATCAGCTGTAATGTCTGTGGCCGCCTGTTCCACGCTAGGATTGGATTGCTAAGCCATCAACGACACTTCCACGCCTGAACCGTGACAAAGGAAATTTCAGGAGAGAAATGAAAACTCGGATACGAGTATCAGCCGACGACGACGACAGTCTGGACGAGAAGACTTGCTTTTATTAAGTGATTTAAGTTGCTTTACTGCTCCGAGGATATTTACTTCTACGTTACTCATTTTGGCAGCTGTTCTTGATTCGAATTCTGGAGTACTTACTTCGTCTTCTTTTGTGAAGGCATTTCGGAAAGCTGTTTTTAGTAACTCTGCTTTAACAGCACTGTCTTCGACAGTTTATGTCAATATTCTCGCTAATCAAATGTTACCCTTTCTTCTACTTCTTCATAATACTCTTAGTTTCACTAACACTCAGGCCTCCAGTTGCACCTCAACGTGCCAACTAAATCACCCGACATTTTTCCATAGGAAATGCCTGGGACTATTTGGAGCAGCAGATGAAACGTAGTAATTAACATCCCCGCAATTTACTACTTCTATGGCAGGGTCGGCCACGGCGTGCAGAGCTGCACGCATGCACGGCGCGCTGCATACACGTGGCAGAAGGCTCGGCCTGTCTCGACTTCGGTCTGTCCTTCTAGGAAGCGCTTTGTAGAGCGCGACATTCCATTCAGCAGTGCGGTGCGGCATTTTTCGGACTTCACGACAGTCGTCAGTTCCGCAGAATCGCGGTGTCAACGCTACTTATCCTTCGCTATTTGCCCGAAGTATAAGGGAACTTCACAGGTCGAGTGGCTGTTTGCGCGGAAACAGGCAGTCAAGCGACCTAATGTCACAAACTTTAAAAATGAATGTAAATGACAGAGAAAGATGGGAATCCTGAACACGTGTGATGCAGCCACATAATCGATGGGTACCGCAACTTCGCTGTGGAACGACGTTACAGCACCATTTAGAAAGAATTTAGTTGACAATGAAATTTCAAAAAAATTATAACGACTGACAGACGATTTGTATGGCGTTCATCGCTCTGTTAACCAAGAGAAACTCTGTGCTAAATTTTCAGGTGTGGTGCACGTGATTGCCGCGCGGGATTAGCCGAGCGGTCTCTGGCGCTGCAGTCATGGACTGTGCGGCTGGTCTCGGTGGACGTTCGAGTCCTCCCTCGGGCATGGGTCTGTGTGTGTTTGTCCTTAGGATAATTTAGGTTAAGTAGTGTGTAAGCTTAGGGACTGATGACCTTAGTAGTTAAGTTCCATAAGATTTCACACACATTTGAACATTTGAACAGCACGTGATTGGTAGTACAAATAACATCGTTCCAGTATTAGTTACAACAGTTTTCAGTGGAACTGAAATATGAGTATAGAGACTTTATATGTTACTGCATAGCACGTTAGTTAAGTCAAAGGGCATGTCTGGAACGATTTTTGAATTTAAAACCCGCTATTGTTGAATTTCTGAAGGAAAAACAAAAGCAGGGACGAAAATTCGAACATCTAGATTAGACTGCAGACCTCGCATTTTAATGTACTTGAGTTCTCACTTAAATTTGTGGTAAGTTCCTATGGGACCAAACTCCTGAGGTCATCGGTCCCTAGACTTACACACTACATAATCTAACTTAAACTAACTTACGCTAAGGACAAGCTACACACCCATGCCCGAGGGAGGACTCGAACCTCCGACGGAGGGAAGCCGCGCAAACCGTGGCAAGGCGCCCAAGACCTCGCGGCTACCCCGCGCGGCTGAGACCTCGCTATCCGCAGTAATACACTAAAAGCTGGCAAACAACTTACTTCTGACAAACTGCCTTCTCGGGTTCTCCTGCCGACGTTCGTCTGATGATTTTTCTGACGTTTCGCCACAAAAACGCATTGTGACATGGACAAATATTGAAAAAAAAAAGCCACTGTCCATTTCCCTAACCTCTCTGGCGTTAAAGAAGTCGCGATTTTTTTTAAGAATTCACTGTGACCTTAGGAGATTTACAAGTAAACTTTTAAAAAGGTTTTGAGGACACTACCAATTTTACCTCTGTTCTTGAGCTGTTTTCGAGACCGTTTGCCGCTTCAGTCGAAAGTGCCCCTATGCATGTACAGACGGAACTACTCATTCTGCGATTTAATTCTAACTGTTTTTAAAAAAATACTTTTTTACCTTAAAGCTGTCCAGGAGTTCTATGTTGGTTTTCTCAGGACGAGTTTTCACGTCTCCATAATGAGGTTGCACAACTGCTACAGTATTTGGGTCAACACATGCACGTGAAAAGCTTTTTCGAATGTGAAATTAAACAAGTTACGATTATGTGGCAACCTGAGTGCGAAAATTTGAGAGGTCGTGTCCATCTGTCCTTAAACCGATAGTTCATAGCAGAAAACAAATTTATTATGTCTTCAGAGCTCTAAAAGTAATTGAATAATACTGAAAATTTGTTTTGTTTGTGATCTGCGTTTTTGAGAAATGTGTGTGCGTGTGTGTGGTCTTCAGTCCAGAGACTGGTTTGATGCAGCTCTCCATGCTACTCTATTCTGTGCAAGCTTCTTCATCTCCCAGTACCTACTGCAACCTACATCCTTCTGAATCTGTTTAGCGTATTCATCTCTTGGTCTCCCTCTGCGACTTTTACCCTCCAATACTAAATTGGTGATCCCTTGATGCCTCAGAATATGTCCTACCAACCGATCCCTTCTTCTAGTCAAGTTGTGCCACAAACTTCTCTTCTCCCCAATTCTATTCAATACCTCTTCATTAGTTATGTGATCTACCCATCTAATCTTCAGCATTCTTCTGTAGCACCACATTTCGAAAGCTTCTATTCTCTTCTTGTCTATACTATTTATCGTCCACGTTTCAGTTCCATACATGGCTACACTCCATACAAATACTTTCAGAAACGACTTCCTGACACTTAAATCTATACTCGATGTTAACAAATTTCTCTTCTTCAGAAACGCTTTCCTTGCCATTGCCAGTCTACATTTTATATCTTCTCTACTTCGACCATCATCAGTTATTTTGCTCTCCAAATAGCAAAACTCCTTTACTACTTTAAGTGTCTCATTTCCTAATCTAATACCCTCAGCAACACCAGACTTAATTCGACTACATTCCATTATCCTCGTTTTGCTTTTGTTGATGTTCATCTTATATCCTCCTTTCAAGACACTATCCATTCCGTTCAACTGCTCTTCCAAGTCCTTTGCTGTCTCTGACAGAATTACAATGTCATCGGCGAGCCTCAAAGTTTTTATTTCTTCTCCATGGATTTTAATTCTTACTACGAATTTTTCTTTGGTTTCTTTTACTTCTTGCTCAATATACAGATTGAATAACACCGGGGAGAGGCTACAACCCTGTCTCACTACCTTCCCGACCACTGCTTCCATTTCATGCCCCTCAACTCTTATAACTGCCATCTGCTTTCTGTACAAATTGTAAATAGCCTTTCGCTCCCTGTATTTTACCCCTGCCATCTTCAGAATTTGAAAGAGTATGCCAGTCAACATGATCAAAAGCTTTCTCTAAGTCTACAAATGATAGAAATGAAGGTTTGCCTTTCCTTAATCTATTTTCTAAGATAAGTCGTAGGGTAAGTATTGGCTCACGTGTTCCAACATTTCTACGGAATCCAAACTGATCTTCCCCGAGGTCGGCTTTTACCAGTTTTTCCATTCATCTGTAAAGAATTCGTGTTAGCATTTGGCAGCTGTAGCTTATTAAACTGATAGATCGGTAATTTTCACATCTGTCAACACCTGCTTTCTTTGGGACTGGAATTATTATATTCTCCTTGCAGTCTGAGGGTATTTCGCCTGTCTCATACATCTTGCTCACTAGATGGTAGAGTTTTGTTAGGCCTGGCTCTCCCAAGGCTGTCAGTAGTTCTAATGGAATGTTGTCTACTCCCGGGGCCTTGTTTCGACTTAGGTCTTTCAGTGCTCTGTCAAACTCTTCACGCAGTATCATATCTCCTATTTCATCTTCATCTACATTCTCTTCCATTTCTATAATAATGTCCTCAAGAACATCGCTATTGTATAGACCCTCTGTATACTCCTTCCACCTTTCTGTTTTCCCTTCTTTGCTTAGAAGTGGGTTTCCATCTGAGCTCTTGATACTCATGCAAAAATATGAAATATGAAACCAAGCTGCACGCATTGCCATCTAAATGGGATACGTTCGCAGTTTCCCCCTCTTCTCCATGCTATCACTCAGGCAGCATGGCACGGTGGTGGGGGAAACGTGCAGCCAGATTAGAGCGCCCCACACGCATATGAGAGCATTGCGCACATGGGTAGTTCTCTGCCGTCCCTAATCTTTAGGATCATATTATCAATGAGCAGTTTCATTTGGATATGGCTTACCTCAAATGAAGAGATGCTGCGACAGTGTAGTGGGTTGACCCCTCCAGGGAAGGACTAAGTTTTTGTGCAGTATGATTATATGAACCTGATTCAAATGTGAAACGCCATACGTCGTATCCCAGGAAAATAATTGGACACTGAGCCGTGGCGGCTTCCGTGAGGGCGAGCTCGTGATCCTACTGGCGCCACTTGTACGAGCGTTCCATCCACTCTAGACCCTGTCACATCGTCTTTGCAGGTTTGTGTGTTCCCTCTGGTGTATGTGGTGGCGATTGGTACGTCGAACACAGAGCTAGATAGTTGTACCTGAGTGTTGGGCGTGCAGACGATTGCAGCGAGTTAACACCATTGACCGTCGGGTTGTGGGGGCCCACGTTTTCCTGCAGCGTTGACAGTTGCTATCGGCTAGTTGAGTGGACAAGGAGCGGCTCTCGTCGACTGCAATCTGGTCACGACGTGCATCAGTCAACTAAGGTGTCATAAAAACTCCAAAATGTATTGAACAACTGGTCAAAAATCACGAGGAGCAGGGCAGTACTATCCGGTGCCTGCTGGAGTCCTGAAGCTACTGGCCTCCTTAGCACTTATTTGAAATTATCTATGAAGACTATTCAACTGTACTTAAAGATCGTTAATTCTGTCCGTTGTGTGCAGGCCAGGAATTCAGTGTCTTTATACCTTTCGTTTGGGTGTGTATGTCTCAATCTGGAGGTTTCTGTAGGCACCAACCTAGTATTTTATAATGTTAATCTTGTACTTGAAATCATGGTTTATTATTATTATTATTATTATTATTATTGAGTATTTGATTCTACTGATGGTAATTTCTATTTATTGTAGACCTCACAGGCATTCCTGGGGCGAGTGATTGGATTTGGCCTGTAACTAAAGTTGTACGCGCTCAGCCTAAAGGTACGTACGTGTGGGTCCTGTGTGTGCGCGTGCTTCTATTTGCACACTCTCTTAGTCCGTGTTGAGGAGCCCTTCAGGTTATAGGTGTTCAGTTAAGCCGGCTATCTGTCGCTTGCGTATCTCAATTAAAGCGTCTGTTTGCCCCTATGTGGCTCCAGTAAACGTACACCTTGATTTTTTAAAATCTTGTTTGAATTATTATTTAATTATTCTTTTAAAAAACCTTATACATCGTTTTCTGTTATTGCTGGGAACGTTAAGGTGAGATTTACTATCTTTTGGTTCAAAAGATCGATTTTTTTAAAACTGCATTTTTGGATCCATAAAAGTGTTTAGGATCCACCCCTGAAACGGTTTTTCCGAGTACGACACTGAAATGTTTGTTATTCGCGGTTGAGCACAAAAATGCACGTGCCTGAAATCGGCCTCTTTCACACACCAGTTTTTTTTATTTCAGAGGTCGGAGGTTATTGTAGTGGTGCTTGGAAGGAAACACACAACATTCAAACGAAAGTTTGAACGCGTGTGTTTGGAAGTTAGCCCCCAAGCATTTGCATTCTGGTGCGAACACTGGAGATTGCGACTTTCCTGACAGTGAGCAGCTTCAACGAAGGGTATTCAGCAATTCTGAAGACCATGACAATGATGGACGTCACCCTGGGGCTCTATCCGACGCAGTTCGCCAAGCATTCGGACGACCACTGGATTGAAGCGGCCGAAAACAGCTTGTCACCGGCCGTACGGGCGGCTCTGGAGCAGCGCAGGATGGCCCAGATCGAGCAGAACGCCCTCTATGAAGAAGAGGAAGGGCTAGTTTGCGGACCCGGAATAGCAGATTCAACACGTACGTTGCATAATAGTGCATTTGTATTTAGACAAAACTTCAAACGCGTTTTTCTCGAAATGACGTCTTTTTTTTTATGGCGCGGTATAGTAACTTCAAATCTACTAAACCGATTGGCGTGATTCTTTGTTTCCGACGAAGCTAACTAAATTATCTAGGAGTTGTACCACTTTTATTCCGATCCATAAACTATAAATATTTTTAGTTGGCCGTCGAAGTCGAGAAATCGATAAAAAACATTTTTTTTTCAAATGGCCGCCATTTTATTTCTTATGGTCCCAATAACTTAAGCGAGGTACAACTCCTAAAGAATCCTGTATACTTCGCTGACGTCAACTCAGTTTTGATTTCAGGCGAGCCGGCTGACCTGACATACCGCGTGTGGAGGTCTACATCGAAATTTTGTTTCGTTCCGACGGCACTTCCACCTTTTCTCTTCGATATTTCCGGTCGAAAAATTCCAATTTGTAGAGGAAATATCAATAAACATTATGACCAAATTTGACATTGATATCTATAACACATCCTGAGTAAAAAATTCCCAAAGAACATGCTGTTTTCGGGCCAAACTTGCAATGTAATGACCGGACTGTTCCCTAACGGAACTTTTAATAGTTGAATTTTTAATTGCGGTTATAAGTATTACTGTGTACGTTAATTTTTGTCAAACTTGTTTTGCTATTTGTTGATTGGTATATGTTGACAGCCTTTTATCGGCAGCGTCCGAGGCGTTGGTGTTCTGCTGGTCTGGGGCAGGGACGCATTTTCTTCTGCTTCGACGGCCTTTCGTCGAAAGTGTTGGCAGGTCACACGCGGTTCTGCCGATCGCCCATTCCAGCCTCGAGTTGAGTAGTTTTTTGCTATTCTTTAGACATCGCGCCACGGCGGGAATGTCGCCAGATTAGGAAGTAATTGACTCAGTATTTGTGTTATTGTAAGGCCCTTGTGGGCGTGTGGTGAAAGTGTGTGGGCAAACTGAGCACTGAATTTCTCGATTTCTTTCAAAAAATTAAGGGGTAAATTGTCGTTATCAATTTGTGTTTCAGGGGTCTGGTAGTTTATTTAAGTACTTAATTTGATTTATGTGGAACTGGCTTGTGGCCAATCAGTGAAGTACTACTGTTGCTAAGATTTTACATGTGGGTAGCCTTTGGGCAGCTTGGCCATATCTTGTCTAATGGGAGCTTAATGACCAGTGGGAATGTATGCAATTTCAGTTCTTTTATTTAATGTTTGCTAAACGTAAATTCAAGTCCCGATGTGGGATAAGCCTACAGTTGTGATCTAGTTGCGGGGACAGAGTGCCACCGCCACTTTATTTAATTAATGAACTGTTTGCTGTTGGTCCACCATTGCACTGCATAATTAACATTTTATTCGAGTGCTATTTGTAATTTTATGTACCATGCAAGTGTCCTTATAGATTGTGGATTTAATTCAATAATCTTAATTATTTGTATGTATATGGCAACTGTCAGTTGGGTCATCATAGAATTGTTATTAAAAAAGAATATTGGTTTGGGAACGATAAATGACGCGTCAGGTTGAGCCATCCTTCCACGTGTTTTCCTTAAATTAATACCAATCCTTGTTCTGGGTGTCAGACGTGTTAGATATAATGCTGTTAGACGGTCACTGTATGACTTCCAAGGGTCAAAATACACTGAAAGGAAAAAAATAGTATCACCGAAAAATAATTAATGTAGAGTCATGAAATATCAGGAATAGATTTATCTATTAACATACTGAAAGATCAAATGGTTCAAATGGCTCTGAGCACTATGTGACTTAACATCTGAGGTCATCAGTTCCCTAGAACTTAGAACTACTTAAACCTAACTAACCTAAGGACGTCACACACACCAATGCCCGAGGCAGGATTCGAACCTGCTATCGTAGCGGTCGCGCGGTTCCAGACTGAAGCTCCTAGAACCGCTCGGCCCCAATGGCCGGCTACTGCAAGATCACAGGTTAATTTAAGAGTGAGATAAGCCACCGCAAATGTGAAATGCTGGTACAGGAACAACCGGTGTAACCGCCAGAATGTTGACTGCAAGCATACAAACGTGCATGGACTGTATTGTACAGGTGCCAGATGTCAGTTTGTGGGATGGAGTTCCATACCTGTTGTACTTGCTCGGTCATTACAGGGACGGTTAACACTGTTTGTGGATAACGCAGGACTTGTCGCCCGATGATGTCGCATATGTGCTCCATTGGAGGGAGATCTAGTGATTGAACAGTCGAAGGCAACACGTCGGCACTCTGTAGAGGATGATGGGTTACAACAGCGGTATGTGGGCGTGCATTACCCTGTTGGAAAACTATCCCCGGACTGCTGTTCATGAACGGCAGCACAACAGGTCGAACCACCAGATTGACGTACAAATTTGCAGTCTGGGTGTTTGGGACTACCACGACAGTGTTCCTGCTGTCATAGGAAATCGAACGCCAGGTTGCTTGCAGGCACTCAACTGGCCTCTTCCTGAGCAATACGCTGCCCTCATTGGCACCGAGGCAGAATTAGGTTTCATCAGAAATCACAACAGAGCTCCAACCTGCCCTCAAATGAGCTCTCGCTTGAAACCACTGAACTTGCAAATGGCGTTGGTTTGCGGTCAGTGGAATACACGCTACAGGACGTCTGGCTTGCAGCTGCCTTTGAAATAACCTATTTGTAACAGTTCATTGTATCACTGTGGTGCCAACTGATGCTCAAGTTGCTGCTGCAGATCCAGTACGATGCGCCAGAACCATACACTAAACACGATGGTCTTCCCTCTGTGTAGTGTCATGTGGCAATCTGGAACACGGTCTTCTAGCGACGGCACAGTCTCGTGACCAGGAGTGCGAGCGATCACGTACAGTGGCTACATTGCTGCAAAGTATTTCTGCACTATCGTAGAAGGAACTTCCAGATTCTCGTAGCCCAAATATGCGACCTCATTCAAATACAATGAGGTGTTGATAATGGCATCTTTGTCGCCTGAAAGGCATTGTTGACTAACATCAAAACACCACGTCCAGTCTCAAAGGTAACGAAAGCTCACGACAGTAACAGCGTGTATTTAATACAAACATTATCTGTGTCCTCGTAGTAGCGCTACTAGCGCCACTGGTATGCTACTTGCATGAAATTTGAATAGACATATTTCATAATACACTCATGCTCATAAATTAAGGATAATTGCAGAATGTAGTGCCACACAATGTGGCACTACACAAAACTGGCGCTAATAAATTGGCTCTGAGCACCATGGGACTTAATTTCTGAGGTCATCAGTCCCCTAGAACTTAGAACTACTTAAACCTAACTAACCTAGCGACATCACACACATCCATACCCGAGGCAGGATTCGAACTTGCGACCGTAGCGGTGGCACGGTTCCAGACTGTAGCGCGTGGAACCGCTCGGCCACTCCGCCCGGCCCACTCCATTCGCCTGATATCTTCTGTTTCAAGGTACTCCTCCACCCCCATGGGAGCTCGGTGTGGCCATTCGTTATCATCCATCAGGAGGAAGGTGGAACCCCCTGCATCCATGAAAAGGCTCGCATAGTGGTGCAAAATGACGTCCGACTATACTTGACCTGTTACAATTCCTCTGTCAAAGACGTGCAGCGGTGTACGTGCACCAATCATAATCCCACCCCACACCATCAAACCACGACTTCCATACAGGTCTTTTTCAAAGACATTAAGGGGCTGGTATCTGGTTCCTGGTTCACGCCAGATGAAAACACGTCTGTGAAAATAATCTGGGACCACTGTTCCAATGGCCATGTACTGTGTTCTTGACGGGCTCTCCTGTGACCAGTGGTCAGTGGAATGTACCTTGTAGGTCTCCGGGAGAATAAACCATGTACGTTGAGTCGTCTGTAGACTGTGTGTCTGGAGAAAACTGTTCCAGTGGCTGCGGTAAGGTCCCGAGCAATGTTACCTACAGTACTCCGTGGCCGTCTACGGGCACTGATGGTGAGATATCGGTCTTCTTGTGGTGTTGCACACTTTGGACGTCCCGTACTGTAGTGCCTGGACAAGTATCATGTCTGCTGGAATCGTTGCCATTATCTTCAGATCACACTTTGTGGCACACAGCGGGCCCGTGATACGACCTGCTGTGTTTGACCAGTCTCCAGTCGCCCAAGTATTCTACTCCTCATAACGTCATCAATATGTGTTCTTTGAGCCATTTTCAACACACAGTCACAATTAGCACGTCTGAAAACGTCTGCACCGTACTCTGGCACGCACCAACACACCTCTGCGTATGTGGAGTGCTGCCAGCGCCACCGTGCGACGACGGTGGTTGGCAACACTGCGCCGACGCGGACTCTTCGAGTATTTGCTGCACTAAATAATTATAAAAAGCGTTGTTATTAAGCTAATTTTAAACGTGTACAGGTGTTATGAATATAATGTAAGTGTTGTTGAATTAGTGGAAGTGTTAGTGAAGTATAAAATAAGATTAGACGGGGTAAGAAGCGTATTTTTCTTCTCGCGCCTGTAGCACGAATCCTAGGCCTAATTTCACGCGCGCGAATCGTAAGTAAGCAGTGAATTAAACTTATAGATAAACGTTTCCAGTTGGTATAAATATAAGTGTTACATTAGTGGAAGTGTTAGTGAAGTGTTAAAGAAGATTAAACGGGGTAAGAAGTTTATTTTCCTTCTCGCGCCTATAGCACGGATTTTAGGCTTAATTTCACGCGCGCGTATCGTAAGTAAACAGTGAGTTATATGTAATCACCAGTTTCTTTATTCAGTACTCTTTCAATTTATTTATATCTGCCTGAATAGTTTCTAGGGTCCTTTGTTTACGTTTTAATCACTACTTAAATCAGCTTATACGATTTCTGTTTTCACCATGAGTGAGAAGTGTGTGACATGCCGTAGGATCGTCAGTTCCGGGGTATGGCGTGATGGGTGCTGTAGTTTCTTTCATTGGGGCGAATGTAGTGGCGTGGGAAATGGGGACATAAATGAGGCTCACCAGTGGTATTGTAGGATCTGCAGTAGAGGTAGGAAAATACTGGAACAGGAAGGGAAAATTGCAGCTCTTCAAGCTGACCTAGACAAGGCAAGGGAGGATCTGGACAGGTTAAAGAGGGAGAAGGGTGAACAGAGGTGGGAAGTGGCAACAGGTAATTGGGGGAACAGACAAAGGAGAGCATCAGACAGTTTTGTCATAAATCTTGAAAATAGATTTGACCTGTTGCCTCAGTCAGAATCGGATGAGCCTCATGTAGCTGAAGCTGTAGAAAGGGCACAACAAGCTTTCAATGACTTAAAAAGGTAGGGAAATTTGTAAAGAGAAAGAAAGTTCTGTTGTTAGGTAGTTCCCATGGTAGAGGTGTTGGCCAACTACTGCAGGAAAACCTAGGTCCAGAGTACCACGTCACAAACTTTTTCAAGCCTAGTGCAGATCTGGGTCAGGTAACAGAGGATGTAGGTGCTTTATGCAAGGATTTCACAAAGGAGGATACCGTGGTTATAGTGGGTGGTCCGGGAAATAGCATTGACAGAGACTCTGAATATTCCATAGAGAGTGACCTGGTGAAGATAGCATCAGCAGCGAAGCATACGAGTGTGGGATTTGTGTCTGTGTTGAGACGCCATTATCGGCCTCATTTGAACTCTTCCGTAGGGTGGGTGAACTTGGAGTTGGAGTGGCTGCTTAGGACGGATATAGGGTCCCATATTGGTTTGATTCCTGTGGATACTATCGATAGGTGGGACTACACTAGGCATGGCCTTCATCTCAATAGGAAAGGGAACAGAAAACTGTCTGGGTTGATTGCAGAAAACTTAAGGGGGGACACTGGCACAAGTGGTAAAATACCAGTGGTCACAGGTGTCAGAGGGATGCCTTTTTTTAGGATAGGGAAGGGGGAAAAAAAACGAGTTTTAAGAGAGATTGGCAGACACACTCAGTTTGAGAAAACAGATGAACACGAGTCAGATTTTATCATACAGCCTCCATTTAAACAGTGTTTAACAGAAAGTAATCAGAAACTGCCAGTTCATCTTCGCCAAAGCAGTTACAATCCCATTAGTATGCAGTATCGGTTGTCTTTATTACATCAGAACATTCCGGGACTTAGAAATAAAGTTGATGAACTACTCATTCGTATCGATGAACTGAATTCATCTAACCAAATTGACATAATCTGCCTCTCTGAAGATCAAGTGACCACTGATATAGATATGTTAGACATTTCAGGATTTGAGCTAGCTTCCTACTTCTGCAGATTAGATATGGATGGAGGAGGAGTTGCCACATTTATCAAAAACTGCCATAAATTCACGAACATTGATATTAATAAATGCTGTTTAGAGCAGCATCTAGAAGCATGTGCAACATAAGTAGAGTTCCATAACAGATCCTATATAATAATAACTATTTACCGAGCACCTGCAGGAAATTATAATCTATTCTTAGATCATCTAGAAGCTCTTTTGGGTTATTTAACAGGAAGAAACAAAGAAATTTTGATTGCTGGTGACTTTAATACAGATTTTCTAATGCAATCTTCCAGTAAACATTCACTGCAGTTAGTAATGTTGTCTTTCAATCTAACTCACACTGTAAACTTTCCAACTAGGATCACTAAATCCTCAAGGACAGCCATTGATAACATTTTTACAGACAAATCAAAGGAACAAAATCATATCATAAAACCTGTTATAAATGGACTATCAGATCATGACATGCAGCTCCTTGTTTTAGATGTAAATTCTAAGCATATTATCAAGACTGCTAAATCTGAGTACAGGAGAGTAGTCAATCAACCAAAAATTGAGTGTTTTAGAAAACTGCTCAAAGATATGAACTGGAAAGATGTTTATAGTGCTTACGACATGAATGAAAAATATAACACATTCATGAACAATGTCAGTACCATGTTTGAGAACTGTTTTCCTGTAAAAGTTACTCAAATTAAACAGAAGTCTATAATAAAACCATGGATTACACAAGGAATAAAGATTTCCTGTAAGACAAAAAGGAAGATGTATCTGTCGACCAAGAATAGCTCCAATGCTGATGATTTAGCTAAATACAAGGAATACTGTAAAACATTTAAAAAAGTAATTCAGACATCTAAACAAATGCACTACGAGAAGAAGATAGCAATGTCAGGGAACAAAATAAAAACAATATGGGATATATTGAAAGAGCAGACTGGTAGAACCAGAAAGGAACAGGAGCAAATAGTACTAAGGGTAGATGACACATTAGTAACTGATGGGCATAGTGTGGCAAATCTATTTAACAAGTACTTTATATCTGTTACTGATAGAATGGGACTTTCAGGATCAGTAAATAATGCCCTTGAATATCTGAAACTAGCCTTCACAAATAGCTTCAAGTACATGAATATATCACTCACTTCACCAAAAGAAATAACTTCCATAATAAAATCTTTAAAAACAAAGCATTCTAGTGGGTATGATGAAATATCAACAAAGTTAATTAAGGCATGTTCTTGTGAGTTTAGTACAATTCTAAGTTACTTGTGTAACCAGTCAATTATAACTGGGACATTTCCTGACTGGCTAAAATATGCAGATGTTAAGCCTCTATTCAAGAAAGGGGATAAAGAGATACCATCAAACTACAGACCAATTTCACTTTTGCCAGCATTCTCAAAAATTTTAGAAAAAGTAATGTACAGGCAGCTGCTCAACCATCTGACCACAAATAACATATTATCAAGTACACAGTTTGGATTTCTGAAGGGTTCTGATATCGAGAAGGCTATTTACACCTACAGTGAAAATGTACTTAATTCATTAAATAACAAATTACAAGCAGCAGGTATTTTCTGTGATTTGTCAAAGGCATTTGATTGTGTGAACCACAACATCCTTTTAAGTAAATTAGAATTGTATGGTGTCATGGGCAGTGCTGCAAAATGGTTCAAGTCATACCTCACTAACAGGAAACAAAGGGTGTCAGTGCAAGGAACTAGTGAATTAAGTCATCAGTCATCATCAGAATGGAAAGAAATTACATGTGGTGTCCCACAAGGATCCATCTTAGGGCCATTGCTTTTTCTTGTGTACATTAATGATCTCTCATCAGTTACACTGCCAGAAGCAGAGTTCGTTTTGTTTGCAGATGACGCAAGTATTGCAATAAATAGTATGTCAAGTGTAGTTCTAGAAAGATCTGCTAATGATATTTTCATGGATATTAATAAATGGTTTAAAGCCAACTCACTGACATTAAACTTCGGAAAGACTCACTATATGCAATTCAGAACCTGTAAGAGGTTTCCACCCAGCATATGCATAAAATACGAAGAGCAGATAGAAGAGGATGACAGTCTTAAATTCCTGGGATTACAACTTGATAATAAATTCAGTTGGGAAGAGCACACCACAGAACTGCAGAAAAGCCTTAACAAATCTGTATTTGCAATTCGAGTGTTAGCAGACATAGGCGACATAAAAATGAAAAAGCTTGCATACTTTGCCTACTTTCATTCCATAATGTCATATGGTATAATATTTTGGGGTAACTCTTCAAGTCAAACAAAAGTTTTCAGAGTCCAAAAGCGTGTAATACGTATTATTTGTGGAGTAAATTCACGGACGTTTTGTAGAAACCTCTTCAAAGAACTGGGTATACTAACTACTGCCTCTCAGTATATTTACTCATTAACGAAATTCGGCCTAAATAATATATCTCTTTTTCCAACAAATAGCTCAGTTCATACATACAATACCAGGAACAAAAATGATCTGCAAAAGGACATAAAAGCACTTAGTTTAGTTCAAAAAGGGGTCCACTACTCAGGAACACACATCTTCAATAATTTGCCAGTAAACATAAAAAATTTAGTTACAATTAAAGCTCAGTTTAAAAGGAGCCTGAAAGACTTACTAGTGGCCAACTCCTTCTACTCCATTGACGAATTTTTTAATAGAAACAAATGATGTATTGTATATATTCATACTATTAGTATTGTTATTTCAGCTTAAAAAAATAAATAAATTGACATGTTCCACATCCACGAGGATCTCCTCAGCATGGATCTATGGAACGAAAAACTAATCTAATCTAATCTAATCTAATCACGGCAGGTCAAATGCACCGCGTGGTCATACCCTGAGGTGATTTAAACCCGCAAACCCCCTACGAAAGCTTTGTTTCACCATGTATCAGCATTATTCTTAATTTACGAGCATGAGTGTAGATACATGCATACCAATTCTCGTTTACGTCGCAAAACTTTCTCTTGGTGTTGAGTTTTTTTTTTGCCGTCATTGTACATAAAAGATAAAGCGTTTTTTGAGCTGCAGCACGGAAAGAGGGACCTGTTGGTATAATTATGGAGCTTTACGGACAGTAGAGTAGATCAGCTCATCTGACCCTTGGTGACAGTTTTTGCGTATATGAGACGTCGTGCTGTAGTCGCATGGACTGTGGGCTGCCGGAATTTTGGCCGGCAGTTTGTTGCGTCCCCCTCGTCTGACTGTAAGCGTTATTCCATGTCCCGCCACCTTGCATGGAGAATCCGGGAGCGCGGCTGTCATGTCGTCATTATAACTGCACGCAACCCACTGCGCCGTCCACCCTGCCCGTATCCTGACACCGGCAACGGCCCTTGTCAAATTCGACCGTGCATTACGTTAAATCTCACATGAGACCACACACTTCTCTTTAGTCGCTTTTATTCGGGGAATGTTTGACACAGACGGGTGAGGTAACTGGTAGGACGTTCGATCGATATATCTGTTCATTAAAAAAACTGCCACAAAAAATTAATTGGAATGACAGACACAGACAGTAGCGCCAACATAGCTGATTCTGGTAGCGGCGAGCGAGAATGTACGATACGATTCCAAATCTGGTGGAGAGTTGTCTTATTGTGAGTTGTCTCTCGTGTTCCATCCTGTGCATCGGGGACGAACACAGTCATCGATGTGGGCGTATGTATGCAGAAATGAAAGACGAAGATTGAAAGAAGCCTTTAGAATAACAACAATAATGACGCTGTTGAAGAAAGGCAAAAGTTTGTTGACGGCATTTGTAAGATTTAGAAGAAACTTTTAACAGTTCCGACTGGAATGAACTCTTAGGATTTCTGAATGTCCCAAGGACGAAATGTAGAGAGGAAAGGCTGCCTACAACGTATACGGCTACCAGACTATGGTTGCAAGGGTTGAAGGACATGAAAGGAAGCAGTAACGGAGAAGGGAGTGAGAGAGTGTCGCAATCTATACCCGATATTATTCGATCTATACATTGACATGCAGTGAAGGAAAGCAAGCAGAGTTTTGGAACGTGAATTAAAGTTTAATGGGAAAAGAGAAAAACTATGAGGTTTGTGAATGATACTTCAATTCTGTATGAGACGGCAAAGAACTTGGAAGAGCAGTTGACGGAAGTGGGCACTGTCTCGCAAAAAGGTTATAAGACAAAGATCAACATGGGTGAAACAAAGATAAAGTAACGTAGTAGACTTAAATTAGGCGATGCTGAGAGAATCAGGTTAGGAGACAAGACACTAAAAGTAGTCCACGCTAAAGCGCAACAAAGGTAAAGCGCATCAAAGCAACAGATGATAGCCGAAGCAGAGACGATATAAAATGCAGTCTGGCATCGAATGTAAATATAAATGTTAAAAGCTTTTTTCTGATTTCAGTAGAAAGACAAGACACAGCTGTGATAAATTCCTTGAGAGATGTAGTTTTAAGCATAATCTATATCTACATCTACATGGACATGGTGCAAGACACAGTTATGTGCCTGGCAGAAAGTTTATCGACCCACCATCTTTACAATAATTCTCTATTATTCTAAACGAACACGTAGATCTTTCGGTGCGAGATCTCATTCCCCTTATATTATTATGGTGATAATTTCTCCCTATGTATGTCGGCATCAACAAAATATTTTTGGACTCGGAGAAGAAATTTGGTGATTGAAATTTCGCGAGAAGATTCCGCCACATGAGTGCTAAATGGACTCCTTTAAACTTCGGTTACGCGATAAATCGGTCAAATGTAGTGGCCATAAATTCAATCAAATACCTAGGAACTACAATTACGAACTACTTAATTTGGAAGGAACACACAGAAAATGTTGAGGGGAAGGCTAATTAAAGACTGTGTTTTATTGGCAGGACACGTAGAAGATGCAACAGATCTACTCAAGATACTGCCCACACTACGCTTGTCCGTCCTCTTTTAGAATACTGCTGCGCGGTGTAGGATCCTTACCAGGTAGGATTGACGGAGTACATCGAGAATCAAAATATCCACGGGTATGCTGCCATGAGTGAGTTTTGACGTCGTTTCCTTGTTTACGAGGGTACCCCTGCGAGAGTCACTAGAATTGATTAGTCAGAAGTTTGACGAGAAGACCACTGAACTTTTTAGGCATGTCTTGACTTCCACGTATTTTCTTTTTAATGGAGAACACTACGAACAAACGGAGGGAGTCGCCATGGGTAGCCCACTCTCACCGGTGGTAGCGAATTTGTACATGGAGAACTTCGAGGAGGAAGCCCTGTCGTCATCCGTATGGAAACCTACTTGCTTTTTCCGTTACGTGGACGACACGTTCGTCATCTGGCCACATGGTATGGATAAACTCCTTGACTTCCTTACACATCTAAACTCCATACACCCCAACATCAAATTCACTATGGAGACTGAAACGGAGGGTAAATTACCTTTCCTTGACGTCTTGGTCAAGAGAAGGGCTGACGGCACCCTAGGTCATGGGGTGTATCGGAAGGCTACGCACACTGATCTGTATTTGCATGCAGACAGCTGCCACCACCCTTCACAGAGGAATGGGGTACTTAAAACTCTAGTACATAGGGCGCGCACTATCTCTGACGCAGAGAGTCTACCCCAGGAATTGGAACATCTGAGAACTGTATTTCGAAAAAATGGGTACTCAGAGTGGCAGATTCAACGTGCTCTCCGCCCAACCACTGCAGCACAACCTGTTGAGATGGATGAAGTCACGAGGGAGGAGGTAGTCACTGCATTTATTCCATACACAGGCGCACTCTCGGGGAAAATCGCCCGCATTCTGAAGAAACACCGGGTCGGAACTGTGTTTTGTCCTCCAAATAAAACTCGTGCACTGGTGGGGAGCGCCAAAGATGACCTCGGTTTGAGGAAGGCCGGCGTGTACCAGATTCCGTGTCAATGTGGCAAGTCGTATATTGGTCAGACGATGCGTACCGTCGAGGGTCGATGCCGTGAACACCAGAGGCACACTCGACTGATGTATCCGAGCAAGTCGGCGGTCGCTGAACATTGTTTGTCGGAAAATCACGCTATGGAGTATGACCGCACGAGGATTCTGGTACAGACGTCGAGATACTGGGACAGCGTTGTTAGAGAGGCCATCGAAATTCGCACCAATGACGACCTCATAAACCGTGACTGTGGCTATAATCTTAGCAAGGCTTGGGAACCAGCGATCGGGTTAATCAAGAGTAAATCGAGCAGACGTATAGTTGTGACGACCACGGCGGACAGAGCCATCACACCGACGTCATCTCAGACGCCGTCGCAATCTGTTCCACCGCGCGACCGTGGCGCTGGGCGCGGACGGCGGAGGGAGCGCGCCGCGGGCGGAGGGTATTTAAATCGGCCGCCGCCGCGACCGAACCCAGTTCCCTCTGAGCAGCCATAGCGTACGGATCTCCGTGCCGGCACGTTCACAGGAGCTCAGTCCGTCAGTTCACCTGATGATGGCGACATGTTTGATCGCCGAAATATTGTGCCCGTTGGACACTATAGACCGGCAGCATACCCGTGGATATTTTGATTATCAAATACGCCGGGAGAAACTCAAGAATTACATCGAGAATGTTCACAGAAGGGCAGCACGTTTTGTATTATCGCGAAATGGTGGAGACAATGTCACTGAATTGATGCGGGATTTGGGGCATCATTAAAACCAAGTTCTTTTTCGTTGTGGTGGAATCTTCTCACGAAGTTTCGAGCACCAAGTTCCTCCACCGAATGCGAAAATATTTTTTTGACGTCAGTCTACGTAGGGGGAAACGAGCATCATAATAAAATAAGGGAAATCAGAGCACGCACAGAAGAGATATGGTTGTTCGTATTTCCACGCGCTGTTCGAGATTGGAATAATGAAGAATTATTGTGAAAGGGGTTCGGTGGACCGCCTGCCAGGCACTTAAATGTAATTTGTAGAGTAGCGATGTAGATGTAGATATAGATGTAGATGAAATTACCGAACAGTTGTGTATATTGAAACATATAGCAACAAACAACTGCTACAATGCTGATAAGGTGGACAAAATTTATACTGCCAAATTACAAAAGCAACAATACAGAAAAAGAAATAACGGATTTAAAATATCCACAGACAACTGCCGAAAGCAGTAGCGTACCACCGATATAATGCGTTCAACATTTGCAGCAGTACATCGATACATCCATCCAGCTTCCTGCAGACCCACAATGTGACCTTGTTCCAATGGCCGATGTTGTTCAAGAGGAGTACGTAGTCGTTGTCTGGGCATGGTTGTACCTTAGAATGAATGTTGCAAACATCGTTCACCTTTAAACTCAGCGCAGTTACTGCCTGCAGAGTAAAGCCGGCTGCTATGGCCGAGAGGTTCTAGACGCTTCAGTCTGGAACCGCGCGACTGCTACGGTCTCAGGTTCGACTCCTGCCTCGGGGATGGATGTGTGTCATGTCCTTAGGTTATTTAGGTTAAAGTAGTTGTAAGTTATAGGGGACTCATGACCTCAGATGTTAAGTCCCATAGTGCTCAGAGCCATTTGAACCATTCGCAGAGTCAAAACAGGGGTTACACAGACAGGCCTCCAGATTGTCATATGATCGGCGAGGACCGTGACAAATGGATCACTAACACTGCAACTCCTCAGTGCGCCGATATTTCACCATGATGCTACTGAACACAGTCCTTGACGGTGATTAATTTTTTCCTGCAGTGTGGTTCGCAGCTGCATTATTCAGCCGTTCACAAATAAAGACGGACACACAGCTTTACTTGGCCAGTTGTCACAGTAGTCGCTGGTCATGAGTTGCCGACCCGTTCCAGCTGGCGAACAGCTCCAGCTGCTAAACAGGGTACCGGGCTGCTGCTACGGTCGCAGGTTCGGATCCTGCCTCGGGCATGGATGTGTGTGATGTTCTGAGGTTAGATAGGTTTACGTAGTTCTAAGTCTAGGGGACTGATGACCTCAGATGTTAAGTCCCATAGTGCTCAGAGCCATTTGAACCATTTTGAACTGAGATCAGACTACCATCAGAAACTATACTTCAGTGATACGTCAGCAAATGAAAGAAGAGTATTTGTGAACATATCAGTTCGTTAAATGATTGTTATTTGTTACTTTTGTTGTTGCCAACACTATTTGTGTTTCAGTTTACGATCGTCCTGTGACGTGCGTGGAAACACCCCGTTTGAATACGGAAACTACTTTTCTGTGCAAAGGGGTTCCTTTCTGCTATCTTTTTTTGTCTTGATTCAAAATTGTTTAATGACTGCAGCATAAAAGTATCAATTTTCTGAAGGAACAAAAGGCATACGAATTTTAAAAACAATATCAGGAGCCTCATAGAAAGTAAAATGTCGACATTGGTTGTATAGTAGAGTTTATTTAAAACTCATCATATACATCATGAACGGAACAGTATAGATGAAAAGTCAGTATTCAAATGTGAAAACATACACTGCTCCATAATTGAGCAGCTTGGTCATTGTGTTTGTACGATATTTTAGCATGAGGTACTTAAATGATTTAAAGTTACATTTTAATACATATCGTGCTCACTGGAACATTTCGGGCATCATAATCAGTGTATGTGAAATATAGTGCCTAACTCAAGATATAAATACAATGGTTAAAAAGGAAACAAACATATGCACATCAACAGCTAAGTAATAATGCACATATGTGCGTAACGAGACTGCATGTAATTTGACTAGTTGTATATCCTATATTTACAGTAAGTTGTACAATAGCGTTAAAATGTTATCGAATGCGTATGAACGTACCAGTAGTTTATATGAGGTAAGTAAAGTAGCATTGGCGGCCGAAGACTTCCGGCATAAGAAGTCAGCCTCATTCTGCCAACGGCCTTGTCAAAGAGGGCGGAGGAGCGGATAGAGGTTCAGGGCACTCTCTTGTCCTAGGGGTGGGAAATTGCCCCTAAAGGCGGAAGAATCAGCAATGATCAACGACATGAGGATGCAGAAGGCAATGGAAACCACTGCATTAAAGACACCTAACGTGTATCCACAGGACATGTGGCCTGTAATTGAAGAAGTGTCATGATGATCTCTCCATTGGCAAAAGATTCCGGAAGAGTCCCTCATTCGGATCTCCGGGAGGGGACTGCCAAGGGGGAGGTTACCATGAGAAAAAGATTGAATAATCAACGAAAGGATAACGTTCTACGAGTCGGGGCGTGGAATGTCAGAAGCTTGAACGTGGTAGGGAAACTAGAAAATCTGAAAAGGGAAATGCAAAGGCTCAATCTAGAAATAGTAGGGGTCAGTGAAGTGAAGTGGAAGGAAGACAAGGATTTCTGGTCAGATGAGTATCGGGTAATATCAACAGCAGCAGAAAATGGTATAACAGGTGTAGGATTCGTTATGAATAGGAAGCTAGGGCAGAGGGTGTGTTACTGTGAACAGTTCAGTGACCGGGTTGTTCTAATCAGAATAGTCAGCAGACCAACACCGATAACGATAGTTCAGGTATACATGCCGACGTCGCAAGCTGAAGATGAACAGATAGAGAAAGTGTATTAGGATATTGAAAGGGTAATGCAGTATGTAAAGGGGGACGAAAATCTAATAGTCATGGGCGACTGGAATGCAGTTGTAGGGGAAGGAGTAGAAGAAAAGGTTACAGGAGAATATGGGCTTGGGACAAGGAATGAAAGAGGAGAAAGACTAATTGAGTTCTATAACAAGTTTCAGCTAGTAATAGCGAATATCCTGTTCAAGAATCACAAGAGGAGGAGGTATACTTGGAAAAGGCCGGGAGATACGGGAAGATTTCAATTAGATTACATCATGGTCAGACAGAGATTCCGAAATCAGATACTGGATTCTAAGGCGTACCCAGGAGCAGATATAGACTCAGATCACAATATAGTAGTGATGAAGAGTAGGCTGAAGTTCAAGACATTAGTCAGGAAGAATCAATACGCAAAGAAGTGGGATACGGAAGTACTAAGGAATGACGAGATATGTTTGAAGTTCACTAACGCTATAAATACAGCAATAAGGAATAGCGCAGTAAGCAGTACAGTTGAAGAGGAATGGACATCTCTAAAAAGGGCCATTACAGAAGTTGGGAAGGAAAACATAGGTACAAAGAAGGTAGCTGCGAAGAAACCATGGGTAACAGAAGAAATACTTCAGTTGATTGATGAAAGGAGGAAGTACAAACACGTTGCGGGAAAATCAGGAATACAGAAATACACGTCGCTGAGGAATGAAATAAATAGGAAGTGCAGGGAAGCTAAGACGAAATGGCTGCAGGAAAAATGTGAAGACATCGAAAAAGATATGATCGTCGGAAGGGCAGACTCAGCATACAGGAAAGTCAAAACAACCTTTGGTGACATTAAAAGCAACGGTGGTAACATTAAGAGTGCAACGGGAATTCCACTGTTAAATGCAGAGGAGAGAGCAGATAGGTGGAAAGAATACACTGAAAGCCTCTACGAGGGTGAAGATTTGTGTGATGTGATAGAAGAAGGAACAGGAGTCGATTTAGAAGAGATAGGGGATCCAGTATTAGAATCGCAATTTAAAAGAGCTTTGGAGGACTTACGGTCAAATAAGGCAGAAGGGATAGATAACATTCCATCAGAATTTCTAAAATCATTGGGGAAAGTGGCAACAAAACGACTATTCACGTTGGTGTGTAGAATATATGAGTCTGGCGATATACCATCTGACTTTCGGAAAAGCATCATCCGCACAATTCCGAAGACGGCAAGAGCTGACAAGTGCGAGAATTATCGCACAATCAGCTTAACAGCTCATGCATCGAAGCTGCTTACAAGAATAATATAGAGAAGAATGGAAAAGAAAATTGAGAATGCGCTAGGTGACGATCAGTTTGGCTTTAGGAAAAGTAAAGGGACGAGAGAGGCAAATCTGACGTTACGGCTAATAATGAAAGCAAGGCTAAAGAAAAATCAAGACACTTTCATAGGATTTGTCGACCTGGAAAAAGCGTTCGACAATATAAAATGGTGCAAGCTGTTCGAGATTCTGAAAAAAGTAGGGGTAAGCTATAGGGAGAGACGGGTCATATACAATATGTACAACAACCAAGAGGGAATAATAAGAGTGGACGATCAAGAACGAAGTGCCCGTATTAAGAAGGGTCTAAGACAAGGCTGTAGCCTTTCGCCCCTACTCTTCAATCTGTACATCGAAGAAGCAATGATGGAAATAAAAGAAAGGTTCAGGAGTGGAATTAAAATACAAGGCGAAAGGATATCAATGAGACGATTCGCTGATGACATTGCTATCCTGAGTGAAAGTGAAGAAGAATTAAATGATCTGCTGAACGGAATGAACAGTCTGATGAGTACACAGTATGGTTTGAGAGTAAATCGGAGAAAGACGAAGGTAATGAGAAGTAGTAGAAATGAGAACAGCGAGAAACTTAACATCAGGATTGATGGTCACGAAGTCAATGAAGTTAAGGAATTCTGCTACCTAGGCAATAAAATAACCAATGACGGACGGAGCAAGGAGGACATCAAAAGCAGACTCGCTATGGCAAAAAATGCATTTCTGACCAAGAGGAGCCTACTAATATCAAATACCGGCCTTAATTTGAGGAAGAAATTTCTGAGGATGTACGTCTGGAGTACAGCATTGTATGGTAGTGAAACATGGACTGTGGGAAAACCGGAACAGAAGAGAATCGAAGCATTTGAGATGTGGTGCTATAGACGAATGTTGAAAATTAGGTGGACTGATAAGGTAAGGAATGAGGAGGTTCTACGCAGAAACGGAGAGGAAAGGAATATGTGGAAAACACTGATAAGGAGAAGGGACAGGATGATAGGACATCTGCTAAGACATGGGGGAATGACTTCCATGTTACTAGAGGGAGCTGTAGAGGGCAAAAACTGTAGAGGAAGACAGAGATTGGAATACGTCAAGCAAATAATTGAGGACGTAGGTTGCAAGTGCTACTCTGAGATGGAGGTTAGCACAGGAAAGGAATTCGTGGCGGGCCGCATCAAACCAGTCAGTAGACTGATGACCAAAAACAAAAAAGTAAAGTAGAGGCGAAAATCCATAATAGCTAAACACACATCAGAAAGTTCGGGGTGTGGTGCCGGTGGTATACTAACAACTCACACTTTTAAGTCAGCACAAAGTCAACCACAGTGTAACAACTACGAATCTTAATTAGCAAATAGGCAATAAAACGTTACTTTAAACCGTTGCTCCGCTGAAGACTAGTTTGAGGGGCGATAGCGGTACTTCATAATAAATTGTAAGTAAATGCAAATGAAGTCGAAATTATAGCCGCCATGAAGATCCTATAATTCATGCGTATATAAAAAACAAACAGTAATAATTATACGTCATCCTTCTTTTTTGCCAGTTACCGTAGTTTAAATTGAACCACATCTAAAATGAGGGTAAATTTGGGGAATGAAGTATCCTGGCATGGTAAATCAAATGAAACTTGTTTACTACTATGTGGGAGGAACTAAATAACATTAAGATGTTGCTTGTGATTCTACTAATTATTTAACGCAACGGTCTCCAGAAATCTGAGCATCAATGATTAATACAAAAATAAAGGGCTACATCCTATGGTCTCTATGGCCTGTAGCCTCATCGGAAGATACCTGATTTAGACGAGAAGTTTCAGCTCGGTTTTCTCACGAAAAACAATGTGCCTCAAGTATCTCTATGGCTGGCGGCTTTGCTTAATCTATACTCAAGTGAGACAGTATTAACTAATTACAGAAATGATACAAACAGGAATACGATTACTGCACATTCATTGTACCAAGATCCACCCACATAAAGAAACTTAATATAGCGGACGTCTTCGTTCGAAAATAACAAGAAACACATGAAATATTAAACCGTCTTGGCTGCAAATAATGGACGTATGGTGGATCTCCAATGGACTGGGAAACACAGCGTGTAGCGGGCGTCGATTCCAGAGATCGCGACTGACTCGACTTTAAATGATGTTGCAGAGATAGTTACGTTACCTTGGTGTGAAGGACAGCTTAGCCACACACCAGAATTAATACGTGCACCAGGCGAGTTAGCGAGCAAGTCTGTGGTAACTCAAGATTATATGTAACAAAATTTAAGTCTCGAATCGCGAAAGAATTGAAATGATAAGTTTAAAATCATGACTAGCAATAGCTGTGAAACAGCTCTAGTTTGATCGCAAGGTTCTTAAATTTCACACAACACCAGTCTCAAATCCTACACTGCAGATTGAATATTTACCATTCTGCCTGCCGCCTCCGATCTCGAGCGAAAACCGGCAGCTCCTCATTCATCTCAGAAAGTCGCTGTCCTCCGCCACTCTGCGACTCGGAACCTTCTGTCACCCTCAGGAACAGAACATCTTCTACTGCCTTGTGGAGCACAATGTTCTCTACACGACTCTCAGAAAACGAAAGTCATCTATATTCTGTCATTTACTATGTCTGAGATCTCATAAAAAATCCACCAAAAACTCCTCTCAGCCAATCGGGCTTTGTGCTTCTTTGTTTCATCTGATGGGAAAGGGAAAATTTTCCTCACGACTCCCAACCCTCCTCCCATGTTACTGGTCCCAGGAAGTTCCAGGCCACGTATTAGTGGCCAATGCTCTAGTGTTAGCGCTGGCCTGTGAGACATGAGCAAATACTCCTTTTTCTCCCCACCATTCTGCTTATTTTTCGAAAGTGTCTCAACTCTTCCCATGGTTTTGATAAGCACCTTTGGCATCGGTATGTCTGTCGGGGGCGTAACTTCCAACCTTTGTGAGACTGTTGCCCCTAAGTGCAACAAAATATTCTATATCTAAATTTGTACTCCGCAAGCCATCGTATGATGCGTGGTGGAGGGCAGCCCCTACCACTACTAGCCATTTCCTGTTATGTTCCACTCGCTAATAGAGCGAGGAAAAAACGACTACCTATACGCCTCCTTACAAGCCCCAATCTCCTGAATCTCATCGGCATAGTCCTTATGTGAAATGTATGATGGCGACAGTAAAATCGCTTTGCAAGCAGCCTCAAATGCCGGTTCTCTAAATTATCTCAACGTGTTCCTCGAAAAGAACGTCACCTTTCTTGCAGTGATTCCCATTTGAGTTCCAGAAGGATCTCCGTAATATTTGCATGTTGTTCACACGTACCAGTAACAGCTCTATCAGCACGGTACTGAATTACTTCGACGTCTTCCTTTAGTCAGACCTGGTGCGGGCCTCAGTCATTCGTGCGGTATTCAACAATGGGCAGCTATATTGTCCTGTATGTGCTCTCCTTTACATATGAAGCACACTTTCCTAAAATTCTTCCAACAAACCGAAGTCGACCGTTCGGCTTCCCTATTACAGCTCTTACATACTCATTCTACACTCATGCACATAAATTAAGAATAATTGCAGAATGTGGTACCACACAACGTGGCACTACACAAAACTGGCGCTAATAGGATAGGCACATAGGGAAAACACACGATACAGATCTGTGTCCCGAAACACACGTGCTACAAAACGCCACTGTTCCCTGCGTGTGTACCCCGACATCAATAAGGGATATGATCACCAAGCCCATGTACACAGGCCGCACAACGGGTTTGCATACTCTGGATCAGGTAGTCGAGCAGCTGCTGGGGTATAGCCTCCTATTCTTGCATCAGTGCCTGTCGGAGCTCCTGAAATGTCCTCGGGGTTTGAAGACGTGCAGCAACACGACGACTGAGAGCATCCCAGATGTGTTCGATGGGGTTTAGGTCTGGAGAACAAGCATGCCTCTCCATTCGCCTGATATCATCTGTTTCAAGGTACTCCTCCACGATGGCAGCTCGGCAGGGCCGTGCGTTATCATCCATCAGGAGGAAGGTGGGACCCACTGCATCCGTGAAAAGGGGGATATACTGGTGCAAAATGACGTTCCGATACACCTGACCTGTTACAGACATAGACATGCAGGGGTGTATGTGCACCAATCATAATCCCACCCTACACCATAAAACCACGACCTCCATACAGGTCCCTTTCAAGGACATTAAGGGGTTGGTATCTGATTCCTGGTTCACGTCAGATGAAAACCCGGCGAGAATCACTGTTCAGACTATACCTGGACTCGTCCGTGAACACAACCTGGTACCAGTGTTCCAATGACCTTCTACTGTGTTCTTGACACCAGGCTTTAAGGGCTCTCCTGTGACCAAGGGTCTGTGGAATGCACCTTGCAGGTCTCTGGCGAATAAACCATGTCTGTTCTGTCGTCTGCAGACTGTGTGTCTGGAGACAACTGTTCCAGTGACTGCGGTAAGGTCCCGAGCAAGGCTACCTGCAGTACTCCGTGGCCGTCTGCGGACGCTGATAGTGAGATATCGGTCTTCTTGTGTTGTACACTGTGGGCGTCTCATAATGCAGCACCTGGCCACGTTTCCTGTCTGCTGGATCGTTGCCATAATCTTGAGATCACACTTTGTGGCTCACGGAGGGCCCGTGCTACGACCTGCTGTGTCTGACCAGCGTCCAGTCGCCCTGGTATTCTACCCCTCATAACGTCATCACTATCTGTTCTTTGAGCCATTTTCAACACACAGTCACCTTTAGCATGTCTGAAAACGTCTGCACACGTACTCACTGCACCGTACTCTGACATACACCAACACACTTCTACGTATGTGGACTGCTGCCAGCACCACCGTGCGACGACCGCAAGTCAAATGCACCCCATGGAATACCCCGAGGTGATTTAAACCCGCAAATCGCCCACCAGAGCGTTGTTTCACCATGTGTCAACATTATTCTTAATTTATGAGCACGAGTGTATTTCATATTGCTTTGCAACGTTACGCCTAGATATATAATCGAAGTGACTGTGCCGAGCAGCACACTACTAATACTGTAACCGCACATTATGGGTTTGTTTTTCCTACTCAACTGTATTAACTTACACTTTTCTACATTTATAGCCAGCTGCCATTCATCACAACAACAACAAATTTTAAGTCATCTTGTATCCTCCTACAGTCACTCAACGACGACACCTTCCCATACACCACAGCATTATCAGTAAATAGCCAAAGTCTGCTGCTTACCCTGTCCGCCAGATCGTTTATGTATTTAGAAAATAACAGCGATCCTATCAGACTTCCCTGCGGTGCTCCTGACGATACCCTTGTCTCAGGTGAGACAACTACTTAATCAGCTGGCTGACCACTTTCGGCTGGTGCCAGTATGTCACCTGGGGGTGTAGTAAACGAGTTATTAATTTCTGGACTGCTTCTTTAGTCTGGGGCCAGTGAGTCTGCAACAGACGCGTCTCCGCAGTTAATTAGTGGCTGAGCACGCCACCGGGAACGAACATTGGCAAAATACTGTAGGGCTTGCAATGTGACAGTGCCGCGTACCGGATTTGCTGAATACTTGAATCTCCATTATTCATAAGAAAGGACACGGGTCTACGTTGATGGAAGGGGCGCGTAGGTTGCGTGTGAAATTCGGCCATCTGAAAATTACTTCATACGAACGGAAACTATTATTTCAACAAGACCTGATTGCTTATTCCTTGATCTGTTAAGAGGAGTATCACACTGTCAATCTAAATAATATTCAAAGGAGATAATTACAAGGGTGACTGCAATTTTGTCTGCTCTGTTCAGACGGAAATTACACTGCTGGCCATTAAAATTGCTACACCACGAAGATGACGTGCTACACACGCGAAATTTAACCGACAGGAAGAAGATGCTGTGATATGCAAATGATTAACTTTTCAGAGCATTCACACAAGGTTGCCGCCGGTGGCAAAACCTACAACGTGCTGACATGATCAAAGTTATCAATCGATATCTCATACACAAACAGCAGTTGACCGGCGTTGCCTGGTGAAACGTTTTTGTGATGCCTCGTATAAGGAGGCGAAGTGCGTGCAATCACGTTTCCGACTTTGATAAAGGTCGGATTGTAGCCTATAGCGATTGCGGTTTATCGTATCGCGACATTACTGCTCGCGTTGGTCGAGATCCAATGACTGTCAGCAGAATATGGAATCGGTGGGTTCAGAAGGGTAATACGGAACGCCGTGCTGGATCCCAACGGCCTCGTATCACTAGCAGTCGAGATGACAGGCATCTTATCCGCATGGCTATTACGGATCGTGCAGCCACGTCTCGATCCCTGAGTCAATAAATGGGGACGTTTACAAGACAACCATCTGCACGAACAGTTCGACGACGTTTGCAGCAACATGGACTATCAGCTCGGACACTATGGCTGCGGTTACACTTGACGCTGCGTCACAGACAGGAACGCCTGCGATGATGCACTCAACGACGAACCTGGGTGCACGAATGGCAAAAGTCATTTTTTCGGATGAGTCCAGGTTCTGTTTAGAGCATTATGATGGTCGCATCCGCGTTTGGCGACATCGATGGGGTGCCATTGGTTACGCGTCTCGGTCATCTCTTGTTCGCATTGACGGCACTTTGAACAGTGGACGTTACATTTCAGATGTGTTACGACTTGTGGCTCTACCCTTCATTCGATCCCTGCGAAACCCTACATTTCAGCAGGATAATGCACGACCGCATGTTGCAGGTCGTGTACGGGCCTTTCTGGATACAGAAAATGTTTGACTGCTGCTCTGGCCAGCACATTCTCCAGATCTCTCACCAATTGAAAATGTCTGGTTAATGGTGGCCAAGCAACTGGCTCTTCACGATACGCCAGTCACTACTCTTGATGAACTGTGGTATCGTGTTGAAGCTGCATGGGCAGCTGTACCTGTACATGCCATCCAAGTTCTGTTTGACTCAATGCCCAGACGTATCAAGGCCGTTATTACGGCCAGAGGTGGTTGTTGTGGGTACTGATTTCTCAGGATCTATGCACCCAAATTGCGTGAAATGTAATCACATGTCAGTTCTAGTATAATATATTTGTCCAATGGATATCCGTTTATCATCTGCATTTCTTCTTGGTGTAGCTATTTTAATGGCCAGTAGTGTACTTATATAAACCAATCTTAACTGATTCTGAATCATGGCAGGTGGATGTCTCATTCAAAGTGCAATTAGTGAGACAAAGGCCAGCATTTTCCATTGTTCGTTTTATTAATGTTTCTCTTTGTTGTCTGTTGTCAGGTTGAATTTTCACGTTAGTTAGATTAGGAAGGAATTGAGGAGCGCAGACCCAGATTATCATTTATTGAATATGTAAACCTAAAGAAACAGTGGAACACTTCATTCCGAGTGGTTGCATGTATTTGAAAACGTTTAGCAAGAGGGAAAAATCAATAGACAATTTAGAAAAACAAAAAGATATGGGAGGGATGTGGCATGTATCTCAAGGTGAACACAAAAGCCTAAGTAATTTCTTCCTGTATTACGCCAAGAGTTCACTGTCGGTAAACAGACATTAATTTTGAATAAATATATTGAGTGTGCTTCTTTGATAATGTACATGTGCAGTTAAGAATTTGTGCAGCGGATATGTTCTGATATGTTGCTCCGTCCCTGTTGGCTGCCCTGTATTTAATCACAAAATTGCATGTTGAACGATTTCTCTTTGTTTGAATTACTGCAGGGTCTTTCTGTAAGGAAATGTTTTCTTTTTTCAGTAGTATGTTTGCGTACTGATGACATTTATATTAGCTATGACCCACTGAGGAGCACAATTATTGGCTCGATCACGCTATGGTAACAGGAACGTCATGAACGTGGTTGGTGATCTGAGAAGATCTTTTAAGTTCAACCAAAACAGTTCCTGAACAGCCACGACAGTTTCCACTGAAAAGAGCTGACTGGTCACGGGCGTATGGAGCACTACCATTCTCAAATGTCTTGGTGACTTCACCTACAGCAGTCAGACCAAGTGCTGTCTCACACTAGTGTCTTGGAAGACAGAGGAGGGTGCTGGACTGGCAGGGCTCATGCTTCGCTGATGACTGATTTAAATTCATCACAAGCTGAGTTCTATCCCTGTCATTTGACAAATATTTAACGCTAGTAATAAGTAATTTCAGTGACTGCTAGGCTTAAGTTCGCCTACTTTTGTATTAATTCCTTCGTTTTCTAGTGGCAGTTTTGCATGTAATATTTCCTGCAGTTTACCTGGGGCCATGATGAACCAGGCTAGACATAGAGGCACATGGTAATGACTCAGTCCTATCTATTTTCCCCTCCTCTCCCCCCCCCCCCCCACCCTCTTCTGGGAGTGTCAGCTCGCCTTTCGTAGATGAAAGTGGTGGAGGGTGCAGGGGGGTGGAGCTAAATATCCACTCGCGGAAAGTACAGTGTTATAGCCCAAGTAGTGTTTAATTCAGATGCCTGAGAGTCGTTTTCTGGCTGTTTTTCTCGTAATACACCCTGCACAATTTGGGTTCGGGCTTCTACCGAAAGAAATCATAAAACGTGCCATGAAGAGCACCAACACTTGTGCAGAATCTTGATCTGAGACAAGCTGAGGCATCCTGTCAAAACAGATTTCGAAAGAACTTTGTTTTTCGATGACAAGTCACCCTTCTAGGAACGCTATGGAGGGGAAAGTTAGTCGCAGATCTCTGCGTCCCATGACAAGCGCTGCAGCAACATTGTGCTCAGGAATTATTTTCTGTCCGTGTAAAACCAATGGGCTGACATTCTGATACCACTAAAAATGAGATGAACACCCTCCTGTGTAAAAAGTTGTAACAGGGCGCCTCGTTGGCTGATCTTGAAAAAATAGCAGAGGAGGGAAGTCAACGACGCCACTTTCTGAGGAATTCGCACGTGGAGACAAGCGCATCGGCTTAAGTGAAAAACTTAACTGAGGAATGATAGTGTAACACAGAACTGTTAAAGAGCTGGGTACATCGGAGTTAGATGACTGGTTGACATTGCAAAACTTTTGCCAGGTGGGATGTCAGCTCTTTCCTCAACAACAATATCAGTGGCCAGCATTTTACAGAATCTTTTTCACTGGTGCATGGGAATTGTGGAGAGTGGAAGAGAGGGGAGAGAACTTTGTTTTGGTAAGGAACATCTGGTCTGGGGATTCAGAGGAGAGAACTGAGGATTCTAAGGAGAAAGCTTTATCTGGAGATCCTGAGGGAGGCACTTGCCCATCAGAGGCAGAAAATATGTAATTAGACCACAGATGTTGAGAAGGGAAGTTCCCACAGTCAGCTGCTGTCATGCTGTACGCTGCAGCAGATCATGTCGCTCAACTTTTTACACTACTGTATGAAGAATATGGTGAGAAATTCCAGCTTAGGTAAGCAGGGCACGTTGTAGGAGTCAGTTTCAGGGACTCTTATACTTTTGTAGTTTGACTGAGGCATCATTCATGACTCTATCAGTGACGTGACGTTACTCGAAAGTCATAGTTTACGTTACTCGGGAGCAATCGGGAATCACTGTATGTCTACCGCGAATATATCTTTCCGTAAATGATTTGTGAGGGGGTGGGTTTTGTCCATTCACCTAACTTATTCAGTCCTTGACGGGTCATTTAAATCATAGATTTGAACTATTTCATGTTACTAGTTGTCAGTTTTCTTGTTATTTGCATTTTCAAGATCGAATAGAACCTGTGATTGATTCTTGTTCATGTATGTATTAGTTATGACCTTTATAATAAATAGGAATTAATTTGGGCCGGTGCCCTTGAGGAACGATCTGTCGGTCAGCACAACTGATGCTTATGATTATGATATAAACAGGGGCATGTCGAAAGCTTAGTTGACCCCTCACAAAGAGGAGTAGGCCAGCTGGTAAGTAATGTGCAGAACTCTTGCCCAGAAACCTCGAACTTGTTCCATGCGTGCAGTGAGACAGCTTGTCTACTGACTGAAACTCACCCAGCGCATGCATGACGCACATCAGTGATCTCAGTGGGTCTTGCATCAGCAGCTGACATTCTGCGGTTGGCTTGTAGCGTATCTGCCGGGCTGTAAATATCAAATGTTCTTTTTTTCCCTGACAGAGCATTACGAATGCGATAGATAAACTAACAGGGACTTCCTTCTTAGCTTTGAATCCAACATCTTCAAATTCTTCTGCAAATCACTGAAGTGGCGTCAAATAGAAAGATTTACACTAGACAGACAAACTACTCAAGACATGCTCTCCTAGCCAAAAATGCCACACCATCATTTCAGTCATTCGATCGAAAATATCGACAGGTCTACATGTGTATTTTGATAAGTGTGCATTTTGTTCTAATCTACTGTGTTTTCAAGCTATAACAAACAAATTAATTACTTTGCATAAAAGGAGTGTTATTGTTACATGTAGGGTAAAAGAAAACGGACTTTACAACGTTGGAATGATATAGGAATTTAATGAGAACGTACAGAATCGGTAGCCCTGTCCTCAAATCTTGATTCACGTAGTGCTTCAGTACCCCATTCCACCATCAGGAGTGACAGCGTAGTGCACAGTTAAAATGGATTCCTTCACTGGTGCGGAGCTCGATCGCTGGGTGTTTTGGTTTCACTAAATGAACTTTGCAACGACTGTTTGGCCTAAAATTCTCACCGAAAACGCTAAAGAGAGACCAAGCATGCCTAAAGTTTACCCGACCTGGAAAATCGAATCTACGCTGCCGTTGCGCAAGCTAAGCTCGGTTTGCTGCAATGAGTGTGGAAAGAAATTGATTACCCGTGGAATGTTTGTCGCATTACAAATGGTAGTCACTTCGAACTAAAACGACACTTGAAACTTGAGGTTGTTTGGTACGAAATGACATATCTACTGATTTTGTAAGTTATTTTAACAAATCTCTGTATCATTCCGAAGTTGTAAAGTCCTTTTCGACTCACCTTGTTCATCTCTTTCCCCATTTGCCACGCAACTCTGTAAGAACGGAAACATAGTGCTAAGCGCTGTAGCAGCTTTCAATACATCTCTTTTCAAGAATAGCTATCCCTACAAAAGTTCATAATCTGATGTTCAGCATAAAAACAATCAATTTCACAGAAAAATCTGGGCATTCTTCAGTCAACCTTTCACAGAATTCGTTCATTATTTCCCTCGAATTCCTTTCATATCTTGAACTTATTTTTCACATACCTCTGAATAAAATCAAATCATTTGTTCACCACTAATATTCGAATGAGTTCTCGAAATGTCACAACTTTTCGTAGCCTTTAATGTCCATTTTCACACATCTACTGGCGGCAAATTCTGAGGTAAACGGATACATTCTTTTTCTAGATAATCCTAAGGCAACAGCTTTCTACACGCATCGATAAAAATGTCAATCTTTTCTAGTTAGAATTTCTTAACTAAAGAGTATTCAATAGTACAAGACGAAGTTCTGCTGTATCTGTTTGTCCTTCTTTTGGCACTTACAGATAAACATTCCAATGCACATCTACATCCACGTATATTCTCTTCACACCAATTTGCCGCGTGTGTCGGAGGATACCTGTGCACCAAAAGTGTCTGGATGAATTTGTGGATAGTATGCCACGACGAATATAGGCATGCATCAATGCAAGAGGACGTGCTACTGTGTATTAGAGGTACCGGGGTGTACAGCAATCTGGATCACCACCTATGGTCTCGCTGAATGGTGGTACATCACGCAGTGTGTGGTTTTGATGAGCAATAAAAAGGGCGGAAACGATGTTTATGTTGAGCTCTATTCCAACTTTCTGTACAGGTTCTGGAACTCTCGGAACCTAGGTGATGCAAAATTTTTTTGATATGTGTATATTATGAAAAGTAACACTCCTCTAGTGCAGGCCCTGAAATACTTTTAGGTCTGAAGACTGTTCCCCGTTGGTTCAAAATGGTTCAAATGGCTCTGAGCACTGTGGGACTTAACATCTGAGGTCATCATTCCCCTAGACTAAGAACTACTTAAACCTAATTAACCTAAGGACATCACACAGATCCATGCCCGAGGCAGGATTCGAACCTGCTACCTTAGCAGTCGCGCGGTTCCGGACTAAAGCGCCTAGAACCGCTCGGCCACAGCGGCTCCCCATTGGGGATGACCTGTTTTGCTGTGTTTGTTAGAAACTTTTCAATCCAATCACACAGTTAGTCTGTTATTTCATTCAGTCGTATTTTGTCCACTATACTGCAGGGCGGAACTGTATCGAATGCCTTACAGAAGTCGAGGAACAAGTTGTCTAACTGGTCGCGGGTATTTAACCGCCTTCTAGGTCTCGTGAACGAGTAGAGCGAGCTACGTTTCCACACAATTGTTGTTCTTCGAACTTATGTCGATCCCTACAGAGGAGATATTCCATTTCCAGAAATATCATAATACGCGAGAGTGAAATATGTTCCAGAATTCTACATCAGACTGACGTCAGAGCTGTCTGTTCGACGATTCTTCTTGGAAACGGGATTGACCCGTATTTTTGTCCAATCATTACGAACACTCCAACCCTCCAGTGACTTAAGGTATGCTGTTGCTAGGAGAGAGGCAAGTCATCTCGCATTCTCTACGTAGAATCGTATCGGTAGCCCGTGAGGTCCAGTGGCCTTTCCTCTGCTGAGCGCTATCAGGTGCTTTTCTATCCGATTGTTACTTAGCTCGATATCAGCCATTTTTTCGTTCATGCGTCCGTTTAAAGGAGAGCGACATATTTCTGTGAAATAGCTTTGGAAAAGTACATTTAGCATTTCGGCCTTCTCTATATTATCCTACATTTAAATGCCATTGTGTTCACAGAGTGTCTGGACAGATGGCTTCGATCCATTTACTGATTTAACGGAAGACAGAAACTTCTTACGAGTTTCTCTCAAGTCGGTGGACAGAACTTTACTTTCTAATTCGGTGAACGCTTCTCTTGCACTAATTCTGGCTTCGTTTAATTTCTCTTTGTCTGTGAGAGTTTGTCTACGTTTAAATTTGTTGTGCAGCTGTCTTTGCTTTCATAGTAGCTTTGTAACACTGCTATGGAACCACCGCAGATTTGTTCTGTCCCTCACAACTTTGCTTTGCGCTTAGCTGTCTAAAGCGTATTGTACAATGCTTTTGAACTTTGTCCGTAAGTACTCAATTTTGTTGGTGCTAGAGATGAAATTTTAATGCTGACCTCTCAGGTTATGTGTAATATATTCCTTGTCGCTCTTGCTAAGCAGAAAGATCTTGTACCTTTCTTTGTATTTCTTTTTACAGTCACATTCGGGGAGGCTGTCACGGCCTTATGATCCCTCTCCTACGCTGAGTCGAAAAGTTCGGATCTGTTTGTCATTAACACATCTAAGATATTATCTTCACGAGTCGTTTCTTTGATGGTAGTTTTTGGATAAGGCATTTAGACAGTTCCACACGATTCCCTGTTGCTACTTCCCACCCTAATCATTTGACTAATTATCAGCGAAAATAGCTGTCCCGCAGTTAATCTTTCGTGTATCTTCATAGATGTCGAAATTTATTTTCACCCGTCTGTTTCCTTAAAGTTTTGTACAGGCAGCCTGAGAGTGTACCTGTATTCATTTATAGATACCTAAAAGATACAAGAGGAAGTCATACAGATTTAATGATCATCTCTAAAAGAAAATTATCGTAATGATTTTCTTTATTCGTTTGAAAGTACACACCTGCAGTCATGGCACATACCGAGACACCCGTGTCACAGTGACGTGGCACGCCACTAAAAGACCCAAAATACAAGAACACATCTGATTGGCCCCTCGGAGTACATGCGAGAGATGGACACAAAGGTTTAATTACATCTATGAATAATAAAGTTACGTATCTAACACTCTGCGTGGTGTCTGTTTGTTCTAAGTCGTGTCTCCCTACCACTTTCGCGCAACGACGCTCTGAGCGTGTTTTTTAGGGAACTGACTAGTTTGGACCTGGGACCTGTTGCTGGTAAGGAGACGCCAGACCACACATGACATGTAGAGTTCAGAAGAGTTCAGTGAGACTAGCGATGATATAATCAAATACTTAATGGTTTCAGCGTCAGCTCCACTGCACTCCCTGCAAAAGAATCTTAATACTAACTAAATTTAGTGGAAGGGGTTCAAGGCTTTCCTTTTTTTTTTAGTTAGCTGGTAAAATAACGTCGAAAAAGCAGTTAAGTTTACCATTGGAAATTTTATTTTACTCACAAAACATTGTTTATAAATTGCACTATTGATAAAAGGAAATATTTTAATACAGGATGATAAAAACCAACTGCGTTCAACAAAAATGTGAACGAATATTCCCTGAATGGGTTTCCAAGTTCTACAATGGATCGAAGGATGACCTATTCCATGTCACATCTATAATTTATATTTAAGTTAAGTTTCATAAAAGAGAAAACTATCAAAATGATCTACAGTGACCCTCAATTATCTTTAATTACTTATCTAACTTGTCGTAAATTACAGTGGTTGATGTGGCTTCTCAATAATTATATAACAGAAAAAACATCACGTTTCAGATTTTTACTTCAAGTAGCAAATGTGAACAACATGAGATTTAATTGACGATTGACACTAGTATTACGTAAAAAGGTGATGTAACAGATGAGATTTCTGCAGTTCTGAGTGAAGCCTTACGCACTAAAAAATGCGGCATCGCGTGCGTTCATTACCTTGTCGGTGTTTAGACAGCGTCAGGGGCGGCGGGCGGCGCAGCTCTACACACCTCGCCTACTCGGAAGCAACCTCTTCTAACTTCTCCTTACTACAATTTTCCGAAGTTGGTTTAAGAAAAGCTAGCTGGCTGTGTTTTCAACTGACCAGTCAGGGTCTCAATGTTAACCTTAAGCTCCACCTACAAAACTTCTGTCTATGCAATGAGAAACGTTATGCTTTTCGTGGTGGGGCAATGTTTTTAATGTTTGCTACGTCACAGAGACGTGAAAAAGTCTCATACTAAAACTTGCAGCTAGTGTGGCCCTTTTGGTGTTATCGTAAGATCTATACTGTTCTTCTGGAGGGCTCTATCTTTTAACATGGGCTGGAGGGTGGTTTTGGCGGTCGGCTGGCGACGTGGGTGTCCGTCCCTCATCGTAGGGCCTCCTAGCCTACACGATTCTGCCCTCGGCTTCTGTTCTCGTTTTTCCCCTCAGAACTGCGTCTGTTTCACCGTGGGAAGGTATGACATGCATTTAGGCGTTCTTGTGTTAGTCTGTGGTATTCCATTTGCTCACTCGTTGGTCGTATTACTTTGGTTAATTTAATGTCAGGATTTATTTGGAACTATGTGACATACTGTCGGTTTTGCTATCATGTCAGGGTTTTCATGGAAGGTGTTGGATTTGCCTGACACCTTACACATAATTATTTTAAATTTGTTTTCAGACGCATGGCGCTCCACTGTGCAGTTACCTTTTGGCTGCTGGAGCAGCTTGCTACAGTTCTGTGGTGCGTATTTATCAGTGTGTGTGCCAGATCGATACATATGGTCCTGAAAAAAAAAAAGAAAGTGTAACCTTTTTTTTCGGGGTGATTATTGAAGCTTTTTCACTATCTCTGATATGTGGTGTTCCTGCATACCAATGTAGTATTCATTAATGGGAGAAGCTCTCATACAGGAAAATCCCGCGCATGCGAAACGAGGTGCAGAGAGTGTTTGCACGGTGCATCGGTCCAACTCGGCTTGGTGTTCCTCAGTTCGGCTTGCATAGTGAAGGCGCCGTGGAGCGCTGCCAAGTGATAGACGACTTATGCAACACTGAAGTAGACGAGCGCAAGACAGTTACTAGAATAGTCGAACAGCCTGCCCCGAAAAAATCAAACGTTTCCAGACGGCAGCACCTAGAACCGCTCGGCCACTCCGGCCGGCTGATTTTGATGAAGGACCCTGCTACAGCAATGGATATTATGAAGTGGTCGAAATGGCACCTGAAGAAATAGGACTGACCAGAGCGGGAACTTTCTTGTTTGGAAGTCAGTTGTGACGATAAAGCCAAATTTCTAGTCTGCAGTTCAGTAATTACGTATCCAAGAAAATCGTCTATTCAAAGACACTACAAAAAACTGCATTCAGAAGAGCACAGTGAAATCACATTGGACGCCAGAAGAATTAAGGAAGTTGAAAGCTCTTACGGAAGAGGACCCTGTTTGGAAGGTAGGAGACGAGGTACTGGCAGAAGTAAAGCTGTGAGTACCGGGCCTGAGTCGTGCTTCGGTAGCTCAGTTGGTAGAGCACTTGCCCGCGAAAGGCGAAGGTCCCGAGTTCGAGTCTCGGTCGGGCACACAGTTTCAATCTGCCAGGAAGTTTCATATCAGCGCACACTCCGCTGCAGAGTGAAAATCTCATTCTGGAAACATCCCCCAGGCTGTGGCTAAGCCATGTCTCCGCAATATCCTTTCTTTCAGGAGTGCTAGTTCTGCAAGGTTCGCAGGAGAGCTTCTGTAAAGTTTGGAAGGTGGGAGACGAGGTACTGTCAGAAGTAAAGCTGTGAGTAGTGGGCGTGAGTCGTGCTTCGGTAGCTCAGTTGGTAGAGCACTTGCCCACGAAAGGCAAAGGTCCCGAGTTCGAGTCTCGGTCGGGCACACAGTTTTAATCTGCCAGGAAGTTTCATATCAGCGCACACTCCGCTGCAGAGTGAAAATCTCATTCTGGAAACATCCCCCAGGCTGTGGCTAAGCCATGTCTCCGCAATATCCTTTCTTTCAGGAGTGCTAGTTCAGCAAGGTTCGCAGGAGAGCTTCTGTAAAGTTTGGAAGGTAGGAGACGAGGTACTGTCAGAAGTAAAGCTGTGAGTAGCGGGCGTGAGTCGTGCTTCGGTAGCTCAGTTGGTAGAGCACTTGCCCACGAAAGGCAAAGGTCCCGAGTTCGAGTCTCGGTCGGGCACACAGTTTTAATCTGCCAGGAAGTTTCATATCAGCGCACACTCCGCTGCAGAGTGAAAATCTCATTCTGGAAACATCCCCCAGGCTGTGGCTAAGCCATGTCTCCGCAATATCCTTTCTTTCAGGAGTGCTAGTTCTGCAAGGTTCGCAGGAGAGCTTCTGTAAAGTTTGGAAGGTAGAAGACGAGGTACTGGCAGAAGTAAACCTGTGAGTACCGGGCGTGAGTCGTGCTTCGGTAGCTCAGTTGGTAGAGCACTTGCCCGCGAAAGGCAAAGGTCCCGAGTTCGAGTCTCGGTCGGGCACACAGTTTTAATCTGCCAGGAAGTTTCATATCAGCGCACACTCCGCTGCAGAGTGAAAATCTCATTCTGGAAACATCCCCCAGGCTGTGGCTAAGCCATGTCTCCGCAATATCCTTTCTTTCAGGAGTGCTAGTTCTGCAAGGTTCGCAGGAGAGCTTCTGTAAAGTTTGGTAGGTAGGAGACGTACTGTCAGAAGTAAAGCTGTGAGTACCGGGCGTGAGTCGTGCTTCGGTAGCTCAGTTGGTAGAGCACTTGCCCGCGAAAGGCAAAGGTCCCGAGTTCGAGTCTCGGTCGGACACACAGTTTTAATCTGCCAGGAAGTTTCATATCAGCGCACACTCCGCTACAGAGTGAAAATCTCATTCTGGAAACATCCCCCAGGCTGTGGCTAAGCCATGTCTCCGCAATATCCTTTCTTTCAGGAGTGCTAGTTCTGCAAGGTTCGCAGGAGAGCTTCTGTAAAGTTTGGAAGGTAGGAGACGAGGTACTGGCAGAAGTAAAGCTGTGAGTACCGGGCGTGAGTCGTGCTTCGGTAGCTCAGTTGGTAGGGCACTTGCCCGCGAAAGGCAAAGGTCCCGAGTTCGAGTCTCGGTCGGGCACACAGTTTTAATCTGCCAGGAAGTTTCATATCAGCGCACACTCCGCTGCAGAGTGAAAATCTCATTCTGGAAACATCCCCCAGGCTGTGGCTAAGCCATGTCTCCGCAATATCCTTTCTTTCAGGAGTGCTAGTTCTGCAAGGTTCGCAGGAGAGCTTCTGTAAAGTTTGGAAGGTAGGAGACGAGGTACTGGCAGAAGTAAAGCTGTGAGTACCGGGCGTGAGTCGTGCTTCGGTAGCTCAGTTGGTAGACTTGCGCGCGAAAGGCAAAGGTCCCGAGTTCGAGTCTTGGTCGGGCACAGTGTTTTAATCTGCCAGGAAGTTTCATATCAGCGCACACTCCGCTGCAGAGTGAAAATCTCATTCTGGAAACATCCCCCAGGCTGTGGCTAAGCCATGTCTCCGCAATATCCTTTCTTTCAGGAGTGCTAGTTCTGCAAGGTTCGCAGGAGAGCTTCTGTAAAGTTTGGAAGGTAGGAGACGAGGTACTGGCAGAAGTGAAGCTGTGAGTACCGGGCGTGAGTCGTGCTTCGGTAGCTCAGTTGGTAGAGCACTTGCCCGCGAAAGGCAAAGGTCCCGAGTTCGAGTCTCGGTCGGGCACACAGTTTTAATCTGCCAGGAAGTTTCATATCAGCGCACACTCCGCTGCAGAGTGAAAATCTCATTCTGATATTTATTTTGGTTAAAAGTCTTGCGAAACGAATTGTAATTTGTTCACATTTCTCTAAAATGTGTCTTCTTTTTCGTTTCCACTTGAATTATTTCTTACGCATACTTGTTTCTCTAAGTTCGGGCAAAGAAAGTGAAGGGTACCGCCAAAGGACTATTAGGACTATTTATAAATGTTGCATTACGTTTAACGAGAGATGGAAAGCTGTTTAAGAAGGGGCGATTAATAAAAGATATTTTTTGGACGTAGTAGAGACAAGGTATGCTACATTAGCTCCCTCATGCAGCATAATACCATTTTCCAATATGACAATAGCTCGGTATATCAGCGAGACTGACAGGAAGTTACAAGAACAATTGTCAGCCAAAACTGGAAACTTCGTAGCGGACTCTATCTCACCTGAGTCTACGGATATTAGCGAAACGGCTCAGTAAGCCAGTTTTTGCATGGCGTGGACGACGACTGACATTTAGCGGAAGAGCTGCTGGGTATGATTTTGATGGTTCAAATGGCTCTGTGAACTATGGGACTTAACTGCTGAGATCATCAGTCCACTAGAACTTAGAACTACTTAAACCTAACTAACCTAAGAACATCACACACAACCGTGCCCGAGGCAGGATTCGAACCTGCGACCGTAGCGGTCGCGCGGTTCCAGACGGTAGCACCTAGAACCGCTCGGCCACTCCAGCCGGCTGATTTTGATGAAGGACCCTGCTACAGGAATGGATATTATGAAGTGGTCGAAATGGCACCTGAAGAAATAGGACTGACTTGGGGAAAGCTGTTTTCCCTAAGCATAAGCACGGTAATGTAAGCAGGTTTATTCGCCTACTTCGGAAAATGCTTAACATGCCGAATTTACATTCCGTTCGTTGTTTTGCGCAACAAGAGGCGCTTTGTGCAAAAGTCATCGGTCTTCAAGACGTGATGAACTTAGTGGTGAGTATCGTGAACTGTATTCGTTCTCACGGGCTCATTCATCGTCAGTTCCAAAATTTTTTATTTTATTTGAATAGGAGTAGCCAGATGTACGGCCGGCCGGCCGGCTGTACGGGAAGGGGAGCGCTTTGAAAAACATATCAAGGTGCTACAATCCCTCGAATGTGAGTTTAGCGATCGATTCCAGGTAATTTACCTGTACGTCACTAATGGCAAATGAAAGTCGATTTTGTTAAACGCACAAATGTAACATTACATTACAAACAACAGTCCACAATACCTGTTTATTAAAACATTTCACCTTTTATTACTTTATAGCCACTTTATACAGTATTTTCATTTATTACAATTTGGTTTCAGTTGTTTTACATGAAATTACTGACTTGTAGCCAATGCTTGATGCATTTGTAAAACCCTTTTCGACAGCAGTTGAAAGTACACTTCTCGATTTACATTGGACCTGATCGAGTTACAGACCGATGATCACCAAGACGATTTATTTTACGAAACGGAGGTTTACTAGAATCCTATCAGAGTTTGTTGAAGGAAGAATTTCCTGATTTGCACAGGCAAGGTTATTTTTATGTTTGGTTCCACATGTGTATGTGAAAGATTTTTTTCTCTGCTTTGTCTCGTACGGAAACTAGATCCAGTGCAAGAAATTTCTGATTGTAATTTAAAAAAAGAAGTTCTAAGAATTGCTGTCAGCCGATGCGTTGCTCCAGATCTTAGTAGCACTATTGCAAATAAAAAAAGAGGCAATAGAAGAGATAATTTTTCTGTTGGAACCAAATTTAAAGTTATTATTATTACTATTATTATTTAAATGTCCTTTGCACTGGTAATTTGTTCCCGACAGATTAAGCTTTCCGCCCACTGCTCATTAACATTTGGCAATGACATAGAAAACAGATGTGAAGTTATGGAAAAGGCCGAGACAAACGGAGTGAACAGGACAAACCCAACGAAAGTTTCGAGGAGTGGGAGTGGGAATTTGCCCAGTGGTCAACTTAGCGCAGCCGTCTTCTGCACTCGGCACTGCGCGATGCACTGGTGCGAACATCCTGAGAGGCCCTGCTTTATGGACTGAATCGTTGTAATGAGCTGACCTAACCGGTTAGATAAGCACTCACTATTCCGCTAATACCTCACCATAATAGAGCACAGAGCTCGTCTGGTCGCTCAGAGATGGGCAACTTTCTCACAAACAGCCTTTTCAGTGAGAACAGCCGTGTGTGACAACGAACCTATGTTTGCCCGGGTCACCCTGTCTCCATTGTACGCTACTTCACAGAAGGACACTTCACGGTGGGTCAACTGTATCGCTTGAAACAGCGGAGAGGTTAGCGGTCATGAGTTCGATGGATAATATGAATAAATCTGCAAATACTTGTCTATCTATCTCCAAATCAGTACGTGTAAAGTGCAAATTCTCGTCACTTGCAGGTAACTGGTACTGGAAATCGTAGGCAATACGTCAGAAGCTATGCTGTTTCTCCTATCATACAGAGCAGTGGTCGCCAAACAGCGGCTCGCGAGCCGCATACGGCTCTTCGGCCACTCCAGTGTGGATCTTTGACGTTATCGACAGCTCTTATAAACCTTTACGGCCACGATGAGGCTGAAAAGTGATGATAAGTGATGATAAGTGATGATAAACGTTGGTTGTTTCTGCATTGCAGTCATTTTGTACGTCTATTTGACGAAAGTTAATGAAAGAGAAAATCCTGTATACTCAGTTTACGTACAGCGTCATCCAAAAGCTCTTTTGGATGCGTTATAATTACTTAATGTTTTTAATTGATAAAAGACTTCTAAGACGTTCCGGAAAGCCAGCTTTCTTTTAGGGTGTTCAAATTTATCCGAGCGCAACGAACAGTTTTTTAATAACAGCCTCTCATACTGTAATAAACACAAAAGACGACAGATTCCCATGTCACAACTTTTCGTCAGAGATTCGTACACCTATCGTCTTCCCTACCACAAAAAATGGTTCAAATGGCTCTGAGCACTCAACATCTGAGGTCATCAGTCCCCTATAACTACTAAAACCTAACTAACCTAAGGACATCAAACACATCCACGCCAGAGGCAGGATTAGAACCTGCGATCGTAGCGGTCGCGCGGTTCCAAACTGAAGCGCCAAGAACCGTTCGGCCACAGCTTCCCGCTCCCTACCACAGAGCATGACGTAAAACTCTCCGGCTGCGCTTAGCAATGCGTGGGTTTGCAGCATAATACATCTTGACAAGCAAAACACAACTACACTGAAGAGCTAAAGAAAGTGCTACACCTGCCTAATAGCGTGAAGGGCCCTCGCAAGCACGCAGAAGTGCCGCAACACGACGTGGCGTGGACTCAACTGACGTCTAAAGTGGTGCTGACACCATGAAACCTACGTGGCTGTCCATAAATCCGTAAGAGTACGAGGGGTTGGCGATATCTTCCGAACAGCACGTTGCAAGACGTCCCAGATATGCTCAGTAATGTTCATGTCTGGGGACTTTGGTGGACAGCAGACGAGCTTAAACTCGGAAACGTGTTCCTGGAGCCACTCTGTAGCAATTCTGGGCCTGTGGAGTGTCGCATTGTCCTGCTGGTACTGCTGAAGTCCGTCGGAATGTACACTGGACATGAATGGATGCTGGTGATCAGACAGGATACTTCCATACGTGTCACCTGTCAGAGTCGTATCTAGACGTATCAGAGGCCCCATATCAACCCAACTGCCCAAGCCCCTCACCGTTACAGAGCCACCACCAGCTTGAACAGTCCTCTGCTGACGTGCAGGGTCCATGGATTCATGAGGTGGTCTCCATACCAGTATAAGTCCATGCGCTCGATACAATTTGAAGCGAGCCTCGTCCAACCAGGCAGCATGTTTCCAGTCATCCACAGTTCAATGTCTGCGTTGACGGGCCCAGACGAAGTGTAAAGCTTCGTGTCGTGCAGTCATCAAGGGTATACGAGTGGGCCTACGGCTCCGAAAACTCATATCGATGATGTTTCGTTCAATGGTTCGCACGCTGACACTTGATGATGGCCCAGCACTGAAATCTGCAGCAATTTGCGGAAGGGTTGCACTTCTGTCTCGTTGAACGCGTCGCTTCAGTAGTCGTTGGTAAGGTTTTGCAGGGTCTTTTTCCAGCCGCAGCGATGTCAGAGATTTGATATTTTACCGGATTCCTGATATTCACGGCATACTCGTGAAATGGTCGTACGGGAAAATCCCCACTTCATCACCATCACGGAGATGCTGTATCCCATCGGTCGTGGGCCGAGTATAACACCACGTTCAAACTCACTTAAATCTTGATAACCTGCCATTGTAGCAGCAGTAACCGATCTAACAACTGCGCCAGACACTTGTCTTAAATAGACGCTGCCGACCGCAGCGCCGTATTCTGCCTGTTTACATATCTCTGTATTTGAGTATGCATGCCTATACCAGTTTCTTTGGCGCTTCAGTACATAACGACACGCTACCTGTCACGCACGACTGGCATACAATTGCAATGAGCCAGTTACCAGGCGGTAGTGAGTTAAGTGGTCAGCAGCCCACATTTTGTATTCACACACCCCATATCAGTAAACAAGCAGAGTTCAAAAAGGTAAAACGGCCAAGGAACAAAATAAAGAAAAAAAGTATAATTTTTCTTCATTCTCCCATTTTCTATCAAAGAGCATTACAAAATTTTCCAAGCTCATCTTAAATTTAATGAACGGATGGGGCTATATTTAATGACGCAGTCGATGTGTTAACAGACACGCTGAGCTCGTACCTAGTGCTCAATTTTTCAGATGCAAACGTGTATTGGTCGTCTATCTTTCGGAACAATGGCAAAGTAAGCCAACAATTCCCAGTGATCCCTCCAGAATCGGCAGTTGTTGAGACGACAGGTTTTATGCCTTGTCTATTCAACAATCGCTGTTTCGACTGAGGAAACTATTGATTGTTGTTGTTCCCTGTTACTTGTTTGAAAGTAATCATGAACAGTATACTCACGCATAGTGAAAACCGGTCCCTACTCTATAAGAGTTGATGGGCTGCAAATAAAACAAAATATTTAAGCTATTAATGTAAATTTCCTGGAGAAAGTATAGAGAAACAAAACGTTGCCTTACAACGTAATAAATAACTTGCCTGCCAGAGTATATACCACACACCTCTCAGCCATTTACCGCAGAAATTTGAGAAATTATTACAATTTAATGTTTCCGGTTTTATTAGAACAATAAACTTCTTTTTAGATGTCACCTCTTAGCCCTGGCTTTCAAGAAGAAGAAGCAAAGAAAATCGGAACACGATAATCGTGAATTAAAAGTTGAATGGACTCAGAAATTTGCATTCATACAGAACTCGAATGGTCTTCGAACCAGTCTCATTTGTCAAGAAAACACTGGCTCATAACAAGAAATCAAATATGGAGATGTACTTTACAACAACCAAACATGCGTCATTTGGAAATTGCCGCCACCCCCCTCCCCCCCCCCTCCCCACCCCCCGTAATGTAAGAAAGAAAGCTGTTCAGGAACTTCAAAATGAATAAAGAAAAATCAAGTTAGATGTTTAATCATTGGACGCAACAACAAAACCCTTGCAGGCTTTGTTGTAGTTCAAGAGATTGGTAAGAGAGAAAAACCACACGTAGATGGCGAATACAGGAAAAGTCGTTTTGTAAGTGCGTCTGAAGAGTTATTCCGTGATTTAAAGAACAAGGAAGAGACTCTTAAAAAATTAAGGAGCTACAACTGTCTGTTGAAACAGTGAAAAACGAAATAGTCAGAATATATTCGAATATTGCTGATCAACTAACTGACGACCTGAAAATGGTTTCATATTTATCTATAGCTGTTGACGTCTGTTGTGACATAAATGATACAGCACAAGTTTCACTTTTTTACGGTTTATTTCATCTACACCATCTAAAGGAGAACTTTTAGTATTACAGCCACTCACAGGGGATCGGAAAAATCGAGGAGTCATTAGCCTTTGTTAAAAATCTACTCAATGTTAACATAACAGAACAAAATTTTTCTTCCTTTGATATTGTGAAAATGATTCGTTTGAAATGCAATTGCTGGAGCTAAAAAGACAAGAAATTATGGAGCTCCAAATTTAAACTTCTTAATGCTGATATGGAAAAATTGGAGAGTAAAATTGTGATTGTAGTTCACGGCACAAATGGTCTGCTTTGAAAGATCTAGAGAAGGAAGACATGGTAGTGTTTAACACCTGGAAAAATATTCTAGACTCATTTCATCGTGTAAAACAACTAGCATTTACTGTTCTGTCAGTTTTCGGCTCCACATATACAGGGTGATCAAAAAGTCAGTATAAATTTGAAAACTTAATAAACCACGGAATAATGTAGATAGAGGTAAAAATTGACACACATGCTTGAAATGACATGGGGTTTTATTAGAACAAAAAAAAACAAAGTTGACAAAATGTCCGACAAATGGCTTTGGACAGCAAAACTGCTACCGTGACGGGTGAGAGGTACGCCGATATGTTACAGAATCGCATCATCCCCAGCCTGGCTGATAAACACCAGTTGGAACGTACGATGTTTATGCAGGATGGCGCTCCACCCCATACTGCTAGACGCGTAAAAGATCTCTTGCGTGCGTCGTTTGGTGATGATCGTGTGCTCAGCCACCACTTTCGTCATGCTTGGCCTCCCAGGTCCCCAGACCTCAGTTCGTGCGATTATTGGCTTTGGGGTTACCTGAAGTCGCAAGCGTATCGTGATCGACCGACATCTCTAGGGATGCTGAAAGACAACATCCGACGACAATGCCTCACCATAACTCCGGACATGCTTTACAGTGCTGTTCACAACATTATTCCTCGACTACAGCTATTGTTGAGGAATGATGCTTTGCCTTACTTGGTTATGCTAATTATTGCTATTCTGATCAGATGAAGAGCCATCTGTCGGGCATTTTTTGAACGTTTGTATTTTTTCGGTTCTAATAAAACCCCATGTCATTCCAAGCATATGTGTCAATTTGTACCTATCTATCTACATTATTCCGTGACTTACTCAGTTTTCTAATTTATACTGACTTTTTGTCCACCCGGTACATATGAATAATCTTTTTCAAGCATGAACCTCATATGAAGTAAATTGAGAAATGGCCTTATTGCCGAGGACCCGGAATCTTGCCTGAAGCCAACAACATACAAAATGGTCCTAGTCGGCCTTTCCAAAGAAACGCAATCCCACTGTTTGCATTAAACACGCACTGTCATGCATTGTTTATTGTATTTTATTTGTGAGCAAATAGGGTTATCATTAATTGTGATCTCCATTTTCTGTCAGTACTATTAACCGACTCCTGAAAGCATAGTTCTAGGAAATAAGTGCGGCCTACAGAAAATTTTTTAATCACTATACTACAGGAATTTGGCTCCTGACGATGAGTTTGTCGACCGACGGTACACTCGATTACGTTACGATGTCAGCGAGAATCGCGCCAGATCGAAACTGGTGGACGGCATGTGTTAGCAACCGCCTGCGCCTCCGCTCCACGGTAAACATCGGCTACTGCCATCGATCTGCCCCGGGAACAACGTCAGGTGGCAACGTGTGCCGCCCAAGGAGGGAGCCAACTTTTAAAAGATAACTCCGAGAACGAAAACGGCGCGCGAGGTAACTTGGCGTCACGCCGCGGGGCTGGCAGAAATATGAATCCCGGGGGACCTCGCAGGTAGTTTCTGAGTGCTAGCCGGCCGTGCGGACCCGCCATTATGCGGGCGGCCACCGTGCCAAACCGCTGAAAATGCTCGCCGAGTAGAGTGCTTAAACTACCGTAGACTGTCAGACGCAAGCGTAGACTCATAGCTTTGTTCAGTTAAGGTTGCACCCGCATTACCTGTTTGTTAGGACTGTTGCAGAAGTACGAGGGGTGTCCAGAAAGTAAGTTCCGATCGGTCGCGAAGTGGAAACGACTATGAAAATCCGATGAAGCATTGCGCAGACGTGTTGGGCAGTGTCTCTAGTATGACCCTAGATAGCATCACGTCACTCTTCTCATTTCTGAGCTCACAGTGAGCGCGTAAAGATGTCTAGACAATAGTGTCTCCCGCCAAGTACGAGGGCCTGGCGAGAAATTTCGCCTGAAGCTATGCAGCCAACACTACATTTTCTTCTTCAAGACAATTCTCAGCCGCATTCTACAGGGGCAATGAAGATGCTCCTGCATCTTTTTCAATTGGAAATGTTTGATTACCCACAATACAGCCCATAATTGTCAGCCTCTGAGTTTCATCTCTGCTCACACGAACCGCTGCTTATGAAGACAACATTTTGGCACAGACAACGAGCTATAGGACGGCGTAGAGAATTGGCGGAAAGCACTGGTGGCTGCCTTCTATGATGAGGGTATTGGAAAGTTGGTACAACGCTACGACAAATGTCTAAGAATGGCGACTACATAGAGAAATAGCTGGAAGGTGTAGCTAACTGTTAAAAGTCAAACATTTCTGATTTTCACTGTGGTTTCCATTTCGCAATTAATCTGAACTTACTTTCTGGACAGCCCTCGTATCGGGCGTTACCTCATGATGATCGCTTTCTTCAAGCATACAATCGGTGTTTTAGAGGCTTCCCCTCAAAATCGGAAGCGTTGAACCGTGTAGAAATTGAGTGACGATGTGTAAAGGCCTGGGTAAACTATAGAACATTTTTGTTGCGACATTTTTTTTGTTCCACATAAATGTCCTCTTGTCTGTTGCTTAACAGTGAACAGTGTTTATATCATGGGCTGTGCGGCTGGTCCCGGCGGAGGTTCGAGTCCTCCCTTTGACATGGGTGTGTGTGTTGGTCCTTAGGATAATTTAGGTTAAGTAGTGTGTAAGCTTCGGGAGTGATGACCGTAGCAGTTAAGTCCCATAAAATTTCACACACATTTGAATTTTTTTGAATAGTGTTTATAGCAAAACTGAAATTTTCAATGTTTAATCCCGATTTTATACGAAAATTGTTGATGTGTAACGTGAAACAGAGGGATGTTGTAGTAAAAATGAAGAAAACAGTACAGGTATATCATATGGCGCTAGGAAACGCAATTTCCTCAACAAAAAGGTAAAAGAAGAGAAAGCGCAACGCAAAAATATATCAACGTCGCCTCAATGCTTCATCGAACTTGTAAAAAATATATTTCAGTTATTTATAAAGAACTTTCGCATTTACCCACAATAACGGATAATTCTTGCCTTTGATCGTGATGAAGAACCTTTTATTGCGTACAAAATAACAAAAACTGGAAAGATCGGAAAGTAGCACAAGTCACACTGATATTCAAGAAAGGAAATAGGAGTAACCCACTGAATTGCAGACCCATATCACTGACCTCAATTTGCAGTAGGATTTTGGAGCACATACTGTACTCGAAGATTGTGAATCACCTTTAAGAAAATGACTTATTGAAGCATAACCAACACGGGTTCAGAAAATATCGTTCTTGTGGAACTGTATTTCCGTGAAGTAATGAGTGCTGTCGACAAGGGATCTCAGATCGATTCCATATTCCTAGATTCCCAGAAGGCTTTTGATACCGTTCCTGACAAGCGACTATTAATCAAATTGTGTGCATGTGGAGTATCGTCTCAGTTTCGTGACTGAATTCGTGATTTCCTCTCAGAGAGGTCACAGTTCGTTGTGATAGACGGTAAATCATCGACAGACAGAAGTGACATCTGGCGTTCCGCAAAATTTGTGTCATAGGCCCTCTGCTGTTCCTGCTTTACATAAATGATCTAGGTGATAATCTGAGCAGCCCTCTTAGAGTGATTGCAGATGACGCTGTAATTTACCGTCTAATAAAATCATCAAACTATCAATTACAATTACAAAATGATCTAGAGAGAATATCTGTATGGTGCGAAAAGTGGCAATTGGCACTTAACAAAGGAAAGTGCGTGGTCATCCACATGGGTACTAAAAGAAATCCGGTAAATTTTGGGTATAAGATAAATCGCACAAATCTAAGGGCTGTCAGTTCGACTAAGTACCTAGGAATTACAATTACGAGCAACTTAAATTGGAAAGACCACATAGATAACATTGTGGGGAAGGCGAAACAAAGACTGCGCTTTGTTGGCAGAACACTTAGAAGATGCGACAAACCCACTAAAGAGACAGCCTACATTACACTTGTCCGTCCTCTGCTGGAATATTGCTGCGCGGTGTGGGATCCTTAACAGGTAGGATTAACGGACATCGAAAAGGTGCAGAGAAGGGCAGCTCGTTTCGTGTTACTGCGTAATAGGGGTGAGAGTGTCACTGAAATGATACGCGAGTTGGGGTGGCAGTCACTGAAACAAAGGAGGTTTCCTTTGCGGCGAGATCTATTTACGAAATTTCAATCACCAACTTTCTCTTCCGAATGCGAAAATATTTTGTTTACACCCACCTTCGTAGGGAGAAATGATCATCATAATAAAATAAGATTAATGAAAGATTTAGGTGTTCCTTTTTCCCACGTGCCATTAGAGAGTGGAATGGTAGAGAAGTAGTATGAAAATGGTTCGATGAACCCTCTGCCAGGGACTTAAGTGTGAATTGCAGAGTAAGCATGTAGATGTAGATGTAATTATATATTTCTTATGTCTGTGCACGGAAACTGACCCTTTCCTCGCAAGTAATTGCTTTGGTTATATAAAAGTGCAGAAGTTACGTGATCAGATGATTTTTATTACTTATAAACTGGAATTTCTATTCTGTAAGGATATAAAATACACAGTGCACTAACAGTGAATGATGTGCAATTCTAATTATGTGCAAAAAACCAACCAACCAACCAAACAAACAAAAAATAAAGAGAAGTCATTCCTTCCATTTTGTCCGTTCATTTATGTTTCTTTCCCTACCAGCGCTACCAATTACTATGTCATTTATGTAGTGTACCAAAACTACCAAATCGTTGACGCATATACTGCAGACTGCAGGCGTACTGCATACACTGCAGTACTCTTGCGCATATGCAACATACAATGGTTTGCAAAACTTAAGGAGGAAAGTAACCTTTCTATGATGCGTCACAGCCAATTACCATAAGTCGATGAAATGGGAATTATACAAAGAAGGACTACCACAGTGTAGTACGGAAGGCGACTGAACGATATACGAAACGAGACGAACAGAAATGAATGCAGCAAGCCAATAAGCGTTCATAAGTGCGTTCTCGAGCGCTTAATCCCAGTCAAACATGTGCAGCTTTATGGGCGAGTGTTGCTGCTTTGCGCGTGCGCTCGTGATTTGTCGAAACGGGTCTTGTACAGGCTGCGCAGGGTACGGTAGTCGATGCACTGTGACCAACTTGCGTCTAAAGCGCAGAGCAAGTTTATTTGTTCGTCCGGAAGAGAAGGCCAACAACCGTTTTCGGCCGGTCGGCGACACGGTGCGATAATAGAATCAAGGCGCACTTACTGCGGTCTTTCTCAAGCGATTTTAGAGAAACCATTCGGTAAAAAAATCATTTTTGCGTTACTTATGGCTTTATATGTCAGCTTCACGATGATGTGCTCATCATGTGGCCAATGATTATAGTTATTGTTGTGCTTGCACTGTAGTAAGTGTGCAATGAAAAATAGGAGTAGCTACGATTTTACATTTGGTGCATATTACATAATATGTTGCACACATGAAACTTAGCTAGCATGCTGAATTTTACTTTAGACGTGGGTGGAGGTCGTCTGTCTGCAACCAGTCTCGAGAAAACACTCATTAGCGTCACACCCGCCAGCGACAAAACCAGAATGAAATATCACAACATTCCTCATAGTTCATAAACGGTTTGAGATATCGAAATGAGATTTTGGCATATGATAACACACAAATAGGAGAATATTGTGCCATATAGTTATTGTGCGAAACTTCATTATCTACCATGTTATTCCACTATCTACAGACTTTTGATATGAAAGAATGTAGTTTTTAAGGGCCATCAATAGCTAGTACAACGAAAAATACTGTAGACTTTGGAAAAACGTAAGTGAAGACGTTACAAGTTTATTTTGTAGAGAGTATGTGCTTTTTCATAATTTTCTGACCTTACTTCTCGTCAGCTCCTCACTTAATAAAATTAACGAACCACTGTTTTAGAATTCTCTCACAATTGCATCTGCACAACACGTTAGTCAGGTGACATTGTGTAAACTCCATTATGTTTTGCGAAAAGAAGCAAATTTTTACATTGGCACAAGAGAAATGTAGGTTACTCTCAAAATTAACCAATCATGTATTTCTCTATTAAGATAAAAATGGTTAACAAGCCAAACGATATTAAATTGCTATTTTTGTTGCATTCTCAGCCGAATTCTGTGTAGATATTAACCGAAGCGGCGGTGACAGTAGACCTTTTTGAATGGTCGCCATGCAAGCGTGGGCGTGTAGGTGCTCCACTTAATAGGCACAAAAAATGTGAGCATAGGCTTCAGTTTAGAACGGCTCTTCCCCTCCAGCGCTCAGCATTTCTCCTACAGCGCCTGCCCACAATCCCCACCACCATCACTGCTCTATCCACGCATGCCCTGCCAACTGTGGATCTACCGGCCACCATGGCTCGGACTAACTGAAGCCAAAAAATTACATTTCTGAAACAAAAATTTATAATTTAAATTTTTTTTTATGCCTAGACCGCAATGTTTTTCCTTAAACAGTTAAAGTACGATAACTAGTTTCGGTGGCTTTCTGCAACCATCTTCAGATAGCCCAAACAATAAGAAAATCGATGAATATGTAGTAAAAACTATACAGTAAAAACGATCATCAGTAGCTGTAATCATGCAGTTACATGCAGTCGTATTGTGGGTCAACAAGACTACTAAATTGCGTAGTTACGAATATCATCTTGACCGAGCCAAGATGTAAACCATAATCCCACCAGATGGCCGTATTAAAGAATGGGAATGGCCAGTTGCACCAGTAAAAATTGCATCAAAAGCCCATTATCTGCAATTTTACAGCAAGTATTATGATTAGAACACTACTAAAAACTGCATCAAAAGTAAGAGCACTATAACACTTGTTCTACAATTGCAAATAATGTGCCTTTCTGCCACTTTTGCAACCAGATATTCACCTTCGTTATTACCGTCACCTTGCGAGATTATGATTTACAAGGTGGCTTGCTCACGATATGCTTGTTGACCCACGATACAAATGAAGTTAAGTGCATGATTACAACTAACGATGAAAGTTTCTGCTGCATATTCACCGCTTTTTTACGTTTGGACGATCTGAAGGTAGTTGTAGAAAGCAACCGGAACTCGTTACCGTGTCTTAATTGTTTAAAGAAAAAATTGCGGTCCAGGCATTACAAAATTTTCAAATTAAAAGTGTTTTATTTCATACATTACATTAAGGCCGCTGTCTTCTCCCTGACAATAATAGGTTCCACTAAATCACATTTGCCCCTGTAGGAATTTGACATGTAGTATTAATATAAATATATAAAACTGCAACCTGTCAAAATATTGGTTTATTCATATAAACTGGTTTTCAAGCCATCTTCAGATGGAGCGCGTGGAACTTCCATCTTTATTTCCGTAGTGCTATTCTGGGTACTGGTGTGCTTCGGTATGGGTGGTAACTTAGGTAATATACGTCTGGCAGCTTCCCTTTTAATTACCTGTTGGCTTCAGATTAATCACTTTTCGCTGTAAATATGAATACTGATTTATCTGGAACGCGTTGTTTCTGTGTGGTTTTTAAAATATTGACTCATCTTGTATTGTCTTGGTGGATATTTACTGGAGGAAGCTGGTAGGAGTCACCTGGAGGAGTCAGTACATGAACAGTTAGCTGTATACGTTTTCCAGTCCAGTAATTGGGTTTCGGAATATTTCTGAAAATAGTTACAGTATATTTATTACTGGTAAAGGAGTTTTGGCAGTTTTAACCATGTGTCAAAGCATGGTTAATGTCTCTTATTTAGACTGATTTTTTTAATTGTAGGAGAGCAGAAAACTAGCATGAATCCGCCAGTAAATGTTTCCGAGTAATACGTCGCGGAATTTGTCTTAAACGCTGCACATCTTTCATAGTTCTTATTCTTGCTGCGACCGCGAGGGAGGTTTCATGTGTCGCCATGAAAGATCCGAGTAAGAGAGGGACCAATGAAACCTGTAGATTGGTAACCGATTTCCCTAATGCTCTGTGCCGCGTCCAGGACACACACAAATGGGCGTCGGTCAGGGTCCGCTGTCGGGCGGGACTTTTAGAACTCTAGACCACGAAACAGTCAGGGGCAATCAGAGTGGAAATCTGATAGAGAAATACATGTTATATGGTGTCGAACATTGCACATGCATCGGTGTTGTGTGATGTCCTTAGGTTAGTTAGGTTTAAGTAGTTCTAAGGTCTAGGGGACTGATGACCATAGCTGTCCCGTAGTGTTCAGAGCCATTTGAACCATTTTTTCTTTGCACGAAATAACAAGTGTCTAAGAAAACATGTACCGAGCGAGGTGGCGCAGTGGTTAGACACTGGACTCGCATTCGGGAGGACGACGGTTCAATCCCGCGTCCGGCCATCCTGATTTAGGTTTTCCGTGATTTCCCTAAATCACTCCAGGTAAATGCCGGGATGGTTCCTCTGAAAGGGCACGGCCGACTTCCTTCCCCATCCTTCCGTAATCCGATGAGACCGATGACCTCGCTGTCTGGTCTGCTTCCCCAAAACAACCAACCAATCTAAGAAAACATAAAAGTTTCACTCTCTTCGTTGTTCTTAAACGTTGCTGTACTACGAACAAAGACGGATGGACTGATATACTACAGAAACACGGAGAAGTAATTATAACGAACAGAATACAGAAGAATCTGAAAGAAATCAAAATTTATGAGGAGAAATACGAGACTGCCCACCACTTCGGAAATAAATCAGGTGATGGGCAAACTGTCCTGGTCCCTTCTCCAGCCAATCTATCGAAATACCTAGATAGGGCAATTTGGCATTCCCAGTTGCTTGGACCATGAAATGACAGCCTTCAGAGAGGACAATTTGATGACATATTGAATGATACCTGTTGTCTTTTACTAATAAGGTACTGGTAGGAATAGCTTCGCGACATATCCCTTTTATAATTTCCTAAATCGCAAGAATGACTATGCAAGTAGAGAGTACGTTGCCACGAACAAGTACCAAACACAAAGTTTCTGATCAGTGAGCAAAATTTATTTAAATATTACTTAATGCAATTGATAAAAGGGGCGCCACCTCAAAGCTTATTTGATGATCTAAGAAGAAAAAAAATCCACATACTGGATATACAATAATCATGATAAATTTCGTGAAAACATTATTACAGGGAGGTACAAACTGACTGATTTTAAGGACCCTGACTGGGAAGCGGGATGGGGCTGTGAGACGTAGTAGCAACGAATTTAGCAATAACTAACGTTTATTGCCACATTAAAAGTAAAAAACACACAGAGATGTTTAGTTAAAACATAGTTACTTGAAACACTTTTAACAGATGAAGTTGTTCGTTGAATGTAACACAAGATTGAGAAAAATTGACAAATTAGTTACGTCTTGAATGGCACTTCCAAAGTCATTATTGTCACACTGAAACTGTCTTTAAATGATTCCCTTAGTTAAAAAGATAAACATAAAAATGTAGAACGAAACTTGTATTGAGACGCTCCACACCCATATGAATCATAAAGAACTGTGAAGTACGGAACAGACTAGGACAGTAGATACGGCAGTGGATGCTTCTTTGCCCGGGCGTCTGAGATTATGCCTCACCTATATGCGTGATACCTCATAAGTTGACTACTGTGCCACATACTTTGTCTCTTCTCCAGAAAATGCGGGACATACCTTTACTTCTCGTCTTGACTGTGAGTGATTCAGTGTTATGTCTGAGGCCCAGTACAGAGAAGGCATACTCAGGGACCATACTGATACCCCTTAGCACCAGTTTTAGGTACTGTCTCCCAGTGAAACAGAAACTGAACCAATGTGATACACTTCACGATTTGAGAAGTCTGCTCTCAGAGGGAAGCAGATGCAAAACGGTTGGGAGCAGTAAGTCGAAAGCGTTCAAATGCCCCCTACATATATTTTAAGATGACCTAACGAGTTGTCTCGAACGAAATGACGTCCTCTACGTAAACTAGAATGAGTCCAAAAGTCATGTGAAACGCACACGCGATTTTCTCACATGATAACCTGAAATCCGTGGATAAAGGCAGTCTAATGGAAGTCAGCTATGGCATAAGTCTCCTCGAAAACACGTAATGGTCGTAGGCCGCCTGGACGGCTTTGTGTCGCACTTTAAGACTTCGATAGTGCCCTGGGGAACTGTTTCGGGACCCCTAATGTTCATGTTGTGTAATAATGACAAGGCACATAATATCACAGGTAATACTAACCTGGAAATTTTTACAGTTGACGCATTTATCTGTAATGAAGTACTTACTATCTGAAAACTATCTGCACAACTGTTTAGTCATATCTTGATAAAATTTTAAGATGGTGGAAATATTGGAAAATTGCTTTAACTGTTCAGAAACGTAAAAATGTGCACTTCACAATAGACGGTAACTTATTATCCAGTGACTACAATATCACTAATGAAATTAACTTGAGTGTTCATTTGTGGGGATATGAAATGGAATGGTCATGTAGGTCAACCTCAGGTAAAGCAGATAGCAGATGGCAGATTTCAATTATTGGTGGGATACTGAGAAAATCTAGTCAGCATATCAACGAGATTGGTTACAAAACAGACTTGCAATCTATCTTAGAGTACTGCTCAATTGTTAGGTGCCAGAACCGAATAAGGCTAGCACGGGATATTGAATGTGTACAAAGAAGGGCAGCATGAACGGTCACAGGTTTGTTGTGCTCAATAGTTAGGTGCCAGTACCGAATAAGGCTAAAACGGGATATTGAACGTGTACAAAGAAGGGCAGCACGAACGGTCACAGGTTTGTTTCTTTCTCGGTAAAACATCACGGAAACCCTTAGAAACCCAAACTGCAGACGCCTGGAGATAGGGGTCAACTTCCACTCGAAATTTTCGAAATGAAGTACTAAGTGAGGAGTGAAGGAATATACTACATCACCCTAACTATCGCTACAGTTGGGACTGCAAGACGAGATACAGCGTGCATAGAAGCATTTAACAAGTCACTCATTGCGGTCTTGTGGGGCGGCGAGTGGAATTATCGTTATTTATGTAGAATGTAATGTAGAAAAGATGCATTCCCGGCCGATGCACCGTATGTGGGGCGGCGGGTGGAATGATGTAGAATAAATATTTTGTATTTATGCTGTTGTTTGCCGTTCTCAACACTGGCTCTCTAACTACAATATTGGCAACCAGAAAGTGATTAGCAAAACATGAAGCCTGTAATTAGAATTCCTAGTGCCCACTTCATCTGAGAAATACATTTATAGCTACAGCTTATAGCTCTGAGGAATTAGGAGATTGTCTGGGATTCATAATCAAAAACGATTCTCTCTAAAAAGTTCACTATATTCTGAAAGTCACAGACCAAAAAGAATCCACACAATCCAACTACCAGAGCAGTTCAGAGTCTAATGCGCTGATGCAACTATAACTGTTCAAATTAAATGTTTAAGTGAATGCTCGCCATAATTTGATGATAATGTTCATCAAACGCCACGCTAAATAATGGTAGAATGTCTGTCCCGTGGCGGCACGTGAAAATACGACATACGCAAACTGAAGATAGATCATTAAAGTCATCCCAGAATTAACACTTCACTTGAAAACGATTTCATGGTTACGTTACGCATATCCCGAGTAACTTATTACGGCATCCGAGGCTGTTTATAGCAATGATAGCGACGCGACGCGACTCCCGGCACAGGTGGTGCGCTAATCAGCGTCTGGAGAGAACTGGGGCCTTCTTCTCTCACGCAGCGTTCTTATATATAAAGCCGCGGTGCGGACGGCTAAGGGAACGCCTGATCAAATCCGCTCTCCCGACTAGCCGCTGGGCAAGTAATACACCACTTTAAGTTATCGAAATAATCATTGCTTCCTTTGGTGATGGCCGATGAAGCTCTCAATTTAAATGTGCAATCAGCACACAGATAAGTAATCATAATAAAAGTTTGACGTGGGTAAGTCAAATATTTTGGGCGAGAGAATTGATTTAATTACACTGCACGCAGTAGACGAGCTCTGAACTTGCCCTTTGGAGATACGCTATCGCTATAGTTTTATAGTTATTCAGTTGAAACTTCTCACATCTTTATGATTATAGCGGATCTCCCTTCTACTTAAATTTAAACATCCTAGCTTTATTTATTTGCCTACTTAATCTATCTTGCTTCCTTAATTTCTAAGACAAAAACCAGAAAATCATGAATTTCAGAATACTGTTTCTACTAAATTATTACGAAAAAGGAATCTAAATACAAATTTTAAAGTTTCTAGCTCTTTGCTGTTGCACCAATGATTTTTACAGAAAAACGTCCAAATTTCGAAAATGGTTAAAGTTATTGATCTGATATTCAACACATATTGATTTAGTATTACTCCTGACATACTAGAACCGTTTCAGATTATTTACTTGATTTTTAAAGTATTGCGCAACATTTATGACGTCAGAGCTACTTACAACGGACTAGGCTGGCACACAATGGAAAGACTGATGTGAATTTTATACGGCGTGAGTAGGCTGCTTCCCTACAGTCTCCATACGCGCATAGGATCGAAAGAAACCCTGATATGTGGTACATTGGGAAACGGCTTCTGCCATACACTTAACATTGGTTTTCACATTGTGGGTGCAGAAATGATCACTTGCTATACCACGCTGATAGATGCGAGTATGAGAGGTCTCATATGAGGTTTCATCACTTCACTGCGTGGAGGTGAAAATGTGTCCCATCGCCATCGTTTTTAAAAGTCTTAATTTTGTCTATATACGTTGCTCAGTGGTAAATGCTATGCTGCCATATATTATTATGTCTCTGAAACATGGACTTAAACATATGCTTTTACATCACTGTCCCACTGTCAGTGCATGGCCTTTTCTCATATGACACATCTGTTCACCTGACAATGGAGACACAATACACTGGCAACGTTCATGTAATTTTTACGATTGCACAAGAAGAACATTAGAGTATCATTCACATGTGGTCCTTCGTCCTGTTTCAGAGGAAACCTCTCACTCTGCAAGATCCGGACAATCACAAAGGGTTGTATTATTGATAGTTGGGAGCTCCAACGTTAGACGCGTTATGGGGCCCCTTAGGGAGGTGGCTGCCAAGATGGGAAAGAAAACCAATGGACACTCCGTGTGCATACCAGGTGGAGTCATTCCGGATGTGGAACAGGTCCTCCCGGATGCCATGAAGATCACAGGGTACAGCCAACTGCAGGTGGTTGCTCACGTCGGTACCAATGATTTGTGTCACTTTGGATCAGAAGAGATTCTCTGTGGTTTCGAGCAGCTAACAGAAGTGGTAAAGGTTGCCAGTCTTGCTTGCCAGATGAAAGCACAGCTGACAATTTGTAGCATAGTCGACAGGACCGATTGCGGACCTCTAGTACAGAACCGAGTGGAGCGTCTGTATCAGAGGCTCAGACAGTTCTGCGACCGTGTAGGATGCAGAATCCTCGACTTGCGCCAAAGGGTCGTTGGATTTTGTGTTTCGCTGAGTAGGGCAGGTGTCCACTATACGCAGGAGGCGTCTACACGAGTAGCAGGGGCTATGTGGCATGGACTGGACGATCTTTTAGGTTAGAGGGTTTCGGGAAAAGAAGGGCTCCAGTCACAAAGGGTGCAGGCCGAACAATGGAAGAACGTAGATACAGGAACCATCGGTATGACAGTTGTAGATTGTTTAGCTATGTTGAGAAAGTACCAGAGCTCCAAGCGCTAATAGAAAGCACTGATGCTCAAATCGTTATAGGCACTGAAAGGTGGCTAAAGCCGGAGATAAGCTCAGCTGAAATTTTTGCGAAGAACCTAACGGTGTTTCTAAAGGATAAGCTAAACACGGTTGGCGGTGACGTGTTTGTTGCTGTTAGAAATAGTTTATATTGTCTCTAAATAGAAGTAGATAGTTCCTGTGAGTTAGTATGGGCAGAGGTCATTGTTGGAAACCGGAATAAATTAATAATTGGATCCTTTTACCGACCTCTCGATTCAGATGATACAGTGGCTGAAAGGTTCAAAGAGAACTTTAGTTTGATTTCAAGCACGTACCCGATTCATACGATTATAGTTGGTGGTGACTTTAATTTACCCTCGATATGTTGGTGAAAATACATGTTTAATTCCGGAAGTAAGCATAAAACATCATCCGAAACTGTGCTAAACGCATTCTCTGAAAAATATTTCGAGCAGTTAGCTCATGAACCCACGAGAATAGTAAACGGTTGTGAAAACAGACTTGATCTCTTAGCAACAAATAATCCTGAATGAATAACGAGCATCAAAACGGATACAGGGATTAGTGAACATAGGGTTGTCGTAGCGAAACTGAATATTGTAATCCCCAAATCCCCAAAAAATAAACGAAAAATGTACCTATTCAAAAAAGCAGATAAAAATTCACTTGATGCCTTCCTGAGAGAAAGTCTCCACTCCTTCCATATTAATAACATAAGTGTAGACCAGATTTGGTTCAAAATGGTTGAAAAGTCTCTGAGCACTATGGGACTTAACTGCTGAGGACAACAGTCCCCTAGAACTTAGAACTACTTAAACCTAACTAACCTAAGAACATCACACACATCCATGCACGAGGCATGATTCGAACCTGCGAACGTAGCGGTCGCGCGGTTCCAGACTGTAGCGCCTAGAACCACTCGGCCACTCCGGCCGGCAGACCAGATTTGGCTAGAATTCAAAGAAATAGTATCGCCAGCAATCGAGAGAATTAAACCAAATAAATTAACAAACGCCGGATACATTAGCTCCATAATCAAAAATCATATACAACCGTTCGCACGACGAAAGGTCCGTTCCCAAAGGCTGGAAAGTTGCACAGGTCCCACCAATATTCAAGAAAGGTAGTAGCAGTAATCCACCTAATTGCAGGCCCATATCATTAACGTCCATATGCAGCAATATTCTGGAACATATGTTGTGTTCGAAAATTATGAATTACCTCGAAGAAAACGGTCGATTGACACACAGTCAACTTGGGCTTAGAATCGTTCTTGGGAAACACAACTAGCTCTCTATTCGCATGAAGTGTTGAGTGCTACTGACAAGGGATTTCAGATCGATTCCGTATTGATGGATTTCCGGAAGGCTTCTGACACTGTACCACACGAGCGTCTTGTAGTGAAATTGCGTGCTTATGGAATATCGTCTCAGTTCTGTAACTGGATTGTTATTTCCTGTCAGAGAGGTCACAGTTCGCAGGACGAGTAATTGACGGAAAGTCATCGTGTAGAACATAAGTGATTTCTGGCGTTCCCCAAGGTAGTTTTATATGCCCTTTGCTGTTCCTAATCTATATAAAGGATTTGGGAGACAATCTGAGCAGCCGGCTTAGGTAGTTTGCAGATGACGCTGTCGATTATCGACTAATAAAGTCATTAGAAGATCAAAACAACTTGCAAAACGATTTAGAAAAGATATCCGAACGGTGCGAAAATTGGCAGTTGACCCTAAATAACGAAAAGTGTGAGGTCATCCACATTAGTGCTAAAAATAATTCGTTAAACTTCGGTTACACAATAAATCAGTCAAATCTAAAGGCCGTAAATTCAACTAAACACCTACGAATTACAATTAAGAACAACTTAAATTGGAAGGAACACGTAGAAAATATTGTGGGGAAGGCCAAGCAAGGACTGCGTTTTATTGGCAGGACACTTAGAAAATGTAACATATCTACTAAGGAGACTACACTACGCTTGTCCTCCCTCTTTTAGAATACTGCTGCTCGCTGTGGGACCCTTACCAGATAGGACTGTCGGAGTACATCGAAAAAGTTCAAAGAAGAGCAACACGTTTTGTATTATCGCGAAAGATGGGAGAGATTGTCACTAAAACGATATAGGATTTGGGCTGGACATCATTAAAAGAAAGGCGTTTTTCGTTGCGACGGAATCTTCTCATGAAATTTCCATCAACAACTTTCTTCTGCTAATTCAAAAATATTTTATTGACACTGACCTACATAGGGAGCAACGATCACCACGATAAAATAAGAGAAATCAGAGATCGTACGGAAATATATAGGTGTTCGTTCTTTCCCTGTACTAAACGAGGTTGGAATAATAGAGAATTGTGAAGGTGGTTCGATGAACCCTCTGCCAGTCACTTAAATGTGATTTTCCGAGTATCATCTACATAGCCACTAATATAACCCATAATGGTCGACTACACTACAAGAAGAAAGTATCTACGCAGTTTGAGTTGCTTTCTATTTTTCTCACACAGATTCAGCGTCTAAAACAGAGTAAGGAACTTAGAACGCAGCGCACAGATTAACGCTGTAAGCCTGATGCCACTCATAATCGCTGTCATGTTGCTCGGGTTGGAAGTTCCACTACTCGTTTTTTCCGTGTTTGCGAATTGCATTTGAAGCTTTATTTATTTATTTATTTATGCATTTATTTTACCTGGCAAGATTAGGGCCTTCAGGCCCTCTCTTACACCTAACCAGGCATACTCAGATTCAACAAATTTCAGTGTCTACAGAAAATTAGGACATATAACATGTTATACAGTATTAATGTTAAAGAAAAAAAATAGAGATTATAAAAGTAGTACAATGATAATTATAACAATCAAAAAATAATTATAACAATCAAGAATAATAAAAATAATAATAATAATGATAATAATAACAACAATAATGACTATGTATATGAAAGTAAACATAATTTTCTTATATGAGTGTCAGTCCTATTGCTAGTCGGGAATTTTCTCGTTATATTCTTGCAGCTTGTGAGTTATTCTCATCAAGCAGAGACATAAGACGATGGAATGGGGTGAAAGAGATATAGAAGAGGTAGATAGGTTAGAGGAAGAGAAATAGAATGGTAAAATTCGAAGCTATGATGGAGAGGAGAAAGAAAAAGATGAGGGGGGGGGGGCACAACAATGGTGGCTATACCGTCCCTATTATGTAAGTCTTAAGTTCCCTCTTGAATGTTGAGTGGTTTTGGATAAGACGCAGATCACAGGGGAGCGCGTTCCATAGTCGTATGGCTGAGATGGAGAATGACACGGAGAAAGATTTTGTGTTATGTAAAGGTACAGCCAAGATGCTAGACGTATCCGATCTGGTATTGCGGTTGTGGAATGATGATAGGTGTTTAATGTGAGAAGATAAGTATTGGGGGCACCAGTGGCTAAGAAATCGATGAAGCAAGCACATCGTGTGGAGATCGCGTGCCTTATGTGGGCGTATCCAACCTAGCTGGGAGTATGAAGGACTGATATGATCATACAACCGTATGTTGCATACGTATCTAACACAAGCATTCATCACTAGCTCGAGGCATCTCGAATTTTCATTATTTGTGCCATGTTGAACTACATCACAGTAGTAAAGATTAGGCAAGACTAGTGTTTGGACTAATTTTTGTTTAACATGGGTTGGAAATATTTTTCTAAATTTTTGAATTGCATGTAGGGAGGAGAGCGATTTCCGGCAAGCTGTGACTGTTTGTTCTTCCCGGTTTAGGTGTTCATCCAAGATTATTCCAAGGTCTTTTACTGTTTTTTGGTATGGTAGTTGGGTACCATTGAGGAGTATTTGAGGGACTGTTTCGCGAAAGTACCGACTGATTAACTTTGGATGAGATATAAGTATGACCTGGGATTTCTTGGGGTTTAGTTTCAGACCTAGGTTCTGTGCCCATCGAGAAACAGAGCAAAGATCTGCGTTCATACTCGCTACTGCGTCAGCAATGTTCTTGGGGCTTGCGCTTATGTACAGTTGGATGTCGTCGGCATATAGATGGTAGTTGCAGGAGTGAATCACTGAAGAAATATCATTAATGTACATTGAGAAGAGTAATGGACCAAGGACGGAGCCTTGGGGAACTCCAGAGCGCACGTTTTTCCATGATGACTTTTCCGCCCCACAAATGACTTGTTGACTTCTGTTTTTGAGGTAGCTGTCGAACCAGTGTATTGCGCTGTTTGAGAAATTCAGCTGCTTCATTTTAATTAGTAATATATCAAAGTCAACTGTATCAAAAGCCTTGCTAAAGTCAAGCAGTGTTAGGATGGTAGCTTCACGTCTGTCCATAGCATGTTTAATGTCATCAGTTACTTTGATTAACGCAGTTGCTGTACTATGGTGCTTTCGAAAGCCTGACTGATATTTGTCGTGCATGTTATGAGTTTTGAGGTAATCCGTCAGCTGTTCATGGACGATGTGTTCTAGGGCTTTAGATATTGCAGGAAGTATGCTGATCGGCCTGTAGTCACCTGGCGACTTAGGGTTGTCAGTCTTGGGTATAGGTTGAATTAAGCTTTGCTTCCACTCAGTAGGATATGTACTACTGACAAGAGACAGGTTGAAGATGTCTGTGATAACTGGAGTAATAGTGTTTACGACGTTCTTAATCATGCCAATGCTCACTCCATCATTTCCTACTGCCTCGGAAGAGATTCTCATAATTGCCTTGTGTACTGTGCCGGTAGTGACATGTTTTAGGAAAAACTTGTCTCTCGAGAGATTGATATCTTGGGGCTGGTAATTTGTCGCTGCGTGGCAGTTTACGGCTGTTGAGAAGAAATCGTTTAATTCTTCTGCAGACGCTTGATAAACAGCGTCAGATCTTCGCTTCCCTATACCGAAACTGCGCAGCTTTTTCCACAGTGCAGCAGGTTTTGATATGCCGCATACGACAGAGCGGGCATGTCTGATTTTGGCATTCCTCACGCTTTGCTTCGTTCTATTTCGGAGTTTCCTATAAGCTTCGTACGCCTCGGGAGTTGGGTTACGCTTGAAGGCCCTATGTGCAGCATCACGTTCATTCATTAACTGGCGTAGTGCAGTGGTGAGCCACGGAGCGGGAGGTCTCTTTACCTTGACAGTGCGTTGAGGAGCATGTTTATCATACAGTGCAATAATTTTGCGACATAATTCCCGAATTTTTCCGTCTAAAGTCGGTTCATTGCTTATATCATGCCAAGGGATGTCTGAGCAATCCTTTTGAAGAGCGTCATGGTTAACATTTTTTAGGTTTCTGTAGGTTACCAGGTGAGATTTTTCTTTGGTAGTATGTACTGAGTAATTTAAGAAAATCACGTCATGAGCAGAGAGTCCTGGAGCGGATGTCTGATTGGCGCGAATTATTTTATCTGGTCGCTTTGTTGCTATTATATCTATGAGTGTATGGCTGTGTGGCGTGTGATGAGTTGGGTCCAGCGGTGCTAAACTCATATCATTGGAGTGGAACAGTCTCCACGCCAAGCAAAACACGATGTACTTCCTCTTCTATTTACTCAGACATGTTTGGGCATCCTTGTGTCCTCTTCTGTGGTAAAAAAGAAAAGAAAGTAAAAGCCACGCTCATGCTATAACGATCAAGCGTTAGCCGACCGACCGCCGTGTCATCATCAATTATTAATGATCAAATGCGGTATGGAGGCACAATGCGCTGGTAATATCCGTTTGATTTTTACGATTCCGCACGAAGAACATTTGAGTACCATTCGCATGTAGAGACAGTAATTGCCGCTACAATCTAGAAATATTTACCAGCATAACCACTAATATAACGCACTCCCAACAGTTGTCGACTTTGCGAACTTGGAGCCTCTACCACTCAATCAGGTAGCTCTTCAGTTAGCAACACGAGGTTGAGTGCACCCTAGTCCAGTTCTCCCACCAAAGAAATGTCTCTGCCAGTACCACGGGTTAAACTTGGGTCTTCTGTATAAGGGTCTGTGTATTGGTCCCTTTTTCATTTCCGGATTTCCCGCTTGACATGATAGGTTGCCCCAAGCACCTTTTTTATTTCTCCTCGGTTTCCAGGCATGCAATTTACCTCTTTTTTTCTTTTTTTGCTCTTGCCTCTCCCAAGCGGCTTATAAGTGCTGTATAGAGTACGCAAAATAGCGTCGTCGGTAGATGTGCGGTTGGCAGGGCACACGTGGGGAGAGCGGTGGTGGGGGTTATGGCCAGGCGCTGTAGGGGAAATGCCGAACGCTAGACAGGAAGTGCCTATGCTCACCTATGCTCACATTTTCTGTATCTATTAAGTGGAGCAGTTACACAGTCACACTTGCATGGTGACCATTCAAAAAGATCTACTGTCACCTCTGCTTTGGTAAATATTTATATAGAATTCGGCTGAAAATGCAACAAAAATAGCAATTTAATTTCGTTTGGCTTGTTAACCATTTGTAGCTTAACAGAAAAACATAATGAGTGGCTAATTTTTAGTGTAACCTATATTTATTATGTGAACATGTAAAAATTTGCTTCTTTTGACAAAACACAGTGGAGTTTTGCAATGTCACATGACTAACGTGTTGTGCAGACACAAATGGGAGAGAATTGTGAAACAGGGTTCGTTAATTTTATTAAGTGAGGTACTGAGGAGAAGTAAGGTCAGGAAATTATGAAAAAGCATATCCTCTGTACAAAATAAACTTGTAATGTCTTCACTTCTACAGGATTTTTCGTTTCACCCATCTATTGATGGCCCTTAAAAATTACATTCTTTCACGTTAAAAGTCTGTAGTTAATGGAATAATTAGGTGATAATGAAGTTTCTCAAAATAACCATGTGGAAAAGGACTCTCCTCTTTGTGTGCTGTCATTTTTCAAAACCTCATTTCGATATTTCAATCCGTTTATGAAACATGAGGAATGTTGTGATATTTCATTCTGGTTTTGTCGCTGGCGGGCGTGATCGCTAATGAGCGTGCTACATCGGATTAATTTTCTCGAGACTGGTGGCAGACCTCCACACAAGTCTGAAGTAAACTTCAGCATATTAGCTATGTTCCATATGTAGCAACATATTATGTAATATGCACCAAACTTAAAATCATAACGACTCCTATTTTCATTGCAAACTTTTTCGAATTTCGCATAGTATCTTACTACAGTGCAAACACCACAATCACTATCATCATTGGCGACATGATGAGAACGTGATCATGAAATGGCATATAAAGCCATAAGTAATTCAAAAATGATTTTTTTTACCGAATGGGTTCTATAAAATTGTTTGAGAAATAATACAGGACGTGCGCCTCGATTCTGTCATCGCAGGGTGCCGCCGACCGGCCGAAAACTAATCGGAAATCCAAGAAAAGGTCATGCAAATACAGCAGTTCCTCTGATCGTACAAGCCCGCAAACGTAATATACACATGAACCACATGACCAGTGTTGAAAAAAGGTATATATTAAAATAGTAAAAATAAAAGAAAGAGCTAGACTCAGTTCAGCGATCCACCGATATCGGGCTTTAACGCTACCTTCTTTTTTTCTAATGTAAACTAGATCAATAGGTCACAAAAATGAAATAAACTGCGAAACAATATAACTGAAAAGGGGCCATGACTGAAAAGTCCTAAAGACCGGGTAACTCAACCGACACCTTGACGACGAAAGACACGGTTCGGCATATTGGTGAATAAGTCGCGATTCCGTGGCAGACGCAAACACTTCCAGTACGCTGTTGCCATAAATTGGTGGAAGGTGAGTGGGTACGTATCGCCCCCTCCATCTACAATGTAATGAACGTAGTGGTCCAACAGTCACGCAGTTAGATTTTACTTTGCCATCGGAAAGTGGGAGGAGTCTGAACGCGACATGATGGAAGCCAATCGAGTTAGAAACGCCAATTATTTTTTAAGGCAGAGCTAGTTCGCTTCGTGACCATAACAGGTTGTTACAGCGTGTCTACGTAGGACAGCGGATGGTGAGATGCGGCCTCTGTAGCATACCAGCCTCCATGTAACTGACAGCAATATAAAACTGGACACGTTTTAGCTGAAAATTCAATCGACCGACATCGACGGGTGTGTCAAAACCGCCCGGCTGCAGACAGTAAAATAAATAAATAAATAATTTACAAAAACCTCTGACGCTTTCCACTGGATTCTGGTAAGTCGTAAGCCCACGAGGGGACGTGCTCATTCAACCACCTCGTATCGGAATCGAAAAATGTGATGTTTCCATAAAAAAACGACTAGATAACTGTTTCAGTTTTCTAGCCATCATAGCGGAAAGGAGAAAGATCTAGATGAAGTAATATGCTTTACAAAAAACATATCCAGGATGCGAATTTCTTGAAGCACGCTAAGAGAATGCCGTTAATATTCCCATATTGCCCACAAAATGACACCATTATCAAAACACCTTAAATTCATCAACTGGCATTTGCCTTCGTTTATGCGAGCACCAGATACAAGTCAAAAGATATCCTGGAAGGTTTCACCAACGGAATATCAACTAGAGAAGAGAGTAACACCATCACATAGTCCACGTATGTGCACACCGAATCGTCTCGCCCAAGAGTGTCCACCTGTGCAAACGAGCGATGATCCTTCGAAGAAGAAGCACAAGTAACAGAACAAACAACGAAACTGGAAAAGGTTTTCCCTGAGGGAAACCCCTACGGAAGTTAGTGGAGGTGTTTCAGTTGGTCATTGACAGGCATAGAAGCTTGGATACCTGGAATCACATTAGATACGACCCTTCGCATGACAGTAGTGAATCCAACAGTTCTCAGTGTCTGTAACAGGAAGCCATGGCTAATAATGTCGAATGCCTCGTCAAATCCAAAACAGCCAGAGCACAGTCAACAGAAGTAACAGCGGGCACCGATATAACACCACGACATTCAGCTACCGGAGTCAGAATAGTACGACTGGGAATACAGCTTTGATCGTCAGAAACACCTTTCCTCAGGAACATGGATAGCCAGCTATTCACCACTCTCCGGTGAAATTTATCAGTAGCTCCGTGACCAGACCTTTCAGTAATTAATACAGTTTTGCCTATCTTAAAAGAATGGTACCATCCCCCACCCCTCTCCCTATCAACACTTCGCCCGAAAGCGACGAACAAGTAGTACCCAACAAAGGCCAAAAAGCGCACAGGAAACTCTTTTGGCAGACCATCCAACCCCGGCGATTTACGAGAAGGTGATGTGAAAATAGGGTCATAAACATTTTCACACTGAAAAACACCTAAAAACGCAGGATTACGTGCCTGTGTAAGTCTACGGTGCAGAGTCCGAGTAAGGAAATTGGATGACATATCGACAGGAACAGCTGCCTTATACAGCCCAATGTAGAATAGATGGAGCGCGTGCAACACATCCTTCTGTGCCACCACAACAATGCCGCCTTTCGTCTGTAGAGACATGATATAAGGACGGCGACGACGAGTCAGACCTGATGATATAGAGAAGTTCATCCGCTACCAAGAAAAGTGTTTTGGAACGCATTACACGCCTGACGCCCGCAATCCGTTAGGGAACCTGATGAACGCTATCATAAAGGTCAGGTGAGGGAGAATAGTAAAATTTTGCGTCCTCGAAATTCCCGCGCTCTATCAGCACAGAGTCGTTTCAACTTTGCTAGTTGAACCCACCCCTTCCCAGAAGGCCACATTCACCATCCAAGGAGAGCGAAACAGTTTCACCGACAATCGTACGTGATTTACAATGATAGACATTGCACAGTGGTCCGTGAAGCTGGCGAGTATGACATCAACAGCCAAAATTCTATCTCGCATCCAATCAGACACGCACAATCTATCAAGCCTACTGCCAGAAGAAGCTGTAAAATAGGTAACGAATATTTACACACCAAAAATCTTGCAATTACATTGGACGAGCTAAATCTAGCAATTCCCGATAGAAATTAAAATTGGGAGACTGATCTACAGGACGCAACACACAGTTAAAATCACCATCTATCAAATCACTGCCGGTCGGAGTGGACGAGCCGTTCTAGGCGCTACAGTCTGAAACCGCGAGACCGCTACGGTCGCAGGTTCGAATCCTGCCTCGGTCATGGATGTGTGTGATGTCCTAAGGTTAGTTAGGTCTAAGTAGTTCTAAGTTCTAGGGGACTGATGACCTCAGCACTTAAGTCCCATAGTGGTCATAGCCATTTGAACCATTTATCAAATCACTCTGATGGTTTTACCGTCAAAAATAACCCACCTTTTCTTTATAAAACTGGGAACGGTCCAAAGTGCTTCCGGAACCTGGCGGTGCATCAAATAGTATCAAGGTCGGACGTATTGCTTGCAGCGACTACGAGGCAATAAAACATTGGCAGTCTGCGACGTAGGTGATTCTTGAAAGTTATCCGAGGCAAGTGACAAACAAGGAGTCACATAGGCTCACTTTGCAGGATGGGAAACTTGCAGTTCAGATCAACAAACAAGAGGGGCTACAGGCATCATAAAATCTGGGACAATAGATGGTACTTCCTGACCACCAATCGCCTCCACAGGAGTATAAAAGTAGTCACCTGGGTGGGTGACATCAAGGGAACGGATGGGTTGAAGGGCGCTCCAGATTGCTGCTTTGAATAATTTTACACGAGAAAGGTCACCGACTTCCTCGGCCCTGGGTGGCTCCAGAGAAGTTACCTGAATCACAGGAGGAACAGAGAAGAAACATTACAGACATCATCAGCTGTTTTCGCACCACCGATGCCATCAGGAGAGCAGGAATCACCAGTACAAGATACGTCAGCCGACAAACTTACTTCAGGGAGGGTGGGTGAGGAGAAGACGCATCTGACTCTTCACCATCCTGGGTACGACGTCTCATGTGCTGTACCGGTACCATGGACACTGCCAACTTAGCAACAACAATTTCGAAAGTGTGCAGCGAGGGTAACGGCGGAAACTCGGGAGACGTAAGCTGTGCGTCCCTTTATTGTTCCATTTCACCTGGGGAAGATATAGCACGAATCTCGTGATTATGAGAAACGAGATCAGCTAACGTCGTCAATTTTCGATGCCCCGGGCAACTGGATCTAAGGTGGCATTTTCATTGCAGGGAAAGCAAGTCCTCACTTGTTCATTATAGTTACAGGATGCGGTAACAAGAGACTTCTGGATGGGAAGGAATGTTACGTCTGACAATTATTTCCACTGAATGGATACCGCTAAAACATTGCAACCGGTGTTGAGAGCGCAGCGTTCGCATCGCGTGCCCCTCGCATCACCTTCTTAACTGTCGTCAATCCACGGCTGCAAACTGAATGCTTTGACAACCATCACGATGAGTAAAGAGAACTTAAGAACCATGATGTAAAAATAACCCATCGTAGGGGTCCAAAAACTTAACGAAAAATACATGGTACTTAGTAGAGACCTGATCAGATTCGTGAATTTGTCAAAACTAAAGCTTAATGTACCTTTTATTAGAACACACTTGGACATCACAGTCAATCGGTGCCAGCAGACTCACACAACAACTCACGCTGCGGACCAAACGGCGATGTCACACACACGAAGGCACAAACAACACTTAGGAAGAACTGTTCAGGCGTGCACGACGCTGCTGTGAGGTGGTAAACAGGAACCTTCCCGCTCGGCGCACGGAGTGGAACCTTTAGCACCCGGCTATGGAGGCGAACATCTTCTTTGAGTCTAAATTTATTTTTGTAAAATATCATAAATATTTTCATGGTTTTTTTCTATTTTAGACATAAAAACTATAACATGTACATTTTGTTTCATTTGTTTCGATTGCTCACCTGAAATTACAGTTCTTGTGAAAATTGATTTCTAGATATCGACCTTTTTTATACCTTTTTAGAAATATTTTTTTGTGAATAGTGATTATTCATTGTCACTGCTCGGACATCTTGTGTCCTTTTGTGGATCTTCAGTAGTTATTCTTTGCTATTGCGAGTGAATACACTGCTTTCCACGCCGTTTTTACATTTCACTCCCACCTGTTTCCCCACGTGTTTTGCACACAGAGGGACCTGAACAAACACTTACATCGCCATACTCATAGAGAGGTGCTATGCTGTTGCCGCCACTCACTTGTTCATCGTTTTGTCTCTGTTCAGCATGACGCTACTTGTGGATGTTTGGTGAAAGCTGTTGTGCTGCGTCTGCTAGGGGAAAACTGATATATGTGTGTGTGTGTAAAATGAGACACAGTGTGAGAGAGAGAGACCTAGAAAAAAGGAGGGAGGAGGGGATTGAGAAGCAGACGATTTTGGATATTTGACTATGTTTACATTATATGAGGTAGTTAGTGCCTGTGTATAATCCAGTGAGTGTTGGAAACAGTTTCGTATATTCGTCTAATAAGTTACTTTCTTTCCTTGTATCACTGTTAGTTGTCTACGCAGATTAGCAGATTATTGCTTTCTCTGAGAATATTGAGAGCAGTCTCTATGTTGTTTAGGGTGGGGGGGGGGGGGGGTAATTTCCTTGTATGAGGTAATCGCCAGAAGTAGTGTATGTACTGTCTTTTTTTAAGACTTTGGGGTGCTCAGAATATATAGTTTTAACATTTATGCGTGATTCACCTATTGAGACAGACAGGCATGAACTACAGAATAGTTGATAGATTACAGCTATGGAAAATTTGTCTGTGGAGGTGTTCTTAGTGTTCAGATTTTTCTGTGTTGTGTTCTTTCCGCAGTGTGGCAGGATGTAATTTCAACGACGGCCTAACGGGCATCGTGGAGATTATGAACGTACTCGAACTTGAGAAAGGGTTTCTCGAAAACAATTTCGCCTTCCTCCCGAAGTTTCCTCTCTACTTCTTTGTCTGCTACTCTTTCGCGCAGCTATACCGATCTATGACAATCCTAGCAGAACGACGTCTGCGGTCGTGTCTACTTGATAATGACTCCAAGCGCTGGGGATGTGCTCTAGAATTTCTTTCAGAATGAGTTCTGGTGCCGGCTCGGCATGCAGTTTTCATCTGCCAGGAGTCTATCTGTTCTCAATATGTCTTGTATGTGATTTCGTTTAGAGATGAAGGATGCCTTGCCAATACCCTTTCAAACAAGTTCATGTTTATTTTCACCTTCTTTAACACTTACTTTACCTCTCATGTTCCTCTGGTGACAAAGTCTTCCTCGGTTTTAAGTCGGTGGGTCTTGCCTGATTGAAAGAATGTTTTGTCTACGGATCTAGCCGACATCATCAGGCGCCACTGCAGTACTCACGACTGCAAAACGCTGCGCGATTTGGATGCGCATCATTATCTTTAGGTTTTACTTCCACCAGTATTGGAGTATAAGCCCATTAGGCTATGCCTCCGTCAAATCTTGTTCTGGTTGGCAACTACATCGCTGTTAACGTAGGGAAAACATTTATTTGTCATTGGCGGCGCAATCTACACACGTGATAGAGTAGCAAATTACGACTGAACAAATACACTGAAGCGCCAAAGAAACTCTTATAGGCATGCGTATTCAAATACAGAGATATGCAAAAAGGCAGAATACGGCGCTGCGGTCGGCAACACCTATAGACAAGGGTCTGGCGCAGTTGTTAGATCGGTTACTGATGCTACAATGGCACGTTATTAAGATTTAAGTGTGTCTGAACGCGATGTTACAGTCGGCGCTGAGCGATGGGACGCAGCATCTCCGAGGTAGAAATGAAGTGGGAGTTTTCCCGTACGACTATTTCACGAGTGTACCGTGAATATCAGGAATCCGGTAAAATACCAAATCTCGGACATCATTGCGCCCGGCAATGCAAGAACGGAACCAACGACGACTGAAGAGGGTTCAACGTGACAGAAGTGCAACCCTTCCGCAAATTGCTGCAGATTTCAGTGCTAGGCCATCAACAAGTGTCAGTGTGCCCACTATTCAAGGAAATATCATCGATATCGGCTGTCGGAGCTGAAGGCCCTCTCGTGGACCCTTGATGACTGCACGATACAAACCTTTACGCCTCGCCTGGGCGCGTCAACATCGACATTGGACTGTTGATGATTGGAAACATGTTGTCTGGTCGGACGAGTCTCGTTTCAAATTGTATCGAGTGGATGGACGTATATGGCTGGGAGACAACTTCATGAATCCATGAACCCTGCATGTCAGCAAGGGTATGTTCAAGCTGGTGGACGCTCTGTAAAGGCGTGGGGTTTGTGCAATTAGATTGGTATGGGACCCCAGATACGTCTAGACACGTCTCTGACAGGTAACACGTACGTAAGCATCCTGTCAGATCACCTGCATCCATTCATGTCCATTGTGTATTCCGACGGACTTGGGCACTTGCAGCAGAACAATGAGACACACCACACCTCCAGAATTGCTACAGAGTGGCTACAGGAACACTCTTCAGAGTTTAAAAACCTCCCCTGTCCACCAAACTCCCCAGACATTAACATTATTGAGCGTATCTGAGATGCGTTGCAACGTGCTGTTCTGAAGAGATCTCCATTCTCTCGTACTCTTACGGAATTATGGACAGCCCTGCATGATTCATGCTGTCAATTCCCTCCAGCACTACTTCAAACATTAGTCGAGTCCATGCCACATCGTGTCGAGGCACTTCTGGTTGCTCGCGGGGGCCCTGCACGATATTAGGCAGGTGTATCAAATTCTTTGGCTCTTCAGTTTATATGCCAGTGTTGGGGAAGGATAGCCGCGTTATCAGTTTTTAAACACGTTTTTCAGTCTAGAGAACCTAAAACTACACTATTACCTTTACAAAATAGTGCGTGGGGCAAATTTAACTTTACATTCACAGGAAAATACACATATAAACGACTTTATGACGTTTAAACCACGTTTTAGACTTAACATATCACAAGGAAACGTGTACATGTAGACTAGATAAACACTAAACTCGTAGACTAAGTTGTTTATGTCGTTGCACTAATCTCTTTCTCGTCGATCTATGCGTGATGGCAACAGAAGAATACACAAATGAAAATTACTACATTATATGAACGTAATAAGCAGGATTAGGAGAACGTGCACTTTATTTGCCACTGACGGCGCAATCTACATTCGAGCACACGATACGGTAGGAAATTACATCGGAACAAATATAAGCCAATGTTGGGAAGAAAACAGACGTTAGAAATATTTAAATATGTTTTGCAACCTGGAGAACGTAAAACTGGGCTGTTAGCTTTACAAGAGAGTATGTGGGTCAAATTTAACTTTACATCCACAGAAAATACACACATCTACGGCTTAATGATGTTGAAACTACTTTTTAGACTTTACATACAAAGAAACAAATACCGTCCGAAAGGGCCTTGAAGGGTCATCGGCACCGACCGGCCACAGTGTCATCGTCAGTCCTTAGGCGTTACCGAAAGTAGATTCCAAGGGACATGTGGTCAGCACTCCGCTCTCCCGGCCGTTGTTAGTTTTAGTGACCGGGGTCTCTACTTCTCAGTCAAGTAGCCACTCAATTGGCCTCAGAAGGACTGAGTGCACCCTGCTTCCCAACAGCACTCGGCAGAGCCGGATGGCGAACTGTCCAAGTGCTAGCCAAGCTCGACAGCCCTTAACTCCGGTGATCTGATGGGAATCGGTATTACCACTGCGGCAAGGCCGTTGATGTCTAGGCTTTACATATCACAACAAATTAAGTAAAATTTGTAAACTAAAAACTTCAGACTCCTTAGCTAACCTTACATCTACATCGATACGGATACTCTCTGCAAATCACATTCACGTGCCGGCAGAGGGTTCATCAAACTACGAGGGCAGTTCAATAAGTAATGCAACACATTTTTTTTCTGAAACAGGGGTTGTTTCATTCAGCATTGAAATACACCAGGTTATTCCCCAATCTTTTAGCTACACAACACTATTTTTCAACGTAATCTCCATTCAATGCTACGGCCTTACGCCACCTTGAAATGAGGGCCTGTATGCCTGCACGGTACCATTCCACTGGTCGTTGTCGGAGCCAACGTCGTACTGCATCAATAACTTCTTCATCATCCGCGTAGTGCCTCCCACGGATTGCGTCCTTCATTGGGCCAAACATATGGAAATCCGACGGTGCGAGATCGGGGCTGTAGGGTGCATGAGGAAGAACAGTCCACTGAAGTTTTGTGAGCTCCTCTCGGGTGCGAAGACTTGTGTGAGGTCTTGCGTTGTCATGAAGAAGGAGAAGTTCGTTCAGATTTTTGTGCCTACGAACACGCTGAAGTCGTTTCTTCAATTTCTGAAGAGTAGCACAATACACTTCAGAGTTGATCGTTTGACCATGGGGAAGGACATCGAACAGAATAACCCCTTCAGCGTCCCAGAAGACTGTAACCATGACTTTACCGGCTGAGGGTATGGCTTTAAACTTTTTCTTGGTAGGGGAGTGGGTGTGGCGCCACTCCATTGATTGCCGTTTTGTTTCAGGTTCGAAGTGATGAACCCATGTTTCATCGCCTGTAACAATCTTTGACAAGAAATTGTCACCCTCAGCCACATGACGAGCAAGCAATTCCGCACAGATGGTTCTCCTTTGCTCTTTATGGTGTTCGGTTAGACAACGAGGGACCCAGCGGGAACAAACCTTTGAATATCCCAACTGGTGAACAATTGTGACAGCACTACCAACAGAGATGTCAAGTTGAGCACTGAGTTGTTTGATGGTGATCCGTCGATCATCTCGAACGAGTGTGTTCGCACGCTCCGCCATTGCAGGAGTCACAGCTGTGCACGGCCGGCCCGCACGCGGGAGATCAGACAGTCTTGCTTGACCTTGTGCCGATGATGACACACGCTTTGCCCAACGACTCACCGTGCTTTTGTCCACTGCCAGATCACCGTAGACATTCTGCAAGCGCCTATGAATATCTGAGATGCCCTGGTTTTCCGCCAAAAGAAACTCGATCACTGCCCGTTGTTTGCAACGCACATCCGTTACAGACGCCATTTTAACAGCTCCGTACAGCGCCGCCACTTGTCGGAAGTCAATGAAACTATACGAGACGAAGCGGGAATGTTTGAAAATATTCCACAAGAAATTTCCGGTTTTTTGAACCAAAATTGGCCGAGAAAAAAAATGTGTTGCATTACTTATTGAACTGCCCTCGTACATTCACAATCATTCTCTATTATTCCAGTCCCATACATAGCTCTGATTTCCCTTATTTTATTGTGATGATCGTTTCTCCCTATGTAATTCGGTGTTAAGAAAATATTTTTGCATTCGGAGGAGAAAGTTGGTGATCGTAGCTTCGTGAGAAGATTCCGCCGCAACGAGAAACGCCTTTGTTTTAATGATGTCCGCCCGAAATCATGTATCATTTCAGTGAAACTGTCTCCACCATTTTGCGACAACACAAAACGTGCTGCCCTTCTTTGAGCTTTCTCGATCAGTCCTATCTGGTAAGAATCTCATACCGCGCAACAGTGTTCTACAATAGGATGGACAAGCGTAGTGTAGGCAGTCTCTTTAGTAGATCTGTTACATTTTCTAAGTATTCTGTCAATAAAACGCAGTCTTTGGTTAGCCTTCCCCACAACATTTTCTATGTGTTCCTTCCAATTTAAGTTGTTTGTAACTGTAATTCCCAGGTATTTAGTTGAATTTACAGCCTTTAGATTTGGTTGATTTATCGTGTAATCGGAGTTTAACGGACTCCTTTTAGCACTCGTGTGGATGACCTCACACTTTTCCTTATTTGGGTCAATTGCCAATTTTTGCACCACACATTTTATCTTTTCTAAATCGTTTTGCAATTTGTTTTGATCTTCTGAGGACTTTACTAGTCGATAAACGACAGAATCATCTGCAAACAACCTAAGGCGGCTGATCAGGTTATCTTCTGAGTCGTTGATGCAGATAAGGAACAGCAAATAGCCTATAACACTAACTTGGGGAATGCCAGATATACTTCGGTTTTAATCTATGACTTTCCGTCAGTTACTGCGAACTGTGACCTCTCTGACAGGAAATCACGAATTCAGTCACATAACTGAGACGATACTCCATAAGCACGTCATTTCACTACAAGCCGTTTGTGTGGGACAGTTGGCTTTACACATGCCAGAAAGAAGACACATGCACATGCACATGCAGCTCAGTATCTCCATGCGACTTTCTTCTCGTGTCAACCAAAAAATTCTCCAGTTCTGTGAGAAGAGATGGAGAAAAACTGGAAAAATTAATCATGAAAGGGAAAATCGAGGGCAAGAGACAGAGAGGAAGAGCAAGATCTTGAATCTGCTACTTCAGCATGTTCTGAGAGAAGGTGGTAACGGTGCAGGATGGAGACGTTGGGTTCATGTGATTACGACGCTCAGCACTGATACAGTTTAAAGGATTTTATTCAACTTTAGCTTTGCATCTTATTGTAGAATTTGTTGGATGCTATTCTGAAGTGCTTTCTCAAGAGGAAAACTTCGACGATATGGTGCAGTGCCGAGATGCTAAAGTCCGGCGGAAGATGAAAGAAAGACAGAGAGGAAGGAAGATCAGCGTTTCATGCCCCGACGACCGCGCGATTGTCGGAGACGGATTAAGAAAGATAGGGAAGAAAATACACCATTCCATTTTCAAAGAAACAATTCTGCCATTTTACTGGGCCATTTTACGAAAATAACGGAATATGGATGCCCGGGAGAAGATTTGAACCGTCATCCTGCCGAATGCGAGTCAAGTGCGATTCCGCCCAGCTCTCGTTGCGGAAGATGGGTAAGCACGAACTCTGGAGGGAGTGTCGACGACAGCGGCTATAGGATGCGCAGCTGTCCAGCTGGCTTCCCTCTGATGTTTTCGACGTGCTGCTCCCAGATGAAGTCGAGGTCCAACGTCACGTCCAGCAGGTACTCTGCCGTGTCGCCCGATGGAAGTGCTTCGCTGCGGAAGTGCATTTGAGCCAGTACTTGCTGTAGTGGCCTCCTGCAAAGTGCCAGTGCCTGTGGCTTGCTGGCACTGAAGGACAGGCACCATTCCACTTCGCAGCCTACAAGACATTGCAGGCTAACTGGTGGTGATGTTGTAGGTATCTGGCTGCCGCGGATGCTGTGGCTGTACTGTGATTGGTGGACGCGAGGACTAGTACAATGTGTACAGCGCTGGGCCAAGAACTGACCGCTGTGATACTCCTGCAGCGATGATCCTCTCAGTGGATATGCTCCTCTGGACGCGCACGTGCAAGGGTTTTCTCCAGAGTGAGATTGGAGGAGGGGTACATGCGATACTGGAAGCTCGAGTACTACGAGTTTGTAATGCCTCACAGAATCGAGCGATCGAGAGGCATCGAGTAATATAGTCCCGAAGTATCCGCGTGTTCTATGATGCATAGCGCACCTTCGATATGGCTCGCAGCAGGCTAATGGGTCAGTAACTCGAAGACACTGGTGGGTCTTAGCCGGTCTTGGCTGGCGCGATGATGTTAGCAGGATTGCACACTTGGGTGAATCTTCTGATGTGCATTACATGGTTGAATATCTCCGCCAGGTTATATGGGGTGATGAGAGGGAGCTGAATAATCATTTTAATCATCAGATCCACCTGCTTTTCTGCTGTTGCGGTGCTAAAAGTGATGAGGCACTTCTTCCCAAGTTATTGGGTCTATGTCCTTTTTCCATATGGTGGAGATACGGTGGAAGACGAGCTACTACTCATGAACCTGTGCAGGGTCCTTTGGGTCGGCATTCGGCGGAAATTTTCGACGAAATTGTCAGCGAGAGCATCAACCTTGATGTCCGGATCTGCTGCAGTGTTTTTCCCTATTTGGAGCAGGGTAATATGCTGGAGCTTCCGTAGCATGGACTTCTGTCCTCACCATGCAGATCCATCTTCCGGCTGCAGTGTAACGACACTATTCTATGTGTTAAGATGTCGCGAGAGCTGCCCCTCCATTTGTACCCGCTCCCCCTCCCCCCCCCCCCCCACTCCACCCCCCCACCCACCCACCAACAAATCGAGTCCTGTGGCCCATCTGTTTGTGCTTCGTCACGCTGTCCGCCCCAGCGTTTGCGCCAGCGATCGATAACTGCTGGATTAAAGGTGTGTAATGCCTCCTCGTCCGCAGTTCGTGGACTTGCGGTAGCAGGTTCGATTCCCGGCAGGGTCAGGAATTTTTCCTGCCTCGAGATGACTGGGTGTTGTTATGTCGTCTTCATCATCATCATTCATCCCCATTACGGTCGGAGGAAGACCATGGCAAACCACCTCCACTAGGACCTTGCCTAGTACGACGATGCGGGTCTCCCGCATCGTCCTCTGCGCTCCTCGGAGTATGGGACCTCATTATCAGTGGCTTCTCCGCCTGTCGAAGATGCGCCGAGGAAATGCCACCTCCGTTTTCACTGTCGCAAACACTGTTCAGTACGTGCAGACGCCGCTCTTCCTGCACCGAGTACCATGCCTTGCAGAGATGTCTTAGTGATCGGGCTTCCCCTCCAGCCTGGTTTCAATCACCTCCTTAGTGAGACTGTCTCAGGACCTGAGAGACTGCGCCACTATACTTCGTTGAGTGCTGGTACTCCAGACAATGTTCAGGCACTGCAGATTTACTGGATTTTCCTAGCTACACACTGAACGTCACCATTACTAATTATAGGCGTCTCGTGGAAAATTGATCAAATCTGGCCGTCTGACTTGGTCTCTACTTGGGCAGGGCCGGTGAGAGGGTGTTTATTGTATTTATAGTAGTTGGCTGCACGGACTCCAGTGCAGAACTACACGTTCTGGAAACAGACTCTCCACATGAGCTTTGACCTTTCCTGGCTAACACGTCTGCACCACTTTCCAACGACCAGAGACCGCAGACTGTGGCTTGTCGCCGCGCTGCCGCCTTATTACGACAACCTTTGTGGCCTGGGTCGGCCCGGGCCGTGCCAGCAGCGCGGTCGCCACAGAACTGCGCCCCTGATTGATGCGGCCGCTGGCTGCGGCTGCGGAGATAAAGACGAGCCGCGGGACCAGCAGTAATGAGATCTCGCTGCCAGCGAATCCCCGCAAAGAGCCTCCTGCAAGCAATTACGCCGCCAAAGGCCGGCGCTGCGCCACGCCGCGCGCCGTGCGGGCAGCGAGCGGCTGGCTGCGCAGCTGCTGGCGGCCGCCGCGCCAGGGGTGAAAGGAATTCCCGTCTTCTTTCTCGCGAGAAACAACGCGCACTCCCCGCTGGGAGCAGTAGCGAAGGCGCTTCTGCGTCCACAAAGAAATCACTTGAGAGCGACCGCGGGGAGCTCTCGTCGACTACGGCGCGCTGCCGAGCGCGGCGCGTCTTCTAAGCGCCGTGCATTACACAAAAGAAAAGACGAGCGGCACTGTTCATAAAGATGCATTCGCTGTACAAAAGCTTCACCGTTCGGTGCACTGTGGCAATGACGTTTTGCCTTTGAACTTTGAGGCAGTCGCTCCTTTTTCCATCTTCGGCAACAATCAGGAAGAATACACAGCGCTTCCGACATTTGGGTCTTGATTGTAGTTCATTGAAGATTATTTCGCGTCTACATATTTGTTTCGGCATCAACTGTGGCAGCTGACCCTTAACACAGACAAATGTAATGTATTACGAATACATAGAAAGAAGGATCCTTTATTGTATGATTATATGATAGAGGAACAAACACTGGTAGCATTTACTTCTGTAAAATATCTGGGAGTATGCGTACGGAACGATTTGAAGTGGAATGATCATATAAAATTAATTGTTGGTAAGGCGGGTGCCAGGTTGAAATTCATTGGGAGAGTCCTTTGGAAAATGTAGTCCATCAACAGAGGAGGTGGCTTACAAAACACTCGTTCGGCATATACTTGAGTATTGCTCATCAGTGTGGGATCCGTACCAGGTCGGGTTAACAGAGGCGATAGAGAAGATCCAAAGAAGAGCGGCGCGTTTCGTCACAGGGTTATTTGGTAAGCGTGATAGCGTTACGGAGATGTATAGCAAACTCAAGTGGCAGACTCTTCAAGAGAGGCGCTCTGCATCGCGGTGTAGCTTGCTGTCCAGGTTTAGAGAGGGTGCGTTTCTGAATGAGGTATCGAATATATTGCTTCCCCCTACTTACACCTCCCGAGGAGATCACGAATGTAAAATTAGAGAGATTCGAGCGCTCACGGAGGCTTCCCGGCAGTCGTTCTTCCCGCGAACCATACGCAACTGGAACAGGAAAGGGAGGTAATGACAGTGGCACGTAAAGTGCCCTCCGCCACACACCGTTGGGTGGCATGCGGAGTATAAATATGGATGCAGATGTAGATGTAGATGCGGCGAGTCGAGTTAACTGACTGCTATCCTTCGTGTCCACTTCACCGGCTCCTCAGTGTGCATGCACCCCAGTACCAGACATCGGCGATCAAGTACTTGTCACTCTTCATAATAGCAACACTAGGTGTCTCTAGTGAAAACAGTGGCAAAATCCTGCTCTGTTGTTGATGTCTGCCTCTCGAAGAAGTTATCCTGCTCTCTGCCCGCAACGCAATATCTCGCCTCATTGAAGAATTACCTGAAGCACTTCATGTTCTGAAAGTCATAACTTCGTAACTTTTGCCTCTCTGGCAGTTCAGCAAATGCCTCCATCCTCCCCCAGTCATTTTTCTTCCTTTTGTCGTTTTTGAGTCAATCATATTGTTGAATACTGAAGCCACTGAAGGTCAGTCGTCTGGTAATCTCTTAGTTCCTCCCTTATCCGAATCCGAAAAATACATTTCAGTTCTGAAACTGTCATCTGCTACGTTGATAACGAGTCGATCAACAACAGAATCTACGAAGCCAATCACTCGCCGCATTTTCTCCTTTTCTTTTACGACGTGCTGTTCTATATCCCGTCAGTGTTCAGCAGTCATGTGTGAAGAAGGTGCGTGCGTTAGTTCCAATACCTGTGGCAGCTTAACAGTCTTGTTATTTCTCGGGAAAAATCCATTAAATTGGTTCCAGAGCAGTTCTGTTGGGTTCATATTATAATGATACAGTGGAAAATGTAAAAATGCTGCATTCGCATGGTGTGCTCGATGCTGTGAAAATAATTGTTTTTCGTGTTTCTACGACACTTATATACATCTGTGGTATAAGACAATGGACATAATCCAAATGAAGAGTATTTGGTTTTTCATTTTGGCCTTAAAAATTAAATTGCTATGTTTTCTTAATTTAAGCAACCTTTATTAACAGTCTCATAAAATATCGATGATTAAGAACTTATATTTGAAATGATAACAAGAACTTCGCGTGTAGTATATAATTACAAACAAGAAGACCTTCATTATTCATAAAAATGATGATTAATTTTACAATTATGAGATGTAGGTATTTCAGACTGAACGAGGAAAAAAAATAACACAAGGGAGACTTGAAGCAGACAACCATGAACTGCAGTAATTTATCAATCTAGCATGTTGCCGATTCCAGTATGCATTCAGTAGCTCCTTGGCCGCAGCTCGTGGTCTTGCGGTAGCGTTCTCGCTTCCCGCGCCCGGGTTCCCGGGTTCAATTCCCGGCGGGGTCAGGGATTTTCTCTGCCTTTGATGACTGGGTGTTGTGTGATGTCCTTAGGTTAGTTAGGTTTAAGTAGTTCTAAGTTCTAGGGGACTGATGACCATAGATGTTAAGTCCCATAGTGCTCAGAGCCAGTAGCTCCTTGTATCTAAACTGTTTCGAATACAGTGTCTCAGAAAACTTCAGAGCCGATTACATCTATAAATTTATGAAAAGTTTTGGGAAATACCTATTTCTCGGCAGTTTTTAACCCTGTTCCACATGAGTGTTTCAGTATGGAACTTGAAGCAGCCTCAGACATTTTCATACTGCGTTTTACAGCGCGACAATACGAGCACTACAGTGCGGAGGCTATGGTTGTACACGATTTTTGAAATAAAAACTACTTAGCTAAAGCGTGATTAAGAAAAACATTGAAGGCTGTTAACAGAGTTGACTATCTTAAAGGTTTATTTAACGTAACTTCGTAATTATATTTCTAATACATAAGTAGGACCTACTCCCAAGAGCGCAACAACACCAGTGTACGTGTGCTACGGCCTTTGACCAATCATCGCTTTTGTGTTTGTTAACGTAAGGTTTATGAACGCAGTATAGGCGTTTTGCTGGCGCGAGATACTCCCGATGCTCCAGTATAGATACCAATATCTTTGGTCGAAGTCGTCACGCGAAACTCTTTGTTTGTAAATAGTTGGCCCTCGTGTTCCGGTTCCGACCCACCTTTGTTCATCACTTGTATTTCTATCTTGTTCCTACCACCCCTTCTCTAAAGTCCATTGCTTTCAGTGCCCTAATTTGAAATCTACTTGATCGCAACTGTCTTTTGTTGTCTACTTTTCACGGACAAATGTAAACTCTCCTTTTTTTTTCTACTGTAGCCCTCACTGCTTTCCCCAATTTGTCTTATAGTTACTTCTAAGTTTCATATCCCATATTAAATGTAAGTAATTTTCTGTAATACTTACACTTGTAGAATGTCAGCTAGGTGTAAGTGAGGGCCAGGTGATCCTAGTCTTGCCGCAATCAGTAAATAAATATAATGAGAATTGCATCCATCATGATAGTGTTGAATTAAACTCATATAATTGTTGGCTCAAAGACTTTGAGGAAAGGCCCAGCAGCCCAATATAAAACGGTTTCCTTCTTCACAGCAGTTGACAAGGTCTCTTTGCGAATTGAGTGTCGTAAGTGAATTTGATTGGTGTCGGCGTCTGGGACGAGAGGCTATACGCTGAGGTGACAGAAGTCATGGAACAGCAATATGCACATATACAGATGGCGGTAGTACCTCGTACACGAGATATAAAACGGCAGTGCATTGGTGGAGCTGTTGGACCTAGACGTGTGGGACATTCAGTTTCGGAACTCGTTAGGGAATTCAATATTCCGAGATCCACAGTGGCAAGAGAGTGCCGAGAATACCAAATTTCATGCATTACCTCTCACTATGGACAAAACAGGGGCCGAAGGCCTTCACTTACCGATCGAGAGCAGCGGTGTTTGCGTAGAGTTGTCAGTGCTGACAGACAAGAAACGCTGCGTGAAAGAAACGCAGAAATAAACGTGGGACGTACGATGAACGTATCCGTTAGGACAGTGCGGCTAAATTTGGTGTTACTGGGCTGTGGCAGTGGACGGCCGACTCGAGTACCTTCAGTAACAGCGCAACGCCTGTAGTGCCTCCCTTGGGCTCGTGACCATACCACTATGACGCTAGACGACTGGAAAACAGTGGCTTGGTCACGTAAGCCCCGATTTCAGTTATTAAGAGCTGATGGTAGGGTTCGAGTGTGGTGCAGACACCACGAAGCCGTGGACCCAAGTTGTCAACAAGGCACTGTGCAAGCTGGTGGTGGCTCCACAAAGGTGTGGGGTGTGTTTACATGGAACGAACTGGGTCCTCTGATCCAACTGAACCGATCATTGACCGGAAATGGTTATGTTCGGCTACTTGGAGACTACCTCCATCCATTAATGGTCTTCAGGTTCCCAGACAACGATGCAGTTTTTGTGCTGACAATGCGGTATAGGCCGGCGGCTGCGGCCGAGAGGTTCTAGGCCCTTCAATCCGGAACCGCACTGCTGCTACGGCCGCAGGTTCGAATCCTGCCTCGGGCATGGATGTGTGTGATGTCCTTAGGTTAGTTAGGTTTAAGTAGTTCTAAGTCTAGGGAACTGATGACCTCAGATGTTAAGTCCCATTGTGTTTAGAGCCATTTGAACCAATTCTGAAGCCGACCGGTGATATATCACAGGGCGATAAATGTTTCGAGACATCGATGCAGGTTTTATGGCTGATAATGCGCTATGTCACCGGCCCACAACCGTTCGTGATTGGTTTGAAGATCGTTCTGGACAGTTCGAGCGAATGATTTGGCTGACCAGATCACCCGACATGAGTACTATCGGACATTTATGGGATCTAATCGAGAGGTCAATTCGTGCACAAAATCCTGCACCGACAACACTTTCCGAGCTATGGACGGATATAGGGTCAGTATGGCTCAGTACTTCTTCGGGGGACTTCAAACGAGTTGTTCCTTGCCACATTGAGCTGCCGTACTACGCCGGGTAAAAGGAAGGGAGTATTAGTACAGAATGTAGTGTAGCCTGCGTAGTGTAGCCAGCAACGTGATTCTGGCGCCAACATGGTATATCCTATGTACAATAAGATTCCCACTTAGGCCAAGGGAGCTTGAGATTTACTCGATATTTTTTTAATTTCCTGCATACCGCTGAAAATACAAATTAATAATTCTTTTCGTTGTATGTAAACTGCTGGCCATTAAAACTGGAGCACTTGGAAGGATAGCAAATAACTAAATATTGTTTATTGTGACCATCCAGTACAGTAATAAGAGTGCATTAATAAATTTATGGGTGATTTGCTAGCACCCATGGACGAAATTTTATACACAGGGCTGCCTCCTCTGGGAACAACTATAGCACTAGGCTGGCTGGCTGGCTGGATGACATACAGGCGGACGCCACTCCATGCAGCTTCACCTCTGTGCCAGAGTTAATCAATCGTGCCAGCCGGAGTGGCCGAGCGGTTCTAGGCGCTATAGTCTGGAACCGCGCGACCGCTACGGTCCCATGGATGTGTGTGATGTCCTTAGGTTAGTTAGGTTTAAGTAATTCTAAGTTCTAGGCGACTGATGACCTCAGAAGTTAAGTCCCATAGTGCTCAGAGCAATTTGGACCATTTTTTTATCAATCGTGGCGGCTGGCTAGCAGTGGCGTGCCAGTCTCCTGATAATGTCTTCGTTGTGTGAGAGTACTGGCCTCAGCAACAATCGGACACCATCTCTATCAAGATAGGTCTGGACAGAAAGGTTGCACTCGTTATTGCGTTATCTTATTGAAAGTTAGACCCACAGAGATGTCGAAGTCAGGGCCAGTCACCGGCCACAAAACGTAGAAATGTTAGGCTTCTGTGCAAATTATAGGCAGATTATCGTGTTGTGTTCCCAATGGCGCCTCATTCCATTACGCCAGGTGCTGGTTTTGTATGACGGTGGCGAATGCAATACAGCAAAGTCCGCTCTACTTGGAGCCTCCATACATCGTGATCCCGTACGTAGAACAGGAAGTCGTCTGAAAAGACAATATGGTACCACTCCTATGTCCAGCGATGCCACTGGGTGCACCACTACCCGCGCGCCTCTCTCTGCCACCGAGTCAAGTGAAGTTCCAGGAGTGATCGCCGTGCTGACTGTCTGGCGTGCCTCAGACGTTGTCTTATAGATACATGAGTTGCCGCAATCAAGCCCTTGTCCTAAGTCAAGATACCTGATGTATCTGTACGACCCTCTCGGGCACTACTCGCACGGGACCAATGATATCCTGCACTGTATTGAATACGGGCCTCCTTAACCCATCGATGCCATGTTAGCATGAGAGTCCTGAGAGCCCGATCAATGTGATACTCAATACTGCATACCGATAAACTGCAGTATCGCTACGATACGAATCTGTCACCGTTGAATTTCGACAGCTGTCTCCTCTTTTACACAACTATAACACGTTCTTCTCGCAATCAATAAAAATTTAAATGCTCTTTCTGAATGTGAAATCTCCTACATAGTTTTTCCTTATATACAACACTGTATACGGTCTTATTACTACCTCCTGGAATGGTAATCATTTGTTTATCCAAGCGTGCTAATTTAGGCCTGTTCCATCCGTCTTGAAAATGTTGCAGTTTTAACGGTCAGCAGTACGAGTGTTCGTAAGTCGCTTTCCTTACTGTATTCCTACTCTGTATACTTTACGGGTGTTGGATTGTTTTCAGCGGAATGACGCCCATTTATCATTGAAACGGCAGATCAGTAGCAATGGCAACTTCATCATTTAATTTTACAGTGTCTGCATGCATGTATACCTGACGTGATGACGATCTGCAGCGGTATTAATATTGCGAAACTAATTCGCTAATTTCGAATTCTTTGACATCAGTTGTATTAGGAATAGAAACATCATTCGTGTTCGAGTCCTGGCCTGGCAACAATTGTCGTCTGTCGGTAATAGGTAATATTTCTATATCTAATGCAGCTGGTGTCAAAGAATTCGCAGTTGGCGAATAAATTTCGTACTACATAATCTGCTTCTTGACATGGAACCCAGAAAGCTGAAGCACTACGTAATATGGCTGCAAAATGGGGCCACAACAGTGTATTGTATGAGGATAAGACACCGTGCATACTCGCACTTAATACCGTGTCTGTTAAAGCGCCGCTTCCGAGATGGAAAGGTGCGCTGGGCAGCCTGGGTGTGGTTTTCAGGTGGTTTTCCGTATTCCATCAGGTGAATACCGTGGTGGTACCCAGTCCTGCCTCTGTTTATACGACTCGCAAACGTTTAGAGAACTTTCGCACACTGTGGCGTGAATAACGCTACACGCAGGCGGCTACGGTGCACACAGTCCCGGGGGATAACTGGGAGCCAACAAGAAGGACATCTGGCCACCGCTTAAATTAATCATGCGAAATCCGTTAATAACCATGCTGATCCTGAGCAGATGCGATGTAAAGGCACAAAAAAGAAGAAATACCACACTGTACATCTTCCGCTCCATCCAAATTGCATTCTACTAACACAGTAATTGTATCTTTAGACATGTACCCCCCTGAACAAGACTTCCCTTACACAGTGAAGGTTTATGGGGTGAGCAGAGGTAAAATATTCCAATTTTACTCGCGTTGGTGACACATTGTTCAAATATTGAAGACAATTTAGATTGCAACAAATCTGTTGTGATAGCTTGTAAAACCTAGTTATCTTCACCGTAAACATTTTCTTAACATCGTGCCGTTCCTTTTCTTGAAGCCTTACAACCAGTCTGGATTTGCAGAAAAGTCTATACCCATTTGTTTTGCAAGTTCAGCAGCTCTTTCCAGAAACAAATTTTCTGGAATGAGAGTGTCCAGAGACATAGTTTGTTTGAACCAAACAAGCAACACAATCTCTTAATTTTGTATTTAGCGGTTCTCACAGGTATTCACTTTATCCCGAATGTTGAACGTCGAAAGTAACGTAGACTGCAACTAATCTGCAGTCATAGTCGGTAACTTGATCGCTACTTTCAGTTATCATCAAAAGTGTGATCTACGTCGTCTGCAGGAAATCGACACTGAAAGAAGACTGAACCTTGCGGGGCATGTTCTACTAATGGAAGCTGGAAGAATTTCCGAATCAGAACTGTTGTAGAAACCGGCAGATGGATACAGAGGTAGAGAGGGAGATCTGGTAACACCTGGAAACGATCGTTTGCAAAGGATCTTCAACGCATGGACACGAAATCGGAAGAATCTGGAAATCTTTCTTGTGTACTGCTGCAGAGGCCCGTGAGAGGTCCTTTGATGTACTCTTGTGCTCTCAACTTCCGCCAGAGCCGGGGTGCACGAGAAATACAGAGCCCGCAACGAACATGTGGCGTCACACGAGTCAGATTGCTCGCCATACTTCACGAACGCCGTGCAGGACCCACGGGAAATCAATATGCCGACGAAAAGGTACCCACTACAGATCTTAACTTTGTCGTGTGCTATACAGAGCTTGCATGTATTTAAACGTGCAGTCAAGAATTATTAAACTCTTGGGAGACGCCTGATGGCACTGTTAAGACGTGCAGTGTCACGTGCTCTGACGTTCGCACCGGGGGCCTGTCTTCCTCATGGACCTCGGCCAGAGGCCTGCGTTTCCCAAGAGGGCGACGAATATTCGGCAGCGCCCCCTGGACCTACGATCCCCACCTGGCTGGCCCGAGGCGCCCTTCGCTTATTGGCCGTATAACTCACGCGCTGGAGAGGAGTACGCCATTGTCTACGCTAGCTGCAGCGCCGCGGCTTTCACGGGAAACCAATTAAATCCCTCCTGTTTCAACCTACAGCCTTCGGAACACGTGCAATAGCGTCCGTTTGAAAGAACACTACAAATTTATGGGTTTACCGGAATTGTTAGGACCGCTATCACACGAGGGCGTTACGGTGCGCAACGCAGTATCGGTGAAACGGATACCTGGCCTCGTTAATAGTCGCAGACGTGATTCATAAAGAGATGCCTCTGCACTGCAGCGTTGCCCCGGGAGCGTCCCAGCGTTATGTATCGCTGTATTCACTCGGCTACCCACACAGTAATTCGTGGTGTTTGGACGACCTGCTTCAAATAAAACCTCAAGTATGCTTAATCACCTTCAGTGAATTTCATCACAAAAGTTAGGACAGATTGAACCAAGAAAGAAAAAGTTTGTCAGGTGCGAGTAGGACTATCTCTCTAAGGGATCCGTACAAACTTTGTTATTTATATAGACAGTTCTTCCATCCCTGGAAACGAGAACATCGATATGTTTTATTGTTATCGACATTGATGTCGGCGAAACATCAGTCCCGGGAATTTCAAGAATTTCCAGAATGTTTTACTTTTAGATCTGAAATCGGATAACAAATGAGGAAAGAAATGTTTTTTCACGTGATATAGTTACGGATTAACATTTTTCTGATTTTTGCCCTTTACTTGTACTATGAAACCTTGATACTATCCAGCTTCCGTGAGTCTAGGTCAACGGGAAGTACACTATAGGTTTGCGGATGTCAAAATATGTGACATAAATGGCTGTATCTTTTGATTGTGTTTACTCATAAGCTTAAATTTGTTATTGAGGGTTGAATAACACCTAGGCGGTTTTTTGTTCTACTGATTTTTATTTGTATGAACTAATTTTCGGCTTATTAGGCCATCTTCAGATAACTACTGGCTATTGTTTACAGGGAGCTTGTTTTCTTACGAACCAAACATTCTGGACGAAGATACAACGCACTTACATACGATCTTTAGTTGTGATATTGTTTTTGGAATTGTCAAACGGGTCTTTTGACTTTTTGTTCTGTAAAACTGGTCTTTAACATAATAAATCACATTTTATAGTTTTCCAGTACCATATATGACAACAATTAGAATTATTTAGACTACACATTATTACAAAATTAAAATTTTTTGGTATTTCTTGTGAACAGTTTCACTTCTAATTTTTGTCATACATGATACTGACAAACCATAAAATGTGATTTGTTATGTTAGATAACAGTTTGACAGAACAAAAATCAAAAGACCCGTTTGACAATTCCGAAGACAATACCACAACTAAAGATCGTACGTAAGTGCGTTTATTTTAGTCCAGAATGTTTGGTCCGTAAGAACACAAGCTCCTTGTAAATAATAGCCAGTAGTTATCCAAAGTTGGCCTAATAAGCTGAAAACTAGTTCATACAAATAAAAATCAGTAGAACAAAAAACCGCCTAAGTGTTATTCAGCCCTCAATATGGAATTGTTCTACCAAGAAGTGACGGAAGAATCCATAAATAAGATTATATTTGTTACATTGCGAAGGAACTATAAACATTAGTACGTTACATAAATTTCAACTTGATGTGTCTACCTCTTACTGAGAAAAAGTGTTAACAGGTGGAGGACAGACATATAATCTGATAACAAATGACGAAATAATTCTTTTCGTGTAACATAATAACAGATTAACAATTTTAGGATTTTTCGTTTTACTTGCACTGTGAACCCCTGCTTCTTGCCAAGGACAACGGAAAGTACCTTATAGGTTGACAAATAAGTTCGAAGATGTGCAAATTATTGTATGTGACATGAATGGCCTTTTCCTATGATTACATTGACATAGGAGCTTTAATTTGTTTTACTGCAAAGGGACCGTAGACTTTAGGATGTAGCATAAATTTCAACTTGATATGTCTACCGGTCCATGAGAAAAAAGGATTTTTAATAAACAGACAGATGGACAGACGGACAACAAACTGATCCTATAAGGGTTCAGTTTCTACCGATTGAGCTGTGATTACATACAGAAAGTAGTTTGTGTTTTCCTCTAGCAAGTAGGTATCCTTCGCGCACCGGTAACGAAAATCTCTCATCCTGTTGTTGCTTTCTCTTTTGATGCTAGCGATGTAAAATGAATGAGCAAACAAACGATTCCGTGGTGTGTGAAGTTCTGACAGGATCTCTATTCCGCCGTACAAAAGCACCTAATGCTACTGTAATTTTGAAGTAAATGCCGTTCGTTTATGGAGAATGAGCTATAAGTAAAGGAAAAGGAGGCAACGGTGCCGTGCACTTACGGAAGCCAGTACAAATCTGCATGTCGGAGAAGCTCGTCGTGGAACTATTGTTGAGAGTGTGAGTCGACTAATTGTGAAGCTGCAATTTTTCAGCAATGTCCACAAATGTCCTGGGCAACATTAATAATTTGTCAACATTAAAATTGGAACTGACGCGGGCGAAAAGTAATACCAGAGTACAAAAAAATAGAGGAGGAAAAAACGAGGGTGTAGTTTGTCACCAACATAATTCAATATCTGCATAGAGGACGTGATGAGAAAATTGAAAAATAGTAGAACACCATCAGCCATAAATATTGCCAGGAATAAACGCATTAATACGACGTTACAGACGGATGATCGAGTTATCATACAAGGCATCGAGGTTATATTGCAAATCGCTTCAAATAAACTAAATGAGATAAGTGCAAGGTACAATCTGACTACGTCTATAAATAAACCTAATTGTGTAACGTCGCGAGTTAATGCACGGTAACATTCGTTGCTGTACAGCCTGCAGTATTGGAGCCGGAGCTGTGAAGGAAACCGCCAGTTGTATCTTATAAATGAGTCATGTACACCTGCTGCTACTGCAGCGTGTGGACGCACCAGCGTGTCACTTCGAGCGACTGTGTATTCATGCCACCTATGAACCTAAATAAACTACAGCAAATATTATCCAATTGTTTTAATACTTGGTATACTACTTTTTGTTATTCAGATGGAGGTCTCCACAAAACATTATAGTTCCGGAGATTCAAAAAAATTACTTAAAAAAGTAAAAAACCGACACTTAGGGAACTAAATTCAGTTAGGAAATATAATAGTTTATCTTTTGGTATTATCTAAAAACGTAAACAGAACTCTCAGTGTGCAGAATTAATTAATTGAGATTTTATATTTACAGTTTAATTATTTTTCGTTTTCGTAATATAAAAATCGAAATTATTATAGTGTCTAATATTGTTGTGGGAGTATATGAGAGTGAATGAGAGTGAATACGTGGGACATTCGTTAAATTTTAATGTTGCATTATATACCGTCTTAAGTAACCTGCAAGAGTTACACAAGCCTGTCGTAGGAAAGTGTTTCTAGGGAATTTACCCACTTTGCTGATGACGTGTGACTAGCTATGATTGCTATTGTAACAGAGCAGCCAGAAAGTCTGCTGGAGTAAAATCTGTATCTAAAGAATATTTTCGGAATTATTTCCTTTTCGTTTTCGTTTATTGAATATTAATTTAATATTTGCATGTCAGATTGGCGAATATGCGTCTGAGTATAAGGATTGATGCAGGCCAGTTTTGGCGCAAGTATGATCATGAGCGAGTATTCTGATTGGCAGCGAGTTTGGTCAGCCAATCAGAATTGAGACGGATCCCGCTCGTGACCTCATAGTTATACTGGGAGTGAGGCCCCAAGAAGGGAGTCTCTCGCTAGCTTTGAACGCGGACAGTCATGTTACTAGTGAGAGTCAAAATAATGTGTAAAATGAAGGGATATTGAGTTCCTCGCGTTTGATACCTGTCGTGACTAACGCTGATGTAGTTACAGACAGTTTGGTGAAGTTTGGAAGTTCTGTAATGTTTAGTCGGACAGATATTCGCGCGTGAAATTTGGCCTCCATAGTAGCTGCGTGGCAATGTTGCAGTATTCAACCACTGAGCATTTTTGGTAAGCAGTTTCTTTTTTGAGAAATGCACAAGAAGGACCGAATGTAATAACTCATGTTAGTAGTGAAATTAATGACTATGAGAACGTTGTTTAATTCGGGTCGGGTTTGTACAGATTTCTGGCTGCTGCGCGTGTGAAGCTCGTGGTCTTACGGTAGCGTTCTCGTTTCCTGCACACGGGGTCCCGGGTTCGATTCCCGGCGGGGTCAGGGATTTTCTCTGCCTCGTGATGACTGGGTGTGTTTTTCATCATCATTCCATCACCATTGACTCGCAAGTCACCGAAGTGGCGTCAAGTAAAAAGGACTTGCAATACGGCGGCCGAACTCCCCCGAATGGAGCCTCCCGGCCAACAATGCTATACGATCATTTCATTTCTGGCTGCTGTGCGTGTGAAATGAGTGTACGAATTGTGAATATGAAGAAAATAGCCAATAGTTTAAATGTGGACTGAATAGTACCGTTTTTTTTTTTGGCTACATGGACAAAATAAACCTTTTTGTATGGAAATTTCGGACATTAATTTCCAGAAGCCGATCCACTTTCTTACCACCCGATAAATTTTTTAATGACAATTTTTCTACATGACTTTATTTCATTACTAGAGTTGCGCGGCCTCAGTAATTGTAGGTATTAGATGGTGTTTTTTATCAACGCTGCTTTTACATCATCTTGTAAGTATCTACGTTGCCGAGTGGAGGGACACAGAGCAGACGCAGTTCTGAGGTAGGTGAATTCTAAGTTGCAGCCTGCACACGGCAATGGTCAAAAACACAGCCACGCCGCAGTAGCTTGACCTTTTTAGGTATACATGCAGTACGAACAGAAACAGTCCTCAATAATAAACCAGCAGAACAGGTAGCCCATTTCAAGTATTAATTACGCGTCCTGTTATACGATCAACATATGATTACACAAAACAAAACGAACACTTAACCAGCGTATACGTTGTAGAATAAGAACACTTAAGGAAAGAGACACAACTGCAATTTTATAAAGTCATGCCAATTCGCACTTCACTATATGGGGAGGAAAGTTGGACGCCTAGAATTAAACATTTAGGCAGCTAGAAGCACCAGAGATTCTCTACGGAACAGTCTAGAAACGAGGTACTAAGGGACGAGTTAGAGATGCAACCAATAACCGAAATGGTCATCTAATAAAATGAAAAAAGGAGAGAAATATGTACTTCGTGTGCATTCAAAACGAATTCATAATCTAACAATGGATTATAAAATTATGAACCATGAGGCAAGAGAAGTGGGGGGAGACCGAGGAAGAGGTAAAGAGATAGGAGCAAGTCCTTGGCATAAACCTGCAGTGCAGACGAAGAACAAGAAGAAGAGCTGCCAACTGTGTAAGTAGTGGGTACCAAGAATTTTACTGAAGCCCAAATACACAAAGAATGTTAGTGGTTTCCTTATGAACGTCGAAAAGTTGTTGCTACCAGTCATGTTTTTTATTTACGTACTTCACTTTGTGGACTTCAAGTTTCGGGAATCATACTCTTTTTTATATCAGTTTGCTATTTAGTTTAGGCCGACATAATTGTGATGGTACCTGTGTTTAATAAAGAAACCGTTCATGGAAATGGGGGCAATTGCGATAAAGGCGTCTTGCACAAAATAAACGTAATAAAAATCGTGACTAGCAGCAGCACATCTTTTCAAATTAAAAATGAAACCGTAATTTTTACTGTCGAGCTTTTCAAAACACGTATAATAATTGATAAGAAAGGAATAATCGACATTTACACTTTACTGTTATGAGAGATACCGGAGAACTGTGCGGTCCAAGCACCTCCCTCATACAGTGCCGTCATTACAGCTCATCATAACCGAATATATATATAACGACTTGGACTCGAGGAGATGGCCTCATCAACATCTGAAATGTACCGCGAAAACGAAACTTGCCGTTCGCGATCTACGTGGAAAACTGTGACTCTGATTTGCTATGACGTCATAGGCAGCGAGCATAATTCTTTTCTTCATCTCGGAAGCTAGGTTGCTTCTCGGTGTTCTGAAGACAGTGCTGACGAAACCGGCATTGCACTGTAAACCAGTAGTTATTACTTTTATCGAAAGTATATTCAATTTCCAATTGGATAAATTAGGCTAAGGGGCCTACTGTAATTTTAAGTTGGTATCCTAGTGAATAAATTAATTTTAGTGGAAAAGTAGGCACCTTAAAGCATTTATTTCGTTACTGGTTTTCATTGTCCAATATGGCAGAGCAGGCGAAGAAACGAATGGCCAACATAACGAGTTGGCGTTCTGGAGCATTTTTCTGAAGATGTGAGGCCAAGGGATAAAAGTGGGAAAGGAATTAGTGAATAGTTTCTCAGCCAACGCATTTCCTGCGAAGGACTGGTCCATCGCTTTTTGTATCGAAATACTAGCTTCTGTGGCGCCTTATTGCGGTATGATCGTGAAGGAAAACGACGTATTTTTTGCGCAGCTAGAGATCGCCACAGCTGGAAGCTGAGTTCTTACACAGTAGAAAATAAAAGTGGACTCGACAAAGGGTCAGGAAAGCTGTACAAATCTCATCATGGCAAGAAAAGAAGGGATAGAACCTTAGGGTCGATGAAGAGTCGTCCGTGTCACTTTTGGTCTCAGCTAGCTGCTCTCTCAGCCTCCCCACATGGTAATGGGGCGAGCACAACAATGCAAATGTCTGTCGCAATTACAGACCTTACTTCTACGGGGTGAGGAACTGGCTTCGCTCTCCTTTTCTGTACCGATCATACCGTCCGCAATTTCTTGACAGCCCAGCAGCTGAGATCAAGAGCTCAGAAGTCAGGAGGCAAGTGGGTGCAATGTCGCCAAGCCTGCCTTTCCCAGGTTTCTCTTTCTCTGAAGTAACTTTCTATTTCCTGATGTAATTTTACGTTTTCTCGCAAAGTTAAATAAATCCTCGTGGCAGCAACGTCGGTGGGGTGAGCTCTCTTTTCGGTAACTTTGCGCCAGTGCTTGACAGCCCACAACGCGCTGTGATCACCTCCGTTACGGTACCACAATGAAAAGGTCGAAGTATCTTGAAATAACTTGGATTTTCAGAAGAACTAGTAAATGTCATCAAGTGAATAGATTTTCACGTAGTACGTTGAATTCTGTAACATTTCTCTCTTCTCTGAATTCTCTCTCCTTTGGCTAGTTGTAGGTATTAGGAGAGCCATCGTGAGTACGATCCTCGACCGGTATCTGTCAGATCCAAAACAGTAAGCTGAGAGCAGTATCGTTATGCGGTGCCGACAACATTCTCGTAGCTCCAGTCTTACACAAATATCGTGAGTATACCGCAAGTAATGTACTGAAAACTTAAGCCCTCAACTATGTGAAATTCCAAAATTCTAAAAAAAAATTGTTCCACGAAGCTGAACATGTTTGGAGTACAATGCTATGAACAAAAATATCTGCAAAGATACCCTCGTGTATCTATTACAATCAGTTTAGATCCTTGCCAATCAAACCCTACTTCTGTGACAACCTTGAACACTTAAGTGCTGTAGGCAAAAATAAACATATTAAAAAAAGCCTGACCAAAAAATGAAGGACCTGCTATAGGAGGAGGAAAATAAATGAAACTCTGCAGGCTGAATGAGATGGTGCTGCAGTGGTTACAAAATCGAGTCAAATTTACAAAGGACTTGGCAGTATGAGCTCACTTATCAATATGACGTTGTATCTTCTCTAATCTGGATGCATGGCTGATTCGGTTGAGATTAGAGTCATAAAGTCGTTGTATCCTCTCTTGGGACAATCTGGTCCACAACTGTTGTAGCGATCCTTGATATCGTTGATACTGCCACTGGGGCAGCGTTGGCGTCCAGGGTAGTCCCACACAAGTTCTGTCGCGGACATGTCTGAGGATGTTGCTGGCAACGAGAGAACCCCAACAGTACGCAGACAATTCGTTGAGACACATATGATGTCTGTTGAAAAATGGCACGACGATACTGTCACACGAAAGATAACGCACGAGTATGCAGGAATCCGTTATGTAGCGTTGTGCTGTCAAAGTTCCCTCAGTCACTACCAACCGCATTTTCCGTGGTCTTGATGTACTAATGGACATCTTGTCAGTTCAGTAAAAAAGGTTTCGACAGTGCCGTGATGCGCTGTCCAATCTTGAGGCACTCTGTAAGCCAGTCTTTTATTTTGGTGGTTTCGAGCACATGCATTTCGTTTAGTCGACTGAATGCTGTTTTTACGGTGTGCTGACCTAATATACAATCGACACTTTCAGTACCCTGGCCACGTGTGGTAGAAATGCCACACCCGCAATTCCATCTTGTGGTGTATCAGTTCTCCGGTTTTCTTTTTGTGCATCTTGATAAGCCTCCCCCGGAAGCTTAAAAGGATGTCAGCCTGCGCGACCAGTCAACATCACAGTGACTGGCTGCGAAGACACTATAAAACTGCTACGTTGGCGTAAGTGCTGAACGAGCACACATCCTCACAAGGCGAAATTGTGTTTCGTTGTTACAAAAATATGAAGTATATTAGCAATGGTGCTACCTCATACAAAGATAAGAAATAGTTACGCCAGATGCGTAAGATCTTTACTAATTTAGACCTGCGATATATTTAAGCGAAATCTGTATTCTATTCGGAGAAAAAGATCCTAAGACTTGGCAACCAAATTTCGATGGCGAAGCGCAAAAAGCTAGTGCAACACTGATTATAAGCCAGATCAGCCCAGAGCTGTGAAAACACTGAGGCGTTACTATAGAAACTTAAACAAAAGAGCGTTACGTGCTCAAAAGTGACAGACGCTCAAAGCAACCGCCACACCAAGCCTACTTAAAACGTCGCAGATATCGATCGGTGAAAGTGTAAAATACTGAAATACTATAGCGTTCTACACAAAGCTGTGGAATAATATGCCTGTGGCTAACAGCCTCGTGGTATATAGATCTGCCGTGTGAAATAGTCTTGAGTGTGAACACTGCGATTAGAATAAAGTAAACTGGCTCCAGAATATACGTAAAGTCTTCATCCGTACTTTGTAATGACGAACCCCTGACGGGCACTGAGTTATTGTGTTCTGAACCACCGACGAATATTTCGCAGTACTTGTAGACGAAACTGTGACATCACGCGTGAACAACAGGTGAGTTCATCCACGTCTCACGATTGGACACTTCCATGTTTGTGCAACGGAAATTTGTGAACTAGCTGTCGGCTTTGACTACTAATGTTGTGGTGATGGGTGTTGTGACGTCAGTTACTGGTACATGTTATGAAATGTATTGTCGTATAGCATGTTTGGCCGGCCGGGGTGGCCTAGCGGTTCTAGGTGCTACAGTCTGGAACCGCGCGACCGCTATGGTCGCAGGTTCGAGTCCTGCCTCGGGCATGGATGTGTGTGATGTCCTTAGGTTAGTTAGGTTTAAGTAGTTCTAAGTTATAGGGACTGATGACCTCAGATGGTAAGTCCCATAGTGCTCAGAGCCAGCCAGCTCCTCTTCCCCCTTCTTTCTGTTCATCTTCTCCCCTTTCCTTTCTGTGTCCTCCTCTTCTCTCTCCTGCCCATCTCCTCCTTTCCCCTGTTTCTGCACATTTCCCCCCTCCCCCTATATCTGTCCAACTTTTCCTCCTCCTATTGTTCCTATCTCCTTTTTCCTCCTCATCTCCTCATCTCGTTGTCCTTCCTTCTCTCTCCATGTTATCACATTCATCCCAATAGAAAACTGATGGTTCTTACCCCTACAGTATTTCATTCCAGACTGTGACTAATATATGTACCAGATTTGATTGAAATCGTTCCAAGGGTTTAGGATGAATTTTTTACCCGTGACTCTGCCCGTATAAGTGCATGTCCGATATATTTCACACATATTTAATATATTTCACAAGTAGTATCGGTACATTTCCTTCACCCGTATGTCTAGCGAATTTCGCCACGCAGTTTCATTTTAATGCAATTTTTATGTTTATGACGTCTCCTGAACAATGAGCTGTAAAGTGAAGCAATTTTGTAGGTACATTAAATGGTATATGCCTCACTGTCTGCGAAATGTACTGGGAATAGAGTTAGTAGTAAAAAAGTAATAAAGTAAAAAGTCATGCATGATGCGACAGTTTTCTACGCATCTGTGTATTTGACGTGATATCTCCTGCACTATGGGTTGTACAATGATTTAATTTTGGTGGTACATTCAGTAGTATATGTGAATAATGTCTGAAAAGTACGCTCCTATAGCTGAGTGGTCAGCGTGTCGGGTTGCCGTCCTATGGGCCCGGGTTCGATTCCAGGATGAGTCGGGGATTTTCTCCGCTCATGGACTGGGTGTTGTGTTGTCTTCATCATTATTTCGGGTGCCAAAGTGGCGTCGAATGTATTACGAGCAAGATCTGCACCAAGGCGGCCGGACTTGCCCCGTAAGGGGCCTCCCCGCCAATGACGCCAAACACTCAATTTCCATTTCCATGTCTGAAAAATATGACACAAATATAGTTCATAGTAAAGAAGTAATAAAGTAAAATGCCATTCTTCAAAAGGCCGTTTTCCTGCATAAACAGCGCTAATGTAGTACACGAGAATCTTTTTTTCCTTTCATCAGTTTGTGGTGATCGTCAGCGAGAAAAAGTTTCGTAAAGGTTTGAACTTGTGTTTCAAGTTTGCTGCAAGTCTCTAAGCTCTCTCATTCTCGAATTCTGGGCGGCTAAACTATGGGTAAATTTCAAATTACGAATACCGGGTTCGAGTCCCGGTAGGGGCACATATTTTCAACCGTCCCCGTTGATGTATATCAACGCCAGTCAGCAGGTAATGGTATTGATTTAATCGTAATTTCATTCTAGAGAGCTGCACGGTCACCAATGGCATCTGTTCTTTCGTTAAGGCTAACTGGCTGATGACCTTCTTCAGTGCGGATACACACGATTTGCCTGAACTCCTACGGGACTCGGTGGATTGTCTGCCGCGAGTAAAGGGTATAATGGCAGGGGCACGACGTATGTAGTGCGTGGACTATAAGCTGACAATGTGGGTCTCAGGTGGGAGCGTGCCGGCAATAAGTCCCCGCAATGGCACTATCCTCTGTGCCCTCGGTGGGTCAGATGAATAGAGCGTCTGCCATGTAAGCAGGAGGTTCCAGGTTCGAGTCCCGATCGGGGCACACATTTTAAACTGTCCCTGTTGATGTACAACAACGACCGTCAGCAGCTACTGGTATTGATTTAACTGGAATTTCATTCTAGAGAGCTGCACTGTCACCAATGGCATCTGTTCTTTTGGACATGTCCGAAAGAACAGATGCTATCTTTATATCTTAAAATTGTGGGTATTCTCGAGTCGTGGGCTACGCTGCTTTGTCATCCCCACCCCTTTCATAGGGGTGATGCTTTCCAGACAGTAAATGATACGTGTACCTTTTTGGTTGAAATCTGTTCAAATAGTTCAAATGGCTCTGAGCACTATGGGACTTAACTGCTGAGGTCATCAGTCCCCTAGAACTTAGAACTACTTAAATCTAACTAACCTAAGGACATCGCACACATCCATGCCCGAGGCAGGATTGGATCCTTTGACCGTAGCGGTCGATCGGTTCCAGACTGTAGCGCCTAGAACCGCTCGCCCACCCCGGCCGGCTTGAAACCTGTCCTGTGGTTTAGGAGGAGATGTGGAACACACACACACACACATATACGCATACATATGTACATCCATTTTTATAATTTGTAGGGATATGGACGTCCTCGTAGGTCCGAGTACCGACCCTGATTTCACTGATATTTTGAAAATAACGGTAGTGTTCTTCGTGAAATTCATGAAGTGTGTTTCGCTTTTGAGAACTTGGTTGATAAGAATAGATCTTCAACGACACTTATTAGCTTCCCGAAAGCGTCTAAAGTTATGTGACAACGAACGTCTCGATATGTATATGCCTGATAAAAGATGTGAAGCGCGAAGATGTGTATGTAATGCAATGTCAGTGATTTTAAAATCTAATAAAATTAATAAAGTACTTGGGAGTGAAATTCAAATTGCCACTATGATGCTGCACCAATTCTGACCAGGATGCTTGCACCCATTCGATTGGGAAGTGTGTCATAAAGCCGTTTCAGCCTCTTCCGAGCCAGGTTGGCCTACAACTGTTGCAGCGAGTCCTTGATATCCTGGGTACTGGCAATGGGATCGACTTGACGTGCGAGCTGGTACTACACTTGTATCGAGTACGGATCTAATGATACTGCTAGCTGCGGGAGAAGCTCACCATCACACAGACAGTTCATACACACACGTTCCATGTGTGGGCGAGCATTCTACTGTTGAAAAATGCTACCACGAAGCTTCGGATGAGAGGTAACACGTGAGGACGCAGGATATCCTCTCCGTCAAAGTTTCCTCAGTGACTATCAGCCGTGGCCTGAAGGTCCAATGTCTCCCCACGCCATGTTGCAGCGATGTGTCTCTTCAAAACATTGAACGAAAGGGACCTCTCTCGAAGTCGCCGCCATACTCGCTAACAGTGGTCATCTAGAGTAGCGCAGTACTGCTGTTCATTGCGGAGTAGAATGCGACGCCATTCATCAACAGTCCATGATACTCAATCACGGCACTACTCCAAAGGTACGGTTCGTGTTGTGTTAACGGCATCCTATGCATGGGTCAGTAATTCATCAGTCCAATTGCTGCCACTGACTCTGGATCTATATCTACATGACTGCTCTGGAATTGAGACTTAAGTGTGTGGCAGAGGGTTCTTCGAACCAACTTGAGACTATTTCTCCGCTGTTCCATTCCTTAACAGTGCGTGTGAAATATGAACACTTAAATTTTTCCGTACGAGCTCTGATTTTATTACGATGGTAATTTCTCCGGGTGTAGGTGGCCGCCAACAAAATATTTTCGCTTTCGGAGGATAAATTTGGTGATACAAATTTCGTGAAAATATCTCGCCGCAGCAAAAAAGGCTTTGTTTTAATGATTGCAACCCCAACTCGCTTATCATGTCCGTGACACTCTCTCCCCTATTTCGTGATAACGCGAAACGAGCTGTCCTTCTTTCGACTTCTTCGATGGCCTCCAACAATGCCATCTGGTAAGAATCCCATACTGCGCAGCAGTACTCTATTAGAGGACGGACAAGCGTAGTACAGACAGTCTCTTTACTACACCTTTGCAGCTTGTGAGAGTTCTTCCAATGAAACGCAGTCCTTGGTTTGCCTTGTCCACAGCATTATCTGTGTGACTGTTCCACTTTAAGTTGCTCGTAACTGTAATTTCTAGCCATTTAGTTGAATTGGCAGGCTTTAGAGTTGTGTGATTTACTGTGTACTTGTCCGAAAGAAGACACACCACGCATTCATATTATTGATGCACCTAGCGGAGCAATGGATGCACCTTCAGTGCGGATGCAGAAATACGTCCGACCTCCCGTGGGGATTACACAGTTGCGAACATGGAATTTGTTGAGGCGTAACAAGCTAGCTACGCCACACTGAGAAGGGAGCCGAAAGGCACGCGTACACACACGCCGACGAGTGTCAAGTCTGGAACAGGATACGTTATGACTGCTATAAAGAAAATACGTAGCTTTGGAATATACTTAACTTTATTCTTTGTTGGTTTACAACGTTCTTCTTGAGACATTTATACGATAACTCTCAAACTAGGTAAGGCTAATGGCGCCTTGCTAGGTCGTAGCCATGGACTTAGCAGAAGGCTATTCTAACTGTCTCTCGGCAAATGAGAGGAAGGCTTCGTCCGTATTGTCGCTAGCAATGTCGTCCGTACAACTGGGGCGAGTGCTCGTCCGTATCTCGAGACCTGCCTTGTGGTGGCGCTCGGTCTGCGATCACACAGTGGCGACACGCGGGTCCGACATGTACTAAATGGACCGCGGCCGATTTAAGCTACCACCTAGCAAGAAATCATGGAACTTAGTAACACCAAACACGAGAGCCAAAGCTTCTTTCTCTATCTGCGAATAATTTCTTTGCGCAGACGAGAGCAATTTTGACGCAAAGGCAATAGGGCGATCATGCGAGCCAACTTTGTGCGCAAGCACAGCACCGATCCCGAAATCCGATGCATCTACCATCAACAAAAGGGGTTTCTGGGGATCGAAAGGCGTGAGGCAAGTATGAGAAAGCAACGCCGATTTCAACTGGCGAAAGGGGCGTTCGCATTCCGTCGTCCAGACGAACGGAACACCTGTACGGTGTAAGCGATGAAGCGGAGCTGAAAGGGAAGAGGCAATGCGCACATTCACTCACACCTTGTGATTCCAAATCGTTGAATGTTCTTACGACCCCATCACGCAATGCGTGAGGAACATTGCGCGCTCTGAAAAATTTCTGTTGCGCATTTACTTTCAGTTCCAAATGTGCTTCACAGTTTGTAGCGCAACCTAAGCCCGGTGCAAAAATGTCTGCAAATTCTTCACATAAGCGAGAAACACTGTCCGAAGGCACAGTTTGATTCACTCATAGGACCTGATTTACAATAGACATGTTAAACAACTGAAATAAATCTAAACCAAACAAGTTCACTGCAGTAGAAGAACGAAGAACGTAAAATGACACAAGTTTTGTTTGTCCCTTGTATGTGGCAAGAAGAGTGCACTGTCCTAACACAGGAATTTTCTGTCCGGAATATGTTTTTAACTGAACATTTGTGGCACGCAACGGTGGTTTGCCCAGTTGATTGTACGTGTCGTGATTGAGCAGTAAAACTGCAGCTCCGGTATCGAGCTGGAATGGTATTACCTTGCCATTAAAGTCCAAAACTACAAAAAGTTTATTGTCCTGCTGACGACAAGAGCGACTGTTTTGTGCAATTTGAACAGACACTGGTACAGAATCACTTGCTAATTGACGTGATTTCCGGCGACGTCGACGCACAGTTTTTGTGGGACGAACACAGTCACTGTTAGAGAAAGTGGCACTGGACGAAGCGGAATTAACTACATGAATGTCCATGGGCGAAGGTCCACGAGCCTGAGTGTCCTTGGTTCGATTCCGGCGCGAAGCAAAGGGCCTGGAATGGTTGTGATTGTCTGATCTGAACTTTTTCTGGCAAACACTTTGAACATATCCTTTCCTATTGCAGAAAAAGCAAATAGCTTGGCGTGACGGGCAATGTTCACGCGAATGTCTAGTAGCACACCGCGGGCATGATTTCACTGCATTTGTGGGCTGGCGCGGCACACCTGGTTTAGAGCGCGGCGGCAGCTGCGTCGAAGTGCGCGAGGGCAGGTGACCGGGCCGCGCAGCACGTCCAGCGGGCCGGTTAATGTTACACACGGCTGGCAAAGTTTCAAAAGATTCCTGAGCGCAGTCAAGTGTGTCCTGTCTATCCAATATGTCTATCACTTGTTGAAGGGAGGGATTAACTAGTTTCAAAATTTGCTCCTGTATGCGAACATCAGAAACGTTCTGTGCAATTGCATCACGTACCATTGTATCTGCTGCCGGATCGGTTTGAATGGCACATTGACCCTGGACGAGCTGTCCCAGGGCATCCAATAACGCCTGCGTCTGCTGATTCTGCAAGCGATAAAATTCGGACAGTACATCTGGCGAAGCCACGACACAAGTAAATGTAAGCAATCAGAAAGAACACTTCTCTCGTCGCCAATCTGTAGTGGCGTAACAAGCTAGCTACGCCACACTGAGAAGGGAGCCGAAAGGCACGCGTACACACACGCCGACGAGTGTCAAGTCTGGAACAGGATACGTTATGACTGCTATAAAGAAAATACGTAGCTTTGGAATATACTTAACTTTATTCTTTGTTGGTTTACAACGTTCTTCTTGAGACATTTATACGATAACTCTCAAACTAGGTAAGGCTAATGGCGCCTTGCTAGGTCGTAGCCATGGACTTAGCAGAAGGCTATTCTAACTGTCTCTCGGCAAATGAGAGGAAGGCTTCGTCCGTATTGTCGCTAGCAATGTCGTCCGTACAACTGGGGTTCCGTATCTCGAGACCTGCCTTGTGGTGGCGCTCGGTCTGCGATCACACAGTGGCGACACGCGGGTCCGACATGTACTAAATGGACCGCGACCGATTTAAGCTACCACCTAGCAAGTGTGGTGTCTGGCGGTGACACCACAGAATTAATGGACAGATGGATTCCATATTCCTAGATTTCCAGAAGGCTTTTAATACCGGTCCTCACAGGCGACTATTAATCAAATTGCGTGCATATGGAGTATCGTCTCAGGTGCGTGACTGGATTCGTGATTTCCTCTCAGAGCGGTCACAGTTCCTAGTGACAGTCGGTAAATCATCGAGCTGAACATAAGTGATATCTGGCATTCGCAAGGTAGTGTCATGGGCCCTCTGCTGTTCCTGATTTACATAAATGATCTATGTGATAATCGGAGCAGCCCCCTTAGATTGTTTGCAGATGACGCTGTAATTTACCGTCTAGTAAAATCTTCAGACGATCAATTCGAATTACAAAATGATCTAGAGAGAATTTCTGTATGGTGCGAAAAGTGGCAATTGGCACTAAACAAAGAAAACTGCAAGGTCATCCACATGGGTACTAAAAGAAATCATATAAATTTTGGCTATACGATAAATCGCACAAATCTAAGGGCTGTCAATTCGACTAAATGCCTAGGAATTACAATTACCAGCAACTTAAATCGGAAAGAACACATAGATACTACTGTGGGGAAGGCGAAACAAAGACTGCGCTTTGGTGGCAGAACACTTAGAAGATGCGACAAACCCACTAAAGAGACAGGCTACATTACACTTGTCCGTCCTCTGCTGGAATATTGTTGCGCGGTGTGAGATCTTTACCAAGTAGGATTGACAGAGGACATCGAAATAGTGCAAAGAAGGGGCTCGTTTCGCGTTATAGCGCAATAGGGGTGAGAGTGTCACTGATGTAATACGCGAGGTGGGGTGGCAGTCACTGAAACAAAGGCGGTTTTCTTTGTGGCGAGATATGCTTACGAAATTTCAATCACCAACTTTCTCTTCCGAATGTGAAAATATTTTGTTGACACCCACCTACATAGGGAGAAATGATCATCTTAATTTAATAAGAGAAATAAGAGATCGAACGGAAAGATTTAGGTGTTCCTTTATCCCACGCGCCATTCGAGAGTGAAATGGTAGAGAAGTAGTATGAAAATGGTTCGATGAACCCCCTGCCAGGCACTTAAGTGTGAATTGCAGAGTAACCATGTAGATGCAGACAGGAACTGCGGACAGGTGGCGGCTGAAGAAAGTGCGAATCGGCTGTGAAGTGTGCTGAGACATGTCGCACAGTTTCGATAACGATGAGTCCTGGCTGGCGCAGTGGTTACCGCACATGCCTATTAAACAGGAGATCCCGGTTTCGAATTCCGGTAGTGTGCACTTTTTCACTCGTCACCGCTGATTCCGCGTAATGTCTGGCTGCAGCTAACAGCAGTGACTGCCTTCAATTTATATTAATTTAATGCGTTTCTTTTAGTACTCATACGGGTGACCTCATGCTGTTCCTTATGTAGAGACAATTGCCACTTTCCACACCGTATAGATGTACTGTTTAAGTCATTTTGGATTGTGCTTGATCTTCTGACGACTTTAATAAGCGGAAAAATACACCATCATCTGAAAAAAATCTAAGTAGGCTGCCCAGAATCGTTTACATGGATTAGTGAGAGCAAAGGACCTATACCACTTCCTTGCGGAAAACCAGATATCATTTCTGTTTTGCTCGATGATTTTCCGTCGATTATTACGTACGGTGACCTTTCTTCACGGATCCAGATGTACAAATGAAACTGTACTCCACAGGCATGCAATTTGATTATAAGTCTCTTGTGGGTAACGATTTCAGAAGCCATCTGGAAATACAGAAACGTGAAATAAAATTGAGATCCCCTGTCGGTAGTACTCTTTATTTAGTGCAAATAAAGAACTAATTACATTTCACAAGAACGATATTTTCTGACACCATGTTGACTATGCGTCATTGGATCATAACTTTTCAGGTAATTCATATTGTTCGAAGAAAATACTGTATAAAAATGTTCCAAATTCCTACTTCAAATCGACGTCAGTGATTTGGATCTGTAATTCATCGGATTACTCTTGTTTCTTATCTTGAGTATTGGCAGCTGTTCTTGATTCGAATTCTGGAATGTTTACTTTTGCTCCTATGGCGAAGGAATTCCGGAAAACTCGGTTTAGTAACTTTGCTTTAGTGGCGCTGTCATCGGTAACATCACCATTCCTATGGTGCGGTGAAGGTAGTGAGTCCAGAATGAGATTTTCACTCTGCAGCGGAGTGTGCGCTGGTATGAAACTTCCTGACAGATTAATACTGTGTGCCGGACCGAGACTCGACGAGGTACTGACAGAATTGTGTGGACGGGTCGTGAGCCGTGCTTGGGTAGCTCAGTTGGTACAGCACTTGCCCGCGATGGGCAAAGGTCCCGAGTTCGAGTCTCGGTCCGGCACACAGTTTTAATCAGTCAGGAAGTTTCAAGGTAGTGATTGTGTGCTTTATATACTATTGGAATCTCTTGACATTTTCTGCCACATTTCGAGACATTCTTTTAAATTTGGCATGCTTTTTTCTTTGCTCCTGCAACAGTGCTCTGACGTGATTTGTGCATCATGCAGGATCAGGGCTATCTTTTATTAACTTATTCGCAGTGTATCTCTCACTTGCCGCCGATTGTACTGCTTTGAATTTAAGCCACATATTGTGTACACTTGCATAATTCATTAGGATGACACAGAATGTTGCACAGTGTCCATTACATAGGCTGATGGCAGGCACATGTATGGAAGTGTGCTTGGTGCACAATACGGCGCTCATACATCTACACTATATAGTTGCTGACGTTCCACCTGACGAAGCCAAAGGGGACTGTCAACAGACCAAGAGTGCATATTACGGCGGCCTGATTAGTAAATGTTCCTTCATCACTAAACACGACACATGATACACCGGGAGTATTCTGTCTTAATGGCCATGTACAGAAGCTAACACGATTCTCGTAATCGTTTCCATGCAGTTCTTGACGGTACGAGATGAGATAGGGATGGAACCTTTGTCGATAGCGAATGCGTAGGACAATTGCCTGACGCACGACAATCCTCATGCGACTGTGCAGGAGTTAACTTGCGGGTCAATTGCAACAGCAGTAAGAACATTAGTTTCACCCTCTTCCGTCGTCACTTGTTTCCTTCTGTTACGTTGTCTAGGTGTTACACTTCATCTTTCACGTAACTGGTTGAAGAGCCAGATAAGTAATTACAAAGGTCGCTGATTTATATTGCGGGATCTCGCCCCATACACCGTAAAAGAAAGAATCGCATTCGCTTACACTCTCCAGATACAATGAGCATGTCAGCTTTTTCTGCATTGATACATGCTGTCCTCCACTCACGACCTACTGTTTAGAGTCTCATATTCTAAGTGACTGTCAAGTCGCAGTTCATTCAAAAAACACACCAACACACTGTAAGCAAACATAGCAACATCGCACCTAGCAACTATGCGGGTTAAAGTGGCACCAAGAAGTTTCGGCGTGAACACTTTGCGAAATATGATATCTCGTAAATGACTCGCACTAGACTGCTGTAACAAACACCATTAAGATTCTAATTTACTCTACTTTTAGTATGTTAATGTCAAGAGGCATCGTTCCATTTAAAAAGGGCATGTTTGCATAAAACTTCAATTTCTATATATTACTACAATTTGTTGGTTGGCTAACATTTCGAGCTCCTGACTACCAATTCATTCTATGAAAACCGCATAGCAGTAGCTCTTTACACTTCCGCAACATTTGCGGTGCAATTTTTAGGTGATTCAGCACTATATATAGGATGCTCAGAAACGGGCTGAAAAGCTTGCAAGGGTGTTGCGAGGTAGGCTGTGCTCGTAAATAATTGTCAAGTAAAAAATTCGATGCGTAGCCCCGTTTCCAAATTAATCGACACTGAAATTAGTCAATCAGGCCTCTGCGCGCGAAAATTGAAGAGGCCCGCCAAATACAAGTCGTGTCAGTTGCTCTCATAACGTGTCCTGCTTTTGTATCGCTCTCTTGGTCGGTTTTAAGAGACCAAACGAAGAACACGTTTAGTGTCACTCTCTCTGGTGAGTCGCTTGAATTTCTGCGCGCAACGGCCTTATTGGCTAGCTTCTATGCTATTTATGTCGGAAATGGCGCAACTCTTCAAATTTTTTTGTTAACAACACTGTGTTAAACAGACTGACCATTAATTCTGGTGGATGAGGGCTCCGACGTGATTTGCGTTCTCCGTGGTTTCCATAGTTTACTACAAGCAAATGCCATGATGGTTTCTACTATAATGCCACGAACGACTATCTTGTTCCATCCTCATCAAAGTAAGTATGTAAACTACTGGCCATTAAAATTGCTACACCACGAAGATGACGTGCTACAGACCCGAAATTTAACCGACAGGAAGAAGATGCTGTGATATGCAAATGATTAGCTTTTCAGAGCAATCACACAATGTTGGCGCCGGTGGTGACACCTACAACATGCTGACATGAGGAAAGTTTAAAACTGATTTCTCATACACAAACAGCAGTTGACCGGCATTGCCTGGTGAAACGTTGTTGAGATGCCTCGTGTAAGGAGGAGAAATGCGTACCATCACGTTTCCGACTTTGATAAAGGCCGGGTTGTAGCCTGTCGCGATTGCGGTTTATCGTATCGCGACATTGCTGCTCGTGTTGGTCGAGATCCAACGACTGTTAGCACAATATGGAATCGGTGGATTCAGGAGGGTAATACGGAACGCCGTGCTGGATAACAACGGCCTCGTATCACTAGCAGTCGAGATGACAGGCATCTTATCCGCACGGCTGTAACGGATCGTGCAGCCACGTCTGGATCCGTGAGTCAACAGATGGGGACGTTTGCAAGACAACAACCATCTGCACGAACAGTTCGACGATGTTTGTAGCAGTATGGACTATCAGCTCGGAGACCATGGCTGCTGTTACCCTTGACGCTGCGTCGCAGATAGGAGCGCCTGCGATGGTGTACTCAACGACGAACCTGGGTGCACGAATGACAAAACGTCATTTTTTTGGGTGAATCCAGTTTCTGTTTACAGCATGGTGATGGTCGCATCCGTGTTTGGCGACATCGCGGTGGACGCACATTGGAAGAGTGTATTCGTCATCGCGACATTGGCGTATCACCTGGCGTGATGGTATGGGGTGCCATTGGTTACACGTCTCGGTCATCTCTTGTTCGCGTTGACGGCACTTTGAACAGTGGACGTTAAATTGCAGACGTGTTACGACCCGTGTCCCTAATCTTCATTCGATCCCAACGAAACCCTACATTTCAGCAGAATAATGCACGACCGCATGTTGCAGGTCCTGTACGGGCCTTTCTGGATACAGAAAATGTTCGACTGCTGCCCTGGCCAGCACATTCTCCAATTGAAAACGTCTGGTCAATGGTGGCCGAGCAGCTGGCTAGTCACAATACGCCAGTCACTACTCTTGATGAGCTGTGGTATAGTGTTGAAGCTGCGTGGGCAGCTGTACCTGTACACGCCATCCAAGCTCTGTTTGACTCAATGGCCAGGCGTATCAAGACCGTTATTATGGCCAGAGGTAGTAGTTCTGGGTACTGATTTCTCAGGATCTATGCACCCAAATTGCGTGAAAATGTAACCACATGTCAGTTCTAGTATAATATATTTGTCCAATGAATTCGCTTTTGTCATCTGCATTTCTTGTGGTGTAGCAATTTTAATGGCCAGTAGTGTAAATACCTGTATATGTGAATTATTTTTTTGTTCTTTAACAGGAAAGCCAAGAACGTACAAATTCTGGTAAAGTAATCAACTATGAATAAAACTACAACTGTTACTATTAATGCTGCTAATACCCTAATACTATTGCGCCAAACCCTTTCAGTTGTGCAGACGGTAAGAGAGCCATGTCTGCAACCCAGCGACTGCGTGCGATCCACCCATCCGTGTACTGGTTTCCAGAACGGAGCAGCTGCTGGCCGCCGTGTACTGGGGAGTCGCTGCCGCTGGGTGTCGCACCTGGCGCCGTTCCCCCGAAGCCTGAGCCGGCAGCGGGACTCGAGGGCGGCGCCGCTAACTTTCTCGTCGTTAAGAAAGTAATTACACGCGCATTCGCCTGGCTTAACGCCAACTTCACACCCGTCTCAGGTAATTAGCTTGACGTGAGCAAATCAGCAAGCAGCTGCAAGATTAATCTCCTCTGCTCTCTTGGCAGTCTTCGTCTGCAACGTGAGAAATATTCGCTGAAAATTTTACGTGGAGCTCTGGCATGCCGAATTTTGTGCCAAGTATATGAAAAATACACTGCACAAAAACTTAAAAGGATCACTTTTTAGGAACCCCATAATTGTTTCCCATTCCGACGCACAAGTTTGAAATTTCTCTTAAAGGTGCCTACAACCTTCCAGAGGCACACCTCAGACGTTCATGTGCCTGCAAGATATGTTAATGTATCACATTAATAGCAAAGTTGACCATATAATTTTGCTCAACGCCACCACGCACCAGTCAGACAATAGGAGAGTCGTCACACGCCCTCTTACCCACATTTCACCCCTCTTTTTGACACCTGTGGGACGGTGGTCAGAATCGCGACATCCAGCTTTTGAATCACGTGGTTTTCTTGTAAAGGTAAACATATCTGACACATTGCCGTTCAGAACAGACCCAAAAACGCCTCAGGGAGGGGAGGAGGTGATAAAGGTCGTCAATGAAAGCACCTCCCCTTGAGGTGCTGATTCTCGCAAATTTCGTGGTCGAAAACGACCGTTCGCAGTGTATTGATCAACGGGATGACACTGATGCCACCCCATGGGCGTCTCAACCCTACTCTAGGGATATCGTGGGGCTGCAGCTCCCTTGAACGTGGTGTGATCCCTTTCGAGTGTAGTGTGACGGCAATTTTTGCTCTGTTGTGCAGTTTGGTGCAGTTAACTCAGACACGTGGACGCTATTAATTTATCACAATGTTATTGCACCTGGCAGTGAAGGTCGGCTCTTGTGTTTACCTGCGCGTTTTAAGCCGATCTGAATGTGCTCCGCTATTTTAACGAATAGACTACTTTCTCTTCAAGCTATTCGGACTTCCCCAGTGTATACGACAGCCGAAAAAATAAATGTCGTTTTTGTTTTCTATAATGTCACTGCGCGTTTCCGATATCGGCCACGGGAGGTGACGCACAGCAATATCGTAGCAGGGTAGTTTTATCATTAATGAAAACTTATCCTTCCTAGCGGCAAGATGTAATTGTGCTGCAAATCGGATTTCAGTGTCAACATGTTGCATACGAAGCAGTCAAAACAAATTTGAACGTTGGCCTAAGGGAAGTTCAACGCCAAACCCTTCAAGGGCCCCTAGCGTGGAAAAAGCCCAAATGTGACATTTGTGTCATGTAATAGAGGAGTTCATTTTCATTTCCTCTCCTAGGCAAATCTGAATATGTAGCTTTTTTACACCCCGTATATAAAAGACGCAGTGAGTAACGTCGGAAGCACCGAGAGGCTGTTTGCGGATGATACTGTTGTATATAGAGAAGTCGTACGCTGAAAAGTAGTGACGAAATGCAGGATGAGCTAGAGAGAATCGGCATTCGGTGCACTGATTGGCAGTTGACCCTCAGCACAGACAACTGTAACGTATTGCTAATAAACAACCGGAAACTACCGTCATTGTATGATTAACCAACTACCGAAGAATCGCTGCAAGCAGTCACATCCGTTAAGTATCTTTGATTATACCTAAGGAACTATTTTAGGTCGAACGACCGTATGGAACAAATTTTAGGGGAGACAGATGCAAGACTGAGTTTCAGCAGAAAAATCCTCTGGAAGTGTAGTCCACAGACGAAGGTGAACGCTTCCAAGGTGCTCGTTCGGCCGATGCTTGACTATTGATCGTCAGCACAGGACCCTAATCAGAAATGGTACAGGGAATAGGGAAGATCCGAATAATCACAAACTTGAAACTTCCTGGCAGATTAAAACTGTGCGCCGGACCGAGGCAAGTGCACTACCATCTGAGCTACACAAGCACGACTCACGCCCCGTCCTCACAGCTTCACTTCTTCCAGTACCTCGTCTCCTACCTTCCAAAGGTCCCGAGTTCGAGTCTCGGTCCGGCACACAGTTTTAATCTGCCAGGAAGTTTCATATCAGCGCACACTCCGCTGCAGAGTGAAAATCTCATTCTGGAATCACAGACTTGTTTAGTAAGCTAGAAAGCGTCACTGAGCTGCACATCCGAGTCAGTGGCAGACGCTACAAGGGATGCATCATAGCAGTGTCACGTTTACAATTCTTAGTGCGTACGTTAATAGAAGAACCAAGCAATACATTGGATCATCCTAAGTATATTTCACGAAAAGACGATAATGAAAATTAGAAAGCATCGAATTCACACGGAGGCCGACTCTATATGGTCCTTGTCGAGCACACCTTAAGGTGTCTTGCGGAATACAGACGTACATGTCGATCAGCGCAATTCGTCGCACCCGCATCGTGCGTGTCACATCTCCGAAGGCATGTTGGCACTGGGGTTTTCACGTAGTACCGTGTTAGCGGCAAACCGTAGTCAACGTGTAAAATACAGGGATCACCACTGCATACAGTGAATAGATGGACATCAGCACACCGTATTTTTCGTCATTTCAATGATGGCCAACGACAATTCTTGAGCTGTAATGGGTTAGAGAATCACCGCCCCCGATGTATATACCTGTTCTACATACGTCAGAGAGCACATGTATTACCGCTCTTAAACAAACACCGTCATTTGGTGCTACCAGATTGGTGAGTGGCGGTCTATGTTAGTAAATGTCGGTAGCGCGGTACAGACAGGCCAGATATTGCGAGAGACGATGTGTCCCACCTACCTCCAGGGCACGATTCAGGCACGTCGAAAAGGCATTGCGTATGGGGTGCGTTTGCATGGGATGAAGTGCAATCCTATCACTGGCACTCACTGGCTAACGATACAGAAATCTACTACACGATCATGCGAACCCTTTTGTTCGCTCACGGGACCCTGAAGTTACACTGTACCTTCATCTCGGCGCTATACCTCCTCCTGATATCCGACTAACCTCAGAATGATTTAGGGGGAAACCATAGCAGGATGTGTATGTGGCTTTAGGTCACCTGTCCTTCTGAACAATCCTCCTTGCGAGAGAAAATTACACAAAGAAATATCATTCAGTCAGATCGGCTTTCATCGCCAAGAAGAGAGAGGGAGTTGTTCTCCATGAACAATTAGAGTTAGAGAAGGGTTGATGGACGGTCCTGGAATTTCAGACGAAATTTAAGTAATTAAAACACTTTTTATGATCAAATTTTGCTCAAATTGATTAAAACATAATTTTTGGTCCGTAATATTGGATTATCCATTTTTAATTTTCAAAATCTAACTTCAGATTTGTGTTCAGCAACATCAAAAATATATAACATACAGTTTTTATGAAAACAGAGATAATAATGCACATGAAAGTTTTCCCTAAACTTTAAACAGGTTTTTCTCGGGAACGATTTGTCAAAAATGTGTGCAGCATAAAATAAAAACAGTTCAACCTGTAAGGGGTCCGTAGGCCCTTACTATAAGTTTTGCGACAGCACAGGTCGACAGGACAAACAATCGATAGTGTGTGTCGGGTTGCGAGAGCGAGAGCGAGTGTTGAGACAGGAGTGTGGTACGCGCTGTGGGCCGAGCCGGGTGGAGGTCTGTTGCTGGAATGCAAGACCGTACCGACAAAGGGAGTGGCCATCGCCGTGGTTTAACCCCTTTGTGTTAGAAATATTCGGGAAAGTGAAAAAGTATAATTACTAGTGTGATTCAGTGATATTTTTGTGCCGATATTTGTAATTACGCGTCTACCGCGCCGGCATCATTTGGATTGCAGTGTTGGATTGCAGTGTTGGATTATAGTGTTGGATTACAATGAGTGAAATTGCGTGTGACGATAATGATTAACGGAAGGGCCTGTGCTGAGATTAGTCGTTATTAATTCTGTACGACGAAGGCAGTGGCTGTCTCCTTATTTTGGTGTTTTTGTGAAGAATATAGGTCGCTGATTAATGAAGCTGTGTTGTTGTTCTTCTTACCACCAGACATTTCATTATTACAGCATTCGAAAAGGACAAAATGGAATGTAACAACTCCGTAGCAGTCCAATCCGATTGCCAGCCCCATTAGGTACACGGTCACATTAATTAATATCTGTTTTGGGCTGCTATCAGATCTCGATCGAGCGGGATAAGTCAGTAAGATTAAACCGGAGTGTTACAAACCTATTAACTTCTACCTTTGACCCCCGATAAGTAAACACTTTTCTTGGAAGCTTGTGCCTATGATATACTAAAGTTGTTAATATTAACAATTTTTGTGAAGCCATAAAGAGTGAACATACCTCCAAAAATCGAACTCCAACTTCGAGTTGCCATCATATCGTTAAATTTGAGGTTATTTCATTATGGTTGGATATAAGGTCCCATAAATTTAATGTTATCCATTTTTGATTTCAGATAACTCCAGTCTGCGTACTTCAAACTCGCAAGCCCTAATCAAACCATAATTAAGGGCGCCATTCTGTGTTGTAAATTTAAAATAAAGTTCAAAGTATATTCAATCATATTCCCCAAACAGGTCATTTTCTCAAAAAAATCTAAACTTTGCTTATTTTTTGCTCATTTGAATTAGAACCTGTCCTTCATGTTTTACAGAACCCTAAACGATTAGTAGTAGTAGATGTACGATGAAATAACTTAAGTCAAATAAGCCCACTAGAGGATCAATGGGGGATGATTCTTTAGACGATACGTGCCACAAATGGGGAAAGTGACGCTGACAAAGGGCGAACTGCTAAGGGCCGGCGCCTGCGAACGAACATCTCGGAAAAGTCGAATCTGGTCAGCTGTTCACGTGCTACTGTTGTTCGCACCTAAGGAAATGGTGAAATGATGATGAAATCACTTGTAGACGACAAGGTGTCGGACGCCCATGCCTCTTCACAGAACGTGGAGGTCGCAGGCTTACCCGCTCTGCAAAGCAGGATCGACCGTGGTCTGTAGAAGATCTGACTGTGCACAACTGTTTCGGAGCACACACTTCATCGCACATACTTGAAAATGGGACTCTGCAGCAGACGACCCATACATGTACCGTTTATAGCACAGCAACATCATCAATTACGGATACAGTGGGCACGTGATCACCGAGACTGGTTCAAGAATCAATGTAAACATGTCGCCTGGTCGGATGAAGTGCGTTCCTTGTTACATCATGTCGATGGTTGTGTCCGGATACGCCATCATACAGGCGAACGGATGCTCGAAACATCCAGTGCGGTACAGTGACGGGGAAGTGGAGTCATTGCTACACCATGGAAGACACCTATGTTTCCGTGCGACCTTTGGTACGGCACGACATCTGTAGACGACGCAGATATATTGCGGGCAACCTGCATCCTTCATGCTTGATGTCTTTCCTGACGACAGTGCAATTGTCCGTGTCACAAGGGCAGAATCGTTTTACAGTGGTTTGAGGAACGTGATTTTGAACTCTCGTTGTATCTATTCCATCAAATACGGCTGATCTGACCTCGATGGAACACATCCGCGTCTGCGTCACTAACAGGTGCCAGTTATGCACCCACGAACCACCGAGCCGTAATTTAAGGCAATTGCGTGACCTGTCCGTAGACGTCTGGACCCACATACCTCCGTAAATCTAACAAGATCTCAGATCCATGAAGAATAGCTTGTGTACTGCGTTGAAAATGTGGAAGAATGCGCTATCAGCCAGGTCGTCGTTGTGTTTTGTTTCAGCAGTAGGTAAAAGGCAATTTAAAGATATAAACAGTACCACAGTATCACAAATTGTCCAAAAATTCGCCGACAAACAATATTTTCCCCCAAAATCGTAATCTACGTATTTTAACGAAAACAAATGTGATATCAATGCTGCCTACCCCTTAAAAACATCCAATTTTAATTAATATAATGTGATAATGTATATTTTGTTCATACGTGGATCCATAGCCTCCAAGTATTTTGTGAAAGAAAACGTTTTCCGTAGTAGGCTATACAGTTATATTCATTTTTCGTTGTAAGATTGGTCAATTTCGACACTTAAGTCGTTTTCAAGCACCTGCAAAAGAATACACCAACATGGACGAGTATTGCATAAAATATATATACTGTGGAAAACCATTAAACATCATTACAATTGTGATTAAATTCTACAGAAACAGTCTTACTTACTACTTATAAATAAACATTATACAGTACGTCATACTTGTTGTGGCATATAGTCGAAAACACATTACACTGGTGAATCCATATGTTAAGTATTTCATCTTTATTGCAATCTAAAAACGAATACGTCGTCCTACAAGCTTGTTACCACGTCATCCCATGTGTGAACCACAAGACTTCCAGTCTTAGTTTCTAGCAAAAATACGTTCAAAGATAACATAGCTGACTATCGCTAATGTACGTATTTGTATATTTCATATTCTGCTGGCGTGCCAATAAGTGCAAAGTTGATGTTACATACAACAACAGATTTTATGAAAAATATGTTGCAACGTCAAAACAGTTTAATGTAACATGCGTTACAACGTCAAAGTGGTACACATGAAGAGATATTTTATACAAAATTTTTAAGCGTATTGTATTTTAACTGGCATCAGTATGAAACAATTATAAAAGCGACACAGCAAAGCGATAAAATAATATTCAAAGTCTTAGTTTTGTGAAGATAAGATAGGTATCAGTGAGTTATAGATACTGTCATATTAATTGTCTAAAATGCAGCACGTATGCTCTTGCTATAGGAATACAGCAGTACAATGAAATACAATAAATGTATACGATGCTTGCTTTACACTTAAAAATATTACTGTTACATCTCAGTGCAGTATAATTGTAAAACGAGCCTACAACTGAAACTAAGATAGTGTACATGTCATTATTTATGAAGAGTGTGAGGCATGTAACTGGGGATGAAAAGTTAGGCACGAATGACACTTGAACATATCGTACATGCATTCTCAGAATACGACAATTCAGGGCGTACGGTAATTATACATTAAATGATATTTATAAAACACGTCTTTCTAAGAATCTCAAGTGATTCACAGGGCTGTAAATATTGTTACATCACATCGGAAAATAAAACATAGCATTACAACAAGTAACTGAGACATACGTGTAAGAAACTGAGTGATTTGTCAAAGATTACTGGAATAATAGGTACCACGTACGAAAGCAACTTATATTCCCTGTTTAGTATAAGACGGTACTTGAAATCTTCTGTAGCTAAATTACAATTAATAGAAAGTCATATAAAACATAGCCATGAGTAAGTCATTAATAAAATATTACCACGTAGGTGTAGCATTATTCATAAATAATTACAATAAAAAGCGGGCATATCATCTAGACTGTTACAGTTACGGTCTTAAAGTGAACCTATAATTATCTGTTAAACAAGTATATGGTCCAGTGTCTCGTACACTGTTTTGCCCAGTGTATGTGTTTAATGTAATACTCCTCCATGTTGCTGAATTCTTTTGTAGGTACTTGAAAATGATTTAACTTCGAAATTGGCTTCGCACAAAGAACTGAAGATAAGTGTATTACCTATTATGGACAATGTTTTCTTTCGCAATATTTGATAATGCTTTAGTGCTTCTCAAAATACGAGGGTTGGAACTTAAAAAGTGGCAACTATTTATTTACAACCGATAAAAAAGAGTTACATCTTTGCACGTGTTACTGTCCTTCAAAGTAGTCACCAGCGTTGTGTAGAACCCGTTGCCAGCGATGTGGAAGGCGTAGTATACCGTTAGCAGAGTGTTCTGTTGATGGTACGAATGGAGCGGTCTACTGCCTGTCGAATCTCTCGAACAGTTCTGAAGCCTATGCCACGAATGGTTCCTTCATCTTCGGAACCAAATCAAAGTCACAAGGACTTAGTCCGGGGAGTGTGGTGGACGGTACAGTACTTCCCAGTCCCATCGACCGAACAGAGCAGCCACAGCTTGCACTGTACGCGCCAGCGCATTGCCGTGCAAAATGATGGGTGAGTTGCGCAAAAAGTGTCGCCCCTTCTTTCGCAAAGCTGGTCGCAGGTAATGCTCCAAAAACGAACAGTAAAACTGTGCATTGACGGTCTGCCGTGGAGGAACGTAATGCGTTAGGCTAACACCATCACAGTCGTACACGAGAATCACCATAACTTTAGACCACTCCATTCGCACCATCAACAGAGCAGGCTCTGCTAACGGTATACTACGCCTCCCACATCGCTGGCAACGGGTTCTGCACAACGCTGGTGAATACTTTGATGGACAGTAACACGTGCAAACATGTAACTCTTTTGTATCGGTTGTGAATAAATACACTCCTGGAAATTGAAATAAGAACACCGTGAATTCATTGTCCCAGGAAGGGGAAACTTTATTGACACATTCCTGGGGTCAGATACATCACATGATCACACTGACAGAACCACAGGCACATAGACACAGGCAACAGAGCATGCACAATGTCGGCACTAGTACAGTGTATATCCACCTTTCGCAGCAATGCAGGCTGCTATTCTCCCATGGAGACGATCGTAGAGATGCTGGATGTAGTCCTGTGCAACGGCTTGCCATGCCATTTCCACCTGGCGCCTCAGTTGGACCAGCGTTCGTGCTGGACGTGCAGACCGCGTGAGACGACGCTTCATCCAGTCCCAAACATGCTCAATGGGGGACAGATCCGGAGATCTTGCTGGCCAGGGTAGTTGACTTACACCTTCTAGAGCACGTTGGGTGGCACAGGATACATGCGGACGTGCATTGTTCTGTTGGAACAGCAAGTTCCCTTGCCGGTCTAGGAATGGTAGAACGATGGGTTCGATGACGGTTTGGATGTACCGTGCACTATTCAGTGTCCCCTCGACGATCATCAGTGGTGTACGGCCAGTGTAGGAGATCGCTCCCCACACCATGATGCCGGGTGTTGGCCCTGTGTGCCTCGGTCGTATGCAGTCCTGATTGTGGCGCTCACCTGCACGGCGCCAAACACGCATACGACCATCATCGGCACCAAGGTAGAAGCGACTCTCATCGCTGAAGACGACACGTCTCCATTCGTCCCTCCATTCACGCCTGTCGCGACACCACTGGAGGCGGGCTGCACGATGTTGGGGCGTGACCGGAAGACGGCCTAACGGTGTGCGGGACCGTAGCCCAGCTTCATGGAGACGGTTGCGAATGGTCCTCGCCGATACCCCTAGGTGCAACAGTGTCCCTAATTTGCTGGGAAGTGGGGGTGCGCTCCCCTACGGCACTGCGTAGGATCCTACGGTCTTGGCGTGCATCCGTGCGTCGCTGCGGTCCGGTCCCAGGTCGACGGGCACGTGCACCTTCCGCCGACCACTGGCGACAACATCGATGTACTGTGGAGACCTCACGCCCCACGTGTTGAGCAATTCGGCGGTACGTCCACCCGGCCTCCCGCATGCCCACTATACGCCCTCGCTCAAAGTCCGTCAACTGCACATACGGTTCACGTCCACGCTGTCGCGGCATGCTACCAGTGTTAAAGACTGCGATGGAGCTCCGTATGCCACGGCAAACTGGCTGACACTGACGGCGGCGGTGCACAAATGCTGCGCAGCTAGCGCCATTCGACGGCCAACACCGCGGTTCCTGGTGTGTCCGCTGTGCCGTGCGTGTGATCATTGCTTGTACAGCCCTCTCGCAGTGTCCGGAGCAAGTATGGTGGGTCTGACACACCGGTGTCAATGTGTTCTTTTTTCCATTTCCAGGAGTGTAGTTGCACTATTTAAGTTCCAACCCTCGTATATTGGTACAGTGAAAATCCTTTTAGATAAGTTTACGAATATAATATTGATAGAAATTTCTATTTAAGCAGTTTAAACAGCATGTGTTTCAACGGATTAATTAACGTATTTTCGATTGATTCAGTCATACTGTCTGTTTTGCATCTAATTTTACTGAGAACACGAATCAACAAACACAAGTCATACTTATGAGAAATTCGACCATTCCATACGATCACCCAATTCACCCAAGTTAATGGAAAGGACTGTATGAGACCAGCATTTTTGCAGTATAATATGTTTATCTATAGATTATTAACTAGTGGACATTTTCGTGGTGAACTTCGATGACTTCTTATCTTCGTTTATAAGGGACATATTTGTGTTCCAAAGAATCACGGAAAACAGAAAGGGAGCCACTGCTGCTTCTTCCTCAGTAAAAAAAAATTAGGTATCTGGTAATATTGGCTTAATCCGCAAAGTGGCAGTTTGGGATGAAACTGTGCATGCAGTACCTAAGAGTGTTTACATATCGAACTGCCGCCGCTGTGTAGCGTTGCGAGATACCCGTATATTAATGTTGCCTGGACGCGGTGTGGAGTTACGCGGGGGGAGCGAGCAGGTTCGTTAGCCTTTACTCGGCCGGCGGCGGAGCTGAAACTTTGTCCGCTGTCCGCGCCAGCTCCCTGTGGGAGCGATATGTCCAGTGCGTGTGGCCCTCCCAGGAAATACGTTCTGCGGTTCCAGCCCCGTGGGCAATCATCTCCGAGGTTACGTGTTGACACAACCAGACGCACAGGTTACAAACGCTTCAGGGGGAGCTAACAGGGTTTGCCGCAAATATTTACCCTCAGAAGCGTTCCTCCGGGGATGGCGAGGGAGTTCCGCTGCGTGTCAACATCATTTACCCGCGCATAACGCGCACGCCGTGGAAGTATCTCAAAGGCTCTGCGTCTGCCCACCCGTCGTGTCAATGGCGCCATGCGAGTATGCCGCCATTCTAATACTTCAACCGAAGCGAAGGCGCTTGAAAGGATACTTGTTTTCCTCACTCTCTGATAGGTTCTAGAAATTCCATATTATTTTCTTATATGTGTATATTTTTGCAGGACAGACAGGCGAATGTAAGTATATGGTCATAGACAACTATTTCGTAGATTCCAGGAGACAAGACCGACACAACGATGAAATGGTACGTGGATATGTGACATTAGAATACATGAAGTAGCAATTTGGATGTAGAGGAAGCCTTCATGGAGCATTCGGGGGAGTTCGGCCGCCATATTGCATGTCCCTTATAGCTGACGCAACGTCGGCGACTTGAGAGTCAATGATGATGAAAATTATGATGAAGGTCACACAACACCCAGTCCCCTGTCGGGATTCGAACCAGGGTCCCCTGCGTGGTATGCGGTAACGCTACCGCTACGGTACGGAGGCGGACAGTGGACTAGAGATTTACGCTGTGTATATGGAGAGGAATTCCTTTCTCATCACCAGAGCAACACTCCTGTTGCTAGCGTCCACAACAGAGGTTCCCCCTCTAAAAGGCGGCCTCGTACTCGTTATCGTGCGAGCAAGAACCACCGACCTCTTCGTCTATAATACGGTGTGGCGTTGGCGGAGGTCCTCCCCATCTTTTAACAGTCTCTTGGATATACTCCGACCAGCATCTCTTCAACCACCGATCCATATAACACATATCTACCTTTATCGTACCATATCGTACATATTATTTCGTCCAACTTGGCTACATTCGCAAAGATCTCGCGGTCGGTCACCCGCCCATTATAGCGTCCCCAGTGAAATAATACGAAAAGACTTAAAAACAGTATTTATAAATAAGAGACATTTAAAAATTGAATAATATACGTTTTTCTCATGTACCCGTGAAATAATAATAATTTCTCTGTGTAAGTTACGAGGGCAAATAAATATAAGAAAATGATCTAGATAGACTACAAGATACGCTCTTTTGTTAATTTTTTAGTCGTCTTCACTTCTTCTCTTGTCTTGGTTGTGTGTAGACGGACATCTTGCAAGTGCTGGCAAATGTAAGTATAATTGTACTACTTAAGCAGATAATATATTGATTTAATATTATTGTTAACTTTTAGTTTGTAACAGGTGATCCCGATTTCATGTCCACCTTCCTTGAATTAACCTGCATTCGAGTAATTTACAGTGCAACAATCGCAGCGGTCGATGCAGTCTACGACGCTATTACGTGGCGATATTAACTTATAAAATTTAGCGGAAGCGAAAAACTTGCCCGCTATTAACATAATATACATTTTTCTCCACAGCCGACCGACGTTGCAGAAAATACGTAGCTTTAAGATTCTTATTTTCAGTACAACAGCCGAGAGTCAGAGCCAGGACTCCGACTACAATGCAATGGTTAACGGAGGAAGAAAAAACACTCTCGCGCGTCTGTGGACCGCAATTGTAATTAATAACTAAAGATTTTTTGCTTTAAAGTAAACTGACTAGCCGAGGAAATTAATATGAAAAGTTTATTCCATTGTTTAACTTATATGCTCATGTTTTAAGATTCAGCAAGTCTAACATTCATTAACGTAACAAATAATTTAAGATTAATATTGTTAAAAAGAAGAACTTCACAAAAGCATTTAATTTGTAAATCAAAATTGAATGAAATATTTTGATTAAGGCCAACCACGTAAGTCGGCAACAATAAACATTACCAATAAATAATAAATTAAATTACGACGGCCGACGTACGCGAGACCACCAAGTGCGAAGGACTTTTACCACGTGTTTACATCGGCCACCCCTCGCAGCCCCGAGGAGGTACTTCACGAAGTCGTTAATCCGCAGACGGTTTGGGGATGTGTCCACGCACCCTTTTTACCGTCGAAATGTTCGTGCAGATGGTTGTTGTCTTGCAAATGTCCCCATCTGTTAACTCAGGGATCGAGACGTGGCTGCACGATCCGTTACAGCCATGCGGATAAGATGCCTGTCATCTCGACTGCTAGTGATACGGTGCCGTTGGGATCCAGCACGGCGTTCCGTATTACCCTCCTGAACACACCGATTGCATATTGTGCTAACAGTCATTGGATGTCGACCAACGCGGGCAGCAATGTCGCGATACGATAAACCGCAATCGCCATAGGCTACAATCCGACCTTTATCAAAGTCGGAAACTTGATGGTACGCATTTTTCCTCCTTACACAAGGCATCACAACAACGTTTCACCAGGCAACGCTGGTCAACTGCTGTTTGTGTATGAGAAATCTGTTGTAAACTTTCCTCATGTCAGCACGTTGTAGGTGTCGCCACCGGCGCCAACCTTGATGAATACTCTGAAAAGCTAATCATTTTCATATCACAGCATCCTCTTCCTGTCGGTTAAATTTCGCATCCGTAGCACGTCATCTTCGTGGTGTAGTAATTTTAATGGCCAGTAGTGTAGAAGTCGAAGGACAGTTTTTAATTCAAGCGTCCCTCGTGGCACTTTAATAGGGAAATTTGCCGTCCTCCTTATAGCCCGTTTTTGCACTAAAGCTCTGTTTGGACTCGCTGTGTTTCGAGAGGCGTTGTAATGGCCTGTGGCGCCCGCATGGCGGATGCCGCGCTGCTAGGCCCGCAGTTTAATTGGCTGCCCGGCTGCTGTCCGCCAGAATCTGCCCGGAGCTGTTCTGCGCTGTTCTATGCCGCGCCGCGCCGCTGTGATGGATTGCGGGCGCGCTGCCAAACTGACGGTCCGCACCCACACCCACAGCCTTCAGTCCTTCCTCCCTCACCCCCTCACTCGCCCGTCCGCAACCCACCACTCTACACAGGTTTTCAATTTCCCGCCGGCATGCTGCTGCCCGCGGCAGAGCTGATTTCGTTTGTTCCGGAGGATCTGCTCTGCCGCCGGGGCACGATCTTAACACTCGCGGTGTTTGGTGTTGGCCAGACACACGCGGACTGGGGGGTTAGACACTAGAGCGAGACAGTAAAAGGAACATGAAAATGCGCCCGTGAGTCTTAGAGTATTAAAATAAATTTCACTTTACTTATTGTTCCTTCTTATTGCGACTGATGACCATAGATGTTAAGTCCCGTAGTGCTCAGAGCCTTCTTATTGCACTATCATGATTAAGGGGGTAGGACGTCAAACGGGACGACTTGTAGCAGGAGAGAAACCACAGGAATTTTCAATTTCCACTGTCTATACTTTTAAAAATAAATTCATAAAACTTTGTCAGAATGACGAGAAAGGATTCAGGATTTACGCTTATAGTGGTGGAAGTTCAAAAATATAAGAAAATAATTTATTTTTTTACATTTGTATTTCACCTTTTCTTCACTTATCATTGACTGAATTTGTTGCAATAGGTACACTTTTCTTCATAAGTAAGGGAGATTCTTAGATTAATTTTTCACAGCATACAAACCATACTTACACGTGTATGAAACTCTAGAATGTTCTAAATATATTAAAAACTGTGGTAAAAATTGAGATAATTAACTATATTTTTGAATTTTTTTCTAAACATAAAGTTTAAAATGTAACAGCACATTAATTTTTAAATAATTTCTAGAGTTTCATACACCTGTAAGTATGGTTTGTATGCTGTGCAAAATTCATCGAAGAATCTCTCTTACTTATGAAGAATCGTGTACCTATAGCAACGAACACAGCCAATAGAAGTGAAAAAAATGATGAACTCTCACATGTAAAAAAAATTATTTTTTAATTTTTTTTAACTTCCACTGCTATGATTGTGAATTCTGAATCCTTCCTGGTCATGCTGCCAAAGTTTTACGAATTTATTCGTAAAAGTATAGACAGTGGAGATTAAAATGTCCTGTGGTGTCGGTCGTGCGGTAGCGTTCTCGCTTCCCGCGCCCGGGTTCCCGGGTTCGATTCCCGGCGGGGTCAGGGATTTTTCTCTGCCTCATGATGACTGGGTGTTGTGTGATGTCCTTAGGTTAGTTAGGATTAAGTAGTTCTCAGTTCTAGGGGACTGATGACCATAGATGTTAAGTCCCATAGTGCTCAGAGCCATTTGAACTATTTTTTTTCCTGTGGTGTCTCTCCTACTCCAAGACGGCCCGTTTGACGTCCTACCCCCCTCAATGTCTACACTGTTGATGTTATTTAATCAGTCAGCTACAGTAGCAGTGGCACCTAATTACGGAATTTATTAAAATCTGCACTTGGCTGTGCAAACAGCCATAAAGTATAATAATATGACTTCGTGCTCCAGGGACACAAATGCACATAAATTAGCAACAAATTTCACTCGTATCAGCAACTAGACGATTACTCTGAAACTCATACTTAAGTGCCTGGCAGATGGTTCATCCAACCATCTTAAGACTATTTCCCTACCGAACACCGTCAAACAGCACGCGGGAAAAACGAACACTTAAATCTTCCCGTACGAGCTCTGATTTCACTTATTATTTCACGATAATTATTATTCCCTATATAGGTGCGCGCCAACGAAAGATATTCGCATTATGAGGAAAAAAAGTAGATGACTGAAATTTCGTGAAAAGATCTCGCCGCAATGAAAAATGCATTTTTTAAAATGATTGCCATCCCAACTCTCTTATCACATCCGTGACTCTCTCTCCCCTATTTCACGATAGCAGGAAAGGAGCTGCCCTTCCTTGAACTTTTTCGGTGTCCTATGTTAACGCTATCTGGTAAGTGAGCCGGTACGGCTCACTATTTGAATTTTTTTCTTTTTGAAACCACCTGCCTTCTCAGTATTCTCCGCCATGTCAATATCGACATCGGATTGGAGTCTCTGGTTGCCGCGTATCTTTGGTGAGTTGGCTTCTCGCGCGACGCGAAGCGTCAGGACGAGGAAGAAGGAGGTTACTGTGAGAGAGCTCTTGACTGTGCGTGAGGAGCGACGCAGGTGTCGGAGGGCAAGACCGCTTGATCGGTGGGTCGCTCGGAAGCTGTCGGTTAAGAATTCTAAAAAGTTGCACGTGTATCACACTTAAAGAGTAGTGTAAGCTTTGCTTCGGCACTGCAGTTAGAGCGCTGCTTGGGAGAGGAGCATGGATATCGGAGCTGTCATACATTTAGCTACTTTAAAGTAAATGATTGTTTTGGATCGAAGGTGGATCCAAGTGAGGGACCGAATCATTGCTTGTCTTATTAAGAAACTTAAGTCGGCTCCGAGCGTGTTAAACTCTGCTATCTACAGTTATAACGAGTAATTTGACACTCTGGTACTGTCCACGAGTGAACATTGGAGGTACTCTTAAGTGTTTGTAATAATGGAAAGATTGACTGTGGAACTTTTCAGTCGGACGTTTATGAATCGTGTTAATTGTAGTTCACTTCTTATGGTATTTTACAGTTCTACCTGTCGTGGCGAAATGGCAGAAAGTAATTTCATAACTTAACTTGGGCAGTCATTCTGTGGTTCGGTGTGGCCCTCCCAAGAGCTAAGCCCCAGAGATTTTGTTAGTGACTTTGCTGAGGTTGGCTCGCAACAGTTGGTTTGTCTCTTGTCCACCCCACCGTACTGCAGTTTGGTGCTGTGCGGTATAGTCGAAGTGTTCAGTAGTACCGCATCTGCTCCCTCGGCAGTTTCAAGATTTGCGAGCCGCATCCATATCGACGTATAATCCTAGTATGCAATTTGTGTAAGTTGGTTGCGTCCTGTTAACGTTTTGTACATCGTGGAAAATCTTCCGGCCGGCCGAAGTGGCCGTGCGGTTAAAGGCGCTGCAGTCTGGAACCGCAGGACCGCTACGGTCGCAGGTTCGAATCCTGCCTCGGGCATGGATGTTTGTGATGTCCTTAGGTTAGTTAGGTTTAACTAGTTCTAAGTTCTAGGGGACTAATGACCTCAGCAGTTGAGTCCCATAGTGCTCAGAGCCATTTGAACCATTTTTGAAAATCTTCCCCGTACCGTATGTCATCCTGAAGGACAGCACGGTGCGCAACTGTGCATAACCACGACGAAATCAAAAGATATGTATTGTATATTATTTTTTAACGGATGTGACCACTTAGCTTAAGAGTTGATTTGTGTGTTTTTTATTTATTTTGAAAGGAAGAGATTTATGTACCTGGTTAATTATAACATCTGTGCTTAATTATTTGTCAAAAATCCCTGGGTGTCGTAGGTATCACATGTAGGGAGGTATACGGTGTGAAGTGTTTAAAAAGAAGAAAGTTATTTTGAGATACGGTGCGCATCGCAGAGGCTACGGGGTTTGAGTGTACGTTTAGTAATCAGATTTTATTTTATTTAAGTTACTGTTTTAATTAAAATTTTGTGATGAATATTTTATTGCCTTTAGACATCACACGTGATATCTAGGAAAACTTCGGTATTGTCATGCGGCGTTAGAATGTTTTATTTAACATTGCATTATGCAATTTGTATTTTTTTCCTTTGCTTGAGAAGGGACTTTGAGTTTTAAGCGTTGTAAATTGATTCTCAGAGCTGTTCTTTAATATGTTATTATACAAGAGACTATTGGTTAAGTAATGCTTCACGAACTTTCATTAAGAAACTACCCACATTAAAAAAGGTTTTGCATCATCCCCGTTCTCAGAACTCCTGAAGATGGACGTTGGCTGTGGATATTGTATCACAGACACAGTCGCTTTGACTGTTCAGAGGTGTCACTAAACCCGCCCAAATATGTAAACAACCATGCATGAGGCGCGCCTATTACACGGAGGGGGTCCGACAGTCGATCAGTTCCAGTCATTCCACCAGGAAGGAGATACAAGGCATTATTCAAGCGGGTGGCGTTGCTATCAGGGTTCCTCCGAGCCGTAATCCGTAGGGTGTGGCCATCCACTGCAGTAGTAGCCCTTGGGCGGCCTGAGCGACGCAGGCGTATCATCGACAGTGGCTGTCTTCCTGTATCTCCTCGATGTCCGAACAACATCTGTTTGGTTCACTCCGAGTCGCTTGGACAGTTCCCTTGTTGAGAGCCCTTCGTGGCATAAAGTAACAATGCGGACGCGATCGAGCCGCTGTATTGACCGCCCAGGCATGGTTGAAGTACAGTGTTGTCTGTACTTCAGCCATGCCTGGGCGGTCAATACAGCGGCTCGATCGCGTCCGCATTGTTACTTTATGCCACGAAGGGCTCTCAACAAGGGAACTGTCCAAGCGACTCGGAGTGAACCAAACAGATGTTGTTCGGACATCGAGGAGATACAGAAAGACAGCAACTGTCGATGATACTCCTGCGTCGCTCAGGCCGCCCAAGGGATACTACTGCAGTGGATGACCACACCCTACGGATTATGGCTCGGAGGAACGCTGATAGCAACGCCACCCTGTTGAATAATGCTTTTCGTGCAGCCACAGGACGTCGTGTTACGACACAAACTATGCACAGTAGACCCAACAACATGCCGAATGGACCGCTCAGGATTAGCATCACGTTCTCTTCACCTACGAGTGTCGCATATGCCTTTGACGAGACAGTCGTCGGAGACGTGTTTGCAGGCAACCCCGTCAGGCTGACCGCCTTGGAGGTTAGTGTAACCAGCGAGTGCAGTAAGATGGAGGTTCCCTGCTGTTTTGGGGTGACATTATGTGGGGTCGACGTACGCCACTGGTGGTCATGGAAGGCGCCGTAACGGCTGTACGATACGTGAATGCCATCCTCCGATCGATAGTGCGACCATATCGGCAGCATATTCGTCTTCATGGACGACAATTCGCGCCCCCATCGTTGACATCATGTGAATGACTGCCTTCATGATAACGACATCGCTCGACTAGAGTGACCAGCATGTTCTTCAGAGATGAACGCTATCGAACATGCCTGGGATAGATTGAAAAGGGCTGTTTATGGACGACATGACCCACCAGCCACTCTGTGGGATCTACGCCGAATCAACGTTGAGGTGTGGGACAACCTAGACCGACAGTGCCTTGATGAACTTGTGGATAGTATGCCACGACGAATACAGGCATGCATCAATGCAAGAGTACGTGATACTGAGTAGTAGAGGTACCAGTATGTACAGCAATCTGGACCACCATCTTAATGGTCAGAATGCAAAACGCTGTGCTGAATAATTCAAAGAATGTTGAAAGCAGAAAAGTTTTAGTACTGTGGAGAAATCACAAAGAGATTCGCACAAGCTTCAATTTTTGGTACACTCTTATTTATTATGTATGCGAATGACCTTCCATTTAACATTCGTCAAGCAGAACAGACGATACTAGTGTTATACCAAATCTCATTGGAGAGAAGGTAACAAAAGAGGTCTTTGATAATGTTTCTCAAAGATTTATTAAGGGCTTTAATGAAAATGGAATCTCCCTAAATTTTGTGAAAACACACTGTATTCAGTTCTGTACAACAAACAGTCATACCGGCCACTCATGTAGCACATGAACAGGAGTTAGTAACATACTAGATTATTCCTAATTTTTGATGTACATATTGCTGAAAAGCCCATGGCATTGCCTCAGTGGTAACACTGGTTCCCATCAGATCACCGAAGTTAAGTGCTGTCGGGCTTGGCTAGCATTTGGGCGGGTAACCGTCTGAGTCTGCCCAGTGCTTTTGGCAAGCGGGGTGCATTCAGCCCGTATGAGGCAAACTGAGGAGCTCCTTGATTGAGAAGTAGTAGCTCCGGTCTCGTAAACTGACATACGGCCGGGAGAGCGGTGTGCTGAATTCATGCCCCTCCATATCTGCATCCAGTGACGCTAATGGGCTGAGGATGATACAGCAGACTGTCCGTACCGGTGGGCTTTCAAGGCCTGTTCGGACGAAGTTTTTAGTTATATTGCCGAAAACTGAACTGGAGCAAGCATGTTACTGTGCTGACGACACAACTGAGATCAGCTGCTTTTGCTGTTCACATAATTGCTAGTATTGGAAACAAACAAACCGGCCTCCTGACATATTTTGCTTATTTACGCCCAGTAAGTGTCCAGTGGAGTGGTTTCCTGGCGTAACGTATCACTTAGGAAGCATCGATTGCAAAAAAGCTAGTAGTAACAATAATGTGCGGTTTTCATCTGCAATCTTGATGTAGGCACCTCTTCAAGGAGTTGGACATTTAACTGCACCATCACAATGCATTTATTCGCCACTGAGATTCGTAATAAATATTCCATCACAGTTCGAGAAGAATAGTAATGTTTATACTTACAACATTACGGAGAAAAATTACCTTTATTACCCATTACTGAATCTGTCACTTGGTCAGAAACAATTTCGATGTGCATCACCAAATTTGTTTTAATTATTTGCCCAACACCAGAAAATTCTAAAGAGTTAGTAAACTAAGTTTTAAATCTAACCTAAAATTATTTCTCGTAGAGAACACTTTTTATAACAGGGACGAATTTTTATTGAAGAACTGGTAGTCTGCAAAAATAAGTTTTTAAATATAGTTGCACGGTAGGACTAAAAATTTATATGTCCATTAATGTAAAAAAAATGTCGTGTGACTAGCGCCTCCCATCAGGTAGACCGTTCGCCGGGTGCAAGTCTTTCTTTCTGACGCAACTTCGGCGACTTGCGCGTCGATGGGGATGAAATGATGATGATTAGGACAACACAACATCCAGTCCCTGAGCGGAGAAAATTTCCCACCCAGCCGGGAATCGAACCCGGGCCCTTTAGGATAAACATTCTGTCCCGCTGACCACTCAGCTACTCGGGGCAGACTTCATTAATGTGAACAGTAACTATGTATGTACAGTGTAATTCAGTTGCCCCTACTGACAGGCTTTAGGCAACCTGCAACGCCTTCAAAAACCACATGTAAGCTTTTCATATTCTCTCGCTCACTACAGGCAAAGTATTAATCCTACAGGAAAAATGAACAAGCCTTTTTTGCAGGAAATTTAATGTAGTTCAATTTTGTACTGGGATACGTTTTCGCTGGAGGTAATGGTTTTCTAGAAAATCCAGAGAAAGGAGTTTGAAGATCGCTTTTGTACCTTTTTTCTTGAACAATTCAAAGACTACGGCCTCTAGCGAACACGTATCCCTGCACAAAGTTTAACTACATTAAATTTCCTACAAAAATGGACACTACGTTGGCTGTTTTGTAGGTGCATGCAGTGAGATGTAATTAATTACCTGGGACAGAACGGGAGGAGCTACACTAGTACTAGGCAGCAACAGGTCCCTCCCTCCCTCACGACTCTGACATCAGCCAATCACAGAGCCGTTTTATTGCGTCTGAGCAGTATGTAGCGTGACAGAAGCAGTTCAGCTGACGGTGGCGATGGTCGAAACGTTGACGCAACGACGGCTTGAGCACGGACTCCCATTACTTCTCGGATATACAGCTCTGTCATTGACAGACAAGAGTATCTGGGGGCTGTGCTCGATATTCTGCCACGTGTTTTTATTCGATGTGTAGTTGCATGCACACTGGAAATGCAACAAGACATGTATTTTCGTAGGATATTCTCGTCGCTGTTTATGTCGTTAGTGGGACGGATTGCAGTGACGGTGCCGGCATTGTAATCCGTCCACTGCTATTGTAAACACACGTTTAAAGGCGAGTATAATCATAAGACGAGTCTTGCGCCACACACAGTATATGTCGCGAACTAACAAACTATCCATTAGATCAGAGAAAATATTGATAGCGGTGACCACATCGGAAGTTTAGCTTCAACTGACATTTTTCACGAACAGTCCTTTATATAGCAGTGTGGTGTGCATATGTTTCTTTATGTTTTGTTTTAGGGAATGTATAATATCATACTGTATGTTCAGTTGGCAAGTGGAGGCGTATTATCGAGATTGTGGCGTGATAAGAGGGAATGTCCATGTAAGCTACGAATATTAGTTAAATTCTTCCACAAGCAGTCTTCAGTCAATTTCTGAAACATGTTCCCACCCATTCCTTGGTGCTAGTGGGTGGATTTCTTATTTGAATAGCAACACACAGCTTTCTACGCAACTTTCCAACATATCCTCATGCAGATGAGTCGATATACTCTGTTCTCCTATGCACCCTGGCTAGGTTCAAGTTACCGTTTCTTTTGCGCACAGTTTTATTACAGGTACTGGTGTATGTGCTTTCACTTAACTCGTGTTTTCGCGAGCTACCAAATACTATTTTTTGTATCTGAGGATATGAAAAAGGTTTCAACATTTAATTTATAGAAAAATCTTTGCATGCTACAGTAGAAGATTGTATTGCGCATTTGTATCTTCACGCACAGTTCCTTGTTATGTTCTCCTACCATAATACTCCGCCGCCTCCGGCATTGTAAGATTCTTTCAACAACGTATCCACAGTAGCCGCTGCAGTCGAAAAGCTAACTGCGAATCCGTAATCATTCCCTAAATTTGAATTTTTAATACTATGTGCCTGCACAGACTACTGCTGCTACAGAAGAAAAATCCATTTCAAATAGTTGCATGTTATTGGAAAGGTGCAACGGGCCAAATTTACTACGTTATCGAATTATGCAATGTAAGTGGAGGAACCACTAATTGTTGGACACTTTATCTACTCTATTAACTCCTATAGTTGAAAAATTCTTTTAGTAGATTTCGCCAAGTTCGCCCTGACCCGAAAGGCAAGGTTCAAGGTTAAGAAATAGCAACTCCAACAACACTGATGCTCTTTCATGACACTAAGATAGTGTTATAGATCTTAGCACAGAAAAGGAGCTTATACTCAGAAATTCAGCTGGTTTCCAAGAATATTGTTTGGAGTCAAACATCAGGAGTGCTTTGGTTACACCTTTTTGTTGTTCTGAAAATCTCTCAGCTCCAAACTTTTGCAGATACCTTTGTCAAGTGCTGGTTTGCTTTTGTAAGCAGAAATTGTCACAGTGTAGTATCATACGTCCTGATATAGCGACGGGAGTCAGTAAGACCAGTTTCATAAAAGTTAAGGGCAACTTGTGCCTTGACTGTGGAGTTAGTCTTCTAGCTTGTATTTTCGCTGCCACATCGTCACATAGCCTCTGGCGTAGGAGAATGCTTCTTGGTTATTTTTTCTTTGCAATATGTTTTCCTTCCCATCTTCTCTCTGTTTCCCTCTGTGCGTGCGCACGCGTTTGTTTTGATTGTTTGTATGTGTGTGTGTGTGTGTGTGTGTGTGTGTGTGTGTGTGTGTGCGTAAATGGGAGGATGCGAGTAGTTTGAAAGCTAATCGGGCGTATTCAGAACCCCTCTCTACAGTCGTAGCTTCATAGTGCCGACCTAACATTCATTCAGTTTGTGCTTAAACCAGAGACGCTGGTCAGTAACAGAGGGCTGTGGTCCTGTTTCGCAAGGTACTGGCGCCTAGTAGGTTGGCGATGGTTATTTTCCCTCACCATTTGGAGAAAGTCAGGCGTTTTTCGGTAGAGCCTGGCAAGTAATGGACACGCTTCTGCAAACACTGTTTCAGCATCACGGACAAAGCATTCGCTTAGATAAGTTACATTTGAGTTTGCAGTTAATTTGTTACATTTATTTGGAGGGATAATGCAAAGTTTTTGCTAGTATTGCTCATTCTAAATTTGTGTGTTCTTGCTTATTGCATTCTATTTGTTAGTTTTTTTCCATTTTTAATGCTGTTTCCTTTGTGAATGTTAGACTGAATACCGGCTATCAGCCAGCCATGTGCTTCTCAGTTCATGATTACTAGCCCGTGGCCGTGTTTAATTGATAGATCTCATTCTCTTGAGTTCAACAAATACCTACACATGCGTGCAATTCTGATTAATTTCGTGGCTTCTGAATGATTACTGGCCATCAGCCAACCACGTTGTCCTCGAAGAAGGTTATTTACATATGGCTACGTTTGAGCAATAGCTCAATGAATACTCATAAGCATATGTAATTTTGATTTATTCCTCAGTTTCTGAATTTTGGGAAGATAGACTGAATACTGGCCACTAGCCGACCACGTTTTACGAATACTGCTGCAACGCAACTTGCGTAGTCGTTTGAACTCATTCCTGAGTTGAGTAAGATTATTTGATATATTTGTCGAAAGGGTCAGCCGGTTACTGATCTTCACATTTTTGTAGCCTTCTATGTCCTGGTGATGACCTCCACTAGTCCACCTAGAAGTACTGCACTAGCGCGCGCCAGAGCGCTCTTGGTCTTCGTGAGTGTTTAGCCAACTAGACTGCAATAGTTAACATCCTACACGCATTATCGTACGAATGATTCACACGTACACATTCTCTGGTTCCTATTTTGATCCTCTGATCTTAAGTATTTAGACTTTTGTATTGCCTTTTTTTTCATGAGTGATTGTTCATTAACAGATCGTTGTTATTCTACTTTTAAAACCTTTTGCGTAGGACTGCATCCAGTAAAATGTTTCATTTGTTGCTGTTAATGACTAAATTAATTCTGTGATCAGTAGATTTCGAAATGAGTAATTATAATACAGCATTTCATAACCGTTTCCCCATCCAGTCACTCTGAAACATCCAGCGAAAATAAACTGTAGATGAGTCTTGTCTGTGCCCGGTATTAAGAGGCAACTGGGCCTTCTGCGAGTTAAACTGATGAACCTACAGAAAATACTGCTCCGTCCACGACGTTACTTTCCCCTATCTCCTACATGACCATAGAAAAATCAATAAATTCCTGTTGCCGTTATCCGTTGTGCGTCGGAGGTAAATCAGTTGATTACTTTATTGGGCGAACTGCGGTGTGTGTTACGTAATGGATCCTACTGGCATACAGGGTGGCTAACATAACGCACGTGAGCGAGACCTGGCTATGGGAAACACAGGTGTAGAAAGTCAAAATAAATTCAGAGAGCACAGGGGCAGCTTTCAACTGTTTAGGTACGCAGCGCACCCATTTCTAGTAAGGTAGACAATGAGAGCTGCTACTTTAAAGATAACTTCTATTAAATTCTACTAACCATTGTTTTCGATTTCTTACGTAGCTCTTCATTCAGTCACTGTTATTGTTTGTTTTCTGTACTATTGAACACTGTGGTAAATAGCTATTTCCAAAGACAGTACATCATACGTGTTTCAAGAACCCTTTGTGGTCTTTTGTAATTTCAATTCAAAGTAACTGACGCCATATGGCTATTCTATGACTCATTAACACTATTTGGGTTTTCAGTGTGTACCTATTAAGGTTATTAATTCGCAGGCTCGTCGTCCATTGAAATTGCTTTCGTTCAACCAATGGTCAGCCGAAGACTGCCGCGTCGCCTGGCTAATGAAAAGTAAAAATGCATTACTAAAGGTCTAATTCACAGGACCAAACTGGCTAACTGCGGAGAACTGAAGGATGGATCACAGTGAAATCCAACTGACTGGACGTTATCAGTCCAAACGGTCGCCTGCTGTTGGTTGAGTCTGTGTTTCCTATCTAGATCCATTGCCCGAGAATCTGATATACATCTAATGACTCATTTCTTGCAACACAAAACTGAAATTGTTTGTCATCAGTACTACCTCGAAGGAAGGTAGAGATTACCAGATTGTTATCTGCCTTATCGACATAAAAAGTACAAAAATGGCTCTAAGCACTATGGGTACTTAACATCTGAGTTCATCAGTCCCGTGGACTTAGAACTACTTAAACCTAACTAACCTAAGGACATCACACACATCCACGCCCGAGGCAGGATTCGAACCTGCGACCGTAGCAGCAGCGCGGTTCCGGACTGAAGTGCCTAGAACCGCTCGGCCACAGCGGCCGGCTAAAAAGTACACTTAGTAATAAACTGCACCAAGTCTTTCTTGATGAAGAACAACCACCTGTACCTACCACGATCCTGTCCTAGTGTACATAACTTCGATCGTGGAACAGTGAATGTACATTAATAATGCCACCCAGTTTGTCAAAAAGGACAGCCAATCCACGGTTCATCAACAAAAGTGCCAAAAACTGTAGCTTAACAGCATCTCAGATGATATGATTTCTCTTTGTTTCAAGTACAAAGTTTATAAGTTCATAACCTAACTATGTGTGCAACTTACGTCGTTGTCGTGGCTGCAGCGTAACTGGGTTTAACCCTTCACTAAAAATACAGTTAATACACTGCAGGGTTTCACCAGAAACAAAGTTAGATGTAAACAGATTAAAAAAATTTCAAAATCGTAACATTATGGGAGTCGTTAGATTGGTGCTTTCGTTCACTATTTTACACACTCTTGCTTGTTTTCATTTCTTTCAGTTGCTTCTAAACGCCAGGGACGGCAACTTTTATGCCCTCCACAAGGCCTGCAAAGATTTTTTTTTAATTTAACCGAATTTTTATGTTTTTCATAAACTGCAACCTTGTGTTCTTGTGGAGATATTTCCATAGCAACTTTCATTCTGTAACAAATACCTCTGTAAATCTAGCCAGGAAGTAAAATATCAATTTTCGTAAATTTAGTCTCCAAATATTTTTACTGTAAGGAAATATTTTCTTCAAAATTTTCATCCCCTATCGCACTCTCTCAGGTGCTGAATTTACTGGAACACTGAAACACGTATTTTTTTATTTTTAACCAAGAAGTTAAATACCAATTGAATCAGTTATTTTGAAAAGGGCATGGGTTATCTTTTTTGCCATATTGAGTTATGCTTGGATTTGGTATCTATGGTGATAGATACATCTTTTTGTATGAAAACGGCATCAGTCCAGTGTATAACATAGGCAGGGGAAGGCAATGAGTTTGTTGAATGTTTTGAAAAGGGCATTAGTCCTGGACTCATCCCCTTTCAAAACAACGACGCTGCTGCTATCTGGTGTCTATTTTAGTAAACTCGTCAAGCAGCTGGTTGAATGAAGTTTTACAGTTTATATGCTTGCAAACAATGACAGTGATACTAATGAATCACCTCGAAAACACATAAATGGCCAACGAAACACAGAAGAATATAAACAGAATAAGATTGAAAGTTGTAAAGTAAAGGGAAATTACACATCAGCTATTCTGGGAAAGTCATTGCAGCCAGATCTACAGGACCCGATTGCAGATAAGTTTCTAACCTAACTTCTATGTAGGTTACATCTTATTGAACATATAACCTAATCAAACATAATGATCAGCAAAACAATAAAAATCACATTTGCATGGGGCAAACATTCACTTCATCTTCACTAATTGAAACGTATAAAAAAATATATCAAAATTTTAATGTAGGCTTATTCTGTTTACTGGGATCAATCAATGAATTTTACCGTAATTGTTAATCTTCAACCACATAGCATAAATACTGTCTCACCTATATTTAAGCTCAAATAAATTAAAAATCTACAGTACTAAATATGTATTTCCACAGATTTATGCAGATAACACAGTTTGCCTAAATACTCATTACAAGACACTGAAGCCAAAACGAGGAGCTATTTTTTATTTCAACTGCAGTATGAAGTATTTTACAAAATTCAGTGATCTAGACAAGATAACAATTTTGAAAAATTTCCGAAAATTTGAAACTAAAACGGAGTAAGATATTTTACTACAAGATCAGCTGACTTTATCTGATGTTCATTGCTGTAGACCACGGAAGGATACTCCAAAGGCCAGACTCCACAATGTTTTGTAAAGCATTACTCTGGCAGGTAACAGACATTCTATTGGCAAAAAAGCGTTCATCAGTTTGTATGGAGTATCCGAAAAGAGAGTGGGAAGAGTTGTTGACTCGCTGGCTGCAGAACCTCTGTCACAAAACACAAATGCCGCTCCTAACTACACACCAATACCCGCACAAGCGGCCGCTAACTCCACAACAGCACCTCAGGCTGCCACACCCAACACCAACACACCACCTGGGGGAATACTGGAAACACTATTCCCACGACACACGACCGTTCAAATCCTTACCAAGGTGCTGACGGCCGTCACTACACTCATCACCCAGCTCATGAGCGCCGAAACCGGGCAATACTGGGCTGTCATACAAACTGCCATCACAACACTCTTTCACACTCTTATATGAATAATATGCCACACCCGGCCCATAACGCAGACCCGCACACACTATCACAGATCCTGTTCTGGAATGCAGACTCGATCCACAACAAAAGGGTAGAATTTGCCGCTTTCATGGAGCGCAAGGGAATCCTTGTCGCGCTACTGAGCGAGAGTAAGCTTAAACCGTACAAACAATTAAACTTTCCTGGCTACTGTGTCTATCGTACCGACCGACCGGGCGACGCCGTGGCAGGTGGAACTGCAATCGTCATACACAAAGACATTGAGCACACAAACATAGAGCTCCCTGAACTGGAAAAAATCGTGGCTACGGCCGTCAAGAGTCTTCAACGGAGCCTACACCACACTGATATCGGCATACAACAGCCCTTTAGGCATTTCAACACGCGATATCAGCACATTACTCAACATTTCACCGCGAGTAATAGTCGCTGGAGATCTGAACGCAAAACACCCAGAATGGAATTCACGCATACAAAATCCCAACGGCAAAAAACTGTACGAACATTCACTAGGCAGAAACTACATTATACTAACGCCGACTGAACCGACGCACATTCCCCATCAGAGGGGACACAGGCCAGACGTGACAGACATGGCCCTCATCAAGGGCGTTACAGCGACACTCAACGTTGCCGTTGAAAACGATCTGCCCTCAAACCACCAACCTGTAATACTATACATTGAGGAAACACTGCAGCACACGGAACAACGCAAGATGTTGGACTACGGGCGTGCGAATTGGACATTGTTCAAGCAAACGCTCGATAGCCACATCCCACCTATACACGAAATTAATGAAACAGCACAAATTGACGAGGCAGTAGAAACCCTCACAAACGCCGTCCAGGACGCAATGGCAGGCACCATACCTGATCGCACCTCACAACAACGCAGTGCGGCCCTGCCCCAGGAAATCCTGGGCCTAATCTCAATGAGGAATCGCCTCAGGAGACAATGGCAGCGCACCGGGCGTCCGTAGTTCAAACGGCACATTAACAGACTACAGGGCATCATACACGATACTATACAAACACATAGAACACAACAGTGGAACCAAAAACTCGAAGGGCTGGACACCGCACGACCTGGCGTGTGGCAACTAGCCCGACACTTCACCAGGGAGAAAATATACACCCCAACGCTTCAAGGGCCTGACGGACCTGCATGCTCAGCGGAAGAGAAAGCAGAACTAATGGCCCGAACACTCGCAGCGTCATTCACACCGAACCTGGTACGATCAGATCCAGCGTTCACACTTGCTACTGACCAAGAGGTTACACGCATTCTAGCCCAACCATCGCGCGATGACATTCGACATGCTAGCACAGCCGAAGTCTCCTGGACTATAATGCATTCCGCTGCTAGGAAAGCCCCTGGTCATGATGGCATTCAAAACCGTGTCCTCCAGGAGTTCACGGATAAAGCAACTGAGTATCTAACACACATAACGAATGCCATACTAAAACACCAACACTTCCCCGCCCTTTGGAAGACGATCAAGGTCCTGATGTTCAGGAAGCCGGGGAAAGACCACAGCCTCCCACAAAATTACCGACCCATCAGCCTTCTGAGCTCGCTCAGTAAGATTGTTGAGGAGGTGATCCTGAAACGCATCACTAGGCACTGCATAACAAATGACATCCTGAGACCGGAGCAATTCGGCTTTTGGAATCACCACTCCACAACACAACAACTCCTACGGGTCGTTGAACATATAACACATGGCTTCAACATAAACAAAGCTAGCCGGCCACAGTGGCCGAGCGGTTCTAGGCGATTCAGTCTGGAACCGCGCGACCGCTACGGTCGCAGGTTCGAATCCTGCCTCGGGCATGGATGTTTGTGATGTCCTTAGGTTAAAGTAGTTCTAAGTTCTAGGGGACTGATGACCTCAGATGTTAAGTCCCATAGTGCTCAGAGCCATAAACAAAGCTACAGGGGCAGTGTTCCTGGACATCGAAAAAGCTTTCGACCGTCTTTGGCACAACGGCCTCATCCGCAAACTCAGCGACGCGGGATTCCCCGACGGGCTGCTGCGTCTAATATAATCATACCTCACAGACAGGAGTTTCAACACTGACGTGCAGGGTAAACAATCAACACGACACGGTATACACGCGGGAGTACCCCACGGAAGCATCCTAGGGCCCCTACTGTTGAACCTCTACATAAACGATCTCCCAACCACACACAACACAATGATGGCAATCTACGCGGATGACACAGCCATCGTTGCGCAAGATTGGAAACCATCAAACATTACGTCACGCCTACAGACTGCACTCACAGTGGCCGAGCCTTGGTTGGAGAAATGGCGTGTTAGAGTAAACGTCGACAAGTGCGAAGCCGTTCTGTTCACCAGAAGACCGAAGCAACTGCGCAAACACCGCTACTGCAGACCAATAACTCTACATGCACGTCCAATACGTTTGCGCGAGAAAGTCAAATACCTCAGTGTCTGGCTGGACCGGAAACTACTCTGGGGGGACCCCATACAACACATGACCAACCGAGCTAGCGCGAGGCTCAAACAGCTCTATCCTATGCTCAACAGGCGTAGCAAACTGAACAGAAGGGTGTCGAGGTCCATGTACATGACACTTATCCGACCCCTGATGACGTACACAGCTCCTGTCTGGGGATACGCTGCGCCTACACACCTGCGCCGTCTGCAGCTCATACAAAACAAAGTACTCAAAATCATAAGCAATGCTCCACGATACACACGCATCGCGGACCTTCACCGGGAATACCGACTTGAGACTCAAACGGAGGTAATCCACAAACTCACCACAAGACTATACAGAAACTCCAGACATTCGCAGAACCCGTTTATTCTGAATCTGTGGAACTACGACCACAACCATAGATGGAAACATAAAAGACCAAAAGGCATACTTGCAAGGACATAACATCTATGGCCAAGCATACGCAAACATAACGGCACAGGCGAGCCCCTGTTAATCAGACGCCATTACTGGATATCCAGCTGAAATACACTGCCACACAGGGAAGCCGTACCGTACACTGCATGCAAACAAGCTACACACATCCCCCACACAGCGAGATGATCTATGGCCGATCTCCCACTACTGTATAACGATCTTGATTGTTCCAGGAATGTAGCAGCTGCAGCAACTGGGACACATCGCCATCGCTTGTCACGGTAATGATGCATGATACCTATACTAACAAATCCAACCTTGCATGAGCTATCGCAGCTAGTAAGCCACTACTGCTCTTACTACCCATCCCACTGTCGCAGAGGTTTTTTTCCCACGGCACGAGCCATGGCACTTTTTTCCCTCTGCTCTTCAAATCGCTACCCTCACTCGCGTTTCGTCCACTATCTATCACCTGATGGACCGTGTTAATGCGTAGTCTTACCCAGACGCACGGACAACATCACAGCCCAGCATCCTGTGATCCACTTACTAGATAACTAACATGTTCACGGAGGTGACAGTAGAACTTTTGGTTTGGTCACCACGTTGGTGCGGGCGTGGAGGGGCCCCATCTCTCATAAGGGGAATCTCCAGAAGAAAATCGAGGAAATCAGAAGACTCTAGAAACAAAGCTGTAGCAGGAGCAGTTTGCGAAAAAATAAATGAGCATATTTCCTCTTTCCCAGTAAAGGAAACACATTATGTGAATCGAAATATCAAGTATTTGAAAAACAGTAAAAATCATGAATACATTCTGTTGCAAAAAGTAGCCAGATATTAAAGTTACTTATTCATTTTATTTGAAGTATTGGAAGGAGAACTTCGGCTATGCATTTGGGAGACTACAAAAAGGTGTGTGTGCTAATTGTGAGGAGCTCGGTCAAAAACTTAAAAGTAATTTTCTAAATGATAACACTAAGAGTGTTGCAGCCGCAGAGCTGTTGGTACATAAGAGTAGATCACAAAAGTCTACAACAAAATGAAGGAAGTAACAGCAAATTGTGATGAACGAGGTGACATCGCATGTATTTGCTTTGATTACATGCATAATTTGCTCTCGGCGCATATTGCAGTGCAGGAGGTATTTTACATGAGATAACTATAGGTGTGCTTGTTTTGCATCCATGACATGAAAAAGGGAAACTCTTTCAGATTCCTGTGGTGATCAAAACCGAAACCACACAGTCCCACGCCTTATCATGAGTCTGGTTGCAACAGGGAGATTCGACAATATTTTACAGTATTATCCTACATGGGGGCATTCTTTCTTCCCCTGTGACCGTGGCTTTGGAGTAATTAAAAGATATACAAAGCGGAGTGATCGTGTGTACTCGCCTACAGAGTATGCATTGAAAGTAGATGAATCAAGTTCAGAATGTAAATTTACTAGCGTACTGCATGAAAAATCGTTCGTTACTGATTATAAAGGTTGAGGGGGAAAATTTTACAAAAAGACAACCAAGTGGACTAAACCTTTGGGAAATAGGGTGCCAAAAACCGGCAAAATTGAATTCAATATATTAAAGTAATTCATGTTGGAGTGTGAAAAATATAATCTTTGTGTGTTAAAAAGTTATGAACATATTGATGGGTTAAAAGTACACCACTTTACTCTGGCTAAGAAAGGAAACATTTACTTACCAACAGAGGAGGCTTACCGTAACAAGTGCCCAATCAACCATAAGAAAGTTGAAGATATTAATATTAAGAAGTTGGTAAAGTACAGTCCACAGGAGCATCTCCTCTTTCATGAAGAAATTTGTGAATGGCCGACACAAGACGAAGAACTCAATGATGACTGAATATAAAGTATAACCTTACAATTCACATATTCTGTTATCTTTTTATTTATAATCCAAATAAGTAATGATTTTTTGGTACAATGTAAACATATTGAAATTAACATTAAATAAAAACACATTTTCTTAGAAAGTGTTATTATTCAAATTTCCTTTTTTTAAAAGAAAGGGCAGAAGTCCACTTACTTTCAGCTTTTTTATGCGAAAACAAAAAAGGGCAATCACTTGGAATTTAGGTACACAATAGATGTTAAATATATACATTAATGAAAAATTCTTAAAAAATATAAATCAAAAAGTTTTTTTAAAAAAACATTTTTAATCCATTTCCCGAAAATTGCTTCTTGTACACTCGTGCTCTTTTCAAAACCACAGATTCAATTGTCATCTATGTAGCCTTAAAAATCCTTTAGAAGTCTTTTTGGTAATTATTTATTTTCAAAAAGCTTTTACGCAATATTTTACGCTATTATTTGTTGTCTTTCCAAAAAAGCTCAAACACATATTTTTTATTTTCTGACTGAAAAATCAAATACCATTTTTCGTAATTCTGTCTTCGTAGCACCGTCCACCTACTTCCATGAATCCGCTGACAAACGCGAAGAGATACTCAGACGTAGTGAAAGCAAGCACCTGGAGCCTCTGTCTAATTCTCGCCTGGTATAACAGATTCTTTCCCTCACCGACGCCATGCTGGCTCGTTATTTGATCCTCCTGGCGGCCGCAGAGTCTATTTAATGAGTGAACCTGGGGAACGTCGGTATAGTTTGCTGGTCCCGACACCTCAGTAAAAACGTGAGAGAGCAGAACGGTCTGTTTCTCTTCTTGCGGAGTTTATTAAACTCACGTACTCTGTTGACCATGTCCTCCCCATAGAGGTACCAGATGTGCTGTTTAATACGTTCCCGACGTAGTAGTTGCTTCATTGACTCACGGGCGTCGCTTCGGATAATGTTGTGGAAGCTGCCCAAAATTTCGACGAGGCAGCTGCTCGTTATTTTCAGGTGCTTATTGAAATGTTGCTGCAGTAGGTCGCCAACATCGAAGACGAATCATAGAGCACGGCGACTTACGAGTGAGGCTCTGAAGAAATAGTGCGAGAAGCTTATAAGGGTATAATCCGGATGACTGCATCGAAGCAGAACAGCAAAACTGAAGAAAGGAAAGCTCTCCGTTCCTTAAGAGAAGACTCAGAAATAGTGACGTTACCTGCTGACAAGGGAAACACTACTGTTGTTTTGCTCACAACGTCCTATTTCGGCAAGATGACGGATTTATTGCAGGACACAGCGTATCGCCGTCTCCATAAGGATCCAATTGACGTAGCACAACAGAAGACATCCACTATCCTTAAATTCAGCCAGTTTCCTGAACATCTCAAAAAGAGCTTCAGAGTACAAACTGCGGCTGTCTAAGATCCATAAGGAAGGGGTTTATCTTTGCCCCATCATGAACAATATAGAAACCCTAACATATTACATGGCAAAACATATGGCTTCTCTTCTAAACCCACTGGTTGGAAAATGTGAACATAATATTCGAAACTCATAAGATTTTATACAACGACTGAAGACTTCGCATCTCGAACCATCTGGCATTTTAGTGAGTTTCGATACTCTTTGTCCACACGAGTGCCTTTGGTGGATTCATTACAACGTATAGGAACTAAGTTGGAGGAGGACATCTTACATCTATTCGAACGTGTGCTTACCTTGACGTACTTTTTATTTAACGAACAATATTTTGAGCAGACTCACGGTGTTGCTGTGGGTAGCCCTTTGTCTCCCATAGTGGCTAACTTTTTTATGGAAGACTTCGAGAAAAAAGGACTTCAGTCAGCTGTGTCGAAACTTAAATCTTTCTGGAGATATGGAGACGACACTTTTGTAGTTCGGCCTCACGGAGCAGCAACGCTTCCTGCATTTGTGGAACACCTTAACTCCCTCCATCCCAGCATTTGCTCCACCATGGATGAGGAGAAAAATGAAGACCTCCAGTTTCTTTATGTTTTGGTCCGCAGGAAAGAAGAGATTCCTTGTGTCACAGTGTGTTTCGCAAACAGACTCACGCTGACCTATATCTACGAGCTACGAGCTGCTCGTTCACAGGGCTAGAATTATCTCTGACGCAGGGAGCCTGTCAGCGGAACTTAGCCATCTTCGCTCTGTATTTGTACAAAACGAGTACTCTGATAACCAGATCCGTAGTGCATTCAAACCTGCACGCATTAAAGCTCAAGGACAGCTGAAGAAACAGAGAACGGTTTTTCTACCGTATGTTGCTGACGTGTGCTTTAAGATTGGCAGGTTGTTCAAAAAACATTAAAGGAAATGTGTCTTCCGCCCTCCAGTGCGAGTGAAAACTATGCTGGGTTCTGTTAAAGACGACATGAGTCTAAGGAGACCAGGGATATATAAAATTTCGTGCCAGTATGGGAAATCATACATTGGCCAGACGTGTCGCACTGTTAAGGAAAGATGTGCTGACATAGACGTCACATCAGACTGGGGCAGCCAGAAAAGTCTGCTATGGCTGAACACTGTCTTGATACGGGTCACAACATGAACTACGGAGAGAAAAAGAGCCTTTCGTCCGCTTATACGTACTGGGACTCCATCATTAAAGAAACAGTCGAAATTCGTATAAGTAACGACCTAATCAATAGAGACACAGGATTTCAACTCAGCATGGCATGGGAACCAGCACTGGCGGCTCTAAGGCATCGCCGGCCGCAGTCGAACGAATCAGCGCCAACACAGACGGAAAATCAAAGTCCGCACACTTAAACTGCCGGCCGGTGTGGCCGAGCGGTTCTATTCGCTTCACTCTGGAACCACTCGACCGCTACGGTCGCAGGTTCGAATCATGCCTAGGGCATGGATGTGTGTGATGTCGTTAGATTAGTTAGGTTTAAGTAGTTCTAAGCTCTAGGGGACTGATGAACTCAGATGTTGAGTCCCAAAGTGCTCAGAGCCATTTGAACACTTGAATTGGGCGTCAACACTCTGCCCGCACGCGCGATGGGCCGCGTCGCAAATGAGAAGCCCGTGGCCCGTTTGTACGGCTAGGGGTACTGGGTGTCACCGTGCTCTACGATTCGTCTACGATGGCGTTATAGCCTTAACCCTTGGCCCCTGCGCTTTTGTAGAAAGTCCGAGTATATATCGGCGAGCTATTGCAGCAACACGTTAGTAAGGACCTGAATATGACGAACAGCTGTCTCGTCGAAATATTGTGCAGCTTCCACAACATTAGACGACGCGACGCCCGTGAACCAATGAAGCAAGCATTTTTTTTTATGTGTAACGGAGAAATAAAATACCAATGTTCGTAGATGTAGCTTTAAAAATACGTTTGTAGTTCTTTAATAATGATATATTTTCAAAAAATGCATTCGCTCACTATTTCATCCCAATTAAATTCGAAAACACGTGTTTGTTTATTTCTGATCGAGCAACTAAATACCAATGTTAGTAAGTCCAACTTCAAAATTGCTCTACTAGCAACATCTTTCTAAAAAACACTTCATCCCCTTTTTAACCACTTAGGATTGGAATTTCGAAAAATACCCTCTTAAACGACACCTATTATATAAGTTCGACACCTCCTCCAAATTTCAAGTTTCTATTCTTAGCGGTCTGGGCTGACCGACGAAGAGCTAGTCAGTGAATCAAGACATTGTCTTTTATGCATGTAAGTGTCAAATACTTTCAGAGGTGGTATTACTCAACGAAACAACAACAATTATCATCGTGTCTGGCACCTTATTATACAGCACTGTCAACCCTGGGTGTGTATAACGGTGTTTTACCTTCTTCCAAAAGCGGATTCACTTATGTGGCTCTGAGCACTATGGGACTTAACATCTATGGTCATCAGTCCCCTAGAACTTAGAACTACTTAAACCTAACTAACCTAAGGACATCACACAACACCCAGTCATCACGAGGCAGAGAAAATCCCTGACCCCGCCGGGAATCGAACCCGGGCGTGGGAAGCGGGAACGCTACCGCACGACCACGAGCTGCGGACTCACTTATGTCTTTGCTGTTACTGCACCTGTTTGTACGTACTAGTATTGTAGTAAATTTACGTTTTCTCTCTTTCACCACTTGTTAGCAATGGAAGCCAACTCCTTGACAAGTGAAATGGAGGAGATGATATTTCGCTATGGTTTAGCAAATGAACGTAGCCTACCAGCCCGTACCCTCTACACTGAAAAATATCCACAGCGCAGAGCGCCCTCTGATAAGATATTTGGTAGACTTTTCTAGCGTCTGAGAGACACAGGTACCCTTGCACCTCAGAAAACTGGAAGTGGAAGGTCCTACGCAGTCCACATGCCTGACGTGGAAGAGCACATGCTATGTTCGGTGGAAGAAACCCCTAGGACCAGTGTGCAACGATTAGCAACAGCAGAAGGCGTGTGTCACTCTCTTATGTGGGCGGCACGTCACGAACAGTTGCTGTACCCATATCACCTAAGCGCGTTCAGGCCCTAAGGTCATAGAATCATCATGAAAGACAGCGTTTCTGTCAATGGCTGTTGCAGAAGTGTGCCGCAGATCCACTGTTCACATCCAAGATCTTGCTTACCGATGAGGCAACGTTCACAAGAGATGGTATTGTGAATTTTCATAAACAGCATGTGTGGCCAGATGTAAATCCTCAAGCATTTCAGGAAAGAGGACATCATCACCGATTCTCAATCAACGTGTTGGCATGTGTACTTAGCGGTAGATTAATAGGGACATATGTGCTGCTACAAAGGTTAACTGGGCTGCATTATCTGCACTTTCTCATTAATGTACTGCCTACCTTGCTGGAGGCTGTCATTGTAGCAACGAATACATATGTGATTCATGCTTGATGGTGCACCAGCGCACTCTCATCACAATGTGCACAAACATCTGACGCAGACCTTTCAGGACCGTTGGATTGGTCTGTGGTCCCCCCCCCCCTCTCCCCCCCGCCCCCCATACACACACAACTTGGCCTGCTCATTCCCCAGGCCTCTACCTCCTAGACTTTTGGTTATGGAGGTACTTGAATGAATTCCTATATTGATCATCACTGAAGACAAATCTACTACAGTCACTGAGATTCCAGCCTGAGGACGTGTCTGGAGATGCCTCACACAGCGGTGGGATAGCAATCTGACTGCCGCCCGCCATACTACCCGACAACCACGAGTCATGGGTTGGGATGCATTTCGTTCAATATCAGGTTGTGATCCGCAGCACTCTTATAGAACTCCGGTACGTCGACGATGCTATACGCCCAACTTCGTTGCCCTTCATCCTAAACCATGCTGGACTTAGATTACAGTAAGATAATGCTCGCCCACAAACAGCGATAGTTTCTATTACTTGTCTTCGTGTTTTGCAAAACATTACTTTGGCCAGCATGATCGCCAGATCTCATCTAAATTGAGAATGTTTGGGGCACTGCAGGCAGTGCCCTACAACCAGTTCGGACTTTTGACGATCTAAAGCGGCAGTTGGACAGGATCTGGCACGACATCCTTCAGGAGGACATCCAGTAACTCTACCAAACAATGCAAAGCCGAATAAATGATGGCATAAAGGGCACAGGTGGACCGGCGCATCAGTGTCACTATCAGTTTTTGAAGCTCTTTCTCTTTAATAAATGATCCAGTTTTTCTGAAATTTTAATTATTTATTAGTCTGTACATGTACATCACATCTACCTATTTCCTACGCATTCGGATTATTACTTCGTGGTGCTTCTTTTTGTATATACTACTGGTCATTAAAATTGCTACATGGTCATTAAAATTGCTACACCGAGAAGAAATGCAGATAATAAACGGGTATTCATTGGACAAATATATTGTACTAGAATTGACATGTGATCACATTTTCACGCAATTTGGGTGCATACATCCTGAGAAATCAGTACCCAGAACAATCACTGGCGTATTGTGACGGGCCAGTTGCTCGGATAGCATTGACCAGACGTTATCAATTAGTGAGGGATCTGGAGAATGTGCTGGCCAGGGCAGCAGTCGAACATTTTCCGTATCCAGAACGCCCGCACAGGACGTGCAATATGCGGTCGTACATTATCCTGCTGAAATGTAGGGTTTCGCAGTGATAGAATGGAGGGTAGAGCCACTGGTCGTAGCACATCTGAAATTTAACGTCCACTGTTCAAAGTGCTGTCAATGCGAACAAGGTGTGACCGAGACGTGTAACCAGTTGCACCCCCGTACCATCACGCCGGGTGATACGCCAGTATGGCGATGACGAATACACGCTTCCAATGTGCGTTCACCACGATGTCTCCAGACACGGATGCGACCATCATGATGCTGTAAACAGAACCTGGATTCATCCGAAAAAACGTCGTTTTGCATTCGTGCACCCAGATTCATTGTTGAGTACACCATCGCAGGCGCTTCTGTCTGTGCTGCAGCGTCAAGGGTAACCGCAGCCATGGTCTCCGAGCTGATAGACCATGCTGCTGCAAACGTCGTCGAAGTCTTCGTGCAGATGGTTGTTGTATTGCAAACGTTCCCATCTGTTGACTCAAGGATCGAGACGTGGCTGCACGGTCCGTTACAGCCGTGCTGATAAGATGCCTGTCATCTCGACTACTAGTGATACGAGGCCGTTGGGATCCAGCACGGCGTTCCGTATTACCCTCCTGAACCATCCTATTCCATATTCAGCTAACAGTCAGTGGATCTCGACCATCGCGAGCAGCAATGTCGCGATACGATAAACCGCAACCGCGATAGGCTACAATCCGACTTTTATCAAAGTCGGAAACGTGATGGTACGCATTTTTCCTCCTTACACGAGGCATCACAACAACGTTTCACCAGGCAACGCCTGTCAACTGCTGTTTGTGTATGAGAAATCGGTTGTAAACTTTCCTCATGTCAGCACGTTGTATTTGTCGCCACCGGCGCCAACCTCGTGAGAATGCTCTGGAAAGCTAATCATTTGCATATCACAGCATCTTCTACCTGTCGGTTAAATTTCGCGTCTGTAGCACGTCATCTTCGTGGTGTAGCAATTTTAATGGCCAGTAGAGTATTAGAGTGCGTTAAAAAGGTAATCATAAATGTAAATGGATGGTGAATAAAATGCCTGGTGAATAATAGCGGTTGAAGTGATAAGAGAAGCTGCGTGGGAGTCCACGCGCGGTATGTGTTGAGGGTACTGAGATGAGGCGGGCTGTTTGCGGAAGAGACGGTGACGGCGGCTCACCTGGTGCTGCGGGCGGCCTACCCCATCTGCGGCGGCGATAAATCTCGAGGAGACGGCGCGGGTCGGCCTGCGGCTAGGCGCCGCTCGTTAATGGGAGCCGCCCCGCCTAATGGCGGCTCGCTAATTGCTGGGAGCCGCTTTAAACGCGGTGCACTTTGTCCGCCCTAAGTGAATTAACGCGCCGCGGCGCAGGTCACTCCTCGTTTGTAAGCAGGTTGCAGAAAAAGCGCGCCGCGACTGACTTTCGTGATGGACTACCTCAGCTCCAGCGTCTCTGTATCCCGTAAACAAGCCCCACAAAATAATCGGAAACATTTATCACAACACATGTCAGCTTATCAACGAAGGCACCGGGCACCCTCCGCGTTAATCAAACTTTGTTTTCGTTTTGGCTGGCGGTTATTTATATCCTTTCTGACATCGTCTTCAATTTATCTCTCTCATGTCCCTGTATCTAAATAACCTGTAAGATGTCCAATAGCTCCTATTACGTATATCAGTCTTTGTTGTCCCCTACAGTATCTCACTTGCAGCGATCATCCATTAACAGATTAATGACGAGGGCTATTTTGAAAGTAAGGTCTCATCGGGTGCGAAATGAAAACCACAGTGAAAATCCGATGAACCTTTGCACAGATGTGTCGGACGGTGTCCGTAACATGCCAACAGATCGCTTTGCATCGCTCCATTCATTTCTGAGCTCACAGCGAGAACGTAAAAGTGCCTAGATAAATACTGTCTCCTGCCAAATATGAGGTCCTGGTGAGAGATTTCGCCTGAAATCATGCAGCCCACATAGCATCACTATCATGTGTTTTTTTCTTCATGATAATATTCGGCCACACTCTATGGGGGCAATGACGATGCTCCTGCAAGTTGTCGATGGAAGTGTTTGATGACTCACAATGTTGCTCGAAAATGGTTCCTCCTGAGTTTCATCTCTGGTTACGTGAAACTCTGGCTACGAAGATAACATTTTGGCACAGACAACGAGCTGTAGATCAGTGTAGAGGATTGGAGGAAAACACAGGTAGTTGCCTTCTACGACAAAGGTATTGGAAAGTTGATACAACGCTACGACAAATGTCAAGAGTATGCGGAGAAGTACTTGGAAGATGTAGCTCGCTCTCACGAATAAAACATTTTTGATGTTCACAGTGGCTTCCACTTCGCGACAGATCGGACCCTACTTTCCGAATGACCCTCGGATTTCTGGATGAATTACGGCGTCTTCTACCCATCTGTATCTCCTTTTGAAAAGTATATCATGGACTTACTTTTCTTGTGCTGCCAAGTATATTCTCACCTATCCAGTTCGTAACATTTAGTTTCTCTCGGCTGGACAGCCACAAATGTTATTCATTGTCAATGATACAGTTCACTGTTATGGTCACAGGATCGAATCCTGCCTGGGGCAGGGATGTGTGTGTTGTCCTTATGTTAGTTAGGTTTAAGTAGTTCTAAGTTCTAGGGGACTGATGTCCTCAGAAGTTAAGTCCCATAGTGCTCAGAGCCATTTGAACCATTGATAAAATTCACTACAGTTGTAATCGTAAAAAGTATTTATTCCTAAACAGAAAAGCACTACCCGGCCCAGGACATATGTCCCATCTACAGGTGCGTATTGAAATGTGAGTACACAAAGGAAGCACATTTCATGTTAAAATAAATTAAAATACGCTTAACATATGTGCCATCTTCAGGTGCACATTAAAACGTGAGTCTACAAGGGATGCACAACTAAGGTTAAAATACGTTTAACATGTTTTAATCTATTTTAATCACAGTCATTGATCGGCTCACATTTTAATATGCACCTGAAGATGAGACACGTGTCCTGAAACCGGGCAGTTCTTTCATTTTGAGAAATAAATAATTTTTACGACTATAATGGATTTTATCATTGACAATTTTAATACTTAATTTGTAATGTGATAAGACATATGTTTAACCATCAAGGATTCACCAGTTTGGTGATGAATGGAAGTGTGGATGGTAGAAATTGGGGGAGGGGGAGGGGGAGCATTCGTCTGTTTGTCTCCTAGCAATTCGGTACAACTACGTGACACATGGACTATGCCCGTCAGAAAGTGGATCTACGCTCTTGAGGGATTCAGGGGTCGAAATCCCAGTCTTTGTTTGGTGTTCAGCATGAAGATGTTTTTCCCAGCTCCATCTCGGTGTGTCTACTATAGGGAAAGGAGCCTGTTGGTTATTATTTTTCGGTTAGTGACCTGCATTCTGAGACTCTGAATATGGTGATCATTGGTTTTCAAACAAGTGAATAGCTGCTTTCCTAATTGTAGGTCAAGTGGACATATTCGGGGCATTTCTTGAAGAGCATCCACAGATTCAGTGCCAAATTCCATGACAGTCTTAGGAGTACTTCTGCTAGCTTAGCTTATTATTTTTTTACATAACTTTTCTGCCTCTCTTACGCACTACTACTATATGAGCGCTGAAATTGAGTCGCTCGTGCAGGAAGACACCAAAATGCTGGATACAGCCATTCTTTTTATGGGCGTATCAGTGAGTCACAATAATGAGTCTCTTAAAAGAACATAATGTACGTAGTACTTTGGGACATTACTGGTTACTTTACACCTTGCCATCAGTCGTGCACTTCTTGAACAACTGCGTTATGACATGTTTCCAGATGGCTCTTCAAGCTATCCTTCACGATAATTTTTGTATAATCGCCATATAACACCAGATATCTGACTGAATTTCTTGCGGCTTTTCCATGAATGGATATACCATCAAATCCTATCACAAGAGAGCAAATGGATTCTTTGGAGATCGGACAGCTTTATAGAGCCGAAGGAAATCTATCTCTCTTAGGCGGTCAAAAGGTGGTGCCTCAAGAATGACTCTCTTTATAGCTGCTACGTATTTGAATGTAGTGTTTCCTATTAAGGAAGTCGCTGCATTTACGGCATTCTCCGTTGACTTCCCTTTCCTAAAGCCAAACTTATGAGGATTGATTATATTTAGCAGTGTTTTTCTCTGCAGGCTGTTGAGCGAGACCCGTTAGGTCATCCAGATTTAGGTTTTCTGATTTTTTCCTAAATCACCTAAAGAAAATTCTGGGATGGTTCGTTTGAAACGGTACAGCCAGTTTCCTTCCCCATCCTTCCCTAACTTCGAGCCTGTACTCCACTGACTCCGTCGTCAATGAGCGTTATACTCGACTTTTCCATCCTCACTTAGCTCTGCAGAGTGTTACGAAGCATGTTCAGAAAGTAAGTGTATTAGATTTTTATATTGTTTTAGAAAAAAGTATTGTTGATATACTTGCAGATTATTTTTCCACATGCCCGTCATCCCTTTCAATGCGTGTGATAATACGTGGCATAAACTTGTTTGTGCCCTCCACAAAGAACTCCACCACCAACTCCTTCCTCCCTTCAGAACCTCTTTGTGCACCTGCCTGTCGGTTGAAAATTTAATTACACTCACGTGTACCTTTAGGGCCGTGAAAAGATGATAATCTGAAGGCGCTAAGTCAGGGAAATATGGGGATTGGCTCAAAACTTCCCAACCAAATGAGTCCAAGAGCGCCCTGGTGGCTAAGACTGCGTGAAGATGGGCGTTGTAATGCAACAAGCGCGCTCAGAATTCCAATTATTTTGCTTTGAATAATTCTTTTGAGTTTCTTAGGATCACAATATAGTTGCGCATTGATGGTATCGTCCTGAGACAGTAATTAGCTCAAAATAATCACTTTTCGGCCCCAAAACACTGACGCCATGATTTTTTCCCCGGAATTGTGGTTTTGAATTTTTTAGCAGATAAGGAATTGATGTGACACCACTGTGACCACTGTATTTTTGTCTCAGGCGTGTAATTAACCATCAACGTTTCATCTGCAGTCACAAAATAACTCAGAAAATCTTCGGTTTCCAGTGCAATTCGCTCAAAGTCGCGGGCACTGTTGACTCGAATTTTCTCCTGTTGCTCTGTCAACTGTTTTGGAGCAGTATTGCACATAGTTTCCGGTATCCCAGCGTTTCTGTGAGTGTCTAATATAAGAGATATCTGGAGACTAGTGGAAAAATAGCAGAAATTTCACCCACTGTCAATCAGCTTCCTTCACGATGAGTTCACTCGATTTTTTTTCCTCTACTCATCAGTCAAAATGGGAGGTCTTTCAATCCTCTGTTCGTGATGAACAATAGTTCTGCCTCTAGTAAACTGCCTACAGCACTTAGATACACTCGCTCTGTTCATAACATCTTCGTGAAGAAATTTCGGAAGGTGTTAAGCGTTTACCGAGTCAGAAGCGGATCATAGCACGTGGTTCGCTCTTGACGGTATTCCGTATCGACATCGCTCACGCAAGTGGATACTACAACGTGTTTCTGCATTGGTCACTCTGGTCAGGGGATCTGCCTCTACCACTCAATGTTGCCAACCCTCAAAGAACAAGAAAAGAAAACCACAGTCCGTTATAGTCACAGCACATTTACTTTGTTATCGTACACTATGATTTTTCAAGTACTTCTTCTATAACATCTAGCAGGTTAAGTGGCCTATAACACTTTGGAACGATCTTCAACGACATTGTCCTTCAAGATAGTTACGCCTTAACCATAATGCGTATTGTTGGTATATGTCTTGAAGGAGACATGCATAAGCCATCTCACAGAAATGTGCACTAATCTGCACACGAGGAGCCTGAAAAACTTGCACAGGAAATGTTCTTTTTCTTTACTTTCAGTATTTTTTATCGGATTTCCTCCTCCGCAAATGAACACACCAATAGATCACGTACGCACATTTCTCTTTTATGACGTCTCCTGTATTCGGCGTTGTCAGAGTGTTAGGTATGTCTGAGAAAACCGTATCCACTAATAATTGAGCTGACTGTTTCAATTCTCAGTCGTAGTTCCCCTCCCCTTAGAGTTGACAGCGTAGCCGGAGATTTTACTTGTTGACACATAATTTTCTGAGACGTGCCCAAGAATCAAAAGCCAGAATGTGTGCAATCAACCGCTTCCAGCTCTACTTGTGGAATGTTATCTTGAAATAGTTGCCTCAGGTTAATGCACCGTTCAAGTCTACGAGATCTGCCAGCCGGGGTGGACGATCGGTTCTAGGCGCTACAGTCTGGAACCGCGCGACCGCTACGGTTGCAGGTTCGAATCCTGACTCGAGCGTGGATGTGTGTGATGTCCTTAGGTTAATTAGTTTTAAGTAGTTCTAAGTTCTAGGGGACTGATGACCTTAGAAGTTAAGTCCCACAGTGCTCAGAGCCATCTGAACCATTTTTTTTTTTTTTTTTAGGAGATCTGATAAAATCTTGCTCTTCTGCCCTATACCATCACTCTTCGGTGGCCTCCGTTCCATGGAAGTCACCTACTAGACTGTATATGCCTGACTTGTGGTACAGCGTGCTACGTTGCCAATGGTTCGCTTGTTTTTGTGTCTATACCGTCACTAATATCTGCAGGTTCCGGGCAGAAAGAAAAGCATTCCTCAGCTGGTTCCAGTCAACCTTCCAGATGCTGTACTTCTCCACTTGTGTCCCTTCCCGATTTCTAGTACGTATTGTATACGGGTTGTAACAGGTATAAGCGCAAATATTTCTGTGGGTGACTGAGTACGGCGTACTGAAGAACATTATGTCGGTATTTACGACACTTTGAGCTAATAATTATGTCTATTACAAGTCGTATGTATTCAGGTTGGGTAGCACTACCAAGTACATTTTACAGACAGCAGGTGGGATGTTGAAGCGTGGAAGCAAAACGGTTAGTCTGTACTGACAGGCGTAGTCCAGTTAGTGGTGCAGCTACGACCGTGCAGAACACATCAGATAGTAAAGTATGTTACGTGTTTGTTGGAAGATTAAGCCGGCCGAAGTGGCCGTGCGGTTAAAGGCGCTGCAGTCTGGAACCGCAAGACCGCTACGGTCGCAGGTTCGAATCCTGCCTCGGGCATGGATGTTTGTGATGTCCTTAGGTTAGTTAGGTTTAACTAGTTCTAAGTTCTAGGGGACTAATGACCTCAGCAGTTGAGTCCCATAGTGCTCAGAGCCATTGGAACCATTGGAAGACTCTTCGACGCAGAGAAGAAAAAACCGTCACACTGCTGTATGCACAAATTGTGGTACCACATATCAAAATTTCTGTTCTTACACCCATTACACCATCAATTACGTGTTTTTCTGTATGGGTTATACTGGGTTATTTTGCAGTATTTTACGTTGTCGAACACTTTTGCTAGGTCAAAAAATCCTTTGAAACTGTCTTGATACTTCTTAAATCTTGCTGCCATTATCATATATAACGTCAAAAATACTGCCCTTTTCTAAATCCAAACAGGTCGTTGTTTATCAGATCCAATCCTTCTTTCGATCTAGATTACTATAGTTATTTTTAAGGAAGATTCAGAACAATCACAGTAAGTCGTCTGAGAAAAAATAAATAAAGCACGCTAGATCAACAACACAATCTGTTTTACAACAACTGATAGCGAAAATGCTCCAAAGACAGTAAGTCAGTTTTTAAAAAAATTTGCTGATATTCAATTTTCCATCCATTCGCCTGTATATTATACTTACCAGCAACTTTTACGTATGAGCTATTAAATTGGTTGTGTGGTAGTTCTCGCATTTATCTCTCTCTGCTATCTTTGGAATTGTGTGGATAATAATCTTCCGAAAGTGCGATGCAATGATTCTAGTCTCATACACACGAAATTGAATTATCGTTAGCTTGCCATTTTCCACAATTATTTTAGGAATTATGGAGTATTATCAATTGCTTCTACCTTGTTTGTTCGCAAACCTTCCAACGCTTTTCCGAACTTTCACCCTAATAGTGGATACCCTGTGTCCCCGAAATCGAGATAAATCTCTTTTCGTATCTCCTCAGCAGACAGTTCCCCTCTTCATAGAGGCTTTTAAGTTCATTTAGCTGTGGAATTCCCTAGCGTTCTTAATATTAACCCCTTTTCTTTCAATTTCACCGAAAGCTATTTTCGTTTTTTAGTATGCTAAAGCTGTCCTTCCAAAGACTATTTCATTTTGATTTCTTCAAATTTTTCCTGCAGCCAGGTCTCTTTATCTTTCGTGCACTAACTATTTATTTAATTTCTCCATGACTTATATCGCTACTTTCCTTTCTTTTTCTGATAAATTTTCTACTCATTTCTTTCATCGGTCAGTTTAAGTATTTCTTCTAGTACACAACGCATCTTCGCAGTCACTTTCCTTAGATAGGTCTTCGCAGTGGGTGGAAAGAAAGTGGGGCGACTGGAGGTAAGAGGAGGGTAGTGGTGAAGATGCAAGAGGGGATTGTTGCTCTCTCCTGCATTGTGAGACAGATTTTTTTCTTCACTACGGAATTCTTGCATATATCAAGAAATACTTATCTGTGATTCTACCAAACTGTGGGCTTATTCTGTTATGGTATTTCGTTGCTCAGCGCGACTAGGAAAACTCTTGTCATGGCAACCGTTATGTAACCTAGATCCGTTTTCTTGTTGTGCTATTCGCGGGAGATTTTGGCCGACGTTTTCAAACTGAGTGACTTAATGACATAAAAATCAATTATATAGAAACCAGCTCACTTCTCCATGTCTGTGGATGCCCATGCTTTCTTGTACCTATATTTGTTTGTTCAAGTTCGGTGATTACTCTTTAAAGGTGTGTCCATTCCACCTTAACTTAGCTGCCTCCTGGCTTCAAGCTCATATCGTCATTACTTGTTACCTCAATTCTCCATTTCCTTACACACTGATTCTACCTGATGATTGTTTTGAACTTCAGCGTACTGTTCATCACAAAATTATTGTGATCTGAATTTGCTTTTGCCCCTGGGCATGTCTTATAACTGAATGTCTTGCTTAGGATTCTCCGTGTCACATTGATGTTTCAGGAGATGTTGTTGTTGTTGTTGTGGTCTTGATGCAGCTCTCCATGCTACTCTATCCCGTGCAAGCTGCTTCGTCTCCCAGTGCGTACTGCAGCCTACATCCTTCTGAATCTGCTTAGTGTATTCATCTCTTAGTCTCCCTCTACGATTTTTACCCTCCACGCTGCCCTCCAATACTAAGTTGGCGATCCCTCGATGCCTCAGAACATGTCCTACCAACCGATCCCTTCTTCTAGTCAAGTTGTGCCACAAACTCCTCTTCTCCCCAACTCTATTCAATACCTCCTCATTAATTATGTGATCTACCCACCTAATCTTCAGCATTCTTCTGTAGCACCACATTTCGAAAGCTTCTATTCTCTTTTAGCCCAAACTATTTATCGTCCATGTTTCACTTCCATATATGGCTACACTCAATACAAATACTCTCAGAAATGACTTTCTGACACTTAAATCTATACTCGATATTAACAAATTTCTCTTCTTCAGAAACGCTTTCCTTGCCATTGCCAGTCTACATTTTATATTCTCTCTACTTCGACCATCATCAGTTATTTTGCTCCCCAAATACCAAAACTCCTTTACTACTTTGTGTCTCATTCCCTAATCTAATTCCCTCAGTATCACCCGATTTAATTCGACTACATTCCATTATCCTCTTGTAGCTTTTTTCCATGTTCATCTTATAGCCTCCTTTCAAGACACTGTCCATTCCGTTCAACTGCTCTTGCGAGTCCTTTACTGTCTCTAATAGAATTACAATGTCATCGGCGAACCTTAAAGTTTTTATTTCTTCTCCATGCATTTTAATACCTGCTCCGAATTTTTCTTTTGTTTCCTTTACTGCTTGATCGATGTACTAATTGAATAACATCGGAGAGAGGCTACAACCCTGTCTCACTCCCTTCCCAACCACTGCTTCCCTTTCATGTCCCTCGACTCTTATAACTGCCGTCTGGTTTCTGTACAAATTGTATCTAACCTTTCGCTTCCTGTATTTTACCCCTGCCACCTTTAGAATTTGAAAGAGAGTATTCCAGTCAACATTGTCAAAAGCTTTCACTAAGTCTACAAATGCTAGAAATGTAGGTTTTCATTTTCTTAATCTTGCTTCTAAGATAAGTCGTAGGGTCAGTATTGCCACACGTGTTGCAACATTTCTACGGAATCCAAACTGATTTTCCCGAGGTCGGCTTCTACCAGTTTTTCCATTCGTCTGTAAAGAATTCGTGTTAGTATTTTGCAGCCCCGACTTATTAAACTGATAGTTCCGTAATTTTCACATCTGTCAACACCTAGTTTCTTTGGGATTGGAATTATTATATTCTTCTTGAAGTATGAGGGTATTTCGCCTGTCTCATACATTTTGCTCACCAGATGGTAGAGGATTGTCAGGAATGGCTCTCCCAAGGCTGTCAGTAGTTCTAATGGAATGTTGTCTACTCCTGGGGCCTTCTTTCGACTTAGATCTTTCAGTGCTCTGTCAGACTCTTTCAAAAATGGTTCAAATGGCTCTGAGCACTATGGGACTCAACTGCTGTGGTCATAAGTCCCCTAGAACTTAGAACTACTTAAACCTAGCTAACCTAAGGACATCACACACATCCATGCCCGAGGCAGGATTCGAACCTGCGACCGTCGCGGTCGTGCGGTTCCAGACTGTAGCGCCTTTAAGCGCTCGGCCACTTCGGCCGGCTGTCAGACTCTTTACTCAGTATCATATCTCCCATTTCATCTTCATCTACATCCTCTTCCATTTCCATAATATTACCCTCAAGTACCTCGCCCTTGTTTAGACCCTCTATATACTCCTTCGACCTTTCTGCTTTCCCTTCTTTGCTTAGAACTGGGTTTCCATCTGAATTCTTGATATTCATACAAGTGGTTCTCTTTTCTCCAAAGGTCTCTTTAATTTTTCTGTAGGCAGTGTCTATCTTACCCCTAGTGAGATAAGCCTCTACATCCTTACATTTGTCCTCTAGCCATGCCTGCTTAGCCATTTTGCACTTCCTGTCGATCTCATTTTTGAGACGTTTGTATTCCTTTACTGCATTTTTATATTTTCTCCTCTCATCGATTAAATTCAATATTTCTTCTGTCACCCAAGGATTTCTACTAGCCCTCGTCTTTTTACCTATTTGATCCTCTGCTGCCTTTACTACTTCATCCCTCAAAGCTACCCATTCTTCTTCTACTGTATTTCTTTCCCCCATTCTTGTCAATTGTTCTCTTGTGCTCTCCCTGAAACTATGTACAACCTCTGGTTTAGTCAGTTTATCCAGGTCCCATCTCCTTAAATTCCCACCTTTTTGCAGTTTCTTCAGTTTTAGTTTCAGGAGATATTCCGTCGTAAACATTGAAATTCGCAAAAGACTAACTTTTATTAAAATGAAGAGCAGATTATACAGACTATACTGATCGAGTGTATGATAGTGAGACACGTTTCAGCAAACTACAGTTGAATAACCCAAAACTAATAAAAAAAACATGATTCGTGTTTTGCACCTTCAACGATAGAAGTTTTACACGCGTGACGTCAAATCTGTAACACATTAACTCATTTATGAAGCAATCAGACGGCTGAAGTTCTTTTTTATGAGGAAACGTCAAAAAGTAAGTAACACATATCGTCTCACGCTAAGATCGTTACGCGACGAGTGTGGCGAATTGCCAGGAGAGAGTACATGTTCAGGCTTTCAGTAGACACAGTTCTGCTGCGATACGGCTGACATGCATCGCAGTGTGGTAGTGAAATGGCGACGTAACTGGAAACGTACTCCAAAGTTGAAGTACAGGGAGCAGCATTAACTTTGTGGTCAATCTGTCTACATTTCATATAGTTCACGGTGAAATTCTGATGGTATATGGACCAAATACAATGTCCCATTCCTCCATCGTGAAATGGTGCTAACAATTTGACAAAGGCCGCACAGGCATGGTTGACGCTAATATCGACAGCAAATGAGTAACTGATTTGCAGCAATGGCAAATTTTCCGCCTATGAGGACGTTCACACAGCTGTTCTCGAACGGCTCCATGACCAAGGATTGGATATCTATTGTTGGGGAATAGATAAAACGTTCCGAGTGTTATTTACAGAGGTTTGCTGACTATATTGAAAAAACAGTGTCATGTATCTGTGCCACCTCGACGTATAGTGCAGCATTCCACAAAATTTACTCGTTCTGCCATGAAAATGTGTAACTTACTTTCTGAAATTTCCTCTTTCATGGGAGTTCAGCCTATGAGACCCGACTATAAACCAAGCTTAAGGGGAGCCGGAGGTGCCTATGCTGCCCATGTTAAAATCACTAAGTTTGAGGAACATTTATGAGTAAACTACCAAATAGAAAAATTTGAGTTTTTTTTTTTTTACATATAGAGTGGTTTAGTATTGCACCTATGACAGAGGGATTTTGGAGTATCTTTTCTAGTTTCCATCCAATTAGTTTTTTTATTAATGACCCAATTTTTTTTACAAATAACTGCTTTATAATTAAACTGAAATGAAACAATTGAACATATTGCCAAATGTCTGTGATACAATGCAAATTTGACCACTAGGAGTGCTGTATAAAAATTTCATCTCTCTAGCTTGAGTGGATTTTGAGAAAATGTTCCTTATATTCGAAAAATTTTAATTTACAGGAAATGGCTATCAAAGTTTCTCAATACATTCCTGCACTATAGGATGGATTATCAGGGTCTTCTTCTTCATCCTCCAAAAGCTTCCTCTTCTGTCTTCGTTTCTGGCCTGTTGTTCCATCATACTTCATATGCCTTTCTCTTCTTTCTGCTCCTCTTATCCTTTCTCTGTCAATATTTCTTAGTGCTCGTATGGTGTTCACCCCAGCTGTAAATCCTAATGCCTTCAGAACTTCACACTTCACACTGTTCCCTTGGTTGTAGATTGCTATTGCATCATAAATGCCAAAGTGCAGTATTTTTATGCTTACAAACACCCTTTTAGGAATCACTTTCCAAATCAAATTGTTTACGCTCTCATTAGGATTCTGCGTCTTTCTGTGTGGACATTTGTGTAACAATTCTGGCTGTGCTAAGTCATGAAAAATTGGTTTTATTGCATTTTTCACAGCTGCTGGCAAACCATGTTTGTGATCATAGTCCTTTTTTGCATTATATTTGCACCAGGAATCTTTTGGGCACAGGCTGTGTTGAGGGTATTCATTGGAAGAGGCAGTATGAAGGAACAATGCCCACACTGCTTTTCGCATGTCACTAACAATACTAGTATTTTGCCTTATAGCATACCCATAGTATCTCTGTAGACGTTCAATCACCTCATCAGTAAGCCTGCCTCTCCCTCCAATTGTCTTTCCATCACTGAGCTTACCTGAACCCAAAGTTTGTTTGAGCCTTCGAAGCTGTGCACCCATACGCTTTTGCACATGCCCAATGCATTCCAACTTTTCAACTACAAATTCATTTCCATATGGTTTCAGTTCCTCTATAGTCTTGAAACCTTTGGAGTCACCATCCCCAAGGTAGTATTTGTACCTAACGTTGTATCTGGGAACTGAACATTCAAAAATTTGTTTCACTCCATCCACTTCCATTGCTCCACTTGATCCACTAAAATTTGCCTCACAGGTTCCACTGTGCTCTCCTTTGATTTTATTTTTGCACCTACAATGTTTTGATAATATTGCAACATCTATCACTTTTGCACTATCACCACAAGTAGCAGTTACAACCCCATTCACGGATTTACGACCCCTCTTTTGCCAGGAAGCATCTAATGCCACTACAAAATCCCTAGAACCACTGTTCATTTCTACAGATTCCTCCACTGCTTCCTTCATGGTTTTCAAAGCCACATCTTCAACAGAGGATCCTACCAGTTCACAGTAGTACCCAAATTTGCTTGAAGGCGATGGCAAGTTCATAATACCACAAACCAGTTTACCAGCAGCAGAGCCTTTACCAGTGGATCGAAGACCATACACAAGTCGAACATTCACATCAAACACTCTAGATCGCCCATTTTCACCAAAGAGACTGGCATGTGAATTGTAGAAAGTCACTTGATACTTGCAACATGCACAGATTATCTTCATCTCACAAGATAAACCAAAGTGCTTTGTTATCTCTAGTCCCACTCCTACACTTGAACACATTTTGCACAGAACACTTCCTTTCAGCACAGAAGATAATAATCCAATATTCAGTACTTCGTTAATATCATCACTGTCACTAACATATTCGCGAGATCTGTCACTTCCACCAGTCAGCTTCTTGCTAGAAGATGTCACAGGGCTATGGCCAGCCATGTGTTGCTTAGCAGAAGAACGCACTGTTTCAGTAATTGTAGTATCGCAACTTGGTATTAGTGTTAATTTTCTTTTCCCTACGTTCTTCCTCTTCTTATATACACGGTTACTAAAACGTGACATTGTAACCAGAACAACGCTTTACACAAGAAGTATAATACTACCAACAACAGGCGCAACACTGAACTAATTCGAAGCGGTAAACAGCAAAGAGACGATGTTCCGCGCTCTTAGCGCTTCATTTGTCACAGAAAACAATGTAGCCAACCCTTGCACACTCTCTGTATGCGTAACAGGCCGAGAAAATCCCAAGCAGTTCGACAGGAAGTAACGAGAGGGTGTTAGATGCATTCAGCGGCCGCCCATTTCCTCTGCAGGCGTGGGGGAAAATGGTAATAACTCCACTTCTAGGGAGAGTAGAACAATAATTCGAAGTTTACATTAAAGAGGAATGTTCCAATTAATTTCCGGTAGCAAAAAAAAAAAAAAAAAAATCGTAATTTTTTGGATTTGACCACCTCCGGCTCCCCTTAATTAGCCTAAGTACACTCCTGGAAATGGAAAAAAGAACACATTGACACCGGTGTGTCAGACCCACCATACTTGCTCCGGACACTGCGAGAGGGCTGTACAAGCAATGATCACACGCACGGCACAGCGGACACACCAGGAACCGCGGTGTTGGCCGTCGAATGGCGCTAGCTGCGCAGCATTTGTGCACCGCCGCCGTCAGTGTCAGCCAGTTTGCCGTGGCATACGGAGCTCCATCGCAGTCTTTAACACTGGTAGCATGCCGCGACAGCGTGGACGTGAACCGTATGTGCAGTTGACGGACTTTGAGCGAGGGCGTATAGTGGGCATGCGGGAGGCCGGGTGGACGTACCGCCGAATTGCTCAACACGTGGGGCGTGAGGTCTCCACAGTACATCGATGTTGTCGCCAGTGGTCGGCGGAAGGTGCACGTGCCCGTCGATCTGGGACCGGACCGCAGCGACGCACGGATGCACGCCAAGACCGTAGGATCCTACGCAGTGCCGTAGGGGACCGCACCGCCACTTCCCAGCAAATTAGGGACACTGTTGCTCCTGGGGTATCGGCGAGGACCATTCGCAACCGTCTCCATGAAGCTGGGCTACGGTCCCGCACACCGTTAGGCCGTCTTCCGCTCACGCCCCAACATCGTGCAGCCCGCCTCCAGTGGTGTCGCGACAGGCGTGAATGGAGGGACGAATGGAGACGTGTCGTCTTCAGCGATGAGAGTCGCTTCTGCCTTGGTGCCAATGATGGTCGTATGCGTGTTTGGCGCCGTGCAGGTGAGCGCCACAATCAGGACTGCATACGACCGAGGCACACAGGGCCAACACCCGGCATCATGGTGTGGGGAGCGATCTCCTACACTGGCCGTACACCACTGGTGATCGTCGAGGGGACACTGAATAGTGCACGGTACATCCAAACCGTCATCGAACCCATCGTTCTACCATTCCTAGACCGGCAAGGGAACTTGCTGTTCCAACAGGACAATGCACGTCCGCATGTATCCCGTGCCACCCAACGTGCTCTAGAAGGAGTAAGTGAACTACCCTGGCCAGCAAGATCTCCGGATCTGTCCCCCATTGAACATGTTTGGGACTGGATGAAGCGTCGTCTCACGCGGTCTGCACGTCCAGCACGAACGCTGGTCCAACTGAGGCGCCAGGTGGAAATGGCATGGCAAGCCGTTCCACAGGACTACATCCAGCATCTCTACGATCGTCTCCATGGGAGAATAGCAGCCTGCATTGCTGCGAAAGGTGGATCTACACTGTACTAGTGCCGACATTGTGCATGCTCTGTTGCCTGTGTCTATGTGCCTGTGGTTCTGTCAGTGTGATCATGTGATGTATCTGACCCCAGGAATGTGTCAATAAAGTTTCCCCTTCCTGGGACAATGAATTCACGGTGTTCTTATTTCAATTTCCAGGAGTGTATATTAATGATAATCGCTGTCCTCGGTATAGACACTAAGCTAGCAATCAATTGTATCTCGCAGTACTTGTTCACTACATAGTTTAAATGTGACAATTAAGTGACGTAATAAGCGTTTCTTCTCACAGTGCCACACAGTGTGGGGTATGCCCACAACAAGTTGTATAATACAGTCACATAATGACTTGAGGCATTTATAACAAATTATGTGGCAATATTAAAATTGTGGTGGCACGTGACGTAAAGTTCATTCTTCATAACTGAGACGAAGAGTACAAAACATAATGTAGCGTGACTGTCAGTTTTCATATACAACATATACATCGGAGTACTTAAATGCGATCCATTTGTAGAGTGCTACCTGCTGTGAATCGTAAAAAGCATCATATAGTCAAAAGCGAAATGCACTAACGCTGTTAATCTTCGTCTACATATTACGGGCACTTTACATATGGAGGGAATCCCAGCGAACATATTTCAAAACGGCAAAAGTGTTGTGGGTTGGCAGGAGAGCCAACACCGGTATAATAGAGGAAGCCGAAAGGCACGCGTTTTAGCTCACGCAGGCTTGCGTGTGGTCTGGAACAGGACAAGGAAATTAGACTTTAGAAAAACGGACGTAGCTGGCGGAATACTTAACTTTGATTCATTAATGATGAGCGTCGCTCTTGACGGTACATGATTACAATCTCAATATTAACTGGTAATGCCGCCTTGCTAGGTCGTAGCAAATGACGTAGCTGAAGGCTATGCTAACTATCGTCTCGGCAAATGAGAGCGTATTTTGTCAGTGAACCATCCTAGCAAAGTCGGTTGTACACTGGGCCGAGTGCTAGGAAGTCTCTCTAGACCTGCCGTGTGGCGGCGCTCGGTCTGCAATCACTGATAGTGGCGACACGCGGGTCCGACGTATACTAACGGACCGCGGCCGATTTAAAGGCTACCACGTAGCAAGTGTGGTGTCTGGCGGCGACACCACATTCCTCCCCCGCAAATCGGCGCACGGTTGTGGCATAAGGCTTCCGCCCGCCGTGGGGAGGACCCCATGTTGACGTATGCGACGAGGTGGGGAGCCTAACAACAGGCGAGGCTGTGCCACCCGCACCATGCCATTCGGACCGCGGGGAGCTAGTTAACGCCTGAAAACCTGCTCCAGGGTGCACGCCAACATGTGGTGCATGCGCGCGGAGAGAGACAGGAGGGGCCGAAGGGTCGACCTCCATCGGGCGGGGGCACCCGACGGGCGAAGACGACATATGGTCCGGAGCGGGCAAGAGTTCCATGTCGGAGGACAACTGGTCACGGGAAGCGATCGGCGGCGCGTGACCCAGGGAGGCGCCCTGCGGTTGCAGCGACGCGTCCACTGAGGGCGTCGCCGGAGGGGGAACAGGCGGCGGCGGCGGCGGCGGCGGCGCGCCATGGGGCAAAATGGAAGGCAGCGTCGGTAACACCTGGGGCTGAGGCGAGCCAGTAGATGGGTCCCCAGGGCGCTGACCGGACGGCACCGTCGCTGAAAGCAGACGGGGAGCGGCAGATCCCATGCGACGACAGAGGCGCAGGTGATTGAGATGCCGACGCACCTCACCAGAGGCCCCCAAAACCAGATACGAGGGCAGTTCAATAAGTAATGCAACACATTTTTTTCTGAAACAGGGGTTGTTTTATTCAGCATTGAAATACACCAGGTTATTCCCCAATCTTTTAGCTACACAACACTATTTTTCAACGTAATCTCCATTCAATGCTACGGCCTTACGCCACCTTGAAATGAGGGCCTGTATGCCTGAACGGTACCATTCCACTGGTCGATGTCGGAGCCAACGTCGTACTGCATCAATAACTTCTTCATCATCCGCGTAGTGCCTTCCACGGATTGCGTCCTTCATTGGGCCAAACATATGGAAATCCGACGGTGCGAGATGGGGGCTGTAGGGTGCATGAGGAAGAACAGTCCACTGAAGTTTTGTGAGCTCCTCTCGGGTGCGAAGACTTGTGTGAGGTCTTGCGTTGTCATGAAGAAGGAGAAGTTCGTTCAGATTTTTGTGCCTACGAACACGCTGAAGTCGTTTCTTCAATTTCTGAAGAGTAGCAAAATACACTTCAGAGTTGATCGTTTGACCATGGGGAAAGACATCGAACAGAATAACCCCTTCAGCATCCCAGAAGACTGTAACCATGACTTTACCGGGTGAGGGTATGGCTTTAAACTTTTTCTTGGTAGGGGAGTGGGTTTGGCGCCACTCCATTGATTGCCGTTTTGTTTCAGGTTCGAAGTGATGAACCCATGTTTCATCGCCTGTAACAATCTTTGACAAGAAATTGTCACCCTCAGCCACATGACGAGCAAGCAGTTCCGCACAGATGGTTCTCCTTTGCTCTTTATGGTGTTCGGTTAGACAACGAGGGACCAAGCGGGAACAAACCTTTGAATATCCCAAACTGGTGAACAATTGTGACAGCACTACCAACAGAGATGTCAAGTTGAGCACTGAGTTTTTTGATGGTGATCCGTCGATCATCTCGAACGAGTGTGTTCGCACACTCCGCCATTGCAGGAGTCACAGCTGTGCACAGCCGGCCCGCACGTGGGAGATCAGACAGTCTTGCTTGACCTTGCGGCGATGATGACACACGCTTTGCCCAACGACTCACCGTGGTTTTGTCCACTGCCAGATCACCGTAGACATTCTGCAAGCGCCTATGAATATCTGAGATGCCCTGGTTGTCCGCCAAAAGAAACTCGATCACTGCCCGTTGTTTGCAACGCACATCCGTTACAGACGCCATTTTAACAGCTCCATACAGCGCTGCCACCTGTCGGAAGTCAATGAAACTATATGAAACGAAGCAGGAATGTTTGAAAATATTCCCCAAGAAATTTACGGTTTTTTCAACCAAAATTGGCCGAGAAAAAAAATGTGTTGCATTACTTATTGAACTGCCCTCGTACATAGCGCGGCCGAGGCAGCGAAGAATGCGCCCTTCGAGCCAACGCTGTGAACCTCGATAGTTGCGGTAGTAGACAACGTCGCCTGGGGCAAAAGCAGGTGTCTGCCGCTGCACAGGAACCTGATGCGGCGGATGCAGCAAAGACATCAAGATTCGATGAGGGCGACCGTGGAGCAACTCAGCCGGCGAGCGACCATCTCGGGGCTGAGAGCGATACGAGGACAAAAAGAGCAACAACGTGTCCTCCCGAGAATGCTACTCTTTCAACTTCAACATCTGTGACTTGAATGTCCTGACCAATCGTTCAGCGGCACCGTTTGACTGTGGCGAAAACGGCGCGGACGTCAGATGTTGAATACCATTGGCCCTGGGACGACTGAAATTCTGCCGACCGGAATTGTGGGCCATTGTCGGAAACAATAGTCTGTGGAAGATCTTCAATGCAAAAGATAGCTAATAACGCTTGGATGGTGGCAGATGACGTAGTGGAAGACATCCGGACAACAAAAGGAAAATTACTGAATGAATCTACCACAACCAACCAACGAGCATTCCAGAATGGACCAGCAAAATCTATGTGTAAGCGTTGCCAAGGGGAAGTGGCTTTCGGCCATGCAAAGAATTTCCGCGGCGGTGCGGATTGTTGTTCGGCACACGCCATGCACGAAGAGCACATATTCGTCATCGCAGCATCGATTCCGCACCAAGTACAGTGCTGACAAGCAAGTTGTTTCGTTCTCACTATACCCCAATGTCCTTGGTGGAGAAGCCGTAAGACAGAGGACTGTAACGAACGTGGTACCACGACCCTGGGCCGGCCGGTGTGGCCGTGCGGTTCGAAGCGCGTCAGTTTGGAACCGCGTGACCGCTACGGTCGCAGGTTCGAATCCTGCCTCGGGCATGGATGTGTGTGATGTCCTTAGGTTGGTTAGGTTTAAGCAATTCTAAGTTCTAGGGGACTGATGATCTCAGTAGTTAAGTCCCATAGTGCTCAGAGCCATTTTGAACCACGACCCTGGACTGATCATTATCTGAGCGCAACAGCAAAACACCACGTCATACAAAAAGTCTCTCCTTGTGAGCAAAAAATCGGCGAACCCACGGATCCCCGATCCGTGACTTTGACAAGGGCCATTGCGTAGCAACAAAACGCAGAACGGTAGCAAGGAGAGGGTCGGCAGCTGTGGCTGTAGCTAAACGACGAAAATCAATCGGAAACGATTCGACCACGGCATCGGTTTCCGAATCAATGAACATGCAAGCAAGTTCGGAGGAATAGAATGCTCTATCCTCAGCAACAGGCAAACGGGACAACGCATCGGCGTTTCCGTGCTTAGCAGTGGACCGATACAAGATATCGTAGCGGTACTGCGAGAGGAAAATAGACCAGCGAATGAATTTCTGCGCTGTACGTAGAGGTACAGGCTTGGTCGGATGAAAAAGCGATTTCAAAGGTTTGTGGTCTGTGATGATGGTAAAGTGACGACCATACAAGAAATCATGAAACTTTGTAACACCAAATACGAGTGCCAATGCTTCTTTCTCGATCTGTGAATAATTTCGTTCTGTAGACGAGAGCAATTTGGACGCAAAGGCAATAGGGCGATCGTGCGATCTATCTTTGTGCACAAGCGCAGCACCGATCCCGAAATCCGATGCATCCACCATCAACAAAAGGGGCTTCTGGGGATCGAATGGCGTAAGGCAAGTATTGGAAAGCAACGCCGATTTCAACTGGCGAAAGGCGCGTTCGCATTCCGTCGTCCAGACGATGAAGCGGAGCTGAAATGGAAGAGGCATGGGGAACATATTTGTTATAGTAATTTATTTTTCCCAGCACACTCTGTAGCTGCTTCAAGTTCTGCGGCGAAGGCAAGTCTTGTATGGCACGGAGGTGCTCTGGACTGGGATGTATGCCTTGGGCATTGAATACATGTCCCAGATAGGGTAAGTCACGAGCAAAAAACACACATTTGTCCTTCCGCAAGCGAAGACCATTTTGTCGCAAGACCTGAAATAATGTTCTGAGATTGGCTAAATGTTCTTCTTCCGTCTTTCAGGAGATCACAATATCGTCCAGATAGTTTGCTGCAGTAGGGACCGACGCACATACAGTTTGTAGATATTGCTGAAACAATGCAGGGGCGGATGCACACCCGAATGGCAGTCGTTTGAATAGATACAAACCAAGATGCGTGTTAACCACCAAAACGCGCTGGGATTCTTCGTCCATCGGTATTTTCAAGTATGCATCTGCTAGGTCCAACTTCGAAAAATATTTACCCGGGCACAGTTTGTCGAAAAGAACCTCCGGGCAGGGTAAAGGAAAAGTTGCAATCACTAGTTGTGGATTCACTGTGGCCTTGAAGTCCACACAAAGTCTCAATTTTCCGGAAGGTTTCGGCGAAATTACTAAGGGTGATGCCCAGAGAGAAGCCTGCACACGTTCAATTACACCTTGTGATTCCAAATCGTGTAATGTTTTTGCGACCTCATCACGCAATGCGTGGGGAACATTGCGCGCTCAGAAAAATTTCGGTTGCGCGTTTACTTTCAGTTCCAAATGGGCTTTATAGTCCTTAGCGCAACCGAGGCCCCGTGAAAAATGTCTGCAAATTCTTCACATAGACGAGAAACACTGTCTGAAGGCACAGTCTGGTTCACTGATAGGACCTGATTTACTATAGACAAGTTAAACAACTGAAATAAATCAAAACCAAACAAGTTCACTGCAGAAGAAGAACGAAGGATGTAAAATGACACAAGTTTTGTTTGTCCCTTGTATGTTGCAAGAAGGCTGCACTGTCCTAACACAGGGATCTTGTGAGCCGAATAGCTAGTTAACTTAACAGTTGCAGCACGCAACAGAGGTGTGCCCAGCAGTTTGTAAGTGTCTTGATTGATCAGTGAAACTGCAGCCCCGGTATCGAGCTGGAATGGTATCACTTTGCCATTAATGTCCAAGTCCACAAAAAGTTTATTGTCCCGCTGATGACAAGAGCGACTGTCTCGTGCAACATGAACTGACACTGGTACAAAATCACTTGCGACTTGACGGGAGTTCCTGCGATGTCGACGCACACTATTTGTGGGACGAACACAGTCACTGTTAGAGAGAGTGGCACTGGGCGGAGTGGAATGAACTATATGAATTTCCATGGGCGAAGTTTCGCGAGCCGGAGTATCCTTGGTTCAATTCCCATTCCGGCGTGAAGCAAAGGGCCTGGAATGATTTTGAGCTTCCAATCTGAGCTTTTTCTGGCAAACACTTTGAACATGTCCTTTTTTATTACAGTAAAAGCAAATAGCTTGGCGTGACAGGCAATTCTCACACGAATGTCTATTAGCGCACCGTGAACATGATTTTGGCACTGCATTTACTTGCTGGCATGGTACACGTGGCTGAGAGCCTGGCGGCAGTGGCGCGGTCGGGCGCGAGGACTGTTTACTGTTCCGTGCAGCTCGCCCAGCGGGCCGGTTAACCCGACACATGGGTGGCGAAGTTTCAAATGATTCCTGAGCAAAGTCAAGTGTGTCCTGCCGATCCAATATGTCCATCACTTGTTGAAGGGAGGGATTGACTAGTTTCAAAATCTGTTCCCTTATACGCACATCAGAAACGTTCTGTGCAATTGCATCACATACCATAGTATCTGAATAAGGGAGTCCACATTGACACTCAAAAGCACAATCCCTAGTAAGGCCTTGCAAGGTTGCAACCCACTCCCGATTAGTCTGACCTGCTGTACGTTTTGTACGAATGAAGGTATACCATTTGGCAACTACAATGACTGATTCTGTGAAATATGCATCTAATGCAGACAAAATTTCGTCGTAGGACAGAGTTGCTACGTCGCGTCGGGGAAATAATTTGACTATCACACGGTATGTGTGCACCCCTACAGAGGATAATAAAAAAGGCTGCCGCTCGTTACCTTGAATTCTGTAGGCGGCGAGATGGAATCCAAATTGGCGTGACCACTCCGTCCAGCTTTCCAGTGCAGCATCAAAAGGATGAGAAGTTGGTGCAACTGCATGTTGTGGCTGCATTAGCGGTGGAGCGGCGGCTGCCGCATCATTTTGCATTGGACGTTGACCCTGAACGAGCTGTCCAGGCTATCCAGTAAGGCCTGCGTCTGCTGATTCTGTAAGCGATAAAATTCGGACAGTACATCTGGAGATGGTGGCGAAGCCATTACACAAATAAATCAGGGCAGTATAGTTACGAACGCGGTGTTGCCTCGTCACCAAATGTTGTGGGTTGGCAGGAGAGGCAACACCGGTATAATAGAGGAAGCCGAAAGGCACGCGTTTTAGCTCACGCAGGCTGGCGTGAGGTCTGGAACAGGACAAGGAAATTAGACTTTAGAAAAATGGACGTAGCTGGTGGAATACTTAACTTTAATCCATTAATGATGAGCGTCGCTCTTGACGGTACATGATAACAGAATCAATAGTAACTGGTAATGGCGCCTTGCTAGGTCGTAGCAAATGACGTAGCTGAAGGCTATGCTAACTATCGTCTCGGCAAATGAGAGCGTATTTTGTCAGTGAACCATCCTAGCAAAGTCGGTTGTACACTGGGGCGAGTGCTAGGAAGTCTCTCTAGACCTGCCGTGTGGCGGCGCTCGGTCTGCAATCACTGATAGTGGCGACACGCGGGTCCGACGTATACTAACGGACCGCGGCCGATTTAAAGGCTACCACCTAGCAAGTGTGGTGTCTGGCGGTGACACCACAAGAAGAATTATTCATGTAATTTGAAACACGGACTACTGACAAGTATGAAGAAAAGATATGATCTGAGGAGATGCTTTACACTATGAGAAAAGTCTCAAACACGAACATGGGACGGTTAGTTTGTTTCCTTTTGAACTGCTCGAGGAACGATATGCAACGGTTTCAAGGTATTTTATTATATTCTTTATTAGTTGTTTAATTATAGCTCTTAATGAGGAATCCAGTGAGCAAGTTATGGGACCAGGCGTGTACTGTAGTACAGATGTGTTCCTCCTAGAGTTACGCTCTAACAAAAATGCCTACTACATAAATGACATAGTGTGTGTTAGGATTACCGGTAGTATTGATGGAATTGTTAGGGAAAGAGATAAAAATGAATGTGTAAGAGAGAAAGTGAGAGCTGACGACTCCTCTTTTTTTTATTTGTTTTGCACCTAACTGGAACCCACATCATTCAGTGTTAGTCCATTGTGCGTCTTATATCTATGCAGAACATAAATTGCAGTTCATAAGTAATAAGACTTAGTCGATCGCGTAACTTAGCGCTTTTATGCAACCAAAGAAATTACCTTGATGCAAGTACGATTTACGTGAACGAACACATATATATATATATAATTATGGTTATTATTTTGTACTCAGTAGAGCATTCTACATGATGACCAAAGGCAAGAGTTTCCTACTGTTCCTCATCTATGTAAGTGATTTGGGAGACAATCTGAGCACCCGTCTTAGGGTGCTATCGTTTATCGTATATTAAAGTCATTAGAAGATCAAATTAAATTGCAAAACTAATTAGAAAGATATCTGTACGATGCAAAAATTGGTAATTGACACTAAATAACGAAAAGTGTCAGATCATCCACATGAGTGCTAAAAGGAATCCGTTAAACTTTGGTTACACGATAAATCAGTCAAATCTACAGGCTGTAAATTCAACTAAACACCTAGGAATTACAATTACGAACAACTTAAATTGGAAAGAACACACAGAAAATGTTGTGGGGAAGGCTAACCAAAGACTGCGTTTTATTGGTAGAACACTCTGAAAGTGCAATAGATCTACTAAAGAAACTGCCTACAATACGTTTCTCCGTCCTTTTTTGGAGTACTGCTGCGCGGCCTGGGATACTTACCAGATAGGATTAACGGAGTACATCGAGAAAGTTCAAAGAACAGCAGCATGTTTTGTATTACCACGAAATAGGGGAAAGAGTGTCACTGACATGATACGGGATTTGGGGAGGACACCATTAAACCAAAGACGTTTTTCGTTGCGGAGCAATCTTCTCACGAAATTTCAGTCACCAACTTTCTCCTCACAGTGCGAAAATATTTTGTTGACGTCGACTTACATAGGAGGGCACGATCATCATAACAAAATTAGGGAAATCAGAGCTCGCACGGATAGATGTAGGTGTTCGTTTTCCCAGCGCGCTGTTCGAGATTGGAATCATAGAGAATTATTGTGAAGCTGGTTCGATGAACCCGCTGCCAGGCTCTTAAGTGTGATTTGCGGAGTATCCATGCAGATGTAGATGTAGATGTAGATAAATGCCAAAGTGGTTTATGGATAACGGAAACATGGTTCAAATGGTTCAAATGGCTCTGAGCACTATGGGACTCAACTGCTGAGGTCATTAGTCCCCTAGAACTTAGAACTAGTTAAACCTAACTAACCTAAGGACATCACAAACATCCATGCCCGAGGCAGGATTCGAACCTGCGACCGCAGCGGTCTTGCGGTTCCAGACTGCAAACGGAAACATGTTTTAGATAAGTTCGACGAATTATTGAAGCGATGTTTGATATATTTTTGTTTCGTGGTTTTTCTTATTTTACCTTTATGTTGAGCAAATTGCGTTTTACAAAGCTATAAGATAAATCTGTATTTGTTTCTTAAGTTTCACTACTGCATCCCTCTGTTTGACGCTACAAATGATTACTTTTCGAATAAGACCTGTTAAACATTGACAGTTTGAGTTCTGCTATACACACTCTTAATTCTTAAGTAGGAGGCAGAAGGATAATTATGTAGAACGAAAATGTTCTGTAGGTGATGTGGCACTTTATATACCGTCACTCGGCTTCTAGACGGTTTACCGCTTCCGGTTTCAGGCGAATCTACTAAGACACTGATCACTTATGCAAAGAAAGTTATCTTTATGAGGTAATGCCTAATAGGTATGCAACACACCCTAGTAGTTTTACAACCCTAGTTCCTCCAAAAAGGCTGTCGCGAATCCTGATAACAGTGCAACAGAGCTAGCCCTCCAGTCGCTATACTATGAAGTTGTAGCACATTCCATATTCAACATGGTGTTACTAAGTTGCCTTGGTCTATTTTAGATACCAGAGGAAGAAAGATGTTCCTACTTCCAGAAGCGGTGCGTGCGATGATCTGGAACTTCCAGGCAGATTAGGACCATGTGCTGGAACTGGGCTCGGACCTTGGCCCCTTGCATTTCACGGAGAAGTGGTCAGGCGGCTGAACTGTTCAATCAGCCATGTCATCCTCCACACGTCGCCGAAGTCCTCTTGCGTACGTTGCCGGAGTAGCGCTTCTGGAAGAAGTGATACTGCGTAGGCTGGCTTACCAACAGCTTAGAGGCATGTCTCCAGAAAACATTTTCACACTGATTTGAAACTTGGCAGATTAAAATTTCGTGCCAAACCAAAACTCGAACCTGGGATGTCTTCCCTCTGTGGGCAAGTGCTGTACTGAGCGAGCTATCTTTCTTTTCTTACTCTTGCCTCACATTTTTAGTGGTTTATCGATTCAGCCATCTTTACTCACTTCTTTTTACTTCTCTTTCCTTTCGCTCTACAGTTGTGCTTCTTCGCTATATTTTTCTTAAAGGAAAATTTCCGGTAGCCGATATAGTGTCAGAACGTTTCCTTTCAGTTGTCAGAGCTCCTTTAGAAACGGGATGCTTCTCCGCGAAGCAAATTAAATGTAACGTATTCTTATAAAATAATAATTATTTTTTTTGGTAAACTTACAACTATGTCCTTCACGACAAATAAATTAATGTTTTTCTCTCCCATTAAGACAAATATCACATCGTAAAAAGGACGAAACTTAAATGCAGAGAACATGTAAACTTAATTTCCTTTTCACGAAGTGACTGTTATATCTCAACATTTGTCAGAAACTTAGCGCGTTTGATTAAGATATTTGAAGGATGGGAACCGTAAACAACAACTGAGTTTTCTAGCGCAAGTATAAATCTCAATTAGCGTTTTTTGTGTTTTTAGGTTGTTAACATAAATTGTCTGTGATGGTTAGATAAGCTTTATGTATGTATCAAAAGTCAAACTCTAACTCTTATCATTTGGTGGAAACGAGGTTTCTTTACAATTTTAGGCCTAACATTGATATTTCTCTTTGCTCTTCGTGTTGTGTTATTTATTGTTTATATTTTGCTCCCAGTTTCAGGTTTGTTACCGTTTTCCATCTAATTTTCTTCAGGTGATCCTGGATAGCTCTGCGTGATATTTCATAAGTTTAGCGCTTCCTTCTGTTACGCGGTTTTCTCCATTGTCTTCTTGTTGCGAAGTCGAGGTTAGGCTTCAGTATACGGTCTCAGTATTTTGCTTCCCAGCCTTTTTTCAGCTAGAGGAATTTTTTAACATGCTGCACAGAACTAGGTGTCGTATCATTATTTCTGTTTTCCCTTTTATAATTTCTTGATATTCGAGGTACTAGTTTGTATTTCTCTTCTTAGCTTCTTCAGTGCTTAGATATTTTATACAAGGCACTGTTGTTGCTTTCTACTTGCGCGATGAGGATTTTGAAGACTGCCGCATTGTGGCAGAGACTTTGTTACGTACATTTTCCACGCATTTTTCTAGGATGGCGCCTTCATCGGTCATAGACTCGCATTTGTTTTCTGTATACAGAGTATAGTTATTTTCAGTGTTTTTCAGCTGTTCTTTGCTTTCACTAGGGATTGCTGCCATCTCCATATGGTCTCCTACTTCCAAAGGCGCATTCTCATGTTTCTCATCAAGTGTGTTATCAGTGACACCGATAGCATCCTCGCTGACTCATTTACTTTCATTGTCAGCTTTATCGCTCTCATATTCAATTCTCTTACTCTTTGGTGATCGTTTCCGTGACTTCTTCATTCACATTTCCATCACTTCCAAGCCCCAGTGCACCCTTAGAGGGGTAAATCCACTCTAGCAAAACAGTGCCATATGTCATTACTCCTGGTTGATAGTTTCCAATAGGAAATTGTTCAGAGTGCCTACGGTCCCAATTTTTCCTCAGATGTTCAACCGAATTGCATATGGAGCAAGTGCGAGTTTGGGTTTCATACGCAACACACGTCCTAGGACCAATTACAGCCACAAACGAGAGTATGTGCTTTTTCAGTTCCACTTTGACTGTTCAGTTGCCGTTTAACCAGTCATAGGAAAAGTTTTCGGACTACACTTCTTCTCCGATATCGTAAACTCAGCCGTATAAGCTTACCCACTCATCTTTTCTACGGGCACTTCGAATAGTAAATTACAGTCTCTCACCGGTATCTAGGCATGATCTGCATACATTATTAACATTGTGGTAACAGAACCATCATTATGACCGAGGGCCAGACTATTCATTCTTGAACGTCGTTTTTTGTGGATTTCATATATTTACAATTTAGGTTAATCTGAGTACGTGTGGGGGTCCAGTGCAGTCGTCAGGACTGTGCCGAGCAGTGCGATGGAGTGATGAAGATCTGTTTACGCTCGAGAACGTCAAGAAAACGTTATTCACTGTGACATGTTTACTGTCCAGAAATAGAGATCTGTTTTCCCAGGGCGCTGGCAGTTTATTCTGGCCGGTAGTGCGCGGACCTCGTCGGTAATAGCAGACAAACGTCCGACTTGTAGTACTGCTGCATAGTGGATGGTTCGTGTGACAGTAGTTACGGCGTCAGAGCTGCTCGTTGCCTTCCCCGGTGTTGTTGCCGGCGCGGCCCTCGCTGTACGACGATGGACAGCAGCTCTGTGAGCTGATCTGTGAAGCGGCTTCCTCGGTGTCGATGACGTCTGCCCAGGAGACTTGCACTACAACCCAGCCTGAAGTACTCGCTGCCATGAGGATCTCGACCCGTGGGTTCCCACTCGCAGACAGGGGTCGGCAGCATTAGTGGCGGCTGCAGGAATGGGTCAAGTAACAACAGTGGTCTCCATTACGATGGTGACAGAATACAGCTTCTTGGCTCCGCTGGTCAAGCCTCCAGTAGGCCAGCAGGTTGGTGGCGGTCTCTAGACCCATCAGTGATGAACTTAAAGTTGGCATTCTAGCGTGCAATGGAATAGTCTCTCTAGCGAAACTTGCAGCTCCATAGATCAATGTAGATGACTAGCGCCACAGAAGTTTGACTTACATAGCCTCCACAATCCACATGGCAGCTGCAGATGACTTCATTGATTAAGAGAGGCGCAGTATTTATGCTGTCGCTTCCGGTGTACTCTGCTGTGGTGGAGGTATCAATGACATCATATGTACTAGTTTTCCCATTTGGTGAGCTTTACTGACGGCTTCACACGTTCGTCTTTTAGACACTCTTTTCCGCTGTGCCACTGGCTGACTAGTTTCCGCTGTATTGTATCTGGGCCTTCTCGTGACCCTCTGCTTGTCTCCAGTATGACGGCATCTTATTGTTGCTATGACTTCACTGTGTTTCGCTCGTGGAGTTGGGCGATCGGCCAGACCTGCGTGTCGCAGTCGCTTCAGTTCAAATGGCTCTGAGCACTATGGGACTCAACATCTGAGGTCATCAGTCCCCTAGAACTTAGAACTACTTAAACCTAACTAACCGAAGGACATCACACACATCCATGCCCGAGGCAGGATTCGAACCTGCGACCGTAGCGGTCGCGCGGTTCCAGACTGTAACGCCTAGAACCGCTCGGCCACAACGGCCGGCAGTCGCTTCAGTGTTCACCTCGACATGATCAGTATTTCTCACTAGATCGCAGTATTGAATCATGTGGCTTGGCTTCCAGCTTAGCAAGTGAGGAACTTCAACGAATTTTTAGTGTTCGCCTGAATTACTGTTCTGCGCAAAACATCTTCCCCTGCCTTCAAAAAAATTAACTTCGAATTTTTCAGCTTGGAGCATTTCTGTAACAACTTCATTATATACAATTTACACTAATATTTATGCAGCGTTCAATTTAATTACCCTTCCATACTCACGGTCTCCATCACATGATTTCTTTGATTAATCCATATTTATAAAGCATTACATTCTAAGTCCAATACATGGAGTTAATAATCGTGATTTTTTTCGAAGCTGTTTCTTACTCACTAATACAAAATTTCCATACAATTTCACGTTTATGTAATAGTTTACCCGTAAACTCTTACTATTCCTTAGCCTTAATTACAAACCAATCAATGGGTATTTGGTGCACAGGTAAATCTGGGTGATAATTTCATTTGAAAGAGAAATAGATTACACAAATCGCAATCAGAACCCCTACAGCGTTTGGATGTAGTCATGATACTGTGTAGTTGCTCTGCTGTAAGTTCCTTCCTGTGTTGCAACTAGTTTAGTGAGTGAACGAAGGTTGTCCGGGTGTAGGGTATTTTTTTTAGGAAAGTTAGTTTTGGAGAGGCAGCATCAATAGCGGTTTCTCGGGCGTATACGACGTATGTTCTGTCCACTTCGATGTCTCTGTGTAGAGACTGTAGCTGACGAAATGTTGTGCCTCTTATGTCACAAGCAGTACCATTTACTGGTACTCTGCTGTTCCGTAATTCCATTCTAGTCATGCCCTTTAGTTTCCAGTGTTCATAATAATTTACAGTTACTATTTACGGAGAAAAAAATGGAGTATACCCAGTGGGTGCCTTCTCTCTCGAAATGCGGATACAGCGTTAACACTTCTCTTCATCTTGGCCTAGGAATACCTGTACTTCGAATATTTGTACGTCAGCCTGGATCAGTCTACTCGGGCAGATCGTAATACTTTCCCTCTGACAGCCGATAAGTCTTCCAATGACGTCATAGAGTAGCCGTCCCTTTGCTCCTACATTATTAACCCTTAGTTGGTTTGTTCCTGTACCCGTCTCCCTGCTATCTCCCACGTCACTAGACAGGGGTGTACTGTAAAGCGTTCACACCCGCTACTGGGAATGGAATTACCACACGTAACCTTGCACCATCAGTACTCATTTCCTTCGGGTAGTTCCACTACGTGCCGTGGTTCTGCTGTGGATTTCTTTCAGGCTTTAAAAATTTCTGTGATGGCAACAGTGTAGAACCTAATTCTCCATGAATGGCATGATGTACTGCCTCTTGTAATGTAATCACTCCCGTCCTTACGTCATTCTGTCTGTCTGTTAACACTTGCAGAAACCTGGCCACAGACATTCTTCCATTCAATGCATTCAGTCGATTTTGCACTGCTTCTGTATCGCTGTTTAAAGCCCGTACGGTATGTCCAGTACTTCGCACTAGTTCGATAGTTAATTCTCTCACTGTCTTTGTATTATGCAGCACATGCCACTGCTCCAGGTTTGACAGTTCGATGGTATGCCATTTACCGTGTGTAGTGCCCCTTTTGCAATATTCACCATTATCGAGGTGAAACATAAATAAAAATGACTGTATGTGACTCAAAATGAATTGCAAACATCGATTTATCTGCGAAAGGTAATAACACTAACTGTAAAAATATACGATATAGATCGATAGATGCAGAAAAGACATTATTTTTATTGTATGAGATTACAATGTGTAAGTAATTAAAAGAAGTATTATCATCTTTGTAAGAGGATAAAGTACAATGCAATGCTCATTCTTCTGTCTAGTCTGTTTTGTTCTGTTCGTTCTGGTGTTAGCTGGAATAAGGTACGCAAGCTATTGTGCTGCGCTAGCATTTGTTTCTGTCGTAACGTAATTGCAAATACTTAAAGGTATAAACTGTGTCCTAGTAAGAATATATTAGTATAAAGTGATCTCCGTGTGTTATTTCAAGAACCTACGCCACATTTATCTTATGAATAGAATATTTAATGAAAATTATTTAGCATGTTTCCAGCTGCTGCGGAGCGAGTAACAGTGATCTCTGACTGTTAACAATTAGCCGCCATTACGCGGTACATTTAAAAATATTTTTTCACAGCACAGTGTCTAATAGCCGGAGCGGAAGAAATTATGTAAAAATATTCAGTGAGATTAATTGAAGGAATCCAGTAAAATAATTTTATTAAAACATGTATATTTTCTGTGATAGTGAACTGGAGCTGAGTAATACTACGCTATTGCATTTACAGTAATTTGTAGGGAGCCTGGCGCCCGATAAAACCAGATATAATACGTAATTGGCAACCTACGAAATTCATTATTTTGCTTTTTATATCTCTTTTGTATTTTTTTGAAAACTAACTTCACTAAAACTCAGTGACATATCACGATAAATCAAAGGACAAACAAATTTACTGGGAGAGTGTTTCCTCTAAATAAATAGTTCCATTAGTTTTTTAAGAGATATAATAAATAGCCCCTGTTACGTGGGGCCCGAAGAGATAAAATATTTTTTTTTAGGATTTGTATGTATGTAATTGTTAACATGTAGTGTATGTATTCTAATGTCTATCAAATTCCATTTCATGTATAAACTTGAACGAGGAAAGCGGAGAAGAACTGTATAGACCCTAAGAGGACGAGATAGCAAAAATAAAAGAAAAGAAAAAAGGAAAGGAAGGTAAGGACCACTATGCATAAAAGCTTGCTACATAGGCCCGTATGATCAAAGTATAGTATCATAGATGGTACATGGTGTACAGTGCTGTAGATATTAATATTTTGTGATTTTGGAAACAATAAGCAGTTTGACTTATGAACTTAGTCCGCATTTGTAGTTTGGAACAATTTTTGTAGTTAGCCCAGTGAAAGTTATCGTCATTACGGGAAAAGTTGGACGTGTGTTAGATTTACAAAATGGTTCAAATGGCTCTGAGCACTATGGGACTTAACATCTATGGTCATCAGTCCCCTAGAACTTAGAACTACTTAAACCTAACTAACCTAAGGACAGCATCACGAGGCAGAGAAAATCCCTGACCCCGCCGGGTTAGATTTACAACCAGATAATGTGTCCAGTGTTACAAATAATGTGCAATTATTGAGCGATATGCATAGTGACACTGACTTACTAAATATTAATAGTGGTCGGAGGGGGGGGGGGGAGAAAATGTAAACAATGTAGTTTCCGGTGATATGCCAGGAAGTAGCCAGCAGACGAAAACAGTAAAACCGATAGGTGCCTCTAGTAGGGCTAGTGATAATTTTCCAATGATTAGAACAACTACACACCAATACCGGATCCATTTGCTGAATTTTTACGGAAGTTAGAGAAAAAGAGTCAACAGCTAGTCAATCAGATAAGGGAACAAAACGAAGAAAGAGAGAGATTGAGGGAAGAGAGGAATGAACAGCTAGTCAATCAGATAAGGGAACAAAACGAAGAAAGAGAAAAGGTCTTAATAGAAAGTATAGGTACAATGTTCGAAAAGATACATTCAGAAATGACAGAAATAAAGAAAGCCCATGCCGAACTGCCGAACATTGTAAGCAACAAAACACAAGATGTGCAAACGCTTCAGACAGGAGATACAGTCATCAGGGACGAAGTAGAACAGCTTGCGAACCGAATGGACAATTTAGAAATGACACAAAAAGAAGCCATAGAAACGCATTTAAACGATCAAGCCCAGAAAGTAGAAAAAGAGTTCCACGACTGGCTCACTGAAAAAGAAAGCCAGATCACAGAACGTGTAGAAAGCAAAATACAGTCTGCTCAGCGAAAAGAAAGTAACGGAGCATCTGTTTGTAACAACCCACAGTAGACACGCTACCACTCGCAGGTGGAAAAAGCAAAGCGAGATACAAATTGCCAGTACCGCTGCGGTTGCAAGTAATAACACTTGTTGTTGTTGTGGTCTTACTGATTTGATGCAGCTCTCCATGCTGCTCTATCCTGTACAAGCTGTTTCATGTCTCAGTACCTACTGCAACCTACATCCTTCTGAATCTGCTTAGTGTATTCATCTCTTGGTATCCCTCTACGATTTTTACCCTCCACGCTGCCCTCCAATACTAGATTGGTGATCCCTTGATGCCTCAGAACATGTCCTACCAACCGATCCCTTCTTCTGGTCAAGTTGTGCCACAAACTTCTCTTCTCCCCAATCCTATTCAATACTTCCTCATTAGTTATGTGATCTACCCATCTAATCTTCAGCATTCTTCTGAAGCACCACATTTCGAAAGCTTCTATTCTCTTCTTGTCCAAACTATTTATCGTCCATGTTTCACTTCCATACATGGCTACACTCCATACGAATACTTTCAGAAATGACTTCCTGACACTTAAATCAATACTGGATGTTAACAAATTTCTCTTCTTCAGAAACGCTTTCCTTGCCATTGCCAGCCTACATTTTATATCCTCTCTACTTCGACCATCATCAGTTATTTTCCTCCACAAATACCAAAACTCCTTTACTACTTTGTGTCTCATTCCCTAATCTAATTCCCTCAGTATCACCCGATTTAATTTGACTACATTCCATTATCCTCGTGTAGCTTTTTTTCATGTTCATCTTATAGCCTCCTTTCAAGACACTGTCCATTCCGTTCAACTGCTCTTGCGAGTCCTTTACTGTCTCTAACAGAATTACAAAGTTTTTATTTCTTCTCCATGAATTTTAATACCTACTCCGAATTTTTCTTTTGTTTCCTTTGCTGCTTGCTCAATATACAATTTGAATAACATCGGGGATAGGCTACAACCCTGTCTCACTCCCTTCCCAACCACTGCTTCCCTTTCATGCCCCTCGACTCTTATAACTGCCATCTGCTTTCTGTACAAATTGTAAATAGCCTTTCGCTCCCTGTATTTTACCCCTGCCACCTTCAGAATTTGAAAGAGAGTATTCCAATCAACATTGTCAAAAGCTTTCTGTAAGTATACGAATGCTAGAAACGTAGGTTTGCCTTTCTTTAATCTATTTTCTAAGATAAGTCGTAGGGTCGGAATTGCCTCACGTGTTCCAACACTTCTACGGAATCCAAACTGATCTTCACCGAGGTCGGCTTCTTGATGAATATGCTGCTTGAAAGTGTTTCTGGCATGGAGCAGGATGTATTGATCATTTTAGAACGAATTTTGGGCAGCGTAACGTGCCTTCATCATCAGGTTCCTCCTGTTGACTGCCATCCTGGATGTATACCAGTCGTGTTCCCTCCTCCACTGATCTCGCGCATGGAGCGCGCTGTGTGGCGGCTGCAGTGGTATTGGTAACCCACATTCGGGACTGGAGCTGGGGTCCTCTGTCTACGCTCCGCATTACCATGCTCAGCATTCTGTTTCTTCTGCGCTTGGAGAACTTTCATTGACGTTGTTGATGAGATTCTTTTGTATCCAGATTTCGATAGCCTTCTTGTATACACAGTGTCAATAGTGGAATATGTTGTGCAAAATTTTTGTATCATCGTATTTCATTTTGTGGTTGGTTTCAACGCAACGTTTAGCATTTGCTGATTTTTTGGGCTGCTGGAGGTCGGCGTGCTGTTTGTGTTCCGTGAACCTCTCTTCAGTTGTGCGAATGGTTTGTCTAACATATGCATTCCCGCACTCGCATGGTATGTAATTCGCTCCAGTTTTACGTATCTTTTACTGTTTCTAAAATGGATTGGATCTTTACCGGCGGTCAGTGGTCTGCGTGACGACCCAGACATTGTCGTCCTCGCAGCAGATAAGGAAACATAAACGTCTTACTAACTGACGCAGAATGCAAAGAGAAAATGTAACAACTCATAGACGACGCAGCTTACAAGATGATGATGACGGATCCAACCAGGCGGATGCACCGCAAGACGATTGAACTCCTTCGAAGTACTTTTACAGAAGAGACAACGAAGAAACTTCGGACAAGTGCTGCCGCATCGCCTAGGCTCTACGAGTTTCCTAAGGTACACAAAGAGGACATCCTTCTAAGACCAGTAGTAAGTACAAGAGCTAATATAACAACTTACGAAACACTTGACGTCAAGTTTTGAGCCCGTTGGTTGGCAAATCAGAGCGCATCACGAACTCGGCTCAGTTCGTAAAACGTCTACGGAAATTGGATTGGACAGCTCAGATCTCATGGTTAGTTTCGACGTTGTGTCAGTTTTCACGAGAGTTGCTCTCAAGGAGTCGCTGGAACTTAATAAAAAGAAATTTGGGCCCTTATTCATCAAACTTCATATCCACATATTTTCTTTATGATGGACGTTATTGTGAACAGACAGAACGCGTACCTATGGATAGTCCTCTCTCATCTGTGTTGGTCAATATGTACACAGAGGACTTTGAGGACAAAGCCCGAGACTCAGAACCATTAACATCGAGTCTTTTACAGATATATTGACGATACGTTCGCTATTTAGCCTTACTGGAGAGATGTGCTTCAACTTTTCTTGCAACACCTGAACTCTATACACAACCAAATTCAATTCACTATGGAGAAGGAGCAAAACGGTCAGCTTCTGTTCTAGGATATTTTGGTACGAAGAAAACCGAACTGAGCAATGGGACACAGTCTACCGGAAGAAAACCACATAGATCGTTACCTTCACGCCTCTAGCTCTTATCGCCCATCACAAAATTACTGAGTGCTAAACGCGCTTTTCCACATAGCTCACGTGCTCCTCGACAAAGAAAGCTTAAAACCGGAAATGCATCACATCAGGGATGTGTTCCAGAAAACAGCTACAGCGGCCGCCGAATTCGACGTGCCTTCAAGCAAAGGGCCACACCACAGGCAACACTCGATTAAGACCAACTGAAAAAGACAGAATACATTCCATAAGTGAGCAACGTATCTGGAAAAATCGGTAGAATTTTGCGACGACAAAATATCAGATGTGTGTACCGCCCGCTGGCGACGACCAAATCCCTTTAAGGGACAGTAAAAGACGACCTGGTACTCCGTAAATCTGGAGTGTATTACATACCATGTGAGTGTGGGAACGCGTATGTCAGGCAGACCATTCGAACAACTGATAAAATGTGCACGGAACACACACAGCTTACCAACCTCCAGCAACCCACAAAGTTCAGAATGAAACGTGAGGATACAAAAATTCTGCAGAACAAATTCCACTATTGGGTCTGTGCATACAAGGATGCTATCGATTTCAGGCTACATGAGAACCTATCAACAAGGACAATATCCATTCATCTTAGTCAAGTGTGGGCTCCAGCACTGAAAATTCTTCAAACGCCGCTGAAACGGAATATCGAGGATGGCGAAGGTGGAGCACAGACTCAGGACGCGTCCGTGAGCTACCCCCACCACTCCGGTTGGCACGTTGCACAGTCCGGAATGGTATTTGAACACTTGGTCAGTGGAGAAGGGAGACGACCAGTATATATATCTTACTCATTGGTCGTGGACATCAGTCAGCAGGAGTAATTGATGATGATGGCATGTGACACCGTCGAAAATTTGTTCTACAACGATCAATCAATCCGGCTGCATACCTGAGAGACTTTCAAGCATGTTCTCTATTATCTGCACTCTGACTAAGGATACAGCCAACCCCCGTACTTTTTGCATTGCAGGATAGAATTAAGTGGTTTTCAAAGATTGGATGTATGAGAACTGGACGTAATGTCGACACTTGTGTCAGAATGTGGAAGATAATTTGACTTTCGGTAGACCATTCAATTTTTGCACCTTTTTTATAACCAATGGTTCAAAGATTCGGTACTTTCAGCAAAGTTCTTTTCAAATTTAAGATAACAGTTGAAAGAGCCAAAAATGATTGCATGTGTTAAGCTGTCTGCAGTGGCAAGGTATTCCGAGCTGCTAAAATTAAGTGTGGATCTGTTCTCGCACCTGCCTGACTAATTGTGTAACCAAGATAATTTACCTTCATTGCTGAAAAATTACATTAATCAATGCTTATGTTCAATCATGCTATCTTGGTCCTCTGAACACTTCCTCCAGCCATCCTGTATGTTCTCCCAGGTCACCTGAAAACGTTATGGAGTGAACAGGATGAACCATACATTGTCTTAGCATCAGTCCTCTAGTTCTCATTCAACAATCTTTGAAATGTGGCGGAAGAATTCCTGAGTCTGAATGGTATTTGAACGTACTGTAAATGACCGCAGGGGATAGTAAAAGCTGTCTTTGGCCAATCTTCTGGCGCTACCTCCATGTGATGATACCCACACTTCAAATACATGGTGGAGAAATATATTTACACTGACCAAAGTTTAATTTTACTACGCACCCTGTCAGCGAAATATGCTAGGCGCATCTGCGGCCTCCTTCACCACGTATAACAATAGGACACTTAAGTAAATCAGCCGTATATCGCTCGTTTACATTACAGGCAGCATTTTTCACAGCAAGCACACATTCCTCTAACTGTCGTGTTCGAGAACACGCCGCAGCAACTAGCTCCTTATTCCTTGCTGCGCTGCATTCCTCGGATCCGGGAAGCTCAGGACCGTCCGCTGCTGCAGCCGGAACGATGCTGCGTGCTAACAGTTAATGCGCATCAGCCTCGGCCCTCCGAGTGCCAGGCTGCCTCGCAGCTCCGCCACGCATTCCATGCTTCGTGTCCTCAGGAGGCGGTCCTCACTCTTGAAGCTGCTGGTATAATTACATTCGATGACCGATTCCCAACTGCCTCCGCTCCACAGCGGTTGCCTGTCGCCGAACGGTGGTGGCACTCCGAGCACTTGCCGCCCTCTGTTCGCGACCATTCACTTGTTACCCTGTCAAATGGTTCAAATGGCTCTGAGCACTATGGGACTCAACTTCTGAGGTCATCAGTCCCCTAGAACTTAGAACTACACTCCTGGAAATTGAAATAAGAACACCGTGAATTCATTGTCCCAGGAAGGGGAAACTTTATTGACACATTCCTGGGGTCAGATACATCACATGATCACACTGACAGAACCACAGGCACATAGACACAGGCAACAGAGCATGCACAATGTCGGCACTAGTACAGTGTATATCCACCTTTCGCATCAATGCAGGCTGCTATTCTCCCATGGAGACGATCGTAGAGATGCTGGATGTAGTCCTGTGGAACGGCTTGCCATGCCATTTCCACCTGGCGCCTCAGTTGGACCAGCGTTCGTGCTGGACGTGCAGACCGCGTGAGACGACGCTTCATCCAGTCCCAAACATGCTCAATGGGGGACAGATCCGGAGATCTTGCTGGCCAGGGTAGTTGACTTACACCTTCTAGAGCACGTTGGGTGGCACGGGATACATGCGGACGTGCATTGTCCTGTTGGAACAGCAAGTTCCCTTGCCGGTCTAGGAATGGTAGAACGATGGGTTCGATGACGGTTTGGATGTACCGTGCACTATTCAGTGTCCCCTCGACGATCACCAGTGGTGTACGGCCAGTGTAGGAGATCGCTCCCCACACCATGATGCCGGGTGTTGGCCCTGTGTGCCTCGGTCGTATGCAGTCCTGATTGTGGTGCTCACCTGCACGGCGCCAAACACGCATACGACCATCATTGGCACCAAGGCAGAAGCGACTCTCATCGCTGAAGACGACACGTCTCCATTCGTCCCTCCATTCACGCCTGTCGCGACACCTCTGGAGGCGGGCTGCACGATGTTGGGGCGTGAGCGGAAGACGGCCTAACGGTGTGCGGGACCGTAGCCCAGCTTCATGGAGACGGTTGCGAATGGTCCTCGCCGATACCCCAGGAGCAACAGTGTCCCTAATTTGCTGGGAAGTGGCGGTGCGGTCCCCTACGGCACTGCGTAGGATCCTACGGTCTTGGCGTGCATCCGTGCGTCGCTGCGGTCCGGTCCCAGGTCGACGGGCACGTGCACCTTCCGCCGACCACTGGCGACAACATCGATGTACTGTGGAGACCTCACGCCCCACGTGTTGAGCAATTCGGCGGTACGTCCACCCGGCCTCCCGCATGCCCACTATACGCCCTCGCTCAAAGTCCGTCAACTGCACATACGGTTCACGTCCACGCTGTCGCGGCATGCTACCAGTGTTAAAGACTGCGATGGAGCTCCGTATGCCACGGCAAACTGGCTGACACTGACGGCGGCGGTGCACAAATGCTGCGCAGCTAGCGCCATTCGACGGCCAACACCGCGGTTCCTGGTGTGTCCGCTGTGCCGTGCGTGTGATCATTGCTTGTACAGCCCTCTCGCAGTGTCCGGAGCAAGTATGGTGGCTCTGACACACCGGTGTCAATGTGTTCTTTTTTCCATTTCCAGGAGTGTATATTTAATTGATTAACGTTCCTAAGTTCACAGATTAAAGCGCGAGAAAAGGCAGTGTAAATGTTAAATACTGGTACATGAACAACCGATGTAACCGCCAGAATGTTGAATGCAAGCATGCAGATGTGCATGAATTCTGTCATACAGATGCCGGATGGCAGTTTGTGGTATGGATTTCCATGCTTCTTGAACTTGGTCGGTCAGTACAAGGACGGTTAATATTGGTTATGGATGTCGTTGGCGTTGTAGTCCGATGATGTAACGTACGTGCTTGATTGCAGACAGCTGTCTGTGAATGTGCTCCACAACAAGTTGAATCACCAGACAGACGTTTGCAGTCAGAATGTGTGGGATACCCACGAGGGTGCTCCTGCTGCCGTACGAAATCGCTCCCCAGACCATAACTCCAGGTGTAAGTGCAGGGTGTCCAGTACACAGACAGCAGGGTTGCAGGCACTCACCTCGCCTTCCTCTGACCAACACACAGCCATCAGTAGCACCGAGACAGAATCGGCTTTCACCTCAAAACACTACAGACCTCCAATCCACTCAGATCCACTCAGTAATAAGCTATCGCTTGACACCACTGAAGTCGCAAATGGTGGTGGTTTGGTGTCAGTGGAGTGTACGCTACAGGGCTGGCTCGGAGTTGTCCTTGAAGGAACCAGTTTGTAACAGTTCGGTGTGTCACTGTGGTGCCAACTGTTGCTCGAATTGCAGCTGCAGACGGAGAATGATGTGCCACAGTCATACGTCTAACATGACGGACTACCCTCTCGCTAATGCCACGTGGCCGTCCGGAGCCAGTGCTCGTGCGATGTACTGGGTGATCAAAAAGTCAGTATAAATTTGAAAACTGAATAAATCACGGAATAATGTAGATAGAGAGGTACAAATTGACACACATCCTTCGAATGACATGGGGTTTTAATAGAACCAAAAAATACAAAAGTTCAAAAAACGTTCGACAGATGGCGCTTCATCTGATCGGAACAGCAATAATTAGCATAATAAAGTAAGACAAAGTAAAGATGATGTTCTTTACAGGAAGTGCTCAATACGTCCACCATCATTCCTCAACAATAGCTGTAGTCGAGGAGTAATGTTGTGAACAGCACTATAAAGCATGTCCGGAGTTATGGTGAGGCATTGGCGTCGGATGTTGTCTTCCAGCATCCCTAGAGATGTCGGTCGATCACGACACACTTGCAACTTCAGGTAACCCTAAAGCCAATAGTCGCACGGACTGAGGTCTGGGGACCTGGGAGGCCAAGCATGACGAAAGTGGCGGCTGAACACACGATCATCACCAAACGACGCGCGCATGTTATCTTTCACGCATCTGGCAATACTTTGTTTTTTTTTTGTGGTTCTAATAAAGCCCCATCTACATTATTCCGTGGTTTATTATGTTTTCAAATTTATACTGACTTTTTGATCACCCGGTATCTTCCCGTGACCACTGCTGCCAGCAATCATGTGCAGTGGCTGCATTCCTGCCAAGTCGTTGTGCATTATCGTAGAAGGAACATCCAGCTTCTCGTAGCCGTCCTACACGATCTCGTTCAAACTCAATTAGATGTTGATAATGGCGTCTTTGTTGCCTTAAAGGCATTCGACTCACCATGTCCAATCTCAAAGGTAACTAATTCTCACGACAGTTACAGCGCGTATTTAAAGCAAACTTGATTTCGATCCTCACAGTGGCGCTTCTAACGCCACTCTTATGCGACTGGTTCGAAATTTGAATAGACAATCTCTTGAAGATGTAGAAACGCGCCTGTCAACTTTCGTGTATCTCCCACAACTCCTTCTTAGTGTGGGGACATTTTACCGTCAGTGTATTTGAACAAGCACCGCCAGCGGCAGAAAAGATGAATGTACAACAATTCACCGCCCAGTGTTTGTTAAAGTGGAGCTGTTTTATCAGCACACTCCCTAAGGAACCTAACTCGTATTCAGTGAGGACCAGACTTGTCTTTATTAGGTGAGATAAGTTGCTTCGCTAAGCTGAGGGTATCTACTTCTAAATTTATCAAGTTGGCAGCTGCTCTTTATTCGGATTTGCCAATGGAAGAAAGGTACGGCAGAACGATACTGGTAGCAGGAGTACCTTCCGGCACACAGGGTAAGGCGACCTACGCAGTGGAAATGCCGAGTTGTTTGAACGACACTCTTGCGATCGACCTCTTTCGTGAGCGAATTACATTTTATTTTGATTCGAAATTAGGCAAACTATACGTGATATTTTCCTTTATATTCGCGCGTTCAACACGTTAAGAACAACTCCCAGTGTTGTGTTAGACTGGATGTCTTAACCTAATCGCGTAGTGTTTCCAATATTCCGCGAGCACGTCTTTTCTTTATTAGGTGACCGTGTGGAGCAATGTCAAAGGCTTTCCGGAAGTGAAGAAAAATGGGGTCAGCCTGTGCTATGGGTGTTCAGGTGGATCACAGCGAGCTGACTATACTCTCCTGCTTTGTGTGGTTCAACACGTCGCTTTTTATCGTATATTGCTGAAATTTGCGATCCAATCACAGGTTGGACGTAGAACGATGAATTCTCATACGCCCATGTGGGAATTGTCAGTCTCTCTTAACTGCACTGACGCAGTGCGTAGTCAAATAATAAACATGCGTAGATGGGGTCCTGAAAACCGGTTCTTGCAATTTCCTTCGCGGTTTTCTAGCATCTAGCAGTTCAGATTTTGTGACACTTTCCTGTGATTACAACACAATTACAACCTTTCAGAATGCGAGTCTTTTTACACGCTCATTGGTTCCTTCACAGTAAGCATCTACAGTATGATGTATATCCCACGCTCCACCACTATTCACATTTGGCATCTTACCTGTTTAGAGTCAGACAATATGCTTCTAACATTCTGCGTGGTGTCTGTTGTTCTATATCGTGTCTCCCTACCACTTTCGCGCAACGACGCTCTGAGCGTGTTTTTTACGGAATTGACTAGTTTGAACCTGGGACCTGTTGCTGGTAAGGAGACGTCAGACCACACATGACATGTAGAGTTCAGAAGAGTTCAGTGAGACTAGCGATGATATAACCAAATACTTAATGATATCAGCGTCAGCTCCACTGCACTCCCTGTAAAAGAATCTTAATACTAACTAAATGTTCAAGGCTTTCCTATTTTTAGTTAGCTGGTAAAATAACGTCGAAAAATCAGTTAAGTTTACCATTGGAAATTTTATTCTACTCACAAAACATTGTTTATAAATTGCACTATTGATAAAAGGAAATGTTTTAATACAGGATGGTAAAAAGCAACTGCGTTCAACAAAAATGTGAACGAATATTTCCTGAATGGGTTTCCAAGTTCTACAATGGATCGACGGATGACCTATGCCATATCACATCTATAATCTAGGTTTAAATTAAGTTTCACAAAAGAGAAAACTATCAAAATGGTCTACAGTGACCCTCAATTATCTTTAATTACTTATCTAACTTGTCGTAAATTACAGTGGCTGATGTGGCTTCTCAATAACTATATAACAGAAAAATCATCGCGTTTCAGATTTTTACTTCAAGTGGCAAATGTGAACACCATGAGCTTTAATTGACGATCGACACTAGTATTACGCAAAAAGAGGGTGTAACAGATGAGACTTCTGCAGTTATGAGTGAAGCTTTATGCGCTGTTATGCGGCATTGCGTGCGTTCATTACCTTGTCGGTGTTCGTCAGGGGGCGGCGGGCAGCACAGCTCCGCTCACCTCGCCGTCTCGTAAGCAACTCTCTCCTAACTTCTCCTTACTACAATTTACCGAAGTTGGTTTAAAAAAACTATCTGGCTGTGTTTTCATCTGACCAATCAGGGTCTCAGTGTTAACCTTAAGCCCCGCCTACAAAAATTCTGTCTATCCAATGAGAAACGTTAGACTTTTCATGGTGGGGCAATGTTTTTAAAGTTTGCAACGTAACAGAGACGCGAAAAAGTCTCACGCTAAAACTTGCAGCTGGTGTGGCCCTTTTAGTGTTATCGTAAGATCTATACTGTTCTTCTGGAGGGCTCTATCTTTTAACATGGGCTGGGGGGTGGTCCTAGCGGTTAGCTTGCTTAACACGGTTCTGCTCTCGGCTTCTGTTCTCGTTCCTCCCCTCGGAACTGCGTCTGTCTCACGGTGGGAGGGTATGACATGCATTTAGGCATTCTTGTGTTAGTCTGTGGTATTCCATTTGCTCACTCGTTACTCGTATTACTTTGGTTAATTTAATGTCATGATTTATTCGGAGCTATGTGACATACTACTGGATTTGCTTATCATGTCAGGGTTTTCATGGAAGGTGTTGGATTTGCCTGACACCTTACATACTACTACTGAAGGCAAACAAAAGACGGAGCATTCCTTATCAGATGGAATTAATGGTATTAAGACATTTAAAGAAATGGAAATATAAAAGTGTGAGTCTTAATGAAATTTATCGTCAGGACTGCGGCACCATTTAATTACGTACGAATGTAGGAAACGCCTCCGGCATTGTATGCATTCAACGTTCGAGTCTAAAAGCTTCCTTCGGTGCGATTACGGCTTCCTGGTGCTGCTAAAATGAAATTCCTCGACCGCATATCTTGCTGCGAATGTGCCTCTGATACTGCGGGAACAGCTTGATAACAGCCGCGGGAGTTGGCCATATTAAATTCCTCGTAACGCCAGCGGCGACACAAGTAAGTCTAGGGACCTATCACGCGGCTCTACGATAACGTGGTGCAGACAATCAGCCGCTTAGGGACTACAGTCTATGTTTGGACATCTCACGTTCACATTAAATTACTGAAGTGATGGTATCAAATGTATAGCTGCACCAAGCTGTTTATCCCCTGAAAAGTGTAGAAGATGTAAAGTCTCGTAGCTCGTTAGAGACTGCACACAAGAACCTGTCAGACAACTACACGAAATTTATTCGCTGTTGCGAATAAGGACAACCCCCAGCTGCATAATGGAGTGACGACAGTGAAAATTTGTGCCGGACCGGGAATCGAACCCAGATTTCTCGCTTATCGCGAGCGGTCGCTTTACCATTTGACTAGCTGAGCACGACTCACGGCCAAACCGAAACAAACATAAATGTTCATTGTCGTAATTCCATTATACAGCTGGTAGTTGTTGATATTCGCAACTGCGAATAGGTTCCATGTAATTCACAACGGCTTTTGTCGCTGCAGTGCGTGCTCCTTCAGACTTGGCATGCATGTCCGAAGGAATATGGTATCGGAGTTCTGTAACAGTACAAACGATGCAACATCGTACTCATAAGGTAACGAAGGACCATTCTGTTCACAGGAAAAATCCCAGAATTCGCCTGCATGAGGGAAACCACAGAATATATACATTTGCTTAGCGGACGGGGCAACGGCCTTGCCGCAGTGGATACACCGGTTCCCATGAGATCACCGAAGTTAAGCGCTGTTGGGCGTGGCCTGTACTTGGATGGGTGACCATCCAGCCGCCATGCGCTGTTGTCATTTTTCGGGGTGCACTCAGCCTCGTGATGCCAACTGAGGAGCTACTCAACCAAATAGTAGCAGCTTTGGTCAAGAAAACCATCATAACGACCAGGAGAGCGGTGTGATGACCACACGCCCCTCCTACCCGCATCCTCCTCGGAGGATGACACGGCGGTCGGATAGTTCCGGTAGGCCACTAGTGGCCTGAAGACTGAGTTAACGGACGGGGATTTGAGTCCTACTTGTCCTGAATACGAATCCAATGCCTTAATAATTGCCTCATTTCTCTGGCTAGAGTTGTAATAGACATGAACAATAAGGTTTTCTGTAATGCATTCTTCGAGACTTTCGCGGCAACTTCATAACATATTGCCAGTAGACAAATTATACAGTTTCTTCGGTCGACGGCTGTCTGAATTAATCTGAGAATTCAGCAGTACCAATAACGTAACGAGAATTATCAAAAAAATATTGTCAATTGCCCGTGATGTATTGAAACAGGTATACTTTTTTCTGCGATTCTTGAAATACGTCTTCCAATAGTTTCTTTGCTTTGATGTCCCATATACTAAAACGACATCAAAATGAGGACGCTATGACTGAAATTAGTTGAAGTTTGAGTAAGGAAGTTGAAAATGTTAACCACAAGGAAATGCACCAGAATATCAGGAAACCACTCATTCAATAATGCAGAGAAAAAGTTGTCTTGGTGCCAGTAAGAAGATAAACTGGATGGACTACTTATTTTGTCAGAAGAAGCTGATAAGAATTATTTTTTCATAAAAATAAAATTACTACGGAAGAAATTTGTAGTAAATACTGCATGATTTTGCTAATGTGATAACAGATCGAAGAAGTCAGCTTGCGTTCTGCTGTAATACGACTAAATATTTTAATCTAGTTACACACTTGCGGTAGGCTTGCTGCAATCACTGCGACAGAGACAGCTGCTCGGTGTAAATTGTAGTAGCTAAAAACTCACTATGTGCGAGTCTATAGACGACTGAGACCTTTCATTTGTGATAATTAAAACATTATGAATCTGTCTCTGCGAACAGAATCTGCTCCAGCCCTTAAAGGGACGTGTGAGAATGAGAGTGAGCTACTTAAAGGCCGGAGACGTAATACATCATCACCACGGAGGGTAACTCTTTCAAATACGGATCACTATGCGTCAACGTCGTCAGAGATGGAGTGACTTGTAAATCAAGTATAGATTTACCTTTCTTAAAACTATCTTCTAAGATAGGTCAGAGGCCCTGTATTGCCTTTAGTTCTTAAATGTCTCTGGAAACCAAACTGATCTTCTCCGAGGTTGGCCGCTACCAGTCCTCCCATTGTTCCATAAATAATTCTCTTGTCTTCAAATATTTCTTTAATTTTCCTAAAGGAAACATCTATCTTTCCCCTAGTCTCACACGTTAAGGCAGCCTTCCATTTGTTCTCTAGATCAGTCGTTTTGCACTTTGTGTCAATTACATTTTTAGATGTATGTGTTCCCTTTTTCCCGCTTCATCTGTTGTATTTTTACTTTTCTCCCTTTCAGCAATTACATTCAATATCTCTTCTGACATCGAAATATTTCCACTAACCCTTGTCTTTTTCTGTATTTGATGGTCTGCTGCCTTCACTATTTCATTTCTCAAGGCTACTGATCCGTGTGCTAGAACCTAATATATTCCTTTCCCCTGTTGCTCCCAGTCATTGCCTAATACTTCCTATGAAATTCTCCACAAACAGTTATCAGTTCAGTTTATGCTCGTCCCTTCTCCTTAAATTCTTACCGTTATGCACTTTCTTCACTTATAATCTGCTGTCACAATTTAAATTCTGCTTCCTTAATCTCTGTCTTACAATTACACAATCTATTTTAAATCTTCTGGCGTCTCCAGTTCTCTTCCACGAATACAACTTCTTTCATAATTCTTAAACCAAAAACAAGCAATTATTAGATTGCGCACAGATGAAAATTCTACCTAGTGGTTTCCACATTAATTGCTCTTTCCCAACCTATGTTATCCTACTACTTTTCGTTTTTTACCATCGAATTCTAGTCCTCACGATAATAATTTATTTTATCTCGTCACACACTCTTTCAATCTCTTCATGATTTGCAGAGCTAGTAGACATATGAACTTGTATTCCTTTAGTGAATATTAGCTTTGTAACTTTTATGTCTGTGTTAACGTGTTGTCTGTGATGTTCATAACAACTTTCTGCATTCCTAAAAGAGTTGTTTTCCCTGGTATTGCACGTACCTAATTCCCACTATATGTAACTTCAACCTTGTCCGGTTCTATTTTCAAATTCCTTAATCAACGTAACAGTTTGACACGATGACAGGACGGCTATTTTACTCCAAGCGTATTTCAACAAAGAAGATGCCATCATCATTAAGTCATGCAGTAGATATCGCAGGGAAAGATAAAGGCTGTGTTTCTTCTTGATTTCAGCCGTTTTCATTACCAACATAGCAGTACCACAGTGGCTAACGTTACTAGGCCACACGACTCAATCATAGAGACTGTTACCCAAGCAAGTACTGAAAAGGTTGCTGCACCTCTTCAGGTACCATATGTTGGTCGGGCTTCTCCACAGATGCTCTTCTGATGTGGTGGCACCTGCAGTACGACTCTCTGTGTGGTAGAGGGATGGAAGGACTAGGTCCATAATTCGTGGAGGGGGTGGTAAATAATACCATCCAAATATAACAAAATAGTAATAATTTCGATCGATGAAGCTTAACTGAAAATAAAATCACAAACATAAAGGCCTTAACACGACTCTGCAAGCTTAAAAACTTATATAATACATAAGTCTATCACATTAACCCACACCGTTTCAGTGTGTAATTCGTCCAGCATCCCCACCATTACTACCTTTGTTTGTTATACGATGTTTTCGTTTTGACTGTACTTTCAGTAGAACAAGAGGGGTGTGTCAGATATTGCTGAAATAGTGTTCAGGGCCATTGTTAATTAGGTTTACGACGATTTAAATTTAGATAACTTCTTTTACCATATTACGCTTGATGTGGAAGGAATCAAATGTAAAAATGCAACAAATGAAGCAGGAGGACTTGTCTTCCTCACCTCTACATCCTGAGAAAAACATGTCCTATAACCCATATCCATCCAAATCTCAGTTAATTAATGTAGAACCTCCCACCGTCTCAACTCAAGTTGGTACAGCATGAAAAGATATGGTCCAAAGCCCTGAACGAAAATGTCGAACTTTAACACAACCAGACACAAGGCAATTACAGCTGGTGGTTCGGAATATCGCACTGAAAAGTCAGTCTGCGCAATGGGTTCTTGGGGAAGGAAGGGAAAATCGACTAATCAAATTAAAATGGTTCAAATGGCTCTGAGCACTATGGGACTTAAGATCTATGGTCATTAGTCCCCTAGAACTTAGAACTACTTAAACCTAACTAACCTAAGGACATCACACAACACCCAGTCATCACGAGGCAGAGAAAATCCCTGACCCCGCCGGGAATCGAACCCGGGAACCCGGGCGTGGGAAGCGAGAACGCTACCGCACGACCACGAGCTGCGGACACTAATCAAATTAAACAAAGAAATAAACACAAAGGAAATAAATAAAAAACTTGAGCAAAACTTTTTATGCTGTAGCATATGGTATTGGCACCGTGACACTTGACGAACATCTCGACTGTTTTGAACAAGACTTGCGCATCAAACGGCAAATACTTGGAACCAGTGAGACGAGGCTCAAACGCGAAGCGACGACAATTCTCAGGTTTTGGCACCTCCTATTTCAGAATAACTCGGATGTAAATTCGCATTTTGGTGGCGTAGCTCTGTTAATTCACAACAGGAGGGAACACTTAATTACCGAGGGCATGTTCATTTCAGGAAGAGTGATCCACTTGTAACCTCCCGCTCACTTATCGACCTTAATGACAGTGAAAAATTAAACCGCGTGTACCTAATGGAAATTTGGGAAAAAGCAATCGTCACCGAAGTCAATTTGCCGGTAAAGAGAGAGGAAAGGGTTACATCTAATTGAAAGGAAAAATGCTAATGAAACTGGTGGAAATTAATTTTGAAAAGGGGTAAAGTTAATAAAGAAAGCAAATGTGCGGCCGTTACGTTAAAAATTAACTAGCGGTAATTAGATATTTGAGATTTGGGAGAAATTACGGTCGCCAGTCCTATGGACAATTACTATAGTAACTGAAGAAGAAAGGTTATTACACATATAATTAGCACTAGAAGCGTGGCAACTGAAGGTTGACACGTGTAGTGTGAAAACTGAAAGTTTGTCAGAAGTAATAAATTTCGTTTCACTCTGACTTAATTTAGCAAAAGAATTAATAAAACCGGCAAATCGAAAGTTAATTTAGTGACTGAAGTTAATAGTGAGCTTTCTTTCTGAAGCACATCGAAATTCAGTAAAATACGGTTAGTCTTGGATTACCTCAACAATCATTTCAAAAGCTACTTGAATCTACGCAATTTAGAAACAAGAGATTTAACTTTGAACTGGAATTAAATGATTCTGAACAATTAACAATAGTAAAATTTAGTACGTACGAAGCTGAGCTGTAGTCACAGGTAAGCTAAAATACGGTAACAAAACTCGCACTCTTAATTTGTGCTTGTGTAATCTAAATATTGTAGCCAGCTCTGAATACCTTAACTGAACTTTGATATTAAAGCGGTGAAATCGAATGATGCTGGCGTTTGAATTTCAACGACACTCGGGTTCATTACGGAAAAGGAAGGGACCCTGCTTGGTAATGCAATTGGGACTATGAGCAACAATGGTTCATGCTACGTTGCTGTAATTTTGTGATTTGAACAGTTTGAAAAGCTGAGGTCTGCCATACAGTTCTAAAACTTTACGTGCTTCCAGTCTTCCTTGTTGGTTGATTGAAGGTTTGAAGCCGTCGATCGAGGAGGTGGCGACAGTCACTCATTGTCGGCCGTCGCTGTTGCAGAAGCTGGATGTTGGCGCGCCTTCTTCTCGACACGGTCACCAGGCGAAACGGGCTCTTGATGTGTGCCAGCTAATGCTTCCCGTCCGCGACACCGTGTCAGAAACTATTATAGCAAGTCGAGAGCAATTACATGCTGCCCAACACTGAAAGCGCGGCAACTCGCGGGAGCGTCACACAATACACCTGCTTCACTGCACTACCCCAGCCAGACTCTCTCTGCTCTGCCCGCGCTCCACGCGGTAGAGTAAACACTACCAAAGATCGTAAACACTTGGGTTCTCCACACGACCTAGCGATGTATTTGTTCGATTGCATAGTTTTCCCTAGGCCAGACCCAGCATATAAATACAAATAATATTCACAAAACAAACAAATTATAAATCGACATAAATGCGTAAATATATACAAATAGTAAAACAATTACAATATACAAAGACACAGACATGTAATATATTCAGGTAACAAAATAAGGAAAAAAATTTGCAGTGCAATAGATGGAAATAGGAGGATATGCATTTTCTGCGTTACACAGTTGATCCTTGAACTGAATGCTGAGATTAGCCTTTAAATTATTTTTACCTACGCACCTACTTGCATCTCAACCGATGAAGAATTAGAGCAATGTTACGGATATGTGACAAAACAACGGCTTCAGAAACCACCACATTTTCGTTAATACTTAGTCACTTTAGTGACAAGATGGGAGCGAGATCTACAGAAGACCATCTCTTCATCAGAAATTTTTGACTTTCAGTGCGAAACTAGAGAGGACAAATGTTGATGAATTTCCTCAACAAAGAACGCTTATCTGCATGAACACATTTACAAGATAAATCAGAGAAACAAATAGACCTGGAAAAGCCCTGACGGCACAGTTAATAATGAAATCGGTTAAATCGTGACATCGAAGAACTGTATGTGCTCAGTTGCATCAGATATAAATCGTTCCAACACAAATACTAATCATAGACTAGTTAGAGGCAAGATCCATGTCAACACTTGACTCGAAAGAGAGATTACCAGCAATATTCGAACAGCAGTAACGAAAATCGGTACACTCCAAAAACAGAACAATCCTAGATTCAAAACGAAACGAAACAAGATACAGAAAGAAGGCGAAACAGTGATAGAGACGCGCTCAAATACAGAGACCTCAACAAAAACATAAAGAAGGATCAGAGGAAATAAGAGATCACTCAAAGCAGAAGAGAAGACTGATCAGTAGACCATCAAAATCTACGTGAACATGCGAGTCCCTCGTTCCAGTCCATCAAAAGGGAAGCTTATTGTCTACAACATTCTGAGTGGCCAAGGAGACGATGTTAGTGAAAGAGACAAAATTATAAAAACTACAGCAGACTGTCACTGGAGGCTCTATAGACAATCACTGACAAACCAAAAGCTGCATATTAAATCACGAAGATTTGCTACGAATGTGGGGTAGGAAGAACTGAAATATGTTGATAAAAATGGAGCTGAAACAGCTCTGAAACAACTCAAGAACTGTAAGCCGCCTAGAGAAGATTATATCACGAATGACATTCATAAAATTGGAGGTAGACGAAGAAGCATTCCTAACTCTATTACATAAAAGTCTCGTGGAAAAGGAGATTCTAGAGTCACGATAAAAGGCAGATGTCAGTCGGTAGTAGGGTTACGGGCACACTTTTCGTATCAAATTGATATGCAAATTAATTAAATTGATCAATTAATCACCCCCACCCCCACCCATCCACACCCACCCCCGCCCCCGGATGACATCACGTGTTTTTCTCAGTTAATCGTGTGTCCCAGCCCCCTCCTCCCCCTCCTCCACCCCCTCTTCCCCCAACTCACCCAATTGGCGGGAATTTCGAATTTTGGCGGGAATTTCGAATTTTCGTGGGAATGTCTTTGTGCCAGAGCTGTGCTGATGTTCAGTTTTAGTGTTGTGAACGTTAGATAAGTATTTATGACCAGAAAACGCCTATAACGTATATGAAATAAACAAAAAAAAATGTAAGTCATCTGTTGTCTGACACGACCAGCCACACTTTATCTTGTGACAACTGCTGTAAAACCTCCACAGCTAAGACACGCTGCAAGTAAATCACCATGATGAGGGCTGCCTGTAATAGTAGACGAAAACGTGTTTACATCCTGTCGTTATGCAATTCAGCGGTGTAATTCGAAATAAAAAGTAGTCCATCTAAACCCACCGAAATTACGCCTCGTCACTACAATCGTTAGACGAGGTATGGAGACACGCAAAATCATATATACCGTCCACTGGTGGTCATAATCCCAATTTGAAAGCTATCAGGGCTGTGGCTGCAAGCTTAATTTCAATACGTTGGGATATTGTAGTTGTCTCGAAAAAACCGTTGATGTAATTTAAAAAAAAGTCTCAAAAGCTATTTAAAAAAAAGATAAAAAGTTAGCAAACATAAATGTCCTGAAAAACTATCACTGTTTTGTTGTACTTTTATAATATCATCCGTCAAAACAAAACAAAACTGCTTGTTACCACACTGGGAACAAAACTCAGCTTATGTTGCAAAAATGATTGATATGTGAAGAAACTGACGCTATAACGGGACAACCAATTCTCTCTGTCTCTCACTCGTTTGAACGACACACGGCATGCATTGTTTGTAGGTAAATAACCACTGTCTGGCTATTATTGTATCAGACAACCGCAAGGTTCAAAGTTAATTACACTGTCCAGTGTGACCATCTATCAAAAGCCTCTAGAAACAAGTTTTGCAGGGTAGACCGCTGCGAAACTTGCAAGAAGAGAATCAATGAGGTTCTGAAACGTACCAAAAGAGATGTGGAGTTATGTCGACTCCAGTGCCGTAGCAAGCTGTGCTACGTTTCTCGATTCAGGAGGATTCGTAGTGTGAACAACTCGCTCGAAGTAGTCCCAATTATTCTCGATTGGGTTTAAATCCAGGGAGTTCGGTGACCTGATGAGTACAGTAAACTAATCTCGGTGTTCTTCGAACCACTCACTTACACTATGATCTGTGTGGCACGTTGCGTTGTCATGCTCGAAGGGAGAATTGTCACACTATGAACACTTTGATCGAAAGCTACCGAACTGACACTCCACTATTTCTGTGCCTGTGGAATGCTTTGAAGAAAATTTTCGGTATTTTCAGTTCAATTTATCTGACGTTACTGAAACTAATCAGGTGGATTTACACCAGCTTCGTATTTCATGCTCTGAGAAAAGTCGAATCATTGGTATGAAGGACACGAGAGGGTCATAACCCCAGACAGCACAGAAAGTTAGCTGTACCGCAATGCCTAGAGGACGAGTGGTGACGTGATAAACTCAGGACAACAACGAGGTAAGAAGATTAGGCACGCTTCTTTCCAGAAAGGCTAAGGCAAAAAAAGACCGTAATATTGTTCGAATAGTTCTGACGACTAGTCACATTACAACAGCTTAAATATAGGTACAGGTTACTGGGAGAGATTAGAAGCCACGTCGAGATCTCAAGTTGCCGCTGATAGCATACTGCAGGAGACAATGACTTGCATGGTGTGTGACCGGAGTCAGCTTGATCGTTGAGTCGCATTCTCTGGCGGTCAGCGATGAATCTTGCTTATGTTTGCGGCGGTCACATAGACGGCAACCTGTTCATAGACGACCTGGCGAAAGGTCACAAACCGGCTCCGGTGGCCGAGCGGTTCTAGGCGCTTCAGTCCGGAACCGCGTGACTGCTACGGTCGCAGCTTCGAATCCTGCCTCGGGCATGGATGTGTGTGATGTCCTTAGGGTAGTTAGGTTTAAGTAGTTCTGAGTTCTAGGGGACTGATGACCTCAGATGTTAAGTCCCATAGTGCTCAGAGCCATTTGATTTGGAAGGTCACAGGAAGCAGCGATTCCCTGTACCCAATATTTGTCCAACTCCTAAAATCAAGGTGTGGGGAGCTACTGGATACGTAATTTAGAAATTTGTTGAAGGGAAGCTCAATGCTCCGTTGTATGTGCCAAGAATAATAAACCCTTTTCACTTCCTGACGAGGGCACATTGCGGCAGCATAAAGCAAGACTCCTCACTGCAGGTCATACAACAAACTACACTCCTGGAAATGGAAAAAAGAACACATTGACAACGGTGTGTCAGACCCACCATACTTGCTCCGGGCACTGCGAGAGGGCTGTACAAGCAATGATCACACGCACGGCACAGCGGACACACCAGGAACCGCGGTGTTGGCCGTCGAATGGCGCTAGCTGCGCAGCATTTGTGCACCGCCGCCGTCAGTGTCAGCCAGTTTGCCGTGGCATACGGAGCTCCATCGCAGTCTTTAACACTGGTAGCATGCCGCGACAGCGTGGACGTGAACCGTATGTGCAGTTGACGGAGTTTGAGCGAGGGCGTATAGTGGGCATGCGGGAGGCCGGGTGGACGTACCGCCGAATTGCTCAACACGTGGGGCGTGAGGTCTCCACAGTACATCGATGTTGTCGCCAGTGGTCGGCGGAAGGTGCACGTGCCCGTCGACCTGGGACCGGACCGCAGCGACGCACGGATGCACGCCAAGACCGTAGGATCCTACGCAGTGCCGTAGGGGACCGCACCGCCACTTCCCAGCAAATTAGGGACACTGTTGCTCCTGGGGTATCGGCGAGGACCATTCGCAACCGTCTCCATGAAGCTGGGCTACGGTCCCGCACACCGTTAGGCCGTCTTCCGCTCACGCCCCAACATCGTGCAGCCCGCCTCCAGAGGTGTCGCGACAGGCGTGAATGGAGGGACGAATGGAGACGTGTCGTCTTCAGCGATGAGAGTCGCTTCTGCCTTGGTGCCAATGATGGTCGTATGCGTGTTTGGCGCCGTGCAGGTGAGCACCACAATCAGGACTGCATACGACCGAGGCACACAGGGCCAACACCCGGCATCATGGTGTGGGGAGCGATCTCCTACACTGGCCGTACACCACTGGTGATCGTCGAGGGGACACTGAATAGTGCACGGTACATCCAAACCGTCATCGAACCCATCGTTCTACCATTCCTAGACCGGCAAGGGAACTTGCTGTTCCAACAGGACAATGCACGTCCGCATGTATCCCGTGCCACCCAACGTGCTCTAGAAGGTGTAAGTCAACTACCCTGGCCAGCAAGATCTCCGGATCTGTCCCCCATTGAGCATGTTTGGGACTGGATGAAGCGTCGTCTCACGCGGTCTGCACGTCCAGCACGAACGCTGGTCCAACTGAGGCGCCAGGTGGAAATGGCATGGCAAGCCGTTGCACAGGACTACATCCAGCATCTCTACGATCGTCTCCATGGGAGAATAGCAGCCTGCATTGCTGCGAAAGGTGGATATACACTGTACTAGTGCCGACATTGTGCATGCTCTGTTGCCTGTGTCTATGTGCCTGTGGTTCTGTCAGTGTGATCATGTGATGTATCTGACCCCAGGAATGTGTCAATAAAGTTTCCCCTTCCTGGGACAATGAATTCACGGTGTTCTTATTTCAATTTCCAGGAGTGTATTTTGTGGAGACCAAATATACGCGCCCCACAAAAAAGTGAAGCACCAAAAAGGAGTTGAGGAAAAGAAACGAAAATTCACTGATTCAGAGGGGTGTCTGTATTATTTCGGTGATTTGAACAACAAGTCAGATTTAGAAAGTAGTTGGCAGTGTGAGCCCACTTATCGGTATGGCGTTCCACCTTCTATGGCCTGGGTGCACGCACTAATTTGGTTCGGAAGCGTGTCATAAAGCCGTTGTACTCCCTCCTGAGTCAGGCTGACCCACTGGTGTTGTAACCGCTCTTTGATATCCTGGACACTGACAAAGGGACAGATTTGACGTCTGAGCTGATCCCACACACGTTCAATTGAGGACAGATCTGGAGATCTTGCTGGCCACGACAGTACCTAAAATTCACGCATACAGTTCGTCGAGACAATAGTGGTCCCTTGAAAAATGACACCACGAATCTGTCACATGAGGGATAACACAAGAGAGCGTGGATGTCCTTGACGCATTGCTGTTCCGTCAGAATTAACTCAGTCACTATCAGCAGTGATCTGGAATCATTCCCAATGGTGTCCGACACCATGATACCAGAACTAAGATCACTATCTCTCTCGAAACTATTGGAAGAACTAGACTTTGCCGTCATACTCGGCGAGGATGGTTATCTGGGGTGCTGTAGAAACTACATGAATATTCAATGTTGAACACAGTACGACGTCATACATCAGCAGTCCATGCTTCCTGGTATGACATCATTCCAAACGGTGTTAACAAAACCATAGGCATGTGACGGTGGTACCCTAGTCCAGCAACTGGCTGTCTCTGACCAATGGAGGGGATGACGCAGAATGTTGGGTGGAGTCTATCACTTGTTTTCGGATGGCGGGTGCAGATGCGGAGGGGCTAACATGTAGATGGTGGACAGCGCGGCGATTCTTCCTGGTGATGGTCACACGCAGTCCATCAGATCCTTGACGGCGAATATGCTTGCCCTCACGTTCCCACGTAGTTCAACATTTGGACGCTGTCATATCCGAATGCTCCACAAACTTGGATTCTGCACATTTCGGCTATCCAGCCACATGCAGACCAACAATGACGCTCCTTTCAAACTCTGTCAGGTGTTGATAACACTCTCACATCAGTGTCCTTCACAATGATTACTCAACATCTGACGCAGTTCACGCCTCTTGTATACCATACCAGACTTCGTGAGGACGTGAAAACTAATACATTCAGGTGACCCATTTTACCTCTCACAGTGAATTGCTACTGTAATCCTTTACATATCCGCCGATGTTGTATACGTGAACAAGTTATACAGGGTGGTCCATTGATCGTGACTGAGCCAAATGTCTCACGAAATAAGCATCAAACTAAAAATCTACAAAGAACGAAACTTGTCTAGCTTGAAGGGGGAAACCAGATGGCGCTATCGTTGGCCCGCTAGATGGCGCTGCCATAGGTCGAACGGATATCAACTGCGTTTTTTTGGAATAGGAACCACCATTTTTTATTACATATTCGTGTAGTACGTAACGAAATATGAATGTTTTAATTGGACCACTTTCTTCGCTTTGGGATAGATGGCGCTGTAATAGTCACAAACGTATAAGTACGTGGTATCACGTAACATTCCGCCAGTGCGGGCGGTATTTGCTTCGTGATACATTACCCGTGTTAAAATGGACTGTTTACCAATTGGGAAGAAGGTAGATGTCGTGTTGATGTATGGCTATTGGGATCAAAATGCCAAACGGGCGTGTGTTATGTATGCTGCTCGGTATCCTGGACGACATCATCCAAGTGTCCGGACCGTTCGCCGAATAGTTACGTTATTTAAGGAAACAGGAAGTGTTCAGCCACGTGTGAAACGTCAACCACGACCTGCAACAAATGATGACACCCAAGTAGGTGTTTTAGCTGCTGTCGCGGCTAATCCGCACATCAGTAACAGACAAATTTTGCGAGAATCGGGAATCTCAAAAACGTCGGTGTTGAGAATGCTACATCAACATCGTTTGGTCCCGTACCATACTTCTATGCACCGGGAATTGCATGGCGACGACTTTGAACGTCGTGTACAGTTCTGCCACTGCGCACAAGAGAAATTACGGGACGATGACAGATTTTTTGCAAGCGTTCTATTCAGCGACGAAGCGTCATCCACCAACAGCGGTAATGTAAACCGGCATAATATGCACTATTGGGCAACGGAAAATCCACGATGGCTGCGACAAGTGGAACATCAGCGACCTAAGATGTTTCACTGCATGACAGAATGGCGATGTACTTCCAACATGATGGATGTCCGGCACTTAGCTCGCGTGCGGTTGAAGCGGTATTGAATAGCATATTTCATGACAGGTGGATTGGTCGTCGAAGCACCATACTATGGCCCGCACGTTCACCGGATCTGACGTCCCCGGATTTCTTTCTGCGGGGAAGGTTGAAGGATATTTGCTATCGTGATCCACCGACAACGCCTGACAACATGCATCAGCGCATTGTCAATGCACGTGCGAACATTAGGGAAGGCGAACTACTCGCTGTTGAGAGGAATGTCGTTACACGTATTGACAAATGCATTGAGGTTGACGGACATAATTTTGAGCATTTATTGCATTAATGTGGTATTTACAGGTAATCACGCTGTAACAGCATGCGTTCTCAGCGATGATAAGTTCACAAAGGTACATGTATCACATTGTAACAACCGAAGTAATATGTTCAAACGTACCTACGTTCTGTATTTTAATTTGAGAAACATACCTTTTATCAACTGTTCGTCCAAAAATGCGAGCCATATGTTTGTGACTATTACAGCGCCATCTATCACAAAACGAAAAAGGTGGTCCAACTAAAACATTCATATTTCTTTACGTACTACACGAATATGTAATAAAAAGTGGGGTTCTTATTTTTTAAAAAAGGCAATTGATATCCGTTTGACCTGTGGAAGCGCCATCTAGCGGGCTAACCAAAAAGGTGGTCCAACTAAAACATTCATATTTCTTTACGTACTACACGAATATGTAATAAAAAGTGGGGTTCTTATTTTTAAAAAAAGGCAATTGATATCCGTTTGACCTGTGGAAGCGCCATCTAGCGGGCTAACCATAGCGTCATCTGCTTTCCCCCTTCAAGCTGGACAAGTTTCGTTCTTTGTAGTTTTTTCGTTTGACGCTTATTTCGTGAGATATTTGCCCCGGTCATGATCAATGGACCACTTTGTATTGATATCCAACCATTTCTTCTAGACGCAAAATTTTTTTCGTCTGACAGTGTTTCTGACAGGTATACATCCAAAGAATAAAGGTGTATATAACTAAAATTCCAGTTTCAAAACGATATAAAAAAATAACCACTGTTTAGAATGACGTCAAATTTGGGTAGCATATTACTGACGCAGAGGTAACGCCACGGAAAAAAATTAAGAACAATCTGATCAATAGATGGCACTGTAAGCGTTACAATATGCTCACCAACATACGCGCGACACTCGGGTGTTTCTTGGTTTGCGCCCGAGACGCCCATGAATGTCTCCATTAAGGATTGCGCGCTGTTCGTAAAGCTCTGTAACAAGACCGCTGAATGTGTACCAATAGCACTGTAGAAGTTCCTGACTCGCAAGGATGCGAAAAATGCATTGGTCCGACATCTGCTAATGGCCTGGAGAAAATGTTAACAAAATTCGAAAAGACAGGTTCTTTTCAAGTGCAGTGTGGAACATATGTCTAACATACGGTCACAGAATTGCGGGAGGGATCGAGCATACAAACATGCAGTGAACGGGGAACTGGCCGAACGTTGGACATGCCTGCGAGCATAAAATCCTATGGAACGTCCTGTGCTGCTATCCATACAAAATCACCTGTCGTTGTAGACGCGCTTACGTAACCATGCCGCAACTGTTGACTGCCGAACTTGCACAGTCACATACATTGAACAATACGGGTGGTGTAATGTGCAGCTCAAACCACAACTGTCGTATCCACCTGTCATCTGTAACCGTCCCCATTTACGATGAGACGCAGCGGGTAACGTTGAAACATTCCCTTAGAAAAAATTAAAAATGACAGTGCGGGAAGACCTCTTACGTTATTTGATTTTCAAACAGCTGAGCAAAACTGAACGTACTCAAACATTTCTCTCTTTAGTTGTTCTGATCATCACTAAACTGGCACACAATATTTCTAGCACAACGCAATCTGACTTTCAATAATCCCTACAAAAGAATGGCCCTGACTAACAATAACCTATACCTTTCATGATTCACTTACCTCACAAAAATCTTCGTTACTCGAGCTACTGCAATACCGAGAGCGCCAATACTGCCAGCTAAATAAAAGATTCTAACTACTGAAGGCCCTAACTACTGATAGGCATAGTAAGCAAATGGAAGGCTTTGATAGAGATGCCAACCAGCCACAGACTGCACACGGCACAGTCAGTGATTTTCATACAGAGCGGTACGTGGCGTTACCAACATAAGAACCTAAACAGGCTCCTTACAACGTCACTGGAAAAAATTAGCAACTATCTGAAACAAAGGAAAATTTTCATTCAATTTTTTTGTTCATTTACGGTTCCCCCTGCATCAGTAATATGCTGTTCAAATTTGACGTCATTCTTAGGGTGACCAGATGCAATTGTTTTAAAAGGAGGACAAACAGCTTCAAAAAGGAGGACAAAGGAAGAAAAAAGAGGACACATCAAACGGGTCAACAGCAGACGAGGATACCACTCGTCAGCTTTGGACAAGTCACGTGACTGCCGGGAATTACCGGTAAAACTAGTAGTTAATTGTTACTGATGGTCAGGTGGTGGTTAACTGAGCAATATAAAAAAATTAAAAACTTTGATGGTGGTGACAGTGCGTCGTCAATTATTTTGTTATGTCAACAACATGGAATTGTTTAGAAAGCGAAAATCGTAAGACCATTCACCTCCCTTCATTCGACGCACCGCTACCAACATCTACAATTCAAGCAGCAGCTGACGACATGTAAACTGCACTTGAACCATCCAAATACAAATAAATTGAATGACTATGAACAATGAAATAAAACCATGACAGTTAATCTGTCGAGTTATTTCTTACCTTTATTGGCCACTGAGACGTACGTTCCAGCTACACATATCTTACATTCCGCTTCAAATTCATTTTTCCCTTTCTTGAAAGCTGGATATTTGCAGGAAAGGACATCAAAAAATGTACACTTTCGTTTAGGCATAGCCAAATATTTTACGTAACTCACAAATCACACGTGCGCTACAGGAAGCCTAGCCAATACAAAGCGAAGATACGAAATGAAAATTTGAAATAATCGATATTTGCATTCGCTTATAGATCGATCAACGATAACATCGCCGATCCTGGTGCCACCTACTAACACCGCCTTCGTGCGTGTTTATCACGAAGGCTGTGCCAATATTTAAAGTATTTAAGAAAAGAGCAATAGAACGGGACGAATTGTAGATTTAACTGTATTACGCTCAACTTTGCAAAAAAGCCGGACACCGTAAAAATCAGCCCGGACCCCGGAAAAAGAGCTAAAAAGGAGGACATGTCCGGATTAATCCGGACGTCTCGTCACCCTAGTCATTCTGATCAGTAGTTTTCTTTCTACGGCGATTTGAAAGTGGAAATTTAATTATTGTCACCCTGTATGTGACGAACGACACCGGAACGTTACTGTTGTAGCAACAGGCAAGAGATAGTTGTGCAAACGCACAGAGGTAGCGAAAGCCTGCGCTTGATTTTGTCATTTGTCAGAGAAGACGTTCACGGGATTAGCCTTGTGGTGAGAGAAGGTGGAAGGGGAAGAGGATGATCTCGCACCTAGCTACCACCTACACGTGCTCGGCTACGCACCCTCCATCTTGTCGGGCGTCGGTGGCGCTCATAAGTTATGGAGGGCCGGGCCGTGCCTCCCTGGCGTGACATCACCTGCCGGAGGAGGGAGGGAGGGAACAGTGGGCGGCTGTAGCGGCGGTGTGTGGGCGGCGGCGACGCCGTAATTAGGGTCCGGCGACCGCGGTGCCCTGAATGCTGCATGAGCCGCGATCGAGCCGCGGCGCGACCTCAGCGCCGCCCACTTGCCGGCGGCCGGCGACCGCTTCCTCTTCATTTGGCTTTCATCGAGGAAGTGGCTAATGCCCGCTTACTCCGCATAAAGCGCGCCCGCGACGCAACGTGTCGGCCTCTGCGCGGAATGAACTGCGCACTCGAGTAAAATATTAACGCCGTTACAGCCGGCGCAGGGGCATCATTAATTGCTCAGCTATTCATTATGAGCGGTAGTTGGCCGCTTAGTAATTAACGAGGGTGCTCGCCGGCGCGCGGGGAGCTGGCGAGCTTCCAGAAGGACTGCTCCAGGGTGTTCGTCACTTCTTGCGAGAAAAACATTAGGGAAAATTGTTATTAAATTGCCGTGTACTTAGTCCAACACCGTGTCACAGACGGGCAAACAGGCTCGTCTACGTAGCCCTCAGAGCTTCTTGTGTGCAGGCGAACGAAGTAAGTTCCTCAACCAACAGATATGAGCCCTCAGACCTAACAGAGCCACCAGTAGCAGAACTCACCACAATTGTGAATAGAACTCGTCAGGAATTATACGGTATTTTCCACAAGAAGAAAGGAAGATATTCAGAGAATACACTATCTTATCTCATACATTGGGATATACTTATGTAATGCAGAACTGTCCACTAGATGTCACGAGAAGCGGATCACCGAATATAAAAGGAGGCAGGAAGTATTTTGGTGCACAGGACTCAGAACTGACGTAATACAAAGGAAAAAAAAAGCTGCAGAATACCTGATCAAACTAGAGACATGGATGACCAAATGGAGAATTCGACTTAACCCGACAAAAACACAACTAGTCTTATTCCAACACCGCAAACTGACGAGAAAAGGACAGCAGGAGCAAGAAGACACAATACTCCTACTATGGAACGAGCCCCTACAACTGACTGACACCGCGAGATACCTCGGCGTCTACGTTGACAAGCACCTCAACTACCAAACCCACCTACAATACCTGCTCAACAAAACGAGGAAACAACAGTTAATTCGACAAGTACAAGGACCATTGTATGGATGCTCGACCAGGACAGCCATACACTCATACAAGAGTTACATACGACCAATGTACGAATACGCCGCTGCACCACTGGGTGGAATACCAAAGACAGTCGCAAACAGACTGTACTCGACAGAACGCCGACTACTGCGCAGCATAGCAAAGCTACCATACCGCACCCCTAGGGACGAAGTGTACGAGACAACAGGAATAACCCCACTACAAACAAGACTGGCAAAACTTAGGGCAAGATACGGCTCACACATCCTACACAAAGGACCCGATATGGAAGATATACTGACGACCAAGCCACACACGACAAGACGCCCGGAAACCAAATCCATTTACCCGGCGCGTACAATAGCACAAAATACATCAACCGAGTTCCCCGACTTAGCACCCACTATGACACAACTGACAGGAGGAGAAACTACCCCGCCCTACCTAGACGAAAGACAGTAATACTGTAACGAACGACCTAGTGCGCCACGACAGCCTCCCGCAGTCAACGCACAAAACACCTCATAACACTGAGCACAATAGCTTTAATGAAATTATAGATAAGATCAAGACCCATTGTAAAAACCAGCTCCAAGTACTACCAAAAGGAAAGGAGAATACGTAAAACTAGATATAAGGCAAGAATATCCATTGTAGCAACCAGCTCCAAGTAGTGCGAAGCACCAAAAGGAGAACATGTAACACTAATTTTAAGATTAGTTATAAGCTAGAGGATATCACCCACAACAACAACGCCCTCCTCCATCCTTTTGCACTTTCGTGGGACGATTACATAGGGAAAAGTATATGTAAACACTGTAAGAATCCCCCATTAGGCTAACGTGTCACTTCCAGTTATATTGTCAAATCACCCCCACATACCTTATTAAGTCATTTCACTCATCAAATTTAAACTATTATCACCATTTCAAATTCAATTAATTGTCCAATTAGTTTTGTTAAATTAGTTATTTTGCAAAATTAATTCAATTAATTTTCTTTCACATTCTAGTCACTAAAAAGTAACGCAAAACTAAAGTTACTCAATATAAAATAATAGCATATAATCAAATATATGAAAAAATGGAAATAAATAAAATAAAAATTGTAACCTCTGGCTGATAAAGGGCAAACAGATAAGCCCTAGAACAGCCCGCCATCTCCCCTCATGAGAAGGAATGAAATGTGCTAAAAAAAAAAAAAAGAAAACAAATGTGTTTATCAGTAGAGAGCCAGCAACAACATAGTGGGTCGGTCAGGAGAGCGCACTGACTTTTAATGTGGACTAGTCACTGGATGTCAGCTGAGTAAAAATCCCTTCCAATGCTGCCTATTACGACAGTTGGTGATGTGACTGTGAAACGGAAATCAGAAGGTGACTACCACTGCTACACCAAGACCAGGCAGGCATCATATACTGACGGATGGGGACCGTCGAGTATTGCGAATGTTTGTTGCAAAAAAAGTCGCATGAAATACGAGGGGCGTCTGAAAAGTCCGTGCAAAAATAAAAACTACTTATACACTTCGCCCAACTCTGTTCTAATTTGTTGATCCCTTCCGAATAGTAGGAATTGTTCAAGTCTGCAAAATAGCTTTTAGTTGCTGCAATCACATCCTCATTTGAATAAAATCTTTGACCCACCAGCCAATTCTTCAAATTGGGGAACAAGTAGTAGTCCGAGGGAGCGAAGTCTGGAGAATAGGGGGGATGTGAAACGAGTTGGAATCCTATTTCCATTAATTTTGTGACCACAACTGCTGAGGTGTGTACTGGTGCATTGTCGTGATGGTAAAGGATTTTTTTGCGGTCCAATCACCGGCGGTTTTTTTTTTGCAACCCGGTTTTCAAACGATCCAATAACGATTACTAATATTCGCCTGTAATAGTTTTACCCATTTTCAGATAGTCGATGAGGATTATCCCTTGCGAATCCCAAAGGACAGTCGCCATGACCTTTCCAGCCGAAGGAACGATCTTCGCCTTTTTTGGTGCAAATTCTCCCTTGGTAACCCATTGTTTAGATTGTTGTTTGGCCTCAGACGTGTAGTAATGTATCCATGTTTCATCCACAGTGACGAAACGACGCTTAAAGTCCTGCGGATTCTTCCTGAACAGCTGCAAACCATCCTTGCAAACACTTCACACGATTCCGTTTTTGGTCAAGCGTGAGCAATCGCAGGACCCACATTGCGGATAGCTTTCTCATGTCCAAATGTTTATGCAAAATATTATGTATCTGTTCATTCGAGATGCCCACAGCACTAGGAATCTCACGCACCTTAACTCTTCTGTCATCCGTCACCGTATCATGGATTTTATCAATGATTTATGGAGTCGTAACCTCCACAGGACGTCCAGAACGTTCAGCATCACTTGTGCTCATATGGCCACTCCGAAAACTTTGAAATCACTTATAAACTGTTCTAATCGAAGGTGCAGAGTCACCATAATGTTTATCAAGCTTCTCTTTAGTCTCCTGAGGCGTTTCGCCTATCATAAAGTAATGTTTAATCACCACACGAAATTATTTTTTGTCCATTTTTTGACAATCACTCGACTTCCTTGATTCACACGAATGCCAGACACAAAGAAATAGATCAATATGGCTGAAACTTGGTGTGCGTTCTTTGCAAAGATACTCCTAGCTGAGCATGACCTCCATACGCGCAAGTGGTGCCATCTCTCGAACTTTGAACGGACTTTTCAAACGCCCCACATAAGTGGGAGGAATGACTCCTGAGTTCCAAAGTACTACCAGCAGTACAGCTAGCACAGTGACAGTGCGTAAGTGGCTCTGGGCTCTGAGCACTATGGGACTTAACATCTACGGTCTCAGTCCCCGAGAACTTAGAACTACTTAAACCTAACTCACCTAAGGACATCACATAACACCCAGTCATCACGAGGCAGATAAATCCCTGACCCCGCCGGGAATCGAAGCCGGGAACCCGGGCGTGGGATGCGAGAACGCTACCGCACGACCACGAGCTGGTGCGTAAGTAGTTCTGAAAACAAGTGGGTACAGTGGTCGAGCAACTCATTAGCCACACATGAAATGTCCCCTTTTAAACAATTATACATGACTGTGCTTAAACTGACACACAATATTTTGTTAGCGCGACGCAATCTGACTTTCAAAATTCCCTACAAAAGAATGGCCCTGACTAACATTAAACTATACCTTTCACAAATCACTTACCTCACAAAAATCTTCGCTGCTCAAGCTACTGCAATACAGCAAGCGCCACTACTGCCAGCTAAATAAAAGATTCAAACTATGGAAGGCACTAACTACTGATAGGGATAGTTAGCAAATGAAAGATATTAATAGAGAACAAACAATGTATTTACCTTAGTATCATCAAAAGTCATAATATATATAGCAGTTCATGACAAATTACAAAACTCCGCCATCTCTCTCCCCACATCCACCACTGCTGGCGGCTCACCTCCAACTGCGCAACGCTACGCGCTGTTCACAGCCAGCTGCCTAACACTACAATGGCGAGTATTACAACAATGCAAACTAGACACAGACTGCACATAGCACAGCCAGTGATTTTCACACAGAGGTGGCGTTACCAATAAAAAACCTAAACAGCCTACTTACATAGCCCCCATGCTCCCCACAAAAAATTTTACAAATTGGATTGGGCAGTGGCCAATACAGATTTGAAAAAAATTTTTCATAATTACAATAACAAAGAAATCAAATGCACACACTTATTGATACAATGTTGGTCAAAAGCTAAAAATTTCTCACAGTCCATAAAGACAGTCCAGATTGTTCATCACAGTAAAAATGCAGAGTTTTTCTCAAAGTCTGAGCAGTAAAAGAAAATGCACACAGAAGTAGTGGATTTCCATGCAATCTTGAAGAAGTACTGTTGTCCTTCCAAATCTTGAAGAAGTAGTGTTGTCCTTCCAACGGAACGACAGTGCTGACTCTTGACATGCAGATAGGTAATGGGCCACAACAGAGCAAACCCACAGCAGAGTCAGTCGAAGTTTTGAAGAATATTGGTGGGTAGGTCATCACAGAGCAGATCCACTGTAGTCCTGGTAGAGATTGTGGTATTGGTGGGCCACCAGAAGTGCAGACCCACTGCAGTCCGTGTAGAAATAATGGTACTGGTGAGTCAGCAAAGGTGTAGACCCACTGTAGTCCATGTAGAGACGGCCAGCAGCCATCTGTTGCAAATGTGCAGGTGCACAATCACCATCGAAGAGTCTTGCGGACAATATAGCAAGTCCATAAACCACCACTTGTGCACTCACAAAGTTTCTGGAATTGTCCTTAGATCCACTAATGCTGTTATCCAGTCCCTTGCTGAATCATTAACACACGTGCAAACACTATCAGTCCCTACTTCTCACATATTGTCCATATACTATGACCAACAGAAACGTGTGCAGTGAAATGTAACTTAATTTGAAGAACTGGTGTCTATACAATTATAAATTTACAACATGAAAATAAAATTACAAAGGTACAAAATACATCATTAAAGAACATAACAATACAGATAACATTTGTAGTACAGGCTTTACAAAAGAATCGAAATAACATATCCATCAGAGTTACAGGAATTATGACATAAGTACATACATAAAAGATCAGAATAACTTTCGAAACATCAATTTCACACATGAGCATTAAAACAAAATAGAATAAATAATGTCTAAGCATATTTACAAGGTAAATAACATATTATTAATGCCAATTATATTCGAGGATAACAGTATTCCTCATCATAGTGAATGTAGCTTAGTATTAGAAGAAGAAAAAATCCTATGAAACTACACAGAGACAGGAAGAAAACAAATACACAAGGGTACACAAACACATAGTGGGATAACACCAATAGGAAAGGACAGGGTTCGTTTTCAGTGTAACATTTGGTACTGCAGTCCAACCCAAAACTTCATATATCTTTCCTCTTATTTCATCCTTTGTTTCCACCAAAAAAATTCTATCTAAGCATGCTTTCTGTATTTATATGTTCACACATTTCTTACCTCAACATTTATTTCCAAGAAAATCCTACCTAAACCTGTTTTCTGTACTTCTTTTCGTATAACTTCTCAATGCATTTCTTCCAATTCATCGCAACTCATTCTCTTAGAGGCTACCCCCTCTTAAGCTAACTTAAATCTACTGAGTTCAAATGCTAAACTAAGGGACGAGGCAATGCAGCAGCACAAAATAAGTAACACAAACAGCAATGACCAAAAAAATGGAAAATTGCAAAGCAAGCTACAGTAAATCTAAATTACCAAGCAATGCAACATTACAACTAATATGAGCCAATGTGCAGCAACAAGAAAAATAAATCTGGCTTAGCAGAGTAACACAAATTGAAATTCAGTATGCCTGGCAAACAGCAGTAACTTACCCGTATACCTAAACATGACATAGCTCAAGCAGAAAAAATATTACAGTAAAAACAACAATGCAGATAAGGGAAATGTATATTCACATCTTAATGTCTATGTAATTAAAGTGGTGCACCACAAATTATTCTACAAAAGAAATTACCAAGTACTTGAAAAGAAAATTATAGATGCAGTTACTGTTATTAGTCCCTTCTTATTGTTCTCTCCATTCCAAGAGCTCCTTTTTCGAAGAATGTGGATCAGAAAATACTTATTTAATAAATCTTAGTATCATCAAAAGTCATAATATATATAGCAGTTCATGACAAATTACAAAACTCCGCCATCTCTCTCCCCACATCCACCACTGCTGGCGGCTCACCTCCAACTGCGCAACGCTACGCGCTGTTCACAGCCAGCTGCCTAACACTACAATGGCGAGTATTACAACAATGCAAATTAGACACAGACTGCACACAGCACAGCCAGTGATTTTCACACAGAGGTGGCGTTACCAATAAAAAACCTAAACAGCCTACTTACACACATTTCTGTAGTCAGTGCTAAGCGGCGTTTGAGGTGAAGTAATGAGTGACGTCACTGGGCAATGGGTGACCCAAAAAGAGTGATCTGGACTGATGGATCAGGCTATACCCTGCGGGATTCCGATGGAGAGGTTAGGGGTCCCGCGCATATCAGCAGAACATTACTTGCCATCACGAGTAGTGCCAACAATGAAGTACGGAAGAGATATTGTTACGGTAAGAGAATGTTTTCTGTGATTAGGGTTTGATTTCCTTATTGCGATTAAGGAAACACTAATTGCGGAAGGGTATGAAGACATTTTATAGCTCTATGTACTGCGTACAGTAGAGGACCAATTTGGAGACGATGACCGTTTATATCAGCATTACAGTGTACCACGGAATATAGGAACAGCTGTGAGGCAATGGTTTGTGGACAATAACATTCCTGAAATGGACTGGTCTGCCCAGAGTCCTAACCTGAACCCAGTGGAACACTTTTGGGATGAGTAACGGTGTCGAATTCTATGCGGACCCCAGCGTCCAACATCACTACCTTCTCTGGTTTCGGCTTTGCGATTCCTCCACAGACAGTCAAAATCTCGTTGATGTTGTTCCCAGAATATTTTAAATCATCACAGGTTATCGTCATCATTATTCACTGATAGGCGTCCGAATACATTGGGCAGATAGTGTGTACATCTTATTCAATATAATGAAGGTGCTCCCCTAAAATAATTTTTAATATTTCATCAATTTAACACCAATCACGTGCAGAAAGAATCGCATGAAGTTAAAGCGACAGCCCAAAGAAACCCTGTGGCTGTCCCTGCTTAGAAACATCATAATATCTGCCGTTGCGTTGTAACATTAAATAGCTAGTTGCGATTGTCGTGTACGGTACACAAAATCAAATGCGAAATTTGATGTCGTAGTTGTCTAAGAAATATTTTGCTTTTCTGTCATTTGTCAGCTGAATTGTGTTGACAGTATAGCAGCATAACACCGAACAGCAATTGATGAACTTGAAAGAGAATGTGAAATTGAACTTACATCAATAAGCGTGCGGGGCTGTTAATGATACACACTTGTTCAAACCACATAGAACTCTTATTCGTCTGCTAGGGTCTAATATAAGTCACAGAACTGGACAGACAAAGATAAAAACTATGGAGGAACCTTGAATAATAAGTCACTTCATTTGATCAGCGAAAGAAACAAATGCAAGTATTTCAGAAAAAAGAAAGATATACAACAATATAAGTCACTTAGGAAGGAAGACAGTATCAAGAGTAGAGAAACTTAAGAGAAATAAATTCAGGAGAAATGTCAAAAAATCCAAAGCGAAAGGGAGAGATTCAGTATGCACGAAAGTCAAAATAAATTTAGGAGAAATTAAAGACGAGGGCATCAGCATCAAGAATGCAAAAGAAATTCCACTGTTGAACGCGGTGGAGAAAGACGGTAGTTGGAAAGAGTAAGCTGAGGGCCTCTGTGAAGAAGAGTAATTGTCTACTGACATGGTAGAAGGAGAAATGGGCGTCCATCTGGAAGACATAGTGAATTCAGTATTAGAGCTACGGTTTGACATAGCTGTGAAAGACTTACCATAAAATAATACTGAAGGGATAGGCAACATTTTTATGCAATTTCAGTCATTGGAGGAAGTGGCCACCAAACGATTATTCAAGTTAATGTGTAGAATCTATCACATTGGAGACATGTCATCGGAATTCCGGAAGAGTCTCTCTCTTTCTCTCTCTCTCTCTCACACACACACAGTCTCTCTCTCTCTCTCTCTCTCACACACACACACACACACACACAATCTTGAAGATAGCAAAAACAGAGAGATAAGAGAACTGTCGCACAATCAGCCTAATTGCTCATGCAGTCACTTTACTCACAATAATAAGGTTAATGGAAAATAAAACTGAGTGCCTATTAGATGCCAGTTACTCCGGCTTTAATTACTAGGTAAAGCCATTAAAGAGACAGTTCTGACGTTGGGCTTGATAATAGAGACAATGCATAAGAAAAATCCAAACTTTTATAACATATGTCGACATAGAAAAAGAGTGCTGTGATGTGAAACGGTGCATGATAGTCGAGATTTTCAGAATAATAGATGTAAGCTATAGGAAGAGACGGGCAGTATCAACTTTGAAGAAGAATCATGCTGAGCAGTAAGTGTGGACGAGCAAGAAAGAAGTCATAAGATTGAAAAGGGTACACAGAAGCTATAATCTTTCTCCTCTACTTCTCAACCTATTCGTCGAAGGAGCAATACAGCAGAAATGGGAAGTTTCAGGAGTGGGAGCAAATTGAAAGTGAAAGGATGTCACTAATAAGATTCGTTGATAACATTGCTTCCTTCAGTAAAAGTGAGGAAAAATTACAGGTCGTTTTGAATGGAAATCGTAGTCTACTGAGCACAGCAGAAGGACTGAGAGTGAAACAAACAAAGGCGAATGTTATGAAGAGTAGCGGAAATGAGAGTAGCCATTAAGTAAAGATCAAAAATAAGAACCACTTAGTGGACCAACTGAACGACTTCTGCTATCTTTGAAGCACAATAACACATGAAGACGCAGAAACAAGGGTATAAATAGAGGACTAGAACAGGAAATTAGAGTTTTCCTTGCTGAAAGCTAAAAGAAGTCTGCCAGTAGCAAACATCAGCCGTAATATGACGAACTTTGTGTCTTCACATGAGAACGACTCATTTTATTGCTTATTCGAATTCTACGCTGAAAACTACTGTTTTCCATTCGTGGTAGATGGCTCTGTAATTGACAGTTATCAAGTATGTATGTTTCTGCTGTTAAGAATCGAGGCATTTGATTCTACTTGCGTCGTAAATGAAAATATTTGTGGTTCAACGGTGGGTACTGATGCTCAAACATTACTTCAGAGTTGACAAATGTGATTGTGCAGTACAAATAATATGGCCGAGACATTGACACTCCTGGCAAAAAAGTTACTTCTATGGAAACATAGTTTTCTATTCTCTATGGCGTTGATTGTGGTGATTCCCAAAAACATCGGAATGCTCGATTTCGGTGGCTGCCCCAGAGTCCCACCTTCATCGTGTCTGATTTCGGTGTTTCCATCCCTCCGCCGTAACTCTCACACTGGCTGCTACATGCCTACCGGAGTGATACAAACCACAGCCATTGTATAAGGCAAAATGTCCATCAAGTGATAGTGACAGTCGCAGCTACCGTGGATACACACATATCATGTAAACACTCACCTGCTCATCCCATCGCTCAGCACCTCACAATGCGGCACACCCCATAGCAGCGCTGTGGCCTTTTTATGCTGATATTGATACTTATATTTAAATATCAACCGGTAGAACACAAAGGTTTACATTTACATTGTAAATGAAATGTAGAATTAAATGCGCTAGTTCTTGAATGCATAAACAGGCGCAATTGATATTTGTCAATTGTTGTTGTTGTGCTCGTCAGTCTGGAGATTGGTTTGATGCAACTCTCCATGCTACTCTATCCTGTGCAAGCTTCTTCACCTCCAAGTAACAACTGCACCCTACATCCTTCTGAATCTGCTTAGTGTATTCATTTATTGGTCTCCCTCTATGATTTTTACCCTCCACGCTGCCCTCCAATACCAACTTGGTGATCCTTTAATGCCTCAGAATACGTCCTACCAACCGATCCCTAGTTACGTTGTGCCACAAATTCCTCTTCTCCACAATTCTATTCAGTACCTCCGCATTAGTTACCTGATCTACCCATCTAATGTTCAGCGTTCTTCTATAGGAACACATTTCGTAAGCTTCTATTCTCTTCTTGTCTAAACTATTTATCGTCCATGTTTCACATCCATACATGCCTACACTCCATACAAATACTTTTAGAAATAACTTCCTGACAATTAAATAGCCCCACCTACCAAGAATTGGAAAACAGTGGTTTGAGTAAACTGTACATATTTTTTTGCGCAGAATCCGAATATGCAATAAAAATGAGGGGTTCCCATTTGAAAATACAAAGTTGAGCCCACTCATGCAAGAGGGGTGAGTAGGAGATGGCTATTTGTAGCACAGGCGAATGTCCCCTTTACTATCACAACGTTTCACCTAGAGCATTCTTTTCGAGGTATTTAGTTGTCTCTAGTCAAAACAAACACCTGTACACATTTATGTATTGTGTATAATAAAAATATATAGCCCACGTGCATACGAGTGTTTATTAGAACATCGTCTAAAATTTTGAAGTAAATAATCAATAACTTTAAGAGATTTTTGGTAACGATGTTGAACAACGTCTTGTCTTTATATAGTAATATAGATGCTGTCTTTTCATGAGTTTAAAAGATGGTAAACGATATCTTCAAACAATCTAAGACGTCTCTAAAATCCTTTGTATAGGATCAGAACCGTAAAAATCTTATAAAGCTTTCTTGGGGCACCGCAGATGTATCTGCAGTATTATTAGCCCTTTCTGACCGTGTGATTACAGTTGGAATCACTAATTAATCTGGCTTTTAGAGCTTTTATTACAAAGTGAATGTTACTAAATGGGATCTGTCGATGTAGTTCTATTTTCAGCCAACAGATTGCAGCACCTCGTTAGTCAATAATGATCGACTGTTGGATGTCAATCGTGTGTTGTTTGTTGACAAGCGCATAGCATTTCTGTTTCGGTCTGCACTTGTAACTTTATAAAATAATATCAGTTATGTATTATTAAAAAAACAAAGACTTGCTTTTTTCAGTTTATATTGCTTACAGAATTAGAGATATGTGCACATATTACATTTTCAGAATGTGTAGCCGAAATTAGAATTTTAATAGTTAGAAAGAAATTATTCCATTTGGAATCAGTAGATTTTTGTCATGTGTATAGTTTAACTTATGATGATGTTATTTATTGTTGATTACAGGGATATTCAGCACGTTATTTACATCCTACTACTCACATCTATAGCTTTTAAATGTGTCAACAATAACGAACATGATGTAAATTATAGTTCTGTAATCTTAAGAAGGTGCAGTAAGAAGTTATATTTACGTGATATTATATTGTAATTTACATGTTACCAGTCACAATATAACTATTAGTTTGATATCAGTTGTTTGTACACATATCGCAGTCACTGACAGACACAGTAATTGTTGCAATTTTGGAAGGTGGCATATTTCATTTTTAAGTTGATTATGAGGAATCTACTTTGGAGGTAGTTTTTGACGAAGAAGAGATTGCTGGTGAAACTTTGAATATAGACTGTTTAGATATGCCTGTAGGAATTCACATGTTCAGTGACGATGAAGAGAAAGAATTAAATGAAACATTTCTTAGTACTGAAACACACAATTCAAGTGAATTACCTGTATGTCACGTAAGAAGCAGACATTGGCGACAAAAAAAGGAAAACCGTTAGAGAAAACCTACAATTACACATTTTCTTGGCTTCCAAATGATGACTTAGTCGTGAATTGCTTTGAAAAATTTAATGATAGCAGCATAACTCAGAGCCGAGTAAACCAAACAAATTTATATTCTACACAGGAAACAGGAAAGCCATCGACACATTTAGAATTGCAATGAGATGGGGGTTGGTTAAGTTTATTACGCGTTCGAGTGGAGAGGAGAGATAAACATGAGCATCAGGGCGCTAAAATTCTTTGAGAATAAGAGAGTGCATCTTATTTCATCAAATATGAGTCAAGGGCCCATTGAAGATGTAAGACAATGGTCGGTTGCAGCTAATCAATACGCGAATGTCCTGAACTGATCTGCAATTATAAATGAATGCAACACTTTTATGAGAGGGGTGTTGATCTGCATTACATACTAGTACAACTCCTTAGATCTAATATCGAGGACCGCCAGTTCTATCTCAGAATAATATTCCAGAATAATGTGATACATATCAAACCACTACTTCATTCTGTCAACGATATTGCAGCAAGGATTTTGATGAGGTTACAGCATACCCAAAAAAGAGGGGCGTTCAACAGATTCACTAAATCTAAACTCAGTGAAGAAACGAAGAACAGGAAAAGCACGTTGTCCATTTACTGATGTGCGCTATGATGATACAGGCTATTCAACGGAACACCTCCGTGTCAAAGTAAGGTGCAAATTGTACGTAAAAAGCTATCTAGAGTGAAATGCACGAAATGCAATGCACTTTTTCTCAGCAAGGATAAGAACGGTTTTAGAAATTTTCACGTAAATGAACTCAGTGTCACCCCGTATTAACTCCAAAAATATTTCACAGTAACAAAGAAATTGAAATTTTGATAATTTAATGTTTATTTTATTTTTGATTAAAATAAGTCGTGAACTGGAAAAAGGCAAAAATGTTTAATCTTTGCTTTCACTTGTCACACCTGTGCCCAAATGACCTCAATTGAAATAAATTCAGAAATCGTACATCAAAATGTATTTCTCAAAAATACGTTTAAAAATCTTCTTTACTGCGATCTAAAGACAATGTGACCTGAAAGAAAAAATGTTTTCGGTAGTAGAAAATAGCTCAGGCTAGAAGGGCTTATATCATCATTTATTATGAACTGTGATGTTTCTGACAGGAAGTAACGAAGGTAGTCGCACGCAATCTGATAAGTATCCACTTGTGAGGTGCAATAACAAAAAACTACTGGAATTATACAAATATGGAATTAACTTGAGGTTTCCTGTTGTACCACTCGTTAGGAGCCAGTTTTAGTTCAGAAGAACACTGTTCTCTGCACCCGCACTAATCATGCGACAATAGATCTTTTTCATCGAGATTATTTACAATGGTATACGGGAGGAGTTCAATAGGTAACGCAACACAGTTTCTTTTTTTTATTTTTTTTATTTTTCTTTTCCTTTTTTTTTGTGAAAGCAGGTTGGTTTTATTCAGGATTCTGAAACACCACACTTTTGACTACAAAACCATATTTTTCAACATAATCTTCGCTCAGAACGATGGCCTTACGCCACCTTAATGGGAGGTTCTTTCTTTCGCGCATGGTTCCATTGGACGGTTTTACGTCTGAGCACACGTCTTGCTGCATCAATAACCTCCACATCATCGACGAACTGCTTGCACCGGAGTCCTTCCTTCACTAGGCCAATCAAACGGAAGTTGGAAGGTGTGAGATGCGGGCTGTAGGGTGGATGAGGAACAAGAGTCCAACGAAGTTTTGTGAACTCCTCTCGGGTGCGCAATCTTGTATGAGGCGTTGCTTTGTCCTGGAGAAGGAGAAGTTAGTTTGCATTTTTGTGGCGACGTGGGTAGTACAGTAAAATTCAGAGTTGATCGTTGTACAATGAGGATGGACAGAATAACCCATTCAGAGTCCCAGACGACAGTCTCCATGACTTCACTGACTGAGGGCGCGGATTTGAAACGTTTCTTCGGAAGAGAGATTGCGTGGCGCCACACCATGGATTACCATTTTGTTTCCGGTGCGGAGTGATGAAACAATGTTTACCACATGTTCGATACAAAATTGTAACGATTATCCTCGTATCGCTCAGGCGATTCCGCACAGAGTGTCCTTGGTTACTCGATGTGGGCGAGGAACCGAACGGGCACACACTTTTGAGTCCCTCAACTGGTGAACGAGTGTGTCAGAACTAGCAACAGCGAGATGGGGAGCAAGGTGTTTGATTGTGATCACCTGGATGAGAGTGTTCGCACGTTCCAACAGTGCAGGAATCACAGCTGTGTGCGGCCAGTCGGCGCGCGAAAGATCGGATAGGTTTGCGCGACCTTGTCACGACGAGGACAGACGTCTCGCCCAACGATTGTGCTTTAGCCCGCCCGGCTAGCCCTGAGGTCTAACGCACAGCTTCCCGAGCGGGAAGGTGTGCCGGTCCCCGGCACGAATCCGCAAGGCGGATTAGTGTCGAGGTCCGGTGTGCCGGCCAGCCTGTGGATGGTTTTTAAGGTGGTCTTCCATCTGCCTCGGCGAATGCGGGCTGGCTCCCCTTATTCCGCCTCAGCTACACTATGTCTCCGCACTATGTCTGCGCAAACGCTGTCTCCACGTACGCGTACACCATAATTACTCTACCACGCAAACATTTGGGTTACACTCGTTTGGTGTGAGACGTTCCCGGCGGGGTCCACTGGGGCCGAACCGCACAATAACCCTGGGTTCTGTGTGGGGCGGCGGTGGGGTGAGTGGACTGCTGTAGCCTGTTTTGGGGTTGTGTACTACTGAGGGCGGGGACGAAGCCTCTCCGTCGTTTGTAGGTTCCCAGTTCACTACATACATACAACTGTGCTTTTGCTCACTTCGAGGTCTGCATAGACATTCGGCAAGCGCCTATGATTATCTGCAATGCTCTGATTTTCCGTCACAAGAAACTCAATGACAGTTCTCTGCTTGGAGCGCACATCCGTTACAGACGCCATTTTGAAGGCTGCATATAGCATCGCCTCCTATCGGAACTTCGCGAACTACAGGGGCTGAGGAAGAAATATTCCACGAGTTCTGCATTTTTTCCACTGAAGTTGACTGAGGAGAAATGTGTTGCATTGCTTATTGAATGTCCATCATATTTAGTATCCGGCAGTGATTTGGTTTTCCCGGCAGGCTGACTGTCGAGATGGTTGGGCTTCGTGGCATGGTTGCAGCTGACTCTCGTGGAGGGCGCCGCCACTAAAGACTTGCTGCGTGGAGCCGTCCACAGAGAGGGCTTGTAAATATCGCGGTCCCGCACTATACCCTCAGTGCCTCGCTATTCTGTGAAGCCATCGATACTGACATTGATAGTAAAGTGATCCACTTACGACGTTCACTACTCTATAGACTTAGCTTCTGGCTTCACGACGTGACCTCCTCCATCATCGATCACAGGAACCGCCAGTGTATTCAGATTTCTGCGTCATCGCCAGTCCGAGTGATCGTAAACTGTGTTCCACCTACGCCGAGTAGGAAAGAAATGTGGCGACGAAGACTTTCTCACCGTGCAAATATTTAGTCTGAGGCATGGATTCTATGTTTCCAACGTTTCAGCAGCAGTTTCAGACGTACCAGCTACAATAGTGCAGTAACAACAAAAACAGCAGTTTGAATTTCAACAATAACTGCAGAAATTGCTATATATGACGGTAGTATCTGTTCCCGAAAGAACAGTTACCGTAGATGGCCATGCAGCTTTGCTAGAAATGAAACGATAATTAAATGGACACCCTAGCTGCAAACAGGCGTTGATGTACTTCATTGGAGACATGTTGAAAATGTGTGTCCCGATCGGGACTCGAACCCGGGATCTCCTGCAGTCCCGGTCGGGGCACACATTTTCAGCAGGTCTCCAATGAAGTACATCAACCCCTGTTTGCAGCTAGGGTGTCCATTTAATTATCATTTCATTTGCAGAAATTGCTGTTACAATCACTGTAAAGGCGACAACAACTTGTAGATATAGCAGCATCGCCTCCCTCTGTTATTCGCTTGCTTTGACTTGGGAAACGTGATTTAGGACGTCTATTCATACTCCTTCACTGCCAGGCAGGTGTAATAACTGACCCTGAACGACAGACCGCACGTTTATTGTCTTCAGAGAGTACGTTTATTGTCTTCTATTGGCGTCAAAAGTACGCCGGCTCTCGGACCCTAGTGGTTTGAACCGTTCTGATGTTTGTAGTTTCGTGACTAAGTAGCTCATGGTGAGCAGAATCATTAATCCGTGATATTATCATATGTATATTTCCTGATATTTCCATACGTGGAAGCTATGTTTGGCGATGCTACTGGTGTCGATGTTTTTCGTAGTAGTAGTAGTAGCAGGCTTTGAGTTCTACGATCAACGTCATCATACGAATTATCAAACACCGATCGTCTGATGGGGGAGGGGGGGGGGGGGGGCGGATTCAGTACTTAGAACAGTAGTTGGCGGTCCTCCGCCCTTATCTTAAGTTGATGCCTGCAAACAAGAGTGTTTTGGTCGCCTCCGGCGTGTACCACAGTGACCAAATGTTCATACAAAGGTTTACTCGATATTGTTAGCTAAGAGTCACGTCGTGTCCAGAAAGCGGGCCAAGGCATCATCGATGACACTGCTCCTTCCGTGACATTAACTGTTCTGCAAGTTGCAAACCACGGTATGTACCAATTGTCTGCCTTGGCAGGCGGGTGACAAAAACAGCAACCAGCGCACTGCACTCTGCCTTGCTGGTGCCAATAGCGGCAGAGAACGGGCTGCGGAAGCTCAATCTAGGCTGGAAATTAATGGAACAATGGCAGAATTCCAGCTGGACACAGGCGTAGCCGTGTATCTGATTTATGTAGACACGTGTCGACGCATCGGCTCACCACACCTGCAGTATCCTCAGCTCAGTGTGGTAACATACAATGGGCATTCGATCCCGTCGTGGTGTCAGAGTATTCTAGGTGTTATATCCATTATCCGTGGTGCTATGGCTCAAATATTTGTTTTGCTCACGCTAAGAACGTATTAATCATACCCCTTTTCTGGCTCTAGTGTTGGTTTAAAAGCATGTGCAGGTATCCGATGCACGCTTTTGACCTGGTTCTCAACCATTCCTCATAATAGGTACATCTACAAAATATAGTTGTTGATCGTTTTCTACCGCCACGGTAACTGTTACATAGGCATGGAGGTAGTTCCTATGCCTTAGGAAGTCTCCGAGCTGTTCCGCACGAGGGATACAAACGACGTAGGTGTGGTACCTGTGCCACACCTTTGGTTTAGAAGGTGCCACGTTCAGCACCTCCGCTTGTAAAAGCCTCATCAAGAAAATGAAAACCAGCAGATTAAGAGGACTTACGGTGACATCTTCCAGCTGTTCGCAGAAATCACCATCCCAGCTCGTGGTAAAACTGGGGAAATGCCTTCAGAAGATAACGCGACTGGTGCATGTAACCTCCAACCATGGGTTCAACCCCGGTCCGCCACCAGCAATGGAGGGTGATTTTTTAACAATTCTAATCACACGTGGTGCCGATACGTCAGAAAGTCATTAAACAAACGTCAGCTGAAAATCCCGTGACGATAGAAAATAGACAATGTATATCCACAATGTTTAATAAATATCGGACTTGCTATCGGATGGCATGTAGTTTACTTATAATTACAACGATATGGGATCCTGTGATCTCGTGGTTGCACACAGTGTCACAAAAATTATGGCCGGTTGCGATACCGTCGGCGGCGCCTATACATCGTGGGGTGACGTGGAAGAACGCGCCGTCACGAGTCCGCCCCCGCTGGAACAAAGCCTCGCCGCGCCGTAACTCAGCACGGAGCGCCTGTATTTATGCCCGCCCGCGACGCTCCGGAGCGCCAGGCTCGACTTGTTAGCAAAACTTTCACCGGCCGCCGGATTTACGGCCCGGGATTTCCATCAGATAACGGGGCGCCCATCTTAGCAGAGTGCGCAGCCTCTCTTCCCCCCCTCTTCTCCCCACTACTGCTCTCTTCGCGAGAAGACGCTTACAGCAAATTGACCGGTAACAAGTTCTGCTCCGCCGGTTGGGTTTGCGTTCCTCTACATTTTATTACCTCAAGTGAAAAGTGTTACATTACTCTCATAGGCCGTTCAAACAAGATGTAAATGTTTCCTGCAACACTTTGCTATGACAAAGATACATTTATCAGTTCTCTATTCCAAAAGAAGAGAAATTATATAGGAAAGGACGGACCAATGGAAGTGCAGAGGATACTTGGAACTGGGGCCAATATGAAAAAATTAATTCAAATCGTATGTTACAACTTTGGAAAAATTAACGGAGCACTTGAGACACAGGCTCAAGAAGATATGAACTGTTCCATAAGACCAGTTAGACTACAAATGGGAGTGGACTGATACATTAAATGATCAACCATGGTCCGTATACTACTTGTGTTTACAAAATCAAAAGACAGATAAATGCTAAGTTTCAACAGAGATATAGATTAGGTAGGGAATACTGCATAAACATGGGCGCATTTGAGAGGTGCAATTAGACCACACGGCCTACGGTGAACAATAAAATGGAACTATTTGTGATGAACGAACTTCTCGCTGTTGGGGACATCAGAGACAAGTATTTGATGCACATCAAAGGTGTCTGGATTATCTGGAGCACGAATCGCAGCACATCCATCACCACCAAACGGTTCCTCCAGACCACCACTTAACTCTTTCGTACGAAGTGAATGAGCTATCTATAGGCCACTTGAATGATCTCACAGAAAAGATTTCACATCACTGCTAGTCATATGAACCATAAAATTGTAACCGTAGTTCCAATTAAGTACTTTTTCTTAAGAGATTTTAGGCTTGGTTACTTTTTTTACTGAATCTTTCTCTTCAGTTTGTATAATTGCATGTTTAGGACCCTGTTGTATGTGAAACATTCAGCGTTTAGGATATACCAACCTCTGCAAAGTTCTGGTACCATATTCACGAAATTTGATCTCATTTATTCTTTATCCTTAACTTTACGATGCTAGTGTAGATCACCTTTCAGACAATTACTTTATACGTCATTCATTAAATACAATTCCGTTTACACTGTAATTTATGTACATTTTAGAGAAATTTGGTAGGACACTGAAAATGCAAAATTTCTAGTTCTACGTATGTGAACGAAGTTATTGCTCTCTACTTCCTTTCGTCTGCTGAGAGTACCAACAACAGAAGTGGTCACCCGAAGAAAGTGAGAACCCAATACCTGGGAAAGTTTCAACGTTTTACATCATAGCGTGGTATACTAGAGTCGCTAAACATAATAACCTTAAAATATTTTCAAAGTTACAATGACAGTTTTTATGCAGTGACTAAAGCAATGCAGAAAGCATTTGTGAACTTTGTTTCATGTTATTTTACGTAAGCAAACAGAATACTGAAGAATCGAATCTTTTTGAGTTATTGAACATTCTGTGAGGATTAATCTTAAATCCTAATGTACTTATTTGTAACTTTTTCTATAAGCAGTTACACCATTTGTTCCCCTATGTTTTCTGTTAAATGGGTAAAAAAATTGCTAGTATCTCCCATAAAATTGTTTAGTTATGACAAAGCTCCTACATATGTCGGTTGGCGCTATATTCATCAAAAGTACTTAATTACAACTTTTTATATGAATTGTTGAATATTTGTTAAGCTATGTTATCTGTTAAAATCGGTAAAAATTGCTAGTAACTCCTGAAAATTGTTTACTGATAACATGTTTCCTCCTGTTGTCTGTTAGCACTACCTTCATCAATATTACCTGGGAAAGTTTCAACGTTTTACATCATAGCATGGTATACTAGAGTCGCTAAACATAACAACCTTTAAATATTTACAAAGTTACAATGACAGTTTTTATGTAGTGGCTAAATCAATGCAGAAAGCATTTGTGAACTTTGTTTCATGTTATTTTACGTTGGCAAACAGAATACTGAAGAATCGAATCTTTTCCCAAAATATAAACTATAATTGAATATTCATAAAGCACGTAATGTAGAAATCCTGAGTTCTTTTGAAGTGCCGTCACAACACTAATAAAGCAATTGCGGATCTTCATTATTAACTTGAAGACTTTGAAAATAAAAATGATGTATGTGATACAACTGTTTCGTATTACTTATTTTTTACTGGCTGGATGTGGTCCATCATTAATTATAAGGGAATGGCAAATGACACTCTTCCTCTTTTTTTTATATAACGTCTGAAAAGTCTGCATTCAGATGGTGTTTGATGTTCGCTGACATGTGATTTATGTGCTTTCATTTAATTCAAACGTCATGTTTGAAGTTGATGTCTTGAGTATAATCACGGTTTCTTTTTACTGCTCTGAGCTTCGTTTTTTTATCGCTCCACCGACGAAACAGTAACGACCTTACAGGCGTTTATTGATATTTATTACATTGCATTTATACTGTATGTTTATAACGTCAAAGAATACCTCACAATTTTAACAAATGGTGTGTCTAAGACTTTTGTGGTTAGACTGTTGGTAATGTTAACGTTATGCCAGAGAGTGGTGTCTTCAACATCGGATATATTCCCTGGTGCTTAGTCTGGATCTGCTCTACTGTTATCAATGATGGCTCACTGTCATGATTGACTCCCTCGCCAAGCATCCATCACTGTACTAAATTATAAGAAAACGATGTGTCTGCCATATTGTTACTGTGACATGCCTCTGTTTTCATCCAAACACAAGAACATAAATATGCACAAGGCAAAACGATTTTTATTCCCAACAAAAACTTTTTAGCGGTTCAAACACAGTTACTTGTTACCAGGATATAAGGTAGTTGAAACCAAAGCACATAACTCCACCGAGCTAGTTGTGACTGAATTAAGGGTTGGAACTTTTCTTCCACCGGCTCCTTCCTCCGCCGACCCCTTCAATTGTTACGCATTACTCTCTCCTTCTTTCTGTACCTGATAAAGTTAAACGAACTTTCCATGTTTATTTTAATGCGGAATGTTTTCCAATGATACAACACTTCGAATAATCTCCCACCCCTCTCTTACCCGCTCTTCCTCATCTTCCATAATATTTTGGAATGAACTGCACAGCATTGTACACTACTATGCAGGTATCATCGCGAAGTTTGCAGAGTCGCTCTTAGATCTGAAAAACGGATTACTTATGAAAGTAAATCAAATAGGTCCTGAACTAAGCAAAATTTCCTTTCCTATACAATCTTTATACCCAAGAGACTGCAAAATGTTATATATTATAATCTAGACAGAGAATGCTTACATCGCCCAATCGTTTTTTTTAACGGGCATAGCAAAATAAATTTGACTTTGCGTGAATGTGAGTAATCGGGAGATTAGCGGTTAACGCTCCGTCGACAGCTAGGTCATTATCTCGGAGTACGGAGGATCGGAAGGGAAATCGGCCGCGCCCTTTCAAAGGAACAATCTTGGCATTTGGCTGAAGTGATTTACGGAAATCAGAGGAAACATAAATCGGGATGGCCGGACGCGGGTTCGAACCGTCGTCCTCCCGAATGCGAGTCCACTCGCTGATGAATCTGAGTAATCGTAGAAAATATCTCACAAGACATGAATGTGTATAAAGCAACGTGCCTTATAGCCCGAGGAGTGCTGTGGGCATGTGGACCCTGCCTGTTATAACAGATAACAAATAAACGGCCATCGTGTAAATACACTTTTTGTAAAATAAATAGCTGCGGCTCTGGCTGCTACGTCAGCAAAATGGTTCAAATGGCTCTGAGCACTATGGGACTTAACTTCTGAGGTCATCAGTCCCCTACAACTTAGAACTACTTAAACCTAACTAACCTAAGGACATCACACACATCCATGCTCGAGGCAGGATTCTAACATGCGACCGTAGCGGTAGTGCGATTCCAGACGGTAGCGCCTAGAACCGCTCGTCCACCACGGCCGGTGCTACGTCAGCATCGACACTAACATTTAATGCGGAGGAATCATGCAAGGAAAGTGAAGAACACTATACACAGTAACTGATGCAAGCTTTGATATTAGTATCAATAGAATCTGTGAAGTTACCCACCGCTGAAAAGAAGTAACGTGTTTCGTATCAAGTGATTGTATGCTGACAGCTGAGAACAAGCCAGCACAAATTCTTCCGAACAGGAAAGTGGTTGGAGAAGGAAAAGTTAATTTGACAGAATACTTGAATATAAATTCAAGTAACTGACTTCAGAAATTTAATTAATTCACAATAGCACGGGTAATATTAATGCTCAGAAAACATTTGACGCACACAGTTCAGTCATATAAGAACATACAAGTAAGATCAATTGGGATGAATAGTAGCAAGCATATTCTATACCCAGCCTACCGAGTCTCACAAAGACACAAAGAACATATTTCAACACGTGAAACACTCGTCCAAATCATGAAAGTTTCAGTAAATGTGTGATGCGAATCGAGAAAATAACTATGTTTGAGCCATATTCTCACTGCTAATGATTAGCAAAATCATACTGCAAGTGTGCTCTTGCTTAACACCCATACATGTTACCGCCAAACTGCATGACAAACAGAAACCTGCACCATCAGGCACCGAAACAAGTCTTACTCGAAGCACTCCAGAACACGAAGTTGTTCATTCGTACACGCGACCCAGCAATACAGTGAGGCGAGCTGTGATCTAATTGATCGGCTTAGCTGGAACTTAAAAAAATAATTCCTGAATACCTCGCAGGCTCACCCAGAGGCACTGAAGTTGTTCGCAGTCGATAAACTAGGTAGAGAATAGGAACTGCACAGTAATCCTGCGGTAACTAAAACACGAAAATATTGAGTAGTGAAAGTAGCAAATGAAATTTATTAATAACAATTATGAACCAGATTTTGACGAAATGAAAACAAATTACATAGATACACAACGGTGCTTTCGTGCTATGGACACAATCAATTGGAAAATATATACAAAGGGACCAATGAGAGATTTTCTTATAGTTGATGTTTCCATCAACTTTGTGATTCGCGTTTACGAAGAAAGGTAGGTGCTGTAGATTTGATGGATTCTTGACTAAATAGTGTTGTCGTTTCAAGCTGCTGATTAAAACAATTTATCATTGTTTCCCTTATATGAAACCCTCAAAACTTGGTTTGCTGGACGTGGTTGTCTCTGATAACTATGGCTCTGAGAATACAGTTTATTAATTATTCATCCCTTCCATGTAGTCCTCAACGGACAGAATTTCGTATGTGGTTACACGGAGAACATTGTTAATATTCACATTGATAGCTATAATGTACATTAATGCGAGCTGTGTGAATCATTATATCATATTTCAGCTCCTTAGGAACGTTAATGAGAACTGAAGTAGACAGCACAGCAGAAATTGTGAACGACGTTGGTCAAGGTAGAGACAAATAAAGCAAATAAATAGCGTGCCATCGGATAAAGCTTTAAGAATACTGAGCAAGGATATATAAAGCAATGGTTGAACATACAGGTGCTTGTAAAGCCATGTTCTTGACGCGAAATTTTCAGAAATCTTTCGCAGTTTCGCTGAAAGAAAAGAAAACGCCCTGTTCTCAAATTTACGCGAGGCTGGAACGGAAGAATTCTGTCATTCGAGCTCTGCTGCCGTGGAAACTGCAGGAATGAACCCGGAATCACTCCCATTCCGTTATCGGATGTTCTCACCTCCTTTAATATCCGGTACAATATTTACTCGCGGGAGAAAGGGCGATGCGATATCTGCGCCGCCTCGCCGCACCTCTAAATGGTGGACACAGATGTTTAATTTCCGCTTCTGCTACCGGCTCTGGAGTGCAACGGTTCCGAAGGGAATAAATAACCACAAAGCACATTCTGTTCAAGAAAAGAAGGCGCTTGTATCGACAAGGGAATACTGGTTTTGACAGCGTTGTGGTGTACTTCACTCCTAAAACTGTAGCGTTTAGCTGACAATCGTAAGAGGTAACGGGGACACAGTAAGGAAAGAATGTTCAGAGAAGAGAGTTGACATCCGTTCGAAATTATGTTCGTTGAAGAGCAATTACAGAACACATTGTCGCTAAGATCAACCGAATATTAGAAAAAAACCATTGTAAGCCAACAAACGCTGCTGTTGACATAATAATTTTTATTACATGTTATTTTCTGCCGCGCAACCATCAAATTGATGAGATAGTTCGACATTAGTATAAATGTTTCCTTGGGAAACTCGTCCAGCTTTTGTCAGCTTACAATGTCAGGTTTCTTCTCTGACTTTTATATTTACAATCTTTTCAAACTGGGCTCGCCACTTCTTGTGGTTGCCAGTGTTGTAGGAGTCGTCCGCCTTCAGCAGACGGGCGGACCAGATGTGCTGTCTATTTCCATTTGCAGCGCTTGCACACTCTCCTTGTTTACTTCCTCCAGCCGACACTAACGTGACGTTGTACCACGGCAAGTTCGTGGCGAATCAATATAGAAAATCAACATTGAACTCATTTCGAAATGACATTGCTAGGCCAAAAGCACTCGATGTTGAGCGCTTTTTGAAGTAGAAGGCCCAGATCCCAGCTGCCGATATCGTACATAGTACGGTCTGTGTGAAACGGTAACGACGGTACATGTGACAAGGTCCTTCGAGAGATGAATCAGGACTCCACTTCTGCCATGCAGACGGAAATGTTGGAATCATCGAGGCTGACCATGCCAAACTTGGACTGTGGACTGTGCATATTCGAAATCCACTCCAAACTCCCCTAGGGCACAGTACAAGAACAATTGGCAGAAAAGTGAACCCAGTTTAAGACATATCCAGTCCTCAACGGAGTATGTCGGGTGAAGTCAACACGCCTCACCGAAGGGGCGTCTGTTGGAGTGTGTGATACAAGTCTCTCATGTCCCACTGGTGTTGGTGGCGTATGTATCGACATTCATTCTCGTATACAGCTATTTAATCGTCGATCTCCCCGAAAAGCACCTGCCTGTGGCGCAAGATTTTTACGCAACCCTTCTCTGGGTTTTTCCATGTAGTGTGTTAGAAACTAAGCACAGAACTGTTCATTGGCCACTAGTGTGGAAAACAAGACATCACGATCTTCTGTCAACCACTCTGTGTGCGATGTGGTATCATGTCATCAACAAACCAAATGTGATGTGACACTGAGTCCAGGCTATTTCATTAACGAACTCCATCTTTTGCCCTGGCTGTCGTCTCCTGGACACTGACGAGCATTACTTCATGTGAATGACGTCGTCCGGTGTTTGGCGACTGACACAGAAGAACGTAGCTTATTGCCTCCACCTCACACCTCACAACTAACGTAATTGAAGCTTGGACCCTCTAGTCTGCCACACTGCCCTCTCCCCCCACACACACTCAAAATATCATGTGTTCACATCGTTCAAGGGAATGATGACCATCGACTACGTGTTCGGCCATGGGGAGAAAATGAAGCCTGATTACAGGTGTTACCAGCAAAACCGCTCAAACGCACCAAGGTACTGTAAACTCTTCACAAATTAATTACCCAGTGTTTCCGTTAAGCGCCACTCCTCTAGTTAGGGAGTGTCTGGCTCAGTTTGACATTCTGGGCAGAACCACAATGGAACCAGATTGTTCTGAATTGTAAGAAGTGAGAAAGGAAAGTGTCTGTCTGGTTCATGAGAAACTGGCAAAGCAGAATGAGTCTTGTAAATATTTTTACACAGCATTGTTGAAGACAGAAAACGCCAATGGCAGTGGGCAAGAAAAATCCGATTGCACCATTTCTTGAAGAAAGATTGTTTTAACCGATGTAGCACAAGTAATACACAAATGTTACGATATATAAAAAAATGTGTCTTACATTATAACGAAAACGTCCTAGGTCCCGGATTCAGAACTAGGCCCTGTTTAAATTTTGAATAAAAAGCATCACAGTGGCGGCCGACAAGTCAACCTCCATCTGCCAATGGCCTTGTCAAAGAAGGTGAATCAGCAGACGGAGGTACAAATTACTCCGTTGCCCTTGGTGTGGGGAATTGTCCTCAACAGGCTGAAGGTACAACAGTGATCAGCAGCATGAGGACACAGAAGTTAATGGAAAACACTGCATTAAAGACGCATAAGTGTACCCACAGGACAAGTGGCCTGTAACTGAAAAGTTTCATGATGATCTCTCCATCGCAAAATATTCCGTTTTGGTCCCCATTCAGTTCTCCGGGAGGGGACTGTCATGGGGGAGGTGACCGTGAAGAAAAGATGGAATAACCAACGAAAGGTACCATTCTGTGGGTCGGAGTGTGGAAGGCAAAAGTGTGAACGTAGTGAGGAAGCTACCAAACCTGAAAAGAGAAATCCAAAAGCTCAATCTAGATATAATAGGGATCAGTAAAGTTAAATAGAAAGAAGGTAAAGATTTCTGGTTACACGAACACAGTGTAGTGTCGCCGGCCGCTGTGTCCGAGCGGTTCTAGGCGCTTCAATCTGGAACCACGCGGCTGGCTACGATCGCAGGTTCGAATCCAGCCTCGGACATGGATGTGTGTGATGTCATTAGGTTAGTTAGGTTTAAGTAGTTTTAAGTCTAGGGGACTGATGACCTCAGATATTAAGTCTCATAGTGCTCAGAGCCATTTGAACCATTTTTGATAACAGTGCAACAGCAGCAAGAAACAGTATAAACGAAGTAGGATTCGTTATGAATAGGAGAGTAGAAGAGACGGTGAATTAGTGCGAACAGTTCAGTGTTAGTGTAGCTCTCATCAGAATTAATATCAAACCAACACCAACAGTAATAGTCCGCGTATACATGCCAACGTTGCAAGCAAAAGTTGAAGAGGAAGGTAAAGCATATGAGGATACTGAACAGATAATTCAGTATGGAAATGCAGATGAATATCTAATAATCATGGTGACTGGAATGCGGATCTAGGGGAAGCAGTAGAAGAAATTGTTACGGAAGAATGTGTGTGTGAATTCCTAAGGGACCAAACTGCTGAAGTCATCGGTTCCTAGACTTACACACTACTTAAACTAACTTATGCTAAGAAGAAGACACACACCCATGCACGAGGGAGGACTCGAAGCTCCGACGGCAGGGACAGCGCAATCGGTGACGCGGCGCCTCAAACCACGCGGTCACTACGCGTGACTTACGGGAGAAAATGGGCTTGACAGAGTAGAAGGACTAATTGCGTTGTGTAATAAATGTCAGCCAGTAATAGCAAATACTATTTTTACGGTTCACAAGACGGGAAGGTATACTTGCAAAGAGTCGGAATCATGGGTAGATTCCAGCTGCATTACATCAAGGTCAGACAGAGATTCCGAAATCAGATATTAGATTGAAAGGCTTACACAGGAGCAGATATAGACTAATATCACCATTTATTAATTATGAAGAGCAGACTGAAGTTGAAGAGAATCGTCTGGAGGTATCATTATGGAACAAGTGAGGCACTTCACTGAAGTACTGAGGAGTGATAGGCGCGTTTGGAGCTTGCCGAAGCTGTGATCACTGCGCTAAGGAATTCTACAATAGGCACTTCAGTTGGAGTTGCTGTATAAAAGGCAATCACAGATGTCGGACGAACAAACCTAGGTACAAGGTAGATCACTGTGAAGAAACGTTGGGTAAGAGAAGGAATATTTCAACTGATTGACGGAAGAAGGGAATACAAAAATTTTCAGGGAAAGAGAAGAGACAGAAATATAAATCATTTAAGAATGAAATAAATAGGAAAGTCAAGTCGAAAGGGCTGCAGGGAAAATAGGAAGAAATCGAAAAGGAAAATGATCATCGAAGTGATTGACCCAGCACTTAGAAAAGTAAAAGAAACCCTAGGTGAAATGAAAACCAACGTTGGATGGATTATAAATGCAATGGGAATTCCAGCGTTGGATACAGAGGAGAAAGCGGATAGTCGGAAGGGTACACTGGAGGCCTCTATGATGGAGAGGCATTGTATGATGACGTTGGGTAAGCTATGGGAAAAGACAGCTAATATGCAATATGTAGAAGAGCTAAGGGCGACAATAAGATTGGAAGACGAAGAACGAAGTGCTCGAGTTAAAAAGTCTTTTGCTTCTACTGTAAATTCTATACAACGAAGAAACAATGTCGGAATGAAAGGAAGTTTGAAGAGTGTGATTAAAATTCAGGGTGAAGCGATATCACTGATAAATTAGTACCCTCAGCGAAGGTGAAGAAGAAATACCGGATCTGCTGAACTGGATAAACAGCTAGTTAGTACAGAATATGGATTGAGATTAAATGGAAGAAAGCCGAAAGGAATGAGAAGTAACAGAAATGAGAATAGCGTACATTTGACATCAAAACTGTTGATCGCAAAGTAGACGAAGATAAGAAATTCTGCTATCTTGGAAGCGTAATAACCCATGACAGACGAAGCAAGGACATAAAAAGCGGACTGGCACAGGCAGAGGTAGCATTCCTAACGCAGCTGATAAACATAAAACAAACCAGGTGCGTTATCTCCACATTGTTGCTTATTCTTAGACATACGTGACACTTTACATAACTTATTAACACTGTAAGTTACATTTATTTTCTCCATATGTACGAAAAATGAGTTGAAAATGAGAATCCTTAAATTACTTGACCATTCTAAAAGAAGCGCCCAACAGCCCTCTTAAACCTGAAAGCACGAGTGCTGGCACACTGCCTTTGAGCATTCAGTACTGCTCGTATCATTTCAGAAACGTCAGTTTTACGGTTTCGTGAAAGCATTGGGGTTACAACAATCCTTTTGTATCCAGCTGTTTTTGATTATCGCCTTTGATCTTGGCACAGTCACTTCAGCTCTCATTAGTCATGATTAATTTCATAGTTCATTAAATTTTCGTGAGTATTAAGCAGTATCCTCTTTATAGCTTACGTACGGATTAATCATTAAATTTTGGTTTGGCTTCACCTTTCAAAACTCCATTTCAACGAAAGTCTATTATAATTATTTTTAATAAAGTCGCTAATGCTCTCATACGTACTCCGTGGTATTAAGACGTTATTTCTATTAGATTTGCCTGCTTTAGGTTTTTACGTCATTTATAATTAATAGATATTTTTTCACGCTATTATATATTCTATTGCGTGGCTACAATTATTTTTCTAGAAAGCTAATGCCAAAATAAAAAGCCAATGTTTCATCTGTGTACAGGAATCAGTTCAAATTTAGCTCCCCATTCGGGTACAGGTCAACGGAAAGATCTGAGCTGAAAGACTATGACAGAGCTGAAGGTCATTACCCTTCACATTTACTGACAACACTTGTTTGACAATACGTATTAGTGCATTCTTTTGTGTGCAATTTTACGCATCCAGTATCACAAACTTTTAGTTTGAATCACATCTCAATTCTAAAGTCTTCCAGAGTTAGGTATCATGATTTCGTGCGATGTCGGCAGTTTACCTGGAGTAGCCAGAGATCAGCATTGGGGCTGACATCACCTCGTACCATTCGAAGAGCGTGAAAAATTCTACAGCAGTATTAGAATTTTGTTACGTGTAATTATTATTTACAAACGTTTCTCCTCACATACAGTCATATGCTACACCACAATTATCAGTTCTGATAATAGAAGTTGGCTAATTTTTGTGTGAAGAAGGTTTATTCTGATGTTAGTATCTTGTTCATGTTTAACAAATTCAACTTTCATTCCTGTATAGTAATTTTTCAGTATGTGAGAATTAATGTCTTTATGTGTTTGGCCTTCAAATCCGTCACACCTCACTACCAATCACAGGTTACATGCGCTTCTTAGTGTCGTTGTAACATTCATGAATTAAATAGTTTCGCTTTCTTTGGTCAAGACACGTTGCATTCCTGTTCCACAGTCAGTCCGGGGTGGGTTTTATTTTTGCGCAACCACCGCCTCAGCAGCTAAATTCCTTATGTGATGTCAGCTTGATTGCTCGTAACAAACTTCATGTCATGTGTTGCTTGCTAGGATTACCCATAGTTCTCTGCGTTTTAAATGGACAATACATTTGCAATGTTCCAAGTAGGCATCACTAACAGTTAAGTAATATTCATGTCTTACAAAGTCATTCGTAAAGAGATAACATATTTGCACTCACAAGAGGGTACATTCGCTGTCACTTCAAACCTGAAGCACTGACTCCAGATTCTTTATAGTTAATGTTAGTATCCTCTCATTTTCTTGTGTGACAAACTCTGAAATATTTTGCCCCCACACAGATAGCGTTCCCATCAAGTTACAAATCCTGTATTGCCCTTTCCATTACATAATGTTTTAAAATACATTATGTACGTTTCTCTTTTAGGCTATTTGATCAGGTAGATGTTAACGAACTTTGGTTTAACTTACAGACGGTTAAAAGATGTTATATATTGTAACGCTATATGTATTAATGTAGTTTTGTCTAATTTTGTGAGCTAGATTTGGGTATCAATGTTCGAGCTTCTATTTTTAGAAAGCTTCGTGACTGAAAAACGCTCTCCGTGTAAAGATCAAAGATCTGAAGCAAAGCAAATGGTTAACTCAAAAAAAGCCAAAATGCTCATTCCACTCACACTACAAAAATGTCAAAATAGAGGTCTCTCACAAGTAACCCATGTTTCTTATTACTTTGGACTAGTGATTAGTGAGATTATTTGTTCCTGGTCATACACTGCACATTACGTAAATACTCATTATTGGGCCGAAAGTAAAGTTCTCTCTGATATGAAAAACTGTCACTTGACATTGCATTACCCAGGATCAAAAAATGAAAACATGTATAAACTCTATCTTTGTAACGTTCTTTATATGTTGATTGAAATACTCAAATGAATGCCTGAACTGGGAATGCATACAGAACTGGAGTTATCGTGTAGGGTGTTGTAACTGCAAGTGGTGTGCTTACTCTGTGTTATTGTTAGCAAAAATTTATACCAACTGATTGGGCAATGCAACTCCCAATACCAATAAAGGAATAGAATCAATGCAAAATACATTCAGCCCCTTAGGTACTGAATCCTCTGGTCCTGTTCAAAACTGATAACTTTGGTCCCAGTGCATGTAATAAACGAATAAAATTGTCTCACCTCTAAAACATCAACGGTGGATCGCATTATATTCCACTCTCTCATGAAGAAGAATAAAATATACTATCTGCCGACTCAGTAATGTGCAATGCTTGCCGTAATACTTTGAAATATACATGAAATTATTTTGGCTGATAAATGAAAACATTTAAGAACAACTGAATTTCTTCAAAAAACATGTGACCTGGACAAGGAGGTGGTAGTGATTTGGGTCAATTACTGACACTGACTTTTTCAATAGTGAAGCTGTGTTCGACGTTAAGTTCGGCTTTTCAAAACATCTGACAACTAAAATTACATTACTCAGAGAAATAGCATCCTTTTTACTAAGTGAAATCCTTTCTTTGCTGAAGAAGTCACAAACAATGAGATTTGTACAGCAAGTATTATCTGACATCACTAAAAGGCATAAAGACAAATCATCAAATTATGTATGACTGGTTTACAAATCTTTGAAACATTACAAAAGGGAAATATCTAGAATACACATCAAACCTGTTTACCTACATTTAGGGGTTACTCAGCATCGAACTCACTGTTACCAATTATCAGTTAACTCATTTACCCTAATGTGCTGCCAAAAGAAAAATAATACAAAATTAACTTCTTTACTTTCTGCTTCCACATTTGTATTTCCAATAATACATGAACACGTAAAGATTCTTTGTAATGTCAATCCAGTTATCCTTTCTTGTCGCAATTAAATTTACATTTCTTCATTTCACTTCACTTTTTATTCCTTTATAAAACTACCTATTTTACGTGCGGTGTAACACAAAATATTGAGATGAGAAAATTCCTACATCACAATCTAACACTTGTTGGTTCACAGAGCACACCACAAAAACTGCCTACTGCATCCTCTTTCGCTCACAGAGTGATACACACTCACTGCTGTGCGCCAAGCGCTCTCTTACTCCAACACTACCATATCACACCACAAGCAGTATCTTTGACTCTGCAATCGTGCAAAGTCAGCGATCCGCTTTATAGAGCCTATCAGAGACATACGTCGTTTACAATAAAATAGTTACATTTAAGTTTACATTAGTATCATTACAAAATTCGGATGCCATATATAAGTGTACTCCAGTAGACTTTTTTTAACTTTTATAGAATGTGGTAAATATTATATTTAATGCTACTCTACTAATCAATGAATTATATGTGACGGTAGTTTCTGTTACCGAAAGAACAGTTACCGTTGATGACCATGCAGCTTTGCTAGAATGAAATGATAATTAAATGGACACCCTAGCTGCAACCAGGCGTTGATATACTTCATTGAGGACATGCTGAAAATGTGCGCCCCCACCGGGACTCGAACCCGGAATCTCGTGCTTACATGGCAGACGCTCTATCCATCTGAGCCACCGAGGGCCCAGAGGATAGTGCGCCTGCAGGGAATTATCCCTTGCACGTTCCCCGTGAGACGCACATTCCGAGCATGTCCACACCACTACATTCGTAGTGCGCCTAATAGATGTTTGCCCGTCATACTCATTACTCGTGGCAGAATAATCTACCAAGTCCTGTACATGTTGAAAACATGTTCCCAATGAAGTATATCAACGCCTGGTTGCAGCTAGGGTGTCCATTTAGTTAATAAATTGATTTTGAGTGAACAAGTAAGTCTGGTAATTTACATTTAAATGGCGAGTATGTTATGCTCAGAATGTTCACTTGTCATCATCAGGGTGATACCCTATTCCACTTCACACATTCTCTGGTAATTTACATTTAAATGGCGAGTATGTTATACTCAGAAAGTTCACTTGTCATCATCTTGGTGATACCCTACTCCACTTCACGCATGTTTCTTGGTTGCGCACTGTAGTGCTAACAACTTAAGTGCTACTTGATATGGGATTTGCCTATACACTACTTATAAACTGCTATTTACATATTTACAGTTTGAAGTCTACTGAAACAGAAATTCCTCGTCATCTTTACTCATTTAGTTGTGTTCATGAATTACTTCTGAATGCTCTTCCCAAGCAGCTGTTTCAATTAACAATCCATCAGCACACAGTACTATCCTTTCTATTAGATCTGAATCCAATACAGTATCCACTGCAGTAATGAAAACTACAGAACTTAGATTTAACCTCATCGGTAGTACGTGGAACTGGAGTTCCGACCTGCAGATATAAATAATCCATTCTTATGTGGTGATTCTGAAAGTACAATCTGCCAATACGACAATCTGAAATATGTGTACTATTCAAATATCTTACTCCATGTAAGAGTTACTGGTCACATACATACTAGTATTATGATTTGGTTGATATCTCTCACATCTGGCACGCGTCTCACCCTACCATCTGGCTTAGCTACAACTAATAAAGACTACGGTATGGTGACACAGAGGGTTCAATAATTTTCCACTGAAGCATTCTCTTAATTTCTTTACTCGTTGCCTTTCGTTTAGTCTACAGAATGGAATAAGTTGAACGACAAAGGTTTTGTGATGGCTGAGATCCATATCCATTTATAATTCCATGTTTTTTTTTTACAAAATACGTCCATGTAATGGGTGAGAAGGTCATATAATTTCTCCCGTTGTCGGTAATTTAAACATTCTGTTTGACTTATCTTGTTTCGCACTGGGCGTACGTCCCGCAACTGTCTCTCTAGAACACTAGCTATCCTAATTCACTTCACTTTTACTTCATGACAGAATTTTCCGTGAAAAGAACGCATCTGCATGAAATCGGTTACCATTTGCCTGCCCTGCTCCTGTAAAAAACTCTTACCACTAATCAACCTAATCTTACTTAATCTTGCTTCTTTTTCTCTTAGGAATTCAAGGCCTAGGATGCAAAGTACTTATATGTTTTTAACCACCAGAAAAGTGTTCAAAAAGGATCCATTTCCCATATGAATCGTAGCCTGTAGTTGCTCCTTAACCCATTGCGATTTGGCACCAACAGCACCAGTCACTTCACAATCACGTATGAGGAGAGTAAGTATGTGGTTCTTAGTACTTATCTTCTTAAACAAAGCATCACTAATCACATGACTGAAAGCTCCATTGTCCAGAATCACATGTGCGGATTATTACATGTACTGGCTTTTACTGCTGCTTGTATTACCTCATTATACTGTTTTTCGCATTTCTTTGCCTCCGTACATAAATCTCCTGTCTTTCTTTTCCATAGTTATATCTAAGCATATTAATGTGTTGAGAATTATGGTTATCTGTATTTTTGTGATTATGTTTATAGCCGTGACAACCATTTCCTTCGACGGTAAACAGCAATGGCGAAATGCGATCGCATTTAGTTTCGCTGTCCAGTCGTATTCGGTCGGTTGTCTTCTGCCGCTTCAGCTACCTGAAGACTGTGTGATTGAGGTTGCCAGTTTTGCATTAGGCTCTGTTCCTGATTCATTCTGACATTACAGTTGTATGTCGGTACGTTTTGAACATACGCAGACTACCGCTTAGATGCCACTGCCCTGTATAATTACGATGCCATCTGTTGTTATATCGATTTCTATTACTGTTGCCATTCCGATTTGAGCTGTGATCTGGGTGGAATCTGTTATCAAATCGGCATCTCTTGGTACAATTTGGTCTGATTGTTATTAAACTGCAAACGGAAATTATTGTTTTGCCTTGCTTGCATATGTGAGTTAGTTATTCTGAAAATGACGATCTCTCTTCCCATTGTTATTGCCATTAACAGAGCTCACGGACTGAGAATCGTGTCTGTGACTGTTATTATTATTTTGTTTCGTTCCCTCGTGTAACAAACCTAGAATCCATGGTAAACTTGATTCTTGGATTTATATTATTAAGGTAATCAAAAAATTCGTCTAAGGCTTCTCTACCATGTGGCCAGACCACAAATGTATCGTCTACATACCGATACCAGCGAGAAGGTTTCATATCTGCTTTTTCCAAGGCTGACTGTTCGAATTTCTCCATGTAGAAATTAGCTGTTGCAGGACCCAATGGGTTAACCATAGAGAGAGAAAATGATAACAAAATACCGTTTTTGGATGTTTTAGTTATGAGACAGACAGATGGAAGATTGAAACAACAGATTTTTAGAAAAATAACGCACACAGACAGATACTTACATAAAAACTCTAACCACCATCCACAACAAAAGAGAGGGGTGAGTAAAAGTCTCGTTGACAGAGCCAGACGGATTTGCACGCCGGAGTATCTAGACGTCGAATTAAAACATCTGAAGCACGCTTTTGAGAAAAATGGCTACTCAAAGAAAGAAGTAAGCAAAATTCTGCAACCAAACAACAAAAAGCCTAAGGAGAAGCCCGAAAAACGATGGAAGAATACAGTCTCTCTCCCTTTTATAAAGAAAGTAACGGATCAGATTGGAAAGATTTGAAGTAAACATGATATTAGACCTGTTTTTAGACCAACGAAGAAAATTTGTCATGTTCTCCGGTCTGTAAAAGATAAACGCGCTCCTCTATCAGCCAGTGGCGTATATAAAATTCCGTGTACATGCGGTAAAGTTTATATTGGAACAACAAAAAGAAGCGTAAATTCACGGTTAAAAGAACACAGAAGTCTTTGCCGATTAGGAAAAACAGATAAATCGGCTGTAGCAGAACACGCTTTTCAGTCAGGAACTCATCAAGTGAAGTTTTCCGAAACAAAAATTTTATCTACGACGACGAACTATTACCCACGGCTTTGTAGAGAAGCAATTGAAATATATAAACATAGGAATAATTTTAATCGGAAAGAAGAGACCACGAAACTTAGTGATACTTGGACAGTTGCACTACAGAATTGCTAGACAGTTTTATCCGTGACGAGATTACGATCGATAGTTAAGTTTTATCTCTGACAAAGATTATCTCTGCATATCACGTGCAACTCTGGTCACGCCCAGTTTCTACGATATATAAGTCGCTCTCAGACGTCCGACCCGTCAGTCGGCAAGATTCACCGGAGGAGAAACACCCCTCTGAAGATGTCCAGCGCAGCTTGGGACGAAACGTTAGGAGCTGAAGAGTTTCATGGACCATGACCTTACATCCCGGAAGGTTTACCGGAAGAGAGATGAAATTGATTGTGTTTTTTTTTTCATCCAAGGACAAATCTATCACAACATGGGATCATTACTACTACTACAAGTAAATTTCTGCACGTACATTTCATCGTAAATGAATAAACAGGAATCGATCAACGATGCACAAATATCAGTGGACTGGGACGAGAAGTAGTCCGAGAAGTACAGAGGGAGGACCTTACACGAATACAAACAGTCCACATATTCAGATCAGCATTGGATCGAATGATTTCTGATGAAGTTATAATTTTGAGTCGACGAGAGACCACAAGGAGAATACGAACGTCGATTTGATGAACCTCAAATAGACGAAGACGACATCGTAATTGTGGACAATAAAAACGGAAGCCGTGACATAATCGTACAGCGAAGAAGAGAAGGACTACAACGCATTACAGAGGCACACCGTTCATATGATGTCCTCCAATAATTAATAGTTATGCACAGAGAAGACGGATATCATTTTAGTATGTAACAAATCCAATCTGAAGCAGGCGTAGAAAACAAGCAAAAAAGGCACTTCCAAGGAGTTCTATGCTTACCGCTTAATGATTAGAGACAGCAAAACATACAATCACATTCTCAACACTCGCCGTTTATTCCAACAATTCCTGATAGATGTGTGTGCAAAAATAGGCTAGGTGTGGAACGGACTCTTTACATAAGACTGAATCAGAAGAAACTACGCACGGAAGAATACATCCACCTTCGAGGCGCAATCATAAATGACGGATACACAAACACATGACATTGGAACAATGGTAATCCTACCCTCATCATACATAAGAAGTCCGAGGCACATGAACGAATACACTCATGATACCATCACCCATAGAAGGAAATATGGACGACCTGGCCTCTTCGTACCATTCACATGCAGCTAGCCCAGAAATCAAATAATAACTAAGACACGGACAAACCCCCATCCATCGACACGACATAATACTCTGAGTTTTCCGTTAGACATAAATGTGTTTTATTGAAGTCACCAGGAAATACGACATGTTTGAAACCGTTACATGCTGGATGTACAGAATCCAATGCCAAAATCGAGGATCGTTTTCAGTCACACAATCTCATATGGCTACACGACAGAATTCATCCCACAGATATCGACCAAATCTTCTTACGTGAATTTCTCAACCCAGAAGAAGATCCAGAATTGTAAGTCATACACTTTGTGATAAAAAGTATCCGAACACCTGGCTGAAAATGACTTACAAGTTCGTGGCGCACTCCATCGGTAATGCTGGAATTCAATGTAGTGTTGGTCCACCCTTAGCCTTGAAGATAGCTTCCACTCTCGCAGGCATAAGTTCAAGCAGGTGCTGGAAGGTTTCTTGGGGAATGGCAGCCCATTCTTCACGGAGTTCTGCACTGAGGAGAAGTATTCATGTCGGTCGGTGAGGCCTGGCACAAAGTCTGCGTTCCAAAACATCCCTAAGGTCCTACGATTCAGGTCATAAATCTGTGCAGGCCAGTCCATTACAGGGATGTTACTGTCGAGTAACCACTTCGCCACAAGCGGTGCATTATGAACAGGTGCTCGATCGTGTTCAAAGATGCAAACGCCATCCCCGAATTGCTCTTCAACAATGGGAAGTGAGAAGGAGCTTAAAACATCAATGTAGCGCTGTGCTGTGATAGTGCCACGCAGAACAACAAGGAGTGCAAGCCCCTCCATGAGAAACACGACCACACCATTACACTACCGCCTCAGAATTTTACTGTCGGTATTACACACGCTGCCTGATGACGTTCACCGGGCATTCACCATACCCACACCCTGCCATCGGGTCGCTACATTGTGTACCGTGGTTTATCGCTCCACACAACGTTATTCCACTGTTCAATAGTCCAATGTCTACGCTTCTTACCCCAAGAGAGACGTCGTTTGGCGTTTACCGGCGTGATGTGTGGCTTATGAGCAGCCGATCGACCATGAAATTCATGTTTTCTCACCTCCCGCCTGACTGTCATAGTACTTGCAGTCGATCCTGATGGAGTCTGGAATTCCTGTGTGATGATCTGGATAGTTGTCTGCCTATTACACATTACGACCCACTTCAGCTGTCGGCTGTCTCTGTCAGTCAACAAACGAGGTCGCCAGTACGCTTGTATGCTGTACGTGTCCCTTCACGTTTCCACTTCACTATGGTAAAGGAAACAGTGGATCTAGGGATGACCGAGCGAGGTGGCGCAGTGGTTAGCACACTGGACTCGCATTCGGGAGGACGACGGTTCAATCCCGGGTCCGGCCATCCTGATTTAGGTTTTCCGTGATTTCTCTAAATCGCTTCAGGCAAATGCCGGGATGGTTCCTTAGAAAGGGCACGGCCGATTTCCTTCCCCATCCTTCCCTAATCCGAGCTTGTGCTCCGTCTCTAATGACCTCGTTGTCGACGGGACGTTAAACAGTAATCTCCTCCTCCTCCTCCTCTAGGGATGTTTAGGAGTGTGGGAATCTGGCATAGAGACGTATGACACAGGTGACACCCAATCAACTGACGACGTTCGAAGTCCGTGAGTTCCGCGGAGCGCCCCATTTCGTTCTCTCACCATGTCTAATGACTACCGAAGTCGTTGATATGGATTAGCTGGCAGTAGGTGGAAGCGTAATGCACCTAATATGAAAAACGTGTGTTCTTGGGAGTGTTCGCATACGTTTGATCACATAGTGTAGTAGGGAAAAACATGATTCACAGAGCGTGCGAACCGTGAAAACCCAACTCGCCACGTATGAGTGATAAATAAATAAATAAAATAAAAAAATGCCAAAAGCCATACTTGGACGACACACAAACCAGAGTTGATGTCTATCCCAAATACCAAAGACGATCACACAAAAACGGTGGCTTCACAGCAAAAATACTAATAAGAGGCAACGACGAACTGGAAATAGGTAATCAATATTTAGTGGCACATAACGCACTACTTTCCAAAATCTTCCAAGTACATATACACGTGGAATACAGCAATTCAGTGAAATCCATCAAATATATCTGTAAGTATGTGAACAAAGTCAGTGACATGGCAGTATTCCAAATAGCCAAAGACAGCGAACAACGAAACAGAAACGACGAGATCCTGGTGTACAAAATAGGAAGATACAGTAACGAAGCAACGTAGCTGATTTTCAATTTTCTCATACACGAACGCGGACCAACTGTGCAACATCTGGCAGTACATTTGGAAAATGGACGGTGTGTTTACGTCACAAAAGACAGCCAGAAAAACTGCAAAACAGCTTTATACCGACTGTGCCAAACAGATACATTCGCGAAACCTACCTGTTACACGTGTAACACAACGAGAAAAATCTTTCAAAGACAAAAACAATGAATTCCAGTAGAAGATCATCCAGGAATAATGAAAACTATCGCCCGAGGCCGAGTATATACCGTACATCCGATCAACGCCGCTTCTATCTCCGGATGTTGCTACACGAAATACGAGGACCAACAAGTTTCACAGATCTCAAGACTGTTAGCAGTTACCTATACCAGACGTGCAGACAAGCATGCCGACACTCAGAAGTACTGGAGGACGACAAACACTGTAATAGACAATACAAGAAGCCTCACTCACAGCTTCAGCTGAACAAGTGAGAGACTTATTCATCATAATAGAAGCGACACCTAAGCCATCGATTCCAGAAGAGCTATGAGACCCCTTCCTAGAGAGTGTGAGTGATGACATACTGTACCAAATCCGACTAGTTCATCCTGAACTGACCATCGAATTCAAGGACGACATTATCAATGAAAGACTCATTCGCCTACGGGATAATTGTTTAGCAATAAACAACCAGACCTTAGTACAACTTGGGATGCAAGCAGCACGGAAAGATGCTATCAGTGCGCTAAAGTTCGAAATTACAAAGGAAAAAAGCTACATCATGAACGAACTACTTCAATATATGATTCACAACATATTACTCCTCAATAACAGTCTAAAGGAAATTCGCAACTTTATCACTGACCGGATCGACAACACTGACGGAATTATTTACTTGAACGCACCAGGCGGCACAGGGCAAACGTTTATAACAAATCGATTGCTGGCGGAAGTACGTGCTAAACAACTCTTCGACTTGCTCTGGCGTCATCCGGCATTGCAGACACACCTATGGGAGGAGGACGAACTGCTCATTTGCAACCCCTCGTTGCATAACTGGTGTATTTTGAAACTAAAATTTATTCGAACTGCATGAACAGTTCCCATATTTCACATAGAATCATAAATTCCCGTTTAAAGCAAAGAAAATTAAATAAAAGAATAGTAAGAGCCAAAGTAGTAGATTATTATATGCAAAGCGCACGGGACAGGCAAAATAATGGGAACACCTGCACTTGCTTGGGAATGGTTTATTAATAAGGGGTTGGACCCCGCCGGCCGGTGTGGACGTGCGGTTCTAGGCGCTTCAGTCTGCAACCGTGTGACCGCTACGGTCGCAGGTTCGAATCCTGCCTCGAGCACGGATGTGTGTGATGTCCTTAGGTTAGTTGGGTTTAAGTAGTTCTAAGTTCTAGGGGACTGATAGTGCTCAGAGCCATTTGAACCATTTGGTTGGGCCCCATATTCCCGTAATACAGCTGCGATTCCTCTTGGGATACTGGCATATAATGATTGTATAGTCTCCAGTGGAATGTTATGGCACTCTTCGATCAGAACATCTTCTAACTCCTGTCGTGACGAGGGAGGCGGAGACCTGTTCCGTAGTCTGCGCTCCAATATCGCCCACAAGGATTCGAAAATGTTCAAGCCCGGGGACTGTGCTGGCCAGGGAAGACGCTACAGTTCATTTGCACGTTCCTCATACTGCGATTGTACTATCCTGGTTGTGTGTACGAGTGCATTGTCATCCTGAAATACGGCATCACTGTTGGGGAACAACATTTGAGTCACGGGGTGCACCTGATCACCTAAAATGTTCACCAAAACAGAAAAAAATACCACCGTTGACTGAAAAACTGAAAAAGGGGGGATACAGCTCAAGTACAGTAACACTTAAATGGATGGACAACAAAGGAGTGTGGTTGCTTTCCACTGTAACAATACCAGATTTTGTTTAGAGTGAGAAAAGGGAGCATAAATGAGAAAAAATTGATTGGAACCCACTTGTGCAGTGAACTATAATAAGTCAGTGGGTATTGTTGATAAGAAAGACAAGAGTGAGAAAAGGGAGCACAAATTGAGAAAAAATAGATTGGAACCCACTTGTGCAGTGAGCTAGAATAAGTCTGTGGGTATTGTTGATAAGAAAGACATGGTGTTCAGGTCTATACAGTGCATCCGAAAGACAATGAAGTGGCTCAGGAAAGCATTCTTTCATTTGACTGGCTTGTGTGCGAGAATGAAAACATAATTTTTGAAGCAAAAATCAACATAAGAAACCATTGGCGAAACACCACTTGGAACTAATCCGCCAATTTCTGGAGAATTTTTATGGACACACATGTAAAACTGTGGTCGCATGGACATGAAAAAGAAGCGACTCCATTTGGATTGCAGAATAAAAAAGGACAGGATTCCTCGAAGCAATGGTGACAAAGAAGATTTCCCAGAGATGTTGTGTAGTATGTGCTGCTAAATCGCAGCGAAAAATGACACGTATGAGATGCAAAAAACGTATTGTCGCTCATTTCATGATGTCATGTTTTGAAAAATATCACACACAAAGCAAAATATTAAGTTGTTTCAGTAGCGATGTATAGCAACGAAAGGAAAGCGAAAAGAATATAAACAGATCAGAAAAGTAGAGAAAGTTGTTTTAACTCAGCCGGCTGCAGTCCAAACCCTGCGTCAAAAATGACAGTGGCAAACCACTAAACTAAATCGTTGTGAACCTGGAAGAGAAAATTGTAAGCCGGAAGGAGGTAGAATCTTCTTGTCGGATTTTTTATTGTAGAGAATCGAGTTAAGGCTTTCATTACTACTGAACCAGCTTACCTATCGCAAAATGTGTTATACCAACATTTTTTTTGTTTAATTCCGCGTCAGTCTACATTAGACAATTTCGTTTAAAAGTTCTCTAATTAGTTTTCATTTATGATTGTCTGAGTTTTGGGCATCTTCTCTAGGAAATGGTCACATTGAAACTATGCAGGGTACGCAGGAACAGTCAGAATGATATGTAAGGGTGTGAAAGAGTTGGTTCTCTTGAAAAACAGTTCCTAAGAAAAAAAATTCCACATGTTGAGCCGTTCTCGATTTAATTAGCTTTGACGTTAGACAATCAGGTCGTTATGCGCACGACACTTGCACGCACTAAAATGCAATAATGTACAGAGATCTGCGGGTCCGTAGGTTATGACTTTCTGAGATGCTTATTACCAGTTAAAATGTGCGTTTTTCGAAAGTGGTAAATGTAAGCTAGGTGAGCAAAAGCTACGTTTGTCCAGTCTGAGGAAACCAAACAATGAACACGTTTGGCGACACTGTCTCTGCTAGGCTGCTTGAGTTTGCACACACAACGACCTGATTGGTTAACTTCAGTGCTAATTAAATGGGAAACCGCGCACTTCTATTTCTTACTGCTAGGTCTTGAGGTAGCAACCCCAGTGTCTCCAGCAGCGCATCAGTCTTTGTTGCTCTATACGCGCCTGTCGGGGACAGGAGTATAGTTTTTGTGCTCACTGTAGAACATGTGCTGTTCTTTCCTTTCTGACTCTATGATCCCAAACGCTTGAAACGTAGCCCACAATAGCGATTAAAGCTGCGTTGTGGTGCATCCTTATGGCACATCGCGGCAGCTGAAAACCTCTTTGCCAATTGTTGGCATTTTATTGAGGATTTTAATGTATCTCTGGCACTCAGTTTCTATAAGTGCATGAAATTTTTGCTTTTCGTGGATGATTATACTAAAGTACCTACATATTTGCCCGCCCAGTTTGCTGTGCGGTCTAACGCACAACTTTCCGGATTGGTAAGGAGCGCCTGGTCCCCGCCACGAGTCCGCCCGGCGGACTTGTGTCGAGGTCCAGTGAGCCGACCAGTTTGTGGATGGTTTTTAGGCGGTTTTCCATTAGCCACGGCGAATGCGGGCTGGTTCCCCTTATTCCGCCTCAGCTACACAATGTCGGCGATTGCTGCGCTAACAAGTTCTCCACGTACGCGTACCCCACCATTACTCTACCACACAAACATAGAGGTTACACTCGTCTGGTATGAGACGTTATCTGGGGGGGGGGGGGGAGGTGAGGGGGGCGTGGGGGGGCGGGGTTGGGAGGCCCTCCGGGTTACGAACCGCACAATAACCCTGAAAGATTGGTTCGGTGTGGAATGGCGGAGGGGTGAAGTGGACTGCGGTAGTCGTCATGGAGTTGCGAACCACTGCGGTTGCAGCGGGGACAAAGAGCCTCTATCCCGGTTAACATACACTACAATACAATAGCTATATATTTCCTTTCTACTTATAGGTTTGTCATTTACTCTGATTGTGGGGTCTCTCGTTCTGGACAATGTGGCTTTTAGTAACATATAAATTGATTTGTATGCTGTTATCGTTAGTTCGTTTTCTACGTAGCAGTTACTTAGTCTTTCAGGAACTACACTGCTACTTTACTCTAATTTAGTCATTGAGTTGTCAGATGTTGTAATTAGCAGATCGTCTACGTAAGTTGTGCAGTCTATAGTGTTTATTATATTCCGTATGTGGTTCAGTAATAGTTCTATGCAACATTCACACAGAGCTGGATCACAAACAGAGGCTTGTGCCCAACCTTTAGTGACGTTTTTTTACAATTTTCTCACTGGAAAATTCTAATTGCACCTGCCTGTCTGTTCAGTAATCTCATAGGCTGTTATAGAGACACCTGGGACAGTCAGTCTGTTTCAGTGTACTGAACAGCGCAGGCTTCCACAAATTTGATCAAACTAAAGAGGACATATATATGTTGTTGTTGAGATCTTCAATCCTGAGACTGGTTTGATGCAGCTCTCCATACTACTCTATCCTGTGCAAGCTTCTTCATCTCCCAGTACCTACTGCAGCCTACATCCTTCTGAATCTGCTTAGTGTATTCATCTCTTGGTCTCCCTCTACGATTTTTACCCTCCACGCTGCCCTCCGATACTAAATTGGTGATCCCTCGATGTCTCAGAACATGTCCTACCAACCGATCCCTTCTTCTAGTCAAGTTGTGCCACAAGCTCCTCTTCTCCCCAATTCTATTCAATATCTCCTCATTAGTAATGCGATCTACCCATCTAATCTTCAGCATTCTTCTGTAGCACCACATTTCGAAAGCTTCTGTTCTCTTCTTGTCCAAACTATTTAGCGTCCATGTTTCACTTCCATACATGGCTAAACTCCATACAAATACTTTCAGAAACGACTTCCTGACATTTAAATCTATACTCGATGTTAACAAATTTTTCTTCTTCAGAAACGCTTTCCTTGCCATTGCCAGTCTACATATTATTTCCTCTCTACTTCGACCGTCATCAGTTATTTTGCTCCCCAAATAGCAAAACTCTTTTACTACTTTAAGTGTCTCATTTCATAATCTAATTCCCTCAGAATCACCGGACTTAATTCGACTACATTCCATTATCCTCGTTTTGTTTTTGTTGATGTTCATCTTATACCCTACTTTCAAGACACTCTCCATTCCGTTCAACTGCTCTTCCAAGTCCTTTGCTGTCTCTGACAGAATTACAATGTCATCGGCGAACCTCAAAGTTTTTATTTCTTCTTTATGGATTTTAATACCTACTCCGAACTTTTCTTTCGTTTCCTTTATTGCTTGCTGAATATATAGATTGAGTAACATCGGGGATAGGCTACAACCCTGTCTCACTCCCTTCCCAACCAGTGCTTCCCTTTCATACCCCTCGACTCTTATAACTTCCATCTGGTTTCTACACAAATTGTAAATAGCCTTTCGCTCCGTGTATTTTACCCCTGCCACCTTCAGAATTTGAAAGAGAGTATTCCAATCAACATTGTCAAAAGCTTTCTCTAAGTCTACAAATGCTAGAAACGTAGGTTTGCCTTTTCTCAATCTTTCTTCTGAGATAAGTCGTAGGGTCAGTATTGCCTCACGTGTTCCCACATTTCTACGGAATCCAAACTGATCTTCCCCGAGGTCAGCTTCTACCAGTTTTTCCATTCGTCTGTAAAGAATTCGCGTTAGTATTTTGCAGCTGTGACTTATTAAACTGATAGTTCGGTAATTTTCACATCTGTGACATATATATTACAAATGATGTAAAATAAGAGATGTTCAGCCCAAAATTAATGTCATTATTATTACAGAACCATTTACATTAAAAACTTCCCTTTAACAATAGCTCTTTAATCAGCTATATTACCTAATGTAAAAACTTAATGAACAAATAGAAAATAAATACATGGACTAAGCTGCAAGCTTCATATCAGTTATCTAACAATGATTTTTATTCATATACTTGAGCAAAAATTAAACACAGAAATATTTATCCTTTAAGCAAAGACCATTTAAAGGTAATCAAGATGATCATAAAAGAAGTTCCAAAGGAAGTGGTGTAGATCCCTGCCGAATAAAAAGCCTTACGGAGAGTAATAATACACTTACAATATAAACAGAATCAGAACAGTTTTCTATTTAGTAAACTTAATTCAGATATCAAGTTTAAAGGAGGATCCGCCATATTTGATAACCATCAAAGAGCTATACCAGGTTTTACATTTATCATGTCACTGTTAATTTTAATTTTAATCATTTATAAATACTATTTGACAAACAAAATAAACCAGAAGGATGTAAACCATCACTGACCATTCAAGACAATGAGCCTATACAATCTCCTATTCCACCAATAACCATTCTCACATGTGGAACGAAAGAATAGGCAACTAAAAGCTCCAAATCAGCTTCATGAAAACAAATAAATCTAACAGTAACACCTCCTGATAAAGTCATGGATAATGAAAAATTATTAAAAATTAACCTTAAATAAATAGCAACATTTATTACACGAAAATTAACATAACCACCTAGCTACACTGCTGCACCAAATTTAAGAACGAAAGTAACTTTCGCATGACGTGCCACTGACAAGTAACACAGCTGGATGAAACTTGGATCGTACATTGAAAAAACTGATACAGCATAGCATAGAAGGTAACCGAAAGAAATACGGAATGAGACGAACAGTAATAATGACACTACCATTCAAAGAAATTAATTACACTGGACTCACAGCGATTTACGATAGTCCTCTGGGCATTACAAAAAGTGGGACATGGTTCTTGTTCTTATTTGGGTGTGTGATCACCACTACTGATGCAGTGTATACGCTACAACGAGCTCCCATGCAGGTAACAAGGTTGGTAATACGTTCTTGAGGTAGGACATTCCATTTATCAATCAGCGCGACTGACAAGTGTTGAATGATAGTTGGTGCATGAGGACATGCTGCAATACGTATCCCAACGCAACCCACATGTTATTTATGTCCGGAGAACAGACAGACGAGCCCATTCGTCAAATATCATCTCGTCCGAAGAGTTCTTCCATCCGCGTTGTTCGATCGGCCGCGCTTCATCATTCTTTAAACCGTGACAGAAAAAAAAAAAAAGAAAACGCAAGTCCGTAAGGAGTAAAGTGTCACAGTAACGTTGACCGGTGAGTGTACCATATTCAAAGATTCAGACGTCCGCCATACCATAATACCTGGACCACCAAAAAGGTCATATTCGACAATATTCCTGGATGCATTGCTGTTCCCACATCTAGCAGTACGAGGATACGTCCCGAGAAGGGCACGTGACTCCACTACCTTTCCTTGAGTTATCCAGAGCAGTGTATAATAAAGCCTAATCAAAAATTACACTACCATAAATAGGTAGCTCTACGTGAGTCTTGGGAACTCAAAGATGAGCCTAAAATATTGGAATTTTGACTGCAAGTGCTCATATTGTAAAAATATGAAATAGCCTATATCATAAAAATAAAAAATTCATAAGATCCAAACTCGCAATCAAAGTATAAGAAAATGAACAAACATCAGCCTGAAGACGCTCTGGTTGAGGAACTAAACCTAAAACTAAAAGGAGCATATCGACGTCAGCGATAAAAGCCCATAATTACGTGCATCTGTCCTACGATGCCTCTTGGTAACAAGAGGTTTTTTCTGGTTACTAGGTCCCCGTCACTACTCCACTCATATACGATGAACTGGAGCTGGAAAGGGAGAAACTTCTTTCATAGAATCTCTGCAGAATCTGACAAATATCTCATCCAAGCCTTTTCGCTACTAAACACCCTTTGGTTTGTTGATTGTGTCATACAGTTGTGTACAGAAAACTATTGACCGTGTAGCATATCCACACTAATGTTATAAACACGAAATTGTGTTTGTCTGTTATCTATTTTACCACTAGGCCACTGCACTGATTGTGATGAACTTTGGTATGGGTATAGCCTGAATCCTGAGAAACACTACAGGCTTGTTTGGAAAGTAAAACAAAAAGCGACCCATAACAGGCTGAAGTAGGAAATGGAACATCCTTTTTATATCAGTGAACATAAACCACGATAAACTGTGATTAACTTTGGTGCGTAACGTACGCGTTTTATAACGTATACCTACATCAATAACACGAGGGTTGCGTTTACCCGAACAAGCAGACACGTGTGGGCAAGTGATGTGTTGGTTGCTTACTCACCATCACTTATCATAACAAAAATATTGATGATACGAATGCAGCTGCGGGTAAGAGGCAGTGTTTGTATATCATTTTGCGCTTGTAAATTGGCCATGTTGCAACTAAGTTTCCGCTGTGAGTAATATTGAAACAGTTCAGAGTGCAAGGGGAATATTTTCACTATAAACAGGGAATCCACGACGAACCTGCGAGCATAGTAAGGGCAAGTCTAGAGACTGTGCAGAAACATAGCTACCGAGACAGTTTTAATTCTGTCGATGTCAACTGTCTAATCTACTCCTTTCGGCTTTTGTGTCGTCTTGAAGTAAACACGTCAAATTACCTCGTCTATAACAGATCATATGCAAAGGGCAGTCAAATGAAAACAATAGAGATGAAAAAAGGTAGGCAAATGGTTTGTTATCCCAAAATTAATAACTTTAACTGTTAATATATATATTTACCCCACTGTGAAACAAGACAATCAATGCCTTCGTGGAAAAATGTTTGCGGTTGCCTACTGCACTATTATTATACCCAGGCGTACAACTCTTCGTCCGAAGCAAATCGACATCCACGAATTCTTTCTTCAAGGCTCTAAAAATATGGAAATCGAATGGAGAGGGATCGGCACTGTATGCAGGTGTTTAAGGAATTCCCAGCCACACTCCCGCACCATTGTCGAAACAAGCTTCGGAACAGTTTGCTTACTTTTCTCCTCTGTTTCAAATGGCTCGGAGCACTATGGGACTTAACATCTGAGGTCATCAGTCCCCTAGAACTTAGAACTACTTAAACCTAACTGACCTAAGGACATCACACACATCCATGCCCGAGGCAGGATTCGAACCTGCGATCGTAGCGGTCACGCGGCTGCAGACTGAAGCGCGTAGAACCGCTCGGCCACAATGGCTTGCTCGTGTGTTTCGTTTCCATTGACTGACACTTCTGTTTGCAGCGAAACGACAACTAAATTAAATAATTTTGATAATGGTTCATTTTACGTAGGCACGTGACTACAATTTAAGCTGGAACAATATATGAATGCTTCCACAACTTCAAAATAGTGGGTACATATTTGTGCAATGAAAACATCACGTTATTTCACGTGCTGAAGTCGGAGTTAAAAGTATTTGTGACGTATTAGCTACTGAATTTGGTTTGTTAAACCTTAACGAAGGGAAACCCGCTGTCACTTGAAACAATATCGACAGTTCCACATCTCGCATCTTCGTTTAGCATTTAAGATAACATTGTAGTGTAAATTGACCGAAATAAAAGATTAAAATTAATATGTAAACATCCGAACCTCATCTATACTGCTGTACTTCCATTCTTCGTATTCACAAAAAAATGACTACGAGCTGTGCACTTTGACTATATGCACCAGAAGGATCTGATACACACTGCTTATGAACTGTATTAGTTTATATTATTATCATTGGTAGATGAGACCTCTGGTTTTTCTTTCTCTGTAATAACTAATACAACTCTTCACCACATTTCTCGCAGTTCGGAACACCGTTACTGCCACTCGACATTATGTTCCTCTCAATCTGGAAGTTTTCAGTTCCCTGCTCTATTGCGATCTGTTACAGATATCTACGGGGTTTTTCGATTTTTGTGGATTCTCTGTCAGCACAATATTATATACTAAAGGAACTGAAAAAAAAAATTTCTGAAATTTAGCACAGCTTCCAGAAGAAAGCTTCTGGTGAGAGCACAGTTGCGTAGTAAGAGAGAGAGAGGGAGGGGACTGACTGTTATGGCAATTTACGTCGGCCGTAAACGTCAGCAATAAAGCAGTAAACCAAAAACTGAGGGTGCTAATTCCAGTGTGTAGCAGTAAAGGGAGTGCTCCAACAAATATCACTTAGGACGTATACCAAACTACGAGCCTGTTTGTTCACTGGTGGTCGGAAGCGCGCCTGCGACCCTGTGTGTAGGCCGCCCGCGGAGCTGTGCTGAACGGCGGGCAGGCGGGCAGTAACTCTCGCCGGCGCTGCAAACTCGCGCGACCGTGCACGCCCGTCCTCTTTGGTTTACGGCGTGAGACGATTAATAGTCACCGGAAAACTCCCAAACACAAGTCTCATGCATTTTTGAAAATCTTTCGAGCGGAACTGGAGAATAAACAATTTAACCCCTTTGCGAATTATGTGCAGTTCACGTGCGGGATGCGAACGTGGGTGCAACACGTCTGGACGGCGACAAGCACGGTGAATTCCTAAAAGATATCGCCTTATACATTAAACGCAAAATTTTTCTCATAACGTAAACAACAAAACAAACTAAAGGAGGGAGCTAACGTTGCTTACTGTAAGTGAGATGTCTCATCATCAACAAAGGAAGTGCCGTTGTTATTGCAGCCGTGACAGTTGTGATAAACATTTGAGCTCTCAAGAATTACTCTGGTCTAAATAACACTATAATGTTCTATATTACATGATTTCACTGATTCTACTGTTACATTGTTGCTATACAATCTCGGTTTCTCAGTGTTACACTTCATAGTTGCGTATAAAATAAATGTTATATCGAGTTTTGATTCTGCTACTCTTCTGTTACTTACCAATGGGCTGCGATTTCTTTCGTTCTCATAGGATATAGTATAGCAACGAGCAGTAATGTCGCTCTGTGAACGAAATTCGACGTTGCTCATTGATATTAAAGTGAACACGCAAGAATTGTGAGTGATGAAAACCTATAAGTAGATAATGAAGCTTTTACGATTCCTGATGAGGAACACTTGAAATCAATTCACATTTTTTCACTCATAATCCACATATATCGCTAAAATCATAAAAATTAAGGCAGCAGAAAATGACTGATTAAAATGAATCTCCATGTGATTTACCATAAAATTACAATTTTTCTGTGTGGTCATCTTCCGTAGCAGCTTTTACATATCAGTTATAATTGAATTCAAGCTAACTGCAGTTAAAGAGTATTTATCGAGAGACGGGTTTCACTTTTATTTGCAAAGCAAATTCTGTCCTCATTCTGGAAATACGGGTACATGAAATGCGTCTACATTTTCGTATTTACAAACTGAAATAGTATTTCTGTATGTCATTGTTGTAAAATTTACTTACGGTGTTTCTGCCTGATATTGATACGTTCTGAAGTCCACTGCCTTTTCCTTCGAAGTCAGTGGAGGCTGAAGTCCAAACCTATCAGGTTGCACATTCATTTTTCGTCATTTCTCACATTTTATGAACCGGCTTTTTACCAGGCTGTATTTGTGTTTTTTCCATTTCACCTCATTTTTGTCAACTTTACAAGGGGAATACTATTGCAATACAGAAAGCTACCATCTAAAATGCAATACACGCGGTCGAAGATATACAAGACAAAAAAGGAAAATATTTGGCTCTAGTGAAAGGGTACAGTACCGCCCGACATTGAAAATAGGTACAACATACTTCATTATTTTTGTCAGAACAACACTTTTTTTGTAAAATAACTCAATTTCAATTAATACAGCGAAGCCGGATACCAGTGTGGGAAAGAATGACAATTTATTTTTTTATTGGTGAGATCTGTGAAATGAATGAATGTATGGTCGTCTGCTAACCGCAGATAGTGAATGTGAATATATGATCATCTTTGAGACGATCCTTTGGCCACCTTTGGTGGGACCAAAGAGATGAAATTTACCTGAGCTTTGAGCACCTGAAATGTGGCTGACCAATACGGTAGCAAGGTGCTCCCCCACTTCAGCAGAGGTGCGAGAGGGCCTCGAGAACGGCCATGTTTCAGCACTCTGCCGTTAGATCTTGTGCTGTTAAGACCTGTCTTGGGTGTGCTCTGTAAAGACAAAAGAGTGGAGACATGGTATGCATGGGGAATATTTAAGAGTAGTTTGAAATAATAATTTCTCTATTTCAGGAACTTTTGTGGGGAGAATTAAATGTCAGGCAGGTAATATTAATGGGATTGTAGTAATCTTCAGAAGTGACCAACGGTCACAATGAAACCACGTGTAGCAATAAGTTGAAATACTTCTGTGTGCTTAAGTTAAGCTGAATTACTAGCGTGTGTACAACAAGTTGAAATATTTAAGAAATAGTGTGTGTACCATAAGTTGAAATATTTAAGGAATGGCGTGTGCAGGACTTGAAATTAGAGACAAGTACTTCCACATGGTGAGTACTGTGTGAGTCTCAATCTGTGTATGAGACAAAGGATAAAGAGAAGTACTCGTCCATGGTATCAGTTGAGGACTCGCGTGTGTGATGAATATGTTCTTAATATTACTTTGCGTGATATGATTCAGTGTGACGCTAGATTCAAACTCTGAGAGAGAAGCAAGGTGAGTCAGCCGTCTATCCAGCAACGCCACTTGGCTTCCATTGCACAGGAAGACGTGCAAATATCTCCAGAGTTCATAGTAGGAAAGTAGAATTACGAAGTGGGGCAGTGTCGTGTGAAACTGGGATAAATATTAATTGAAGTGGGAAAGCTGAAAGTGGTAGTGTTGTGACTATTTTGTGTTTTGTATTTCATATTGTAGTGTGATGTATGTCATGTAATTTTGGGTATGTGTGGTTTGCATGGGAGAGTAGCAAGGTAGTTTCAAAAGATTAGTGGGTTATGCTTGTTCCTTCTGTACCGCTCAGTGTGGAGGATAGTTTCGTGATGATGATTGTGAGAGTCGAAGTGTGAGAAATAATAAAAGATCCACCATCCTATCTAGAAAGTGCACTGTAGCGTTAAATAATTACGAGACCATAATATAGAGATTCACCAATGTAAAGCCATGCCTTTGGGGGGAATTTTTCATGTGTTATTGTTGTAGGTTATAGAATTTGTGTGTTTAGGTTAGAGAATTTATCGGAATAAATAAGATAGTGAAAAGAAAAAGATTGGTGGACTTTTCCTTCGAATTGTATGTTGTCATGATGTCCCGAATTTATAATGTGTGCGCCATTCATATTCAGTGCGGTGGCCACGTGTTGATAAAAGCCGTTAAATAAAAGACAAAAAGAAAATGTGGTATTGCCAGTGCGTAGTGAACAGTCAGCGTTCTGTAAATCACTGATAGTCAGAAGTGTGTTTCCGTTGCGTATTATTCTTACAGGAGGATAATTTGTAACTTAATTGTGAGTACGAGAGTTCATGTTGCTCGATAAATAAGAATGAATCCAGTCGCTTGGCAGACCACTCATCTTGCAGGCCTGATTGCTTGATGCCACAGTATGAGCAAAGCATGTGGGTGCCTCTCATAATTTCGACCCTGCCAGGATATTTTGCTGTTAGGTTTATTGCTGTTAAGATTTTTTTGATGGAATATATTGTGATAGCGATAAGAAGTAAAATTTCTTTTGTTTACAAATTCTTTCTGGATTGGTGAGGATCTTTTATTTTTTTTATATAATTAATTGCTGTATCGTCCAAGGCTGGAAGATCGTTGTATAATTTTTTTGCGTAATGTCCGTAGTAACCAGGTCGCAGTCGAAAAGTGTAGTCACCATGGAGAATAGCGATTCTGGGGTGGACGTAGCAGTGCAGCAGGAAGTAGGTGTCGATCATGGGCTAATGAGCGGGAACAGCAAACACTCGGAAGGGGCTGAATTGTTCAGTGGACCGCTGCTAGGTGAATCTTTGAGCGGCGGGCTTTGTTCACAATCGGGGGCTTTTCCCGAGGACGTGGGCGAGCCGGGACTAGGTCAGGTATGCAGTGAAAGTGCAGCTACCCTTAACGAAGCTACGGTTTCTCAGGCGAACGAGTTGAGCGCACCGAAAGTAGCAAATGACAGTGTGCTACTGCAGTTTTTACAGAGGATGGATAGAGATAATAAGGAAAGATTGGAAGCGATGAATAAGGATAATAAGGAAAGATTAGAAGCGATGAATAAAGATAATAAGGAAAGATTAGAAGCGATGAATAGAGATAATAAGGAGAGATAGGGAGAATAAGGAAAGATTTGAAACAACTAAGGAAAGACTGGAGGCAATGGATAAGGGAAATAAAGAGGCAATGAGGAAGCTACACACAGTTATCGATGAGCGTCTGTCCGCAGTTAATAATCGGTTAGATGAGAGGGAGAAGAATCTGGGTGCGATGAAGCAAGTATGTGATGCCGTGAAAGAAAAAGCCAATAATTTGGAGGTACGAATAAGTGCAATAGAGAGCGATGTTACAGAACGTAGGGATGTGTTGCCGGATGAGCGAATCAAAGAGATAGTGGAGGACTTACTTGCAGATAAACAAGGGGCATTAGACAGCGTGGAAGCTCAAGTCACCCGGCAGGAAGTGGCGCTAAATAAACACAGGGATGAAGTTGCGGAGGTAGTGGTCAGAATGAATACGATTAGCGCAGACGTAGAAAAGATCAGTATGAGGCGAAACAGGCTCTGACAGTACTCAGCGAGAGGTTTATGCCGACCAGGAGGAGATACAATCACTATTACAGTTTAAAGAGGCACAATTAGAAACAAATAGGAGACATAGGGAAGAACTAGCACAGTTGCAATTAGCGTGCAGAAGCGAAGGTGAAACACCACCAGGTAGATTGCAGAGGGAGAGTGAGATAAATTCAAAAAACGAAAATAGGCAGAAAGAGGAAGACGAACTCAGAGAGTTAGAAATACGGTTGTGTCCGATAAAACAGGTGGCAAACCCAACTGGGTATAGTCCAAGGTCGGAAAACATAAATGCGGAAGAAGAATGTAGGAGGCATTTCGTGTCGGTACAAACGTACACTTGTTTTCCGGATCCTGATAATTACCAACATCCATGCCTGTGGCTGTCTCAATTTCAAGATTCATTACCTTCATCGTGGGGACCGCTCCTCAAAATGAAGTTTGTGTGTAACCATTTGAGGGACGAGGCTAGAGTGAAAATGCAGGAAGTTATTAAAGACTGTAGTAGCTACAAGATATTTTGTGACAAGTTTTTAAATGAATTCTGGTCAAAAAGTAAGCAGGACCAGGTTAAGCAAAGCATATTGATGATGCCAAATCGTAACGAAGGTGGTATAAGAGATCCAGTGTCATGCTATCAGGCAATGCTGAGACGAAATAGATATTTGGATGTGCCATACGAAACTGGGGAGCTCATTAGAATCTGTATAACGAAGTTGCCAGTGAGATTGCGCAGAGATATAGTGATAGTAGGCAGAGGCTTAGACGATTCCGCGTCATTTCAGCACTTGTTACAGGAACTGGGTAATGAGAGCAATATCGTGAACGGAAACACGACTCATAGGTCAGATAGTGTCGAGGATAGGAACGGCAGAAACTATCAGAATGACAGGAGAGCATGGAATCCTGGCATTTCTTTCTTGTCGTAATAGATTGATGGATAGGAGAAACTAATCCAACATATCAGCCCTTAGCATCTTGCCTTAAAACACATGCATCTGGCACTGAAAATTGTCTATGTAACAGACATACTCTACTGATATGTAGGAATGCAAATACCATACTTCTGATCAGAGAATAAAACACCAGTAATGGAATCTGTTAGGCTGGTCTCTCCGAGCAAAATTTGCAATTTTTATTTTATTTGTAACACTAAAGTAAAAGGACTGTTTCCTCAAAAAATCAGTTGCTAAAAATGTTAGGTTAATGCCAATGAGCCCAGTTTAATTGGTGCAATTTGAGTATTGCAGGTACTTAACACGTAATGTAAAAGGTCAACATTGTGATCGAAGTTTTTATATTAGCTGCCATCTGATCGGTAGTATGTCATTGTCGTGGTGACAGTTATAATGAAGTGCTGTGTATGGTTGTTCAGAATCTGGTGTTAGGGGAAGAGGACACTAGCACGAAAGTTTCTAACACTTGGGCTGTTCCATCTCTCCCAGCTTGTATATTCTCTGCACACATTTAATTTTCATGTAAGCTCAGATTCCTAACTAGCAAATTCTTTACTGTGTATAGTGGACCATTCAGAGTGAGGCGGATTGTCCATGAAAATGCTGTACTGATTGAGACGATCAAGGGAAAACAATCTCGTGGGCTTCATCACATTTCTAACATCAATCTATGGAAAAGTTAAGGATAGATCTAAAGTAGGCAATTTATGGTAGATAGTCAGTGTATTTATTTGTGGTGTGTAACGTTGTGCAGGGTCAAATCCAACATAACAATTTTCAGTTGGGATGTCAGGAAGTATGACGGAATAGACTGGTCGAATGAGTCATGAACAGGAGTCGACAGAGTGGTGTATGTACGTATTTTTTGTCATATGAATAAGGATCAAGCAGAAACGACGTGATGATTAATGAGTGGATAAAGATGGTAGATAGAGAAGCGACGTGATAAATAGTAGTGGATAAAGGTGATATTTAAGGAGAGAAGCGACATGAAGCAGTGTGATTAATAAAGAGAGATTCGCCGTGATGGAACAGTGGTAAATAAAGGTGAGTAGAATTAATAATGTGGAGATGTCTTAGATATATGTTACAGAGAGGCCTGTGTATGCTGCAATAGAGATTGATGCCAATGGCGAAGGAAGACCAGGAAATGATGGAGTAATGGACGGACGGAGAGCCGAAATACGAATGAAGAGATGAAGACAACTGCACAATGTGAAAGGACATAAAGGGAGTATGAGTTCCAGATGGTGAACGTTGTGGAATACTGACGTAGGATGTAATATAAGTGTAAATCTAATTCTTACCATAAGATTTGCAATTTGGCAAAAATAATTTTTTCGTTGTTGTTGAAGCCTGGTACCAGTATAACTAATAAAAACGGTACCAAGAATGTGCACAGTTATTTTGCAGGATGAATAATTCGTTTATTTTTTGTTCTTAGATGAAATGTCGCAATTCTAAGTTGATATTTAGCAGGATGAATAATCGGCAAAGTGAATGCAGAGGTAAGCCGATGGAGAGAGGTGCCAGAGTGAAAGGACGAATTTGGAGACTGGAATGCTATCTCCGAAACAGCTTCATGTGTTATGTGGATGAGTATAAGGGAGCAAAGGTATGGTATGTTGTCGTGAGAGTGGTGGTGTTAAGGTTAGCTGACTTCTAGACCTATTCTGTTAGTGTATGGATTGAATGAGAAGGAAAATGTGATGTCTGGTGAGTGAGAGTCGTAGAGTAGTGTGATCAATGCGCACACTCCTGTAAAGGGGATGCTACCGATCCATAACTAAAACATTATTGTGTTTTATTGTCTGATTGGGATGAACCTCGATGGCAGGTCAGGATCTGACATGTGGATGGTACATACGTGTCCTAGAAATGTTGTTATATATAATAAAATGTAAAATATATAAAGAGATACTAATTTCAGTCTGTCACAAGCACAAAGGTGCATTGTATGTTGTAGATTTAGAGTCACCAGTTTCTAAAATGTTTATTGTGTTAGGATGTTAAAGTAGTTTACTATTTAATAACGTGTGGTAGGTAATTGTGAGCTGTGTAGATTATTTCTTATTTTTTGTTGGAACACTTTCAAGGAGTATTAATTTCAGTCTGTCACAAGCACAAAGGTTCACTGTATATTGTAGTTTTAGAATAAACAGTTTCTAATATTTTCACTGTGATAGGATGTTAGAGTAGCCTACTATTTGATATGAGCTGTATAGATTGTTTATTATTCCTTTTTTTTTTTCACACTTCCATGTTTTGTATGAGGGACGACAGGTACAATCAATAGCACAAGTGTGGGCTGTATATAGAAAAGGGATAAATGTTGATGTTGTATGTGTAGAAAACTAGGGTGTATGATTTTATGTTTTTTTTTTTAGAACAAAGATTCTTTTATTACCAATGTATGTAATAGATCATACATGTAATCAATGAGTATTTAAATACTGTAAGAATATCCTTTTGTCTGTAATGTTGCGAGATGCACGGAAGGGTCTGACTGATTGGGTGTCGTAGCGCTGAGGGCTACACCGAACACGCCCATACCACATAAGCCAAGCAGACGTCGGCAACAGAGCCGGTGCACTCCCCACTCCACTGCCGGTCGGGGTACACTCCACGCGCCCGCTACAGCAGGTCAACAGCCTGGGGCGACACGCACGTACCACTGGCCATTCATAAGTTCCGCCATCCTTACGACTGGGGAAAGTATCCCGCGGAGGCAACAGCGGGTGGTTTCTTCTGCTCAACGGCGGAGCGACGGCAGAATGAACGACGCGTGGCAGAGTCCGGCGGGCATTTGTTACCAGCAACTATTAACTAGTACTGGACTGTGGAGCCGTGAAGCAAGATGACTGCTCGTATGTCTCCATAAGGTGGAAAGTGAAAGACTGGTGTTCCCACATTGTGAGTGGTGGAAAAGATTTTGTTGTTTTGTTTTGTCTTGACCACTGAACGGTGGGATACATAAACCTTTGGCAGTGACTGGTTAAGTGTGCTTTGTGAATTGCATGTGGGACGCTTGGTATACTTAAAGAGGACAGTTGTCGTTTGGTGACTAATTGTTGTATGAATGCAAGAAACTAAAGTGGGACATTGACATTTGCAATTGTAGTAGGAGACATTTCTTTAATTGGTGCGGGAATAAGTGCTGTTTGTTGGAACTTACGACTTTTAATTACACCATGAACTGAAAGGACAGAACCGTGGGTAATAGTAGTCGTAGGGCTATTTCTGGACGACCAGATTCGTGTGGATGGTGCGCTGAGAGTGACTATGAGATTTGTGTTTAATGTGAGGTACAGTTTACTGTTCAGTGCGTGTTCAAAATACCGATTTGAGTGACTTAAAGACTCTCTTCTGGGTAACCATGGGAGAGCTTTGACACCGAGACAGTGTTTCTAGGGAACCTGTCAGCAATTTTTTGACCCCAAGAAAATCACAGAATGAAATGATTCCGTGTGACTCGCAAGATAGGTAATAATGTATTTGTACTTGTAATTGTGTAAATTTTTTTTTTATTATATGTTTCATTCCTGAAGGGACAGCAAGTGTAATTGTATTTCATTAACATTTGTGTATAGAATAGTTAGTGTTTTTGTTTTTGTTTGTTCTGGGTTACCAATTCACGTAGCATATTTATTAGAATATTTGGTACAGAAATGCTTTAATTATTAGCCAGTGGCGTAATACTAACGTAGCGGCTCTTGTTGCATTGGTCAGTAGGGTTGTCACGGGGGACAAGAGTTTGCATTGCACAACAAATATCGGAATTAACTGATGTATTTTGATGTCGTGGACAGTAATGATCTTGTTGGTGTGTTGACTGATGCCACTTATTTTATTATCACAGTGGTGATACTTCACATTAAAGTGTAACGAAGGCTATTCGAAATGCAAGTTCTTGTCGTCTAAATGTGTGACAACAAAGAAATGAGCAGTAGAGTAAGATACGAGAGCTACTGGTGGATTCATGCACTTATTGCTAACTATTTATTGCGTGTATTGATATGGAGCCTGACTTCTACGTGTAATTAGTGTACGCAATTTTTTTTCCTTTGTTGATTTTGTTTTGTATTTAGACAGTGCCGTGTAAAGATTATTACAACGCAATTTATGAATGTCAGATTACTTGCTCTGTGTTTGGACAGTGAGCTATTTAAAATTTCATGAGTACAATTAGTATTTTTTATTTGTTTTAGATTTATTGTAGTTTGGATTACTCCTAAAAATAACGGAGATCCTGGTAACTAAGCCAACTTTTATCTCACCATTATTTTTTATTTTTTGTATGATGTAATGTTTTATTTGTCATTTGGATTGATGTAAATTTGTATG